>NC_137460.1:168517378-170917378 GCF_964235325.1 Thermobia domestica
TTCTGTCTTTCTTTCTTCTGTCTTTCTTTCTTTCTGTCTTTCTTTCTTTCTGTCTTTCTTTCTTTCTGTCTTTCTTTCTTTCTGTCTTTCTTTCTTTCTGTCTTTCTTTCTTTCTGTCTTTTCTTGCTTTCTTTCTTGCTTTCTTTCTTGCTTTCTTTCTCTTTCTTTTTGCTTTCTTTCTTTCTTGCTTTCTTTCTTGCTTTCTTTATTTCTTTCTTGCTTTCTTTCTTGCTTTCTTTATTTCTTGCTTTCTTTCTTGCTTTCTTTATTTCTTGCTTTCTTTCTTTCTTGCTTTTTTTCTTTCTTTCTTTCTTTCAATATATATATATATATATATATATATATATATATATATATATTGTGAAACTACACCATATGAGAACTACGTTCTACTTTCTTGTCAAAATGTGATGATCAAAGTCATCTGTTGTCTTTGAAAAGATGAACATTGACAGTGTCATGCTTCATACATTCTGAGATGACAACGAATGAAACGTGATCCAAGTGAAGTGTGGTCGAATAACTTTCGTAATGCACGACAAACTGGTAAACAGTAGCTTGAGAAGTCTGATGTTATCATTAAAATGTTATGTTATCATTAAAGGAATACTTCTCGGCAAAATCACATACACTACTCACTAATTATCACCAGGATTTTCTTTCAGATTCCCAAGCAAGTATGACTTGTGGACAGCTATGAAAGAATGTGTCAAAACCAATTTCAGTTTCGCTCCAAAGGTCACGAGGAATTCGTCTGCATTGTTATAGACTATCATAAGTGTTCTGCAATCAGTCGTAGTCCATAGTTTATATACCATTTTATCAATCTCACTATCGTGGAGAAAACTACGTATTTGTTCTAGTAGGTCTGGTATGACAGGACAAAAATCACATCTGAAGAAGAAACATTCTTGTAGAAGGGGAGGGGAAGCGACATTATTTTTACAATATAATCTGTGTATGTTCTAATTGGTAATTCATCACAGCGGGTTAAGTCTTTTAATTTGCACCCTCCTAACTTACGTCTTACATTTTCATGAACACAACACAGACAGAATGTTTAATTCGTTTAAGTCAGCACACAATTATTGGAACGCAACTTGCAGAGCCCTGTAAACCCTTACAGAGCTTTGTACATAGGCATTGCAATTCTGCTTTTTAAATTGTTGAAATATGTAATATTTCCAATTTTCTAGAACTAGACGTTTTCGTTTTTGCACTTTTGACTCTGATTCAATCACTGTGAAAATATTATTACTGGTAAACAACGGTCCAATTAGTGACTATTGTAGTGTGCAATAACTTTTTAAATTATTTCAGTTGTAATGAGCTCTCACTTAGAGTCTTACTAGATCTAGGATTGAGATTTGCTAATACATGGTGTTCTTCCGTGTGTTCTAATGTGAAATAGTAGTAATCGCCCCACTTGGCCTAACTCTCGATTATTCAATTTGGGTCCCCATGCACCATAATGAATGAATTAGGGATGCTTTGGCCCGGGATTACGTCACCTATTGAAATTTTGCTTATGCTTATTCAGGGGCCATGCACGATGGTATGAATGAATCAGAGGTACCTTGGCCATGCTATGACGTCATTGAATTGGGAGTATTGGATCAGAGGTCATGATGATTCTTTAAAATTACTAAAAATATGGTCTTGATGATTCATTACGTTATGAAATAGTACAGGTTTACGAATGCTTTCGTTCCCTTTTATGGCATAAAATTTGGAGATTGTTATATCTTTGATGAGATGGACTAACACGGGTGCAAATGAATCTTTAGTTTTACGTCCCACGATTATGCCGGTTAGGCTAAAGGCTCATACAGCAGAGGTGAACGCTCTACCACTGAGCCACCGCACCTTTACTGGTATGAATGAATTAGAGGTAGTTGGTTCGAGCTAATATGTTCGTTTGACGTCACTGAACTTGGATTTTTTAGCTTGGAGCTTATGATGGCTTGTTTCGTTCCCTTTTATGGGTATAAAATTACCAAAAACAAGGTTTGATCTCTTTCTTGATGACCTATTACAGTATGAATTAGTAGACTCCAGTAATAGTATAAATTAGTATTAGTATTAATATGAAACTCGAAAACTTTGGAGTTCCTCCGTGGCTAACCGGTTAGCGTATGCGCCTTTAACGTGGGAGACCAGGGTTCGATTTCCGGAAGAAGCTCATGCGGTTCGGATTGTTATCCCTTTGATGAGATGGACTAACACTGGTGCAAATGAAATCTTTAGTTTTACGTTCCACGATTAGGCTAAAGGAGACGGTGACGATGAGAAAGGAATGAAAGTGTGGGAGAAAATTGGAGCATAATGTTATCCACCACAAAATTACTTTCGCGGTGTTTGAACCATGGACCCCATACAGCAGAGGTGAACGCTCTACCATTGAACCACCACCTCCCTTACTGGTGCGAATGAAGTAGAGGTATTTGGTTTGAGCTAATGTGTTTGTTTGACGTCGGGTGACCCTATTTCACTTTTGGGACCCCCCCTCCACACACACACATGGACCATAACGAATGAGTTAGAGATGTTTTGGCCTGGGATTGCATTACCTATTGAATTTTTGCTTATGTTTACTCAGGGGCAGGGATCACTCAGGACACATAAGATCACATTGATTTACATCAGGAGTTGGGGGAGGGAGGGGAGTATCGCACCTCGTACTCTTTGATGAGTATAAAAAATATTAAAATTTGGACGTTTTTAACTTATCCTATTATCTTTTACGAGACATTTTTGTTATATAATAGAGTACAATGGTTTACTTTTTGGGAGTTATCGTTTCCTTTGGAGTCTTATTACGTTATATGGAGGCATATTTAAAATTATTTCCTTAAATTTGATAAGTACTTTGTGATCCATTTGTTCCGCTTCAGGGGTGAACATGGATACCTTGCAATCGTCCCGAGTTCAATTCTTGGTGCTAGTTTAGGAAATGTTGAATTTAACGTCCCCCCGTGAAAACGATGGTGATGAGAAATGATAGGACGAAACAGGGGAAAACATGTTCCATTTTAGGGGTACAAAATTGCCAAAATATAAACGTAAGCAATACGTTGTACCACGTGTTTGGTCTTTTGGCCCAATTTATCCTCTTGGATGAGGTCCTATTACCTTATATAGTTATATGGGCGAATACAGGGGTTTATTATCTTTCATAAGATATGGGTATATTTGTGCACCCCTTTAAAATTTGGGTGGAGTACTTTGGCCCACACCCTTCAATTTTGGAAATTGCCCAATTTAAACATTTGGTATAATAGTATAGGGCTCTAATATATATTATTATAAATTTGGGTGGTCCACCTCGTTCCTTTTAGGGACACAAAATTACCAAATTTTACTGCAACCACGTATTTGGTATTTTGGCTCATTTTATCACCTTGGATGAGGTCCTATTACCTTATATAGTTATATGGACATATACAGATGTACATTTCCTATTATAAGACATAGGTACGTCTGTGCACCCCTTTAAAATTTGGGAGGAGTACCATAGCCCACCCCTTAAATTTTGGAAATTTTCCAGTTTAAGCATTCGGTATTATACTACTGGACTCTAATATGTATCATGATAAATTTGGGTGGTTCACTTCGTTCCGTTTTAGGGTACAAAATTGCCAAAATATAAACATAAGCAATATGATGTACCACGTGCTTGGTTTTTTGATCCAATTTATCCTCTTGGATGATGACCTATTACC
Source organism: Thermobia domestica (assembly GCF_964235325.1). Taxonomy (NCBI): domain Eukaryota; kingdom Metazoa; phylum Arthropoda; class Insecta; order Zygentoma; family Lepismatidae; genus Thermobia; species Thermobia domestica. The sequence continues at coordinate 168,521,101 of NC_137460.1, forward strand.
TTATATGGTTATATGGTCATGTATAGGGGTCTATTCCCTATCATAAGACATAGGTACATTTGTGCATCCCTTGAAATTTTTGGGAATGGTACCTTGCCCCACCCCTTAAATTTTATAAATTGCCCAACCACGTGTTTGGTCTTTTTGGCCTAATTTATTCTCTTGGATGATGTCCTATTACATTATATGGTTATATGGTTATATATAGGGGTCTATGCCCTATCATAAGACATAGGTACATTTGTGCACCCCTTTAAAAATTTGGGAGGGGTACCCTGGCCCACCCCTTAAATTTTGGAAATCGCCCAATTTAAACATTTGGTATAATAGTATAGAACCCTAATATAGATTACTATAATACCCCTATGCACTCCTCTTAAGCTTTTTGATAAGAGAGAACCACGATATTTTAAGGTTACCTTCTTGGTCTTGGTGTTAGTTCGTGTAATTTATATCTTAAATAACATTGACGGTTTAGTTAAAATCATCTCAAAATATTTTAGCCAAAATTTTTCAGTGAGTGCAAAGAGGGAATTGTTTCACGGTTAACCGCCAAACGTTATCCGGTTTTTAACTATTCGATTAAAATTTATCGGTTTTTTAACTATTCGATTAACAAATAAACGGTTTTTAACTATTCGATTAAATTTTGAGTCCACTATTTTCCAGTTATTACAAAAGTTCAAGTGAAAATTTGAAACTAAATTTTTTCGAACTCAAATTTTTTCAAATCAAAAATATACCAACTGAAATTTTCGAATTAAAAACATCAAACTAAACTTTTCGAACAAAAAAGTTGAAATCAATACTTTCGAATTATAAACATCGAACTAAAATTTGAAATAAAACTTTTCGAATTCAACTTTTTAAATCAAACAATTTCACACTGAAATATTTAAACTAGAAATTCTAAACTAAAATTTTCGAATCAAAACATTTCAAACCAATTTTAGAACTAGAAAGTTGAAACTAAAATTTTCGAACAAAAAAAAACTGAAATAAAACTTTTCGAATTCAAATTTTTTCAAACCACACAATTTCACACTGAAATTTTTGAACTAGAAATTTTAAACTAAAATTTTCGAAAAATGAAATCAAAATTTTCGAACTAAAACATTTCAGTCCAAATTTTTGAACTAGAAAGTTGAAACTAAAATTTTCGAATTCAAATTTTTGAAACCAATCAGTTTCACACTGAAATTTTTGAACTAGAAATTTTAAGCTAAAATTTTTCGAAAAATGGAATCAAAATTTTCGAACCAAAACATTTCAATCCAAATGTTAGAACTAGAAAGTGGAAACTAAAATTTTTCGAATTAAAAGTTTCAACCTGTTTTCGAACTAAAAAAATTTTTATAACGAAATTTTCAAATCAAATTTTTGGACCTAAAATTTCAAACCAAAATTGTCGAACTGAAAGTTAAAGTTTCGAACAAAAGAAATAATTCGAAATTTTCAAACTTCTTGAAAATATTTAACCATAGCCGTTTACTGATTTTAAAATTTTAATTGTCTTGAAGAAATATTTGGGACTAAGTTTTGAGAGATGAACCGTTTGGTAAGCCATAGCCAGACCGAGACATTGATATTGCTTGAAATGAAGTTTAATCAAGCTTTATTTCATCAGACAGTACTAACTTACGATCCGTTTTAGTGCATTTTTTTGTTTCAGATCAACGGCCAGCCATAATTGGACTTTTTTTTTTTTCGTATCATCATGAAAGCGCGCCAAGCTTGTTCTGGTCATAGCCGCTACGATACGTAAAACTCTGAATCCCTACCACAGAACAACCATAAACGCATATTTCAAGACCTTGAATCGAACCTGGGACCATTTTAAGAAAAGGTTACTTACCACAGCAATTCCCATCTGATGAGATCAATCGACAAAGCCAATCTCTTGAAACAATATTATACTGTAAACTAATCAATTTTCAATTTAAAGAAATGTTGATTTTGCATTTGAAATCACTCAGTTTTGTCACCGGTAAAGAATGCAGCATTTGCAGATTTGTTTTGCGACATCATTCAAAGCTCAGTTTGCTTCGTGTTTTGCAATAGGATTTCTTGAAAACGTGTTTGTGATGTTAGTTTGATTTCTTCCCTGAGATACGATACCAGTCTTGTGCCGTTCTACTATTAAGGATCGCTGTTTCACAACAGTGCGTAAACTTCATTCGTCAGTCTTTCCATGAAACGTTATCGTACAGCTGATGCTGACACTTGCAGAAATCATCTTAACCGACCTTGCCACAGGAAGTCGCATTTGTTTTCATTACGAAATCCAACCATTCAACCTATCTTGAGTTGTACTTTGTTATTACAGGAGAGGGAGAGAGGGAGAGGGAGAGAGAGAGCGGTAGATGTTTAATGTCAACCTGTTCAACATCTTAGCATTTTGTTTTGTTTTGTTCTAAGGAGTACCAAGCATGATTGATTTTAAGGTTTCTTGATCTCATCAGATGGGAATCGCTGTGGTAAGTAACCTTTTCTTAAAATGGTCCCAGGTTCGATTCAAGGTCTTGAAATATGCGTTTATGGTTGTTCTGTGGTAGGGATTCAGAGTTTTACGTAGCGTAGCGGCTATGACCAGAAGAAGCTTGGCGCGCTTTCATGATGATACGAAAAAAAAAAAAAAAGTCTAATTATGGCTGGCCGTTGATCTGAAACAAAAAAATGCACTAAAACGGATCGTAAGTTAGTACTGTCTGATGAAATAAAGCTTGATTAAACTTCATTTCAAGCAATATCAATGTCTCGGTCTGGCTATGGCTTACCAAACGGTTCATCTCTCAAAACTTAGTCCCAAATATTTCTTCAAGACAATTAAAATTTTAAAATCAGTAAACGGCTATGGTTAAATATTTTCAAGAAGTTTGAAAATTTCGAATTATTTCTTTTGTTCGAAACTTTAACTTTCAGTTCGACAATTTTGGTTTGAAATTTTAGGTCCAAAAATTTGATTTGAAAATTTCGTTATAAAAATTTTTTTAGTTCGAAAACAGGTTGAAACTTTTAATTCGAAAAATTTTAGTTTCCACTTTCTAGTTCTAACATTTGGATTGAAATGTTTTGGTTCGAAAATTTTGATTCCATTTTTCGAAAAATTTTAGCTTAAAATTTCTAGTTCAAAAATTTCAGTGTGAAACTGATTGGTTTCAAAAATTTGAATTCGAAAATTTTAGTTTCAACTTTCTAGTTCAAAAATTTGGACTGAAATGTTTTAGTTCGAAAATTTTGATTTCATTTTTCGAAAATTTTAGTTTAAAATTTCTAGTTCAAAAATTTCAGTGTGAAATTGTGTGGTTTGAAAAAATTTGAATTCGAAAAGTTTTATTTCAGTTTTTTTTTGTTCGAAAATTTTAGTTTCAACTTTCTAGTTCTAAAATTGGTTTGAAATGTTTTGATTCGAAAATTTTAGTTTAGAATTTCTAGTTTAAATATTTCAGTGTGAAATTGTTTGATTTAAAAAGTTGAATTCGAAAAGTTTTATTTCAAATGTTAGTTCGATGTTTATAATTCGAAAGTATTGATTTCAACTTTTTTGTTCGAAAAGTTTAGTTTGATGTTTTTAATTCGAAAATTTCAGTTGGTATATTTTTGATTTGAAAAAATTTGAGTTCGAAAAAATTTAGTTTCAAATTTTCACTTGAACTTTTGTAATAACTGGAAAATAGTGGACTCAAAATTTAATCGAATAGTTAAAAACCGTTTATTTGTTAATCGAATAGTTAAAAAACCGATAAATTTTAATCGAATAGTTAAAAACCGGATAACGTTTGGCGGTTAACCGTGAAACAATTCCCTCTTTGCACTCACTGAAAAATTTTGGCTAAAATATTTTGAGATGATTTTAACTAAACCGTCAATGTTATTTAAGATATAAATTACACGAACTAACACCAAGACCAAGAAGGTAACCTTAAAATATCGTGGTTCTCTCTTATCAAAAAGCTTAAGAGGAGTGCATAGGGGTATTATAGTAATCTATATTAGGGTTCTATACTATTATACCAAATGTTTAAATTGGGCGATTTCCAAAATTTAAGGGGTGGGCCAGGGTACCCCTCCCAAATTTTTAAAGGGGTGCACAAATGTACCTATGTCTTATGATAGGGCATAGACCCCTATATATAACCATATAACCATATAATGTAATAGGACATCATCCAAGAGAATAAATTAGGCCAAAAAGACCAAACACGTGGTTGGGCAATTTATAAAATTTAAGGGGTGGGGCAAGGTACCATTCCCAAAAATTTCAAGGGATGCACAAATGTACCTATGTCTTATGATAGGGAATAGACCCCTATACATGACCATATAACCATATAAGGTAATAGGTCATCATCCAAGAGGATAAATTGGATCAAAAAACCAAGCACGTGGTACATCATATTGCTTATGTTTATATTTTGGCAATTTTGTACCCTAAAACGGAACGAAGTGAACCACCCAAATTTATCATGATACATATTAGAGTCCAGTAGTATAATACCGAATGCTTAAACTGGAAAATTTCCAAAATTTAAGGGGTGGGCTATGGTACTCCTCCCAAATTTTAAAGGGGTGCACAGACGTACCTATGTCTTATAATAGGAAATGTACATCTGTATATGTCCATATAACTATATAAGGTAATAGGACCTCATCCAAGGTGATAAAATGAGCCAAAATACCAAATACGTGGTTGCAGTAAAATTTGGTAATTTTGTGTCCCTAAAAGGAACGAGGTGGACCACCCAAATTTATAATAATATATATTAGAGCCCTATACTATTATACCAAATGTTTAAATTGGGCAATTTCCAAAATTGAAGGGTGTGGGCCAAAGTACTCCACCCAAATTTTAAAGGGGTGCACAAATATACCCATATCTTATGAAAGATAATAAACCCCTGTATACGCCCATATAACTATATAAGGTAATAGGACCTCATCCAAGAGGATAAATTGGGCCAAAAGACCAAACACGTGGTACAACGTATTGCTTACGTTTATATTTTGGCAATTTTGTACCCCTAAAAGGGAACATGTTTTCCCCTGTTTCGTCCTATCATTTCTCATCACCATCGTTTTCACGGGGGGACGTTAAATTCAACATTTCCTAAACTAGCACCAAGAATTGAACTCGGGACGATTGCAAGGTATCCATGTTCACCCCTGAAGCGGAACAAATGGATCACAAAGTACTTATCAAATTTAAGGAAATAATTTTAAATATGCCTCCATATAACGTAATAAGACTCCAAAGGAAACGATAACTCCCAAAAAGTAAACCATTGTACTCTATTATATAACAAAAATGTCTCGTAAAAGATAATAGGATAAGTTAAAAACGTCCAAATTTTAATATTTTTTATACTCATCAAAGAGTACGAGGTGCGATACTCCCCTCCCTCCCCCAACTCCTGATGTAAATCAATGTGATCTTATGTGTCCTGAGTGATCCCTGCCCCTGAGTAAACATAAGCAAAAATTTCAATAGGTAATGCAATCCCAGGCCAAAACATCTCTAACTCATTCGTTATGGTCCATGTGTGTGTGTGGAGGGGGGGTCCCAAAAGTGAAATAGGGTCACCCGACGTCAAACAAACACATTAGCTCAAACCAAATACCTCTACTTCATTCGCACCAGTAAGGGAGGTGGTGGTTCAATGGTAGAGCGTTCACCTCTGCTGTATGGGGTCCATGGTTCAAACACCGCGAAAGTAATTTTGTGGTGGATAACATTATGCTCCAATTTTCTCCCACACTTTCATTCCTTTCTCATCGTCACCGTCTCCTTTAGCCTAATCGTGGAACGTAAAACTAAAGATTTCATTTGCACCAGTGTTAGTCCATCTCATCAAAGGGATAACAATCCGAACCGCATGAGCTTCTTCCGGAAATCGAACCCTGGTCTCCCACGTTAAAGGCGCATACGCTAACCGGTTAGCCACGGAGGAACTCCAAAGTTTTCGAGTTTCATATTAATACTAATACTAATTTATACTATTACTGGAGTCTACTAATTCATACTGTAATAGGTCATCAAGAAAGAGATCAAACCTTGTTTTTGGTAATTTTATACCCATAAAAGGGAACGAAACAAGCCATCATAAGCTCCAAGCTAAAAAATCCAAGTTCAGTGACGTCAAACGAACATATTAGCTCGAACCAACTACCTCTAATTCATTCATACCAGTAAAGGTGCGGTGGCTCAGTGGTAGAGCGTTCACCTCTGCTGTATGGGCCTTTAGCCTAACCGGCATAATCGTGGGACGTAAAACTAAAGATTTCATTTGCACCCGTGTTAGTCCATCTCATCAAAGATATAACAATCTCCAAATTTTATGCCATAAAAGGGAACGAAAGCATTCGTAAACCTGTACTATTTCATAACGTAATGAATCATCAAGACCATATTTTTAGTAATTTTAAAGAATCATCATGACCTCTGATCCAGTACTCCCAATTCAATGACGTCATAGCATGGCCAAGGTACCTCTGATTCATTCATACCATCGTGCATGGCCCCTGAATAAGCATAAGCAAAATTTCAATAGGTGACGTAATCCCGGGCCAAAGCATCCCTAATTCATTCATTATGGTGCATGGGGACCCAAATTGAATAATCGAGAGTTAGGCCAAGTGGGGCGATTACTACTGAAATCATGACCAATTTATCAGACATTGTTTAAAGATTCTCACGTGGTGGATCAACACTGTAAGAGTTTCTTAGAATATATATATAATCCACTGGTCGATATCTAAGCTTTTCCTTCGTGACTTGTAATGTTACACCAAATCATGACCGGTTAGCCAGACATTTTTACAAGATTCTCACAATCTGGAACACTGTAAGAGCTTCGTAGAACTTCATATATTTTTTCTGCTTTCTTTCTTTCTTTTTTTCTCCCCTTCATAATGTAATGTTCAATATCTAATCTTTTTCGTTTCATAGGAGATACACCTAGGAAAACTGTCATGCATCATTCAGGCTTGTCAAGACTCTATCTCTGTGAGTCCATATTTCATTCAGCACCCCTATTTGTGAATTCCCTGCACCTGATGACTCCGGTTCTTCTGCCACTGCTGCTGTTTTAGTTATTCATAATACGCTTCGCATTTCTGACAGCAATTTTCTGCAACTACTACATATCTTCTTTTCTGCTGTTATATTTGACCAATTTTGAAGTGGAGCAAAATTAAGAAGGATGTGTAGAAAATGACTGGAAAGCTTTATTCATTTGGTTTGCAATGATGGTTGAATTTTTGGTGTACTTTAACTAGGGAAAAAGTTTCGATCATTTGTAATTGTGCTGGCATCATTTTTTACGTTGATTTCGCATTTGAATTTTAGACTGTTTTCAAAATAAAATCCTGACAATTGAAAGAATTACTTGTCTTCTGATATGCGTCCTTCATGCTAAATTTCATGAAAGTCCTAAATGGTGCCCTCAAGCAGGTATCCCAAATATGTCCTTTCATGACCAATTGTAATTTTCATTTAGAGCTAAGTTTAGAGTGTTACATCAGCTGAAAGACTCGTTATGGTTTATTCCTTCTTATTCCAGGCACAGCTATAAATACAATAACTGCAGGAATAAAATGAAATATGCACTGAGAAAATATGCAATATTTCATAAAAATCTTCATACATTTGTTATTGAACAAAAACAAAGCAAAAGTGCAATTTATTTAACCGCACGAAAGAAAGAAACACTAAGCTTTGTGGTTCCTTGGCACTCAAGAAATGCACGGGATTTGTTACGACAGTAGCACGCCCTCACGTCGTGTTAAATGAACAAACTGTAGTTCAATAACCTTCAATCGAATGCAAAGAGTCCGTATATGCAATGAATTATATCACGAGAATATATTTCCAGTTAGTTAATATATCAGAGTGTGCGTAGAATTCGCTAAATGTAATTACGTAATATCTCGAATACTCAGAAATTATTGCTTAAGCATAACATTTTAATAAGTGAAACTTTATTTTATTAACGAAAGTGTATTTGATAATTAACAGTAATTTCTTGTATGTTAATTGCTTGTATGTTTAATATATTTTTTAATTTTAAATGTTCAATATTTTTTTTATGGAATTGATATTAATTATATAATTCACGGATTAAATATTATCTTTATACCTTTAGGAGCATCTCCCAGAATTATGGATTCATTTCCAAGAGAAAGGTGTGGAGGCTCATATGTATGGATCACAATGGTTCTTGACGCTTTTTACTGCAAAGTTTCCACTATATTTTGTGTTTCATATCCTAGATGTCTTCCTTCTCCAAGGAATTGATACGCTGTTTCAAGTGGCAATTGCCTTACTCACTGTAAGTAATTCGGTGTTCGGTTTAAAATATAAACTTCGTTTGTAGTAGTCAAATGCATTATTAAACTTAAAATTAGATTCCCAAATTAAATACTTACTTTGAACTTTGTTTTGGAGGACTTGATGCTTGTTGTTTCCTGAACTACGCGACAAATAGGAAGGAAAATGAAATCATATCCTCCTACTTACAATAGTTTTTTTTTTCTTTGTTGTTGATTTTACATTCATTTGTGTACGTTTTGAAAATGTAATATTTTTGTTGTTGAAGCCGGAAAAACTAATTTAAATCTGTAATCAATCAATCGAGATGTTCTAACGAATCATTAGAACACAACAATTGAAACTCTTTGTGACTATCATTTGTTAAAACCATTTGGTATCCCAGATGCTGCTTACATACAATCCTTCATGTATTGATGTTTTTTAGGAATTATTTCGTACCCAGACATGTTCTATCGGATTCCCTCGTGATCGTGGTGCACATGCTCCCTGCTTTTTTGCACAGATAAAGGAAAAAATGTAACATGTTAATATGTACACCTGTAGCCCGTTGGCTGTGATCGCTACACGTAAAATAGTACCTGAGTAATACTATGTTTGGTTCCACAAAACAACGGAAAAGACGGAGCGGTGAATCTTTCAACATTTTCTAACGGTTTTCTCAAAAATGACTCAGCCAATTTTGTTCATATTTCGTAAGCAAATGAAGAATATACAGAGGAAATAAATAAGAGTCCATTTTTGATTTAAGTATTTTTGTGTTAGACATTAGGTAAAGAATGTCTTGAAAGCTGTGTAAAAAATGCGAAGAGATGAGAGTGCGGAGATATCGATACTTGGAATAGAGTTTTCTCATAAAGAAATACTCATCTTTCAACTTACAAACCCTATTTCCTCGAAAGTGCGATTTTTGGACTCATCTTTTCCCTCTGTACTTCTCAAGTGTTCCATTAATAACCTGACAATATGACACTACTCATTTGTCCTGAAAAACTCCATAAGTTATAGTTTATTGTCTGGAATGAGTTATTTTCGAATGATTTCCTCGAAACAACTTTGGCAAATTTGTTCATATTTAGTAAATAAATGCTTCATTAATAACCTGATTATGTGAAATAACTCATCTGTCATGAATAGATCCAGAAAGGTTAGAGATTTTTTTTTTTCTCAGACTATTTGCTGGAAAAATTCAGTTGGTTCTGTTCACATTTCATAATTAAATATTCCATTAATAATTTGACAATATCGAATGTCCCATTGCTCCTTAAAAGAAGAATCCAGATTTAGCAGCTTATATTTGGGGTTAAGTGTTTCGAACAATTTTCTCAAACATGACTGAAGCAGTTTATTCATATTTCGTAAATAAAAGATTCACTAATAACCTGACTATATGACATAAGTCATTTATGCGGAAAAAATGCACAGAGGTTTTTTTTTCTTTCTTTCTTTCTTCAATTCTCTCAAAAATCATTCAGGTGATTGTGACAGTTGCTATTGCGACCCAATTAATTAGTAAATAATTTGTTAGTATATCCTTTAGTGCATATTTTGAAACATATATATATTTTTTAATGAAGAATCTGTATTTCTGATTTTCTTCAAAACATGTATTTTTTATTTTTCCAACGGTATCCAGCCTCTCAGCGGTAAATGAGACACCTGAGTAACGGAAGTCTTTGAAAGTCTTTATTCACCACGACCACCCACAGCCAGTGGACACACTCAAGTTCTATTGTAAAGCTAGACAGTTTGTCTAGAAAGAGAATCTTCACAATAGCTCTCGTAAAAAAAGAGATATATTCGCAAGCACATGATAAAACCGAAGGAACCACACCGGCACGATATTGCAAGCTAGAAGTCCATTAGCACATTTTAACATTTTAGGAAGAAAGAAAGGACAACGCACAAACAACAATCTATTTTGGCAATTTTAAAATTTTAAAACTGGAATTGGGAGAACATACGTTTATATACCGGTATATATATATATATATATATATATATATATATATAATAAGAAAGACGGTGGCAAGATACTCAAAGAAAGGGCAGTTAAGTTTGAGAAGTGACACCGAGAACACGTATTCAGAACTCTCTCACACACACACATATTTTTATTCATCATTTTTATCGTGTTGAGCAACCATATACAATGAAGTGCTAAACACCTAGCAGTGCCGCAACGAGTTCATTCATAAAAACACTGATAAAGTTTAATCAAATTCCGAACGTTCTCCCAACTATACTCTATTTTGCATTTATATCGACTTATAACGGAGTGCAACGAAAATTTGATTTGTGATTGTGACCAATTGTGATAATTGTGACCAACATATATACAGATACATCATTTGTTAATCAGTTTATCAGTCGGATTCACCAATATTGGACTTCTATAATCACTTTGACCGAGACAACATATGAAGAGACGCCTAGATACGAGGAGGAACTTGGATGCTACAGTCCGATGATGACATCCTAAAGATCCAGAGAGAGCCAAAGGCCTAAGGAGGAGAGAGAGAGATCGGCGGGTGACCATACACATCTCGGAAGTCGAACGGGATGCTGCAGTCACATGAACACAGGAACTTGAGTGTTGCAAGTGGTCGACCAGTGGTGAATAAAAGTGGTACATACTATCGAAAAGTAAGCCACATGGGAATCTACTGGAAGGTAGGACAAAACGTTTATATTAATTTTTCAATTTGTAACCTGTTGCCAAATTACCGTGGACGATCCCATCCTCTGGACTCGGCCAAATTCGTCAATATATCGAAACGAGAATTGAATCGTAGTAATCCGGCCTTGAAGGACTGAACAGTTATCTTTTATTATTTTTTTTTTAAGAAACTATAACTGAAAACGATATTTTAAAATGTATTTGTGATTAACTTTTGTCATTTTAACCATTTATATTCACACAGCTAATTAGTGTTAGATTCCGAGAATTATTTCCTTATATTCTAGATGTTAGTGCTGTTTGCTCATTTAAAGATATAATATGTAGAAAATTTTGTGACAGTATATAAGTTAGGTTATTGCACGACGAGATTAATGTGTCAGAAAAACATTACTATGCAAGTATTAATTGAGTGAATGATCTTTACGTTTTTAATGTATTTCTAACAAAAGATTTTTTTTATTTACCAAGTACATACCCAGAAAGCTCGTAATTGTCAGTTAGAAGACGAATGTAATCTGTTGGCTAGATATAGGTATTTTTACTTGTATTGACAGGGTGTACCTAAATTGAAAGACATAGAGTATAATTCTTGCCATAAGCAGGTAAATAGAGAAAAGTATCATTAGAACAAAATTAACCCGTAAATAAACAACTTAAAAAAAAAAAAAAAAGATATCTGTCTGCGCAAACGCCGCACAGACATCTTCATAATTATGAAGTAAAATATTGCGCAAAGTAAAATAAACAAATATAAGGTACCGACGTTTAGAAAGAAATATTGGCCAAGTTAAGTATAAACTCTGATATCTATATATGTGTTCTAGTAATCATTGTGTATATATCATGTGACTATCTAGTATATGTGTCCAAGTATATATGATTGTTTGTTTTTATATTACAAGGTATTTTTCTTATTATTGGATATTATTATTATCTTAGATCTCTACACATGTGTTGAGAATTTTCAATTGAAAGTAGACAGTTAAAGTCAAATCAGTGCACTGCTCATATCAGAACTTTCACTATCTTTTCGTCTTTAATTAATGTAAATAATAGTCATGTCTTGCTAGCATTCAAAATCATCGAATTTTCCCACCCTCGCCAATTACCTATTTCTCAAGCATAGTTTTTTTTTTTTTTTTTTTTTTTTTTTTTTTTTTTTTTTTTTACTTTCTCCTTCTGTGGTTGATGAATAAAATAGTGTCTTCTGGACTAAATATATTACACACAAAGGGTTATATCTAAAAGATGCAACAATTTTAATTCCTTAGCGAAGTGATGGCCAGTACAGCTGTTTCCCAATAAAACTACAATAGTGATTTTATTTCACCCATGCAGCGAGTGAATATCCTTTGTAAATATGTTCTAATTAACTACGCACCTATTTTCCTAGCACTCTGGAGTACCGTATGGGGAAAATAGGATTATAAAATCTATGTTATTATTTCCATACGCCCTTATATATTTGGGATCAATATATGCTTACTAGGCTTACAGATACGTGGTTCGAGCCTCATGCGGTGTAAATCAGTCTTTCATGGATCAACGCATGTAAATTCAACTTACTGTTCATTAGGCATGTTATCACTTGCCAAGGCGGAGAATAAATATGCAAAAGCAATTTGCATATTCATAAATAATATTTGGCGAACCCGAACACAATTGTAACGTAATAATCTAAGTAATTTCAAAAGCAAAACTGGAAATCAAACTTATCTTGTCATAAATTTGATTCCCCCTGCATTACAAATTCCGCTCCCGAACTAGGACTCGGAACACCGTTACATGATTTTGTTCATATGTAACTAATAATCTTACAATACGATTTAAGGAATTTCTCTTGAATAAATTCTAAGTTTACTATTGGGACAAGTTTATTTTTGGACAATTTTCTCAAAAATAACTCACTTGATTTTCCGCTTCTTTCTCTTGAAGACGAAAGTTAAAATCAAAGGAACCACACCACTTCTGTCGAAAACTGTGCTGTTCTCCCACTAATTTGTTCCAAGCTGCGATATAACAAATTTCAAATAGTAATCACTCTTCCCTCGCAACTTTTCCTTGCTCTTTTAGAAAATATGCTTTTCCAGTTTTCTCGAAAGTTAGAAAATATGCGACAAGAAAATACCGTCAAAAGGAAGAGACCTTTGCACAAATAAATACTATTTTTGTTTTATTTGATTTGTTTTGGATACAGAAGGTGTCTTCCTCTCGTTTTGTTGAGCGCGAGAAAGAGCAGAAAAGAAAATAATGGAGAAGGAAGCTGAATTTGGAAACAAAGGCTGTGTGACGAAAATAGGGCGGGAGAAAGAGAGACGGAGGTTATTGCTAGACGAAATTAACATCCAAACCGTAGTTTCTCCCAGCTACTGTGTTAATTGAATCTGAAATTAACATGTACGTACAAAACACACACACATCTTGTTCTTCTAAGCAAAAGGGGAATGAGAAGGAAGAGGAAAGTGACGATTAAATATTGCTTTTCTCTGACATCCTCTAAATATTTTTAAATTAAAAGTTTATATAGAATGTACATAAATTTTCAAAGAAAAAATTTCAAAATAAAAATTTTAGGAAAGAAATAATTGCCTAGAAAATTCAGGAAAATTTACCAACTGTGATAAAAAGAAACAAAATTTTCTCTTTTCTGATTTTTTTCTTAAAAACTAATTTATTCTATACAAAAGATTATAAAAATAATCAGTTTTGTACCACTATTCCATATTAGTTTGCAGGTATTACACTAGTCGACAAAAAATACGTTTCCTCTGGCACACGGAAGAAAATACCTGATTCTAATAGAACTTTTCACGTAGAATTCGAATCTGCAATCAGTTTTTCTCCTTCACCCTCAGTTTTCCCGTGACAGGAATTTTCGGGAAATTTCCCCTCAATTTTTTTTTTAATACCCGTAGCTCGGGTACCCTTAGATATATAAACACACAAATTACATTGTATGTTAGCTTGAATTATACTTAGTAAGCCCTCTAAGTTTCATAAGAATCGCATTATTCTTTCTAGAGAAATAAACATATTTATATAAAAATACGCTATGTGTACTGTTCATTTTACCATATTCATTAGTGCAGATAAAATCACATATAACTTTCACGAAAATTATAATATAAGCACGGTTTATACCTCATTGGATTTAAAATAAAACATATTTTCAATTATGTATACACCGTGTCACCATTTTTTGTATGAGGGAACTTTTAGAGGAATTTTGTGGGAAATTCCCTCCAAAAAGTAGTTTATAAGTTTTTTTGTCTCAACTTGCTATTTGTATATAGTGATACAGAAACAGGAACTGCACTAAAACATAATTTTATGTCTACTTAATGCCTCAAATACGTAATCCTCATTTGCCGTAAGATGAGCAGGAGGTACTGGTACAGGTAATTCTGCACTGTGTGGAGCTGGCCTAATTATTGATAGCAAATTAGGGTACTGTACTGTGTGCTTAGATTTACTGGTTATTCCTTTTATCTGTATCATACAAAAGTAGCAGTCTGAAGAATGATCTTTTGGTTCCCTCCAGATCATCGGTACTGCGAAGTTCATGTTTCGTTCACCATTTGCCCACCCAGTCAGACGTTTCACGCAAGTACAACAAATGTAGTGAGGAGCCTAATTCTTATCTTGGTCTCCTACACAGCAACCAAAATATAACTGATACCACTTCCTCACAAGTGAAATAAAACATCGACGTTGCGATTTAAATGTCAGCTCCCCACATACATAACAGAAATTGTCCGGGTGATTTACACACTTCCTCGGCATCTTGTATCCTGTAAGGTGTCACACACACATACACACACGAATCTACACTCCATCACTCATAAAGCAGCACAAACGTAATCTAACTCAGTGCTTCACCACACAACACAATCTATTCGAACTTCACAATGCACAAACACTTCAACTTACACGCGGCCACATCTAAAACACGTCCAGCTTAGACCCTCACTCAACGCTACTAACAGTCATCAGGCTACGTGAATCATCAATGTTTTTATGCATTGTTGCCAGATCAAAATATTAAAAAGTGACTTATTTTCCACAGAAAGCATGCGTGTATTTGTGCTTATATTTGAGTATGCATCTATGTGCCGACAATAATACGTCAACATTAGATTTTTGTGTTTGGTAAAAGTCTTGCATAGTATATTCTTTATTACCTATAAATAGACACAATAGTTTATATCTCTAGGCAGAATAATGCGATTCACATGAAATTAACATTATTTATTAAGTAGACATAAAACTATGTTTTAGTGCAGTTCCTGTTTCTGTATCACTATATACAAATAGCAAGTTGAGACAAAAGATCTTATAAACTACTTTTTGGAGGTAATTTCCCACAAAATCCCTCTAGAAATTCCCTCATACAAAAAATGGTGACACGGTGTATACATCATTGAAAATATGTTTTAATTAAAATCCAATGAGGTATAAACCGTACTTATATTGTAATTTTCGTGGAAGTTATATGTGATTTTATCTGCACTAATGAATATGGTAAAATTGAACATTACATATAGCATATTTTTAAATGAATATGTATATTTCTCTAGAAAGAATAATGCGATTCTTATGAAGCTCAGAGGGCTTACTAAGTATAAATCAAGCTAACATACAATACAATTTGTGTTTATATATCTAAGGGTACCCGAGCTACAGGTACAAAAATTGAAAAAAAAATGAGGGAAGATTTCTCGAAAATATCTCTGTCATGGGAGAACTGAGGGTGGTGGAGAAAAACTGATTGCAGATTCGAATTCTACGTGAAAAGTTCTATTAGAATCAGGTATTTTTATCTCTGTGCCAATATCTTGTTGACTAGTGTTATTACAAAATTAGAAATAAACTTGAAACATAAAACCATAACAATGCAAAAATTAAAATTATACCACAATAATTACATAATGGAAAACACTCTGCATTCTGTTATTGCAAGTTTTCAAAAGGTGTGAAATCAAATTAAATTTCTGTTCTTATTAGAGAACAAACACCTTCCTAATAAATTCAAGACGTCTTGCACCCCAAGCACAACTAGTTTCAGTAGTAATTGGAGTGAAAACAAAATTTTAGAGAAAATTGTTGTATTTTCTTTCCTTTGCAACTTTTCTGCGATTAGCAGCAGCTCCAGCGTTCATTACAAATAGAGGGAGACTTGATATGTATTAGCACACGTAAAGACCTATGTAAAAATGTTATTAACTCCTCTTTTATTAGTATTATGCACAATTCGTAACGTACATATATTTTTTTTCTTTTTTCATCATTTATTTCTGAAGATTTTAGTTTACACTTTTGGTTTAAAAATCTTTTTCGATCAAGTAGAGCTCTTTCGTGGGTTTCCAAACTTATTTTTTTTTATATATATATATATAAAAAAAGAAGAATTTTTTCTCTCTTAATATTTTAAACTTTTGTTTTCAGTTAATCGAACTTTCCTGGCTAACAATTCATTGTCCGTTACAAGTTACAAGTTTTCGGAATTCCTTTTCCCGACGAGTCACTTTTACTGTCTTATGTAATGAACAAACTTATGTACAATTCCAGTTTGTCATTGCTTGAATTTTGCAAATATAATTTGTTGTATCCGGGTTTGTAACAAAGAAGAAGTAACCTACTTTTTCAGTTGAATTCGATTTTCAATGGTACATGTATTTTCTTTTCGTTAAAAAAAAAAAAAAAAAAGGAAGGTTAGCAGTAAAAAGTTGATTCTTTCGCTAAATAGAGGGAAAGTAATAAAGTTTGTAGAATACATCGTTCGAATATTGGAATACAATTTTAAAAAGAAACTCCCAGTTTGTTTCAAAGAAAATGGCTTTTAATGGTCTTTTCTCTCTTTTTTGGAGAGAGAGAGAGAGACTGTACCGTTATAAAAGTCTTCCCCTCTTCACTGAATATGATGTCAAAATTCCCGTTATGCTTAGCGTGCAATATGCAATGTTGTTAGTTTGTAGACAAAGGCTACGTCTTTTGTTAGCATGCAATTATGTCTTTCTAACGTCTTTCTTTCCTCCACAGTAAAATCAGTGTCATAATATAATTGTCGGACTGTGTATAGAGAGCTTGGAGCTCGGACTTGTTTATTCCGTAACATCAACCATTGCACTAACCTATAATTATAATCTTTACGAAAGGCAAACTGGACAATAGAAATTATGTTAATAATAATAATAATTTTTTTTATTGGTAATCAGGAAATTACAGACTAATAGTCCATTTACAATTCCGAAGAATAGTAAATAAATAACAAAAAAATCAATCGTACAACAGTATTTAAAAAAAAAAAAAAACATAACAAAAATTACAATCAGGTTATAAAAGAAAAAGCTATGCACGGGCAATAATGAGATAAATAGAAACAGTGTAATTAAAACATGCAAAAAAAAAAAAGTTATAACAAGTGGTAAGTTATAAACTTTCTTTGAATAGAAATAGTTGTTGGCATTTGACAAACATTTATATATCGGTGCATCACTAAAATTAGGATTATATTTGAAAATAGTATTGCCATATTGGGGACACCAAGATAACAACCTCAATTAACAGTAATTTGCCAGTCATAATATTATGGAGTAGTTTGATGTCGAATAAAGTTCTTCGTTCAGATAGTTTTATTAGACCAAGGAGGTGACTAATTTAATGATGAATTTCCTCTGATAAAAATTTAAATTACCATTTTAACCATGAGAGAAACAAATTATGAACTACTTCGATATCCTTTTGAAAGTACTGTTCTCCTTTATTCCAAATACTAGTTCAATTTACTAATATTTGGAATAAAGGAGCACAGTACTTTCAAAAGGATATCGAAGTAGTTCATAATTTGTTTCTCTCATGGTTAAAATGGAAATTTAAATTTTTATCAGAGAAAATTCATCATTAAATTAGTCACCTCCTTGGTCTAATAAAACTATCTGAACGAAGAACTTTATTTCAAGGTGATTTCTTACGTTAGCATAGTATAAAAGTAAGCAGGTTTTTAAAGAGGAAAAATCTTTAGAAATTCATTTTATGATTCCTAAGTTTCTTCTAGCTTTAGAAACTATGCATTCCAGATGTTTATTAAACAACAGTTTGGCATCAAAAGTAACACCGATCCTTAATAGAGACAAGCTTTTTGACCGAAACATTATCAACGGCATAGTTTCAATAAACAGGATTAGTTTTTGAAGTAAAAGATACAGAACACATTTTATTAAGATTCAGTGGTAACGCATTGATCTTTGACAAAGTGACAATGGTATTAATATTATTTTGTAATTTAACACAATCACAAACATTATTAATGGCACGATAAATCTTCAGATCGTCAGCATACATAAGAAATTGAAAATTAATATTTTCTTTAAAATCATTCAAAAACAAGAGAAACAGAAGTGGACCTAAATTGGAACTCTGGGAACACCAGAAAAAAACAAATCTTCTACAACTTAAATATGAGATAAACCATTTAATAAAAGTTGGTGATAGGTCATATGAATTAAGCCCGTTGATTAATATATCATGAGGAAGTTTGTCGAACACTTTAGTAAAATCAAAGTATATTACATCTAGTTGTCCTTGGGTTTTTACAGGAGGAATAATATCATACATAAAGCTTGTTAAATTAGACAAGGTAGATTTATTTTTCATGAAGCTATGCTGTTGATCCATTATTTCAGGAGAAGCATGGTTGTAGAGATAATTATATACAAATTTATCAAAAATTTTAGGTAATGTTCCCATAATAGGTATTGGTCTATAATCCGTATAATCTTTTCCACCAATCTTAGGGATAGGAGAAACAATAACAGTTTTCCAACTTTCAGGATAGGTAGAGGTTTGTATACTCCAACTAAATAATGACGCAAGAATAGGGGCTATAATGTACGTAATTCCTATAATTATAGAAGTTGGTATACCATCAATTCCACAAGAAGATTTGACTTTCAGTCCTTTAATTATACTAATAACCTGCTCAACAGTAAAACTAGGAAGAAACTTAATATTTCCAAAATTAAATGAAAATTCTGTTTCATCATAAGACGAACGTCTTTGGTAAATACATTCAAAGAACTTAGCCCATGCATTAACAAGTTTATTAGCGTCATCTACATATTCATTATCAATCATAATACCTGGGGAAGATTTGGAACGATTATTATGCTTATTTACAAAACCCCAGAATTTATGAAGATTTTCTGTTAAAGAATGTTTAATGCCAGAAACATACACTTTCTTATCCATATGAAGGTTGTATTTAACTTGCCTTCTATAGTTTGCAAAAATAGTATAATCATCATCAGCTTTAGTGTTTTTTAAATATTTTTAATACGCTTTTTCTTTAGCCTTAATTAAGGAAATAAGATCTTTGGAATACCATAAAGGAAAATTCCTGATTTTTGGGTGTATACTTGGGAATATTATTATTCATACTGATTTTAGTTACATTCTCTACAGCATCAACAGGAAGGTTAACATTCTCAGCTAACAAGATATTAGTCCAATCTGCATCCGCTAATTCGTGATTCTCTAGAGGCTAGATAATCACCTCTATGAAAGGAATATCTTGGTAAATAACAAATATCCTTGGAACATTCTTATTAAATGTAGTAACCTCAGTGGAATAATGAATGATATGAATCGGGATTGACAATAGGCAAAACATCTTTAGTTGCAGCAACATTAAAATTCGATATAACTAAATCTAAATTTGATACATTAAAAAACAACATTTAAATTATAATCGTCCAGAAATGAAAATAATATTCTGGCCTTGCATTTGGCATAATACTGTATGCCTGGAAGGAAATCCATATTGGCCCAATCAGTCTTTGGAATATTATAATCACTAATAATAATGTCATAATTCACAGATTTAATTTTAATAAAAAATATTATTTGAAAAGTTCTCATTAACAATAGGAAGCAAATTAGGGCGAAAGTAGGTACACAATAATAATAAGTTCTTACCAGTTCTATTAACAATTTCAAATAAAATACCTTCTTTAAAAATCTCAAGCTCAGTTCTTCGTATAACTGTGACAGCTTCGTTCTTCGGTATGTGCTATTGACAACTATATCATTAGCACAGTCTGGTACAGAAGAGAAAAACTGTTCATGTTTGGTCCTAAGACCACGCACGTTCAGATACCAAAGTTGGGTAGTAAGTATTCTTGGGTTGCATCTGCATTTGAACTTAAGGCATTTTGACCATTGCAGTCGGCAAATACTTTTAATTTACCGTAAAAAAGGGCCAATAAGGATACCTCTAGGTGAGATTTCTGGGACGTTATTACGCATACGAATCATATTTGGTTTTCAATTTATGCCACCTTAAGTGTTCAAGTGTTCTTTTAGTATATCTTCAACATCAGTAACGGAGGCAGATGTACTGAATCTAGTTACAAATAGAGCTTTTTTCCTCATACTAGACACCAAATTTGTTTTATTATTATTACAGCCAATATTCAGTTTACGCGTAGTCCTTTTAACGTCTCTTCCCAAGTTCTGATTAACAACTATAGTATTTTTTTTATCATTAATTTTCTTTTTATTCCTTGATACAACTTCTTTCCATAATCCCTCACTTCCCTCTTCAATATCTTTATTATTATCTAACTCAAGTTCATGCGAACCATTATCAATCTTTGACTGAGATGTATGGTTAATCGTATCATGAGACACATTTAAGGTTTTACCTGATGCTAATTCTGCATTCTTTACAGCAGCTATGATAATCTGCTTGTCTCCAAGAAGAGCTCTAAGTTCCTTATTTTTCTCTCTTAGACTGGCTATTTCAGATTTCAAGACTTGAAGAAAAGTATTTCATATTAACAAAAGAAAATTCGATTTGTTTTTTAATTGTTACCAAAGATATTGTTTCATCCTTTTGAGGCTTATTTTGATTACCAAGTTGAAGTACCAATGAGTTTTGGTTACCAACAGTCTGTGAACTACTGTCCTGATTGCTAAGACTTGATGTCTCAGATCTATTTAAGTTCAAACTTTTCTGAATTTCACATTTTGTACATTTAAAATTCATTTATAATACTTCATCTTTTCCTTCCCCCAAATTTTCTAAGCATTTCAAGTAAGATTTCCCAGAACAAACACTGCATTCGACAACTCTTTGTCTACCATAAATTGGGGCATTACAAATAAGACAGTTACCTGATGCCGGCATGCTTAAATGAAACTCAAGTAACTAAAATACAAGCTAAAAGAAAGTAAACACATTCTCTCCACTCTAGCTCAAATAGAAAAGGATAATCAACGAACTGAAGAAGAAGAAAAGGAAATCGCTTCTGGACACTGCCAGAGCATCATTAAAATAATGAACACCACACGACCCTTCCAAATCAGACAGAGCCAGGACAAGATTGAAAGTATCCATGATTAGCCACCACGAGCCCTTCAGCAACATACAATCACTGTTATAGAAACAGCAACCGGTTGACTAACTCTCGCAGTGTTATTAGCCCCATCAACTAAGAAGAAGGGAGAGCTGTCCACAGATGTAAGGAGGCAGATAGAAATGTTGAAAAATTTTAACTGTATAATAATAATAATAATAATAATAATAATAATAATAATAATAATAATAATAATAATAATAACTTCGTTACTCACGTGTGCCTAATTAGTTACATAGATTTGCGAAACAGCATCTGAGTTTGAGTCTAAGTTTTTAAATTATTTTAAACCATTCGTACCGATACGAATGTGAAGCCAAACAAATGGACTTCATAAACAGTTTCCTTATGAATAATTCCTTGGTATATTTCCTGCAGCCTGTAATTCTAGTTTCTCTCACTCTCAGGACCCATGTTTGAATAAGACAATGAATAATAATAATAATAATAATAATAATAATAATAATAATAATAATAATAATAATAATAATAATAATAATAATAATAATAATAATAATAATATACAGTAAAGTACGTGTGCTGTGTGTAATATGTTTCATGTGCGTAATGAGATCTTAATACGTTCATATTTTGAAAGAATATTTTTGGTTTGCTTTGAGTATGTAGAAAGACAGGCTCCCTGAAATGGCTTGGGATCACGTAAACAGCTTGCTACCTACAGTACTGGGGGCCACCTAATAATATCTTCGACACATCTGGTAATAGGTAATCATAAGGTTATTCGACGATCTTCTTTCTCAATTATAGCAGCCTTGTTGATGTTCTCTTCCCAAGAGCAGATGACAAAGTTGCAGGTCCACCTTTCTTTGAAATTCATTACCTTTTGTATTTGAAGATTGCAAGAGCTTGTCCGAGCTGTTATGTGTGACAAAGTAGCTTTTTCATTGACCTTTTGAAACACTGTTAAACCCACAGCTGCCGTTTATTCCGAGAAAAACAAAACTTAACGTTAACGTTATTCCTCCCTGATGACCTTCGTTTTCCTCATATTCTGGTCACCGCATGTATCCAATCACACATCTTTCCAAGGCACAGTTCTGTAACGAAAGAAGTGTAAATTTTATTATTGATTTATTTCCGCTTAGGCTACACATACCGTAGGATATGAAACTAATTTTCTACAAGAAGTATGGTATCACATATACACATATGATCTTCCTTTATTTAAGATCCCTTAAATAAATCAATTTAATCCCTTAAGTAAATTTTATTGTTGAAAGTAGTAACTCATGCATTCTTTTCTAAGCCAGTGTTAGAATATAAACATTGACACTTTCGAAATGTATGAAGGTACGAACACGTTCATCTCATTACTACTCTACTCTCATTACTAATTACTACTTGGAAACAAGTTATAACAAACACGAATGTATTCATAAATATAACTAAACATATATATTTTGTCTCTTCTTCCAGATGTGCAGAAAAGAATTACTCCTGTTGGATTTTGAAGGAATTCTAAAATACTTCCGCGTTTCTCTGCCAAAAAAATGTAGAAACGAAGAAGTAGCAAAACAGCTAATGAAACTTGCGTGTAATGTTAAGGTGAAAAAACTAAAAAAGTATGAGAATGAATTCATAGCACTAAAAGGTACGTGTTGTATGCATGTGTAATGATTTTTTAAAGTAATTAAGAAATCGGTGTGTATTGCTGTTCTTGATTTAGTGATGTAACACAAAATCGTGTAATTGGAAAAATTGATAGGATTAACAGTGGGACTTGCGATGTGCTGATCACACATGTTTCCCAAGTAAAAATAACCATCTGATTTCCTAAACCATTTCGGGGCGTCTGCTGTGGAGTTTTAGGATTAATTCTTTACTTCATAATCCATATATACAAATTATTTCTACTTTTTGCGTGTATATGATGTCACTGTATTATTTTGAAAGATTAGTCATTGGTGAATTTCAATGCCTGCCACTTCAGTACGGAAAATTGTGTTCTACGATCTCCGGGATTACATGTGATTGCAATATAAGTTAAATTGTGGCGTATGTTCGATGTATGATGAAAAGTTAAAAAAAGAAAACCTTCCAAGGTGATCACCTTGTAAACCACTGAAGGCGGTCTCCAAGTTTGTGTGGAGGATAAGATTTCTTGTACTTCATCTACCAATTTCATGTGATAAAATGCGATAAAAACGTGCAGCTTCATTGACCGTGAACTGTGTAAGTACATTTTCGAGTTTAACACAATATACAATCTTCAATCCATCTTTTAAATAATATCAATTGAGTCCTCCGCCCTCGAGGATGCGCTACTGCAGGCTGTGAAATGCGAACGTCTCGCATATCAGCATGTCTGCGGAATCCTGCGTATTTCATAACACATTGATGTCTTCAACTCTCGGTTGCATGCAAATGGTCGCAAATGGTCAAAAAGTTCGAACTTTTCTGATGCATGAACCTCAGGAACGATAATTGCGAATTAATTTAGGTCTAACAAACAATGCCAATTTCCTCAAAATTATTCTCAAGTGTTTGAATTCCTAATTTGATCTTTCGACTTCGCTAGCCAATTACTTCCGTATTAAAGTCTTCTTGTGTCCGAGGAGTTGAAAATACCAATCTGTCCAAATAGTGTAATTTAGTGCTGTTGAATTTTTGTG
Organism: Thermobia domestica; assembly: GCF_964235325.1. Lineage (NCBI taxonomy): Eukaryota > Metazoa > Arthropoda > Insecta > Zygentoma > Lepismatidae > Thermobia > Thermobia domestica. Next base: position 168,545,158 of record NC_137460.1, read on the forward strand.
ACATTTGCGGTTTTCGGTTTTTGAGAAAACCGGTTTCCTGAAAACCGAAAACCGCAAATGCGGTTTTCAAAACCGAAACCGCAAATGCGGTTTTCAAAACCGAAATCGCAAATGCGGTTTTCAAAACCGAAACCGCAAATGCGGTTTTCAAAGCCGAAACCGCAAATGCGATTTTCAAAACCGAAACCGCAAATGCGGTTTTCAAAACCGAAACCAATGTTTTTAATTACACCTTTTAACAATTGTGAAAGCATCTGTCGATCGAGACAATTGTATTGATTTGTCTGTGTTTCAACTTTTTTTTATTTGCTCCCGTTTCCTCCCACTTTCTTACGGTTTAGAACTCCGTAAGTACTGATGTGAACTTGTGTGTTACAAATACTGACCTGGGATCATTTGCACTTTTTTTTTTTAGTTACTTCTTTGATGACTCTTCCAAGGTACTTTTCGGTTGCAGGGAAGCAAACTGGACCCCACCTGATTTTTAGATATTTTGTAAAGTAGAGCACGAGGAACACGAATCTTAAGGAATTTTGACATTCCGACTTCCCGAACTCGAGATACTAGAACTTATACAGTAGTTTTACATAGTATGTATAAAATTAACGAAGAAAGTTCTGTCGCTTTTTGACCTATCACCTTAGAACATCGATATGTCACCTAAGACCAGGGGTGTAGCCAGCAGGTTTCTGTAGGAGGGGCCCGTCGTTTTTGAAGGGGGGCAGCTACAATCTTAAAAAAATGTGTTACAGCTAGTGTTTTTGAAGCCTGAAAAAAACTGGAAAATTTTGGTTTCCTTCCGGAAAACTAAAAACACTGTTTTAGCTTATTATTATTATCATTAATAATAATAATAATAATAATAATAATAATAATAATTTCATAAATTATATTACAGATAGTTTGTATTATGTTTAACCAAGAACTACTGCCCCCGACCAAACATTATACCTTTGAGCATAACTATTTCAATACACAGAACCGATCTATATAGGTAAACAAGAAAGTTCTATCGCTTTCTCACTCACCACCTCCGGACATTCATATGTCACCTAACACGTATCTGGAAGATCAAGAATAGATCGACAACCTTCTGCAAACGTTCTGGAAGGCCATTTATTCCATCGCGGTAGAGGTTGGTGTTCCGTGAAGTGAAGAAGTTATCAAGTGCATTTTGCACCTCTACTTGGGATTTGAGCTGGCATCCTTTAAAGTGATTGTCCAAGGAAGGGAACAGATGATAATCGGACGGTACAATGTCCAGGGAGTATGGCGGATGCAATAGTGTTTCCTATCCAAGGCGTAAAATGGTGTCCCGGGTCATCCTAGCCACGAGGGGCTTAGCGTTGTCCTGTAACATAAGGACCCCTTTGGGAGTTTTGAGTTTATCTTGAACACGGCTCAACTGCTGACAGTACACAGTTGGATTGATGCGATGACCAGCTGGTAGCAGTTCCCGATGCACGATGCCACGAGCAGTTCATCAACACACAGGAGGACTTTCTTCTGGTGTAGTACTGGTTTCGGCTGTCTTGGAACCGTTCATGGGATGCTAACCAATTATGACGGCGCCGTGGAACTTCGTACAGGACCCATTTCTCATCACATGACAACACCTTGTCCAGAAATGGCTCCTTCCTCAGACGAGACAGCAAAGAAACACAGGTGTCAGCTTGCGTTGCCTTTTGACCCGGAATCAAGTTATGTGGGACCCATCGTCTCAACTTTTAGTGTTTCCTCAGTTGAAGGTGCTGCTGAATGGTTTCGCCACTCACACTGAATTGTCCCCATGCCGTAAGCGTCGGTGGACCACAAATGGGCAATTAGCGACATCACACCAAACATTGGCGGCGCCGCAGCGACGATCCCCGGTGGCCCCTCTACCGTTTTGAAAATTATGCCACCAGCGGCAGAGATGCGACAAAACGCCAATGAACCACAAAATTACTCCCCCAAAATGTTAAATCGGCTATATGTGTGATTTAGTTACATTAAGGTGAGTCTAAAAACATTTTTAAAAAGTACCAAAAAATTACCCCGAAGGGGACTCAAACCACCAACCTTATGATTACTAGGCAAGTGTTCTTCCTACTTCGCTACGATGGCGATGAAGGAAACGTTGCTTGTAAAGGGATAAATCGTTAAGATCTTTTTAATTTGGTCAATCACAGTGCTCCTTTAACCGTGTATATTCGACGATAACTGTTTTGAATTAGATAAAATGTGTGTAATTTTGTAACAAAATGACGCTTGTCTATTTACTTTATTTCATAGTTCTCGCATACTCACTTTCTAATGATCGACGACAGTTGTCATCTAAATTCATACAATTATCGCACTTATCTCAAGATTTTTCACGTCCTGATGTTGAGGCAGAGGTTATTCTTGACCCTCGGAGCTCACTTTAGGAACAATTCGTCAGCAAAAAATAATATATAATAATAACCGCATGCACATGACTGGCGACAGTTCGTGTTGGTCCCTTCACGATTCTCCGCGAAGAATCTGAGAAGTGCGGACCAAGACGAAGTTCTCGCTGGTCGCTGCTACGCGGTGGTACTTCAACACCCCGACGAGAGATATATGTTTCGACTCGACGAAACCCGGCCGCCAGTTAGGGCCAACTATCGCAGACCTACGCAAAACGCGACAGAACTTTCTTGGTTACTTTTATACATAAGACTGATTTTCTTTGAAATTGCACTTAATTTATTTTAAGATTTTCTGAAAAAATGTTTATTTATTATTCGTGACTAAAAAGACATAATTATTTTATTAACAGCTATATCTCACTTCCTGTTTTACACGAAATAGCATTTTAAAAAGCGAATGAAATCCAAACTGAAAAACTGAATAAAAACGTTGCTTTTCACAAAATTTTCCATCTGATAAAAAGTTTTCTTGAAACACTAATTACAGCATATAAATAATATAATGTACTTACGATTTAGTATAGTACCATTGTTTTATGATAGAATTTATAGTGGGGGGCGCGGTGGCTCAGTGGTAGAGCGTTCACCTCCGGTGCTTGGGGTCCCTGGTTCGATCCCAGCTCGCGCCGTGTGGACTTTGTGGTGGACAAACAACCGTACTCATGGGTTTTCTCGGGATTCCGTTTCCTTCCACTTTCTTCATTCCACCATTTCATTCATTTCTCATAATCACCGTCTCCTTTGGCCTAACCGACATAGGCGTGGGACATTAAACTCAAAGATCAAAACTCAAAGTACCTTGTCAAAACGTTTGTCTTCAAACTGTCAAATACAAATCGCCGTTAATTGTGTAATCTACTGTCACAAAAAGTATACCATACTATTTTCGGATCGCTATAAGGAAGAAATGCCATACTATTTTGTGATCGGTATGGTAAAATACTATTTTTCCATACTATTTTACCGTAAATTATTAATTATATGTAAACTTTGTTATTTTTAAATGACTGAAGCGAAGTAATCTCACGATGATGTTTTATCATCTGGTCATTAGGGGGGCCAGGAAATCATTTGGGGAGCCTGGCCCCGTGGCTACACCTCTGCCTAAGACGTACCTGGAAGATCAAAAATAGTACCCATCAGTATCAACGGACCTTCTGAAAACGTTCGGGATGGGCATTTATTCCTTCGCGGTAGAACTTGGTTTGCCGTGAAGGAAAGAAGGTATCAAGTGCATTTTGCACCTTTACTACGGAGTTGGACTTTAGTTCTCTAATGTGAGTGTCCAAGAAATGGTTCAGGGATAATTGGACGGTGCATTGTCCAGGGAGTATGGCGGTTGCAATAGTGTTTCCCATTTAAGGCGTAGGATGGTGTCCCGGGTCACTCTAATCATATGGGGCTTAGCGTTGTCCCCTAACGGTAGAACCCCTTAGCGATTGATAAGTGCTGGCTCCAGGGTTTTGAGTTTTTCTTGAACACGGCTCAACTGCTGACAGTAGACAGTTGCATTAATGTTCTGCTCTGACCAGCCGGTAGCAGTTCCCGATTTTTCTCCAATCTTAAAAAGCGGGTGGTTTTTCGTGATTAAGATAGCGAGGGACGAATATAGAACCTGACAATCGGGTGGTACCTGCAAAAATCGGGTAATATGACAACACTAAGCTAAATAGAAAATAAGGTATATTCCTATTTAAGATCACTACACCTGCAACCCATGAAATCCAATTTGAAATCTCATCCACTTAGACTGAGATCTTTTATATTATCATTACTCTTTCACTTTGTTTCTAAATAGTACTGCCACTTTTTCTTTTGTTAACAAAAAAACACCACCTCCCTTTCTTAAAAAAAAAGAAAAGAAAAAAAATTTAGATCGCAATACACAATTTTATTGTTGATTTGTTGCCACTTCGATAAATGTGAATGTTGTGGTTTTGCATGTTGTGACTGGTTTCTTATCGCAAGTCCCAGACACCTGCAATAGTTTATACGTGAAGGGAACACCGTTCATATTTTATTCTATATCTTTTTACTTCCCAATAACGATAGCCGTGCCTCTTTGTGAGAAACTGCAACTTATTTTTTTTATTCTGCCAATTGTAAAAGAATACTAAACAAGAATTTCCCTACACGTTAAGACATTTTATGAAAAAATATCTTCTTTCACCTCTGCAAATTTTGAGCATTTTTTCCCTACGCCGGGGGAAATTTCCCTCCATCTGGCAACTGTGATCCGAAGATGGGAAAGATTCTTTGCTGTTTCCTCGTCGTTACTTGATAATAGTGCTCTCGAATTTTTGTGACTTCAGCAGTTTTCGGTTTTTGAGAAAATCGGTTTTCAAAACCGAAACCGCAGATGCGGTTTTCAAAACCGAAACCGCAAATGCGGTTTTCAAAACCGAAACCGCAAAAGCGGTTTTCGAAACCGAAACCGCAAAAGCGGTTTTCAAAACCGAAACCGCAAAAGCGGTTTTCGAAACCGAAACCGCAAAAGCGGTTTTCAAAACCGAAACCGCAAATGCGGTTTTCAAAACCGAAACCGCAAAAGCGGTTTTCAAAACCGAAACCGCAAATGCGGTTTTCAAAACCGAAACCGCAAATGCGGTTTTCAAAACCGAAACCGCAAAAGCGGTTTTCGAAACCGAAACCGCAAAAGCGGTTTTCAAAACCGAAACCGCAAATGCGGTTTTCAAAACCGAAACCGCAAATGCGGTTTTGAAAACCGAAACCGCAAAAGCGGTTTTGAAAACCGAAACCGCAAAAGCGGTTTTCAAAACCGACATTTCGGTTTTATGAAATTTCACTTTTTTCAAAAACCGGTTTTCGGTTTTTTCAAAAACCGATTTCGACAGCACTAGTGTAATTCTACGAGGTATAGTGCTACGTTTCATTATACGTTCTCCGCTTCCGACAGTCCATCTATACAGGTAAATGTCATGAAAAGATTAAATGTATATATATTACGTACTTAATTAAAATACTAACGCGTAGCCTACCTTTTAATCATTAGTAAACTTCCACTTTACCTTAATCGAGTACCTTAATTCAGCACTAGTATTAGAAACTAGGAGTAGCTACACAAAATTGAAATATCGGAATTATCGTGTATCTCTGTCATGCCGAAAACCTTCATTTCAGGACGTCACTAGACTTCTAAAACAAAATACAGACATACCATATGTTTTAACCTTTAAGTGCGCACAGTTTTCCGACTAATGCTACAAGATTATATATATATCTGTATGTATGTATGTATGTATGTATGTATGTATGTATGTATACAGTGGAGTCTCGGTAATCCGAACAGGCCCGGGAGGAGAATTTTATTTATTTATTTAATGTCTTCGGCGAAAATATGCAGTTTTAGGAAATTAATAGCTAAAAGGATCAAAATGGGTGTATATTTTCGTAGAAAACAAAGTGAACTTTCGTTAAATACAGTTTGTTTCTTTAATACCTGTATTTAGGCCTTAAGCCATATTACGACAATTACACAAAGTTTAAAATAGAATAAAGGCATCAAGTTTTTCTAACATTTTTCTAGTACAGTACATATACTGTAATCAGAAAACGTGCTTTAAATACTATACGCTATGTATTACAACACAATAGACTTCTTCACCCGCTTCAAACCGCGATTTTACTGTTATTCCGGCTAATCCGAACGATCACGTAATCGGAACAGGGTTCGGTCTCATTTAGTTCGGATTAGCCGGACTGTACTGTATTTTGTTGCTTAAAATTTACTTGTAATTTGATTTTGTTTTGTCTGTCACATATTCAGTACTGCGCGTTGAGTTTACAAAATACTGAAAATGTCTATAATACTATATTAAACATTTAGTTTTATAGTGAAAGTACAGTACTTATTTCATTCAGTACTTGGTGTTAATAGTCTTTTTGTGTTTCATTGCTAATATTATATATTAATATACGTATTTAAAAATACGTGAATGTCTTACTAATTTCAGTGCAAAAATATAAAATAGTTGTTGTGTTCATTCACACATAGATGACACTACATTTTCCTCCGTCCATAAACGTGTAACCATTACGTGCTGGATACTTGCAAGAAGTTCTCTTCCGTTTCCATATGGGCCAAAGAGCCTTTGAGCCCTTTCTGACATGGCGGAATTGATGATGCCTTTAGTTTCTTGGTCTTCTTCATCTGAGTTCCTTTGCTTACGTTTCCTTATTAATGTGGGTTCCGTCTTACAAACAGTCTCTGCAACAGTTAATTTTATTTCAGTGTAGTGCCCCTTCAGATATGATCATAAATCCTTGTATGCAAGACCCATGGGGTTATTAAAATCACAGGAAGGAGTGATAAAATAAACGGAAGTTCCGTTTTATTGATCCAGTTTTCATGTGGAATCCTCTAATCAAGAAAATTAACTTGTTGCATGTGTGAATTATATGTGAACAGAATTGCTGGGCTGGACACATTGACATATTCTCCCTCTTTCTTTTTGTCGAATCGTTAGAGATGATTTTGAATCTCTTACAAAGGTTCATTTGAAGTACATTGCTATTGTTTTAAAAAATAACAGCAGCACAGAAATATCAAAGCCATGTTTAAGAAACAGGTAGAGGGAGTCAGCTCCAAAATTATCTACACTAACTGTGAGTCTTCTTGAAACATATATTTGTGTGTGTGTGTTTTTTTGTAATCCACTCAACAATATTTTCTTTCTGATGTTCGTATGATTGTTGGTCATCCGTAAGTATTTTCTGTTGTTTATTCCTTATCAGTTGTTTATTCCTTATTTCTCATTGAAAATGAAACACCCTGTGCGAGATAAGATGATTAAAAACTGGTTTCTGGAGTATCATGTAATGAGTTTTTTTCAGTGACATTTTCTTGCAGATGTTCTTCATCTACTTCAGATCAAAAAGAGGATGAAAAGTCAGCGGTAGTGGTAAGAGCTTCGAAGTCAGTGGTAGGATCTTTGTCGGAATTATCCTATTCCAGCCTATCTTCACTGCCAGATGGATACAATAATGCTCGTATTTCGTCAATTCACAGAAAAGCGCTTTTGTCGCCCGTTATCCGTAATTGAATAGTAATCTATTACAAATAGATATTAGAACACCATATATTCAACATGAACACAAAACTTAACAGTATTGGTAATCCAACAGAAGCATGACAGTACACTTTTAATCTTGCCATACCAATGAGCAGCGTTGCACGTCTTCAAACTCACAATAATTATACAGGCTACTTTTGGCACACATTTTACAGATATGCAAACCAAATTAAAATATAAATTTATCGTAAGTAGAACACGACAAAATATTGCAGAACGTAAGTATTAACCCTTGAAATTGTGCAAAGGCAGCACAAAAAAATCACCGAACTGCTATATGGCAAACTAAATAGTCAAAACAAATAATAAAATCCAAAAAGCATGCATGTTTCCAAGTTCAGTGCGGCAGCTAACGATTTCATGTACGAAAAGATTTTAGGTCATGTCCTGTCCTTTAGTTGAAAACAGGTAATATTAACTAAATTAGAAATTGCTAAATCGATATGTGACATTGGTTTTCTCCTAATATGTACGTTTTATTGTACAGCCACATGATATTTTCTTATACAGACGTAGGACAGGCATTTTTTAGGCATAGAATCAAAAGTCTGTTGAAATTTCTACAGAAATGACAATTATAACTCTTTTCTCTCCTTTTATCTGAACAAGTCTTTCTGATGGTAGACCAGCAATGGTATGTTCACCAAGCATACAACTGTTTTATCGTCCACTGTACAGCTTTTCAAATGTTACAATGTCCTGGTGGAACCACTGTTTATGTTCTTTATTAACAAGCCCTAAATTTTGTGGAAAGAAGTCCAAACGTGAATTAAAAAAAGAAAGAAAAAAAAGTAATATCAGGGACATGTGGCATCCATAGTTCGGTAGCAGTGCACCTTATAATTAACGATAGTTCCATAATTTAGTGCTTTAGTAGGTATTACCAATGAAATTAGAACACATTAACTTGAGTGCTTGCCATGCTGCCTTTTCTGTATGCAACAGTATTCATTCAAACTTACTATTCTTATTGAGAGTTCTTATTTCTGAAACAATGAATATACTTTCGTTTATCTTTCCGTCACTTATGCTTGTGAAGTTTGTCTTCAGGTTTCTTAAAATTGACCCGTCTTGATTTAACGCTTTGACGAAGCTCTTCATCAAACCTAGTTTCATGTGTAATAGGGAAGAAAAACATCTTCAGGGTTCAAGAGTTGTTAAGTGATATGTACTTGACTCCTGGACATATTGCTGTCGTCATTGTCATGTTCTCCGCACGTAATGGTTAACTTTGTCCCGGCTATCGCATTCACAAAGGAGGCAACAAAACATGGATAGCATGATCCACATGTTACCGGAAGATAGCAGAATGTCTCAAATATTCTTGCTTTCACACTAGGTATTTCGATGGATTTTTCATAAATTACTGGTAAGTTTTGGCTTCAAGAAAGGTAACTGAAAAAGGTCACGTTTCAGTGTCACTTAAATTGGCTGTAAAAAGCATTAACAAAATCTCCAACTTCGTTCTTTTTAATGGTTCTAGATTAAAAATATCAATCATAAATAAAATTTCAGACTTGAAATTAGCGAAATTTCCTTTATGATAATTCTATATCGTAGAGGCAACGAAATCACGACATGCATATAATGATATTGTCATTATTTCCAGTCCTGTATGTGACAAAATACAGGAAAAATGAATTAGAACTGAATGAAATTCGTGAATATTATATATATATATATATATATATATATATATATATATATATATATATATAGGGGTAGACAAAAAAATCTAAAACGTGTGCAAAAGTGTGAAAATTATACCTAGTATGGTGTTGGGTCTCCTTTACGTCCAAAACAGTTTGGATCCGACGTGGAATGGACGTATACAGCTCCTGAATCATGGTGTGTGGAATTTTGTACCATTGATCCTCCAAAACATGCTCCAGTTCCTTAAGGGATGCTGGTGGAGGGTAATGAGACCGAACACGCCTTTCTAACACAGACCACAATGGCTCAATGATGTTCAGATCTGGTGGTTGTGGGACCCAGGGGAGGTGTGATAGCTCTTGGTCATCCTCGTCAAACCATGATTTCACCGTTTTTGCAGCGTGACAGGGTGCCAAATCATCTTGGTAGATGCCATCACCACCAGGGAACAATATTTGGGCCATGGGTAGAACCAGGTCCCCGAAATGGCCTCATACGCTTTAGCATTCATCATTCCATGCAGGCTATGATCTATGATGGGACCTGCAGAAAACCACGATATCACTGCCAATACTGTAACAAAACCCCTCCCCCCATAATTTACAGTTGGGAACAGACAGTGTGTATCATAGGCCTGCGACGGTGTTCTCCATACGTAAACACGGCCGGTTGTTGTAAAAAAGGTGAAGGTCGATTCATCGGACCACATTACGTGTTTCCACTGCTCATGAGTCAACGCCTTGTCGTCCTTGCACCACTGGATACGCCTCTTCGCATTTACTGCTCTGATAAGGGGTTTGGCGATAGCGGCCCTGACATGAATTTTCATTTTATGAAGTTCCCCTCGCACTGTTTTCGATGAAACTGGGTTCTCTAGACCGGAATTGAGTTCAGACGTAATTTTCATTGCAGTGGTCTTCTTTTCAGCTGCTACAATCCGTTTTAATACCCTCCGGTCCCTATTTGACAAGATTGTCTTTCGACCACTGTTGTGCTTTGCAGACGTCGTTTGCCCATGAATTGTGTATGCCTCGTGACATTGGACACAGTGCCTTTCGATACCCCCACAATGTTCGCCACTGTTGCCACTGAAGCTCCACCCAGACGGGCACCAACGATCATGCCTCTTTGGGAGTCTGTCAGGTCGCCCATTTTACCGCACCACTTTCACACCACTACACTCACAGGTGAACCGGTTACTGTTGACGGAAGAGGAAGATGCACATATCACACTGAAAACAAAAAACGATCGGCAACCGCAACACGTGTTGTACAATGAAGGCCCTAACTTATGTGTCCTGTATGAAGTGTTTTTAGATTTTTTTAACCTCCCCTATATATATATATATATATATATATATATATATATATATATATATATATATACAGAGGTTGTTCAGTCTACATTTGGCCAATTTTGACTTACCTAAAAATTTAGAAGAATCCGTGGCGCCAGGTCCGTAAGTGCTCGATGTGTTTCCCTTGGTTCCTAACAATAGCCCGACAGCGTAATTTCCACTCTAATAGGCTTCTCTGAAGAACTGGGAGGGGAATCTTGTCCCATTCCCTTTGCACAGCTTTCCAAAGTCATTCCACAGTTGTCACACGCCGTTTTCCCAAAGCCCGCTTCAGCAATCCAAATCCACAATAGTCCTAATACTTGCATCCGGAGATTTAACAGGTACCTCATTGGAAAGTATCACCTGTATACCACTTGCCTCCTCCATCTCCCTGTAGAATGCGAGGGACGATCGTGAGGTATGTGCTGAGGCCTTGTCCATGTGCATGTGCACCAGATTGGCGTCATTTCCGTACATTGTTGGAGTCTCATGCTCGTAGATCGGCCGCATGATCTGCGCCTGAAAATACTGCGAATTTATTTTGCAGGTCTTCGCCATCCTACGAATCTTCAGTTTACCTCGGTAATAGTAGCCAGTAGCGACCATGAACCCTTTTGGGAAGGATTCTTTACAGACAAAGACCCACCTTTTGAAGTTCTTGGCGCCTTTCTCTCGGTACATGTTGGCTCTCAGTTTGCCGCAGTCGGAAAGGTAAATCCATGCTTTATCGAGCGTTAGGACGTACATCCACCTTTGTTTTGCTAGATACCGTTTGCACAGCTTCCGGGCGTTACACTTTAGTTCCTTTTGGTGGGCATCCGTGAGAAGATGGCCACGAGCTTTCATGACTTTTTCCAACTTGAGTTGATGGTGTAACGTCCGGCTCACAGTCCCCATTGACACGTCAAGGAGATTAGCCATACACTTTTGTGTTGGCGGATTTTCTTGCAGTGCCATTTTGCGAAGTTTCCTCTGCATAGTGGAGGTAGCCTTGCATTCCCGCTTCCTAGGCAACTTCGTTGGTGATCCAAATGGTGGAGCTTCGTTGCCCTTGTACTTTTTAATAACATTTTTTATTCCACTTAAACTGATGTTGCAACCATTCTTCCTGCACTGTTTTCTAATGACAGAAACACTAAAGTGGGCGTCATAAAGAACCGCAACATAGCCTTCCCAAAACCGGCTTAGTTCGGGCGGCATTTTGGTCAAAGAGCGGAAACCCACACACTTGGAAACAAGTTTAACACAACACTCACAACAATGATCCTGTTTTGTGTGTTACGGTCTTCCGCGCAGAAAAAACAACTCCGTTCGCAGGAAGCCAATGCACAACACTGCAGGACGTCACGAGCCAGGTCGGGTGAGCCCATTCTGCCCGGGAGGGGGAAGGAACGAAATCGGTCCAAGTTAGGCTGAACTGGACGTATATATTTTCTCTGGACTGCACCCTAGGCTTGTGTGAACAGAAGTATAAAAGATCCTATTGGGGTCGGGCACTGGTTGTTAAGTAAAAACAAATACAACTTCAAATTCATTTCCAGTCTATGGCGTTCAATAGTTATTATCTACGAAGCAATTACAACTTTTTCATCATTCTTGCAGAGAGGTTAGAAATGATATCTGTGAGGTTGGATGATCATTTTAAATTTCAAAGCAATACATTTATAACTTAATCTTATTCACGGAAATCATCACTTAGGACAATTTGACACTTACTTTACGTGGTTTAATCCTGTTTATTGGTTAACTCACATAAAATGACACTTCTCACAAAAACATACTTCTACTGATGTGAATATAATATAATTTCGCCCTTAACATTTCCCTAAAATAAATTAAATAAACAATATTGCCCGTCTCGCAACTTCACCACTTCTTCATATGTATAATATTATCAACTAATTCCGTCACATTTGCACTTACAAATATTTTCACATATACACTGGAATATGCTATAGGGGAGGCAAGGATAATTTCGTGGATGAATGTACGCCATTGTGCTTTGAAGTCCCGCACTAGTTTAATAAATACTTTTTTTGTTATGTCACCCAGTAAATAGTCTGTGAGTATTTTGTCATTTACGAGCATTAGTCAAGAAATATATATACTTAAAACGATTCACCGTAGTCGAAGTTTAAAATATAACATGCTTCGAAAATGCTAAACGCATCTTACAGGTATGGAGTTCTGATTAAACGTGAATTATATTCTCCTAGGTAATGAGTCCTAAAATGGTTGATAGTAGACTTTTTTGGGCTTTGAATCCTTCGTTAGTTACTTGCGGATTGATTATGGTTTTGTGTAGATCTTAAATGCTGAGAAAAAGCACACGGCTCTATTGTTTATGACAGTTTGACAACAGAGATCATTTCCACTTATCTAAAATTTAAAGGAAGACAGTTCAAAATCGATGCACTATTTATATGCATAGACCACTTAAAAAAATGCAGATTATTATGTCTTCGGTTAAAAAATTACCGGAGATAAACATAGATTCTCTGGAGACAGAACTGCACCATGAAAATAATAATAATAATAATAATAATAATAATAATAATAATAATAATAATAATAATAATAATAATAATAATCAAAGTTTTCACAAGCACAAATAGCATATATTCAAAAAAAAAAAACACTTGAGAAAAAAAAACTACAGAACTAAATAACTGAACACTTCCGTCTTCGATCAATTCCCTCGTTGTCCATTGAATTGCGAGGCACAATTTTACACTTAAAAAAAATGTCCAACCAATACGCACCCGATTTGAAGTTAATCTGACAAACGGCAGAAGGAATTCAAATCATGGATCCAGATATGACGTCATATCGTATACAATAGTATCTGAACAATAAACCAATAGAACACCAGAATTTTTTTTAAAAAAAAATGCAATTTTAGAGATATTAAAGTAGAATACACTACGTGGTGGGTCCCCCCAGAATTCAAAAAATGTGAGAAACATTTTTTGAATTACCAGAAATATGAAACCCTTACGGAAATGAAAACGATTTTGTTAGTAAGGGTGATAAATGAATATGAAGTATGAAAAGACAAAACAACAAACCATAAATAAGTAATGAAAGGGACCACCAAACAATATAAAGCCAAGTTGACAAAATATATTCAAGCTCATTATTAAATATGTTTAAATTTTGATTAAACATTACTAAATACAACAAACCAGAGTAGAATTATGCCATGTTATAGAATGTAAACATAACATAGGCTTGAATAAACCTTAAATATCCATAGATGATGAGATTCATATCCATAAGACGCAGAATTATATATATACCTCAAATAGAAGTGTAGACTGGCCAGTCTTTACAAATTGGAACAAAGATGGATACTTTGTTACAAAACAAACAGCTTCCTTGCACCTGAAAAGGAAATAAGTGTAAGAACCTCTCAAATATTACACCAAAATTTGCAAGTCGGGTTCAGGAATTTCACGCATTTCATACTTTTTTTAATTGGCTAACATGAGAAGAAAATTTTCGGTTTTTAGTTTCGTCTAAAAGAATTATAGTATTCGGACCAGCAAAGGAGTCGATGCGATAAGGACCAAGCCACAGCGGCGACAAAGATTTACTAACTTTATCTGTTATGGACGATTTAAAGTGAAATTTCCAAAGAACTAATTGGCCTATCTGGAAAGTAACAGGATTGTTACGCTGCAGGAAAAGATGCCTTCTATCTTCCCAAGCTCTATGCATATTTTTTAAGGCATTGGACCATACCTCTACTGAATTATGCAAGTTCAGATCGGAATCCTTTACAGACCATTTAACTAATAAAGGATCTAGGGCTTCACGTCCCAAATACAGCTCAAATGGTGATGCCTTTAATTCACAATGTTCAGAAACGTCAAGAGAAAATTGAACCAGATATAGGAAATTGCTCCATACCGTCTGATTCTCAGAGCAATAACATCTTAAGGCATTCTTTACCGTCTGAACATATTTTTCAGCTGCGTTTCCAGACGCAAAGTAAGCTGAACTATGTATATGTTTGATCCCTAGTCCAAAGAGAAAACGACGAACCTCCTCGCTACAGAAGTAACTAGCCTGATCCGTGGATAAAGCAAAGCAATGACCAAAACGACAAAATATCTCCTTCATTGCTTTAATAATAATTCTACTGGTCACATTACGTAATGAAGCTAAGTGCAGAAAACGTGAGGCGTTATCCACAAGCAACATTATGTACCTATAGCCATTGCTTGGGATTAAGGGACCGGCCAAATCACAGTATAAATGCCCATCGGGTTGGGTTACATATTTAGAAGACAAAAGACCTTGGGGCTTTTCAAAACGTGGTTTCGAAATCTGACATTCATGGCATGAGCGCACATATTGATGCACATCACGAATCAAAGAAGGCCACGTAAAATAACGTTTCATTTTACTAAGTGTTTTAAAATTACCCGTATGTGTTCCCACCAAAGTTCCAGAATGATAATATTCCAATGCCAAAAGTCGTAAAGACTTACGCAATAGAACCTTGTACGGATTATTCCGTGCTTTTGTTCTTTTATATAATAAACCACGTGACAAACGATATTCTCTCCAGACATTTCCTGCAGCTTCAGTTTTCTTATAAATATCTGAGATATCCGGATCCTTTATTTGCTTTTCTTTTACATCATAATATGCCCCAGGAGTATTCAACAGGCTTGAAGCCGAAAATTCACGTTCGTATAGCTCCTCATCTATAGGTTCATCTATGAGGTCATACAAACTTGAATTATGTATTCGACTCAAACAATCTGCGTTAATCATCTTGTTGCTCGGTACATGCAAGATACCGAATTTAAATTCTAACAATCTATGAATCATAGTACTATATCGTGTGAATCTTTTAGGGTTACGCAAGACGCAAGCTAAAGCATGGTTATCAGTTAATATTGTAAATCTTGAAACAAGATAGTGCTGGAAACGAGTAATAATATTGTACAAACTAGCCAACTCCAAAGAAAAGATAGGACGATTATAGTCCGAAGGCTTCAATTTTCTGCTATAGAACGCAATAGGTTGATAGAAACCGCTGGAATCCTTCTGTAGGATCACACTCCCGAACCCTCGCAAACTAGAACAGGGTGTCTATCGGTCAAGAAAGTCATGAAAATGTCACGAAATCAGAAAACGGTCATGAAAGTCAAGAAAAATTCACGAAATTTAGCTTTTGGGTCACGAATTTTTTTATCTGTACAAATATAAGCAGAGACTGGAAAATTTTGTTCTATAAAGCGTCAAAATTCATCACCAAAAATGTCTTTATGATGGGCTTTAGACGCTACTAAATCGCAAGCAAAGCATTCTTCTATCGGACGCATGAAAATTGGGCCTAATTTGCACCCAAATTTGCTGCTGATAATGTTAGGAAATTTTATGGTTCGGTAAAGAAAAGGTCACGAAATTTCATTTTGGAATTTTAGTAGACACCCTGTAGAGTCGGCTTCTATGAAAAACCTTTTACTCATATCCGGAATCTTTAAGATAACCTGGTCTTCAAAAGCGTCGTTAATACGTGCTAATGCCTCAGATTGTTCTTTACCCCAAACAAAGGGAATTTTAGGTGATTTTAAATCTGTTATGAGACGCATAATTTCAGCAAAATTACTAATAAAGCGACTATAGAAAGACAGAAACCCAACAAGAGATTTTGAAACCCTTCCTATTACGAGGAGCAGGTAAATTTCGTATAGCTTCAAGTCGATCCGGAATCATGTGCATAGTTCCTCCATCTACGCGAAATCCCAAATAGTCTATCTCCGTTTCAAAGAAGGAACATTTTTCTGGTGAAATTGTAAGACCTCGTGATCGAAGTCGATCAAGCACAGACTTGAGTAATGTTTTATGTTGTTCAATTGTATCAGAGTAGAGTACAATATCGTCAGCATATACTTCGACACCTTGTTCTTTCAAATCACCTAATACAGTATCAATAGCGCGCGCTAAAGCCGCCGTCCCAGTACAGAGTCCCATAGGATGTACCTGAAAATGATAACTTTTATTGTCAAACGAAAAGCCGTATATTTCCGACAGGATTCATCCAAAACTATCTGAAAAAAAATCCCTTTTTACAATCGAATCTGGACATAATACGAGCATTAGCCAGTGTAGCAATAGATTCTTCCATGTTAGGGGTGACTATATTATCGGCTTCCACAAGCTTAGATAATTTACCAAAGTTTAGAACTAGCCGTCCTCTGCCTGCACTATTTTTAACAATAAAGCAAGGGGAGCGATACTCACTAGTACTCTCCACGATGACCCCGTTATCAAAAAGTTCTTTTAAAATTACACGCATTTCTTGTTTTTGTGTACTAGACGTAGGGTATTGTTTTTCACGAAACACAGTATCCTCCTTAACCCGAAACTTATACTTAAAGGCGGTTGCTACCTCTTCGCTGAATCGAGTTTTCCTTTATCTAATAACATTGGAACTTTTTTCGTGTTTTTCTCAGCAAGCAATGAACAAATCCTTACAAAAATTTGCATGGAGTCAGGTCGATAGTAAAGGATTCGTTATATGAGCTTATAATTTTACTAAAAGCCTCCAATTAAGTTATTCATTCCCCCCTTTTTTCATGTGAAAATTTGCAACAGTGCGATCTCTGTTTCTCCCTGTTTGTGCTAGCAGCGTGAGAGAAATTCGGGGCTAGCCATTTAAAACAGGTTTTTAAACTTTGTCCATATCACATCTGTGGAATTAAATTTTCTAGCCCTCTCGTCTTTTTCGAGGACAGATTTATGGTACTGAGAAGGAGTGGGCACTCTTTATTTTCTTTGCTAAACCTATTGCTTTTAGTATTTCGTCTAGTCTCATTCGGTGTTTTTGTGGTTACTTTCTTTGAAACATAGCAAGATGCCTCTTGCATCTCATGTATTTCAGTCTTACACCTGGTGATTGGTTATACAAAATATAAATTAGCATCGTTCATCTCAGGTGCATGGGGTCCTTGGTTTGATCACAGCTCGCGCTAAGTGAACTTTGTGGTGGACAAACACCGTGTGCATGGGTTTTCTCGGGTTCTCCTGTTTCTCCCACTTTCTTCATTCCACCATTTAATTCATTACTTATCACCGTCTCCTTTAGTCTAACCGGCATAACTGTGGGACTTAAAACTTACAAATTTCATTTCATTTTCAAATTCCTGTGTGAAATAATAATAATAATAATAATAATAATAATAATAATAATAATAATAATAATAATAATAATAATAATATCATCATCATCATCATCATCATCATCATCATCATCATCATCATCATCATCATCATCATCATCATCATCATCATCATCATCATCATCATCATCATCATCATCATCATCATCATCATCATCATCATCATCATCATCATCATCATCATCATCATCATCATCATCATCATCATCATCATCATCATCATCATCATCATCATCATCATCATCATCATCATCATCATCATCATCATCATCATCATCATCATCTCATCATCATCATCATCATCATCATCATCATCATCATCATCATCATCATCATCATCATCATCATCATCATCATCATCATCATCATCATCATCATCATCATCATCATCATCATCATCATCATCATCATCATCATCATCATCATCATCATCATCATCATCATCATCATCATCATCATCATCATCATCATTATTATTATTATTATTATTATTATTATTATTACTATTATTATTATTATTATTATTATTATTATTCCTTTATTGGCAGGTCACTTGCCGCAGCTGAGAAGCTTCCATGCTCCTCGGTCCTCTGCTAACTTCTTCGTCTTCACGTATTATCTTTCTGTTTTTATATCATCCATTAATTGTAGTCTCCTTCGCCCCCTCCCTCTCTTTCCCGCCACCATACCCTCTAGGACGTCCCTCATGATACAATCTCTTCTTAGGCAATGTCCCAACCAGTTTCTCTTCCTCTTCCTAATAATATCTAAAAGTGTTCTTTTCTCACCCACCATTTCTAACACACTCTCATTCGTTTTCCGCTCCACCCAACTAATTCTTTCCATTCTTCTCTACACCCACATTTCAAAGGCTTCCAGTCGATTTTCATCACCTTTACGTAATATCCACGTTTCCGCCCCATACAGTACAACACTGCACACGAAGCATTTTATGAGTCTTTTTCTCAACTCTTTCTTCAAGGTCCCACAAAACAGACTTTTCTTTCTCCTAAAGGCTTCTTTCGCCATTCCTATCCTTGCTTTTATTTCACGTTCGCACTTCATGTTATTACTAAGAATACTACCCAGATATCGAAAACTCCTGTTCTATTTCCACTTGTTCACTTGTTTCACTTCATTTGTTCTATTTTCTCCCTTCCGACTTTTATATTTGACACAGACCCCTTCGTTCCAATCACCATGGCTTTTGTCTTTCTAACATTTATTTTCATCCCATATTCTTCAAATCCCTTTCTCATTTTTTCTAACATTTTATTGATTTTCTTTTCAGATTCTGCAACAAGCGCCATATCGTCTGCAAATCATTATGCATCTAATCACTCTATCTCCTACCGAAATGCCTCCATCATCATGTAAACTCTTTTTCACTATCTCTTCTAGATAGACATTAAATAGTGTTGGCGAGAGGCAGCATCCTTGTTGAACTCCCCTTCCAATTGCACTCTCTTCCGTCAGTTCTTCCCCTATCCTAACACTTACTCGTTGGTTCATGTATAAGTTTCTTATAATAATAATGAAATAATAATAATAATAATAATAATAATAATAATAATAATAATAATAATAATAATAATAATAATAAAGTGACATTCACTTTCGTATACATTAAAAGTATCTTTATTCAATAGAGACAGTTCGCTTCTAATTGCTTATAACTGTCTATACTTGACTGGGGGAAAAGCTGATGTAAAGAAGAATGGATCTGTTCTCGCTGTGTTTATTTTTTTCTGCTTTCAGCAAAGAAAACATACTCCAACGCCTCCTCACTGAAAATACCATAAATATGTCATTGTTGAAAAGGGTCCCCTCACAGCTATGGACAATGTTCAAACTTCAAAGTAACCCTCAGTTACTCGCCGCAACCTGCTAGAAGAGAGAACGCAGTGTCGTCAATGCGTTGTTGCAAATCTTCACATGAAAAAAAAGGGGGGAATGAATAACTTAATTGGAGGCTTTTAGTAAAATTATAAGCTCATATAACGAATCCTTTATTATCGACCTGACTCCATGCAAATTTTTGTAAGGATTTGTTCATTACTTGCTGAGAAAAACATGAAAAAATTTCCAATGTTATTAGATAGGAAAAAACTCGACTCAGCGAAGAGGTAGCAACCGCCTTAAAATCTTTAATTCTTCCGATATTTGATGTAATCACATCAGTATAATCATTTATAATATCCTGTACAAATAAAGGTAAGGTACTATCTTCATTAATAAGTGCATTATCAATGTTTTCCACTATTAATTTTCTATTTGCATTATCTAGTTGATTAACAGATGATTTGTTATTTAAATTATGCATAATTTTACTATCAATCGCTAATACCTCATTGCTGTTCAAGGTACTTCTGAAACACCCTGTACAACATTACATTTAATAGGTGATTTAAATTGCAACTCATTTTTATATTCTATTACTTTTTCATCTTAAAAATGATCTTTATTAGTAGCCTGTGACGTTAAAGACCAAGAATTTAAAAAAATAATTATATTCATTAAATTGATTTAAAGCAGAACAAGCATTTTTAAAAATAACAGGTTCTTTAGATAAAGCAAAGTTTTGTTTATATTTAGAAACACACTCTTTATCTTGCTGTAGAACTGCTTCCTTATCTCCAACAGGTTGTTGACCGAGTGGCAGGTCTGTATTACGTGACACCTGGTCTAGTGAGAACTCGCTAGTTGTATCAGGAATGCAACAGGTGCTGTGACCTTGACCATTAAAAAAAAAAAAAAAAAAAAAAAGACTTCAGTGCCCAACTGGTTTTGAACATTTGGTTTGTCGTAGGATGTGCAGTTCCTTGTAAGATAACCCATCAAATATGATGCAGAATAAGGACCCGTCTTCCTGCAACCGAAAGGAAAAGAGCCAGAATATTATTCACAAAAAGGAGGTTTGGAAACATACGTAATATTGAAATTGTGATCAGGAAAGAATATACTTCGTTCTTTAACATCCAATTTAAAGGCAGTTTGCTCAATAAATGGCATTGCTAAAGTTATATGTTGGCCACTGGGACAATGTTCGTTTATATACGCACAAACAGTTAACTCTTGCTTATTAACTCTCAACGGAAGCAAACAATATTTGTGTAACACTAAACGATAGTTTGTAGCAGTACGTCCCACGAAGTTCTTAACACGTATTTTTAGGTTCGAATCCCGTTGTAGTACATACTATAACACTTCGTTACTTATAAAATTAACACTTGAAGCACTGTCCAAACATGCAAAGTATTTCTTATCATACAAATCGACTTCAATAAATATACCACCTTTCCCAACTAATGGAGGTAAAGTTCGTACACCACAGTCCGAGGTTCGAATCTGCTGAGTATCAGAAAGTTCTTGAAAATTAGAAACCTGTCCCTTGTGGAAATTACCCGATCTGTTTCGTACATGAGGAACTACACTACGTGATCGAAAGTCACTGTTTTTACGCTTTGTATCTAAAGATGATCCACCAACCGTTGATTGATGCTGCTTCGTAAAAAGTTCTAACTGTGAGTAAGCCTTTAATAAGTTCATAAGTTCATCACGCGTTTGAGGATGCTCACTATAAAATACATGCGATCTCACATCCGGTCTACAACCACTCGCGACTGTTAAGATATACGTTTCATCACAGATTTAAATATCTAATATACGTGATACTTGATCAAGTCTACGTGAATATTGTAAGACCCCTTCACTTTCGCCCTGAGGCTTATAAAAATATCTCGTGGTAAGTTGCTGTATAGCCACGTCAGAAAGCAACTCAGTCATGACATATTTACATAAATCTCCCCAGTTCCTCGTTGTTTTAACACCATCCTTAAGACACTGCAATAATGGATTTCTAGTTTTTGTTTGTAAAGCGTATACCACACAACGTATTGGAAATTCATTACGGTACCACTTAGAAAATCGTCTATTTTACATATAAAATTGATAAAATTGAACAACCTGTCAGGATCATTACCATCACAAATTGGAAGATTATCTACAAATCTATTTAACACCGTCAAAGCAGTATTATCCTCCAAGCGAGAAGAATTGGTACGAAGATGAGCGTCGTCTCTGTCATTTGTATGATCACTATGGCCTCTCTTACCAGACAATTTACTAGTACGTTTAGAAATAGCACCAGTTGACCTATCAAATCTCGTATGATCCTTATTAACATATACCCTAAAAAATATCGTACCCACTTTCCCAGCTATGTCTTCTAACATTTCTCGTAATCTTTCAATTCCAAAAAACAATCTATCAATTTTATGTGTATTTAAAGGTGGCGTTTCTACACCAACATCATCGAATCCGGATACAGCATCTGAGGCTACCTTGTCTTTATCTACACCTTCGGCCATGTTTAGTATATAATACGAACAGCAAGAGCATTAAACTTATTCAATATGTAAAAGCGTCACTATGTATGTATGACTTCAAATCAATTGTATGTATTGTATCATTCATACATGCCCCACCGGAAGTCAAGGAAGGAACTACCACTGGTTAGATAATTTAATAATAAGCAATACTCCCTCGCATCATAGCAGCAGCATATACAACACATACATAAAGGTACGTTATTAGATTGGATACCCCCCCTCCCTTAGGCAGATATAGTAGAAACCAGAGGCTTTCCAAAGTCAAACCATTTTCCTCAATTAAAAGGTATACCAATGAACAATTTATTAAGAGATAATAGAAAACAAGTAAACAACAAATACATATATATATATACGCGTGTATATATAAATATATATCCTCAAATTTCAATTTCAATTAATCTCTCTCTATATATATATAACACGGTAGTACCAGTAGGTTAATATCAAATTAACAAAGATAATTGTACAAAATTATCATACATTAAATTACTACTTTTACCTGTAGATGAAAAGGGCAATTTCCAATGGTCAACTCGGGAGCGAACACTGGCAGGAAGTTTTCACAAGCAGAAAATAGCATATATTTAAAAAGAAAAAGAAAAAAAAAACACTTGAGAAAAAGAAACTATAAAATAAACACAAACTACAGCACTAAATAACTGAACACTTCCGTCGTCGATCCATCCCCTCGTTGTCCATTGAATTCCGAGGCACAATTTTACACTTAAAAAAAAATGTCCAACCAATACGCACCCGATTTGAAGTTAATCTGACAAACTGCAGAAGGAATTCAAATCACGGAGCCAGATATGACGTCATATCGTATACAATAGTACCAGAACAATAAACCAATAGATCACCAGAATTTTTTTAAAAAATGTATAGAGATATTAAAGTAGAATGCACTACACTTTTTATAAAACTTTATCAATGACCAATGATCTTGTCAATGTTATTGATATTTTTGAATATAATTTTAGCATTATTCAAATGCAGTCGTATAATTATTTTATAATCGGCTGAGAGTATCACCTTATTTTATATAAGAGTATGTTTGTTTTATGCTTGATTTTTCTTTTTTTTCTTCTTTTTTGCACGTGTCACTTGCACTTATTTTTATATTATGTTTATGTTCATCATTTGCATGTTTTTATTCCTATTATATGGAAATTGTAAGTGAGCAGATTAGTCTGTAATTTCCAGTATGCAATAAAACATTATTAATAACAGTGACCACAGTCCTTAGGTCACAAATATATAAACAATGTACACTGGAGGATTACATCATAGTTAATACAAAATAAACCAAACAAATTAGAAAATAGCACATGAAAATAATTGAATCAGATACAATATTATATATCATACATAAACTTCACATATAAATAATAAAAGCTTGATTTCAAAATAAAATTTCAACATTACCTCCATGCACATATGTATTACATAAATTGAAAACTGTGATATAATATATGACAAGAAAAGCCACAATGATTTAGTTTCATCGTATTCACCATACAGCTATATAGATTCTACTTTTTTTCATTCTGTGTAAATTTACTTAAAAAATGAATTTTGTAACAATTCAAATCTTTCTTTACAGGATCCAAAGTGAAAATACATTAAAATTTGTACAAAAACGAAGATATTTATAAAATAAGCTTTTTCCATTGTCACATACGTATATGTTTATACTTTTCCCGCATCCTTCCATAAAATCGCCAGACAAATGTTTCTTCATTACAGGTGTAAAATATGATGAACTTCAAAAATCAGTAACAAGAGATGACACTGAACTAACATAACTTGGTAACTTAAACTAATTCATAATGATCATAAGATCTTAACAGAATTAATAGAAAAACAAATACTATCAAGATAAGACGAAATTTTGGCAAAATAACAAGAAATGCTAAAAGAACAAGAAATTATGGTAAAAGAAATATATATTTTAGAATCAAATTGGGATAGTAAACGTAAAAATGAAAATGTATCTTTCAATGACGATGACAGTTATGATGAGATAAATTGTTAAGTGCATATTGTTTAAAATATCTTTCCGTCGTTGGTACTCAGAAACCAAGTCGTTATTTTCTTCCTTATATGAGAAAGATCTCCTCTAATTCTTTACCTGTAAGTAACGTACCCAAAATGGCTGACACGTTCCCACGTTGAACTGCAACACTGATCCGTTGAATAGGGAAAGATTTAGATCGTTTATCTCCCGATATAAGTGAAATACGATGGCCGATTTCCTTGATAAAATTAGCTCCTCCTTGACCCCAAGTACCACTTGACTCGACGGCAATTGGAACAAACCAACATTTATCCACGAGATTAATATATTTATCTCCTTACGAGCAGCTACGAGACCTGTGCGTGATGATGAATGTGGAAGATTGGAGGGAGCGTAAGTATCTGTGTATGTGAAGTTTCAAACTAGAGCTTTCCCTTTTTTCCAGGGCACTAAAGTCATTCCATGTGGTCTTTTTCCGTCTAAACGACTGCATCCGTTTGGTTCTCGTACTGATGAGACACCTGCAGATGAGAGAGCTCTCAAAATGATATCGTTAACACTTGAGTGCCGTGATTGTCTACCTGCGCTGCTCTTGCATGATAAGCCATGTAAGTCTCTCTTATCGACAAGAGCATTACAAGCACGACAACGATGTGGTTCGCAAATATCTTATCCTAACCACAGAGCTGTAACTATGCGAAAACTTTCGTTGCTGAGATGTAGACCAACAGAAGATGACGGTAGAGCTTGAAGCCATGCACCGTTTTCAGGGGACGAAACAGCGAGGAATCTGACCTTGTCTTCGATCTTATGAGTTGATTGTATTAATGAGGAAATATGATGATTTACTATGCGTTCGTCCCAGGCTGATTGAAGATTTCTTTTCTCGTTAGCCGGAGGAGCAGACTCCACTAAATTAGACCAATTGTCGATGCAGTTTTGTACCTCTGAATCGGTGTCCAATTCGACTTCTCTCTGTAGCAGAGTTCCAGTTAATTGACTTGAGCCATAAAAAGAAGCAAGAAATGACGGCTTAGCAACATCTGTGGCCCAACGGATTCCGAGACCTCCATTTCGGACTGGTAATGATGCTTGATTCATTGCTTAGAGTGCAGTTGAGGATAGATTCCAATCCTGTTCTTATAGTATCGTCAAATTTCTCGAGTAAGTCCTCTTCACGCCAGGAAGGAGAACATCGGAGGAAATACCATGTAATCTTGGTATTGACAAAGAGGCTCGCAATAAATAAAACGCTGAATTAGCTGAGATGTTTGATAAGCGTTACAAGAATAACTCTAATTTCGAAATCTTCTCTATCAATATTTTCCTCCGGGCTTCTGGTGATAGAGCTGCGCCTAGGAGTTCAGCATTAGTTGATTTCAGTAGTTGTATACCAGGTGCAGATTCATTAAATTTATTATAAAGACCCTGAATTTCCTCTTCCTTAGCACCTAGAAGACTCACTTCGCATTTTGAGTGGTTGAAATGTAAACCGATGGATGTTGCCTATGAGCGAATGTTGTCTAAACTGTGTAGTACTGCATCAGTATTTCCGGCTATGGTCCCGTCGTCGAGATACCATACATTCAACTCTATGTTTATATTATTGACAACTGGTTGGAGGGTCAAAGCAAACAGTGCTGGACCTAGGGAGTCGCCCTGCTGAACGCCTCGTTGAGAAAAGATAATATTGTCTCCTACAAAAAGGTTGCTAGGTTCAGAATAGCACTGAAAAACGTAGGGATAGAAATTTGGAAAGTGATTTTTTACTGCCGCCAGCATGGAATCTCGATTGACTTCATTGAATGCATTTTGGAAATCGATTTTCAAAAATGCCTTCACTTGTGAGTGTGGAAACGAGTAAAACATTCTAGCAGCATGTACGGCAGCTTCAGCTCCAGAAGGTATGTATACGCCTACTTGGTGTGGGAACAATATATCTATTAATGATTCGCTCATTCGGAAACAAATGATCGTAGCTGCCAAACGCTTCCAACCGCTACTAGGCGTATCCCCCCCACTTTTCTTCCTGAGCGCTATCAATGATGTGCCGAAGAAGATAGGTCTTAAAATGATTGGTACATTTCCAGATATTATTATCTGTAATAAATCACAAATAGAGTTGACTAGACGATCCTTTGATTCACATTTCTGACTAAGAATAAGGTCTTTCAATATCGGTGGCCTGAGATTATCCATTCCTCCAGCTGATCCGGACGGGAAAGATTTTAGTGCCTTAATGAATTCATCAGTCGAGACTCTGGTTACTGGAGTATTGATCTCTGGGGGCTCCGGTGTAGCTAATGAATGTGAATGAGCAGGATGCTTCTCTCTGAGAGCTTATAACACAGGGGCGAATCCAGAGGGGAGCGATCGGGGCGATCGCCCCCCCCCCAGAAGAGGTAACTTTTTTATTTTATATATAAATAAACCCATCCATAAAAAGTTTGGAGCTCTTAAAAGTAGCAGTATTGCTAGAGACCGCCCCCCCCCCAGAAGTCCGTCCTGGATCCGCCCCTGTTATAACACTGATGAATCTGGAGTTGTCATGACGTCTTCCGAAGTTAACAGCCTCACTGCCCCACCGGATATCTCCATCGGATAATTTGTGCTCAATACTCTTGAAGTTGAAAGATTTATTTGTTGATAATTGGCGAGGTTTGTATGTTTTTGTGTGAAGGTCTAATAGAGTTTCTCGGCGATATTCCGACCAATTTCTAACTCTTTGCTTAACCCATGTTGTCAGATTAGTAACTTCTTCGGAATGTGGAGGGACACAGAACTCCGTAGGGGAAAAAAGTAAAAGGTCCATCCAGGAATCAAAGTCATTACTAACTGTTATCTAATGAACCAGTTCATATAAGGAATCTGCCACCGACAATCTTGCTCCTCTCGGAACTCGACGAAGGATTGGAATTTTGGCTTTTAAATGTACTAGCAGATCACATATTTTAGTCTGTGATTCCTTGGAATTTATATCGTTAAAATTATGTAATAAGTAATTAACAACACAGTGTTTCAATTTAACGGTCGATTGTTTGCTCTTGGATACTTCATGGTGACTCTTTGTACTATGAATGGCTAAACCTCTTTGGCTGAGGAAGTATTTATTGCAGTGGAGGCATTGTATGTCCTTGTATTGATCGGTACCAGCAGATCTGTGGTCTTGAGTTTTATTAGATTTTGAGACATCCGTCTTACTAGCAGTAACATTAGTGTCGTCATTCTTATTATTCTCAATCATATTAGGTGTCGTTTCAACTGGCAATACTTCACTAGACTTGTCTATATTCATATCCTTTGTTAGCTTTCAGTTGGAAAAGCTTAATCCACTGCAAACTGGTCATATCTACCAGTTGAAACGTTTATAATAGCTTGGTGCACAATATAATTTCTCTTTCTGTCTCCAGACAAACACACGTGGTCCAAATATATGACAAGAATAAACACTAATAAAATATAATAAACACTAATAAAATTAAACAAAAACAATTTTAATTAAACAATTAAAAATATATGTAACAAACGAACATGATTAGATAAAATAAACATAGATCAAACAAAAGACAATTAGAATTTCATATATTGGAATATATAAAATTCTATTATATGACAGAACAACGGCGAAATTATATATTTACTTGATAATACATTCTAAATATTGCTTTTTAAGCAAAGCAAAATTTTGATTAAATAGATCAATTCTTAAGAGATTTTTTGTTTATAGTCTCTATACCAGTGCTGTCCAATTATAATGAGCCTGAGGGCCATAACCGTCTTTACTGATAAGGTGGAGGGCCGCAGCTAATAATAATAATAATAATAATAATAATAATAATAATAATAATAATAATAATAATAATAATAATAATAATAATAATTATTATTATTATTATTATTATTATTATTATTATTATTATTATTATTATTATTATTATTATTATTATTATTATTATTATTATTATTATTATTATTATTATTATTACACTACAGAAGAAAATATATAAAAAAATATATTTGAAATATTACATACCTGTTCAATGTGACTAATGTAAAGGGTAACTAGCAGCGTTTACAAGGGCTTTTGTTGTAAAAGATGTAACCCGCGGAAGATGTAAAAAGATAAGAATCTCCAAGGCAGATTCTTTACAATTTTCACGGTGGAAAATGCACTTTCACACAGATAAGTACTACCAAACATTGACACTATTTTCCGGCACAACTCACAAAAGTTAGGAAAACGTTTGTTAGAAAGTACCTGAAAAATCTACTCCTTTCTTTGTTATTGTCTGAAAGAATGGTTCAGCCTGAAGGTCACGAAATTCGAGTTGTAAGTTTGGAGGATGTTCTTCGATGTCTATTGTCACTGGATTAATAAATAATGCAATGTCGTTTTTTTATTTTTTATTTTTAGTTTGTCAAAATCAGAATCTCGCATTAAATCCATTCGTTATACTTTCGATGTCTCTACAGAACTCAGAAAAATTAAATGCTTCCTTTTCAAAATCTAATGTCAGACGATTGCAACTTGGAAAGTATGCTAAATTGTGTTTATCACAAGAAGTGGTGTATTTATAGCACGCTATGGCTTCTAGGCAAAGTTCGAGGAAGAGAGGGTCTAACTTTAAAAGCTAGATCAAATATATATTCGTTCATAGAGAAGGAGCTCTAGCAGCCCGCAGAGAATGCGAGAAAAGAAGAAAATATAAAGATCTGCTCAATAGATACATGTTCGTGCCCGTAGCCATTGAATCGAGCGGCATTTGGGGTCTCGAAGGGCTCAATTTCATCAAAGAAGTAGGCCAACGTATAGCACACCTTACTGGTGACAAGCGGGCTTCTACTTTTCTGATACAACGTATCAGCATAGCAGTACAGCGAGGAAATGTGGCTTCCATTTTAGGTACATTACCTCCTGGAAAATCATTAGAAGAAGTTTTTCTTTTATAATTAACTGTTCAGAATTTGCTGTTTATCAGTCTGTAAAAAAAAGAAAAAAAAATGTCAAATATGTTCCAATTTATATGTAAAAAAATATTCTATTTAAATTGTAATTTCTATAAATATTCTAGATATTACAAAAAAAATTAAATGTAAAAAAAATTGTTGAGTATAAAAAAAAATTATTACATATATATAAGTAATTAATATTCGTTCATTGAAGTAATCGTAGTAGCTTTCAGCAACGATTACATTACCGACTCCAGTGTTGCCGTGGAGGCCCGCGCCTTTTTGTTGTATAGAAGCGCTAAATGGATGCCTTATTCCGAAAGAGGAGTGGAAACATTAAACGAATGAATGAATATAAATTAAAATATTATCAGTTATAACAATCGTAAGTCATGAAAGCTTTGTGGGCCGCAGAAAATGGTTTGGCGGGCCGCCATTTGGACAGC
Organism: Thermobia domestica; assembly: GCF_964235325.1. Lineage (NCBI taxonomy): Eukaryota > Metazoa > Arthropoda > Insecta > Zygentoma > Lepismatidae > Thermobia > Thermobia domestica. The sequence continues at coordinate 168,574,682 of NC_137460.1, forward strand.
CCTGCTCTATACTATTAAATAGTGGAGTACCACTTGATTTTGAGTAGATAAGATAGATCGATAGTCCGTAGGATTGTGAAAAGGAACTCTAATATACAGATGTTCAATTAAATCAACCCTGACATGTATTGAATCATATATGAGCCTCATTTGCCATAAATTTCTCCTAACATTAAGAGAGAGCAAATCAAGTCTAGCGAGAATCTCCTTAGTAGTAATCTCATTCAGTTTAAATTTAAATCTAAGCCAGATAATGATGTAAATTTTCCAGAAAATTTTCAAATGAAAAATTTTCCTGTTCATAAAAACATCCTCCACTTATTCCTACATCGTTGTTTACCTGTAAAATTTATTTGTAATAAATATTATCTCAAAAAGTTTCATGAAGTGAAAATCTAATCTTCATTTCTGCAAAAATGTTTCAAACACTTAAATGTATTCTTCCTTCAAAATTGACCGTTGACCTCTTAAACTCATATTTCGTTAATTTAATACGCGTAAGACGAAGTTCTCTCATAGCTTTAAACGCAATAAAATAAAAGCTATTCTTCTTAATTTATGTTATAAAATAATCTTCATAAGGAGCTGGAACTTGCATGTTTCATGTAGTTATTTCATTACATAGGCAGACGTATATGTGAAGAAATTGTGGAATTTTCTGTTTTTGAAATGATTGATAAATTCACAAAGGTTTCTTTTCGCTTTCTTGTTACATTTTAAACAATGGGATTTTCTATTTGTACTCTTAAGAACGCCATTTGTGTTCCCTGCACTTTACACGCACACACACACACACATACATACATACATAAAAATACATACACAGAGAGAAAATTTCTACTTGCCAGCTCGAAATATTGGAAAATTTTTTTGTTCCCGAAACCTACTTGGAAAATTATAATTTGTTGCTAACTTTCCTCTACAGGAATTCAATTTTATACCCCAATGTGCAATTAAACATAGTGGAAAATTTTTCGACCTAACATCACTATACATACGTGATTCAAAATTGTCTGGGTTATGAAAAGATTTTCCACTAGTTTCTACATCATAATGAAAATTTTCCGGTCCATGAAAATTTCTTTCACTTGTTTCTAAAGAAAAATAAAACTTTCCGATACATAAAATTTTGTTTTACTTTTTGCTTCAAAATGATGAAAATTTTCCGACTTATAAAACGTTTTTCAATTTTTCCATACACGACAGAAATTTTTTCGATTCATGAAAAATTGTGTCACTACATAGTACCGGAAATTTTCTGTCATGAAAATTTTCAGATTCTTTAAACGATCTTCCACTTTTTAACATTTCTATACATGAAGTCAATAAATTTTATGGTTCATGAGGAATTGTTGATCACTGATATTTGTGTAGAACGGAAAATTTTCCGGAAAAATATAGGGGAAAATTTTCTGAAATGGAAAATTTTTCACCTCACCACTAAAGCCAGACCAAGAAAGAGATTTCAATTGACTCAAGAACTTGAGCAATACTAAGAAGATTTCGGTTCCATATTAAATAGTAAGACTATTCATGGCTTTGCATTGATTGTTTTAACAAAAGAGACACTGACCAAAGCTTAAAACCCACTTTATTTTAAATTATAATTTGTAACTGTTTCGGATCGGATTTATAACAATGACTATATATATGACGGTTAAAGAATTTAAACTTTGTTATAACAACATTTATTTATATGTCTGTATTTTCATTAATTTTGATAGTGTCTGAAGAAGGATATGGTAGATATCCGAAACAGTTACAAATTATAATTTAAAATAAAGTGGGTTTTAAGCTTTGGTCAGTGTCCATATTAAAGTTGCATATTCTAGATGAGATCGAACATAGGCACAGTATAAAATTTTACAGGTTACAATATTTTTAAAGTTTTTAACAACCCATGTAATAAACCCAAGATTCTTTCTGGCCTTAGATACCATAGTAGAAATATGTTGATCAAATTATAGCTTATTATCCATCACAACATTTAAATCTTTATTAGTAGAAACAACTTGTATTGCATGATGATTGATTAAATAAGAAGAAAGGACACATTCGTTTTCCTAGAAAACGATATAATAATAATAATAATATAACTTTGCTTGTTCATTCTCTTTCTTCCAATTGCCTGGAAACAGCTTAATTCTAAGTTTTCGGAGTAGAAAGCTCAGAATTATAGAAAGTGATTTTATATTTGTAAAAAAGCACTTTCTCCACTTAAAAATGTATATACAATAATTACGTAATGTTTTGCATGAATATTATGGCAAACAGTTCATCACGAACGCTTCCATCGATTATTTGTTCGATATTACAATCTGTAGAACTCTCGTTACAGGTTGTTTAAGCTTCATAGCATAGAAATTTGTGAATGTTACAGATGTATGGTTTGAAATTATAATCATCGCATTACAGTGATAAAACGAATTTATGTTATAAACTTCACTGCATTCACATGTACCTTTTGTGCTACAGTGTTCACAAACAACTACATACATACTTTGACATGTATTTTGACCATTTCTCCTAGAAAATTATTATTATTTTATTACAATGCACGCTATTTGATTTTATAGTATTCCAGAAACTATTGTCCTATCTATCCCTATTAAACTATATTATGCTTTAGAAGTTTAAAATTCTTACCTGTGAGGTGCGTCATAAATTTGTTCACACTCAATAGCGTAGCACACAGATAATAATTCTTAGTCTTCAATATAATCTAGTGTGTAAAGATGGATACGTTAAAAAAAACTTCTAATACTTATCACTAACTAGATGACAGTTTATGAAGTACACAGTCATATTATACACTATTTATTTACGATGTGCTGTGGTTTACCCTTAAAATACTCTTAAGCTTTCTCTTTACTTCGAATGGTGCGCAGTGTTCGCACTGTAGACTTTTCTTTCATCTTTCCTGTTATCTACGCAATAAAATCCAATTAGAGTAAGATGCATTCTTTATATGTTTGCAAAAAGCCATTGTTAATAGTAATAATAATCGATATTTCGGTATTTCAGAAGCTCAAGACAGTGCTGCGCAATATACTAATGAGCTGGAGAAAATGAAAGGTATTATCTTAAGAGGCGAAGAAGAAAAGAAGAGATTAGAAGAAGAGATCGTTCAGGTAAATGCTTTGAACATATTCATACAGTGATAATGAAATAAACAGTCTGTATATTTCGTTCGTTTCAAAGAAATACATACGATAGAGAACCTGCTTCTGTTAGGAGCTCCCAGCACATAAGCCGTCATAGGAGGTATGTTGATCGTAGTGTCTTTAGAGTGTATCGTACGAACAGTTTGAAAGTTGTCGAACAAGGCGAGTTTAGTTGTGTGTGCAGATCGTTGTGTATGGATCATAATCAGTGTATGCGATGGAAAGACGATGGCACATAGTATCATCGGAGGAAAAATGAAATTGTCATCCTACTATAAGGATTGAATCTTTTCTGATATTGGATTAACTTAATTTTTTTCCAGCTAGGGGGAGAAAAACTAAACACCATAAGGAAACTACTTTTGAAATAAGAGGCCTTTGGCTTACCTAAAAATAGGCAGAGGGTCACGTATAGGTAAATAACATAATAGGAGATATTATAGTAATTGTGAACTAGGTTGTCTTTACGTAGAATAAAATTTCACTGTAGAGCTTTCGGTTTTTCGACGGTGAACCATCGAGATCGAAAAATCATGCGGGTGTCTTTATACTAATAAATTACAATATATTTGTAACAAAACAGTGCAAGTAGAATACCCCATTTTTATAGAAAGGTATAGTTTGAAACTGTTTTCTTTGTTTAACGATGACTTATACTTCAATTTAAGGTTTTAACGACTGTGGAAGCATAGCTTTCAAGAAATGAAAATTTTTCAGAGATTAAGGAGTGCACTCAGAAATCTGAACCTCTTTACATAAATTTCAACTGGTGTGCGGGGATGCTCCTGAGTTCCGGCCAAACAATGCATTTTGCTTGATACTCTTGAGTATCTTAGTGTATCTAAATTTACTATTTCAGTGTTCTTTTATTTCCTGATTTGTCTGAGTTTTGTTCTCATTTCTTTTTATTAAAATAATTTTATATAAGAAAAATGTGACAATTTTAAAGACAGGTTTCAATCTCCGATCTTTGGTTTTTCCAGATTCATCTGTCAGCAAAAAGTTAACTTGACTATTTCTGGTATGACAGGAAAGGTTTCATTGCTGCTTAATGTAGGAAGGCAGTTAGAAAAATTTGCTATTTGTATATTTCAATACTGTATACTTCATATTTATGTAAATCAATGTTTAGGTACAAATCTTGAGATAGTGCAGGAAATATCCAAAATTTCATGAAGAAAACATACTTGAAAAATGTTTCCCAAATACGAAACTTGGAATTCACAATACAATTGTTCACGTTTCTGTTAATCTAGAAAACAAACATTTCGCTCGTTACGTAAGTAATCTATATATACATTCGAACTACTGTATACTGAATATGTATCCCAACTAAAATTCAAATAGCAGTTGTAATTCTTTTGCAAATGAAAATTAATAATAATAATAATAACTTTTTCGGTGTAGTTTATTTCTTCTAGATTTGGAGCGCTCCTTGTTGCTAAGGGGTTAGTGTACGTGCCTTTGGCGTAGGATACCCGGATTCCATTTCGTACAGTATAACTTTAAAGGATAACTCATTTATTATTAGTTAAAAGATTTTTAACTTTCCAAGTAAACCTCGTATAAAGGCAGCTCTAAGAAATTTCTCTTCGCAAACAGACAAAAATGTATATGTATGTGTGTGTCTTTGCGACGCAGAAACTCCTTTTGCTTCTACAAATATGGCTATAAAATTTACTCCCTCTGCATTCTTGACCACAGTGCTTCATGGTTATTTTTAACGATTACGTTATCCATTGTGTTGTGTTGGTGGTTGGAGCACCTTTGTGAGAAGGGACTGGCAACCGTGCATTTATTCGACAAGGAGATGGAGAAAGGACAACTTCGCAAATTATGTGGTACCTTGAATCAAGTAATTTGTGAATAAGAAAAGTATTGATAAATTTAAGAAGTAAATCATAACAAAAGAGAAATGCCTTAAAGAAGAGGAAAACGATGGATCAAAGCAACCTGGTGACAAGAGGACGGAACAATCTTTCCTCTACAGATAAGTCAGAACTTAAAGGGTTTTTCCCTCTAAGAAGATATTTACGTGAACGAAAATCGCGATCTCTACAGGGCCTCAATTAAATATAAATCGTACGATTAGAATACAAACAATTACTATAAACGTTTAATGATATTTAATCGAAACGTATATATATATATAAATTTCTATTATGCATGATATAATTGTGTTCCTTTGATTTCCTGTATGCATGAAAACAAAGTGTTTTAAGTAAACTAGTAACTCCAAGTTCCGTTCAGAAGTGTAATTGAATACGTAGTGTTAATGTTGTAAATACAGCTTAATATTGTGCCCTTACACTGAATTACACGAACAGATTCTGGTCTCCGAATTCTGGGTAAAGTAGGTTGGAAGTGACGGTTGTGACAGGTTAACTTTGTGGGTGCCACTAGGTGTATCTGTGCGCGGGTCCGGTATGCAATAAAGACGGTACTATTGCATAGTGGATCTGGGCGGGGTGTAGCTGGGGGACCCGCGAGGTAAACAATAGTGCAAGGCTGTTATGATGGCAATGTTTTTTTCCACTAAAGTCAAAACGGGTACAGGCACAAAAGTATTTTATTATCACTCATCCATCAACCTATAGATTAATAGTAAAGTAGCGGTATGCATCAGTGTGTAATAATCAAAATACCGCCACAAAATGGCGCCCGTTAACGGAACTGATGTAACCTTTAGTTACATATCTTGTGTTTATGTGTAACTTCGTGTGGGTTAAATATTGAGTTGATTTAGTATGCACTAACGGTATTTTCAGTATTAGTATTATTTTTCCATAATTGTGTGTATTTAAATTGTCAACATGTCTGAGAGTGAAAATCTCAATTTACAAACGTTGTTTCAGGTAATTAAAGAATTGTCAGTGAATGTAGATCAAAAATTTGAAAAATCAACGCAGATTTGACAGAAAAATTTGAAAGATCTAACGCGGAATTACACGATAGGTTAGATAGAATTACAGAAGAAAATAAAGTCGGTTTCATTTCTATTAATAAGAAAGTTACTGAAGAGAGAGAGAATTTACGTGCTGACTTTAAGGAAAAGTTGCAAATCGAGGTAGGTAAAGTGAAACATTCTTGCGAAAAAAAATTTGCGAAATACACAGAACAAATACAGTTCGAAATCGATAAATGTAACGTAGAATTAGAGTTTGTTGTTGAAAAGTTAAACGTTACGGAAAAACAAAACGAAGAGTTTTCAAATGTATGAACGCTTTTGATGACTCTTTAATTGCGCTTAATCAAAGACAAAATAAGTGTGAGATCAAAATTGGTACATTGAATGGTCAACTAGAATCTTTAGAAAGTCAGGTAGATCGTGTGCATAGCCAACTAGTAGAAAAGACGGATAAATGTGAAAATTGGATGTCAAAACTTCAGGAGGTAGTTGAATCTAGTATTACTGCATGCGAAACTACGGTAATATCGCAGAAATCAGTGGAAGAAACGCAGGCTGATATTAATAGGAGAGTTGAGGCTATTGTTAACGATGTAGAACAAATAAAACAATCTCTTGTAGAAAGTCAGGTAAAAAATTTCCCACATTCTAATCACGTTTTTCCGAACGTTCGAGTTAAAAAAGAAAGAATAGACGATCACATCGGCAAAGATACGCGTAGAGGTACTTCAATGTATTCTGATTCTGGTAGTAGTACTCTTGAATCTAGTAGTTCTAATGAGGAAGGTAAATCACCTTCTTTTCAAAACCGGCGGAAAAGAAAAAAAAAAAAAAAATTAGATAGGAAAGTTTCTGTGAATCTTAGAGATTTAGGATTTGAAAAGTTTTCAAGCCATGAGAACGAACTTACCGCGACTGCATTTTTGAAAAAGTTCAGAGATCAGGCTTCAATTATGAACATTCCAAGTAGCCAATATTTAGATATTATAAAGTTTTTACTTACGGGATCCGTGTACAATTGGTATATTAACAATTGTTCTTCTTTTGATACGTTCAAAAAGTTCAAGAAGAAATTTAAGGCTGAATTTGAGAATGAACAAGTGCAAGCAAGTAAGTTAATGGTGCTTCAAAATAAACCGTATGATCCGAAAACAGATGGAAGTGTATACAACTTTGTCTCATATAGATGCAATAAAATACAGGAAATCAATCCTGATATTAGAGAACCACTTGCTATCAGCATGGTGCTGAATTTAATTCCACCTTATTTCAGACGTCAACTCACTACTCTTACCAGTTTAACTTTGTCGACCGTGTTACAAGTTATTCAGAAACTGGAAGCCATTCCTAGATCTGATACCAGAGGGGGATCTAATAAGTTCGCGAAAATTAACCATGTGACATCCACTAATAGTAATTTTAATGAGAATCAAAAGAAACGTAGAAATAATGGAAACGGTAATAAATTTCCACACGAAAATACTCAGCAAAATAAAAATAAGCATAAACGCGGATTTAAGAAAGAAAAAAAAAAACGCTATAACAATAATAATGATGAAGTGCACTGTGATGCGCATTCTTGCAGTTGTAGTCAGGAAATCCCACCTAGAGTGAATTTCCCAGTGGGTAATCAGTTTTATCAGTCCTCAAATGGGAACAGTTAACCTGTAAATACGAATGGTAATGTTGGAATGCATTCTCCTAATGGCCAAATGCCTGGAAATTCACGTGGTTTTCCAAATTTTGTAAATCAAGGAAATTTTAGGTGTCCAAGACCTCCTTTTGTAAATTCTACTCCTTTTAATTCAAACGGACAAGTTCGTTTTCCGCACCCAAACTAAATTCTCCCTGTGTGGAGGGTGTTCATCACAGGAAAGTCAGTGAAAGTTCTGGTAATAACGTAAATGCACTCACTAATGGTTGTCATAGTGTGTACGTTACTATTGAAAGGAAACTTTTAAATGCTGTACAATGGGACAGTGATGAAAGTTCATCCGAGGATGAAGGGGAAAGTAATAGAAATTGTAAACAAATTGTTTCGTCACAGGCTACTGCAGAAATTAATGTAAACATATTTAATGAATTTTGCGCTTTGTGCGACTCTGGAGCATCGGCTAGCCTGCTCAGCTTTAAATTGTGGAAATCTATTTCTGCCATTGTTTCTAATGCTCAATTGAAAACCTCTTCCCGTATTGTACTTGTTGATTATTCTGGTAAAAGAATGAAATCAGTAAAAGGTGAAATTATCCTCTGTTTAGAAATAGGACCTTTATGTATGACGTAAGGTTTCTGGTTGTAAATGATTTAAATTGTTCTTGTTTGTTAGGCCGAGATTTTCTTACTTTAGCAAATGCAAAGATAGATTTTGCTGAGAGAATCGTTTTGTTAGGCCACGGCCAGAATGTCGTTAGGGTACCTATGAAAAAGGGAATTGACAGTCGATTGTAATTCGCCTTCTGCGAATAGTAACCAAGTTTAAATTTTAACAAGGCAAAAGGGAGAAGGTCAGGAGTTTGAGTTAGTAAACAATGTAAAAGTCACTAATTTTGATGATTCAGAAATTTCTTGTGGAAGTGAGTCTGAAGATGTTAGCCACCCTTTAGAAAGTAAATGTCCCGTAATAAAGAATTTGCTTAAGCAAAAACAACAATGTATGACTGAATGGTTAAACGAAGTTAATGAAAGAGATAAAATATATGAGCATTTACGTGAAATATACCAAAATCCGGTTATACATAATGAATCTTTGAAAGAATTAAATTTCGATTTAGTACAGGAATCAAAATTTTTGTATGAGTTGTATGGAAAACAGATTAGCGATATTGAAAGTGAAATAAAAGAATCTCATGGTATGTATAAAATCAATTTTCTAAATCAAACCAATTCAGGAACTGTAGTAGAAAATAATAGTCCAGAAACTGAATATTTTCCTTCTGTATGTGACATTAAAGAAAAAGCAAATGAAATTGTTGATCTTGATGACCAACAAAAACAACAACTTTATAATTTGTTAATTAAACATAGATGTGTGTTCAGTGATGTGCCAGGTAAATGTAATCGTTTCGAATACACTGTCGAAGTTGACACTGACAAACCTATTGTTAAGAGACAATATCCCTTACCATTTAAATTTAAAGATAACATAGAAAAACAAATAAAAGAATGGCTTGAAAACGGAGTTGTAGAAGAATGTGTGTTTATTCACGCTCATCCGTTGTTATGTGTAGCAAAAAAGAATACATCAAAACTATGTACTGAGTCGATTTGACCTCTTTGAATAAGCATGTAAAACTTAAACAATTAAAAGTAAATAAAATCGATGATCTATTGTTAAAATTTCAAGGTGTTCAATTTGTTAGTTACCTTGATTTTGTTGGATCCTACTTGCAAGTCAGTTTGTCTGATAAATGTAGACCTTACACAGCCTTTTACTGGAACGGCAAGATGTATCAATTTACACGTGTTCCTTTTGGATACTTCAATGGGTCTGTAGCTTTTATGAGTTGTTTACAAACAGTGTTAGGTTCCGGATTGTATGATCAACTGGTCTGTTATGTCGATGACGGCTCAGTACTGACAATGTCTTTCGAAGAACAAATTCGTTTGTTAGATTAAATATTTACTAAAGTATATGAAGCAGAAATGACGTTGAATCTTAAAAAATGTTCATTTTGTAACACAAAATTTAATTTTTTAGGTTTTAATGTAAATTCTCAAGGCATAACGAAAGATTCATCGTACGTACAATCTATAAAGGATCTTCCACGACCTAGAAATCTGAAAGAATTACAACGAGTACTTGGTTTGTTTCAATGGTGTTAAAAATTTGTTAGTAACTTTGCACATAAAGCTGAACCTTTGTTTGCTCTTTTGAGAAAGAAAAAAAAAATGGATATGGGATGATGAGTGTAAAATTAGTTTTCAACAATTGAAACATGATTTAGCTCAAAAAGTATTGTTAGCTCATCCTCGTTTAGATCATGATTTTTGTATCATCGCAGATTGTAGTTCAGTGGCTTTAGGGAATATTTTGTTTCAGGAAATTAATGGCGAACGCCATATTCTTGGGTTTCATAGTAGAACTTTAAAACAAGCTGAAAAAAGAATTACACAACGACTGAAAAAGAGGCTTTATCGATTGTTGTCGCTTTAAGAAAATGGGGTCAATTGTTGTATGGTAGACACATAAAAATTTACACCGATCACCATTCTTTAGTATACCTCCATAACATAAGAAATTGGAATTCACGTTTAGCGAGATGGAGTATTGAAATTCAAGGATTCGAGGTAGAAATAATTTATATCAAGGCTAAAGATAATCAGGCGAGTGATGCTCTTTCACGGGTAATATTACAAACAAAAGTTGAACATGAAATTAATAAATTTGAGGTTTTGCCCTCATGTTTTGGAAATCTTACTGTCGAAGAATTGAGAATCAAACAACAAGAATATTCAGAGTATGAAGAAATAATTCACTTTTTGCGTAATCCCAATGACCCGTATGTACAAGTTTTTATAAGTTAAGTAATGATGTTTTGTTGAATAGAAGTTATCATTTTCCAGACTCTTGGAAAATTTGTATACCTCCTTCCATGGTTCCCGAAATTGTTAAGTACTTTCATGAACAAGGTCATTTTGGTGCTGAAAAAACAATTGCATCTATTAAAGAAGTGTGTTATTGGAAGTCATTAAGAAGAAACGTTATTAGTTTCATAAGCGACTGTATGGATTGTAAATTGACAAAAGCTGAAACATCATCTCCGGCTAAACCTTTGCAGACTGTAGCAGTAAAAAACATACGAGATATGCTTTCTGTTGATATTTTAGGGCCGTATCCAGCTTTTCAGAATGGAAATAAGTTTTCTTTGTCAGTGTTAGATGTTTTTAGTAGATATTAGGTAATGTTTCCTATGAGAAATGCTACCGCGAGATGCGTTTTAAAATGTCTAGAACAATATTATTTTCCACTTTTGGGTGTTCCGTTGTCTGTCTTAGTGGATAATGGTAGTTGTTTTGTTTCTAGTAAGTTCAGGGAAAAAATGAAAGAATATGGGATTAAAATCCATTATGTTAGTCCGTATTATCCAAAGAGTTCTGTTGTGGAGAGAATTCATAGAGAAACTAATCGTTTATTTAAATTGTTGTGCCATGATAACCATGTAACATGGGAGAAGTATATTCCCCAAATTGTTATTTTACTACACTATTCTGTGTGTAGCAGTTTAGGAGTAAGTCCAGCAAGCCTTCATCTCAATGTAAAACCCCAATATTCTGTGTTTCGGCATTTCGGAATAGTTATAAATGATGAATATGACGAAAATGAACCTCTAAATTGGGAAAATAGACTTATAATGGCCGATTTTCGTAGAAAAGAAAACATTAGAAAAAAAATGAAAAATATAATAAAACACAAGTAGGTAAATATGTTATAAAAGAAAATGATTTGTTTGTTTTGCTTCAAAGTCGTCTTAGTTCAGCTGTAGATAGGAAAATTAGCAAGTTTTTTCATCTGTACAAGGGGCCTTTAGTTTCTAAACAAAAGGTTACACATAAGGTGTTAGAACTGATGGACCCACTTACTTTTGAATCATTAGAAACTCATTCAATAGATCGTATGAAAGTTTGGAAACCAACTTCAAAAACTAAACAACTTTGGTTAGAACTTGCTAAAAAAACATGTACATGAAAAAGAATCAGAGTCCCTAACTCCAAATTGTCTAAAGGTAGATTCGTGTGAACCTGAAACAACAATCCATGTGAATTTTAGTGATGAGAAAGTAGATTTATCTGTATTTAATAGTAGCAAGAGTCGAAACGAAAACATCAAAAAGTTAGTGAAAAGATTGATAGAATGTAATAAATATTTGAAATATTTAACAGATGAACTTAATTGTTCCACTTATGCTTTGTCATTTACACTAAACCATCTTGTAAATCCTAAACTTAGTAAGTTGGGATAAAAAAAAAATACATTTCGATATGTTTATATATCGTTTTGGCGTTAGTAGGCATCCGTGACCCACTATGTAATTTCCGGACGGCCGAAGCCTTTTGCTGAATAAGGAATAATATGCCAAGTGGCTTGCCAAGGCGTGAGATGAGGTTCCCTCCCATTTTGGGGTAATTTTATATTTGTGTAAAGCCCGGAGTAGCCTATTTTCGTATTATACCCTTCTATATTCTTTTTAATATTAACCTTTTATTCTATCTTTTAAACCTCATCTCGGGGACGGGAAACAGATAACAATAACAATAATGTGGGTGGTATCTTCCAAATTTAGGAGGACAGCCACTATAAAAGTGTAATGGTCTGACAAACCATCCACTGCTCGGTCCATTCCTGGTTAATGTCTAACCGGAATGTAATAAACGTAGAGTATTATAATTAATAAGTGTTGTAGTTGTAGTTGTATGATGATGCATTTAATATTTTGAAAGTGTTTACTTGTCTTTTTATTGCAATTTGATTTATATGTGATATTTTCGTGTTGTATTAGTACCATGCTATTGATTTTTATGTTGATTAAATTTAATTGTGAATATCTCGAAATATGATATTGTTTCATTGATAAAAGTTTCATTCAGTTACGAATTAGTGAAATATATACATGTAGTTATGCAAATTTTATTGTTTCAAATGGGGTATTGAAATAATTTCGTTTCATGAATATCATAGAAAAGCATTATTCATTGTGTAATGAAAAAAATGAAACTAATTACAATCGAGTTAGATGTTATATAAGTAATTGTGTTATGTAATAGTGTTAAGTATTTTGCAATGCATTGATAATTATTTTAAGTGTTTTTAGTTGGTGCATACTAAATAATAATACATAATGTTAAATAATACTAAATATTATTAAATAGAATTAAACAAAAGTAATAGTATATTAAACTTAAGATATCATGCTGTGTAGGAAATAATGTGAATGAAAACTATTAGTGAAGATTGATGTGTTTACCATTATACTCATTTGAAGAAGAAGAAAAAAAAAAGACATTGAGACTTTATGGCCCTCGTAAGTTCCGAAAATCGTTCTAAAATGGCTCTTGCGTTTTTAATCGTATTTCCGAGTGAACTTTAAAAACTTGTATACGTCACCCGAAGTAGAAGACTAGGGATTAACCCTTTGAAAACCAATGAATAAATGATTTTTAAGAATGATTTAACTATCTCGTACACTAGTCCAGTGAAGTGTTCAGTGTTGCATGGTTCTGTTTATTTTTCAGTTCCTTCAAAACAAACGTCTTGTCGAGCGCCTATATAACATTAAAGGATAACTCATTTATTATTAGTTAAAAGATTTTTAACTTTCCAAGTAAACCTCCTATAAAGGCAGCTCTAAGAAATTTCTCTTCGCAAACAGACAAAAATGTATATGTATGTGTGCGTCTTTGCGACGCAGAAACTCCTTTCGCTCTACAAATACTGTTATAAAATTTACTCCCTCTGCATTCTTGACCACAGTGGTTCATGGCTATTTTTAACGATTACGTTATCCATTGTGTTGTGTTGGTGGTTGGAGCACCTTTGTGAGAAGGGACTGGCATCCGTGCATTCATTCGTCAAGGGGATGGAGAAAGGACAACTTCGCAAATTATGTGGTACCTTGAATCAAGTAATTTGTGAATAAGAAAAGTATTGATAAATTTAAGAAGTAAATCATAACAAAAGAGAAATGCCTTAAAGAAGAGGAAAACGATGGATCAAAGCAACCTGGTGACAAGAGGACGGAACAATCTTTCCTCTACAGATAAGTCAGAACTTAAAGGGTTTTTCCCTCTAAGAAGATATTTACGTGAACGAAAATCGCGATCTCTACAGGGTCTCAATTAAATATAAATCGTACGATTACAGCAGATTTCAGATGAGAAGCGGCATGGCCCTGAGTTGGCTTTACCCGGCGTCCAATTGGCTTTGAGCGGTGTTGACAATTCGCGACAAGCAGTTCTGCACGCTGACTTCTCGCGCTACTGCGAATCTTGATAATAGCAGAGGCGCTTATTAGAAATATTGTATTAGCACATTAACTGCTCACTTTACGAAGTAGAGAAAAGAATTACGAACACATACGTGAAAACTACATCTTTTTATGACAACTGGTTGTCATGATACACGCTTTGAAAGGTTTCCATATAAAACAATTAGTAAAACGAGCGTTGAGTCCCGTCTAATTTCCAGTGGATTTTTCTTCGATTTGGAAATGGAACTCAACTTTTATTAAAGGATAATCAGGGGTGTAACCAACAGGTTGTTCTAGGGGAACATTACTTTCAGGGGGAGGAAAGCTTTTCACACATTAAAAACAGAACAAATAACCTCTTTCAGAATATGAAAGCATTTTAACTCACCATGTATTCTATACACATATTATGTTTTCTCGATGCTACCTTAACAAAAGACGGATCTTGACAGTACTGAAGTTGAAAAGCGGATTGTAAGAGATAAATCAATAAGCTATTCATAAGAAAACAAATACTGTTTCTAGCAGTCTGTTTATCCGACTTTATGTTTATGTAGGTTAAAATACTAAAAGGAAAAAACTCGAAAAAATACCAACTCAAATATTATTATGCAATAATATAGTAGTGAGAGATCCTGGGGGGACTGAGGGAGCCAGGGCCCCTCATTTTATTTGTAAATGTGCAATATTAGGCATAATTTGAATGCAATTTGTCTTAAAATCATCATATATGCTTTCTGCATCTGAATTCACCCCCCCCCCCCCAATTTACAGAGAAATCAGCGTCCTTGTAATTAGGTACAGAAACTGTATTGATGATGTTTTCTTTTTTCTCTTTTTAAAAAACCTTATTTTATTATAAACGTTCCTAATTTGCATTAACTATTAAATAAGTTTACTAAACATATACTAGATGAACCTCATTTCGGGGCTGGAAATAGTTTGGAAAGTCAAGGCCCTCTTTTCCCCCGTTTCTACACCCTTGAGAATAGTAAGCGATCGAATTAAATAACAAGCCTCTGCAATTTGATTCATATATATATATATATATTCGATTCCCGGCGGGAGCTCATGTGGAAGAACAGAAGGTATGGGACATTCGTAATATTGTTTTGAAATTGCCTTCATGCAAGATTCTTCCTTATTCGACAGAAGAAACGCAGTATGATTTTTTTTTCTTCGTTTCAATACCTTACGTATGTGTGGCCAATTACGTACTCCTTCTTTACTCCTCTAGCAGGGATGCAAAAGCACCAGGCGTCTGAGTGGTGTCATAAATTATTGTAACCCAAAACAAACTCGACCATATCGTGTTGCTTACGAATCAGATGGATTGTTGTTGTGAGACCTACATCAAGTATAAGAGTATGTTATTATAGGAACAGACATGGAAGCAAAGGAGCTGATTGTGTGTGTAGGAACGCAACTTCTCTTCTTCTAGCATAAACAGAATTCATCAGTGTCTAGGTTGCTTTCTTTCGTGGTAGTTCATTTGTTCTCCAAAATTATAGTTGACAATGTCTTTAAGGAAACCGAGTACAAGTGCGGAATTTTCTTAAAAAAAAAAAAAAAAAAGTGCTACGAAGTGAAGCTCGAAGAATTATTTTTTGTGTTCACAATTTTTGGAACTCATAATAAAAAATTTACAAGAGTCAGATTCAGACAATGGCGAAATATTAATTGACATAGACGATAGTGAAAGTAGTGTTGAAGACGAACGTTTAGCAGTTCTACTGGAATAAGTTAATAGGTAGGTTATTCAGTTGCTATATATACTTCTAGGATACACAGCCAAAATCTTTGAGTTTGCTGGAATAGTATATTTACATTGTGAATAATGTTGCCAATGTATGTGTAATAATCTCAACTAGAGGAAGAGCGAGAAGGGAAAGGGGAGTCCGAAATCCGGCAACACCGCGCGGAATATCGCACAGCATTGGCTACTGCCCGTGATGCTTTACATCTGAAAAACACAATAGAATACAAACAATTACTATAAACGGTTAGTGATATTTAATCGAAACGTATATATATAAATTTCTGTTATGCATGATATAATTGTGTTTCTTTGATTTCCTGTATGCATGAAAACAAAGTGTTTTAAGTAAACTAGTAACTCCAAGTTCCGTTCAGAAGTGTAATTAAATACGTAGTGTTAATGTTGTAAATACAGCTTAATATTGTGCCCTTACACTGGATTACACGAACAGATTCTGGTCTCCGAATTCTGGGTAAAGTAGGTTGGAAGTGACGGTTGTGACAGGTTAACTTTGTGGGTGCCACTAGGTGTATCTGTGCGCGGGTCCGGTATGCAATAAAGACGGTACTATTGCATGGTGGATCTGGGCGGGGTGTAGCTGGGCTGACCCGCAAGGTAAACAATAGTGCAAGGCTGTTATGCTGGCAATGCTTTTATCCACTAAAGTCAAAACGGGTACAGCCACAAAAGCATTTTATTTCACTCATCCATCAACCTACAGATTAATAGTAAAGTAGCGGAATGCATCAGTGTTTAATAATCAAAATACCGCCACAACAGGAGTTCGTATGGTTTGAATTTCACGTTAAGCTGTAGGTCCAAGTCTTGTATATACTCGCTGCTGAAAGGACGCTAAACTCAAAACTCAAAATCAAATCTAAGGTGGTGACAGTAGAATAGAGTTAGTCTTTTGCTTCTGATTTAGTTATTTTACGATAGTACTGGACAAAACTATTGAATAACGTTTGTCAGTTGTTTTTCGTTCTGTTGAAACCTTCAAATCCTTCGAATATATAAAGAAAAAGATCTTTTTTTGATAAAAAAATTAATCATTTACACAATTTTGTACTTTTTTAAATATACATAGCTATACATGGTGTTGTTGCGGATTAGCTGCAAAGTAAGTGACTATTCGTAAATATATCACTTTCATTAGTCATATTTGAAGTATACCGTGAGTATTCAATCGTATTGCAAAATATCGTAGATGAAGGTGAAAAAGTGAGTATTTTTATGCACTTTCCACGTCAGTTATCGTTCCTCTAACGTATTAGCACATTTTTTGTATGTGCTTCATACTGGGACATAGCCATGGGGGCAGGACTGGGGAATATGTCCTCACCCTGAAATTTTGGTCAAGACAAAAAAAAATGGTTTAAAAGATAAAGTGAGGGAAGAGAAAAGGAAGGAAATAGAATACAAAATAATAACCCTAATCAAATCTACTCGCAGGTTTAGTATTACGATAGTAGAGTAGAACTTAATACCCATAAGACGAATTTCTCCGAATTAGAGTAAGCTGTTACTCTGGAGTAAATAGGTACTTAATCGGAAGTAGTACACATATGTATTTCTTGGCGTGATTACTCCCAATAAATCGACTACTCTAGGAATAACATTTACTCGCCAAATTTCTGTGAGTAAATTCAAAATCTGCTAGTAAAGTTCGAATTCTTGCAAAACAGAACAATGGGGGTTGAGACAAATAGTGTTTGCTAATGATTTGAGTGAAGATGATGATTATGATAGAATTCGGCTAGCAATATGAATCCGAGAAAGAGCAAATTTGTTTGAGGATTTTACGATGATGCTCAATTTGTAAGATTTCCGTTCATAAAAATAGTAACTTGACTTATTGTAATTTATTTCATGCTTTCTTTGTAATCTATAGTTCGACAGTTTTTTATTAGGCCTATATGTTTGTTTGAATCGTGAGTGTGAGTATATAACCTTTCATTTTTATTAATTACTGAGTTATTCTCTACCACATATTAGGTGTGATAATATTTAAGGGTAAGGACTGCTTAGACACTAAGAACCTAATTTGTACCCAATTTTTAATTGCTGTTTCAGACGAGATTGTACATACAATGGTTCACACCGTAAGTAGTGCATGTTTGAATTTCTAACACTCAGTACAAGGGCAGTCTCGGTCTAAGGTGTTTTCCTAAGCAGTCCCTCTCCTTGCGTATTATCAAATCTAATATTTGGAAGTAAATAACACAGTTACTAATAAAATCCAAGATCACGAATTCACACTCAATGCTGAACGTTCAGACGTAACTATACGGGGAAAAAAGGAAAAATTGAGCTGTATTCAGAAACGTGTTTTCGGGTGAGAAGCAGAGCACTGCACTAAGCGAGTGACAAACACCTCATCATTTATATCTCTATTCAGAAACGAATTTCGTGTGCTAGTAGTATGAATAATGTAAAAAAGAGGAGAGCTTGGTTTCCAGGCTTGTGTTCCTGTTTCGCCGAATCCTGTTTCGTAGAAAGGGATTAAAACTTTTTTTGTCACGCTCCATGTTGCCATGTTTCGAAGAACTGAAAAATAATCCAATGCGTGTTCCTATTTCGCAGAATGAGATATTTTATTTTTTATGTAAGTTTGTGGAAAGCCTGTACTGCATCAGAAGTACGCCGATATTCGTATTACATATTAAGAAATTCATTTCATCGTAATATTGTGATTACATATTAACTAACTGTAACTCTATATCCTATGGAACCCGGAGGTTCAATGCCGCGTTCACAAAAGCTCTCCACCGACTTCTATCCTTAGCCAACTGGGTCCAGTTTCTAGTTTGTGTTCCTATTTCTGCCAGATCCATCTTGATATTGTCCTCCCATCTGCGCCTAGGTCTTCCTAATGGTCGTTTTCCGTTTGGTCTTCCAGTCAAGACTTTGAAAGCGTTCCTAGTTTCTTCTATCCTAGCTACATGACCTGCCCACCTAAGCCTCCTAGACTTGATGACCCTAACAATGTTGGGTAAACGTATAAATTATGTAGTTCCCGCCATTCCCCATTCCCGTTCCTCTTGGGTCCGAATATTCGCCTCAGGATCTTGTTCTCAAATACTTTCAGTCTATATTCTTCCCTCAGAATAAGCGACCATGTTTCGCAACCATACAGAACAACAGGCATGATTATCGTTTTATATATTTTAAGCTTCAAATTCCTCGACAGAATTTGCGACGACAAGAGATTTTGAACCGAATAGTAACACGAATTCCCTGCTTTTAGACGACATTTAATTTCTTCGTTAATGTGATTTTCGTCTGTTAATATTGATCCTAGATATTTGAAAGCATCCACTTTATCAAAAGTATTATTTAATATTTTAACGCATCCATAATTTGCCGTATTACGGTCCCGACGCACTTCCATGTATTTAGTTTTATCTGCATTTACTTCTAAACCCATGTCCCTGCAAGCGTTTAATAAGATCTCTGCATTTCTTTCTATTGTTCTCCTATCACCCCCTATTAAATTTACATCATCACCTTATGCCATAACCTATTGAATACCGTTCAACTCTAGGCCCTGGTTGCTATTTTTGATATTCCTTATAGCATATTCCAGGACAAAGTTGAATAATAATGGCGGCAACGCATCTCCTTCTTTCAGGCCATTATCAACGCGAAAGCTCGTGGACAAAAATTGTGATTACGTATACAAATTGTAAGTAACAAACAAAGTACTTCATAAATTATTGAGAAAGTCAAAATTGCTGGTATATCAGCTCACGGTAAAGTGAAAGGGAAGAAAAGAAAAGATAGTGATGGATGGAACATTTTAAAATGTGTCTGCGTTTGTTTTCGTAGTTACATACATTGCACTTCTACTTCTCTTCTGCTTATTGCAAAGTAAAAATCAGTCATTGTACACACGCATGCTTCAGCAATCAAGAAAAATGCTGAAGATTGTAACTTCCAGTTTTGTGTGCAAGAATTTATGACTGACTTTGAACAAGCGGCGATAAATCGTACAAGAGAAACATTGCAGCAAGCGACATTACGCATGTTTTTGTTTCATTTTATCAAATATATATGGAGAAAAATACAATATGTTGGATTGGCTCCACTTTACAAGGCTGATAACGATATGAGGAAATAGTTTTTAGCAGAGCAGATGCACTTCCATTCGCTCCTCTTGAAGACATTTCCATATATACAAGACATTGCACCTGACATCCTGGAGGCACAAGTTTTCCTAGACTACTTGGCGGGCACCTATATTGAAGAACTGAATGCAGCCTTCCACCCGTAAACACAGCCATATCTGAAAGTTTACTGTTCATTCCATTATTGTTTAATGCAAATATATTTTTTTTTTTTTTAAATTTATATGTCTGTGTGTTTGTAATTTGTTCTTGTTGCAGTTGTTCTCTATTGCGAGCCGCACTTCTTTAGATTTATGTTCGTGTTTTGTTCCTTTCGCAAAATATTTCTAATATTGAGGTGCTACCAAAACTTTCTATGCGATTCTGCGAAATAGGAATGGGTAAACATGGCAACGTTGTACACGATAAGGCATTCTGCGCAACAGGAAGTAACCATTCCCAGGTGGTACGAGCTTTCCTCTATCTTAAACACTTTTGGTGGAATTTTCAAATTTTTCTCTAAGCTAGCAAGAGAATGAAATTCATTCTCTCGATGGAAGAATAAAAAAACGAAAAGATAAAATTTACCGAGCAATTCCCCAAAAGGGCAGTCTTCGTACCGTGCTTGATAATTTGATTTGCGGTCTTAAATACTTCTACCAATATATGCTGAAGAAGGAAAACTAAAAGAGCCACGCAAAAATTCAGAACTTTTGGACTGATTTTGCTTCAGAACCCGCCGTCAAGGCTTAGTATAGTATGTGATGTGAAAAATGGCATCATGAACTTCTCAAACTTATGAATGTGCTAAATCAACAAGCTACTAAGTATCTTAACTTGCTTGCCTATTTCAATCGCATCGGTGGGGAGATCATTTTCTTCAGTGTAAAGAATCAAATCCTAATTGTGATTGATGTTATGACTTCCAGTAGATAAAGAAAATTTGTTTCTGTGAACGGGCAGATGACATAGTTTCAGTGTGTTTTGTAGTAAATGTATGCTTATACTTTAAAATAAAATGAATAGTTCATATTTTATTTTTTCTTTATTTATTTGGTGGTGGTGGTGGTGGTGGTGGTGATGATGATGATGATGATGTTGATTATGTTGATGTTGTCGTCTGTAAAAATATCGAGTGGACTTAAATTTATGCCTGTGCTCAGCGGAAAATGATACTAGATGTGAAGAGAAGGCACAAACATACTATGGCCAGTAACCTCTGGGACTTTGTTTCGGCAGCACAACCTGGTAAAGATATGATGATGTTGCAGTATTGCATCACACATTAAAAGACAAGTGTCTGACAGACTAAAGTTACCACTATTTGCTGTGGAGTAGAGTACCGTATATGACTGGCGACCAGGCGATCAATATTGAAATCTCACTACGGTTTCGACATTTTTACGGTGAGAAACAGTATTGCAAGCTAAATGTCAGTTGCAACAATGACGTAGTGTTAAAAAAAAAATAATAAAAAAAAATAAAATAAAAAATAAGCGTACTGACATACCACATGAATGTCTGAATGCCAATATCAGAACTCAAACCAGTCTCAGGCGCACTAAATTGTTAATTAGTTGCCTTCATTTGAATTAATTTTCCGTTCAGCACCGAAGTTACATGCCTTTTGGACCTACAGTTTAACGTTGGATCCGAACCACCCGGAGCTCCAAGCAGAAGTTGAACCCTGGTCTCCCGTGTCAAACGCGCGTACGCTATTACAACCATAGAACACGTGCCATTGTTTATGACCATCAATCTAAGCAGACAACGCATGAAGTAAACAGGGAGACACGAGGCCTGCACAACGGAACCCAAGGAGGAACGAGCCACCCAGAAATCATCTATAAAAGAAGGCCAGAAGAGGATAAAATTATCAATGGAACACTGATCACATAACCTACAACACCTACTGCTGAGGTCGCATTGAACAAGGGGAGATCCCACCTCACCTGATCTCTGGTAGCTGCATTGGGCGAAGGAGATTCCTAGCTCCAACCTAATCCTGGAGGCCGCATTGGGCAAAGAGGTGTCCGTACAATCCTTATCTCTACCTTCATCAAGACCGAGACTACTTTACGTGCGCTGAAGTACAATATTGAAAACATTTATTTATATTACAAGAATGTGTAATTATTTTATAGAAAATCAATTTTATAATAAAATTGGTGAAGGGGAAAATCCCGGACTATTATTGTCTCTACCAAACAGACACTACATAGTGGAGGCGCCGGCTACCGAAATTAAACTACCTACATAATGTTCTGGCTTTCGATCCCAACTCATTCCACGAAATAAGTCAATTTCACTGGAAGTCGCTTTCACGATTATGTTCCCCGAGCCGACCAAAATTCAGAAGAGTTAGCTAATATGTAGTCGAAACAAAGTTTTTTTATCACATTTTGGGCAAGAGTTGAGGGGAGATGACATATAAAACTAATTGAAAATGACCGATAGTATTATCTAGTCCATAACTGAGATGAATAGTGACACTTCCGATGTAGTTAAGTTCAAAGCCATCCCGGTTCCGCAGCGGGTGAAAATGGGAGAGAGTCACTTTAGTTAGTAAATCTCTTAATATGAAAGGTCCTCATTGACTTATTGACTCACTGACTGAATGATCAACGCCTAGGCTAAACTGCTAAAGCTAGAAACTTAAATTTGGACAGTTTATAGCATTTGTAACGTAAGGTACTAACAACAAAATATTTTGAAAATTTGCCGCGGAAGGCAAACGTATCAGGTAGAACGTATTTGTGACAATTTGTGCATATTTTTTAATGCCTAAAGGTTATATACGTGACATTTTGTATAATTAACTTATTTTAAATAAATAAATACATGGTTCAGCGTTTCCAAACATAGAAGGAAAGAAAAAAGAGGTTGGAAATTTGAAGTAGAAAGGTTGAAATGAAGTTTTAATTATTATCATATGTCTATATTTCAGAATCCCATGAGACTACAGACATTAAATTAGGCATATGGACGTTTCATTTAAAATAATTAAATAAGTGTTTTCAGCATTTATTGGTATTATTTCACCTAGAAGGGAAGAAAAATGTGTGGGAGTGGTTCATTCAGATCCCGCATCTCGTAAGGTATAATGGAGTATAATGATACTTGGTGTGTCAATTTCTTCATAAGTAGAAATAACCTTACTATTTGCGGTTGCAATCCATCAAGAGAAGAGTGTCAAAGAAAGCAAAATTCACGCTATATTCACATTTCCATTTATGCATACAAAATAAATTCCCAGTATAATGTGCGTAAAAATTATTTGATTTTGATAAAATATAGTGTGTTTTCTTTTTTGCACTTCAGTAATTCATATTGATTGTGGTTTAAATTGACTAAGAATTAACAGCTAAAAGAGGACAAGATCCTCCACACCTTACATATCATTAAGATACTACGATAAAATAATTTTCTTCGACGACGTTGGCAAAAATGATTCGCTTTGGTGCAATATGGCGTGTTTCCTTTGAGGCTTCGCAGCCCCTCACAGCCTAAAATGTAAATCGTTCTAGAACGAGAGGTTGAATCTCTCGCTCCCCGATATTGTAAAAATAAGTCCCAAGGTAAAAAAAAACTACACCGTCCATATGTACGTATGTACAGAAAACATGTAGTATATATATGTATTCTGTTGAGACTTTACTGCTTGGAATTAAAGTTAGTCAAGAATGAGGGTGAACTTATGCGAATCATGGAGAAGTTACTTTCATTCTTCGATTTAAAAGTTACGTTGCACTGCAATTTTGACCCAATGTGATATATCATATCTTATTTTCAAGGCTTCATAATCATCAGCATTCCTTGGGCTTAAAATCAATCAAAAATGAAGGAATCAATTAATCGACCCCTACTTCGATATTAAAATAATAATAAAATAAAATTAAGTGCAGATGTCTTTCGTAAAAGCTATTGGACTTTAACATAATGCAGTTTAAGTGCTCTTTTTGTTCTAATCAGTTATGGGTGAGGTTAAATTTACCTCGATGAGCGTTCAGTTACAACTCTCCGATTAAAAAAGTATATTCCATGGTGATTTTCGTGATAAGGTAATCTATTTTGGTGCAAATTTCGTATATTATTCTTACTTAGGCTTCAGAATCATCATTCCTGGGATTCAAAATCTATTATGAGTGAGGAAGTGGATCATCCCAGAACCAGTACCACAAGATTAAGTTAATGATAATACTTGTATTACTTGATAGTATTTGTAAAAACTATTGTATTTTAACACAGTATGGTGCAAATTTGTTTAAATCTTTCCAACAGTTCTGTAGCTTCGGGTTTAACTCAGTGAAGAATTAGGGGCAGATTTACTCCAACTCACCCATAAGTGTACTTCGCGATAATTTTCGTAAAAGTATTTCGATTTTCGTGTAATATAGCGTGAGTTATTGTTAGCTTCGCAATCAGCTCCAATTCTTGGAGTTAAAATAACTCAGTAGTCACGGAGTGAAAAATTGTTCGGGGTGAAATTACTCAGAAGAAAAAGGATGTATTTTCCCATCTTACGGAAGTATTTTTATGGTTATATTTACAACGATAATTCTCTTTTATTATAATTTTGGGCAATATTAGATTTCTAAATATGCACAAGCCAGACAATTTTAGTAGAAGACGACGTTTTCTACCCGTAGGCTAGATGACACAATAATTCAAAAGTTGACTCCTGCTAGTGATAACATTGCCTGTCAATGCCAGGCCCTTTGTAAATATTGTTTTGGGTTCTAGAGTGGATAAATTGAAAGAAAATGATATTAATGAAATTGAAAGGGAATCGTTTATGAATGAAAACGAGGATTATTCGTTTTATAAAGGTCTAGATAATATTATAAATTCTTTAAATTTAACTGATAAGGACTTGGTGTCCCAATTTAAAGACATACTTTATAAACATAAAAAGGCCTCTTCGATTAGACAGGGATGTTGTAAATATTTTGTGTACAATATTGAAGTTGATACCAGGGACCCTATAGTAACGAAACCCTACATTATACCATATCGCTTCAGAGAAAATGTACGTAAACAAATATCTGATATGTTGGCAAATGGTATAATAAGACCTTCGCAGAGTATTCACTTAAATCCTTCACATGTAGTACCGAAAAAGGATGGTAAACATTTAAGAATAGTCGTGAACCTCAGAAAGTTGAATTCCCGTATCAAATTGCAGCAAGTGAGATAACCACCAGTAGATGAGATTCTTAGTTCACTACAAGGTAATAGGAAATCTGGATCTTGTGATGGCCTATAACCAAATCATGTTGGATGAAAATTCTAAACCGTTTACTGCATTTTTGTTCGAAGGACAATTGTATGAATGTAATCGTGTTGTCTTCGGACTAATTAGTGGTAGTGCTGCCTTGGCCTCATGTTTAAATCGAGTATTAGGTCAAGACTTAAGCAATAATGTCTATTATGCAGATGATATTTTGATTATGGGGAAAACAGCAAAAGATTATTTGGAAGGTCTGGATGTTGTTCTCGAATGATTAAAAAATTCAGGCCTGACTATAAATATTGAAAAATCAAAATTTTTCAGGGAGTCTATTGAATTTTTATGATATTCCATTGATGCAAATGGGATGTGTTATAGCGATTCGAAAGTACAAGTTATCAGAGATTTACCTATTCCCATTAATGTTAGAGAAACACGACAAGTACTCGGCTTATTCAATTGGTTTAGAAGATCTATCCCTCGATTTGCAGAAATTGCTGAGCCGTTATTTTCAATTACCAAGAAAAGAGTACCGTAACAGTGGGGTAGTTCACAGGAACAAAGTTTTCAACGATTGAAGATGTGTATTATGAAAAATATCCGTTTGAATCGTCCAAATTATGATCGTCCTTTTTTGTACAGTGCATTATCATGAATTTCTGGAATACTGTGGCAACCGAGTGATTCTATTAATGAACCGGCCGTCATACATTGTGTCAGCCGAACGATAAAGAATGCCGAAAAAGGATATACAATTACCGAAATTGAATTACTTGCTGTACGATTTTCATTGAGAAAATTTGCACCATATTTAAGTGGTTGTCATTTTACAGTCATTACGGATCATAGTTCTCTGTGTCATTTAAAGAAAGTACATAGATATAATAGTCGTTTATTGAAATGATCCTTGGAATTACAGTCTTTTGATTTTGAAGTTCAACATATAAAGGGAATCGATAATGTCCCGGTAGATACTTTGTCCCGCTTATTTCCCAGTGAAAATCATCACGTGTTATCTATAAATGTTTTTAAAATTCTACAGGAAGAGATATCCAATATTTCCCTGGAAGTGTTGTGTGAAGCCCAAAGAAATTACGACGAATATGCAAAAATAATACATCATTTGACTTCTTGTTCGGGAAATTGTAATTGCCCTCGTACTTGGAATTCCTTATATAAAATATCAAATGGCATATTGGTAATTAAAGATTTTAAATTTGAACATAGGACCAAAATTTGTGTTCCACCATCGTTGGTACCTCGGATATTAAAGGCATATCACGACGACTTTGGTCATTTTAGATATTTTAAAGTGTATTCTTTGATTAGCAAATCTTTTCATTGGAAATCACTTCGATTACAAATCAAAAATTACATTAAATATTGCGAAGAAAGCATGGAATTCAAACACAATTATCAATCGTTATATAAACCCATGATGTCAGTAATGCCTGATCGACCTCATTCTTTCATTTCGATAGACTTGTATGGACCTCTTCCACGAGCATATACAGGTGGAACTTTCCTTTTTACAGTTATGGATATTTTCACTCGATATTTAGTAGCCTATCCTTTACGAAAAGCGACTGCGTCAGCCATTGTTAACCCAATTTTAAATGTATATATACCTCATTGTAGTCCTGTAGAGCATATACTGTGTGATAATGGTGGACAATTTCGAAGTAACTTGTTCCTTCGTGCTATGAACAACGCTAATATCAAAGTGCATTGTGTTACACCTTATCATCCCAGTAGTTCGATTGTAGAAAATATACGCAGGAATCTTGGAATGCTGCTCACACATTGTTGCCGCAATAAGCATTCGAATTGGGTTAAGTTCGTTACAGAAATCACGTTCTTTTTAAATTATTCTGTATCTGATACATTGGGTGTACCCCCAGCTAACATACATAATGGAACTGATTTTATAAAACCGATTGAACATTATTTTGGCGTTCAACTTAGTGGAAATAATGAAATAAATTATTCACATCTAGTCAGTATGGTGCATTTTCGTAGGATGCAGAAATTCAAGACTCGAAATCAGAAAATAGAAGAGCGACAAGTGGGTAAAACCAAAGTTCGACCTAACGATTTGGTTTTCGTAAAACTTCA
The DNA here is from genome assembly GCF_964235325.1 of Thermobia domestica. Classification (NCBI taxonomy): domain Eukaryota; kingdom Metazoa; phylum Arthropoda; class Insecta; order Zygentoma; family Lepismatidae; genus Thermobia; species Thermobia domestica. The sequence goes on from NC_137460.1 coordinate 168,601,928, forward strand.
CCCACAAAGTGACGCTTCTTTAAAAAGAATTAATAAATTTTGTGATCCACAAAGTGACGCTTCTTTAAAAAGAATTTATAAATTTTGTGATCTATTTGCTGGACCTTATTTGTGTGTAAAATATGCTAGAAATCGGTGGACTTAGAGTAAGATATAGAGACCGTACTTCTGACGGCCCTATAATCGACGATATAATATTGATGTAAAAATAAATATAATGTATATGAATTGTAATACAAAATGTAATTTGTATATACGAGGGGCATCTGAAAATTGCAAATGAATAATATGTAAAAACTAACGGTCCACGATTATTTTTCTTTTAATTGTTAATCAAATAAAAGTCCGTCAATTCGCGCACGATAATATACAACGATAATTCTTGTTTATTGTAATTTTGGGCAATATTAGATTTCTAAATATGCACAAGCCAGACAATTTTAGTAGAAGAAGAAAAGACGCAGATAATCTAATCATCTTTAAAATAATGTTATATATCTTTAATGTATATAATTGAATGTTTTGTGTAACTAAGGACGACGGGTTGATCGTCGTCATAGCAACAAGAGTAAACAAACTATGTGTACTGGAAGCCATATAATGATGATGTAAGTTTGAATGTTCGAAGTGTCTTACCTTGAAAGATTCAAATAGTGGAATAAAATGATATTTGTCTAATCTTATGTGGTTTAGTTATAGTTATAAGAACCAGTGACTTAGTATATAACGTAAATGGTAATTGAAACCTCGGGAACTTTGTGTAAACGTGTGTTTGTTGTTATATATTCCTGAAAAGACACTCGATTTTTCGTGAATAATTCGTATACTTTCTCCAGGCTTTCCAATGAAATCTATTTACTTAAGGTTTAGCATCGTTCAAAGGCAAGAAGAAATCCAAATAAAGAAAATTGAAACCAAAATACCCACTAAAATATACATCACCTCAACTTTAAGTCTATGTTTCAGGATAGCTTCTATCAGTAATAGTAATAATACAAGTAAGTAAAAGTCTCCTCCTCTCTCAGATTATGAAGGCTCACCGGCTACTTCTAAAAGTAAAACCTTCACAGTCACTAGTGTTTAACTGGATAATCGCTGACATCACAGATTGCTGCTCGTATTCTAAATCAGCCAGAGAGAAAGAGCACACAGCAGATCTATCATAGACAGAAGACAATGATGACCGGAAAGCAAGGCGTAATCGATGGTTTTGTAAATCCACTTCTCTTGTATTCATGACTAGCAATGTAGAATACCTGTGCATTTATTTCAGCGGACAAATACTCGGGTCCAAAATTTATATTTTAGTGTGGGTATTTTGGTTTCAAGTTTCAATATTTGGATTTCCCCTTGCTTTTTTCTATCACCTCCAACAAGAGCACTAAATAAGCACTGAATAATTATATTCTCTCTAGTAGTTTAAGGTAAAATTTTATATATATATTAAGTAACACGGTATTAATTGCATATCTATGTACATTCACCATCGTCTTTTTCTGCATTAACTCGACATTCCCTTTATTAACTCTATCGAAAGGAATTGGCCATTCTAGAACTCCATAAATTCTTCAATAAAAGTGTACTCATGACGGCGCCCAATTGCTAGGATTCCAATAGGGAACAAACCAACCTTTGGACTGTTTCTTCTATATACATATACAATTTGATTTTATATTGATGTGTAGATTATCATACTTTTTTTTTTTTTTAAATCAAATACAATTTCCTTCGCATTCATCTACTAACGTACACAATATAATTGCTAACACAATACGAATGATGGGTCTAAATAAGGCTGCTTCCTTGAAAACGAACGTGTTCGACGATCTTAACAGAGTCATTCAACGATATTAATCAGCTAGCTCTTTCCATGCAATAATAGAAACAGACAAAACAAGCATGTATGAGATTCACATAAGCTAAGTTTTTGAACGTATTAGGCAATGTAGTGCATAGCAGTTTAATTGCTGTTATCTTACTATACATTTGCAATATAACTAAGACATCTTGCTACTTAAATAAGTACGAAGAGTAAATAATTTTGTGGAAATAGCGTACACATAATGTATGTTGGAATATATATAATATATCAAGTATACATATGAGTTACATGTTGACAGTACTACGAGTAATTTTCACCTTCATTACGACTGCAAAATCCAAAATATTACAACGTTGATAAACGTTCTAAAGGAGAAATTCCAATATATAAAAACGAACTTACTGTATACACCATCAAGTAAACGTAACACAATTTTTTCTCTTCACTTCCTGTGCAAAATCAGTAGTAAAATCGAAGTCAGAATCGTCACGTAATTCTTCCGTGTCGTCATCACTAGCATTTATTTCTTCTTCTGTCATTCGTTTCGTCTTTATCGTCTTACAATATCTCTGATGTTTTAGTATGTTCTATACCAATATCTGCCGAGTGGTTTCTGAGTGACATTAATCGTGACCGTTGTAGTGTCAAATTTCAGACTATTTCCTATTCAAAAACCAGGTTCTTTCTATAGCAGTAAATGTAATCGGAGCACTAAAGATTCGAATGGCATCAGCTAATTGAGTGATGCTTCGATATTTTCCCATCAAAGTATGAGTTTATTTGTTGTTTGTTAAAGTTTAGCGTCCATTTTCAGTGCCGAGGCAATATGAGACGTGGATCAGCAGGTGGAAGTGAAATCCGAAGAACTGTAATACGTTCAAACATTACAACTCTTCTACCAGGAATGAACTCGGAACCAACTAGAGCACAGACTCTAGCTGTTAGACCAGCGGGAGACCTAGTGAACTCTGTTGCGCACCATATCTCACAAAATCTTCGTTGCCTAAATTCCTTCTTTGTCCCTATAATCAGTAAATTTGCTCTAGACTTCAATCGTATTTGTTCTCTACTTTCAGATGAGATAGTCCATTAGGGAATTCTTCAGACGTTACTTTGCAGCCTTGTCGAATAAGATTGACGATATCTGCAGCCAGATGAATGGGAGCCAAACCGAATTCACTTCTTTGTCTAAAATTTTCCATTATTGATTGCTCTTCTCTTTTCGTAAGGTGTGACGTTAGTTACTGTTCTCTCAGAATTACACTAAAATTCAGGTATTTTGAGTGAATGGTGTCTGTCTAAGGCTCACTCAACTCGAAGTAATTAATCACGTCCCTTACAGGTATTGAAATGGCTACTTTTATAATATACCTCAGCCCAGAAGTCCAATAGTATTGATAATTCCTCACTCACAAGAAGCGATTGCTGAATCGAAGCTTTTTATTTATTTTTTTTAAATTCCAGTTTTTTAAAATTATTTTTTTATTTATTTTTTACCAAGTTCAACGAAATTTCAACCCTCTTCTTCTTTACAGTTTGTGTAAAGAGTACATGTAAGTGACTCTATCCTTCATGTTTTTCAATATCAGTTACATTTTCCAATCTCTTTATCGATGGGTACTCTGCATTATCACCACAAAGCAAATGGAAGAGATCAACAAGATAGCGCAAAGATTCACACTAACTAAAGATTCTCTTATGTTAGACACGTTGTTTCCTATGATTACTAAAAACGTGTACCTTTCCATAAAACTAAGGTCTACTATGTGTTTCAGTATAACATATCCGTTGTGTCATATTTGGATTGTATTTTGTGAACAAATAAAATATATAAGAAACCATCGGTATTACTAACAATTTAAACAACTAACAATTTCCAGTGGATTTTTCTTCGATTTGGAAATGGAACTCAACTTTTATTAAAGGATAATCAGGGGTGTAACCAACAGGTTGTTCTAGGGGAACATTACTTTCAGGGGGAGGAAAGCTTTTCACACATTAAAAACAGAACAAATAACCTCTTTCAGAATATGAAAGCATTTTAACTCACCATGTATTCTATACACATATTATGTTTTCTCGATGCTACCTTAACAAAAGACGGATCTTGACAGTACTGAAGTTGAAAAGCGGATTGTAAGAGATAAATCAATAAGCTATTCATAAGAAAACAAATGCTGTTTCTAGCAGTCTGTTTATCCGACTTTATGTTTATGTAGGTTAAAATACTAAAAGGAAAAAACTCGAAAAAATACCAACTCAAATATTATTATGCAATAATATAGTAGTGAGAGATCCTGGGGGGACTGAGGGAGCCAGGGCCCCTCATTTTATTTGTAAATGTGCAATATTAGGCATAATTTGAATGCAATTTGTCTTAAAATCATCATATATGCTTTCTGCATCTGAATTCACCCCCCCCCCCAATTTACAGAGAAATCAGCGTCCTTGTAATTAGGTACAGAAACTGTATTGATGATGTTTTCTTTTTTCTCTTTTTAAAAAACCTTATTTTATTATAAACGTTCCTAATTTGCATTAACTATTAAATAAGTTTACTAAACATATACTAGATGAACCTCATTTCGGGGCTGGAAATAGTTTGGAAAGTCAAGGCCCTCTTTTCCCCCGTTTCTACACCCTTGAGAATAGTAAGCGATCGAATTAAATAACAAGCCTCTGCAATTTGATTCATATATATATATATATATTCGATTCCCGGCGGGAGCTCATGTGGAAGAACAGAAGGTATGGGACATTCGTAATATTGTTTTGAAATTGCCTTCATGCAAGATTCTTCCTTATTCGACAGAAGAAACGCAGTATGATTTTTTTTCTTCGTTTCAATACCTTACGTATGTGTGGCCAATTACGTACTCCTTCTTTACTCCTCTAGCAGGGATGCAAAAGCACCAGGCGTCTGAGTGGTGTCATAAATTATTGTAACCCAAAACAAACTCGACCATATCGTGTTGCTTACGAATCAGATGGATTGTTGTTGTGAGACCTACATCAAGTATAAGAGTATGTTATTATAGGAACAGACATGGAAGCAAAGGAGCTGATTGTGTGTGTAGGAACGCAACTTCTCTTCTTCTAGCATAAACAGAATTCATCAGTGTCTAGGTTGCTTTCTTTCGTGGTAGTTCATTTGTTCTCCAAAATTATAGTTGACAATGTCTTTAAGGAAACCGAGTACAAGTGCGGAATTTTCTTAAAAAAAAAAAAAAAGTGCTACGAAGTGAAGCTCGAAGAATTATTTTTTGTGTTCACAATTTTTGGAACTCATAATAAAAAATTTACAAGAGTCAGATTCAGACAATGGCGAAATATTAATTGACATAGACGATAGTGAAAGTAGTGTTGAAGACGAACGTTTAGCAGTTCTACTGGAATAAGTTAATAGGTAGGTTATTCAGTTGCTATATATACTTCTAGGATACACAGCCAAAATCTTTGAGTTTGCTGGAATAGTATATTTACATTGTGAATAATGTTGCCAATGTATGTGTAATAATCTCAACTAGAGGAAGAGCGAGAAGGGAAAGGGGAGTCCGAAATCCGGCAACACCGCGCGGAATATCGCACAGCATTGGCTACTGCCCGTGATGCTTTACATCTGAAAAACACAATAGAATACAAACAATTACTATAAACGGTTAGTGATATTTAATCGAAACGTATATATATAAATTTCTGTTATGCATGATATAATTGTGTTTCTTTGATTTCCTGTATGCATGAAAACAAAGTGTTTTAAGTAAACTAGTAACTCCAAGTTCCGTTCAGAAGTGTAATTAAATACGTAGTGTTAATGTTGTAAATACAGCTTAATATTGTGCCCTTACACTGGATTACACGAACAGATTCTGGTCTCCGAATTCTGGGTAAAGTAGGTTGGAAGTGACGGTTGTGACAGGTTAACTTTGTGGGTGCCACTAGGTGTATCTGTGCGCGGGTCCGGTATGCAATAAAGACGGTACTATTGCATGGTGGATCTGGGCGGGGTGTAGCTGGGCTGACCCGCAAGGTAAACAATAGTGCAAGGCTGTTATGATGGCAATGCTTTTATCCACTAAAGTCAAAACGGGTACAGCCACAAAAGCATTTTATTTCACTCATCCATCAACCTACAGATTAATAGTAAAGTAGCGGAATGCATCAGTGTTTAATAATCAAAATACCGCCACAACAGGAGTTCGTATGGTTTGAATTTCACGTTAAGCTGTAGGTCCAAGTCTTGTATATACTCGCTGCTGAAAGGACGCTAAACTCAAAACTCAAAATCAAATCTAAGGTGGTGACAGTAGAATAGAGTTAGTCTTTTGCTTCTGATTTAGTTATTTTACGATAGTACTGGACAAAACTATTGAATAACGTTTGTCAGTTGTTTTTCGTTCTGTTGAAACCTTCAAATCCTTCGAATATATAAAGAAAAAGATCTTTTTTTGATAAAAAAATTAATCATTTACACAATTTTGTACTTTTTTAAATATACATAGCTATACATGGTGTTGTTGCGGATTAGCTGCAAAGTAAGTGACTATTCGTAAATATATCACTTTCATTAGTCATATTTGAAGTATACCGTGAGTATTCAATCGTATTGCAAAATATCGTAGATGAAGGTGAAAAAGTGAGTATTTTTATGCACTTTCCACGTCAGTTATCGTTCCTCTAACGTATTAGCACATTTTTTGTATGTGCTTCATACTGGGACATAGCCATGGGGGCAGGACTGGGGAATATGTCCTCACCCTGAAATTTTGGTCAAGACAAAAAAAAATGGTTTAAAAGATAAAGTGAGGGAAGAGAAAAGGAAGGAAATAGAATACAAAATAATAACCCTAATCAAATCTACTCGCAGGTTTAGTATTACGATAGTAGAGTAGAACTTAATACCCATAAGACGAATTTCTCCGAATTAGAGTAAGCTGTTACTCTGGAGTAAATAGGTACTTAATCGGAAGTAGTACACATATGTATTTCTTGGCGTGATTACTCCCAATAAATCGACTACTCTAGGAATAACATTTACTCGCCAAATTTCTGTGAGTAAATTCAAAATCTGCTAGTAAAGTTCGAATTCTTGCAAAACAGAACAATGGGGGTTGAGACAAATAGTGTTTGCTAATGATTTGAGTGAAGATGATGATTATGATAGAATTCGGCTAGCAATATGAATCCGAGAAAGAGCAAATTTGTTTGAGGATTTTACGATGATGCTCAATTTGTAAGATTTCCGTTCATAAAAATAGTAACTTGACTTATTGTAATTTATTTCATGCTTTCTTTGTAATCTATAGTTCGACAGTTTTTTATTAGGCCTATATGTTTGTTTGAATCGTGAGTGTGAGTATATAACCTTTCATTTTTATTAATTACTGAGTTATTCTCTACCACATATTAGGTGTGATAATATTTAAGGGTAAGGACTGCTTAGACACTAAGAACCTAATTTGTACCCAATTTTTAATTGCTGTTTCAGACGAGATTGTACATACAATGGTTCACACCGTAAGTAGTGCATGTTTGAATTTCTAACACTCAGTACAAGGGCAGTCTCGGTCTAAGGTGTTTTCCTAAGCAGTCCCTCTCCTTGCGTATTATCAAATCTAATATTTGGAAGTAAATAACACAGTTACTAATAAAATCCAAGATCACGAATTCACACTCAATGCTGAACGTTCAGACGTAACTATACGGGGAAAAAAGGAAAAATTGAGCTGTATTCAGAAACGTGTTTTCGGGTGAGAAGCAGAGCACTGCACTAAGCGAGTGACAAACACCTCATCATTTATATCTCTATTCAGAAACGAATTTCGTGTGCTAGTAGTATGAATAATGTAAAAAAGAGGAGAGCTTGGTTTCCAGGCTTGTGTTCCTGTTTCGCCGAATCCTGTTTCGTAGAAAGGGATTAAAACTTTTTTTGTCACGCTCCATGTTGCCATGTTTCGAAGAACTGAAAAATAATCCAATGCGTGTTCCTATTTCGCAGAATGAGATATTTTATTTTTTATGTAAGTTTGTGGAAAGCCTGTACTGCATCAGAAGTACGCCGATATTCGTATTACATATTAAGAAATTCATTTCATCGTAATATTGTGATTACATATTAACTAACTGTAACTCTATATCCTATGGAACCCGGAGGTTCAATGCCGCGTTCACAAAAGCTCTCCACCGACTTCTATCCTTAGCCAACTGGGTCCAGTTTCTAGTTTGTGTTCCTATTTCTGCCAGATCCATCTTGATATTGTCCTCCCATCTGCGCCTAGGTCTTCCTAATGGTCGTTTTCCGTTTGGTCTTCCAGTCAAGACTTTGAAAGCGTTCCTAGTTTCTTCTATCCTAGCTACATGACCTGCCCACCTAAGCCTCCTAGACTTGATGACCCTAACAATGTTGGGTAAACGTATAAATTATGTAGTTCCCGCCATTCCCCATTCCCGTTCCTCTTGGGTCCGAATATTCGCCTCAGGATCTTGTTCTCAAATACTTTCAGTCTATATTCTTCCCTCAGAATAAGCGACCATGTTTCGCAACCATACAGAACAACAGGCATGATTATCGTTTTATATATTTTAAGCTTCAAATTCCTCGACAGAATTTGCGACGACAAGAGATTTTGAACCGAATAGTAACACGAATTCCCTGCTTTTAGACGACATTTAATTTCTTCGTTAATGTGATTTTCGTCTGTTAATATTGATCCTAGATATTTGAAAGCATCCACTTTATCAAAAGTATTATTTAATATTTTAACGCATCCATAATTTGCCGTATTACGGTCCCGACGCACTTCCATGTATTTAGTTTTATCTGCATTTACTTCTAAACCCATGTCCCTGCAAGCGTTTAATAAGATCTCTGCATTTCTTTCTATTGTTCTCCTATCACCCCCTATTAAATTTACATCATCACCTTATGCCATAACCTATTGAATACCGTTCAACTCTAGGCCCTGGTTGCTATTTTTGATATTCCTTATAGCATATTCCAGGACAAAGTTGAATAATAATGGCGGCAACGCATCTCCTTCTTTCAGGCCATTATCAACGCGAAAGCTCGTGGACAAAAATTGTGATTACGTATACAAATTGTAAGTAACAAACAAAGTACTTCATAAATTATTGAGAAAGTCAAAATTGCTGGTATATCAGCTCACGGTAAAGTGAAAGGGAAGAAAAGAAAAGATAGTGATGGATGGAACATTTTAAAATGTGTCTGCGTTTGTTTTCGTAGTTACATACATTGCACTTCTACTTCTCTTCTGCTTATTGCAAAGTAAAAATCAGTCATTGTACACACGCATGCTTCAGCAATCAAGAAAAATGCTGAAGATTGTAACTTCCAGTTTTGTGTGCAAGAATTTATGACTGACTTTGAACAAGCGGCGATAAATCGTACAAGAGAAACATTGCAGCAAGCGACATTACGCATGTTTTTGTTTCATTTTATCAAATATATATGGAGAAAAATACAATATGTTGGATTGGCTCCACTTTACAAGGCTGATAACGATATGAGGAAATAGTTTTTAGCAGAGCAGATGCACTTCCATTCGCTCCTCTTGAAGACATTTCCATATATACAAGACATTGCACCTGACATCCTGGAGGCACAAGTTTTCCTAGACTACTTGGCGGGCACCTATATTGAAGAACTGAATGCAGCCTTCCACCCGTAAACACAGCCATATCTGAAAGTTTACTGTTCATTCCATTATTGTTTAATGCAAATATTTTTTTTTTTTTTTAAATTTATATGTCTGTGTGTTTGTAATTTGTTCTTGTTGCAGTTGTTCTCTATTGCGAGCCGCACTTCTTTAGATTTATGTTCGTGTTTTGTTCCTTTCGCAAAATATTTCTAATATTGAGGTGCTACCAAAACTTTCTATGCGATTCTGCGAAATAGGAATGGGTAAACATGGCAACGTTGTACACGATAAGGCATTCTGCGCAACAGGAAGTAACCATTCCCAGGTGGTACGAGCTTTCCTCTATCTTAAACACTTTTGGTGGAATTTTCAAATTTTTCTCTAAGCTAGCAAGAGAATGAAATTCATTCTCTCGATGGAAGAATAAAAAAACGAAAAGATAAAATTTACCGAGCAATTCCCCAAAAGGGCAGTCTTCGTACCGTGCTTGATAATTTGATTTGCGGTCTTAAATACTTCTACCAATATATGCTGAAGAAGGAAAACTAAAAGAGCCACGCAAAAATTCAGAACTTTTGGACTGATTTTGCTTCAGAACCCGCCGTCAAGGCTTAGTATAGTATGTGATGTGAAAAATGGCATCATGAACTTCTCAAACTTATGAATGTGCTAAATCAACAAGCTACTAAGTATCTTAACTTGCTTGCCTATTTCAATCGCATCGGTGGGGAGATCATTTTCTTCAGTGTAAAGAATCAAATCCTAATTGTGATTGATGTTATGACTTCCAGTAGATAAAGAAAATTTGTTTCTGTGAACGGGCAGATGACATAGTTTCAGTGTGTTTTGTAGTAAATGTATGCTTATACTTTAAAATAAAATGAATAGTTCATATTTTATTTTTTCTTTATTTATTTGGTGGTGGTGGTGGTGGTGGTGGTGATGATGATGATGATGATGTTGATTATGTTGATGTTGTCGTCTGTAAAAATATCGAGTGGACTTAAATTTATGCCTGTGCTCAGCGGAAAATGATACTAGATGTGAAGAGAAGGCACAAACATACTATGGCCAGTAACCTCTGGGACTTTGTTTCGGCAGCACAACCTGGTAAAGATATGATGATGTTGCAGTATTGCATCACACATTAAAAGACAAGTGTCTGACAGACTAAAGTTACCACTATTTGCTGTGGAGTAGAGTACCGTATATGACTGGCGACCAGGCGATCAATATTGAAATCTCACTACGGTTTCGACATTTTTACGGTGAGAAACAGTATTGCAAGCTAAATGTCAGTTGCAACAATGACGTAGTGTTAAAAAAAAAATAATAAAAAAAAATAAAATAAAAAATAAGCGTACTGACATACCACATGAATGTCTGAATGCCAATATCAGAACTCAAACCAGTCTCAGGCGCACTAAATTGTTAATTAGTTGCCTTCATTTGAATTAATTTTCCGTTCAGCACCGAAGTTACATGCCTTTTGGACCTACAGTTTAACGTTGGATCCGAACCACCCGGAGCTCCAAGCAGAAGTTGAACCCTGGTCTCCCGTGTCAAACGCGCGTACGCTATTACAACCATAGAACACGTGCCATTGTTTATGACCATCAATCTAAGCAGACAACGCATGAAGTAAACAGGGAGACACGAGGCCTGCACAACGGAACCCAAGGAGGAACGAGCCACCCAGAAATCATCTATAAAAGAAGGCCAGAAGAGGATAAAATTATCAATGGAACACTGATCACATAACCTACAACACCTACTGCTGAGGTCGCATTGAACAAGGGGAGATCCCACCTCACCTGATCTCTGGTAGCTGCATTGGGCGAAGGAGATTCCTAGCTCCAACCTAATCCTGGAGGCCGCATTGGGCAAAGAGGTGTCCGTACAATCCTTATCTCTACCTTCATCAAGACCGAGACTACTTTACGTGCGCTGAAGTACAATATTGAAAACATTTATTTATATTACAAGAATGTGTAATTATTTTATAGAAAATCAATTTTATAATAAAATTGGTGAAGGGGAAAATCCCGGACTATTATTGTCTCTACCAAACAGACACTACATAGTGGAGGCGCCGGCTACCGAAATTAAACTACCTACATAATGTTCTGGCTTTCGATCCCAACTCATTCCACGAAATAAGTCAATTTCACTGGAAGTCGCTTTCACGATTATGTTCCCCGAGCCGACCAAAATTCAGAAGAGTTAGCTAATATGTAGTCGAAACAAAGTTTTTTTATCACATTTTGGGCAAGAGTTGAGGGGAGATGACATATAAAACTAATTGAAAATGACCGATAGTATTATCTAGTCCATAACTGAGATGAATAGTGACACTTCCGATGTAGTTAAGTTCAAAGCCATCCCGGTTCCGCAGCGGGTGAAAATGGGAGAGAGTCACTTTAGTTAGTAAATCTCTTAATATGAAAGGTCCTCATTGACTTATTGACTCACTGACTGAATGATCAACGCCTAGGCTAAACTGCTAAAGCTAGAAACTTAAATTTGGACAGTTTATAGCATTTGTAACGTAAGGTACTAACAACAAAATATTTTGAAAATTTGCCGCGGAAGGCAAACGTATCAGGTAGAACGTATTTGTGACAATTTGTGCATATTTTTTAATGCCTAAAGGTTATATACGTGACATTTTGTATAATTAACTTATTTTAAATAAATAAATACATGGTTCAGCGTTTCCAAACATAGAAGGAAAGAAAAAAGAGGTTGGAAATTTGAAGTAGAAAGGTTGAAATGAAGTTTTAATTATTATCATATGTCTATATTTCAGAATCCCATGAGACTACAGACATTAAATTAGGCATATGGACGTTTCATTTAAAATAATTAAATAAGTGTTTTCAGCATTTATTGGTATTATTTCACCTAGAAGGGAAGAAAAATGTGTGGGAGTGGTTCATTCAGATCCCGCATCTCGTAAGGTATAATGGAGTATAATGATACTTGGTGTGTCAATTTCTTCATAAGTAGAAATAACCTTACTATTTGCGGTTGCAATCCATCAAGAGAAGAGTGTCAAAGAAAGCAAAATTCACGCTATATTCACATTTCCATTTATGCATACAAAATAAATTCCCAGTATAATGTGCGTAAAAATTATTTGATTTTGATAAAATATAGTGTGTTTTCTTTTTTGCACTTCAGTAATTCATATTGATTGTGGTTTAAATTGACTAAGAATTAACAGCTAAAAGAGGACAAGATCCTCCACACCTTACATATCATTAAGATACTACGATAAAATAATTTTCTTCGACGACGTTGGCAAAAATGATTCGCTTTGGTGCAATATGGCGTGTTTCCTTTGAGGCTTCGCAGCCCCTCACAGCCTAAAATGTAAATCGTTCTAGAACGAGAGGTTGAATCTCTCGCTCCCCGATATTGTAAAAATAAGTCCCAAGGTAAAAAAAACCTACACCGTCCATATGTACGTATGTACAGAAAACATGTAGTATATATATGTATTCTGTTGAGACTTTACTGCTTGGAATTAAAGTTAGTCAAGAATGAGGGTGAACTTATGCGAATCATGGAGAAGTTACTTTCATTCTTCGATTTAAAAGTTACGTTGCACTGCAATTTTGACCCAATGTGATATATCATATCTTATTTTCAAGGCTTCATAATCATCAGCATTCCTTGGGCTTAAAATCAATCAAAAATGAAGGAATCAATTAATCGACCCCTACTTCGATATTAAAATAATAATAAAATAAAATTAAGTGCAGATGTCTTTCGTAAAAGCTATTGGACTTTAACATAATGCAGTTTAAGTGCTCTTTTTGTTCTAATCAGTTATGGGTGAGGTTAAATTTACCTCGATGAGCGTTCAGTTACAACTCTCCGATTAAAAAAGTATATTCCATGGTGATTTTCGTGATAAGGTAATCTATTTTGGTGCAAATTTCGTATATTATTCTTACTTAGGCTTCAGAATCATCATTCCTGGGATTCAAAATCTATTATGAGTGAGGAAGTGGATCATCCCAGAACCAGTACCACAAGATTAAGTTAATGATAATACTTGTATTACTTGATAGTATTTGTAAAAACTATTGTATTTTAACACAGTATGGTGCAAATTTGTTTAAATCTTTCCAACAGTTCTGTAGCTTCGGGTTTAACTCAGTGAAGAATTAGGGGCAGATTTACTCCAACTCACCCATAAGTGTACTTCGCGATAATTTTCGTAAAAGTATTTCGATTTTCGTGTAATATAGCGTGAGTTATTGTTAGCTTCGCAATCAGCTCCAATTCTTGGAGTTAAAATAACTCAGTAGTCACGGAGTGAAAAATTGTTCGGGGTGAAATTACTCAGAAGAAAAAGGATGTATTTTCCCATCTTACGGAAGTATTTTTATGGTTATATTTACAACGATAATTCTCTTTTATTATAATTTTGGGCAATATTAGATTTCTAAATATGCACAAGCCAGACAATTTTAGTAGAAGACGACGTTTTCTACCCGTAGGCTAGATGACACAATAATTCAAAAGTTGACTCCTGCTAGTGATAACATTGCCTGTCAATGCCAGGCCCTTTGTAAATATTGTTTTGGGTTCTAGAGTGGATAAATTGAAAGAAAATGATATTAATGAAATTGAAAGGGAATCGTTTATGAATGAAAACGAGGATTATTCGTTTTATAAAGGTCTAGATAATATTATAAATTCTTTAAATTTAACTGATAAGGACTTGGTGTCCCAATTTAAAGACATACTTTATAAACATAAAAAGGCCTCTTCGATTAGACAGGGATGTTGTAAATATTTTGTGTACAATATTGAAGTTGATACCAGGGACCCTATAGTAACGAAACCCTACATTATACCATATCGCTTCAGAGAAAATGTACGTAAACAAATATCTGATATGTTGGCAAATGGTATAATAAGACCTTCGCAGAGTATTCACTTAAATCCTTCACATGTAGTACCGAAAAAGGATGGTAAACATTTAAGAATAGTCGTGAACCTCAGAAAGTTGAATTCCCGTATCAAATTGCAGCAAGTGAGATAACCACCAGTAGATGAGATTCTTAGTTCACTACAAGGTAATAGGAAATCTGGATCTTGTGATGGCCTATAACCAAATCATGTTGGATGAAAATTCTAAACCGTTTACTGCATTTTTGTTCGAAGGACAATTGTATGAATGTAATCGTGTTGTCTTCGGACTAATTAGTGGTAGTGCTGCCTTGGCCTCATGTTTAAATCGAGTATTAGGTCAAGACTTAAGCAATAATGTCTATTATGCAGATGATATTTTGATTATGGGGAAAACAGCAAAAGATTATTTGGAAGGTCTGGATGTTGTTCTCGAATGATTAAAAAATTCAGGCCTGACTATAAATATTGAAAAATCAAAATTTTTCAGGGAGTCTATTGAATTTTTATGATATTCCATTGATGCAAATGGGATGTGTTATAGCGATTCGAAAGTACAAGTTATCAGAGATTTACCTATTCCCATTAATGTTAGAGAAACACGACAAGTACTCGGCTTATTCAATTGGTTTAGAAGATCTATCCCTCGATTTGCAGAAATTGCTGAGCCGTTATTTTCAATTACCAAGAAAAGAGTACCGTAACAGTGGGGTAGTTCACAGGAACAAAGTTTTCAACGATTGAAGATGTGTATTATGAAAAATATCCGTTTGAATCGTCCAAATTATGATCGTCCTTTTTTGTACAGTGCATTATCATGAATTTCTGGAATACTGTGGCAACCGAGTGATTCTATTAATGAACCGGCCGTCATACATTGTGTCAGCCGAACGATAAAGAATGCCGAAAAAGGATATACAATTACCGAAATTGAATTACTTGCTGTACGATTTTCATTGAGAAAATTTGCACCATATTTAAGTGGTTGTCATTTTACAGTCATTACGGATCATAGTTCTCTGTGTCATTTAAAGAAAGTACATAGATATAATAGTCGTTTATTGAAATGATCCTTGGAATTACAGTCTTTTGATTTTGAAGTTCAACATATAAAGGGAATCGATAATGTCCCGGTAGATACTTTGTCCCGCTTATTTCCCAGTGAAAATCATCACGTGTTATCTATAAATGTTTTTAAAATTCTACAGGAAGAGATATCCAATATTTCCCTGGAAGTGTTGTGTGAAGCCCAAAGAAATTACGACGAATATGCAAAAATAATACATCATTTGACTTCTTGTTCGGGAAATTGTAATTGCCCTCGTACTTGGAATTCCTTATATAAAATATCAAATGGCATATTGGTAATTAAAGATTTTAAATTTGAACATAGGACCAAAATTTGTGTTCCACCATCGTTGGTACCTCGGATATTAAAGGCATATCACGACGACTTTGGTCATTTTAGATATTTTAAAGTGTATTCTTTGATTAGCAAATCTTTTCATTGGAAATCACTTCGATTACAAATCAAAAATTACATTAAATATTGCGAAGAAAGCATGGAATTCAAACACAATTATCAATCGTTATATAAACCCATGATGTCAGTAATGCCTGATCGACCTCATTCTTTCATTTCGATAGACTTGTATGGACCTCTTCCACGAGCATATACAGGTGGAACTTTCCTTTTTACAGTTATGGATATTTTCACTCGATATTTAGTAGCCTATCCTTTACGAAAAGCGACTGCGTCAGCCATTGTTAACCCAATTTTAAATGTATATATACCTCATTGTAGTCCTGTAGAGCATATACTGTGTGATAATGGTGGACAATTTCGAAGTAACTTGTTCCTTCGTGCTATGAACAACGCTAATATCAAAGTGCATTGTGTTACACCTTATCATCCCAGTAGTTCGATTGTAGAAAATATACGCAGGAATCTTGGAATGCTGCTCACACATTGTTGCCGCAATAAGCATTCGAATTGGGTTAAGTTCGTTACAGAAATCACGTTCTTTTTAAATTATTCTGTATCTGATACATTGGGTGTACCCCCAGCTAACATACATAATGGAACTGATTTTATAAAACCGATTGAACATTATTTTGGCGTTCAACTTAGTGGAAATAATGAAATAAATTATTCACATCTAGTCAGTATGGTGCATTTTCGTAGGATGCAGAAATTCAAGACTCGAAATCAGAAAATAGAAGAGCGACAAGTGGGTAAAACCAAAGTTCGACCTAACGATTTGGTTTTCGTAAAACTTCACCCACAAAGTGACGCTTCTTTAAAAAGAATTAATAAATTTTGTGATCCACAAAGTGACGCTTCTTTAAAAAGAATTTATAAATTTTGTGATCTATTTGCTGGACCTTATTTGTGTGTAAAATATGCTAGAAATCGGTGGACTTAGAGTAAGATATAGAGACCGTACTTCTGACGGCCCTATAATCGACGATATAATATTGATGTAAAAATAAATATAATGTATATGAATTGTAATACAAAATGTAATTTGTATATACGAGGGGCATCTGAAAATTGCAAATGAATAATATGTAAAAACTAACGGTCCACGATTATTTTTCTTTTAATTGTTAATCAAATAAAAGTCCGTCAATTCGCGCACGATAATATACAACGATAATTCTTGTTTATTGTAATTTTGGGCAATATTAGATTTCTAAATATGCACAAGCCAGACAATTTTAGTAGAAGAAGAAAAGACGCAGATAATCTAATCATCTTTAAAATAATGTTATATATCTTTAATGTATATAATTGAATGTTTTGTGTAACTAAGGACGACGGGTTGATCGTCGTCATAGCAACAAGAGTAAACAAACTATGTGTACTGGAAGCCATATAATGATGATGTAAGTTTGAATGTTCGAAGTGTCTTACCTTGAAAGATTCAAATAGTGGAATAAAATGATATTTGTCTAATCTTATGTGGTTTAGTTATAGTTATAAGAACCAGTGACTTAGTATATAACGTAAATGGTAATTGAAACCTCGGGAACTTTGTGTAAACGTGTGTTTGTTGTTATATATTCCTGAAAAGACACTCGATTTTTCGTGAATAATTCGTATACTTTCTCCAGGCTTTCCAATGAAATCTATTTACTTAAGGTTTAGCATCGTTCAAAGGCAAGAAGAAATCCAAATAAAGAAAATTGAAACCAAAATACCCACTAAAATATACATCACCTCAACTTTAAGTCTATGTTTCAGGATAGCTTCTATCAGTAATAGTAATAATACAAGTAAGTAAAAGTCTCCTCCTCTCTCAGATTATGAAGGCTCACCGGCTACTTCTAAAAGTAAAACCTTCACAGTCACTAGTGTTTAACTGGATAATCGCTGACATCACAGATTGCTGCTCGTATTCTAAATCAGCCAGAGAGAAAGAGCACACAGCAGATCTATCATAGACAGAAGACAATGATGACCGGAAAGCAAGGCGTAATCGATGGTTTTGTAAATCCACTTCTCTTGTATTCATGACTAGCAATGTAGAATACCTGTGCATTTATTTCAGCGGACAAATACTCGGGTCCAAAATTTATATTTTAGTGTGGGTATTTTGGTTTCAAGTTTCAATATTTGGATTTCCCCTTGCTTTTTTCTATCACCTCCAACAAGAGCACTAAATAAGCACTGAATAATTATATTCTCTCTAGTAGTTTAAGGTAAAATTTTATATATATATTAAGTAACACGGTATTAATTGCATATCTATGTACATTCACCATCGTCTTTTTCTGCATTAACTCGACATTCCCTTTATTAACTCTATCGAAAGGAATTGGCCATTCTAGAACTCCATAAATTCTTCAATAAAAGTGTACTCATGACGGCGCCCAATTGCTAGGATTCCAATAGGGAACAAACCAACCTTTGGACTGTTTCTTCTATATACATATACAATTTGATTTTATATTGATGTGTAGATTATCATACTTTTTTTTTTTTTTAAATCAAATACAATTTCCTTCGCATTCATCTACTAACGTACACAATATAATTGCTAACACAATACGAATGATGGGTCTAAATAAGGCTGCTTCCTTGAAAACGAACGTGTTCGACGATCTTAACAGAGTCATTCAACGATATTAATCAGCTAGCTCTTTCCATGCAATAATAGAAACAGACAAAACAAGCATGCATGAGATTCACATAAGCTAAGTTTTTGAACGTATTAGGCAACGTAGTGCATAGCAGTTTAATTGCTGTTATCTTACTATACATTTGCAATATAACTAAGACATCTTGCTACTTAAATAAGTACGAAGAGTAAATAATTTTGTGGAAATAGCGTACACATAATGTATGTTGGAATATATATAATATATCAAGTATACATATGAGTTACATGTTGACAGTACTACGAGTAATTTTCACCTTCATTACGACTGCAAAATCCAAAATATTACAACGTTGATAAACGTTCTAAAGGAGAAATTCCAATATATAAAAACGAACTTACTGTATACACCATCAAGTAAACGTAACACAATTTTTTCTCTTCACTTCCTGTGCAAAATCAGTAGTAAAATCGAAGTCAGAATCGTCACGTAATTCTTCCGTGTCGTCATCACTAGCATTTATTTCTTCTTCTGTCATTCGTTTCGTCTTTATCGTCTTACAATATCTCTGATGTTTTAGTATGTTCTATACCAATATCTGCCGAGTGGTTTCTGAGTGACATTAATCGTGACCGTTGTAGTGTCAAATTTCAGACTATTTCCTATTCAAAAACCAGGTTCTTTCTATAGCAGTAAATGTAATCGGAGCACTAAAGATTCGAATGGCATCAGCTAATTGAGTGATGCTTCGATATTTTCCCATCAAAGTATGAGTTTATTTGTTGTTTGTTAAAGTTTAGCGTCCATTTTCAGTGCCGAGGCAATATGAGACGTGGATCAGCAGGTGGAAGTGAAATCCGAAGAACTGTAATACGTTCAAACATTACAACTCTTCTACCAGGAATGAACTCGGAACCAACTAGAGCACAGACTCTAGCTGTTAGACCAGCGGGAGACCTAGTGAACTCTGTTGCGCACCATATCTCACAAAATCTTCGTTGCCTAAATTCCTTCTTTGTCCCTATAATCAGTAAATTTGCTCTAGACTTCAATCGTATTTGTTCTCTACTTTCAGATGAGATAGTCCATTAGGGAATTCTTCAGACGTTACTTTGCAGCCTTGTCGAATAAGATTGACGATATCTGCAGCCAGATGAATGGGAGCCAAACCGAATTCACTTCTTTGTCTAAAATTTTCCATTATTGATTGCTCTTCTCTTTTCGTAAGGTGTGACGTTAGTTACTGTTCTCTCAGAATTACACTAAAATTCAGGTATTTTGAGTGAATGGTGTCTGTCTAAGGCTCACTCAACTCGAAGTAATTAATCACGTCCCTTACAGGTATTGAAATGGCTACTTTTATAATATACCTCAGCCCAGAAGTCCAATAGTATTGATAATTCCTCACTCACAAGAAGCGATTGCTGAATCGAAGCTTTTTATTTATTTTTTTTAAATTCCAGTTTTTTTAAAATTATTTTTTTATTTATTTTTTACCAAGTTCAACGAAATTTCAACCCTCTTCTTCTTTACAGTTTGTGTAAAGAGTACATGTAAGTGACTCTATCCTTCATGTTTTTCAATATCAGTTACATTTTCCAATCTCTTTATCGATGGGTACTCTGCATTATCACCACAAAGCAAATGGAAGAGATCAACAAGATAGCGCAAAGATTCACACTAACTAAAGATTCTCTTATGTTAGACACGTTGTTTCCTATGATTACTAAAAACGTGTACCTTTCCATAAAACTAAGGTCTACTATGTGTTTCAGTATAACATATCCGTTGTGTCATATTTGGATTGTATTTTGTGAACAAATAAAATATATAAGAAACCATCGGTATTACTAACAATTTAAACAACTTCATATATATTAAATTTTCGTAAAATGCTCACTTTCTGGGTAGATAAATAGGAAAAGGGTAAATACCCACTTTTATTTACTTACCCACTGATTATTTACTCAACCTACATCATTGTTGATGACTAGTCGTACCCTGCCAACGCCTGTTTTATTCCATTCAGCGTATTTCGTTCTTTCCCATTCTTTGCTCTACGTTTTCTCTGTCTAGAGTATAACCGTAAAAACTAGCCTCGACGTCGTACATCAGCCAGGTTGAAATACTGCTCCACATACTCTTCACTTGGTCACTCAGGAAGTTGGGGATTAAGCATCATGCTCTGTCCCCTTTCCTTTCCCGGATTCCCCGAGATACCCATTTTGAAAAGACCGGGTGAACATCAGAGTAGCGTTGGAACGAACATAAAATGATAAAAAAAAAAATTCCACCCAACTGAGATCGAACCCTGGCTGCGCACCTGGGAGTGAACCGTCTTCCTAACTAGGCTGCCGCCCCTCTTTTCATGAAGCGAAGCGTGTATTTTCTTGTTAGCTGGACTATGAAAAAAACCGACTGGTTTGTTGGAATGGAATAGTAATTCATGAACTGTAAAACAATGTAAATATGAAATTTAAACATAATAAAAATCTAATTTCTGTAATGCATAATAGCTCAGTAGTAACTGACACAAGTGTTATGAGCTTGTATAATTCCAATTGATCATTATTTGTGCGTCTGCCTCTGTCGGTGTGTTCTACGTGAACTCTCGCAAAACATACAGTTTGAATGAAAATTGTTATACGCCAGGCTTCAACCTGTAGGAGTAACCCTATTGTTTTGGGATAAAATTCATAAAACTTCCAGACGTCAGCTCATGTGGTCCGGATCCCACATTAAGCTGTTAGTCCAAATCTCATATAGTCTAGATGTGCTGAAAGAGAAACTTAATTCTCAACCAGCGGCTTTCGTAGTCGTATCGACAGAACCCCGTTAAATTTCCATAGTGTTAATATCAAGTATTAAAATGCTCTCCACGAATCTCGAGTTCAACTCTGCCTTACGTCAGTCATCCAATACTGCTCCAGAATTTATCTAGATATTCTACAATATGATTTACAACGACTCACGTGATACACATGTTATTATTGCAACTGTTTAGTTGTATCGACAACGTGAATCTCTAGTGCTTTGAATCGTGAAACAGACAATCCCGAGTGATCCCCACGAGCTTTGCACCGATTGCTTTTGTGAGTTGCGTCTGTAAGATCTTGAAGTGTGGTATTTGTTATAGTGGTGTTATATTAAGAGTCAAATCACCACTTGAGCAAATTTCAGTGTAAATTTTGCTCTTTCAGGTCCACTTGGGACATCATTCTTAAGCATCTTGTGGTCATATCGTTGATTTTGAAAAGACTTACGGTAGAACTTATCGTTACGCCATTATAAACGTATCTATGACTGAGTTTTTAGTGGCCACGTAACTGAGGGTTGACTTTTTTGACGACTGTCTCAGAAATTATTCAGACGCTTTTGCTCATAGTTCACATAGAATTATTTCCTTAATAATTCTAATATATGTCATAAATTATTTGTAAGGAAATATGACTAATGAGTACTTTACTTTTAGGCCTAAAATTTCTTCGAACAAATTTTTCCAAAACCCATTTTATTCGCATTTTCCAAATAAATGTTTCAGTAATAGCTGCAGCCTAACACGAGTCAGTTTAAGAAATTCGAGCGAGAAAGTTCAGTGTGTATGTTCCGTACCCTTTCTTAAATATATTTTTAAATGTTAAACATAATCACAATCTTCCTAACAAAATTGAAACTTCTTTTTAAATGTGCCTTATTGTGGCCAAATGATTCAAGTGCATTGGTTCTGGATTTGATTCCCGGTGAGAGCTAGTGTATTTTCATCCAATGTTAAGGTATAGATGACACGTTGGGGCAAAGAAAAAAGTGTTTAAGTAAGCCTAACCAAGCTAATCAACAAAAGAAATAATACGTTGCGAAATTATCGAAGAAACGTTGCTAATATTAGGTAGGTGCGACTGAAATGTCCAACTGATGATTGTCAATTGCAAAGGTAAAAAAGGGGAAAATATAATACCAGATTAATCAGTGTCTCTAGGTAAAGTTATCCTACGGAGTGATAAAGTTATCCTAAAGAAGTGATTGATATACCAAAAAATGTAATCGCTGGGAGACATGTTAGGAAAATACAGTGGGTGAGAGAGAGGCTCCCTACCCTTCGATTTAGAAATACGGTTCGCGAGAATTTTATTTAAAAAATAATAATACTGCAAATCATGAATAGTCTGCACCTTCGTTTGAGGGCAAGAATTGAAGTTCGTATCTAGTTTGCACTGAAATGAACATTAGAACACAATATTTGTTGAACATTGCTGAGGGCTTGCGGACAGGTTTGCAGTGGAGTTCACGGGGTTCGATATTGTAACGATCCTAGCGAACTCCTGAGCCTACTCCACTGTACACTATAAGTTAATTTCGTGCTTAATTAAAACTCTATTTGTTTAAATTTAAAACTGTTGATCGTTATCACCTGTGTACCACGGATAACACTCTCCAGTAATACTTTGTTTTCGCCTTTGTTTAAGCCCCATAAATGTCCTTGTTCATAAATTTCTTTGTGTATGGCTTTGCATATACGTGACATGGACATTAAATTTTGACTTCTACGCCATACGTATCTAATTAGATACACACCTATAGAATGAACACAACAAACTTGGAAGATATTATTTGTGTATGGAAAATTACACACGCAGCGCTGCACGGAAGAGCCGTATGTATGGAATTCCATACACATGGCAGTCAGTGTGTTAAGAAATGTATAATAATAAGAATTAATAATAATAATAATAAACAGAAAACGAAACTATCATTTACATAACTTATAAGCGTAAGTTAACATTTATGAACGCATGTAAATGCAATAGATTTAAGTTATTTCTCTCTCTCTCTGAACGCAACAGCTCTTATTGTGCCAGGGCGTAGAAGAGAACTTGTGGCACTCACGACTTTGGGGTGGTGTGCGGTCAGCACGGTTGTAGGTATATGCTCTATACCGAACTGCACCTACATCTGTAAAAAAAATACTTTGAGCAAAATCTGCACATTAGGGTGGGTCGAAAAAAACGATTTCTTTCAAATCGAATTCTAATAGTGCGGAAAAGTTGGACCATCTATCGAAACGTGTAAGTGTAAATTTTTTTTTTTTGAAATCGCGTAATATCTTCAGTTCGCGCATCCAGATTAAAGTTTTACCAAATTGTCAAAAATTGTACTTTTTTTGGAACACCCTGTACAGAACACAGGTTGCTTCTGATAGTTGTGGTAGAGCGCTAATTCTCAAGTAGGCATGTAACAATACACAGAAGGAAAGAAAATCAACATCTGATAATATCTTCAGTTCTTGCTCTAAGGTCAAAATCTCGTGAAATTGTAAAAGATCGTACTTTTTGGAAGACCCTGTATAAAATAGTTTATGTTGTTATAGTTTTAATATGGCTGTTATATTTTTCCCAACCATGCGGGAATATTCAGAAAAAAGAAAATAGAAATTGGATAGTATCTTCAGTTCGTGTATTGGAACTTAAAAATCGAAAATTTTACGAAAGGAATCATTTTCTGTTTTCGATCTGAGCGTGCAGCGCTTCGCTCATTTCTGATCTTAGTAATGACCCAGAACTCACCACGAGGAGGTGGCTGCACTTCGAGTTCCACCCAAACCCTTCCCAACCATTGTAGAAGTTTCAAATGTATTTCTTTTGTATTTCTGGCATAACTTTAAAATCAGACTTCTTACTAAAATCTGGCATTATAGAGCGTGACAAAAGTGTGGTCCGAATAAAACCATCTGTTTAAGGAGCCACACACTTTTGTAGCAGCCTGTGTTACAAGTTTAACACATCTTTCTACGGACTGCGTGTGACATGGAAATTTTATGTAGTCAAACTCTGGTAGTTCTTTTGTCTTTAGAAATGACAAAATACTCGCTGTTGTTACATGGGCCATTATTGGTGGTGATGAAAGTTTACACGTTGACCAATTTATCAATTCGGTATAGTCAGTTGCTTCAAAATTGAGATCAGGTGGTAAAAAGTTTCTCACACTTTTACCTGATGGTGGTTGATTCCTCGATTTCAACAATCTTCTGGAAGCTAATTTTCTTATGTGTTTGCGTTCATCCATCGCCATGCCCAAAATAAGGTTTTCAGGGTGCGCAAAAAAAAAAGCGTTTCGCTGTATTACAGGATCGATAATTTCTAAAAATTTTCCGGTAGATATCGTGATGTCTGAATCAATTTAAACACATGTTTTGCACCATCTTTTACAGACGAATTTTGTTTAATAGCAAACCAAGCTGGCGCATATGTTTTTACAATGTAAGTCGCCAATATCTTCAGCTCAAATGAAGGATATTCCGTCGAAATATATAACCTTAAAATACGATTCGCTATAGTAAGCCACCTTGAATGACTTATTGGGCCTGGATCCTTTACTGCAAGATCACTTGGACACTCGCCGCTGTTTATAGCTTAAGCAATATGAAGAAGATATTTTTGGTCTTTGCTCAGGTCATTTTCTTTTACGGAGATATCTTCGGTCTGACTATTCTCATAACCAACAACAGGAAGCTGCTCACAGTGTTTCAATTGTTTGGCGATAGTTCCAGAAAATGATTTGGGGCCTAACGTGTCACCATCTAGATACTCGAAAAGATGTCTGAAAGGTAACTCATTAAAATGTAATGAACGGAAACACATAAGAGAATTAGCTTTCAGAAGATTGTGGAAATCGAGGAATCAACCACCATCAGGTAAAAGTGTGAGAAATTTTTTACCACCTGATATCAATTTTGAAGCAACTGACTATACCGAATTGATAAATTGGTCAACGTGTAAACTTCCATCACCACCAACAATGGCCCATGTAACAACAGCGAGTATTTTGTTATTTCTAAAGACAAAAGAACTACCAAAGTTTGACTACATAAAATTTCCATGTCACACGCAGTCCGTAGAAAGATGTGTTGAACTTGTAACACAGGCTGCTACAAAAGTGTGTGGCTCCTTAAACAGAGATGGTTTTATTCGGACCACACTTTTGTCACGCTCTATAATGCCAGATTTTAGTAAGAAGTCTTATTTTAAAGTTATGCCAGAAATACAAGAGAAATACATTTGAAACTTCTACAATGGTTGGGAAGGGTTTGGGTGGAACTCGAAGTGCAGCCACCTCCTCGTGGTGAGTTCTGGGTCATTACTAAGATCAGAAATGAGCGAAGCGCTGCACGCTCAGATCGAAAACAGAAATTGGTTCCTTTCGTAAAATTTTCGATTTTTAAGTTCCAATACACGAACTGAAGATACTATCCAATTTCTATTTTCTTTTTTCTGAATATTCCCGCATGGTTGGGAAAAATATAACAGCCATATTAAAACTATAACAACATAAACTATTTTATACAGAGCCTTCCAAAAAGTACGATTTTTTACAATTTCACGAGATTTTGACCTTAGAGCAAGAACTGAAGATATTATCCGATGTTGATTTTCTTTCCTTCTGTGTATTGTTACATGCCTACTTGAGAATTAGCGCTCTGCCACAACTATCAGAAGCAACCTGTGTTCTATACAGGGTGTTCCAAAAAAAGTACGATTTTTGACAATTTGGTGAAACTTTAATCTGGATGCGCGAACTGAAGATATTACGCGATTTCAAAAAAAAATTTACACTTACACGTTTCGATAGATGGTCCAACTTTTCCGCACTATTAGAATTCGATTTGAAAGAAATCGTTTTTTTCGACCCACCCTACTGCACATGGAGCTTTTTGAAGGCTCAGCAACGGTATGCACTTCAATGTAACTTCTCAAAGGATGATATATATACGAGCTATGATTTGAAGTATAAAACCCTGCCCTACTTACAATATTATCCTAATCTCTACCATCGATTGCTGCCGTTCCTGGTATTTCAGCAAATTCTTGGCAGGATAACTTAGCCAGAGATTGCTGACTGAACTTGGTATTGTAGTTTTCATTTTTTACCTTTGAAAGTGACTCATTTAAGATGGACATTTCAGTCGCTCTAACCTCTTTTAAATAATATATCCTTGATATCTTCCTAATATTGTATGTTTTGTTTGAGTGATTGATTTATTTGGTTTAGTTTATTTAACACTCCTTTTATGCGTCGATTTGTTATATATAATTTAACGTGGGAATCGGATTTCGGACTTAAGCCCCTTTGTTACAAGAGGCACATGGGAGTTTTTCTTTCGATTTCCTTAAGAATATTGCGAATGGTATGACTTTTAAAACTATGTTTAAAAAAGAATACACATCGACACACAAGACGATGATCTGAAACCTAGGAAATATATTGAATTGTTTTTAATTTGTTCTCACGCTACGAAAACTGTACTTATGCTTTTTTATTCCACCCTTTTAATATAAATGTTAGATATGGGATGAAAATAAATGTTAGAAAGACAAAAGCCATGGTGATTGGAACGAAGGGGTCTGTGTCAAATATAAAAGTAGGAGGGGAGAAAATAGAATAAGTGAATAGTTTTCGATACCTGGGTAGTGTTCTTAGTAATGACATGAAATGCGAACGTGAAATAAAAGCAAGGATAGGAATGGCGAAAGAAGCCTTAAAAGAAAGAAAAGTCTGTTTTGTGGGACCTTGAACAAAGAGTTGAGAAAAAGACTCATAAAATGCTTCGTGTGGAGTGTTGTACTGTATGGGGCGGAAACGTGGACATTACGTAAAGGTGACGAAAATCGACTGGAAGCCTTCGAAATGTGGGTGTGGAGAAGAATGGAAAAAAATTAGTTGGGTCGAGCGGAAAACGAATGAGAGGGTGTTAGAGATGGTGGGTGAGAAAAGAACACTTTTAGATATTATTAGGAAGAGGAAGAGAAACTGGTTGGGACATTGCCTAAGAAGAGATTGTATCATGAGGGACGTCCTAGAGGGTATGGTGGCGGGAAAGAGAAGGAGGGGGTGAAAGAGACTGCAATTAATGGATGATATTAAAACAGAAAGATCATACGCGAAGACGAAAAGGTTAGCGGAGGACCGTGGAGCATGGAAGCTTCTCAGCTGCAGCAAGTGACCTGCCAATAAAGGCAGAATACCTATGATGATGATGATGAATATAAGCATTTCACACTATTGTCTGTTCTAGGATGATACAATTCTAGTACATGCTATCTGGAAATACAGTAAAGTTTTCCTTATCCGACATAAACAGGCAGGCAGAACGCCGGGTAATATGGATGTGTTAAGAAAAGACCTATTAAAAGTAAAACTATGATATAGACTAATTTCACATATTACGCATCTAATAATCATGTTTTTTAACATATAAATGCACTGCACTGAATCAGGAACGTATCCAGCGTGAGGTCCTGAGGGTTGTCCTCCTCCCAAACTCAAGTACTTTTTAATAAACTTGCTTTTACCCTTTTGAGGTTCTTTTATATCAGTTTACTTTGAGTCAGTGTCCAAACTTTGGGCAATGTGTTGTTGTCTTGTTATAATTCTAAGAACATACCGTAATGCCATTGATTTAAGGTGGAATTAAAGAACACGTAAATAGGATTAACATTTCATTTCCGTTTTGTTTATAGCTTTAATGTATTAGAGCGATACACTCATTGCCTTCTTGCTATTTTTGTTATGTGACATACGTAGCAGAGAGTTTTCCTTAGTTATAGTTATGTCTCTCGAAAATATGTTTTATTTTGTTTGTGCTACAATGCAGTTTGTTCAAAGTAAACCGGTTTTAAATTAAAAATATGAAAAGTTTAAGAGAAATACAGAACTGTTGCATTATTATTATTAGTGATATTTTATTGATGTTGGGGCCGCGGTGGCTCAGTGGTAGAGCGTTCACCCCTGGTGTTTGGGGTCCCGGGTTCAAACCCTGCTCCCGCCAAGTGAACTTTGTGGTGGACAAACATCGTGTGCGTGGGTTTTCTCGGGGTTCTTCCGTTTCCTCCCACTTTCTTCATTCCACCATTTCATTCATCTCTCATCATCACCGTCTCCTTTAGCCTAACCGGCATAACCGTGGGACGTAAAACTCAAAAATTTCATTTCATTTTTATTGATGTTTTTAAAACATTAGAAATACGTGCCCTCGAGGATTAGTATTGGGACCCCTCAGTAAAGAAAACCTGGATACGTGTCTGCACTGAATGATAGACATACAAGGCATGGGGTAGACGGGCGCGCTAGGCGATAGATTCCAGAGCATCAAAAAATAGATTAAGACCACAACTTGCAGTTCTTACCGATTGATGCTACTTTTATCTGCAATGATATGACAGATAATCCGGTATGTGGAATAAACGAAGGTCGGATAAGCGAGACCATTGTGTATTGGTGTTTCACGCACCTAAACCTGTAAAATATTTGTATAAAAAGAAATATCTTTCACTCCCTAGCTAAATTGATGGGTATGGTCGCTCACCTTGCCTTATAAAATATAGTCTTACAAAGAAAAATATATTTTAGCTGAAAGCTAAAGAGAAACCAGCTTCAATAATAATAATAATAATAATAATAATAATTTTTAAGTAATGGCAACTTGCCATTTTATCACGATAAATCACGTTTGATAATAAGATGTCTGTTTCTGTGTATATTTCCTTGTATTTGTTGGAGGCAATTGTTCTTTTTACAACAAAAGTGGATGAGAGAAGAAGCTATACAATAGCATAAACTGAAAACAATAGCTATTAAGAATAGTACTCTAATTCTGGATAAATACGTCATTAAAGGAAAATATAATAAGTTATTTCCGTATTCTATTGCTTCGGTTCTTATTAACATGAAAATTATACACTTCCTATTATGTATATATAAAAAAAGGATGGGATTCGATCTGGTGTCAAAATAGTATAAGAACTACTAATCCACCCGCTACCCACATATCCACGGAAACTGCTTTCTGCTTGTTCCCTTTTTCTTAACAAATAAATGCTAATAGCTATGGCGCATGCTACTTCCAACCTCAAGACAAGGGATTACCTGTTTGTTTCTATATTTCCGTATGACATCTTGGTTACAAAAGCTAATTTATATTTGGCAGACAATCTAGACGCTATTTTAAAACCAATAAATGCAATACTTTACTACACTTCCCAGTTCCTTAACTCCACGACTGCCAATTTGAAATTCCCTGCGCAATCGTGCTGTGCTACTGCAAAAGTCCCTCGAAAGCATGATTACCAATATACGCAAAAGCGAGCATAATTTTGTTTTTTGCTTAAATTTTTATTATTTTATTATATTATTTGGAAATTTCTCCTTAGATGGATTGCTTTCTATTATCTCCACTTACTAATAACAGAATTTTAACAATAACATAAGGAAAATGGAATAAATTCGAAAATTCTTGAGTTACAGTATACGTTTTTTTTTTTTTTTTGAGCGTGAGGGTGCGCACAACTATTCCTGATCAATTTTAGTCACAACTTTATTCTACTTAACACTTTGTTTCATTATGTTTCTATGTGGATTTTATCCAAAAATAAAAATAAAATTAAAAAAACGCTTTTTTTTTTCGGCTAGGAAAAATTCCAACAACCCTGATCGTTATTTAATGTAGATGATGGATACAATTTACTCTTTCGAATCTGCAATCAGAATCGAATATTTTTGTTTTAAAATTCTTGCAGATGTGGAGCCTGAAGTAAACATCAGAATCCAACAGCGGTTGGAAATAGAGTTAGTCCGGAGACATTTCAGCTCAAGTAATTCATTCCAAACTGCAACTTGTGTATGTAAACGTACCTCTGAATAGAAGCACTATACAGAGATGGACTCAGCGCTTTCAGATTGGTGATCGTTATATTAGTGGCAAAATAAGGCCAGGCAGGCTCTCCCCTGCAACAAAAGACCAAAATTTGTGTCGTGCGGAGGAAATTGTGGTAAGATTGTCAAGCTCGAAAGAAGTTGTCCTTAAGTTTCTTTCAAATCTTAAATATCGAAAATTGTGCTCAAAATCGGCGTGAAAAGTTCTAACAAGAGAAGCGATGCAAGCCCGGAAATAAATTTGCTTAGCCTATCGAATCTTTATCAGCAGCATCTACTGAGGCGTTTAATTGCGTCATAACGTGTGATGATGAGACTTGTGACCTGGGTCTATCATTATGCCTTTTCTTCAAAGCATCAGTCCATCCAATGGCTCCATATAACATCGCAAATTAAGAAAGAAAGAAACAAAATCTTACCCTTTCCAAAGACAAAATCATGACCACCATCTTTTCGGACCAAAATAAGCTTATCTTCATGGATGTCTTGAAAATTACTTCAATTAACAAAAGAAGAGATATAAAGAGCAATTACAACTAAAGGACTGGTCTAGAAGACACGCAAATCAAATTTCATGAGGATATTACTAGGCCGCACACCACGCACAAATTTTAAGGTTTGGGTGGACTTCGATGCTTCACCCATTTTAACTTCTGGTTCATGGGGTCCTTGGTTCGATCCCAGCTCGCACCAAGTGAACTTCGTGGTGGATAGACACCGTGTGCGTGGGTTTTCTCGGGGTTATTCCATTTCCTCCCACTTTCTTCATTCCACCATTTCCTTAATTTCTCATCATCACCGTCTCCTTTAGCCTAGCCGTCGTAAGCGTTGGGACTTAATTTTTTTTACCCATCTTACAGTCCCGACCTGACTCCTTCACATTTTTACCTTTTTCGTAGATTGAAATAATTTCTACGTGGTATGTAAACGATGACAATTTAGTCCAAGAGGTTAGAGGATGGTATCGAAAACAAGATGTACTATTTAACCAAGGTGACTTTGTAAGTTAAAAAGAACGCTGAATTAAATGTGTAGCTAGTGTATATACTGAATGATCCTGATTTGTAGTTAATAGTTGTGAATTCGTATGTACCAAGCACAGTGTGTGACTTACAAATTCACAGTCATTAAAGATTGTGCATTAGATGTTGACCGAATCTTGTATTTTCATAATCTGATAATTCCTTGAGATTGTACTACAAAAATAGTAAAACAGTCGTTACGATATGTTTATAAATAAAAGTAATCGTTATGTAACCCCAGGATAATTAGCTATTTAAAATTTTGATCTTTTGTTTTATTTCACCATTATAAATTTGTATAAATCTTTATTAAAGCATTGTATAGTAAAAATCATAATTTGATTCTAAAGTAATGTCTGTGAATAATTACACTTTTTTTTTTTTTTTTAACTTATGGTTCTTTCAGCTCTTAATGGTAAAAGATGAGTCTCACTTTGATCGTTGATTTTTGTGAATATATACTTCATCGTGCTGTTCTACGAGTACCTTTATGAAAGATTACAAATAATCGAGTAATTCGTTTTATGTTCATATTTCTTTCCTCAGTTAGGACATTAATCTTGAGATTAGTCAGTATTTCTTGCAGTAGTTTTCTGTAATCACAAATTAGGTGAAACCTGATTTATATCTTCTTTCAAAAGCGAAGAAGAACAAAATTTCATTTCAATTATTTATGTTTCAGACAACTTCTATTTTTTAATTTTCAGGTAAAGGAAATGCTGAAAAGAGAGCTGCAACGTTCTGAAAATGAAAGTACACGGAACAGCGTTATTATATCAGAGTATAAGCAGGTAAATAAAAAAAAATGTTCATCTTTGGCAAATTTAACATTTCGTTTGTACATTTTTCATACTGACTATTTACGTAGTCTTTTAAGAAACATGGGGGGCGCAGTGGCTCAGTGGTAGAGCGTTCACCTCCGGTGCTTGGGGTGCCTGGTTCGATCCCAGCTCGCGCCGTGTGGACTTCGTGGTGGACAAACACCGTGCTTGTGGGTTTTCCCGGGGTTCTCCCGTTTCCTCCCACTTCTTCATTCCACCATTTCATTCATCTCTCATCTACACCGTCTCCTTTAGCCTACCCGGCATAACCGTGGGACGTAAAACTTAAAGATTTCATTACTTTTTTTTTTAAGAAACATGATACGGAAGTGCATTACTAGTGTTTGCTTATATGTATGCTACTTTCTTTATTAAAGTTAAAACGAAGTTAAGAGTATTTTCAACCATGTTCATTTTTTCCTATTTCTTTCGCTGGCTACTAATTTGTAGTAATCCAGTGCTGAGCACCAATTTGTGGAGGCAGCTAGCGACGTGTGTCTCGACCGTATGTCACAAAATTACACTTAAGGCGTAATTTGGAAATTTAGTTAAAAATCTTGATTGATCTTATTTAATTTCAAAGAATAGCTTGACTTGGTCTGCTATATTTTGTCAACTGTCAACAATACAAGGGAGACAGTGGTGTCGGTTTACAGAAAGGGTCACTAATGGACACCTTCTTATGAGAACGTTTACAAAAGATTAATAAAAATAACACTAATTACGAGTTTCCTATAGATAGTTATAAATCAGTAAACAGGGCGGTGGTAAAGCACTAGTTATTGCCTTATCAGAGCCCGTTAAAATTCAAATGGCTGTTGTTTGCGAAAAGCTAATTAGTCAGCCGATTACCAGTTTGTAGCAGAATATCTTACCGCTGGTTACAAGTTGAGGTGGCGGAATATAAGAACAACAAAGGAGTTTTATTTGAGCACTAGTGAAAGTGAACAATAAGAATTTATCGCCAAGAAATAGTTAATTCGTAGTGGGACGGCAAACAATGCTTTATATTTTAACCCTTTTGGCCCTGGCAGTAACATATGTGTACACTATATTTCAAAGTTACCATAATTACTATGGAGGATTAGAAATGGCTGATTTTAATGTCTGATTTTAATTTGTTCCGCTATTTCTCTAGTGCTTTCATCTATTGTTAGGAAGCTACGCACAATACTTGTAGGCTGTACCATGATGGACGAAGCGGTTAGCGTACGCGCCTTTGGCGCGGGAGACCCGGGTTCGATTCCCGGCGGGAACTCATGTGGTTCGGATCCCACGTTAATCAGTAGGTCCACGTCTCATATAGCCTCGCTGCTGAACGGGACGTAAAACTCAAAATCAATCAATCAATCAATGATGGATGAAGTTCAACCATCTATTTTTAGCGAAATAAATAATTTGCAGTAAGTAATTTTTTGCTCTTAGTGATTAATTTCTAATCTGTAATTACGTAGAATACAATGATATTTTCGATTTATGCAATTTTGTATTTTCATACATGATTTAACCCTAGTGTACACAAATGTACAGTCTGTTACAAAATAACTGCACCACCTAAGAAAAATCGATACATTTTGCGAATTGTAACATATCTTATGACATATATTAATTGCAATGGTTTCAAATTATTTCTATACATCTTTTGGTGTTTTATCTATTACATATATAGAGACAAAAGATTCAAATACAATATATTATGTAATAATAAGCTACAAATAGCCATTGTTACAAAAAATATGAACATATTTGTTTTCATGCACTTTGTATGACCACATGTTAACATCTCATTAATGAACAAGAAATGGATGCGAGTTTTCTTGAACAGTATTGTTAAGTGTATAAAAGCCTTAACTGTGTATATACCCCGTTCAGTACTTTGTATTTTTCCCATGTACCACTTTCAGTGCTGCCAATCTACTTGGCATGCTGTGTACGAGAGACTGGCAAAAGGATTCGTCTAACTCATGGAACCAAACTTGCACCATAGCTTCAATAAACTCCTTCCTTGTTTGGGAGTACTTCCCTGAAAGCTTGCGAGACATTATATGCCATACATTTTCAATAGGACTCATGTCTGGAGAGTTAGGTGGCCACCACAACCTTTGGATATGCATGTCTGAAAACCACTTCCTAACCAGAGCAGCTCTGTGACACGGCGCATTATCATCTTGAAATGTGAAGTAATCTAAGTTTTTGCCTGAGAAATGATCCTTTGCTGTTGCTAGAAGTTTACGTTTTAAAATGTCCATGTAATACTGTGCATTAACTGACCTGTTGCAAATTTCTAGTCTTCCGACACCTTTAGACGTGAAACAGCCCACACCATTACACTCTCACCAAATTTCTCTGTTGGTGATATACAGTCGCTATTAAGTTCTTCCCCACTTCTCATCCATAGTCGGACGCCACTGTCATTCCCAAGCACCCTAAACTTTTTTCAACGAAGAAAATCACCTGTTCCCATTCTTCAACACCACATGCTTCGTACATGGTAAGAAAGTGTTTCCTAGCTCTTACGTGACTTGCGTTAAGTATCGGCTTCTTTCTAGGTGTTTTCTTCCGAATTTCTTTTTCCTTTAGTCGTCTAACAACTGTTACGTAGCTTACACTAATAGCAGTATCATCGGACACAGTTTGAGAAATTTGTCGTGAAGACGATGCTCTGCTTG
Organism: Thermobia domestica; assembly: GCF_964235325.1. Lineage (NCBI taxonomy): Eukaryota > Metazoa > Arthropoda > Insecta > Zygentoma > Lepismatidae > Thermobia > Thermobia domestica. Next base: position 168,636,653 of record NC_137460.1, read on the forward strand.
TCAGAGCTAGAGCCTTAATTTTTCTATCTATCCATGGGTTTGTTTTTCGCCTTCGGCCACATTTGTCTCTCAAAGAGGACTTATTATACATAGTTTGATTTTTAGTAACTCTACCAACCGTTGTATAATGCAGTTCAAGTTGTTTTGCAATTTGACATTGCGAAAGGCCACGATAGTACAACGCCAGTATCTTCCCTTGTTTACAAGAGGATGTATCGTTCAGTATTTTACCCATTTCTAGTACGTAATCGCACTAACTATAGAGGATCAATCACAAATATCATATACATATCATAAACAATAACTCACAAGCTCAAAACGTTACGTACGGAACAAATTTTGATCAACAACGAACAGCGGATCACCATTGACTTGTGCACACATGAAGCAACCACTTGCATAATAAATGCACTGCCACCTGTTGAGCAAAAATCACACAAAATTTATGAGTAGCAATAAACAAAAACGTATCAAAATGCAATGGCGAACAATTGTATGATATGTTAAGCCCCTTTAGAGATGAAATTAATTAACAATTTTATAAGGAAAATTAAAACCTTGAAATTATAGCAGGTGGTGCAGTTATTTTGTAACAGACTGTATATGTCTCATAATTATGTAAATATGACAACCGCAATCAAAATGGCGACTATATTTCATTTGTTAAGTCAAAAAACATAATAGTGCAAAATAAAAATAAAAATCGATCAGTAAACAAAAAATCAGGGCTGAAAAGGTTAAGCATGAATAAGTTATACACAAAATAGCGATTATGCACAATTAGCAACAATGGAAAATATATTTAATTTAAAGGACATTGTTACTCAGACCACAAAGATTGAAAAGAGACTATTAGGTTCTAACTATTTTCACATGTCAGTTAATTATAAACCTCAGGAGGCTAGTTAATAACATGATAAAATAACTTCGCCTAGGAATAAATTTAATAATAATCAAAATAAAGAAGCAGAAGACGTTTGTCGCCAGCAACCAATTTTAAGAGAATCACTTTAGCTACCGAATGAGATATTTAGCAAAGGAACTTAGCGAAGGGTAGCGCATGGTTGACAGGTGAAATACAAAAAAAAATATAAAACAAAACAGAAGAACACTGAATAGAATTAAGTCCTTTCATGTTGGCTCTGGAATTATTACTTAAATAATTAATATTTTTTCTGACCAGAGCATGTACTTCTCTATTAACATTAAATTAATTCGGAACAGTTTCCATAACGTAACTTATCTTCCTTAGACGTTAACTGGAATATGTATGTTCATATTAATGTAGGTAATAGAGACATCATAATATTCAATTATTGATATACTGTACATATACAATGAAAGCGGGCATCTTTATCAATCCCTCGTTTAACCTATTTTTTACGATGCTTTCCATCTTGGCGTGAGAGTTCTTTGCTGGAAAACTATGATACTGTCCTGAAAACTGGCCTTGAATCAGTTCTGAACTGCTCCTTAAATGACGACTCTTGCATGCAAGCATGTTTACCTGTTGGCTTGGGCGGTCTTGGTATTCGACGAGCTGTGGATATGGCGATTCCTACATTCTTAGCGTCATACCATGGATCTCTGCGTTTAATCTAAGCTCTCCTTCCACAGGGTTATTGTTTGGACCCAGATGGTTCAGTTCAGGAAGGCTCTAATAAGTAGGCAAGCTTAGCAGATACAAACCTCCCAGAAATTAGCAAAAAGTGTTATCAGTCATCTTGGTATACACCAATTGCATCTCAATTACATAATCATCTGTTACAATCTGTTGTGGTTCCGGAAGATAAAACCAGGCTCCTTGCTGCCTCATCTCCCAAAGCAGGTGCATGGTTGATGGCGATACCTTCTTCGCCTTTAGGCCTTCATTTGTAAAATGAAAACTTCCGAATTGCTGTTGCCTTACGTTTAGGTCTAGCTGTTTGTGAGCCTCATCGCTGTCCAGCTTGTGGGGATGTGGTTAACCAACGTGGCCTGCACGGCTTTTCATGTATGAAGAGCGCTGCTAGATTCGCCCGACACTCTTCCGTTAATGATGTAATACTACGAGCCTTTAACACAGCTGGAATTCCTTCAATACGGGAACCTTCTGGTTGCTGTCGTTCTGATGGAAAGCGACCGGATGGGATGACATTGGTTCCATGGATGAGAGGTAAATGTTGATTGTGGAACTTCACATGCGTTGATACATACGCTCATTCAAATCTCCCTCTGCCAGTAATGAACGCTGGAACTGCTAATCGCAGAGAAGCTGAAAAGCAAAGAAAATAGAACAACCTTCTCGAAAGTTTTCTTTTCACTCCAATCGCTATTGAAACCAGTGGTGCTTGGGGTGTAAGAAGTCTTCAATTCATTAGAGAGGTAGGAAGACGTATTTCTTGTGTTTCTGGCGAACTTCGCTTCACATCTTATCTAATACAGCGCATATCTGTTTCTATCCAACATGGTAACGTCTCGTCGGAAAGGAACTGGTTGAGGTGTTTATACTCTGAGAAGAATTGTTTTATATATATTAATCCCTGGACAATAGTTTTTCTTTGACCTTATAATTATAAATTTAAATTGTAATTTATATGAATCCAGTGTAACTATGTCATTTCGGTAAATAAGTTAAGTTACCATATCATATACAACGATATTTTAATTGTTGCTTTTAAAATAAATTTATAATACATAACAATCAGCTAATGTTGTAAAATACCGTTTCATTTTAAAATTTTATATTATAACTATTTTTATTAATATTTATATATATAATCACTATTCTTATCAGTTTTTTCTCTTTCTTTTCTTCTTATTCCCAAAATCAATTCAATTTGACGTTTCCTCTCTATTGGGAATAAGAAGAAGAAAAGAAAGAGAAAAATAATAACAATAGTGATTATATATATATAAATACTAATGAAAACAGTTCGAGAAAAGGAAATGGAAGCGGACCTGGCCAGTGTGTAGGGATAAATATTGATAACTTTCGGCCCAAGACTTTAGCTTGAGAGAGCTAAATGAATAAAATCAAAGTTTAAATAACAGGAGGTTGACTCCTTGGATGAAATAGGTTTCGTGACGTATTATAAAAGGTAAATTCCTCAACAACAATCACACACACTAACTGTCAGTAGTTGCTCTACTCGATGATGGAGATAGACGGAGTTCTCCCACCAAAGTGATGTAGGATCACATCTTGGTAAGCTGACGTTGACTTTCTCTTCATAACGATGGACGAGAAGACCGAGTCAGTGAAAGATGACGTAGAACCCCCTTCCCCCCAAGGGCGACGGACGTAAGTCCGCGCCTCGAGAAGACGAGACTTTTTCCCTCACGAATACCAAATTTTGTCTCCACTTGTGACACACACAATTCACATACCTGTCTGTTTTAGAAACTGTATATTTATATCTCTGACTCATAGATTACAGCTGTATGTTCCAAACTATATTTGTTACATCCGGTTAAAACTAAAGTGGATTCGAGTTTTGTTGAGGAACGCAATTTGCACCCAGCGCGAATTGGAGGTGTGGTGAGAATTTAATCTCCCACCAATAATGAACAATCGGGTACAACAGGGTTACTTGACTATTTTCTGTTTGTTGAGAATTCTCTTAATAATCCTATTTCTTATGACAAGGAAAGGGGTTGCACATGCGCAATTACAAAAATATATCCTAGGAGTAGCTGGCCTCTGGTACAGAGCTTTTGAATTAGATAAACAGATGAAAATTTATCAATTACCAATTTTAGTTTAAACCGGATGTAACAAGTATAATTTGAAACATACAGCTGTAACCTATGTAACTAATGAATTTTGTGTGTCAAAAGTGGAGACAAAATTTTAGTTATGCGTTTACTGTACTTAAAAAGACACTTGTATTACACAGAGAATAGATAGAAATTACATGGAGAATGCAGAGGGTGCGTGGAAAATACACAGAGGACGCACTGAGAGTACACTTGCATTCTGAATCACGTCAAAGGTTAAATATTTTTGTAAATTCATGCTAAGAAATGAAGGATCAAAAAATATAACACATAGAATATTCTTGAGACAGAGGTACGGGTCTGTCTGGTAGAGAAGCTTTTATCTGAAAAGAGATTAATTTTCTTTCCTCGGTTTTGCGAGATGAGGAAAGGAATGATCAGACGATTCTAACTTAACGCAATATTATGAAATCCGAAAGCTGTGGTCTTTAGATCTGACCCTGTAACACAAATTGAAGTAATGATAATTAAAAATTTAAATGCAAACACCTTTTAACCCTATCTGAATATTCATATGCAAGTAGAATAATTAGAGTGTGTTACCACTAATTACATTATTTAATTCAGGAAAAAACAAAAATTAATCTCGAAAAAAGTATATATATATATATATATATATAGATATAGATAGATAGATAGAGAGAGAGAGAGAGATGATTTATTTATTTATTTATTAACATTATCCGAATCTTATGGAAGAAATTGCTGTTATCTGATATTTTATCCTGCATAACTTAAATTTCCAGTTATGTTAGCGCCGGAGTTATTTGTAGGTAAGTCAAATCTGTGTTGATTTGTGGTTCCCGCTCTGGTTCATCCAATGTGACATTATTGCTGTCATTGATATCTACAGGAGACAAAGCGGAATAGAACCACTGGTCCTTTCTGATTTTACATATATTTCTGTTGGACGTCATTTCTAAAATGCATAACGTTTGTCCGAGAAAGTACCAATCGTAGGGGTCAACACTTCGTGGAGTATGTACGCTGACGACTACAGGACGTTCCAACAAGATCCCGCTCACGTTCTGAACACGTGCTCAGGATATTCCACTGACGTCGGGATCACGTACGGTACGCGTTTAGGACATCCAGGGAATGTTGTACGAGATATTTTTAAGGACGTGCTTGGACATTTGATTAAATATTTTCCTGAAGTAATTGCCGAAATTCTGCAGGAGTTTGTAATACAGAGGTTGTTCAGCCTATATTTGGCCGATTTCGTTCCTTCCCCCTTCCGGGCAGAATGGACTCACCCGACTTGGCTCGCGGCGTCCAGCGCAGTGTTGTGCATTGGCTTCCTGGGAACGGAGTTGCTTTTTCGCGCGAACGATAATAACGCACAAAACAGGACCATTGCTGTGAGTGTTGTGTTAAATTTGTTTCCAAGTGTGTGTGTTTCCGCTCTGTGACCAAAATGCCGCCCAAACTAAACCGGTTTTGGGAAGGCTATGTTGCGGCTCTTTATGACGCCCAATTTAGTGTTTCTGTCATTAGAAAACAGTGCAAAAAGAATAGTTTCAGCATCATTTTAAGTGGAATAAAAAGTACAAGGGCAACGAAGCTCCACCATTTGAATCACCAACGAAGTTGCCTAGAAAGCGGGAATACACAAAGACCACCTCCACCATACAGAGGAAACTTTGCAAAATGGCAATGCAAGAAAATACACCAACACAAAGGTGTATGGCTAATTGTCTTGACATGTCTTTGGGGACTGTGAGCCGGACGTTACACCATCAACTCAAGCTGGAAAAAGTCATGAAAGCTCGTGGCCATCTTCTCACGGATGCTCACCAAAAGGAACGAAAGTTTCTGCCCGGAAGCTGTACGAACGGCATTTGGTGAAACAAAGGTGCATGTACGTCGTAACACTCGATGAAGCATGGATTTACCTTTTCGACTGCAGCAAACCGAGAGCCATCATGTACCGAGAGAAAGGCGCCAAGAACTTCAGAAGGTGGGTCCGTGTCTGTAAAGAATCCTTCCCAAAAGGGTTCATGGTCGTTACTGGCTACTGTTACCGAGGTAAACTGAAGATTCGTAGGGTGGCGAAGAACTGTAAAATAAATTTGCAGTATTTTCAGGAGCAAATCATGCGGCCGATCTACGAGCATGAGATTCCAACAATGTACGGAAATGACGCCAATCTGGTGCGCATTCACATGGACAAGGCCTCATCACATACCTCATGATCATCCCTCGCATTCTACAGGGAGATGGAGAAGGCAAGTAGTATACAGGTGATACCTTTCAATTAGGGAATGGGGATGGGGCAAGATTCCCCTCCCAGTTCTTCAGAGAAGCCTATTAGAGTGGAAATTACGCTATCGGGCTATTGTTAGGAACCAAGGGAAACACATCGAGCACTTACGGACCTGGCACCATGGATTCTTCCAAATTTTTAGGTAAGTCGAAATTGGCCAAATGTAGACTGAACAGCCTCTGTATTTATTTGTGGAAAACTTAAAGATGATAGTTAAACGGCAGGACCTGTGTCTTTCCCAATTTATTTTTCTTTGATTGTCCAGCGTCCTGCTTAAAAAAACATATCCGATAATTAAGGACTGTGGGGGTGCAAAGTTCTACGTGCTGGCTGTAACACACTTCAGGCGACAGCCACGAAGAAGACGTCGTCAACTATCGCCAACGATTGACAAGTAACGTAGGTTCAAGCAGTTTACAACATTTCCGGATAAAAGAACAGGGAACACCGCACAAGGTATCAGTCTCCAGCGATTGATCATGTACCACTCTACAAGACACCTGGTCATTGAGATGTATCTATTCTTCTGTAAGACACCTGGTCCTTGAGAGATTCCTTAACCCCCTCTTTTGATCGCATGGTCATTGAGCTTCTACAAATTCACCAGCAATCGCAATTCACTAGTTATTAGAGAAAATTTTATTTTATTCGTAATCTTTATTACTATATTATACAAGAGGAAACTTTTTATAATAGAAAGGTGATGAGAAAGTCGAAACTCCCGTGTACCCATCTTTCACCTCTATCCTAAAACACAAAATTCTTACAATATTCTGAATACCCGTTTCTGAACTTTGTTCTTGTAAGTATTGTCAATCAGGACGTCAGATACTGGAGCATATTGAAATATTTTAGTACATTTGACATAAACCCTTTATTTTTATAAGAACATTGGAAACCGTTCTTTGATTTACATGTTAGTTTCTCCTACCGAAATAATAGATGTCAGAGACTAATATTGATATTAAATCTATTTCAGATATGCTCTCAGCTTAGCCAGAGATTCGAAAAGGAGCAAGCTGTTTCCAAGGCAGCTTTAAATGATCTTAAGGTAATTATATTCCCAATGTTAACGTCCATATCTTCGGCTTTCTTATTATAATTTTAAGATTTTTCATATTTTGCTGTATTCTTGTTAAATATTCTTCTAACGAGTTGGCAAAGCTGTTAACTTTTAATATTGACGGTAAACTTTAACTATTACACTTGCATGAGATTCTGGAACAACAAAAAATAATGAGCTAACTTGAGAATATTTTAAGATCTGGTGTTGAATATTTTTGTATAATATTTCCATAAGATCTTGCGTAGGTACATATAGAAAAATTACAAACAATACAAACATCAAAGTACCAAAGTACATTGTCGGATCCCAGAGGGCCTCCCCTTCTTTACGCCACTGATCGTATGCATTATGTATATTATGTATATGTTCCGTGTCACTTTCAATTTTTCTAATAGAGAATAATGCATTCAATCAGGACCTTACGTAATAATAAAAAGAACAAATGTCATGAAATTAGTATTTAGATTTAGTAATAGAAGAAACTGATAATTTTGAAGATAAAATAATATGTAATACTAACATGGTTCAAATTCCTACTGTAGTTTATTCTCCTGGTTTATGCGACTTGGAGCAATTAATTATTAATATTCATATTTTCTCCACCCTTTGTCTGGGCAGGTTATAGTAGTAATATGCGCGTTGTCTACATATATTTCCGTTTCTGTTCTTCCTTTATAGCTTTACAAGAAGTGTTTCTTACAATTTTGCATGTGTAGAGTACCACACACTTCAGCAGCTTTATGACTTTTTCTACCGTTCGTGCTATGTCCGTCTGTGTTTAGAGCAAAAACATTAAGTTGTATCAAGAAACTGTTTTCTGCAGTCGATTCAGCGTCAAAATAATAGGTTCCATCTCCTTAGGTAACCTTCTATTCAGATTAGAAGTGATTCAAATTAGCCGTTTCCGGTTTCAACTTTTATCGCTATAGAACGAAAACGGTAACAGATTACGAGAAGCGGTTTTTGTCAAACGATTCAGCGTCTCAAAACAACATACCAACAGTATCTACAGCACTCCACTGAAGCCAGAAGTACATGTTACTATTATCTCAGGTTTCAACACTGATTTACATAGAGCAAATTTGGTAAAATATGTCAATATATGTTTTTTTTTTTTCGCAATTGATTCACCTTCCCAGAAATAGGTACAACGATCTGCAACAAAAAAACAAATAAAATAAAATAGAATAAAATCGCATATCGTGGCGGTATTTCTTTTATTACACACTGATGCATTCCGCTACTTCATTGTTAAAATATAAATGGGTGGGTGAGCGATAATACAGTGCTTTTGTTTCAGTGGTTAGGAACATTGCCGTCTTAATAGCCTTGCACTATTGTTCATCTTGCGGGTCCCCCCAGCTACACCCCGCCCGGATCCTCCATGCAATAGTACTGTCTTTATTGCATACTGGACCCGCGCACAGATACACCTAGTGGCACCCACAAAGTTAACCTGTCACAATCATCACTTCCAACCCACTTACCCAGAATTCGGAGACTAAAATGTGCTCGTGTAACCCAGTGTAAGGGCTCTCTATTAAGCTGTATTTACAACGTTAACACTAAGTATTTGAATACACTTATCAACGAAACATAGAGTTACTAGTTTACTTAAAACGCTTCATTTTTATGCATACTGGAGATCAAAGAAAACTCAAGATATCATGCATATCTAGAAATTTATAGATATAATTCAACTAAACATTGTTAACACTTGTGTAATTATTAGTATTCTAATCGTACGATTATATCTTTATCGTAGGCCCTGTTTTCTATTTCCGCGATTCGCGATTAAGTAAACATCTTCTTAAAGGGAAAAAGCCTTTAAATTTTACTTATCTGTGCAATTGTCCGTGTCACACCGGTTTTCAAGTAAGAAATGTTGCGCCGTTGGTAACCTTCATGGTATTCGATGAATTTCACTTTGAATCCACTGTTCATTGGAAATAATATTCTGAAGAACCTCCTTCATCGATACATTTACGATATTTTTACCAACTTCTTTCACCGTCGTTCATCTTCGACTGAATTCACTGTTGCCAGTCCTTCTCCCTCCGATGCTCTCAGCCACCATCGCCACGCAATGGATAACGTAATAGTTAAAAATAACCATGAAGCACTGTGGTTAGTAATGCAGAGGGAGTAAATTTTATAACCATATTTGTAGAAGCGAAAGGAGTTTCTGCGTCGCGAAGACACACACATACATATACACTTTTGTCTGTTTGCGAAGAGAAATTTCTCAGAACTGCCTTTGTACGAGGTTTACTTAGAAAGTAATTATTATTTTTTTTTTTAACTAATAATAAATGAGTTATCCTTTAATGTTATAATATACTGTAACTTCTTCATTTCCATTAATAAGTCAGTTATGTCATATCTTATCGCTTCTTTGTGCTTTCCTTAACAAAACAGTCTGGTAGTGAATAATTCTGTGAGATTTTTGAGAAAAACTAATGCAAAATAAGAAAATTATATATGTGTATATATATTGTTATGAAACCTTAGTCGAGCAAATCATTACGTGAACAATATTCCGGGAGAAATTAGAGAGAACATGACTCGACACAGTGCACAGGTATTAGGAACACTCACAAGGATATGAAGCTTAAAGAAGAGAAAACTACAGATTTCTGCGATAAACATACAATTCACACTTAAATATTGCTTAATATTGCATATTGGAGCTGTGCATGAAGTTGAAAGTACTGAAAAAGACAATATGGCTATCAGAACTCAACTGTGTACGTGCACTCGGAGCGATTGTATTAGTAATATTACAACACTTTCTCTCATAATTTGCCTTCGTGGTCATGCGGTTCAGTAATGCTGTTGGAATTCTAGAAGCAAAGGTTGGCAGTTTGAGTCTCAGTGCGGAAGGTTCGATTTTTTAAATATAGTTATTTTTAATATTTTTAAATAAAAATAGCGTTGCTTTTAATATAAAGTTTCATTTTGAAGTGCTTGAAACAACAAAATCAGATGATCTGTCACGTTTCAAAGCTCAACCACATTTATTCGGCATGTCCATCATTTATATACGAAAATGCTAAAATAAGGAACGGTAACACTGTTATAATGAGAACAGATTCCTGCGGAAACCCACGTCCAAAATGAAAATTATACATCTTCTTACGTATTTCTATATACATCTCTCTCTCTCTCTCTCTCTATATATATATATATATATATATATATATATATATATATATATATATATATATACAGTGCGTTCCACGAATAACACTAAGGTCCACCTCCTAAAGAAACGATGGCAGATAGAAACATGAAACCTTTTGGAACCTTCAAGGAACTTAAAAGGCAACATTATGCTGAGAAGGAGAATCCTCCACAAGGGGGTTACTGGGGGTAACTCAAAAATTTTAAATAGCAACCCCCAACGTGTGGTACCTCGTTTGAAAGGTAATCACGAGTAAAGACCACTTGTGAAAATTGTAAGTCGCTAGCATGTCCGTAGCCAACATGGCGGCCATCCGTAAAGGACGGTCGAATTGCGTTCAACGAATAACGCTAAAGCTCGTCTCCAGAAGAAACGAAGGCAGATAGAAACATGAAACCTTTTGGAACCTTCAAGGAACTTAAAAGGCAACATTATGCTGAGAAGGAGAATCCCCCACAAGGGGAGCTAAAGGGGGTTACTGGGGGTAACTCAAAGATTTTAAATAGCAACCCCCATCGTGTGGTACCTCGTTTGAAAGGTATCACGTGTATTGACCTGTTCTGGAAAGTGCATGTTGATTGCATGTCCGTAGCAAACATAGCTGCCATCCGTAAACTATGATCGAAGAAACATTGCAAACCTGTAAGCAGAGAGTAACATAGTATGATTTGGAACATACCTCATTAATGCAGGAGATGCTCGAAGTGTGCACCGCCCACTTCCTGGCAGTAATGTAAACGTTGGACGAACTCCTCTCGAACACGGGTAAAAGTCATTACCGGTATAGAATGACAGGCATCAACTATGCGTTGGCGCAACTCCGCAATGCTGTTCGGCTGCGTGCGGAACACTATAGTCTTCAAATAGCCCCAGAGAAAAAAGTCGGGTGGAGCAAGGTCTGGCAAACAGGCTGGCCATTCAATGGTGCCGCGACGACCAATCCATCGTCGCGGAAACTCACTATCTAAATAGTCACGTACAAGGCGGTGAAAATGGGCAGGAGAGCCGTCATGCTGAAAAACGGGCGGAATCTCTCCAAATCCTTGCAGATTCTCTTCCATTGCCTCGACAATCAACGGGGCAATGAAGTCTTGCAGCAGCGCCAGGTACTTCTCACCCGTTAATATTCCATCGATGAAGAGGGGCCCGATTATGTGATTACCTAAGATACCCGCCCAGACATTCAGCGACTCTGGGTGTTGAGTGTTGCCTTCACGAAATACATGAGGGTTTGTGTCACACAAATATCGGCAGTTATGCCTGTTGACCTTGCCATTCAAGTAGAACGTACTCTCATCGCTGAAACACACGTTTGTCAGCACAATGGTCCCACGTGCCAATGCCTCACACATCTGCTCACAAAACTCGATACGCATATCGGGATCATGTTCACTTAACTCCTGGACCATATGTAGTTTGTATGAATGGAAGGTATGTTTTTTTTTTTTTTTTTTTTTTTTTAAAGATTCTGTATGTCGTTGTGCGTGACACACCACACGTTTGAGCCACAGTTGTTATGGACTGTTGAGGATGCACATTCAGCTCCACCAACACTTGTATCTGTGTTTCTTCCGTAGCAACACTAGGGTTTCGAGGCTTTGGGGCATTGGTCACACTGCCTGTCGTAAAGAATTTGATTAATAAATGGCGTACACAAGAAACGCTAATTGGGTTGCGCACATTTTGTTCATTGAACAACCGTGCTGTTGCACTGTACGAACGATTCGTAGCACCAAAGAGTAACGCAATTTCAATTCTCTGTTCAAAAGACCCATTATGTATGCAATGTAGGATGGTCAAACGCACCAGCACAAACACAGTCTACGTCCTTCAGACCTACTGTTCCGGGTTGTAATGTAGCGCACTGTTGGTCGGAAAAGCACATCTGACAGTGGTGCACGAGTAAACAGAGTAGCTTTGCTAAAGTACGTGTGTCCAACACCAAAGCGCCACCACGGACAACTCGTCGTCATGAACTACGTCTCCTCGTCCGTAAGAGTAGCAGTTCGACAGTAGCGCAATGGTAAAGTGTTGGTTCAGTACACGTGCGGTCCGGGGTTCGAGCCTCGGAGAGTTCAGATTTTTTAATAATAGTATGGTACTCTCTTTTCTATCGGTTTCAGTTCAATTTGCATGTTTTGTATTTGCAATACAGTTATAGTGTTAGTTGTGTGGTATGTGTATTGTGCATTCGTTCCGAACTAGACCTACGTTAGACTTTAGAGTTTGTTGTGGACACGGTCTGGTCTCTATACGCGATTACTTTTCCAGCGAGGTACCACACGATGGGGGTTGCTATTCAAAATTTTTGAGTTACCCCCAGTAACCCCCTTTAGCTCCCCTTGTGGGGGATTCTCCTTCTCAGCATAATGTTGCCTTTTAAGTTCCTTGAAGGTTCCAAAAGGTTTCATGTTTCTATCTGCCTTCGTTTCTTCTGGAGACGAGCTTTAGTGTTATTCGTTGAACGCAATTCGACCGTCCTTTACGGATGGCCGCCATGTTGCCTACGGACATGCTAGCGACTTACAATTTTCACAAGTGGTCTTTACTCGTGATTACCTTTCAAACGAGGTACCACACGTTGGGGGTTGCTATTTAAAATTTTTGAGTTACCCCCAGTAACCCCCTTGTGGAGGATTCTCCTTCTCAGCATAATGTTGCCTTTTAAGTTCCTTGAAGGTTCCAAAAGGTTTCATGTTTCTATCTGCCTTCGTTTCTTCAGGAGGTGGACCTTAGTGTTATTCTATATATATATATATATATATATATATATATATAGATATATATATATATATATATATATAGAGAGAGAGAGAGAGAGAGAGAAAGAGAAACAATATATGCTTATACGTTTCATTAAAACAAGTTAGTGTAATTAATAATCTGAACTTTTATAAAGCAGTTTGAACAATCAGATAGAAAATGTATACTGCTGCAAATTGAATTAAATCGCAATTCCGATCTTTAATATCTTACTTTTCTTATTTATTTACATCGAATGTTTACTTATTTTATAATTTATAGCATGAGTATTAGCTGCTGTGTAAGATACAGTATCTATAATTTGAATTTAATTCAGAAATCGATATAGTTGCTATAAGAACAAGTTTATGAAAATAAAACTTATAATAATAGTTGTATTTGAAATAGATTTTGCACAATGGTGTAATTATTTGCCCTGCGAGCCTTACAGCAAGGGACAGTTCAAACTGTGAATACCATCATTTTACTTCTTTCTCTTATGTGTGCATAGAGAAAGAAAAAAAATAAAATTAATATCTTATATATAAAAGAGAACGTACAAATCCTTTGTTCCCTCATCACGCTAATACGGCTGAACCAATTTCTTTCATTTTTGGGGGGTTATTAGGATTTGGACCCTAGATGGTTTTTATCATATCACTTTAATTTTTAATTACCAGTGTCTTGAGATAATTGACCATTCAAGTGTCCATAACGTACAAATCCTTTGTTAGTTCATCATAGGTAAAAATAAACGTATTTATATGCAACCCGCATGACCGTGTCACTCGGCGGGTTAACATAAATGACAGGCGATATAATGTTAACATTTACTGCAAGCATATTTCACGGGTATTAAACACATGAGATATGGAGTTGTGCATTTAAATTTTCATTTCAACCCAGCGAAGCGGGTAATATATGCTAGTAAAAAATAAAATTATGAAACATTAATCAACTGATCTGGCACTGATGAGAAATAATCTCATGTCTGTGGCACACTAGATTCCCACCTCGCTTCCTGATGGAAACAGCTTTGAATGTGTTACGAAAGGTGTGAAACGCTCTTTGAAATGTAAGCCAACCTCTCATGTAGGATTAATGCTCAGGTACGTTAACCTCTAAAGTAACTATTGGTTGACTCAAGTGATTAGCATGTTGATTTTGGAATTAAACATTCCAATTTCGATTTTCGCTTTCCTCGTTGAAACTCAACTTTTGTGAAACTTAATATATTAGTAAACCCATGTAATAAAACTCAAGGATAAATATATTTTATTCTTTAATTTAGTTGTCTCTTCATGTCAAATCATGCTCGATGAAATCAGTTTGGGGAATATTCAATTTCTTTTCATGGTAATTGTTATCTACGGTACAGATTAAAGTAATAATTTTGGTTTGAACTGCTTTATTACCCGCGTAACGTTCCTATGCTGCAATTGTATCTAATTTCGACTGAAATATACCTTTTTTCTCTTTTCCCTCATTTAACTTTAGCTTTTGAATACGCATATTTACAAATTTTCAGTGCATATTTTCGTCATTTTTAGCGCATATTTGCATGCATATTTTGTCGGGTTTTTTAGTGCATATCGATCCGAAGTCTACTAATAACATTTAAAATAGGACAAACCACATTTAGTCATTACTTTCGGATAGCTGATAGGCCAATGTCAATTATTTTTGGAATTGATTTCCTTCAACGCACTTATGCCACCATAGACTTGAACAAAAATATAATTTCTTTTCTTTAAATATCCACGGAAGCCTTAACTACCAGCCGAGAACAAGAAAGACGCATTATCAGCTCTTACAACTTGAGTTATAATGCAATCTCAGCAAGACTGTTTATACCTGAATAAAAACATAACACTTCCTCCCCGCTCGCATACATTCATTCCAGTAGCAACACAGAAAAAAAAATAGCTGACACAGAATTCTCGTTTGTATCATTGCTTCCTTCAATACTCGAGAGATATAGATTACATGCTCTTGACCAGAAGATTGACGTAAACAAAATGACACCTTTAATTTCGAATCCTAACAGCTACAGCGTTACTATAGAGAAGAATACACCAGTTGCGGTTCTTGAAGAAGGTCCCGAAAGTTCTTTTAACACTCTAGAAGCACCAATTTCTCTTTTAAATAAGGTGTACGAATTTACAACATGAGAAGAGATTGAAGAACAATTAAAGTATACGAAAAAAATTTTTAAGAAAGAGCTTTTTCACGTCAACCCCAACTTGAACAAAACTCAGAAACAAGCAGTTTGTGAATTACTGTTCAAGTATAGGGACGTTTTTACATATGCCCCTGACGATATTGGATATTTTAGGGGATATGTTCATAAGATTAGAATTTCTAAGTCAGCTGTATTTCATGACCGTTCCCCACCAATTCCACTTCATCTACGGGACCAGGTAAACAAACAAATTCAAGAACTCCTTACTGCAAAACCTACAGATAATACGAGGGCTATCCAGAAAGTAGATTACGTTTTGGAATAAAAAATCAACAAAGTATAGGAAACAAATTTTATTATATACAGATGAAAGCCACACACAAATACTACTTTTCGACATAGTCACCATTCAAATTAAGGCATTTATCGTAGCGATGTACGAGCTTGGAAATTCCTTCGTCGAAAAATTCGGCCGCCTGCGACTTCAACCACTTCGTTACCTCTTCTTGCAGCTGTTCGTCGTCATCAAAACGCTGCATAGCCAGCCACTTCTTCATTGCTGGGAATAGGTGGAAGTCGCTCGGTGCCAGGTCGGGACTGTACGGCGGATGAGGAAACAACTCCCACTGAAAAGATTCAAGAACTTCACGCGTGACATTTGCCGTGTGGGGCCGGGCGTTGTTGTGAATCAACAAGATCTTAGAGCTCAACATTCCTCTGCGCTTGTTTTGAATTGCTCTTCTGAGGTTTTGCAGAGTTTGGCAATACCTTTGAGCGTTTATTGTAGTGCCTCTTTCCAGGAAGTCCACCAAAATCACACCTTTTCTGTCCCAAAAAACAGTCGCCATCATCTTCCTTGCCGACATTGTTTGCATGCATTTCTTGGGTTTTTGGGGAGAACCTGTGTGCCCCCACTGCATTGATTGCAATTTCGTTTCACAGTTCACGTGTTTCACCCATGTTTCGTCACCAGTAACGATGCGATCGAGTAAAGAGTCACCATCCTTATTGTAGGCGTCCAAAAAGTGCAACGCTGCAGCCATTCGCATTTTTGTGGTCCTCTGTCAAGATTTTTGGAATCCATCTTGCACAAAACTTGTGGTAACCAAGCTTTTCGCTGATGATTTCGTGCAACAAACTTCGCGAAATTTGTGGAAAACTCAAAGAAAGTTCCGTTATTGTGAACTTTCGATTTTCACGGACTTTAACATCGACTTTTTCGACAAGTTCGGCAGTCACTTTGCTGGGTCTCCCACTTCGATCTTCGTCGTGAACATTGGTTCGGCCATTTTTAAATCTTATGACCCACTGTCGCACTCCACCTTCAGTGATAATGTTGTCCCCATACACTTCACACAGCTGCCGATAGATTTCTATCGGTTTACAGTTTTTTGCTGTCAGAAACCTTATTACTGCACGCACCTCGCAGCTCGCGGGATTTTAAATTAACGCAGACATTTCAAACCGTCACAGTATCTTAACGGAGCACAGCACGAACCTTTCACTAGCACGGCTAGATGCCGACTGAGCTGCGCAACGCTCTGACCCCAAGATGGCCGCGCTAGCCCCGCCCCTAGCGGACACAGACGAAAACGTAATCTACTTTCTGGATAGCCCTCGTAGTAAGTTTAGTTCTTCACATTCGGTGCTGCGTAAACCAAACACACAAGACTTTCGGATTGTCCTCAACTTGCAGAAATGTAACAGTTGTACGAAGTATCTTTCAGTTCCTTCCAATCTACAAAATACGTTTTAAACTATCTCAAGGAAAAAAAAAAAAAAACTTATATAAAGCATATCATCCGAAAAGTCGAAAATGTATGACTTTCGAAGTAAATCACTCCAGAAAGTTGTACGAATTTTTGAGGTGCGCAATGGGATATCGTACCTTGAGTCAAGGGCTCAGTATCCCAATGAGGATGATTTTGGACGCCTACCCAATAGGATTACTAGTTTCGCTGATGATATCATTTGCGGAGATTACAACTTACAGTAGCAGCTACAGGATTTAGAATTACTATTCAAGAAACTTAGAAAACACGATTTTCGTGTATCTCCTGAGAAAGCACACTTATGTTACCACGAGCTTAACGTGTTACGATACCTCGTCAGTGGAGAATCCATTAAAATATCACCAAAAATAGCTAGGAAAATGAAGAAATTTCAAAAAGCCAACTAGAAAACGGATTCTCAAAAGTTTCATTGGCTTATGTTCGTACCTTAGAGAACATATTAAGGACTTCAGGACAAAAATTGAACCATTGAAACAATTGGTAACTCCTAAATCTAAATTTAAATTGACAAAGAAACATGACATTCTCTTTGAATAATTGAAGGAAGACATACTTCAAGCACCTTCTCTCTCTCATTTTAACGATTCCCTAGAAATTCCCGTATATTGCAACTCAAGCCAGGTACAAGCAGGAGGAATACTAGTTTGTTATGACCCAAAAACTGACACAGAAAAAGTAGTCGCTTACTGTCCTATGAGATTGACGAAAACCGAACAGAAGGCTAGTATTTGGCAGAAAGAATTATACGCTCTTACAAAAATTTCGGTACTTCCTATTAAATAGAAAATTCAATCTCTACGTGGACGCCAAATGCTTAGCTACATAAGATACACAGCCTGATAAGGTTGGGAAGTATACAAGATACAAATTTTTCCTAGGCGATTATGATTTCAACATACAGTATTTGCCAGGATCTAAACATCTCGCTGACATAATTACTAGCCTAGAACAAACGAAAGACATCATAAAGGAAGATGAGAATAAAGACAATAGTGATGAAAGAAGTGAAGATTATCATGCCTTTACATTCAACAGTCTGAAAGTCAATACTTTGCAAGTAGAAAATAATAATCTTTTACCAAATATAGCACAAGAACAACGTAAAGACGACAATTGCAAAGATATCATCTCTGTTTTAGAGGGAAAGGAACCGGACAGTATCTCCACAGTTAGATCGCAAGATTTTTTTGTCTTAAAGACAGCATACTATATAGAAAACAAAATCATCCCGATTACGGACTACTACATCTTTTATATATACCCAAGTCTTTAGCCAGCTTGTGGTTTACAACCTTTCACAGAAAAGCTACAGCTTCACACTTTGGTCTTACAAAATCATACAAAACCGCTGTAAAGAAATTCTATATGCTGCATCTTAAGAACTATCTTGCTCATAAAATACGCACGTGCCCAGATTGTCAGAAATTAAAAAAGTTACTAGAGAAGAAACAGGACGAGCTACTGCATCATCATGTAAGTGACATAGCAACAACGTGGGTGTATTATGAAACTTGGGCCATTCCCAAGAAAAGGACGACGAAATAAATATATATTAGTAGCCACAGAATTGGCTACGCGCAATGTTGTCGCAGAAACAGTAGACGCAATAAATGCCGTCCAGAGAAATTTTGAAAATGACATCATTCTAAAATTCGGAGCATTATATTTGGACCAACATCCAGTACATGGAACTACTCGCCTACATCATCTTGCGCAGAAGTACGGTTTCACCTATAAATAGTCGCCAGCATATAATTACGCTTCGCTTGGATTGGTAGAGCAAACCAACAAAATTATACAGAATTGTCTCAAATTTTTCGTACAAGAGCATCATCCGATTGGGAAAAATGGCTATCGCACGTTATTTTCGGCATTATCACTTATATACAAGGTGGAACCAAATACTCATCGAGCTTTTTA
This sequence comes from Thermobia domestica, assembly GCF_964235325.1. Taxonomy (NCBI): domain Eukaryota; kingdom Metazoa; phylum Arthropoda; class Insecta; order Zygentoma; family Lepismatidae; genus Thermobia; species Thermobia domestica. The sequence continues at coordinate 168,655,565 of NC_137460.1, forward strand.
TTATTTGGACATGAATCTATTATCCCAACGGAATGCACGTTTGGATCTAAACAAAACATACAGGTTGATAAGGATAAATAAACAACAGCTAGGGAAAAAGTGCAAACCAATCTGGAGCAGGCATACATTAAACAAAAGAAGTTTTATGACGAACGCCATAAACAAACATCTTACAAGCCAGGATATCTTGTTTTAGTATATTTCCCTACAAGAAAGCATGCTCTACACGAACATTTTACCACTCACCACGAAAGACCGGCAGAAATAAAAGCTTATTCCAAATTTTTACCGACTCGAATTACCTCCCAAATTCAGAAACAATACAGGATATCACGATAGATCGTTTAAAACCATTCTATGCCGAATGAACATCATTTTGTTACCATGGATAGGCACAAATAGAAGAAGAGTACAACAAAATTATAAGTACTTATCAGCAGAAGAAGAAGATGGAGCAGGAGCACAACAAAAGAAGAAGAATACAACAACAGACAAGCTGCACTAATACCGATGAAATCGTATTTCTTTATTTCACTTATAAAATTCATCTCATTCTGTTATTTAAATTCGCTATATCAGTATTTCCATTGAGATAGAAATCTACAAACTCAACATTTCTCTTTTTCTTTCTTTCTTTCTTTTCTTTCTTTTTTTTTTCAAAAGTCATTAATTCATGCAAGGTTGAAATACAATCTTGTTTCTAACGTCACTTCTTCAATGTGAATAACATGATCACCTATTACGTCACTTTTCTTTTCCTTATACAGGATGTTGATAAAATCAGGCATCTGGCAACCTTATACAGAATGACCAAAAATTTACGTTCGCTATTTCTTTTTTAAAGAAAACTTTCAAGATTCCAATTCCGATTATTTTCATTTCCTTAATTCCTATAGTAATAATAATAATAATATATTTGTGCCTCATCCTTAACAAGTCCCGTTATAAAGACAAAAGCTTAAAAAATCGTCTAGAAATATCATTAACCTTGGAAAGACTTAACTCACCGGCGCCCACTGTTGAAATTGATAATCATGTAATTCAGACTGAAAATACTAAAAGTGACATCAACATAGCTACCAATAATAGTGAACCAAAAACTCGACCAATACCTACCATTAGTGAACTATTGTACATTTATTAATTACAGTTATGACACTTTCTGCCCACTTTGAGGGAAATGATAATGACAATTTGATCCTCCTTAGCTGAGACAGAAACATAGTGTTATTACCATTTTATGTATCTGTCACAAGAAATGTCTTTTTAGTGATTTTACAGTGTTTTACATCACAACACAAGCACATGCTCATAACGACACGTGCTGCTATTTACAAATAAGCAGACGATAGACTAAAGAGGAAGACACGAAGGAAACCGAAAGGAGACGAACCACACGAAGGAAACCGAAAGGAGACGAACCACACGAAGGAAACCGAAAGAAGACGAGCCACCCGAAGAGGACACATAAAAAAGGGGCCACGAAGGAACCAAGCATCAGTTGACCGCTGATCGTAAACCTATCCTATTAACCCTGGAGACTGCTATGAAGTGAAGGGGTTTTCCTTTAATAATGCCGTACCTCAAAAAGGCTGCTATGAGCTGAGGTCTCCTAGAACCGTTTCCTTGAATAACCCTGGTGGCTGCTATGAAGCGAAAGGGTTCTCAGCACAAGACGATAATGGAGACTGGTCAACCTTAGTCATAATAGAGACTCTTGTTATAAGAACTTTTGTAGACACAAAAAGTATTATTTTATAATAAAATAGGTGAAGGGCTAAATCTCGGTCCATTATTTGACTCTGCCTACAAAACATTTCAATATTTTTTTAATGCAAAGCATTTGAAGGGTAAGGGGAAAAAAGGAGGAATGTCACAAAACTGGATTTTCGAGAAAACGGCGTTTTTATATTTTAAACCGCGTAATAAAGAATAGGGTAGTCAAATCTTTTGCCCCGTTTTACATGGGCGTTTCGACATTTAGGCATGCATGGCATATACTGTCAAATAGTACTAAGAGTCACCAACAGATAGGACAAAGCACCCAATAAAGCACACACATGGACATTCCTTGTTTTTTCCCCTTACCCTTCATTTGAAAAACATAAAAATCCACTCCCGAATTTTGACTCAAACCAACGACAGTCATAGCGTGTGCAATCATCTTTGTTCTAGGGGTGGGCACAAAAATAGGTTTTTCGGTTTCCGGTGTTTAGAAAAATCGAAACCGGTTTTTGAATATTCTCGAAACCGGTTCGGTTTTCTCCAAAACCAGTTCGTTTTTTCACCGAATCCGGTTTCGGTTTTCTCCAAAACTGGTTCTGTTTTTTTTTTACCGAATCCGGTTTCGGTTTTCTTCAAAACCGGTTCAGTTTTTCATCGAAACCGGTTTCAGTTTTTCCAAAACTGGTTGTGTTTCTGACCAAAATGGTGTTTCGTTGTTCACTTATTACTCACCTATAACATACCTATTACTCAGCTATAACAGAGAAAATCGAAACCAGTTTTGGTGAGAGCTGAACTGTTTTTTTTTAGAAAACCGAACCGGTTTTTGGAGAAAACCGAAACGTCGGTTTTTCGAATTTCAGATTTTCTGAAAACCGGTTTCGGGTTTTTATAAAAACTGGTTTTGCCCATCCTTACTTAGGCCGAAATCTTGTATTGGCAGTTATATCGGGGTATATCTATAGGTATCGGGGTACGCATATTCATAATAAATAAATGAGAAAACTTAACTATCTCTGATTTTTAGGATTGCACTTTAAGTCGATATTGGTTAGTGGGATTTTTTTAAACGGAATTTTATTTGAAATTGGAAACGTTTTCTGAACTGGCAGTTTTATGAATTACATTTGCAAGTTTTAATGGAAAACATAAGCATTAGATATATATAGAGATAGAGCGAGCGAACGAGCGAGAGAGAGAGAGAGAGAGAGAGAAAGAAAGAAAGAAAGAAAGAAAGAAAGAAAGAAAGAGAGAGAGAGAGAGATAGAGAGAGAGGCGAGCTTATAAAGTAGGAGCTAAAACCTCTATATCTGCGTGGATCCACCCATGTATGTTTGATATATATATATATATATATATATATATATATATATATATATAGGGGTTAGACAAAAAAATCTAAAAACACTTCATACAGGACACGTGAGTTTGGCCCTCCACTGTACAACACGTGTTGCGGTTGCCGATCGCTTTTTGTTTTCAATGTGTCATGTAGACCTTCCTCTTCCGTCAGCAGTAACCAGTTTACCTGTGAGTGTCGTGGTGTGAAAGTGGTGCGGTAAAATGGGCGACCTGGCAGACTTCCAAAGAGGTATGATCGTTGGTGTCCGTCTGGTTGGAGCTTAAATGGCAGCAGTGACGAACATTGAGGAGGTATCGAAAGGCACTGTGTCCAATGTCACGAGGGCATACACAATTCATGGGCAAACGACGTCTGCGAAGCACAACCAGTTTAGACGTTCAATTTGATACTAACTTAGAAATCTGTTTCCACTGTAGTAATGCCTATAATATCCTCGTATACATACGTATGGTGAATAAAAGTTAAAGAGGTTTGAAAGCTGACAGTTTAACTATTTTTTTTACCACTTCAAATGTTCAAATTATAACTGTATTTAAGAAAATAAGAAATATCCCTATATTTAAAAAAATGGTGGAGTGAGGACCGAAACGTCGCTCTTCGCTACTGTAATTTCAAACGCCTCGCTAATCCCACCATACGACAAGTTGTGAAGCAAGATCATTTTCATACTCCTACTAGAAATGTTCAACTCGTAGATATGCACTTGGAGTTTACCGTAGGTAGTTTTATATCTTTTTCACTTTTTTGTATTATACAGTATATTGACTTATTATACGTAAGGAAACTTAGCATAATGTATATATTTTAATTTCTCTCCAGAAATTCATAATTTTCTCTTTTTTTCTCTTTAGTAGACTTCATATCTTCGTGTGTGTTCTTAATGCTTGTGCAGTGTGCCAATTTTTCTCAATTTTCCAATGAATTCCCGTTAGCTAATAGTTTGCACGACTAACGTTTTATATCGCTTAAGGTACTTTGCTCATAAGTTTATTTTCCTTTATTTTTACATAAATGTTGTAAATAATTTTTAGTTAATAAACTGTTTTGTTAAAGACAGTAGAAAGAAGCAATAATTCATTAATAAAACAGAGTTATTGGGGAAAATGTCAGTTACAGTATGTGCGAATTATTTTTTTTTGCGGATGATGGTATCATCTTCGTTAACACTCTATTCAAACCGGAAGTAGTTCAAATTAACAATTTCCGCTTTCAACACTTATCGCCATAGAACAAAAGTGGAAATAGATAGCGACAAGCAGTTTTCCGTTATCAATTTAGGGTCTCAAGGAAGCATATCGTCACAAGCTGCACCACTCTACCGAAACCAAAAATGCTTGAAATTTACTACCATTTGGGGTTTCAATACTTATATTCATAGAGCAAAATCCGTGAGAGATATCAATAAGCAGCTTTCAGCAATCTATTTATCGTGCCAAGAGTAGGTTCTATCTCCTCCGTTAACCCTGCATTCAAACCGGAAGTGGTTCAAATTAAGTATTTCATTTTTCAAGTTTTGTCGCCATAGAACCAGAACAGTAAGAGATGGCAAGTAATGGGTTTTTGATAGGATTCACATCCAAGAAACACATTCTATGTTTGATCTTACTAATCTACTGCAGCCAGGAGTTACTGTTGTATTACTTCAAGTTCGAGCACAAACGATAGAAGAAGATAGCGAGATATAGTTTTTTAATATGAATTTAGCATCCCAAGATTGTCTCATCTTGCTCTTGATAAACCGGTAGTGAGGAAAAACTGTCATTTTCAGTTTCAACACTGATCATCATAATGAAGAAAATGGTACCGAGAAACAGTTTTTTGTATGGATTCAATGCCATAACACTAGTTTCCATCTCTGACTTGCAACCGGAAGCGATGAAACTTACTTCCACCTTCGGTTATAATTTTGATTGTCATAAAACGATAAAGGTACTAGGAGCCAACAAACATTTTGTAGTTTCATAATCCTAAGAAAATATTTCAAGCCCTTCGCGCTTGTTCCCTTAGTGCACGTGGTCTCGGATGAGAAAGCATTGAACGTATTATAATGATTCCAATTCCACATTGAAGAGTAGGTCCATGTCTTGTATACTCTCGATACTGAAAAGGGAGGCTAAACTTCAACAAATAACTAAATAAAACATTTCATCTCAGTAGTATTATTTTACTGAAACTAGAATTATTATAAATTAATATGAAAACGAAAAAAAACAATTCTTTAAAATTTGAATTCGCTTTTGATGAGGTCATTATAATCAGATACTTAGTTCATTGTCTTACAAGGGAAGAGAGGGAGATTATATATCAAAATGGAAGATGGTTTATACACCAATCGGAAGCACTAATGACGCCTGTTTCAAAACTAATAAAATATTTTCCAATGCATATACTGTGCGAATTATATGAATATACAGGGTGTCCAGAAAATCCGTTTCCGGCCCTAGATATAGCAAACGGTGACACAGATGCCAAAACAGGAAAACACGTGTTTGATTATTTTAAAAGTACAACGTATCAAAGCAAAAGGTGGTGTCCCAGGGTCCCAGGCGGGGCCCAACTCAAAAATTGCAAATGTTAAGGGTGTCAAAGTAGCATATCTTGGAAACCTGTTAGGAAACGAAAGAAGACGGTACAAATCTAGCTCTTTAAAATTACCCGGTGCAAAATGGTGGCCAGACAAAATGTAGATCCTTATTTCGATTCTCTGAACGCATTCGCTTTCCATTTTGCAATCAGCACTTTTTGTCATTGTGAGACACTTGCAGTATTCGTTGTTCCTGGAGCAAGAAAAACGTTTTTCTAAATCATTTTTACTTGCTAACCCAGACAATGAGCATAAGTACCACTATTGTACATTATATGTTAACTAGTCAGTTCTATACTCAAAGATTTCAAATGATATTTCTTTTATTTTCTTTATTTCTTAATTTGCTTTTATTTTATTATATTTCGTTATTTATTTAGACATTACTGGGCTCAAAGAACAGAATATCACAGTAGAAGCCGTTGAAAAAGAATTGAAGTGAAAACAAACTAAAACCGACAACAGAAAGAAGAACTGAAACGGAAGATGTTTGCACAGTGTTATCGTAGAGCGTCCACACTTGCTCCATCTGCTTTCATTTGACAACAGCTTTCAAACGATATCCTACTTGAGCCCCCTTGTCATTTGAAAATTTTGAGTAGGACCCCGTCTGGGAACCTGTGGAGAACCTTGGGACAAATATTTTTAGTTTCAATCATCGTACTTTCGAAGTGGTGACACAGGTGTTTTCCTGTTTTGACGTCTGTCTCACCGTTTCGGTTTTTTGGCCATAGACTTTACAATGATGCTTTTCCTGGCGTTTTAACCGGCCTCCATTTTGTACAGGGTAAATTTAGAGAGTCGAGAAGTGTTCTGTCTTCTTTCATTCCAACGATATGCCACTTTGAACCCCTTACCATTTACAGTTTTTGAGTTGGATCCCGTCTGGGACCCTGCGGGTAGCCCTGGGATAACACTTTTTGCTTTGATACGTTATACTGTTAAAATGATCAAACCTGTGTTTCCCTGTTTCATTGTTTCGATTTCTAGAGGTGGAAACGGATTTTCTGCACACCCTGTATATTCATATAACTCGCACAGTATATGCATTCGGAAAATTTTTACTACAGTTTTGTAATAGACGTCATTAGTGCTTTCGATTGGTATATTAACCATCTTCCACTTCGATATATAATGTCCCTCTCTTTCCTTGTTAGTTCTCTTATGTCAAACATCTTTAAAACAAATAAACCATTCAATAGTATCTTTTTAGTATTAAATTATTTTGTTACATTAGTTAGTATTATGTTGTTAGAATTTTTGAGAAAGCCATATTGTTTTTGGTACTGAGTTAATTACAGAAAATAATTAATAAGGATCATAGTGAGGAGTCTTTTGATTCATCATCAGTACATATAATCACTTTATGTTTCCTTCTTTTTTAAATCAATTTATTACAGTTATCTTGACACTTTCACAATCAGTTTTGCAAGAACGTTCTTTTTGGTAATTTGTTACTCTTAGGATTAGAATTAGGAATTAGATTTCTGGGCTTTCGGCATCTATGGCCAAATTAGTCCGTCACGTTCGATGGATGACGTCTCTCGGTGATCACACTATCCGAGGAATGGAAAGGAACAAAGGATTGGGGACGGAAGGAAAAGCCTGGGACATATATGTTAGGTAACATCTCGGAATTTGCCTTGTGTGAATAAGGAAAACCTCAAGTCGAATATACAAGGTGTATATATATATATATATATATATATATATATATATATATATATATATATATATATATTTGAGGTTTTTGTTAAAACGTCATTTAGATAGTATGCAGCATTTTTTCTACACATTGTTGTATGTATTAGGGTGAGTCGGAAAAAAAACCTATTTTTTTCAAATCGAATTCTAATAGTACGGAAAAGTTGGACCGTCTATTCAACCGTGCAACTGTAAAAATTTTTCTTTGAGTCCTTCAGTTCGCGCATTGAGGTAAAAAAAAATTGTCAAATTGCCAAAAATTGCACTTTTTTTCGAACATCCTGTATAAAATACGGTTTTTTATAGCTTTAATAGGGCAGTATTTTTCTAGTAAATATGTAGCAATACATAGAAGAAAAGAAAATCGAAATCGGATAGTACTTTCAGTTGACTGATTACATCTTAAAAATCGAGAACTGCGAAAAGAAGCATTTTTTTATGTTTCGATCTGTATGTGCAACTCTTTGCTCATTTTTTGAACTTAGGCGTTTCAAGTTTGTATCTTTTCTGTTTCTGGCTTAATTTTGAAGTCAGATTTCTTACTGAAATTTGGCATTACACAGCCGGAAGACAAGAGTATGGTTCTAATAAAACTATCTTTGTTTCAGGAGACACACACTTTTGTAGCAGCCTCTGTTATAAGTTTTACTCATCTTTCTGCGGACTGTGTGAGACAGGGAAATTTTACGTACTCAACTCTGGTAATTCCTTCGTCTTTAGAAATGACACACACATACACACACTTAAAAAAAAAGAAAGAAAGAAAAGAAAAAAAAAACTCTTTGTTGTTACATGAGCCATCATTGGTGAAGAAAGTTTACAGATTGACCAATCTATCGATTTTGTGTAGTCAGTGGATTGAAAATTAAGAACAGGTAGTAGAAAATTTCTCATGATGATGCTTGATTTTACACGATATGTTTGATTTGTAGATTGTAACAACTTTCTAAAAGCTAATTCTCTTCTGTGTTTATATTCATTCATCGCCATTGTCAAAAGATGTTCTGAGTGATCAAAGCTGCTGTATTACAGGATCGATAATTTCTAGGCTCAGTGGTAGAGCGTTCACCTCCAGTGCTTGGGGTCCCTGGTTCGATCCCAGCTCGTGTCGTGTGGACTTTGTGGTGGACAAACACCGTGCTCGTGGGTTTTCTCGGGTTTCTCCCGTTTCCTCCAACTTTCTTCATTCCACCACCTCATTCATTTCTCATTATCACCGTCTCCTTTAGCCTAACCGACATAATCGTGGGACGTAAAACTTAAAGATTTCCTTTCATGTTTTTCGATAATTTCTAGTAAGAGTTCGAATAGATACTGTGATGCCTGGATCAATTTAAACACATGTTTTGTACCATCTTTTACAGAATTTTTATTTTCATGTATTTATTCTTTTTTGCAGCGAGCCAAACTGATGCGTTTTTATTATGCACAGTGCTAATGTTTTCAGCTCAAATGAAGGATTTCTTGTTGAAATATACAATCTCAAAATACGATTGTCTATAATTAGGCACCTTGAATGACATATAGAAACTGTATCCTTTACTACAAGATACCTGGGACACTCGCTGCTGTTTATAACTCTCACAATATCAAGAAGTATCTTGGGTCTTTGCTTAGATAATTTTTTGTTATGGAAATACTTTCGGATGGAATTTTCTCAAAACTAACAATAGGAAGCAGCTCACAGTTTGGGGCCTGAAGTACCATCATCTAGATGCTGGAATAAATGTCTGAAATGCAGCTCATTAATACACGTATAATAATCAAGTGAACCGCTGGAATTGTCTTCCCAGTTTGACCTCAAAATTATGGATAGTGCCACATTTCTATCCAGTATTAGTTACTGTGCCATCAGAGCCAATCGCAACAATATCATTTAACTCCAAGTCTTTATTACTTAAATAAGAAAGACTCCCAGATATATTGTTTGCAGATCCACTTCTAGGAATTACATGACCAATAAACTGACTATTAGGCTCTTAAACTAAGAACATATGATCTTTCCTTATTCTGCGGTACATTTTATTGCCTATCTTTTTTTGTATCAGAGTTCCATCTTCAAAGTATGTAGGTTTGGGTGACATTTCAAATATATTTTATAACGTTCTTCTAATTTGCTACTTTTCTCCTCTAATTGTACTTTTATCTATAGCCAAGGCCATGTTCGATTCTTTAATTAAACCGCAGTCTTGTAAGACATTGGGAGCAACTGCTTCTCTCGCTTTGTCCGATAAGGCGAACCGATCACTTACGAGTTTCGGTTTCAATCGCATTTCCGGTTGTGCTGGTGAACATTCTGTTTCCTTCAGTGCTGTGTTTAACAGTCTCCTATCTCGTCGTCCAAACAAATCTCAGAAATGTAGCATCACCTTGATACTGAACAGTAGCAATTGCAGCTTTCTGTTTATTTTCTCTCTTCCTCTATCCTATTTCTTGTATTTTTCTTCCAGTCTACGTTACCAATGAAACAAACTCTTAGAGTTCTTTGGTCGTGAAGAAATTTCCGTTCAATAGTAAGTAAACTGTATTTTATATAGGGTGTTCCAGAAAATGCGATTTTTGACAATTTGACAAAATTTTGACCTAAACCCGTGAACTGAAGATACTATCCGATTTCAATTTTCTTTTCTTCTGTGTTTTGTTATATGCCTACGAAAAACTTACCGCCCTTAGAACTATTAAGAAGTAAATTGTACTGTACAAATGGTGTTCCAAATAGTGCGATTTTTGACAATTTCACCAAACTTTCACCTTGATTCGCGAACTGAAGAAATTGCTTGATTAAAAAAAAAAAAAATACAGTTACACGTTTGGATATGCGGTTCAACTTTTCCGCACGATTAGATTTGAAAGAAAAATAGTTTTTTTCGAACCACCCTAGTATGTGTGTATGTCAAATTTTGCTGGAAAATTTTCCATGTCCCTTCTCATACCTAAAGGATGCTCCAAGTCAAATAACTGGATAAGTAAAAATTATTCCATTTTAAGCAAAATGGCATCAACTCAACATTTTTCAATTTTTAAATAGTTTACCAAGGCTAAAATTATGGTTTTGTTCACTTGTAGGTTCATTTATTTCTACCATTAAAGTTTTCTGTCATTATGCGTTAATTTATTTGTATATCGAAGTACAAGACAAAAACAGCCAATTCTACCCAGAGTGTATAAGTGTATAAAACATTCAGATACATGCCACATAAATTTCATGGTTTTAAAATATGAAGTTAATCGAGTAACCATTCTAAATTTTGTTGAATGGTTCTCATTTTACTCAAAACCACACGTAAAATAAAATGAAGACATTTGGGTCAGGATTGGGTTTAATACAAATTTCAAACAGAAGTTTGTGTTTTGTCCACAGGCACGAATTTCTCAATGTGAGCGATGTTCGAAACTGCTAACATTTGATGGCGATACATCTACAGATATATTGAAAACAAATCATTTCAACAACATTCACGATCCACAGCTATTGCGAGCACAGGAACGAATTCGAGAACTAGAACTAGAATTGGCGCAGACAAAACTTGCCCGTGTTGAAGCAGAGTGTCGTAATCAGGTACGTTGCTATATCAGTTAAATACCAAGAAAATATAAATATATAAATCTTGAGTTTGTGATGATCGATATATGTAATAAATGTCAACTAATGTTTAAAAAAATCACAAGCAGTGTGGAAAATGAAATATATATACCTTGTTCCAGAAAGGTCTAGCGCATTAATTATGGCTGTTTTAAGGCAAATATTTTCTAAGTCCAACGTCGAGTATCTTTGGAAAACAGTAAACCAAAGATGCCTAATTCGAACCTCCAAGCCAACCTTCACAATCAGGAAAAAATGTGCAGATCTGTTTTTTTCTTTTTTAAAATATAGTAAGACATGTTGAAATGTTACTAAGTGTAGAAAAAAGTAACAGTAATTGAAATACTTAATGATACAATATTTCGAAACTATGTGCTCACATTCTAGTTTTGTTATTTAGGTTTCCATACATAAAAGAACATTTAGATATATAAAGGAACATTTCCAATGAAAGGAAAAAGAGAAAGGAGAAAAATAACAACAGCATTTGCATCGGATATGAATGTCATTGTCTTGGAAATTATTTTTTTTATAGAAGAGCTCAACCTGAGTGGTCATGTTAGCTCAATGATAAACTGCGGAAGTTCGTATCCTAAGGTCGTGAGTTCGATTACCATTAGGGTCAGCTTGTATGAAGTTCTATTTTCCTCAATACATGAAAAATTAGATGAAATAATCACCCTAAAGTAAAGCTCTTGTGTATAGGTTCATATAGATTTGTGTATATATAAATTTATATAATCATTTCAGGATATAAGTAATTATTATGTTTAAAGTATAACATCTTACATCTTAGATGTGGTAGCTGTTTACAGAACATCGGTATATGTGAAAGTTAAATATAAATTAAAATCGTGTAATAGCAGTAAATAAGTTGTGTAGTGTATTTATCTGCATGTATTAGTCATACGAGGGTTACTTCTCAACATTCTCATTACAGCATATCATTTACGTTCTTTAAATATATTCAGAGCCGTAAAAAGAGGGTATAAACAGACAATAACCAAAGTCAGATCGTGGTTCCAGACAAAAAACTCAGTAGCCCCGAACACTCACATGAAATTCTCGATCCCCAAAGGTCACTTTAACAGATTAAAATTGTGCTTTTGTAAGGAAGGCATAACTGATCTTTCTTCCTTAAGTTCTCAGTTCAAAACTCTGAAATGCTTTGTATGTGGAGGTAGTGACGCTTTGGTCGCTCACTCTCTCTCTCTCTCTTATCTGTATTTATATCTATAAAAATGGATATATGTATGTATGTGTGTGTTTCAACATAATTCTGGTATGCCTGTCGTAATTTTAGCCAAACCTCTACACATATTATGTACAGTCTGGAGGAGTATTGTCGGCGTAAGCTATGGGGAGTGGGAGGTAGAATACATATAAAAATGCTAGAAAACGATCAATATTAGTATCAAAATCACAGTTAGTTTTCGGGATCGCTTGATAAATAGTGTCATGTCCAATTCAGTTTAACTCCGATGTAAGCTCTTATTTCCACCCAAAGCGTGACATAGTGACAAAAAATATCAAAATTTACCGATATTAGTGTCGAGTCATAAGTTTTCAGCATCGCTAAGTTAATTGGTAGCAGTTGTAATGCCGTGTAAGTCCGAATTAAGCTTAGCTATACCGCCTTAGCTCTCCAAGGGGAAATGGGAGGATATAAAAATGATAAAAAGGAGCAGTATTACTGTTGAATCCTTAATTTTGGGAATCACTTAGATAAAGAATGACAGTCCAGATGTCGTTTAAGCTCAGCCCCTATTAGCACCCTGAAGAAGTGTATGAAATTGTGACATGTAAATATAATTGAAAATGACTGATATTTGTGCGGAATCCATAGACTGATATTAGCGTCTTCAAGTTCACTGGGACCAGTTCCAACAACCTTCAAGTTTAAGTTTAGCTTCCATTAGGGGTAAGACCCACTAGCACATCAAGGGACAGTGGAAGGAAGAACGACTGATATTAGTGTAGAGTCCATGGTTTCGGGATCAATTAGATAAATGGCAACACTTCTAATACCGTTTAAGTCAAAATTCAATCCATTAGTACTCGTGGTGTTAGGGGAAATGGTGACATGAAATAATAATAATAATAATAATAATAATAATAATCGGAAACTACTGATATTCATATTGAATCCATAGTTTTCCTAGTCCGTAAGTTGATTGTCGACACTCTCTACCATTTAAGTGTCTACGTTAAGCCCTCATTAGTAATTTGGATTGGTGGGAAGGGGTTGACATGAGTAGTAGGACATGGTTACTTTTGGCGCAATTTTCCCTTCCCCAATATTTTTAACCAGCGCAGAAGGATCCAGCTAATTATACAAAGTTACACGGCGCAAAGTATTCCCATAACTACAATGTTAAAGTGAGATAGCATAGGCTTTTATGACATTTAAAATCATAAAAACTTACATTTAAAAACTTACATTATAAGGAATTACACATGATTACAAAAAAATCTAGTTACAAAATTACAAAAATCACTAAATCTAGTTTTAAAATTACAAAAATCACTAAATCTAGTTACAAAATTACAAAAAATCACTAAATCTAGTTACAAAATTACAAAAATCTCTAAATCTAGTTATAAAATTACAAAAAATCACTAAATCTAGGTACAAAATTACAAAAAATCACTAAATCTAGGTTAAAATTACAAAAAAATCACTAAATCTAGTTACAAAATTACAAAAAATCACTAAATCTAGTTACAAAAAAATCACTAAATCTAGTTACGAAAGGATTTACATAAGAATCAAATAGAACTTTGTAGCACTTAACTATGAAGAATTTACATCTAAAACTTACATCTAAAAACTTACAATCTAAAATCTTACATCTAAAACTACATCTCTTCTATCTTATAATGTCGCCATGGTAGGGTATTGATCCCATCCTTTAAAACATCTTTTATCATCTACACAACTTAAAGCTAACTTATTAACTTCTATACTGTACAAGTCATGCTTATAACTTCTAATTAAATTCATCTTTTTATAATATTCTCTTTGACTAATCAAACAGTCCTTATATTCGTTAAATGTAAGTTCTTTATACACGACACTCTTCTTAACACCTTTAGCTTTCTTACAACACTTTTCTTTATCGAACTTGCCTTTAAAGTCTTTACCTGTTAAATCTATTTGAGGTGCTTTTATACTGTACATCTTACTTCTTAAACCCACAAACTCTTCTATGATTGTACCTTTAATCTCATCCTTCATCTTACCAAGTATTTTCTTATTGATTTGTGGTATCTTATATTTGTTATCTTTAGGGTAATCACTCGTGTCGAAGTAATCAATATAATTTTTCATGTCCTCGTACACATCTTCTGTTTGAATATGATATATATAGCTATCGGTATCTGTATAACATACTTCTGTTTTGTCTTGGTACTTAGGTTTCATCACATTATAATGGAAATCGTACATTAAATATTTTGACAAATCTAGAATTGACATACCAACATAAATCGGTTTGTTAAATTGTACTTTAACCTTGTTCATGTGAACTGTTACTAAATTTTCCGTAAAAACTGTAGTACTCTTATAATTTGGTTTTGCTACAAGCTTCTCGTATTTTTTCTCATCACTTACAAGTTTAATATTAACTCTCTAATATTCTCCATAGTCTTCCCAAATACTGAATTATTAATGAGCTTATAGAAGTCTTTTTCAAAATCATTTGTTGCTTTCGTTCTCATTTGTGTGTTTAAATCAATATATTTCTTTAACCAATCTGATTGTTCGAACTCTATTACTCGATGTATCTTAAGTTTCAATCCAAGTGAAAGACATTGTTTTAGGTTTTGATAGTGAATTACATATTTTTCTTTGTCATATAGGGTTGTTAATAGCTTCGATTGTTTTGAACCAGGCGGACATATATTTTGAGGAGCTAATGGATAGTCTTTGTGATAGTTATGCAATTCTTTCGGATATTCAAGATCAACTTCTAATATGTAACCAGTATCAGAATTATCAGTTATACTTGTAAAATCTATTTCTCTTATCTCATCTTCGCTTAACCATCTAAATCCCTTATACGGTAAATATTGACTCATTGCCCACCCATACAAGTTGTTAGCATCCAAGTACATTAAGTAAGAATCTTCTTTATTCTTATCATAATCTTCCATATACTTATTATTTGCTTTAACATATCTTTTTGAGCATTGACTAATCCCGCCTTTTATACCTCTCTCTACCATTAATACCATGTCATAATCCCACAACAATTCTAATTCTTTAACAGTATTTGTTTCTGTAATAGTGCTGCTAAGAGTTTAAGATCATGATGAATTAGTTTAAGTCTATCATGTATAAATCAAAATGTGCTTCCATATTTATTATATAGAAAACCAACAAAAATGAGATAAATTTAAAAATTCTAAGAATAAAAACTAACAGGTGAATATGACTAGTGCTAAGGAAATATTATCTTACAAACCTATATTTGATTGTGTATGTAAACATCTAGATATTGGTGGTTATAATGATGAAGACAAAATAAATTTTAGCGTATCCATAGGTATATTAGATCATTTGTTCAAGAAAGCCGCTAAAGAAAACAACTCATTTCTTATACAAAACATTCTCTATGCAAACGTTATGAATTTGTCTGATGAGATGTTAGATTCACTGACTGATGAACAATGGTTATCTATAGGTTATGATGATTATGAGGAGGAATATAACTATGATCACATTACAGAAGACTTCATACGTAAATATCTGCAGAAAGTTAATTTGAGTAAAATATATTCTTGGAAAAAGTTATCAGAAGAGTTTATCAGTTATAGTGGGATTATGACATGGTAAAGAAAACAACTCATTTCTTATACAAAACATTCTCTATGCAAACGTTATGAATTTGTCTGATGAGATGTTAGATTCACTGACTGATGAACAATGGTTATCTATAGGTTATGATGATTATGAGGAGGAATATAACTATGATCACATTACAGAAGACTTCATACGTAAATATCTGCAGAAAGTTAATTTGAGTAAAATATATTCTTGCAAAAAGTTATCAGAAGAGTTTATAAGAGAATTAGCTGATAAAGTTGATTGGGAGATTATTTCAGAAAGCCAAGACTTATAAGAGAATTTGCAGATAAAGTTGATTGGAAAGAAGTATCGTTAAATCAAAACCTATCTGAAGAATTTATTAATGAGTTTATAGACAAAGTTGATTTTGATGCTATATCTTATGGAAGCAAACTCTCTGAAGCCTTTATACGAAAACATGCAGATAGAGTTGATTGGTGGAGCTTATGTAGGACTCAGCAATTATCAGAAAACCTTATAAGAGATCATACTGACAAAGTAGATTGGGCAATGATTTCAATATTTCAAAATTTAACAGAATTTATTGCGGAGTTCAAAGACCGCGTTTATTGGGATAACATTTCAATTTATCAAGACCTTTCTGTAGAGTTTATATATGTATTTAGACACTTTGTGGATTGGAGAGTTATAATAAGAAAATATCATAATAATTCTGATTTAGGTAGTATATTGAATTTAGCATTCGATGTTACAACAGATGGTTTGTTTAATGTTTAACTAATTACCTTTTATGACTATTATATCATAAAAGTCGTAACCTTAATTATTAATTACCTTTAATCTGTTCGAGCCTTTTATGGTTATTATTCCATAAAAGACAACATTTATATTTACATAACAACATTGCTTTTATCTATCCAGCTGTTATGTGAATCATCAAATCCTAGCCATTTAACATATACTTTATCACCTTTCTTTCTTAACACCTTTTCCACCAAGTATTCATCCTTATGTTTCGTCTTTAATAGTTCTGGTTCGTAAAATCTACCTTGCACATCTTCTTCTTCTAAATCTTTAATTCTATATGTAGGTGGATTAGATGGAGTAACATCACTAATAACACTTCTGTTGACCAATTAGGTGTATATCCTTTCTCAAATAACCCTTTCGACTTACTTATACGAACATGATCACCTAATTTGTATTTGGGTTTAACACGCTTATATTCTTTCTTATACACCTTCTCCAATATTGTTCGCTCATTCTTCTTATTAACTTCTATAGGCTTTAAACCAATTGTTCTATGTACTGTATCATTATACTCACTAACCAATGTTGGTAATATCTCTATCCATTTGTAATTCCCTTGTGTTGTGAACCTCTTCCACATGTTTTGTTTAAGTGTTCTATTAAATCTCTCAACAACAGAAGCTTTCTTACCACTATATGTTTAATAATGATTAATCTTATTTTCCTCCATCAACTTCTTAAACTCTTTATTGTAAAACTCTTTACCTTGATCAGTTTGTAAGTTACTAGGTTTTCTCGTTCTTAATATGGATTCGAATGCTTCTGTAACATTTTTACCGCTCTTATCTTTAACAGGAACAGCAAACACATATTTCGAAAACACATCTATGATCGTTAGCAGATACTTATAGCCTTTATTTAATTTGGAAACACCTTTTAATACTCCACTATCCATTTCTACAAGATCAGCTTGCCAAAGATCATCGATACCTTTTATAACTACACTTAATCTGTCAAAGTTTTTTCTAGATGGCTTGTGAATTTCTTCTATAATGTCTTCTCTAATACCTTTACCATCATATAGTCAATCATTCTTTTTAACGAATTGAGTTTTAGTAACACCACATACAGAACAGATACCTTTCTTTAGATATCTTCCATTCTTTGTTTGTTCAATTCTAATGGTATTTTTCTTTGTATCTGTTGATTTCTTACATTTAACACAATACATCATCATTATTTATTGTATAGAAAATCAATAAAATAATTAAAATTTATCACTAC
This sequence comes from Thermobia domestica, assembly GCF_964235325.1. Taxonomy (NCBI): domain Eukaryota; kingdom Metazoa; phylum Arthropoda; class Insecta; order Zygentoma; family Lepismatidae; genus Thermobia; species Thermobia domestica. The sequence goes on from NC_137460.1 coordinate 168,673,368, forward strand.
CTAATACTATACTATTAACATTATCATCATCATCATCACTTGATTCGTTTTTCACCTTTATCTTCTATTTCTATATACATAATAAGCAATAATAATTTACCTTCTTTCAATTCAGAATCTTTAGATGGTCTAATTGTTAACTGATCATGCATATTAAAGTGTAATGGAAAACTTTCAACTAAAGCGTCATTTAAAAATAAGTCTATAAGATGTTTATTAAGACTTGATTCTATATGCATTAATCTACCTCTATAAAGAAATTTGTAGGCAGCAGCTAAATTATATACAAAAAAGGCTGGTTTCCCAAGATCATCTTCTGCCAATCGACATGGAAATTCAACAATTTCTTTTCGTGTAAGTAAATTAAACTCTTCTTTTACTGATTCAAGCTGTTCTAATGTTACAACATCTTGTTTATCGAAGCATTAGATACATTAACCAATCTTTTGTTCTTAAAATCAACCCTGGATGTAAAAACTTCTCTAGATTCTTCCATTATACTTTTAACATTACCAAAAATATCCATATTTATTATATAGCAAACGTCTTTAGGAAAGCTCTCTTTCTATGTACATTATAACAAACAATAATTGACCTTCTTCCATAGCTGAATTTTTAGTTGGTTTAATTGTAATTATATCATTCTTCTTAAAGCTAAAAGGTAAATTTTCAATCAAAGTATCACCCAAATATATCTCTAGAAAGTATTTATCCAAACTTAATTCCATGTGCATTATTTTCCCACTATAGAGAAATTTGTAACCATTAGAGAGATTAAATATTCTAAAGATTGGCTCCTTAACGTTTTTAGCTCTTAATCGACATAAAAAGGGATATGGTTTCTTTCTGCATAATCAATTTAGTAGTATCCATTCTAATCTTTTGAAAATCTTCTTTCTTTAGGTATATGTCTTGTAACGTTTCTAATGCACCTTCAAATCGTTTTCTATCGTTTTCTAATTGAGCTTCTCTTGATCTAAGTTGACTTACGCTAACATCATTTAAATTCTCCAACAATTTTAATTTTTCTTCACTAATATTAACATCACCTTTTTTCTATCTTTAACATTACCAAATATATCCATACTCATTTATTATACAGAAAATGTCCATCCTAATTTTCCAAAACATTTCTTTAACATCTCTATTTGTCTAGGTGAATGTTTAAAATCAATATCAACATGAACATCATGCTTTTTCAACAGATAGTACAATACACATTTTAAGTTAATAAACAATACTCTTTTCGGATACAGTTCTTTAAAAGTCTCGTGTAAGTTTTCGAACTCGTTTATAAGTGTTTCTTCCATATGTCGTAAGTTTAATGGTTTTTGATCAGTAACGTGATAGTGTATTAAATAGACACCATCATAATATTTTGTGTATTTGTTTTTCTTTAGTACTTCTAGAACATCTTTTGTTGATATTAACGGGAATAATTCTATCCTGTAAAGCTTGCAAACGAGATAGCTGTAACTTAAATCTTTCTGTAGTATCATACCATGGTTTTCTAACACAAGCAACTTTCATTTCTTCATTAGTACTGTAAACCCAACCACTCGCTACAGAACAATCATCACAAATGTATCTGCTCATACCTTTTGTTAATGACTTACTACCACAATTACTGCATTTTAATGGTCTAGAACTATAATTTGACAACTTCCTTAAGGTAATTATTGGGTATAACTTTACCAACTCTTCTTCCGTGTACAAAAATTTAGGTATAAACATTTTCCATAAATCAATAACACCATATACGTTGTTTTTATCTTTTAACTCTATCTTACTAACATACTTAAAATACCGATAAAAATTATAACTAACTAGTGCATCTAGTTCATCTTCATGCTTATTAAAATAATCTAAAAATCTATTGTGTATAGCTTCCATATTTATCTTAAAACAAAACTTATGGATATAAACCATAAGAGCACTTAAACTTAATCATTTTTAATCATTTTTAACCATATACATAACATCACTAAAAGAATACCCTTGATTTAGAAGATTTAAAACCTTAACACAAAGATGACCACATATAACCGAATTAAAGTCTTGTATTCGTTCGTCATTGTAAAATAAGTTTTTGATACCAAGATATTGTACAATTTTTTTAGGAGGAACACCACCATAAGAATCGAACACGTACTTTATGTTGTTATCTTTCCAATACCATATCCAGTGAGTACCAATGTTTTCTGATTTATCAAGGTTAACTATACAACACTCATTTACATAGGGTTTTTGTGGAAGTTCGTCACTCATAAATACACCTCTAAATCGTTTTATCTTTAATTCTTTAACCAACCTCTTTATATCGAAGTTGGTCAATGGTTTTAGTTTTTTGACTTCTTTGGTTTACCCGCTCCCTGCTTTTCTTCTATAGCCATATTGTGCCTTTTTTGTTCTTCAAGTTCTTGTTTATTCTTCTTAGCATCAAGTACAGTTTTAGTAATCGCTGCTGCACCACTTGCTAATGAGCCAACTGCTCCTAAAGCTGCTAAAATGGCCGGAATTGTAAAAATAAAACCACCCATATGCTCTTTCTTAATCTTTTTCATTTGTGCAGTAGTTAGAGTTAAATCCATTCCTTTTCCTTCTTTAATTTTCTTAGATTTATCGCTAAGTTGTTTCTTTGTTAATACATGATCAATATTTAAATCCTTTATTTCGTTATAAGGAACACTAAACATACAACCTTTAATAGAACACATCTTCCTATTTATTTAAGAGAAAATCTTGGTTTGTAAAAGTACAGTTGTTGTAGCTCCACCAAAATCAATTAAGGAATCATTCTCATCTGTTATCCTTATCTCAAAATTATCAACCTTGTCTTTAGATATAGGGAAAAATAATGGATAAGTAGGCTCGTAAATAATACTATGTTTAAACTCGGCATCTGTTTAAAATGATGCTATAATTCCTGTTTCTCTATGTGTATGTTCCGTATCTTTAACAAACATACCATCTGCTATATTACAGTGAACATTAATTGTATCGAATGGGTGAAACTTTGGCGCCTTATCTCCTACATGTTCTGTGTTTCTAACTAACTTCTTCTTACTAAAACCTAATACAGTATTAATGGTATCTAAGGTTATATCACACATACTGCTAAATATTTAACTCTGTTTTTTTCTCTGTCCTCAGTAAATTTAGTGTTTTTAAAAGCATTGGCGGAGTATGGAAGAATTGATTTAATATGTTCTTCTAACTCTTTTAAACTATATTGATCAGGTTGAACTGTGAGTTGTTTTGTAAGATTAGGATGAAGGTTACTACAAAATGTTAACTTATTATTTCTTTCTGTAATGTTTGGAGTTAAGTATGTTGTGTAAAACCCAACTAGTCCTATACTTAAATAGTTGTTACTGTTGTCTAATTCGTAATGGAGTTTCTTCTTTAAAACAGAAGTACCACTCGTTAACTTAAATACCTTAGCCATTTATTATATAATAAATGAATGAGTTTGATTTACCTAGAGATATTCCAAGAGAGAAATTAATCAAGTTAATAGAAGATATCATTCAAAAGTTAGAATACAGTTTAAAGAAGAAAAAGAGAAAACTACGAATTGTTAGATATGCATACTACACTTTGATCACATTATCAGTTATACTTTCTGCAACAACTGGGTTTATTAATATTTTTATACCTGTAACAATTTACTCAATATTAACAACGTCTCTTGCAACTGGAAGTGCTATTATAACAGGTTTGTCTTCTAAGTTAAACATAAGCAAAAGAAAAGATGAATATGAAACCATTGTCACTTGTATTAATTCATTTAAAGAGCAGTTAGAGATGATAATAACATTAAATGGTGAAATGGATAATGAATATATAAAAGATACGTTGCATACGATTAGAAAACAACTTAAAGATATAAGGACCTAGCGATTTATCGAGTCTGAGTCAAAATTTTCCCTATAATAAATGAGTAAAAAACAATGAGTAAGAGATGATAAAAGAAACAACAGTTAAGAAACGAAATGGAGAACTTATACCTGATGATATTCGATGTGTTATTGTGGGCCCATCTGGTTGTAAAACTTTTGTGTTATTTAACTTCTTATTACAGCCAGGTTGGTTAAACAATAGTTACTTCTACATATATTCTAAAAGCATGAATCAGCCAATTATGAACAATTAAAAGATCGATTTGAAAAAGCAGAACTAAAGTTCAATAAACAAATAGCAACGTTCTTAAGCAGTAATGATTGTATTGTACCTATTGATGAATGTGAAAAATACTCTGTTGTTGTGTTTGATGATTACATTTTGGAGAATCAAGATACTGTTAGAAATTACTTTACAAGAGGTAGACATAGACATTTAGACTGTTTCTATCTTGCACAAACATATTCAAAAGTACCTAAACAGCTTATAAGAGATAACGTTAACTTCCTATGTGTATTTAGACAAGATGATACTAATCTTAAACATGTGTATAATGAGTTTGTCGGAGGAGATATGTCTTATGATAAATTTAAAGAGATATGTTCAAAATATTGGCAGAAAGATTATGGTTTTATAGTAATTCATATGACAAGGAAGGTAAACAATGGTAAGTATAGGAACAAGATAAAACACTCCTTAAACGTTTGATGTTTTTTCATGTTTTACGTTTTAACGTTTGACGTTTATTGACGTTTTTTCACGTTGACGTTTTTCACGTTTATTGATGTTTATTGACGTTTATTGACGTTTGTTCGTTTTCTATATAATAAATGGATGAGAAAGAAATTAATAAGAATATTAAGTTAGAGGAGTTCTTGATAAAGGGCTTCAAATCATGGAAGAAAGAAAGAGCAAGTATATACGATAAATTTAAGACACAGGAACAACCTGTAATTGATGCTATTCAAAATTTGGGAAGTGAGATCAAAGAAATAGCAGAACAAAATAAAAATCTAATAACTGAACTTGTTCAGCTGTACATAAGACGTCTTCAATAGATCCTAGTCTACTAGAAACACCTAAAAAGATAACTTATGATAGTCCTCCAAGTAGTAGTGATACGCCTATAACAGGATAAATAAAGCAGATGAGAAAACAAATTAAAGACAAAGTGGAAGGAGTAGAGCCTTTAACAACAGCATTTCTTGTTTTTAATGGCCACCTAACACAGGTTTGTTCCAGTATAGCTTTTATGGCATATTTGTACGTGCTGTACTTTAAAAATAATTTATAAATTATTTGTAGTTAATTTCGTGGTGAATGAAATACAAAATAAAACTGTATGTTCCCCTGAAATTGGACAGTACGTATAAACATTGGATCATATGAAAAATTTTGCTACCATTTAACAGCACTTAGCCTATTTGACAAGAATTAATATCTACGTTTTATTGTCTTTTCTAACCTATATTCAGGAGAAAGAAATTAAATTAAAGAAATATATATTATGATGATCAAGAAACAATTATTCGTAACATACATTACAAAATTCATGAAACATAAAAAATATTCTGTTTTCTTATTTTAAATAGTTCGCTTTTCTTCTTCATGTCACAGAATATAACTTTTGTCATAGATTACTTCTTTAATATTTCTCCAACTCAGAGGGGAAAAAAGGGAATTTTGGAACAGCGTTACCATCTTGTACAGCACAAAATTCTCAGCTTTTACATACTACCCAATATCTTGGTAAGTACTTGACTTATCGATCTCAAACGTGACAATACTCCTTATGACATACTGATTTGCTCTATGAATTTTAAACCATACTGTACTAGGGACCTTTTCCAAGTTATTGCACTATTTCCAAACTTAATTTTTCTCCCTTCTGTTGTGGCAACACTTTTTTAACTGATCCTTCTAAACTTGAAGTCATTTTAAAGAGGTCTTCCCAGTATTTCATTTAATATGCACAAATAGTTTCTCCTTCAATCCTTGTGTGTGTTAAAGGCGTTTAAATTTGACACGTGTTTAACGTTATTTCTCAAAAAGTATGCAACACTGATCTCTTTCGTCTTTGTTTTCATTGCTGATTCGAATTATGTAATTAAATTTAGGTCATTCCATTTAAAAAATCATAACTTTATATTGGGTTGGCAACACTGTTCACCTGGTAATGTTACCCAGTATATGGATAGATGTCCCCCTTCCTGTAGTTGCTTTGTGCAAAGTTTCGTTTTTCTCTCTCTCTTGGTTCCTCTGTTATAAAGGTGGGACATTACAAATGGTGCACCCGGTATATATATATATATATATATATATATATATATATATATATATATATATATATATATAATTTCAAGACATAGATAATTATTATGTTTAAAATAGAACATCTGAGATGTAGTAGGTGTAGACAGAAGTGGGTATATATGTTAAATACAAATTAAGTGAAACGTGTAGCGGCAATATATAAATGTGTGCTTTTATTTGTATGCAGCTATTTGTCATACTGAAATTACTTTTCAATATTCTCTTTCCATCATGGGATTTATGTTCTTCATATAGAATTAAAAACTTTAAATATGATACTTTTCGTCTAGTATTTAATTCACTGCTAAAATTATGTATTAAAATAAATGCAGTATTTTCGTCTAATGTTAGTTGTTTCTACGTCGTTCACTTGGCGCCCACTTCGTAAAATCCCCTCACGCCCCTCATCCTTTTTTACTCTAAGCTCTACGTGGCTATTGGTTGACATTTTCTGGATACAGCTTTGAATTGAGGAATTTGATGTAATAAGGGCGTAAGCGAGTTTACGTGATTTTGGCATTAAATGTATTTATGGCTTTTGCTATGCTTGTTTAGCCTCCTGGTAACATTTCAATTCAATATCGGAATGAAATGCTGCATATTACATTGTTTTATGTAAGAAAAAAAACACAACTGAAATTTTCAACATCGTTTTTCAGACTTACGCCCTTATTACATCAAACTGCTATATTCTCAAATCTTCAATAATAATATTAATAATAATAATAATAATAATAATAATAATAATAATAATAATAATAATAATAATAATAATAATAATAATAATAAGAAGAAGAAGAAAAGTGTCCTATTCTCACGAGTTTATATTTGTTTGCAGAAGAATCTCTACATAACATTATAGTGCAGTATTATTATTATTATTATTATTATTATTATTATTATTATTATGATTATTATTTATTATTTATTACCAATTTCCCTTATGAAACCATAGTTCTTTATGAATCCACAGTTCTTACTCAGTAGTCATTTTGCGTTTGTATGATATTTGATTTAACTTCTCTTTGTTATCTTCTTCTTCTTGTTCGGAAATTTTAAAAGTTTTCTCTCGCTTGGGAGAACTGTTTTATACTTTGATAAGGCCTCTTCTTCGTAACTGCATCTAGATATTCTATCCTTGGTCTTCCTCTTTCTGGTTTTCCCTCTGCCTTTCCCTCTATCAGCACAGTGATCCAATCGGAGTGTCAAATAAGATGGCCAAGCATGCTATTTCTTCATTTTCTTATTATCTTCATGATCTGTCGTCCTTCATTAGCTTCCTTTAGTGCGTCTTCATTCCTTTTCCTTTCTGTCCATGATATGCGCAGCATTCTGCGCCAACACCACATTTCAAATGCTTCCTGCTTGGATATTTCAGCTTTTCTCAATGTCCACGTCTCTGATCCTTACAGCGCCACGCTCCATACCAGTGTCTTAATAAATCGTTTACGAACGTCCAGCGACACATTACTTGATGTTAGTAGTCCTCTTTTCCGATTGAATGCTTGTTTAGCCTGTTTTATTCTGGAACTTACGTCTTTTTCACTTCTTCCGTCCGAGGATATTAGACTTCCTAAACAGGGGAACGTCTTAACGTCTTCGATTTTCTCTCCATCTAGTCATACGTTTGCCCCTTCGTGTCCTTCTCTTGTGCACTTTAGCACATTGGTTTTCTTCTTATTTATCTTCATTTTGCATGTTATTTCCAGTTGGTCGTTCAAGTTACTTGCATGTCCTTATCGTTCTCCGCTATCAATGCTATGTCATCTGCAAACCTTATTGTGCTGAAAACCTGACCATTTACTTTTACGCCTTTCTCGTTTTTATCCAAGAATTCTTTCATAGCCTCTTCCATATAAACGTTGAATAGGAGAGGTGAAAGTTCACATCCTTGCCTCACTCCTTTACTTATTCTTGCTTCTTTCTGATCTCTTCCTATAACAGCCGTCTCGTTCCTATAAAGTTCGTATATTATTCTTCTGTCTCTGTAATCTATTCGCAACTTCTTCAACGCTCTGAACATGATATTCCAATCTACGTTGTCAAAAGCTTTCTCTATATCTTCAAATGTTATCACAATTGGTTTGTTTATTCTGATGTGCTGCTCCATGATCAACCGTAGACTCAGTATTGCTTCCCTTTTTCCTCTTTTCCTCCTGAATCCAAACTGGTCCTCCGATAACCGTTCTTCGATCTTCCCTTCTATTCGTTGTGCGATAATTTTGCACAGTATTTTTGATGCATGGGAAAGCAAACTTAACGTTCTGTATTCTTCGCATTTCCGTGCGCCTTTTCTCTTCGGGATAGGTACCAATATGCTTTTCTCGAAGTCTCTTGGTATTTTTCCCGAGATGTACATTTCATTAATAAAATTAAATAGTTTCTTCTTTGTTGCTGTTCCGATATTCTTAATCACTTCCGTTGGTATTTGATCTAGTCCTGGGACTTTACCATGCTGCATTTTCTCCAAAGCATTGTCAAATTGTTATCTCTGTGTTATAACATTGTTATCTCTTAGCTAAATAACCATAAGAAAAATCATAATTTAGTATACATTCTTGACTCCTTGTAAATTAGTTACGAATTGTTTGAATGTCACTTTGATTTTTTAAAGTACTCTCATAACATGTTCTTTCTTTCTTGTTTTAACATTGAATTTATTGTGCAAATAATGGGATGATGACGGTTGTTCTGTTCAGAAGGAGGTTTGAGCTTTTAAGTTTGGGACCATCAATTTAACGTGGTAACATTTGTGTTCCTACCAGATATCAAACCCGACACCCTTTAGAAAATGCTTAATGAGGAACAACAGAACTGGTCTCTTCTGTAGTTTGGTTTAGTGTGAGACATGACTGTCTCACTACCTTAATTTATTTTTTACTTTTAATATTATCACTCTAAAACTAGCAGGTATTTTCCGTTTTGTTAGCTTTCTCCATTTTAGAAATATATCCTGGCACCTAATTAAAAACAGACAGAAACTGTTTTCAAATTCCGGTTCAGTGACCTTGATTGTCGACTAATGACGCTAAAACTCATTACAGTTCCGTTTATTCATTAAGGACTCACTATCACGCGGTCACATCTCAATGAAAGCAGTTAGTGAGAAGCTATTTCAAATATTGTCTCAGTTCTTGTGACTTTCACGCTGACATACATAAAGAAATAACTTTAAAACATCAGAGAAGGGCTCTAGGTTACCCAAATTAAATAGTTCTTGCGCACTTTTACAGTGAGCTTGAGCCCGCGTTCAAACTTCGGAGAGGTCTTAATTTAAACATAATGGTTCGTAGCTAAGTTTACTGCAATTTGTAGGAGTCGTCGTCAGGAACTCACAGATTCCTTAAAAAAATGCTAAAAATATATTTATTAATATTAGTTAATTGTTTGCATAAAATAATACAAGAGGTAATAACATTAATTTGAAATAATAAATATATAACACGTATATTATGTAATATTCCAAACAGGTGTAACATTACATGTCTACTGCCACATATACATAATAAGCATATGGAAAGCTAGTTGCATTAATGTAATACCTCAGATTGCATCCCCCAAATTACTGTCATGTTATATATAATAACTTACTCTGGTCCTCTGTTCACACACATTTTGCATCATACATGCAGTACACTAGTTAGTATCTGTACACACACACACACACACACACTTTAACAAAAATAGAATTATCAAATAATATGCATTATTGTGATAAGCTTTGCAACAGCACTTTCAAACTTTCGCCGAGATGATTACAGAAAAAAGTTCTCTTCCAGTTCCTTACCAGAGGGTAGCGTTCCCAAAACTGATGCAACGTTTCCTATTTGTACTGCCATACTGATGCGTTGTGGTAGAAAAGAGATTGCTCTAGCGTCTCCTAAAAATAAATGCGGTGACCGATTTTTTTAATAAAGTTAAGGCCTTCGGGATCCCATGATTCGATAGCTATAGTGACAAAATTATATTTGTCGAGTAAATTGCTGTACTTCTTGCGTTTTTCTGTTTCACGGCGAGCAGCCACGTTGCCAGCTTGTGCTGAGAAAGAATGTAGATTTGAAGGGACGAAGGTGTCGGAACAAGTAAAATCCCATAGAAGTGCTTTTCCTTTCTTCCACGGTATTAGCGTCATACCATCTGACCTCTTACCGTCTGCACGACTGCATCCCAACGGTTCGCGTATAGAAGGAACGCCTGCTGAAATTAGTGCCCTCATGATAATGTTGACGCTGGAGTGGGATGAATGTCTGCCCGCTTTATTGGCACAGGAGAGTCCATGAAGGCCCTTCTTGTTTGCGACACTTCTACAGGCAGGACATCTGTGTTGCTCGTAAACATCTGCTCCCAAACACAGTGCATTGGCAATTCGAAAACTGTCATTGGGAAGATGTAATCCTAAAGAGGGTGACGGGATAGCATGGAGCCAAGCGCCTGCTTCTGGAGATGATGTAGCTAGGAATCTGGCCTTATCTTCTGGGTTATCGGATGACTGAAGTAGAGCTGAGAAGTGATGGTTTATAAGAGAATCGTCCCAAGAGGATTGTAGTCCTCTCTCATCAAAATCAGGGGGATCTGATCCCACTAAGATGACCACTTAGCAATGGTATCGTTGACATCCGAATCCGATACTAAGCTAAGATCTTGTTGAAGAATGGTCTCGATCAATGGCTTAGTGCCATAGAATGAAGACAGAAAGGATGAAATAGCCAAATCTATGGCGTGGCAAATGCCGAAACCTCCGTAGTTAACAGGGAAAGATGCCTGCAACCAAGAGTTAATGTTGAGTGAACAATTCAGGATAGATTCTAGATCGGTTTTCAAGGTGTTGTCATAGCATTCCAGAAGATCAGTATCCCGCGAAGATGGAGCACAACGAAGAAAGTATAGCAGCCTTGGCATGGACAATGAGGTATGTAGTAGGTAAAAGGCAGAGTGAGCTTAAATCAAGGAAAGACGTGTAAAGAAGAATTCTAATTTAGAAATTTTGTCTTTTAATATTGTTCATCTTGCTTCATTAGAAAATGCTGCTCCTAATAAGCTGGCGTCATCTGTCAAAATTCTTTGAATCCCAGGCGCGGCTTCGTCAAACAGCTTGAAGAGGTTATTAGACTGCTCATTGGAGACTCCGAGAAAGCTGACCTCACATTTGGAGAAATTCATTTGCAATCCTATCTCCTTAGCCCGTCTGCGGATCATTTCTAATGTCTCTAGTACTGTATCCTTGTCTCCAGCAATAGTTCCGTCATCCATATGTTCAGTTCCGTATTGATACTGTTAACGATGGATTGTAAAGTTAGTGCGAACAAACCAAGGCCAAGATGGTCGCCTTACTGTACGCCACGCTGAGATAGGATTATTTCATCTCCTAAGTGTAAGTTGCTCGGTTGCGAGTAGTACTGATGGACGTATCGATAAATTGATTGAAAACTGTTTTTACCTGTATGAGCATAGAGTCACGATTCAGCTCGTTAAATGCGTTTCTAAAGTCTATTTTCAGAAACACTTTCTCCTGCTGGTGTGGAAAAGAGTAGTACATACGAACAGCGTGAACTGCTGCTTCTGCTCCATGTGGGACACAAACTCCCAATTGGTGTGGGGATAGAAGATGTGTTAGAGGTTCTCTAATTCTATGGCAAATGATTTTGGCTGATAATCTCCTCCACACTTTGCCTATTGCGATAGGACGAATGCCACCACTTTTCTTCCTCAAAGCTATTAGTGATGCTCCAAGGAAAACAGGTCAAATTTCCGTGGGCACATCACCAGAAATAATCAGGTGGAGAAAATCGCAGATGGCGTTAGTCAGGTGGTTTTTAGTTTTACAGTCTTGGGAGTGTAGGAGGTCCTTTAATATTGAAGGACGGAGACTGTCCATACCTCCTGATGACCCGGAAGGAAATGATTCAAGTGCCTTTGTAAACTCGTCAGCTGATAATCTAGGCGCTACATACTGGGCTCAATGAGATCGGGAGGTTCAAAAGGGTGTCTGTGAGCCGGATGTTTCTCTTTTAATGCTTCTAATACAGATCCATTCGGAGAAGCTATAGTATCTTCTGAGATGAGAAGCTGTACTGCGTTGCGGACATCACCATCTACTAATTTGTTCTCGACATTCTTAATGTTAAAAGTGAAATTTACTGGTCGTCGAGTTTTGAAGGATTTTTTTATTTTTTACTGTGGTTAGGAAGGGCTTCGCAACGAGAATCAGACCAACATCGCACTCTTTGTTTAACCCATGATGTTAAATTCTTCACATTGTCAGCTTTTGATGGAACGCACAGTGTAACGTAAGGAAAAAGAAGAGATCCATCCAAGCTTCTGAGCCGTTTGTACGTACTATCTGTTACAATACCTCGCTCAGAGATCTGCCACTGTAGCTCTAGCCTCTCGAGGTATCCTGCGCAACATTGGAGCAGAAGACTAATCTTGCTAGAAGCTTATTGCATTTGGAGATCAAAATTTTTCTTGGGTGATCGACATTTTCAGTGGATGATTGCAACTTCCGTGAAAGCGAGCATGATTTGGTTTTATTGATACCATAATGGCACCTGCTATTGTAAATTGCTAGGCCTTTTAAACTAACACACAATTTGTTGCAAAGCTTACAGGTAGTCTCGTTAGGCTTGTTTGAAAAATCAATGCTCATGTTTAATGCGGTATCATTTCGGGTTTGATTTGTTTGGCTAAATTTTGATCCTGATGCGTTGCTTACATGGGAGAAATCTGCATTTATGGACCTGCAGTCTTTATTGATATCATCACTAATAGCAGTGAAAGGATTACTAGTACCATTAGAAGAATCACGATCGTCTTCCATTGTTATTATAAAATTTTAAATTTAAATTACACCCAACTACATTGTTGAAAATATAATATTGTTTGAATAACTACCATTAATTGAAAATAGCAAATTTTCAGTCAATCATCTGAACCACTGAAGCGATTCGAAAACGGATTTCACCAAAACTCCCATCAAAACTTCAACCAGACATTACTTCGTAACAAAGAGCACAAAACCTCACTTCCCATACACTAAACGAAGAGAATTGCGCAGAACACGAAAGACATGTGTGCTTCCAATCACAACAATTTAATAACTTAAAAAGTTAATAATGTAAATAATTAATCGGGATGAGAGAAGATTAGTGATAATATCAGATGACTATATGCGAGGGATATGCCGACAGTTTTTACATACTCCTTGAAAAATCAATCGGTTACAATTTTTCAAAATAGTACCCAAAAGCGTCAACAAACTTTCGCATTCTTGAAAACCGCCAGGCAAATATTGTTACAAATTCGTTTTTCGGAATATCACAAACTTCATTATTATAAGTTTGGATAGCGTCTTCAGTTGTTTGAAAGCGGCTTCCTTTATTTTCAGCTTTGAGAAGAGAAAGTCACGTGGAGCTAAATCTGGAAAGTAAATTGGATGCGGAAAAATACAGACTCCATTTGCTTGTAGAAATTCTGAAGTTTTCGCTGTGTGTGGCCGTCGCATGCATTGTTGTGATGAAGAAGAAAGTTGGACTGTGAAAATTTGGAAGTTTAAGGGCGGTGGAACGGTGCATAGTTAGGCAAGTTTCCAAGCTTCAAAGACACTCGGTAGATAATAAGTAACGTACTACTCTGCTGTCAGTGCACGTCGATCATCTAACTATATAGTTGCTACTTGGTCTGTCTTAAAGAAAAAAGATGCCTTCATAATCTTTACCATGGTGATTCCTCGTTTCACTTTCGAAGGTGGAGTTCCATTTTGAAAACTCTATACTGTGGACTGGTGTTTTCTTACTAGGATATAGTTATAAATCCATGTTCCGTCACCTATAGTGATATTATAAACGTCTTCACTTTCCAGTTTCGAAAACCTTTTAAGCATATACTGGAGCCACTTCACGCGGTCATCTTTTTGCTCATATATAAGCGCATGTGGGACCCAGTGACTGCAACGCTTAGAAAGATCGAGGTAATATTTTATTGTGGACTGGGCTGCCGTTGATCCAGTCCTCAAAGTTGACCGAATTTCTTTGTATGTGATATAGCGATACTCTTGCACAAGATTTCGTAATGTTGTGACATTTTCATCCGTAACTACGGTGCTAGGGCATCCAAAGCAAGGCTCATCTATTAGACTTTGTCTGCCGCATTTCAATTCCGCAAACCAATTTAAAAAGGTTGCGCGTAAAAGAGCAGAGTTTCCAAGATGCTTTTCTAAACGATCACTGCTCTTGTGTTAAACCATATTTAAAATCGTAGAAGTTCATTGCATACAAATCACGTCGCTCTAGCTCTATTGTTGCCGACTGAGATTCATACTAACTTTCCATTGCAGCCCTCTAACTTTCAAACAAACGAACCTGCCGCCTTGCAGTTATATTCTTTACCACTTGAAAGCTTACACTTTTAAATGTGATACGTTTCAGTACTGCATCGCTATTTAAATTTTAGTATCTAAGAACTTTTACCATGCTCCTTGTACAGTTCACATATAAACTCCAGTAGAGCGAAATATGAAGTTAACATTGACTGTGCCAAAGAACTTAAATGTGGAAGGCGGGAAGAGAAATTTGTATAAAGAAATCTATCACCTGAGCTGATTCATAATTTAGTTTTACAATAAAAAAAAAAAAAGATTAAAAATTTAACTGTTCATTGCTTCTTTATTATCAGAAGCTATTTTCCAATTGGAAAGTTATATTTTGTGCAATATTTTATGCATGTCGTTTTTCTGCTACACAGATTTTACTACAGTTGTCGTTTCCCTGAGTTCTATTTAAATTTCTATTTCTATTTAATGTTCACTCAGAAAAACATATATATATATATAATATACTTTTATATACTCACCAGATTTTACTAACACACTCAGATGCACACTAATTTATATATACGGTTATTCGTGCTGCACTGAAATAAAGGTTCTTCGCACGGGGAGAATAGGTTTATGGGAAATATTTTAATCTCTTTCCTCTTAGAATATTCATTTCAATGAAAGTTTAATAAAACAAAACACAGACGATACTCTATTTTTGACATATTAAAAAATCCTACGCCTACAAAATACACATTTAATCAAAATGATATTTTAAAAAGTCCAGTTTGAAGTGAATACTAACTACTTTCCAAAAGACATTGAAAATGGGTCAAACGTTTTCCCGACCCCAAAAACTATGAATTCGATAAAAAATTCCACTAAGTTTTAATGTTTTCACCTACCCCAGTTATCTTCTGACGATGGGGGTGAATCTGGACTTAAGCGTCATTGGGAGCGTCACTATTAATTTCAGTGACCCAGAAAACTATCGATTGCACACTAGTATCAGTTGTTTTGTGTTATTTTGACATGCCATTGCCCCCAACATTCATTCCTTGGGGTGTCTTACTACCATGGTATTTTTTTTTTTAATTGAAATTGCTACGCCCACCAAGTGTGGGTAAAATTGCTCCAGACGTTCTGAAGTTACGTAGTTATATATCCAAATATTTATATTTGTGTGAACAACGCCGTCGATGCTGCCTCCTGTAAATTCAAAATCCAGCTGACATGCTTCTTCATGCCCAAACGTGGCATTAAATCTCATTGTGATTGTAATATAATAGTTTGACGAACCCAAACTATAAATTTGACACTAATCTCAGTCATTTGAGACATTTTATTTTTTGTCCTTTCTCTCCCCCATTTGATGACAATGGGAGAGTTTCGTATTAAACGATAAAGTAAAAAACTGTCTTATGTGTTAGCTCTCTCTTTTCCTGGTTATTAAAGAATACGTGAGATGTTACAAAGCTTATTACAATCACATGACATGTTCAGCATGCCCACCGTTCTGTTCTATGCACAACCTTAACCCTTCGCCCCAGAGCTTGTGCACTTTGCGAAGCACAGTTGTTGATATTTGTTCACAGGCTGTAATGATTCTCCTTTCCAAGTAGTCAATGTCATTAATTTTACATTGGTATATAATAGCCTTAAAGTGCCCAAAATATAGAAATCCAACGGAGTTAGGTCGAGGGATCTTGCTGGCCACTCAACTGGTCCATGTCGACCTATCCAGCAGCCAAGAAAATGTTCATTGAGCCATCGATTATATTACGAGTATAATGCGGATGTGTTCCATCTTGTTGCCAATATTGATGAAATCACATTTCCTCATTCAGCAAAAGTGGAATAACAGTGTTTTCAAGCATATCTCCATGTTGTGCAGCATCCAAGGTCCCATCAGTGAAACAGGTCCAATAAGTTTTTCGCCCCATATTCCACACCACACCATTACCTTACCTGCACCTTTCATCTTTGATGCATCTATCCAGTTAAGATTTGTATTAACCCAGTATTGGACATTTTGGTTGTAAATCTCACCTGTTACATAGAAATTTGCTTCATCACTAAAAAGAATGTTATGAGGAAACATCGGGTCACGAGCTATCTGGGCCAACGCCTACTCACAAAACTCCATTCGTTTATCAGAATCATCCTCTGACAGTTTTTATTTCAACTGCAATTTTTAAGGGTGTCACTTTTCCCGTTTTTAATATTCTTCGAACACTTTTGACACTAACATTATGTTCACTTGATAGACATCCCACTCTCTTCGTACGACTTTCCACCAATACACCCAACACTGCTGCTGATGTGTCTAGATCAGTCACATTTCGTGGTCGTCGTGATCGGGGTAAATCATCAACATTTCCCCTTGCCCTGAATTTGCGGATTTGTTTTCGTACAGCATTGTCTGTCACTGGCTCGCGATTAGGATGTCGCTCTTTGAAGACGGCTGTTACTATTGCTGAACTGCGTCCTCCAGCCAAAAGAATATTTTCGGTTCTTTCCTCTTGAGTTAGCATCCTGTCCTCCTACAAGGAAAAAGTAAAGATACAGTCGGTTCCCGTCTATAAAATGTTGCACACATCAAAATTTAAATCTAAGTGATAATATGGTCTATCCTAAATCCATTCACAACTTCAAAACCGTTGCAGATTTAAAAAAAAAGAAAGAAAAAAGAAAAAAAACTTTACCGTAGGATTTCTCCGTACTGGGCCAAGTGTTCGGTACTGGGATAATACAAATCTTAATTGGATAGATGCATCAAAGATGAAAGGTGCAGGTAAGGTAATGGTGTGGTGTGGAATATGGGGCGAAAAACTTATTGGACCTGTTTTCATTGATGGGAGCTTGGATGCTGCACAATATGGAGATGTGCTTGAAAACACTGTTATTCCACTTTTGTTGAACGAGGAATTGTGATTTCATCAATATTGGCAACAAGATGGGACACCGCAGCATCATACTTGTAATGTAATCGATGCTCAATAAACATTTTCCCGGTTGCTGGGTAAGTCGGCATGGACCAGTTGAGTGGCCAGCAAGGTCCTCCGACCTAACTCCGTTGGATTTCTATATTTTGGGCACTTTAAGGCTATTATATACCAATGTAAAATTAATGACATTGGCTACCTGAAAAGGAGAATCATTACAGCCTGTGAACAAATATCAACAACTGTGCTTCGCAAAGTGCACAAGCTCTG
The DNA here is from genome assembly GCF_964235325.1 of Thermobia domestica. Classification (NCBI taxonomy): domain Eukaryota; kingdom Metazoa; phylum Arthropoda; class Insecta; order Zygentoma; family Lepismatidae; genus Thermobia; species Thermobia domestica. Next base: position 168,691,110 of record NC_137460.1, read on the forward strand.
GGGCGAAGGGTTAAGGATGTGCGTAGAACAGGACGGTGGGCATGCTGAACATGTCATGTGATTGTAATTGTCTTATGTGTGTTAGCTCTCTCTTTTCCTGGTTATTAAAGAATACGTAATGTGAAATATTACAAAGCTTGTTTTTTACTTTATCCTTTAATTCGAAACTTCGCACAGCATTTCACACATAACATATTCTAAATCTATTCACAACTTCAAAACCGTTGCAGGGTTTGGAAAAATAACCTTACGTTTGGGTTTCTCTTCGATCGAAGATGATGTATTTAATATGTCACACGACCATGTTGCCATTTAAAATAAATAAGTTGGGACGACAACCTTAAACACGTCATAATGTTTCGCCCCTTCCACCAACATTAATCGCAATTGACTGCATTTACATTTTCTCAAATCGTTAACCCGTTCCAAATTTTGTATTTCACTTTTTTAAAAAAATATCATCTTTCAATTACTTCGAACATTTGGACATTTTCCATTATGGCGAACGAAGAAGTTCTGGGATTTTAGAATGTCATTTTAATAATGTTTACCATCATCTATGTAAAATTTTAACTTGTTAACAATTACTTCCTAAGTTCAATAAAATTTTAAATCAGTTTGACGGTAGTTTTCGGAATTTTAGAATTTAGAGCTAAATATTTCTAAAACTATGCGTTTTATGAAAAATTGTTTCTGTATTAAAAATATTGTGTTATGTACGTTCTATAAAACGACACTAAGTTTCTCTCTTTATGTTCAACCACAGCTAAGATATTGCTATTTTATCTGGGTATTATTCATTTGACACTTCCAGCTGCCATTTTCCCATATGGCCGTGAAGATCACGTGGGATTTCAGGGGACTTTTAGTATGTTGTTTAGAACAGCATTCCCAACATCTGTACCAATTTTCAGCTTGTTACTAATTTGTTCGTTACTTTTTGGTAATTTGACTGCACTATAATATCGGTCGTTTTTTTTATTCCTTTTACATGTCAACTCCTTCCTACTAACCCAGGGTACTAATGATAGCTAGACGTAGAGATGGTATAGGGAGTGTCGAGAATCTACTTAGGGGCCCCGAAATCTAGATTCGATATCAATGTTGGTCGTTTTTTTTTATTTTTTTTTTTTATTTTATTTTATTTATTTATTTTTTTTTTTTTTTTTTTTTTCATGTTTCTATTCCCTCTAACACCACTTGTACTAATTGGCTGTACTTGGACTTAAATGGCATCAGAAGTGATTCCAAAACTATGGACTCTACACTAATATCAGTCGTTTTGAATCATTTTATGTTATTCCTTTCCACTTTTCCCAGGTGTGCCAGTAGGTCGTACTTCTACTGGAGGCTGATCTTAAAGGTCGTCGGAACAGCCGATTCGACAGTAATATTGGTCTTTTTTATAATTTTTGTCTTCCCCTCTCATTCCCCCAGGCTAAGGAGGTACTGCTACCACTGAATTTTAATTTTACTTAAACGGCATGACAACTGTTAACAATTAACTTAGCGACGCTGAAAACTTATAACTTGACACTAATATCGGTCAGTTTTGATATTTTTATGTCACTATGTCACCCCCTGTGTGGAAATGGGAGCTTAAATCGGAGTTAAACAGAATCGGACGTGACACGATTTATTTAAGCGATCCCGTAAACTATGGATTTGATACTAATATCAATTGTTTTCTATAATTTTTTAAAAGTGTATCTCCCCTCCTACTCCCTATAGCTTACCCCGACAGTACTCTTTTCCAGACGGTAATATGTGTAGGAAGTATGGTTAAAATTACGACAGGCATACCAGAATTATGTTTAAACACACACACACACACACACACACATACATATATATATATATATATATATATATATATATATAATGTATGTATGTATATAGTATACAGATAGGAGACAGAGAAAGGGAGAGAGCGTGACCAAAGCGTCACTTTTAAACTGAAAACCTATGTAAAGAAGATTCGTTCTGCCTTCCTTAAGAATAACACAATTTAAAGTGACCTTTGGGGATCGGGAATCTCTTGTGAGCGTTTGGGATTTTTTTTTTCTTTCTTTTTGCCTGTCTGTATGTCTGTGTGGAACATGATCCGACTTTGAATATTCTCTGTTTATACTCTCTTTTTACGGCTCTGAATATATTTAAGAACGTAAATGACATACTGTAATGAGAATATTGAGAAGTAATCTTCGTATGACAAATACCTGCAGATAAATACACTGCACAACTTATTTCTTTTACACGATTTTCTTAATTTGTATTTAACTTTCACATATGGGTCAATCCATGCTAAGTGACCGAGAAAAAAGGAAAATTGCCCCTTCACCTTTTCAAAAAAAATCTAATTTCTTCCTGAATGTTTATCCTATATAAGAGTACTTTAAAACCACATTTAATTATTTTTTCAACATCGCATGGCGACGCAGCAATCGCCGCCATTTTGCGTTTTCTCGATTTCAGGCGTTTAAGTTGTTTTGAATATCTCAGCATGTATTTGTCCTACCAAATTGAAAATTGCTGGACGTCTCCAACTTGTACAGAGCTAAAACTTTAATCTCTTAACATTTTTGCCTGAAACCACTTGAAAGGGGTGAAATCAGGACCTATAGTAGCAACATTTTTGGTTATTTGAGAAGAGGAAGCAATTGACGTAGAGGACTGAAATTGTGTGTGAATGTAGTCCAGGGTCATAAGTTTATACTAAAAAATTTACAGACCTGTAGCTGCTCCCAAAGTCCTGAAAAAAGAATCGTAAATTTGGGGAACTATGCCAGTTTGGCATATTTCACTGTCCAATACCTCCAATGCGCCTGGATAAAGAAATCAGAAATTTTGGATATAGTTACTCTTTTAATGTACCATAACACACAACAAAGCGCGTTTTGTGTTTTTGAGCGGAAGTGCGTCAAAGTATCAAGGAATGATGTCTACTCTAGGAGGTGTTTTGTCCACAAATTCAACTGGAAATTCGTTGTTATGACGTAAAATAAAGTAGTATGAATGGTTAGTCCAGTCAAGGTTCTCAAACTCGTTTCTTTTTCTGGTTGTGACTCACTGTCTTATTACACCCAGTGAACACTCACTCGCTGTAAACACTGACTGAAGAATGTAGATCTAACGAAAGGACAACAGTCTCCTGCATAAGTTGGCAATTAAAACAAGAATAAACATGATTGAATATCATTGATATAGAAAGCAGCAAGAGCAATGAGTACTTACGGACTTTCTGTCAAGTGTACATTTTGACTTTTCTCGCCTTCTGCTGATTGCGGCATTCTTTATCAGTGGATCTGTGGGTGTGATAAGACAATATTACAACTTGAGGAAAGAAACGAGCTTGAGAGCCTTGACTGGACTAACCTTTCTTCCTACGGTATTTTTCTTCACGACAATAAATTTCCAGTTGAATTTATGAAGAAACCACCTCTTACAGTATGACGACATTACTTAATACTTTGATCCCCTTGTGCCCAAAAACACAAAACGCTCATTGTTGTGTGTTACGGTATACTAAAAGGCTAACTATTCCCAAAGTTTCAGATTTTTTCATCCAGGCCCATTGGAGATATTGGACTGTGAAACATGCTAAATTGGCATAATTCCCCAACTTTACGATTTTTTTTAGGCCTTTGGGAGCAGCTACAGGTCTGTAAATTTTTGTTATTAACTTCTGACCCCGGACTACATGCACACACAAATTCAGACCTCTATGTCAGTTGTTTCCTCTTCCCAAACATGTCTTTAATGTTCAAAAATGTTGCTACTGTACACCCTGATTTCACCCCATTCAAGTGGTTTTAGGCAAAAATGTTAAGAGATCAAAGTTTTAGCCCTGCACGAGTTGGAGACGTCCAGCAATTTTCAATTTGGTAGGACAAATACATGCTGAAATATTCAAAACAACGTAAACGCCTGAAATCGAGAAAACGCAAAATGGCGGCTGCCGCTGCGTCGCCATGCGATGTTGAAAAATAATTAATTGTGGTTTTGAAGTACTCTCATATAGGATAAACATTCATGAAAAAATTAGATTTTTTTGGAGATGGTCGAGCGGCACATGCTTGATCACTTAGAATGGATTAACTCATATAATATACCGACGTTCGTAAACACCTACCACATCTCAAATGTTAGATGTTATATTTTAAACATAATAATTACTTATATCCTGAAATGATTACATGAATATATATACAACTGATTAATTTTAATTAATTATTTTATCTGATTTTTCATGCATTTAGGAAAATAGAATTTCATACAAAAAATGGACTTAAATGGGAATCGAACTCACGACCTTATGATTTGAACTCCCGCTGTTTACCACTGAGCCAACATGACCGCTCTGATTGAGCTTCTAACGAAATATAATTGAATTTCCAAGACAATAACAAATGGTTATTTTTCTCCTTTGTCTTTTTTTTATTTTACTATGGATTCGAAAACTATGCTCGCTGTCTTTCCTTTCATTGGAAATGTTCCTTTACATATCTAAATGTTCTTTAGGTATGGAAACCTAAATGACAAAACGAGCGTGTGAACACATAGTTTCGAAATATTATATCATTAAGTATTTCAAACACTGTTACTTTTTTCTACACTTAATAACATTTCAACATGTCTTATTATACTAAAAAGAAGAAAAAAACACATTACACAATTTCTTCCGGTTATAAAGTTTGGCTTGGAGGTTCGAACCAGGCATCTTTGGTTTACTGTTTTCGAAAGATACCCAAAGTTGGAGTTAGAAAATTTTTGCCTCAATATGGCCACAATCAATGCGCTCAATATTTTTTGGGATAAGTGGTACATAGTGTCCATCGTAGAAGTGTACATTGAATCAATTTTTTTAATTATATATTATGTAAAGCCAGATGTGTTCTATTACATTATTACAGGTAGAAATGGAACAACAACGTCCTAAATTATATTTATACCTCATAACTTAATTTTCAATGTGTTCTATGTGGTTACTCTTTTTGGACGAACGATATTCAGTATATTGTACTTTGACGTTATGTGTTCACCAATACATCGAGTGTGATAATGTGTGGCGTCTCTTACACACTAAAATCCTGTTTGCTAACAACTGCTAAAAACACAGTGTCTGTCATTTGATCCCTATCACGCAGTTCTACAAGAAGTACACATAGATAATGTATAGGGACATGCCTTTCACGAATTTGCCGGCATCATGATTCCAACTGATGTGGTACATTGTGTTAAAAAAAAATGTCATTTGGCTGCTTGTCTTCTAGCTGCAGCACGGCGAAGTGCCCAAACATGTCTAGGTGTACCAAGAGTTGTATTTAATCCGTTAAAAATTAGCAATTAAATTAATCAGTCAAGTTTATGTTACTTTTTAATTTACTCAATTAAATTTTCTATGGGTTAAGGTTTACTTGCTAATCGTTAAAAATTCAAACGATTAAAGAAATTAATCATTATTTTTCTCAAAGTCCGTATGAAATGGATATTCTACATGTACTTTTCACGCCGTATTTCAAGTACTTACTTGCGTTTCCATAACTGTAATTAGCTGGTTATCGAAAGTAAATATTTTAACTTCAGTTTCCTCGAAGTCTGAGTCAGTGTCCACTTTCTTTAGACAAGAGTAAACCACTTGCGTTACTAGTTTTTCCTTTGATCCGCTATATAATTTTCCAGAACAAAAAAGACTTAGTTTATCATATTACTCATTATTCTAGTTTCTTTCTTTTTCTTTCTCTCTCTCTCTCTCTCTCTCTCTCTCTGGTTAAAGGACAGAACAGTGGACGGTAATAGAAAGTGTGCTTTCAGTCAGATACCGTATAAATATGTTTCTCGCTTACTAAATAGATAGAACCATTTGAAAAGGCGAACTTACATGTCGAACTTACTGATGTCGAAGGTATAGACAAAATAATTAAAAAAGAACACTAGAGATCAAAAATATTCTGATATTATTCGGTGCCAAAAATTGAATTGATTAATTATAATCTGATCCTAGAATTATTATTCAATTCAGGCTAAGTAAAGACTATATCGGTATTCAAATCAAATGTCGAATAAATTACAGCAAAATACTAAGAGAAAAATTATCTGCCGTAAAGAAAAACTGACCTTAATCAAGTATTTTACAAAATAAAATCTTAATTATTAACCTTTTAAATATAGATTGATCTTATTAATAAAATCAATACTCTATACAATCCAATCTTCAATCTATTCTTTACTTTCAATTTTACTTATTTTCTGAAAATTTTCCAGTCCAATATTTTCCGAATACTCTGTATATATTTCTCATTAAATTCACAAAAATCTCTGAAATGACAATCGTCAAATTTCCTTAATCAAATTAAGTCAGATTCAATAACCTTAAATATTTTCTTTCTTTCTTTCGCAAATCTAAATTCTTTATATATTTATATATCAATACCTCGTGAATTAGTAGGGAAAGACTGATGATTCTTTCTACCAAAAGAAACCAAAGAACAAAGGAAAGATGCCCCAATGGATGTTCTTTAAAAATAAATGTAATTTAGTTTTTTAATGTAAAATGATTATATAACAATATAGCTTCTTTAAATGAAATTCTTCATATAATTTTTTACGAGAGAGAAAAAATTATTGAATACATAGGAGACTACAAAAACTCCAATTATAAGCGGGCTTAAAAAGCAAGTCCCACTTTGTCCCCCTTGGCTCCGGCTCTTTTCCACGACTTTAAGAAAGCATTCCAAAAATGGGTTAAATTCAGTAAAGACACTTATAAGCTTGAAGCTAATATAATTATTGAAACACAACACGTGATAGTAGTTACTTTTTTCTTCTTGGCACACACTTCCAGTCTGTTCGACGCAAAACACTTTAACAAACAGTGACGCAACTGCACAACCATGGAACACAATAGACAGCAGCGAAACATGAGATCCGTGCCTCACTAATATTGAAGAAAGAGTCAGGGACCAGAACAAGTCTTCCTGACACGAAGCCTCGCGCTCTAAGCCACGCCCCCTTTACTCGAATGATTTCCGTATTCTCTCTAGTAAAGGCGTTATTCATATTTTTCTTTTTTTTATAGTATAACATTTTTTGTTAAACATTTTAACATTAAATTACACTTCTTATTTTTTTATAAACTTTAATGTTAATTTAAGACATAAACATATACATATCTATTCGCTTATGAAAATTAATTTATACAGTTATTTAGTATTCAATCAAGACATCTTGGAACAAGTCCATTGTTCCACGGGGTATAAGCGATAATCCAGAGGCGATTCCATCCGAAATTGTCGAGTGGCGACTCGGTTGTCAATGGTCGGGTGGCGACTTGTTACAATACACGGCGAGTGTATACTTAGAAAGAAGTGACTGGAAACTAATTTTACCCTACAGATTTTTTCCGGAAACGTTATAGTCCAGAAATCTATGGACTGACTTTCTGATGTCATAACTGCCAGGAACTCAATGTTGCTGCTGGGAAAGATCTTTAAAACAACTATTATATTATATACTATTATAAGTTAAAATGCTTACTTTCCAGAATTAGCGTATAAAAGTTTTCTCATTATTAATAATAAAAAGAGGAAAGAACAAGACTAAAACACCATCTAATAATTTTAACATGACATACAATAGCGTTTGAAGGATCACTTTTAGAGAAAACTTACATGTTTTATTTATATATGAATGTAATCCCAGAATTTAGTATTATGTTCTTCACGTTTCCGAATGTATGTATTAAGGTGAACAAAATGGCCTTAATGTCACCGTGCAGTGTATGTGGCCACGATTGAATGATAGAAAGGGCAGATTGCATAAAAATATGCGATGCCATTTTTATTTTGACTTAGGAAGTAAGGATCAAGTCTGTAGTTAAGCCTCAGATCAGATATGGTTTACAGCATCAGTGCAATATATCTAAGAGAACTGAATCTTAGCTTCTCGATTTCTTTCTTATACGTCTGTAAGTACCACACTCTGTTTCAGTCATAGTGTAGATCATCTTAGTTTTGAAACTAGCTTGTACGGCCTTTTGTCGGACATTCATCTGCAGAGATGGTATAGAAAGAATAGAAAGAAGGAGATATAACATCGATATGATCTATTTGATGCGCTAAACAATTACTGAAATTAAAATACTCAAGGTACAACACAGGTAAAAGATACCTAAAAATCAGAACTTTTGATAATATTTTAGAGAGGCACAAATATGATTAAAATTGTCAATATAATACAGTTTCCCACTCTTTTCTTATACTTCAGTATACTGTATTTTAGCATTATACATCTTAAAACAAGATTTCGAGATAAAGGAAGGTAGATAAAATGAACTTGACACCTTTTGCTGAAGCAGAATGATCTTTGATCTGTCAAATTATACTGTAGGAAAGAAAGATCATGTAATGTAATGTGATGTCGTAGGAAGCGGGGCTACGTGAAGAAATTGGCGAGTGAAAGATGGTGTCATGTGACGTCATCGGTGTATGTTAGGTGCTTCATATATATGCTAGCTGTTGCTGATGTTAGGTGCTTCATATATATGGATCATTCTACTAGCTGCTGCTAAGAAGATGCAATCAAAGGTAGCATCGTCTCTGTCTATTAGCTAAATTTAACACTACGACGTTGGCATCATTTACGAAATTGAAAGATTTGGAACTTGGTGCATTCACTTTACACGATCATGGACTGTGTGATAATATAAATTGTATACAATGTAGAACGAAGGGCTGTATGATATTACAAGAAGAATAGAGAATGCTTCTACCTACTTGCTAAACGGAAAATTTGATTCAGACAATAAAGCATTAATATCATATTTGCAAAGTGATAGTGTTTCTTTAATTTATAAAGGAGTGAAGATAAATTTTATCTGGACGTAAAATGCATGATTTAAAATTCACCAAGTTGGCGTTGTTATGAGTGTGCAACGAAATTGTACAAACAAGTGAGTCCTGAATTTTGTTCTTTAGACGTGCGCAGATGTTAGTGTGAGTGGAGAGATTTCTTGTAGTAGCATATCTACGATTGCTTCTGCGTCAACCATAACAGCTAAGATTACTGAATGTGAAAAATGGTGTAACTTCTACGAGAACTAAGTAATTTACGCTGGATTGTACCACGATTCTTTTGATCCAGTTATTCGAATTGGCGAAGGACTTGTATTCAGAGTGAAGTTAAATTTGCTGAATGAGAAAACTTGTTGAATTTGGCACTGCTTGTCTTTGATTTTGAGTTTGGAACTGGAAATAACATTTAAATCCTTTGGCAACATAATTAACTACCTAGTAATACTTCGTAAATTATTGGGAGAGAAATTAGTGATGATTGAAAAGAAACATTTTACGCTCCGCGCAACACAAGTATTTGATTACAAGTGAATGATATTATGTTTGGAGATCTTATCATTGTACATTGTGTGAAAAGCTGCAGACGTCGAGTGTTGTGTTCCATGGATATTTTGAATAGTATGTAGATACTATTCGTACATATGTACAAACGCAGTGTCTTGCATTGGAATAGCTAGTATTTATACAATTAATTCAGTGAGCATGAATTTTCCAATTGTGCGTGTTGCTGATTGTACTGGTGTTCAAACTGATGATAAAAGACTAAAATTAGAAATGAAAGTGTTCTGTCAAGACAAATTAATAGATCATATTCAGATCGAACAATTTTATTATGTATTAACTCAACCATGATGAGGGAAATTGATACACAGCCGTTGGAAGGTATTGAGGATGTATTTATGTGGCAAAAAGACATATAAAAGAGGAAAGAAATTAATTTTCAAATAATAGTGTAAACGTAGTATATTATTAGTGCATCTAATAAAAGTGTTATGAAATCGAAGTTTTATTTACAGAAAAAAATGATTTGTGCACGTGTCATCCTTTCGAATCTGATAGATTTTCAAAAGTTTTTAAAAAATATAACCTTAATAATAGTTATTACTATTATAGAAATCTTTAAAATAACTTATGTAATAATTATGAATTTTTAAAGATCTTATTATATTTCTTTCCCTCTTATTTTTATAGTAATTCACATACATATTTTAAATAATACAGCAAGTATGTTTTCATTATTATTATTATTATTATTATTATTATTATTATTATTATTATTATTATTATTATTATTATTATTATTATTATTATTATTATTATTATTATTATTGGTGGTGGTGCCTGATAACTTTCATTATTCTATTGAGATTACGTTTCCTTTTTATTTCAATACTCCGTTTGTTGGTAATTCTTTTCATTATGCTTATCATAAGGGCGATTATTTAGCCCTTTATCAACAACTTCTTGAAGCTGACTGGACTAATATTCTGTTTAATCCAGACCTTAATGCTACTGTTATTGCTGTAGAAAATTTAATAAAATCCAGTATGAGTAAGAACATACCTCTAAATAGACCTAAATCTAGAAAATATCCTTCTTGGTACTCTAGGAATCTGATCTCATTAATTAAAGCGAAAGAACACGCTCATAAGAGATTTAAACTTACTGGTTCAAATGAAGATTATAATGTTTTTGATTACATACGGAAACAATTTAAAGAAAGGTTAAGGTTGGACGAGCTTGCTTATATACATAATATGGAGAATGCATTAAGTAATTCACCTCAAAAGTTTTGAAAGTTTGTTAATAAAAATAAAAGCAAATAAACCAAGCCACTGGACTTATGGTTGATAATATGTGTGTCTAATCCTAAAACTTTAGCTAATTCATGGGCTCAATTATTTGAGACTATATATCAAAGGCGTCTTCTTTACATAATATTTACTTATCGGATTTGACGGGTAATGATTCTTTTTATCCTATTATTACAACTGAGCAAGTAACTAAGGCTATAAGCAATCTTAATGCCAAATCTTCTTCTGGCTTAGGCGGTATGCCTGCTTTTATACTGAAGGGCATTGTGTCCATCATTGCGCCTGTCTTAACATCTTTGTTCAACTGAAGTTTACTTACTTCTGTTTATCCTCAACATTGGAAGATGGTCGTTGTTCCTATCCCCAAGACTGACGGGAAAAATTTATCCGACTATAGACCTATTTCTCTGTTGAGTATCATACCCAAGGTTTTTGATAAGTTAATATATAATTATTTGTATAATCATGTTTATCCCAATATTACGATCTATCAACATGGCTTTATGAAAAATAGGTCAACTACAACTAACTTAATATGTTTTATGGCTGATACTCTTCCTATCTTTAAAAGTAATGGTCAAATCAATGTAATTTATTTCGACTTCTCTAAAGCCTTTGATAAGTTACCACATGACATCTTAATTTACAAATTGAAACATTATGATCTCTCCATTGTATTTATTACTTGGTTAGTATCATACTTGTCCCAAAGAAAGTTTGTGGTTAGGTATAAGGGAAATCTTTCAGACATATATAACATATACTCCGGTGTTCCGCAAGGATCAAATCTCGGACCACTTCTATTCCTTATGTTTATTAATGATATAACTGAAAATTTGGATTGTAAATGTTCGATGTATGCAGATGACCTCAAAATCTACAAAACTGTTGTAAATTTGGATGATTGTTTTGTGCTCCAAAATAATATTAATAAAATACTGCTTTGATCTCAAAACAATGTACCACCTTTAAATTGTAGCAAAATCTTTTCAGTGAATATTACGAATAAAACAAATCCATTTTTTTTATTTATAACATAAATGATACGCCAATTAGAATTGTAAATACTATTAAAGATTTAGGCATTGTTTTAGACAGCAAATTGCTTTTCAAACAGCATCTTGAGAATATAACTTCCAAAGCGAGAAGGAATCTTGGAATTCTTAAATGGATGTACTGAATTGAACTATTAATTGATTCATTAATCATGAAAAAATTAATACGTACCTGAATTCATTGTACATTAGAAGAAATATATCATGTTGGAGGTAAGTGAAGAAATCGAATATGAAACAATACTTGTTGGAAAATAGATTACATTATGAAATGAACAGTTGCTTAATAATCATAATAATACATAAAGTCTATTTATTACTAATATTTACATATGAGAGAAAAGTCTGTTTTCTAGTAAAAATGGTGTAATAATATAAGTTCGTCAGTTCCTTTTATGAAAAAAAAAGAAAATTTCTTCACTTTCTATTGATATTAGTTTGAAAGTAGTAATTATCACTCATTTGAAGTTTCATTGTTCACTGCTATTAGTTTAAAATTAAAAACTAAGTATTTCACACAAGCACTTAAAGTCTTTTTAATAATGTTGCTGCTGATGGTGATGAATTCCAGAAGAATATTGTGCTTCCTCTACACACACTAGTAGTTATAATTCTGTTTTTAAGGATGGTAGAGTATGTCGTTCTTTGTCTCTCTGGAATGAAAGAAAAATGGGAGATTAAAATTTGTTTTATCTATATTATGGAATTTCATAAAATGAAAGATATTACTAATTAAAATAAACTACATCAGACGTCTTTCGTTGACGGTAGTTATAAGTGACAATATTCGAAGAAATCGTTAATTTTTGTGCAGTTCTGTAACATAGATATGAATAATATCTGCAAAAGAGTGGTTTCCAACTTTTTGTTTGTTTATTATTAAAATGACGATACGCAAGATTATATTTTAAAAAATTAATACTTTTGATCACAAAGGGGATAATCCAAACGTATCAAAATAATCTCCATGTCCTTCGTTATCAATATACACTACCATCCACTGTATACCTCATTTTGTAAAAGGGTTGGTATTTACTGTAAGAGCTGCAGGTAAATGGATATATGGTAATTCGTTCGCTCCAAACACACCTACATAATGAGCGTTTACCTCTGGTGCATGGGATCCCGGGTTCAAACCCTTCTCCCGCCAAGTAAACTTTGTGGTGGACAAACACCGTATGCGTGGGTTTCCTCGGGGTTGTCCCGTTTCCTCCTACTTTCTTCATTCCACTATTTCATTCATTTCTCATCATCACCGTCTCCTTTAGCCTAGCCGGCATAAGCGTGGGACGTAAAACTAAAAAATTTCATTTCATTTCGACGTGTATGTAGTACCTCTACGCGAACGGAAATAAGAAGGGCCAGGATTGAACAAGCCTCGTCGGGAATGCCTGGAGCTCCCCGAATGGATTGGACTTTGCCGGACTTTGATCATATTGTGTAATTCAATAGCTCATGTGAACTTATTCCAGGAATCTGGGTAACAGTGAGCATGGACGGGAGATGAAGTTTCCTTAACGCTCGGCCACCATGCCTTCAAAGTATGGTAGGACCTGAACAGACAGGTTAGCTGCAGGCACACAGGACTTCGGCCTGACCGTACAGTGGGCATATGCCACTCGATTAGGGAATAGGGATTAACTCGCAAGTTGTGAATGAAGATAAAGGGACACACGTTAATGGTGAACATCGTGCACGAGGACAAAACATCCAAGATTAAGGATCTACGACCGAATGCATCTAGTGGGGACAGTCCGAAACTTAAACTGAATGGCCACGAGGCATGCGAAGTGTGGGAGTAGGCCACTTTGGTCTAATGTAATCAGGTATAAATCAATAAGTTAACTAGCTGGTAACGCACCTGTTAAATTTTCGTTCCTAAAACTAGTGATCATAGTTATCATTACATAGATCTTCCACACAATTTCATTTATATTGAAGCTCAGATTCTTAAGCTTGATGAAATATAATTTGCAGGTGACAAACCAGTGGCTCTTAATGATGATTTTTAATGCATATACAAGGTGTCTTGACCTTAGAAGATGACCTTACAAAGAACATCTTCGGCTATTAAAATTGTTGACTTGTTGCTGAATGTACTAATTTTCATCTGTTTGTGTCTTCTCTAGTCCCAGTCTGCTCCAGACATATGTTGCAACTGCAGCATTTTTGGCAGTTAGGGTTCTTCCCTCACGCCAAATATCAAACCGCTCTCTCCGGGATATAGATATCGTAACTGAAATGATTAAACACATCATCAGGTTGCAGTTTGCTACAGCTAATTTCACTATTATTGCATACAAGAACATTGATTTATTGCACATATACAAATTTCGAGGTGGATATCTTTATTGTGTGCAACTGTGCAAAAACTTATTTGTCAGCGTTTATACGAAAAGTTTACTGTGCCCTTATGTTGAGAACGGGTTCAATGATTTGTCATTAAATTCAATAAAAACTCGTGGCTCAGTAATAGAGCGTTCATCTCTGGTGCTTGGGGTCCTGGGTTCGATCCCAGCCCCCGCCACGTGAACTTTGTGGTGGACAAACACCGTGTGCATGGGTTTTCTCGGGGTTCTCCCGTTTCCTCCCACTTCCTTCATTCCACCATTTCATTCATTACTCATCATCACCGTCTCCTTTAGCCTAGCCGACATAAGCGTGGGACGTAAAACTCAAAGAATTTTTGGATACCAGGAAGTGATTAATTAGATGTAGACTATGAGAAACTCATTATAGGTGTCTGTAGATAATTTTATTTCATGGTTGTCTACATTTTTCTTTCCCTTTTCTTTCTTGAAGTTAGTTCCAAGAATTTTTGTCAGATTTGATGAGTACCTGGTGACCGAGCGCGGTAACGAGATTTAGCTCTTCTTATGATGAACTCGTGCAGATTCGACTTTGTGTATATTCATGGAGCTGCTAATGAATATATCTATGTTTTATGGCTGGCTAATTTTTCTGTATAATTTGCTGAGAAATTTGTTGATTAAAGAAGGAGAGAGAGAGAGAAAACACAGGAAAAACACCAGTATCGTGAAATGATCAATTGTATTCGTAAACGTAACACACATGAACGAATTCATCGATTCATCCTAATCATTGACGATAGAAATAGACCATTGCGAACTAATACAGGTATGTTCCATTAAATCAACAAAGAATTACGCCTATTTCCACATTAGACAGGTTCATCATGCACACATTTTTCGTATAATACATGTCAAGTTAAAAGTTACAGCAATGGTTCAAATTTTTGAGTTTCAAATTTCAAACTCTTTACAAAGAACATCATTAAAGAGCAAGAGGTAATTCTACTGTTCCTTCTTAAATACTCATATATATGTTATATAAAGCATTGTCCATTCTGTGGTTGCTACCTATTCTATAGCAGATAAATATTTTTTAAAATAATTTTTAATTCTTTTTCCACCCAATCAAGGGTAGAATATTTATTGCATGCAATATTACAATATTCAGGTGCTCTTTAATATTTTTCTTTCCTTTGTAGGATTTGACCCATCAGCTAAATACGGCTTTGGCAGAACTCCAGGCTTCGAAGAATACGTGGTTTCAGAAAACATTAATTTCCATCAAGGAGGTAACCAAGAAGGAACTGACTAGAGATATTGTTCTTGGAAAGGATGGTGTGAGACGTGATTCTTTACCGAAGGAAACTAGTAGTCGAGATTCAATTCCTCGAGAAAGTCAAAGTCGAGAAAGTTTGAAAGATGTTCTCGTAAAAGAAGAAATGTAATTAAGTATTGGTGACTTTAAGAATTAATTAACTGTGTTTTGTGTATATTTTTCGACAAAAAGTAGCCTCAAGAAGAAGTATCGCATCATTGATATTACATATTATTTACATCTTTGCACCTCAGCTTCATGTTCATATTGTAGTTCTTCAGCGTTTTGTACATTCGAATGTGTATATATAAAGTTCGCCAATAATCTAAAATTCGACAGTGTTACACACATGAGGCAGGTAAGAAGAACGCAAGTTGAGATATCTAATTTTAAGGCAACTAGATTTATTCTTGTTTCGATATAATGTGGATTTAAAATGAGCATTCCTAAGAACATTCCAATCGTAATGGGAAAAAAAAAAGAGGGTTTAAAACAATCTATCCAAGTTAGCTTTTTATAAAGGTAGAAAACCTGATACGTAAACCTTTGAACTGTTTCATGTTCATTATTGTGAGTAACAGGCCATTGGTTTAAATCCATAAATAATGATGTTTTTAATAATTTATTCATTTGAAATTCGTTATCATATTCTTCAAAATCAGCACCTGGCATTTATGATTGTATGTCAAACATTAGTTCTTCGTGCAATTCACACTGGGCATTCACAGTGACAGGCAGAATTTTCGTATTTTATTAAGATTTATTTACTGATGGATCTACAGTCTCTATTGTTTTAGCCCTTGTATCATTTTAGTTACATCGTGTGCCTTATACCTCTTTTTTCTTCTTATTCTTTCCTAGTGAATGGAATGGTTAAACAGTTCATTATACCATTATACTATAATGTAGTGTCTAATCATTTGATTTTTGAGATTTAATAATGTATTTAGATCAATTTGAATATTTGAATTTATTTTCCCTTTTTAATAATTGTTATACTGCAATATATATATCTGCACCACAATAAAACTTTGTATGTTACGGCGTCCTTTGAACTTATTTAAAAAATGATAATTGGGAAGTCAAAATTTCGTGATCTAGATCAAACTAACCAGGAAAGAGAAGTTTACGTTCAAAGTAAAGATATTAATTCAAATTCAAATTTAGTATGTTAAGGTGTAAAGTGGTGTTTTAATGAAGATATACTTATTGTGAATAAGTGAACAATAAAATATATCGAATCCGAATTAATAAGTAGCTCACATGATTATACACATGTCATGTAGAGAGATCCTCAGAAAGCATTGATCCGTTATTTAGAAGAGACTGAGTTTTACGAACTTCACATTAAAACGTAGAACACTGACAGTGTCGTTGTCAGACTACTCTCCCATTTGACCAAACTCATTGCTGACTGTGCTGACTTTCACTCTGACGATTCTTCCTTTTTCGAAGTACAAGGACAATGTTTAACATTTCAGAATATCACATGTTAGAAGTAGTCTATTAAATTCTTTTGTAAGTTTTCCGTTTGGTATTTATTTGCGATACATCAAACGTCACCATAGCCTCATGTACTGCGACAGACTCCCTACGTATAAAGTAAGATAATCAAGCTAAGTTACTTCAGCTATTTTTGTTGTTTCTTGGATTCATAAGAATCATACATTACTAACTACACAAATTGTTTTGCAGTGATAATATTATATAAAAGGTAAAAATAAGTACAAGCAGAGATAATTTTGATCGAAGGTTTATACTACAATAGTGATGGGAAATAAGGAAAGTACCAGGTTTTATGTATTACCGTTAATAAAAATATATTAACTATTCTGATTTGATACCAAAGAATTGGCTTATAATTACAAAGATGAAAGTCAGTCCATTTTATTTTATACCTCCAATCAGTAAAGAATAAGTTGTAAAGATAAAAAAAAAAAAAAAAAAAAAAAAAATCGTATGTTTGTTCATATGCTAATAATATATATTTATAGTATAGATATTATATATATTATTTTAAAGTAATAGGAATCATCCATCCTTTATGCTTACTTTTAATGAGTTCCACGTTTGTCCCTTCATACAGTTGGCACTTTGTGACTATATTCATGAAGCTATGTAATTGTAATTTATTTGAACATACGAAGTATTTTCTTACTTTCACATGAATTCAGCAGAACCCTTAAGATGAACTGATAGTGTTTCAGGAACTATTTCCAAAAATTCAGTTGTTACCGAGCTACATGCACGGAAATTTCAGGAAGGTGGATCAGCTAGACGAGCAAGACGATGTAGACTTGAATGTAAATTGCAATATAGCAAGTGTGCAATACTGGTGAAAATCATAGTAAGTATAAGTCGTGTTATTGTGTATTCCATCAACTTCACAACTGTCAAGAAAGAATCTCAAATGAATTCCATTCTACTGTATCTGCTCCAAGATAGTTAACTCTGGACTGCTGATAAATAGAAATGTTAAACTCGCTTCAGTGTTAAATGCCAGTTAATAGCAAAAGATGTTTCCGTATATTTTACTCAATTTTGATAACGTTTTAACACTTTCTAGTTGTTTATTTGGTTTTATATATTATATGTACTTAATATGAGAAATCTCATCCTCTTCTCTAAAATATCTACCAACTTCTTTAAATATTTTAATGTTCAGCACACATTAAGAAGCGTCTTATCAATAAGTGAGCATCAATGGCCGTAATATTCATCCACAGCTCGATGTAAAATGCATTTGCAGTGCAATGAACATTCATTTAATGTCTATTAAACTAACGTGTTATGTGGATTAAATGTGCCTTGCAAAATTATGTCATGTATTATGATATGTTTGAAACGCTAGTCACATTAACTCCGACATACAACGGAAACAATTCACAAATGCTTCTTCAAGAAACACACGTGAAATGTGAACATTCATGCAATATTAGCTTCGAAGTAGCTCATGCTACGTTTTTCCTAAGGAATGAACAAAAGAAATAAGTGGAGACGACTGAAACAAACACATCAAATAACCCTTCATCCGACAAATATCCCTGCCGTTCTCATTGGGCCAACGCGAAGGAGCCATATTTAATAGGTTCTGCATGGTAATGTCATGGATCTCTTATAAATCATATCGAGCGAATTCAAGTTACTTTTTCACCTGTTCCGATGTAATTTGTTCAAAGTTTCACTACATTATATCTGCTTCATTTCTATCTTTGTACAGGAGACCTGGATTCGGTTCCCGGCGGGAGCTCGTGTGGTTCGGATTCCACGTTAATCAGAAGGTCCCGTCTCATATAGCATCGCTACTGAAAGGGATGTTAAACTCAAAATTAACTGAACTCGACGTTGATATCTCGGAAATGATGTCATTTCAGAGTAACTCATTAAATAGTGTCGGTTCATTTCAAGGTCATCTACATAGTTTCTGTTTTATCACAGAATTCTCGGCTGCTGAGACAGACTGCTACAAAATAACACGATCGAACGTGTTTAACTGATTCTTTAAATCAAGTGAATGAAGATGATTCAAATAAATATGAATTGAAGATCACCTGAAATCAGAAATATAACTTACCAGAGTTCGAGAATTCAGTTTTTGAGTTCCAAACTTAAAACCTATAAGGCCAAGTTCAGTAAGTTCGAGTAATTGTACAAGAACCCTAACAACACATTGGAATAGTTATGACCGAGTACCAAAACGATTTCCAGCACTTCAGTATTCAATTTCGATAATCCGTTGTGTAGGACTCAGTGTCTTCCTAATGTGAATACGTGGATATTTAGGTAAAACTTGTACGCGTTCTGGTTCCTGTATGAGTTCGCAAACTCTTTTAGCCGTATCTCATCGTTTTCGATCAAGGTTTTTGAAACCTGATTTTGTGCATATTCTGAAGCCTAGATGTCTGAACGAACGTGTTGTTCAAGAGTATTTCACATGTGGAATGTTTTTCTTTCGTTCGTCATACGGAAAACACCTAGAGTTAGGTGCATTTATTGTGTGCTTTCTTTATAACTGACAAACTAAACTTTAAAAAAAGCACAATGAAAATGTGTACTTCATAAATATGGGAAGGAAAAAGCTTGGAACATCGGTAGATGAGGACTGTTCGAACCTACATCAAATTGTGTTATTTGTTGTAAGTGGTTCACTAGCAGTGGTGCATCTTCAACGCCTGTGATCTTGAGTAACTTCGAATTTGCCAAAAGTACATGCTCCACTTGTAGGGAAATATTTTTGCCCTTCCCAAATTTCTGGCTATGTACGTGTTTGATATATGATTTCCATCAATAAAGTAATTCCCTTTCATTGCTTGTATGCTTAAATTTTAAAACTTGTATGAAAATTCTAGTATCCCATCTAAATTTTGGAGATTTTTTTCCTTTTATTGTTTGCTTTTCAAAATTCTAGTTGTTTCACTAAAGTTGTAATTGGTCCACTTGAACTTCGACAAGGGTATATATACGGCCTAGACTTTTTTTTTTTTTTTTTTTTTTTGACAATTTCTCTGGTCTCACATGTTCTCATGTTTCTTTCATATCGTCGTTTCCAACTTAAATCTCGCTTGACTCACCTAAATTTTAGTACGGTTCCACCCAAATTTTACCAATTTTATTGTCTTTATTGTTCTAGCGTCTTTTGGGCAGGGCAGCCTACATTTTAATATGGTGCATGTATGGTCATTTGGTGTTTGACAGTTTTATGTCCTTTCATAGTTCATATTTTTAAATTGTAATCCTCTCCATATTTGCTGGATCATGGATCATGTAATTTTGATGAAATATCCAAATCTTGGCTTGAGTACCTAAATTTTATTACGATTGTATACATGACCCACTCAAATCAGACAGAGTTCGTTCATGGTTTATTTAAGCTGTAGTTCCCTTAGCGAAATTTTGCTTCTCCCCTCGCTCCTGATCTTGGTAGAAGTGCACATTTGGCCAATTAATATTATGGCATTTTTTTTTTCTTTTATTAGTTTATTTATTTAAATGTTAATTACCCCTCCCAGATTTGAGTTGTCAATTTAAATTTTATTGTCTTTTCTGATTTCTTTCGTTTTCTT
Source organism: Thermobia domestica (assembly GCF_964235325.1). NCBI lineage: Eukaryota > Metazoa > Arthropoda > Insecta > Zygentoma > Lepismatidae > Thermobia > Thermobia domestica. The sequence continues at coordinate 168,711,521 of NC_137460.1, forward strand.
TCATGCAGTGCATGTCCAAATTTTTCGAGAAGATATCTAATAGTGCAAGAGATGGCAGATTTTGAATGTACTAGAAGTTTCATAATTATTTTTGTGTTTGTTAACGTGAGCGTAAATAAAAAATAAAAGTCTATCATTTGAGAATGTTAACTTTTGGCAGGGGCGGCCCTTGAAATTTACGATTTTTTTAAAAATTATGTACCGAAAGATAACTCGATAAAATATTGTTTACTTTAAAGTTCTAAACTTGAATGTAAGAAAAATAGGAGTTTGCCGTTTTGTTCACTTAACCTTCAGTTTGGCAGGTGGGCATAATCTTTTCTCTTTAATAACGCGAAATATAATGAAATCTATCCCTTTTAAAATATACCCTAAAATATTGCATAGATATACTTCTGTCAAGAAATAAAAATCTATCTCGTTCACGTAACTTTCACTGTGGCAGGCAAGCTTGAAGATCTCACTTTTAGTAAATTCGCTGTAATATTAGTTATTTAAAAAATCAGCTTTGTTAAGGTGTACAATAATTATTTTATCCAATATTTTCACTTGTTGTATATAGTTAGAATATATTGGGGTTGCTATTATATCTGAACAATCCAAGAAAATTCCAGGAAAAGGAAAAGATTTTTTGAGAGTGTCTTATACAATATAAGAGAAAATAAGAAGAGACTTTGCAAATCTCTTTTTTCTATCAAATGTGTTCCAGTCCCACCAACCTTGAACACAAAGGATGATTTCATTTCTCGGAACAATATTTGAATGTTAACCTTACCACTGAAGGTTGCTAAGAAGAATATTTTGGTTGAGTATAATGTAGAAAACGGTGAGAAAGATGCACCAGTCTCTCGCATTCGGTATCTTTTCCAGATTGATTTGACTCCAACTTGACTCGACTGGGTTGCATACCCTTGAATTGGCTCAAAATGCTGCTGAAGAATGCGAACAAAGTCATGTAGTGGTTACTTACAACTTGAATATCATTAAACTAACATGAAATACAGAAAAAAGAAAAACCTTGGATCAGCAATGTTTCGCCAATTTGGGTCCTTTTCGTATCTAAGTAGCATTTTTAAAAGTACTTGGAAAATTGGTCGAGGAATCTGGTTTGACGTACATACTGTCAAAATCAGATCTTTTGGCTCCATAATGATTTCATCAGTTGAACACACTACAATCGACGTAAAAGATTACACTCTCTGTTCGCCTTTGTGTCGAAGATTACTTCTCTGATTAATTTGATCGTATATATCTTATGTGCTCCTCATATCTAGTCTTAATTGTATGTCCCGTTTGTCCAATATATGTTGACTAGATGTGAGAAGCACATAAGATATAAAATATATATATATATATATACACGATTAAATCAACCAGAGAAGTGAGCATTAGCGCGAAATGCAATAGAAGAAAAGCGCAAAATTGTTTGCAAATGCGTCAGTGATATATAGATACGCTCATGAATATACAAGATCATTAAAAGAAGCAATAGAAAGAAAATTACACGATAACACATTAAATAAAAAATGTGATTTGAAATTAAGTGAAATTTAGAGTATCTTGTAGTAATAATAATAAGTAATAATAATAAACCAAAAGTAGTAGTAATATTAAAAAAACGGTTGATATAAATTCGAATCGAACTATAATTTGTAACAATATTTAATTGGTAAATATTAAAATATAAAACGAAAACAACGTTAAAAAAATAAACATAGAATTATACCAAAATGATTGTAACAGATCCCTCAACTACTACAATTCTAAATATCAACGCAGTCAGTACGTTTGAAACGTCAGTTAAATAAAATGATCACGAATAGAATACCAAAAGCCGTATTTATTGAATTATAAACATCGCTTGCAAATTATGTGGAATATACACCTATTAACTTGTTTGTCTTTGGGAATGAATGAAAGAACGGGTTTACGGAAGAGTGCAAATATGATTTAGGCAGGTTTTGAAATCCTATTTAAAGAATGAAAGTGCACTCATTTGCTTAAGAAGGGGTAAAGAGAAAAGCATCGCAAAAAGGAGAGGGAATTGAGCTTAAGATGGAGAGAAATGTGTTTGGAGATTTATTGACCATCTTAATAGAGAATGACATCTACGTCAAAGCAGTATTGTAATACCCATTAACACCTGTATCTTTATCATAATTGCGAGTCGATTGCATCTGATAAAAACTGCTCTCAGTGAAATATTTCAAGTGAATGGAGTATCGCTGCATCTCGACGTAGTTAGATTTTTTTTTTCTAAATATTCTTGGAAAAGTAACTAACTGTAATACGTTATAACCACAAAGAAAATTCGTAGTAAGACTGGCCCGTACAGTTGCTAAAAATTGCACCTAGTATCTGATTATTTCCACGAGTCTCCTTTAATTAGGTGCTGCGAAAAAGAGCGTCGTTCTGAAATAACGGTACATCGATCCAAGTAGCAAGAACGTCTCAAAACACTTCATATAGTATAATGGGTTCCAATCAAAAGAGACCTGCAGATTTAATTGAAACATTGAGAGGTGATTCTTTCAAACAGACTATAGCAAAGTTTCGTGTCAGAGAGTGAACGAGTAACTAATATGGAGTTTACTTCGATTGCTTGTCAGTTTCGTCACTTCTGATAAAACCATATACGAACACCGAACCGTCGGCTGCGGTCCACTCTTCTAGAAGCAGACAAAAGAATCTCTACTCTGAGGAACAAGGTCAAGTTGTGGTCGAAACTAACGATACTGTTGCTTTTTTATCTTCATAGGAAATATCGACAAAATCAACCCGAATGTCAACATATATATTGAAGTTGAAACTTATTACAAAGTAAACTGAGTGTATATATATCTGGGACTTCATATGTTCAAATACATTTACCCATTCAAGTCTCCCCTTAACTGTTATGAACGCTGGAGCTGTAACTAGTCGTAGAGAGGTAGAAAACAATAATCCTTACAAGATCGCTTCCAAAACTTCGGCAAATTGAGGGCCATTCGGTTTGAGACTGAAATTTCGTGTATGATCTTCATCACTCGAAAATCGTTATTTTCAATCTATATCTTACTGTTTTTGAAATATTTGATCCTGAAGAAACTTTTCGTCAACTAGCACTACAAATAATATAAGTATAAAGTATTTAAAATATCACAAGGAACTTCGTTTCATAACATCTTCGATAATTTTAACATCATTTGAGTCAGTAATTGTATTATATTCCATCTTTTACCTTTGATCTTACAGTCTTAAAGTATTCAATTTGAACCTTAAAGTGATTGGGTAATAATTTTGTGAGGCCCTATTTAGTTTTTAGTTCTCAAAGTGTATATTCTTTCCTTTCAGATAAGTATGAACCCTCGTAATTTATTGGTACTCCTTTTCAATTTCAAGAATGACCACCGACAATGTTGCATCATGTTGATTTTGGTAAAGCAACACGTAGTTTTATATTTAGTCGATGTTCCACTGATTTTTCACAGGTTCATACTTCATATAAGACGAACACATTATATAAAATCTCATCTCCGTTTGTATTACGTCAAAAATATCGATTTACGTTTACCTTATTTTTATCTCCAGACCAAGAGGGAATATCAGTTTAGTTTGATTTTTCCTTAAGTCATTGTTCATGGTAAGTTGCATGATCAACATTAAGCGTATACGGGCTGTATCAAAAGTTCGCGACCATAGGTCAACTCCATCATGAGTAAAGATCGAAAAAACGGAAAGAGAAAATTTGTTGGAAATACGAGGTTTTAAATCTAAAATAGTGGAATTTTCGCAATTACATGAGCCGTTTTGCTCCAAATTGGTACGGTCCTCTGTGTCAAGTGATAACATTTCCAGTTCAGCAGGGGTTGGAACGGAACTTAAGAGCACGCAAATATGATGCGGGCAGCCTGCACATTGTTGTGTAAGGAAACCTAGAAGACCTCAAATCCTTTTCCCAACAATGCTGTATAGTACGTATGATGAGGGCAAATGGAACAGCCTGCTGAACTGACAACGTTACTTTTTCATTTGACATAGGGTGCCTTTCCAGGTGAAGCTCAAACAGCTAGTGCGATTATAAAATTTCCATCATTTTAGATAGAAAACCACTTATTTCCAACAACTTTCCTCTCTCTCCATTTTTCCATATCTTTACTCATAACGGAGTTGGCCTATGGTCCCGGACTTTTGGTGCACCCTGTATATTGTGTTGCTTCTAAAAATTACACGACTAGGTTTTTATAATACGTACAGCTTTCTTCATATGATCGGGGTGAAAGGTTTAGAATTGATTATTACCGTGTTTACTCTCATAATAGTCGCACTTTTCGTGTCATTTTTTTAATGCAAAAGTCCAACTGCGACTATTATGCGAGGAAAGCTGCAATTTAACTTGTGCTGTTTCTGAACTTTCCCATTTTTGTTCGAGCAAAAACACGCAAGAAAGAATTTTCCAAAATCGAAGTTTCCGCTCCCGTAAGTTCCACCGGAACACGTAATGACCAGGCTACGCTCTCTTCCAAGTACCATAATGATGAACGTCAATGAACTGGAAGTGAAAGTCTTGTAGCAACAAAGATGGTTTATGTCGCTTTGGCGCCAGAGGTGTCTGCCAGTCAGGAAGTGATTTTTAAAATCACAACCAAATGTTTGAAACCCTCGAGGCAATACGATGGAATGCCGGATCAGATGAGGTGGATGGAAACAGGTCCATACTACGAGGGGTCGCGCAGAATGGAAGGTGGAAGTAGGTTGCCTGATCTCACTTGACAGATGGGTCACATTGTTGCATGTCAGTAATCACGAAAAGTTTTTTTTCGCTCGGACTCGCGTAAGATAAGCAATTTCGAAAAAAAATCTCGTTCACAGAAACAAAAATCCCTTAGACTGTGACTTCTATGTGGGGATTTTTTTTTCCCGAATGTTTTTAGTTCAAACTTAAGGTGCGACTATTATGCGAAGGCGACTCTATGTAAACACGATAATCTTTCATTATAGAACAGAGAAAAGTACTGTTGTTATGACGTCTTAGACAAAAAAATAGATCACGAATACTGATCAAGAAAGTGTATAAGAGTCAATGTCACATTATTAAGCTGAAACGTTTTCTGGCTCTGATACGCAAATTTCTTCTCGGAATGCAAAGTTTAATAGTGGATGCAAGTACTTCGCTAAGGTAATGCCTGGTCAGCAGAAGAATTACCCAGTGCTTGGCTTTTAGCTTGTCGGCAACGTTTTTAAGATTCGATTTTTAATATCTGTGAAGAATTTATGTTTCATCCATTTGTGCTTTAGCTCAGCACATAAACTTTGTAGAAAGACCTCGATTTGGTAAATTTGGCTTAATGCAGACAGCATTGGATTTCACCGTTTGTTAGATTCAAAATTAAAAATCCAAATTACATTAAAAAAAAAATTTCATCATTGCATCATTTTTTTAAATTTTATTTTTGTCAATTTTATCGTATTCAAATCATAACTGAGTTCTTTCCAAACCGCAAATCAAATACTTTTGAACCATAATCGAATAGTTTGTTAACGGGAATTTCATAATCAAATACTTGTGAAACTGTCATCAAATAATCTGTACACCGAAGCTTTGTTAATCTAATCGAATTCTTTTAAAACCTAATCAAATAGTTTCCAAGCCGATTAAAAGAAAAAAAAAAAGTGTGACAATAAATATTAAAGTTCGGAATTTTCTTCAAATCGAATTCTTAAATTTTTAGTGAATCCAATTCTAAAAATGCTTTTATCAATGATGAGAAACTTTTCAGGAATGAATTCTTATTTTTATATAATTTATTTTTATCAAACGACTTGCTTAGTTTTATCAGACGGTTCTAAAAAAAAAAATCCATCAAATCACAGTTGTAAAAATTTTTTCATCCAACACATTTCAAAATACTTATTAAATTCATTTCAGCAGTAAATTCTATACTACTTTTAACCATGAAAATTTCAAAAAATTAAATACAATTAGCCAAAGGAATTCTAAAATTAAACACTTTTTATTAGTCGATTCTTGAAATTTATTTTTCGTCTATACTGTTTTTCATTAAATGAATTCTTAAGATTTTAACTTGATACCTACAAAACATTTTTTTCCGAATGAATTCCAGAACCTTCCTAATTGTTTTTATCAAAACGAACTTGAAACTTTTTACCAAAGTAAAGAAATTTTAGCAGTCGTCATTAAGTGAAAAATCAGTCAAAGAAAAACGTGTGAATTATAGACGTCCAATATTTGTTCTTGAAACTAATTCAATTTAAACCGACAAATTTTTGACATTCTAAAAAATAAACCAAAATGAATTTTAGATATTCTTCTAAATAAAATTGGCTTGATCCATAAAACTGTTGCAAGAGATAAAAATATATCGAACAATGATTGGTTACCCAGTGGTTAACTGGAGAAATCTCAATCTTAAAAGTATTTTTTCTCATGTGCTACTATGTTAATGCTATGCGTAATGGACTCGTAATCTCAACATAAAACTTGGCTTGAGGTTAGTAAAATATGGTAATCGTAAGAAGATCTTAAACTTGATGCGAGCTCAAACATGAAACCCTAATCTAAATTTAAAATACGACATAGTTTAAATAATCATATCTACCTAACTTTTATCAAATATTTGATCATAGTTTTAAACAATGACATCTAACAACCATGAAAACAATGCGGCATATAAACTGTGAAAGGCGAAAATAAATAAATAAAATAATGATACTAATAAAAGTGATCTAAATTAATAATTTAGGTGTCAAAATACAGGTGAACTAGTCAAAATTTGGTTGTAACAAGTTAAATGTAAGTTTAAAACCCACATACGAATACAAAATTTAAGTGAGCCTGACATGGACCCGTGCCAGAATTTGGGTGCAGCAACTATCATTTAAGTATGCGAGCAATGAAAGAAATTAGTTTTGGAGAAAGTTAAATATATATCCCTTTAACAAACTTGTAACTATGCCATTTTTTTAGTGAATCATATACCTCTAGCAGCTTTGAAACAAGCTGGTCTGATGCGTTGAAGATAAATTATTAATATGAGTACTAACAATACGGCACTTGATAATAATTGAAAAATTCAAATATGAAACAAAAACACACATCTTCCATTCAGGACTAGAAATAATAAGCCTGCCACAACATCAGAAATATCGGGAAGACAAAGATTTCTAAATCAGTATGTAGTAAGTTACGATAGAAAATGTGTATTTACGAGTATTTAATATTAAACTTATTCTTTTCCTAGGAACCATTTGAGGTACATTTTCTGCTACAATTTTCTTGACGATTTATTTCAAAAATTTCATGAGCGGTACCACAACTGAAATGTGCAGATGCATATTATTGCAGACTCCTTTCACAAAGAGAACAGTGTAATTTTAACTTGCCTTGAAATCAATGTCCATGTGAAGAAAAGTATATGTAAACGTGCAGTAGATAGTAACTGCTCTAGTTGTTCATTTCACGTTCCATATTTTTCCAGAATAACGGACTTGTGGTGGTCATATTATTCGCCCCTTTCTTGTAATAGACGAGAAGTGTAATAGCTACTATTGATAGTTTTTTTTTTTTTTTTTTTTAACTTTGGTCCTTTTCCATTTTTTTCTTTCCTGTGCACAGGTTGCTAATATTTTCAACCTAGTTCAGATACATCTGATTGAACAACAGCTGGGCGTAAACGTACAGTAGGTAGTAACTGTGCTAGCAGTAACAGTAAGATACAATAAAAAATATCGTCGCTGCTTGTTAAAAGTAACATGAAGGACAAGCACGATTAAAAAAAGAAAAGACATCAGTGGCGGCTAATGTTAATGTTGCAGCGTTGCGCAACAACCAACGTATTTCAAAGAAAAAATATTATTACCAGTAGTAGTAAGGAACACAAAATGTTTACTTTATAATACTCCCATATATTCCTTAAACAACTTATATATATATCTATATATCTATCTATATATATATATATATCTATATATATATAGATATATATACACTTCTATAACTAAAATCCATTAATTTGTTTCAAAAAGCGAAAAATAATCCATCACAGAGTCTCTGATTTACATTGCGTTGCAGCGAGCATACAACGACCAGATTCCTTCAGCGCGGCAATTAGAGCGAATGTTAAATCTCCTTTTCCCTATCTCAGAATTTAAAGGCTCTGGTCGTTGCAGTGCTTCTGCAACAACGCGGCACGGTTTCCAGTGAACGAGAAGGCTTTTAGCGCTAAATAAGATCTCTAAATTTTATTTCAGTATAAATTAAGAAATGGAATTCATTTTTTTGCTTTCATATTTTTACATTACAGGACTGTTGAAGCAAACCAACTTAATGACACATATTAAAAAAAAAGCGATAGCAGAATTAGAAAATAAGAAGGAAAATATGTAGTAGAGCAGAAGACAAATGAAAGTAAAGACACATTTACAAGTTAATTTTTGGTTTATATAATAAAGGCTTTTGTACAGTTATAGGCGTTCACATAAAACTGTATGATGGGGAAACGCCACACTAAATTTGGGATTAGTTAGCAATGCTCAGGGGCACACCCATAAGCGGGATTTCACCGGGTCCGAACCTCCCAAAAGTTTCGAATCTCGAATAACATTTGCAGACTTTCTTAACGAATTATACTAGTTTAGCAGAGAAATTATTGATGTAGGCTAAAGATTTGATTTTACGGTTCATCATAGGCTCATACTCTTTCTTTTCTTATAAAAATAATCGTTCTATCATTTTTTCCTAAAAATATAAGGAGCAGTAATTCACAATTGCTTGTCGTCATTTCTGGTTCAGAATAAGACAGATTCGACATTACATAGACGTATTGGACCCCTATGAGCAAACATTTCTGGGTGCAGAACTGCAACGCTATTTGTTTTGACGTTGTTTGACTTTTTGGCTTCTATGGCATGCTGATCCTACATCTGGCGGGTTTCAAAGTTCGCTTTCCAGAACGTATAACATTGACAAACATCGTTTCGCCTCATGTGGAAGCACGCGCAAATCCCGAGGGGTTGAGGGGGACATGTCAATTTCAGTCTTGGAGCTGGGGGGACCGTCCCTCCAATAATCCGATTTGAAATATGTTTTTTGGGGAGAAATGTGATGATTTGTGTCCGATTGCCACAAAGGAAAGTGAGATAAAATTGATGTCTCCCAGAATAAACCTCAAATCTGCCCGCCTCCCAATGTTGAAGACAACTCTGCTCCCTTGATCCTCCCAGCATTGCATTGTTTTTTAACTTGATAAATATTTTGAACATAGCTTTAAAAAAATGTTGAAAACAGATTTACGCCGCTGTGTAGAAGGAATTATTTGTGTTCATCATGCATTGCTTACAACTAAGATGTATAATTTGGAATGTAGTTTCTTTTGCGCACACACATACACACACGTGTGTGTGTGTGTGTGGGTGGGTAGGTAGGTAGGTGTATATGTGATATTGGCGATTCATATACCTCTTTAGTATCAGCTGTGTAGTTTTTAGTTATTAGATTTAATTGCATTGTGTGCGCTCTAATTCTATAAATGACCTACAAATTCTGAATGGATTCTATACAATTAGGGTTGCCAACTCTGAAGAAAAAAAAACGGACCCCTTCAAAATTCGCTATGGTATAGGTCTAAGTGTGAAGTATTTCTGTTCAGATCCATCCATGGAAAGAAAATGTACTATCGTGAACAAAAGTACATTAGAATCATAACTCTACATATCCTTAGTACATTCACTAATAAGCTTAATAGATACATTGTGCTATAAATGAGAAACTGAAATTGGCATTGATAATTTTATTGTATTTACCAGTAACTGCCACTTCTTTAAAATTATCGAAACAGATGAAGAAAAGTATATTAATCCTTAAGTGACAATTTTGGATTTGGAAAATGAAATTTATTCTTTAAACTTTACTTCAACTACAGGAAATTGCTATAAGAAGTCATTTTTCACTCGCAATAAATGTGTATAATTCCTTACAAGTAAATTTCAAATTTTCCCTCATACAGTCCCTGTCCTCTCTTTAAAATTATCTAGGGGGAGCGGTGGCTCAGTAGTAGAGCGTTCAACTCCGGAGCTTGGGGTCCCCGTTTCCATCCCAGCTCGCGCCGTATGGACTTTGTGATAAAAAAAACACCGTGCTCGTGGGTTTTCCCGGGTTTTCCCGTTTTCTCCCACTTTCTTCATTTCACTTATCTCTCATTATCACTGTCTCCTTTAGCCTAACCGGCATAAACGTGGATCGTAAAACGTAAAAGATTTCATTTCATGTCATTTTAAAATTATCTAAACAGATGATAGTGAAAGATGACAGTTTTGACTTACAAAATGGAAGATACTTTTTAAATCTATACTTTTTAAATCTATGAAATTGCTTCTAACTAGATATAAATTCGAAAAAAAAAAAATCGGTTATAAAGGACTGGTAAGAAGTTTGTCCGGTCACCGGCTTCAATCAAAATAACAGCAATATTTCCGGCCAGGTCGGTCAAAAACTGGCCAGTTATCAACACTATACAATGAATTCTGTAAGTAACTTACAAAGAAGCCATTTGCTCAGCTCTCCACTGAGGAAAAACTTGCAATTAAGGCTTAGACAAACCAAGCAAAGGACAATTCAGGAGAGTGTTCGAAAAAGATACGTAAAATAATAAGTGACTGTGTGGGTGCGAAGTAAAGAATACACTATTTTGCTTTCCGTGTCTATTGTTTGGTGGTGAAGATCGTGGACAAAATTTTTACTTTTTAAAAATCAGATGAGTCAAGTTTCTATCTTCTGTCTCCGATGTTCGTACTGCAACACCCGAAACCACAATCCACCGTCCGCCACTGGAAGACATGTCGAATTTACCCTAGGTCTGCCTCCTGTCAATATTTTCTGTCTCTTGCTATAACACAGCAATAAATAAGAAAGCAATATACATATAATATTAACACTGAATAATTTATTATCCCCGTTATTCTCGAATTTTAATAAGCCTGGTACTAGCGACACTCTTCCTTTGCCAGATATTGAACAATGAGAAGCAATTTCAAATGAGAAAATACTCGTAATAAAAGCCTCTTATTCTTGCGTTATATTCTCCATAATTTGACAGGTTCTCAAGAGACAAATATGTCCTACATGTAGTATTTCTAATTATTCTTCAACAATTGGGGAAACATAGTTGTTCACTAATGGGATGTGTGCGATTTTCCGCTCAGTGGACATGTGTTAAATACCTGCTAAGAGTAAACAAAAAATGTTTTGGAATTAATTTCTCTGAAAATTTCTTCCCTAAACTTAACTGCTTATTATTTGTAATAAACTATGAATGGAATAAAGAATATTGAAAAATCTAAAAATCATCAGTTCTTTCAAATTTTAACTAAATAAATTAATAATCTATTCTAGTTAGTTTTTTCTGGGAGCCCAGAAATTTATATGCACAGTTTTCGACTTCATAATTGTCAGACATTCATATTTTTTGCATTTGTCAGAGGTCTAGTAAGCTTTGTGTGGGTGTGGGTGTGTGTGTGTCTGTGTCTGTGTCTGTCTGTCTGTCTGTCTCACAAACATTAAAATATCTAGTGAACATCCTTAACAAAAAACATGACAAAGAATGGAAAGGTTGCGTTTTGAAGAAAACAAAGCACTGTTGTGCTTCTAATGAAAGTAATCTTAACCTATGTTCCCTGAACAAGTAATAACACTTCTGTACCGATCTTCAATACTGGTCAATGCAATACTCAAAGTAGCTTCTATATTTTTGTAAATAAATGCCCATGTAATATTTTGAAAATGACTCAACGAGGCTAATAAAATTCTCACATAAATACATAATATATATACATATATATATATATATATTTTATCTGGTCACCAAATTCATAAAATTTATACCACTGGCTTATATTTCTGTTAATTCTTATGGATTAAGGAAATACAACTTCATCTTGACTTGCAACACTGTTAACCTTCTGGTATCACAGACTATGCCAGACTGTCCCCCCTGCCGATATTTGCATGGTACAACATTTCAGTGTTTCTGTCCATTAGTTTAAAAGTTACAAAAACATATCAAGATCAGTTGTTCACCTTATAGGAACACCTTATACCTGTATATGTAGGGTGGATCTTGTAACTTCTAAACTAATGTACATAAAATGCTGAACTTTTGAATCATTTAAATATCGGCAGGGGAATGGTTTGACATACTTGGATACCACAAGGTTAATAGTGTTGCCAATCTAACATAAAGTTATTTTTTCAAATGGCACTAGGTAAGATAATTACACATTTCAAATCTACGTATTAAATGAAAATATACAATACCACAATTGTTGTGTAGCGTTGCAAACTACGGACATTGCAGTATTACAAACATCGGAAAACAAATTGATTTTGTAGAGTACTACAACAGTAATAACGCAAGGGTAATGCACATCCGAAGTACCTTAATGTCGAATAGTAGGTCATCGTACGTATTTCTGACAAGTAGAAACAAAGTTACAGAGAATTAAGAATTTAACTTTTTAACGTCGGCACTGTATTTCGAGAAGTGTTTGGATAAGTATCACATCCAATTACATACGTAGTTTTCGGTAGACGTAAATATGATAATGCCGTTTACAACAGTTTGATATCTCAAAATATTCCGGAGATATGAAAAAATGGTAAAATTTGATATATTTCTTGAAATGGCTTATTTGCGGGAACTTTGTAAAACAGTGTTTGATGTACTTTGCCTCTATAACATTACAACAATACTTCTTGGTAAATGAGAGTACAATAAGTTCTCGGAATTACATAATTTTAAGTGGTGTTGCAGACTTTAACAATTTTTATATCTCCAGAACGACTTGATATATCAAATTGCTATAAACAGCATAGTGATATTCACACCTATTGGAAACCATGTATCCAATTGGACGAGGTATATTTAAAGAAATTTTTCAAGTGAAAGCTTTTGAAAGAAAGTCAAATTTTAAATCCCTTTGTAACTTTGTTCTTATACATTCGTAATTCGTCATATCATGATCATATATTAGGTATCTTGACTACGCATTTCTCGGTGTGTCTCATTTGCTTTTTATATATATACATATATATATATATATATACAGTGGCGGATCCAGGATATGATCAAGGGAGGGGCTGAGCCATAGTTTGCCGTTTTATCCAGTGTAAAGCAGGATTGAAGCCCATTTTATCCAGTGTATACCTGAGCGTCAAGGGGGGGGGGCTATAGCCCCTATAGCCACCCCCTTAGATCCGCCACTGTATATATATATATATATATATATATATATATATATATATATATATATATTGATGTAGAAATCACCAAAATTTAGATGTTTCTGATACTGTACGTGCTTAATTTGCAACATTGAATAAAAAATGTAATATTGTAAGTTTTCGTTTGTCATATAGATTTGAAATAAGTAATAACTTGATGTAGTGCCATAAAAAACAAAAACAAAAAATGTTATGTTGGGTCTGCAACACTGTTAACCCGCTAATATCACATAATATGCCAGACAATGGACCTCTGCCAGTATTTGAATGGTACAAAGTTTCAGCATTTTTTTCTTCATTAGTTTAAAAGTTACAAGGGCGTATGAAGGTAAATGGTTCATGTATATATATGTTGCCTCGAGTGTAACATATATTAAATATTGATTTTCCAGAATATTGAACCAAGTGCGATGTGTATACCTTTCCGAAATCTGATAGTGTACAAGTTTCACAACATGTGTAACTAACTTCCCGTTGGTAAGAATTTGTGTAGGTTACAGGGGCTTTATGCTTGTTTCCACATAGTCTGCTGCCTTAAAAATACATACAAAACATTATATACGTATTTTTTGTAAGGAAGAAATCTGGGAATGGGATGCGAATAACGAGTATTAAAAATAACGTACAGTAAGTTAATACGTATATATTTATTTAAATGCTTATAATATTTGGTAGGATTACGCTTGATGTGGATGATGTACTTAAAATCTAGGAACATTTTTTAAAAATTATTGTAGACGAACTGTGGCGTTACAGAGTACATCATTTCAGACAGTTAAGTTGTATATATATTTTTTCTTACTTTGCAAAATCTCTACGTGGGAGCCATGTCTGACCCGATAAATAAGCAACAATTAAAGTCTCGAAGCACATGCTGGGCCATGTCTGGCAAGAGTCCAATTACCGCGTTGATGTTTAGGTCTCCTTTAGAGTTTCACATCACGTGAAAGTGGAGAGACATATACAAGTTCTTTCACATAGCCCCACAAAAAAGAAAGAAAAAAAAATCAAAAAGGGATTATATCCGAAGATCTTGGAGTACATTTTACACGCAGTGGTCCTTTGTTCCACAGTCAATCCAATGATTGGATAGCTCTACGTTTATGTGTGCTACGGAAAAATGTAGTAAGACTGTGTCTAACTGAAGAACAAAGTTGTAAGTGTCAATACTTAATAAATAACGGCATTGACCAGTTCGGCAACATCTCAAGGAAAGACTGACCAGTTAAGTTGGTTCTTCAGAGAAGAGAGCTGCAATAAGTTTCTCGCGAGATATAGCACAAGAAACATTATCCTTTGAAGATTCTTGCTTGTGCTCAACAATATTGTGCGGGTTTTCTGTTCCCCAAATTCTGCAATTGTGCTTGTTTACTTTTCCGTGTATTGAATGTTGCCTTGTCCTTAAAAAAAAAAAAAAAAAAAAAACTATCAATTTCATACATTCATTTTCTTTCTAATGCAATGCACAGCAAAAAGTTCGAATCGCCTGTCTTTGTTTTGTTTATACCGCTTCTGCACTAACTGTAGCTTGTACTGTTTAATGTTTCTTGCGCAAAACACACCACGTGGACATTTCCAGCGTACGTGCAGCTCTGCTTAAAGATTTTCTGGAACAGCTTGTAAACGCTTCTTTCACTCGTTCAATGCCCTTTGCACTCATGCCAGGTTGACCACTTTCTTCAAACACAATCCACTTATAGATTGCCTTTTCGGTTCATACTGCTCTCCCGTTCTTTATCCTTAAATTTTCTTAGGACATCCGTTGCACACTTTGTCTTGTCAAATTTTAGCATGCAAAAAGCTATTTCAGCTCCAGAAAGCCACATCTTGATTCTGACACCTAGCGGCAATATGTCGAACTACGCGGAACACCTAGGAAGGGAAAAATTTTACTCATTGAAGTGGTATACTTTATTGGGTTGTAATGCTATTCGATTGCCTCCAAAAAATTTTTAAAAGTTTTCCTGGACTTTTTGTGCAGGCTGTTTGTAACAGTCGTCACCTCATCGCTCATGGATTAATTAAACTGAAATTACCATTATTGAAGTTTATTTGTACAGCTATGGTATAACACTAACATGATATACACTTATCACTAGTAGTGTGTTTTAATTATATATCAGTTGCTTCCTACACATAGGACAAACCGGATCCCGCGCTTCAGAGTACTACTATTTAATTTTTCAAAACATTATAAACAACATGTTTTGCGTCATTCAATAAAATTCTAATTGTACAAAATCCCAGGATAGTCTATGTAGTTATATTTAGACAAGTAGCTCGTCTGCAGAATACTAAAATATACCACATTAATAAAAATATACCACTATTCACTCCATTGACATTTTCAGTATATTAGTGAGTCAGGTTGTCCTTCCATTTATCCTGCAGTATTCCTATCCAGATGAATGAGTAGGGTTATAAAATTCAATTTTTTTTTCTCATCAGCCTTGCGCAAGTGACGTCTGTCTGCAACAGTATAGCATGTAAAATTAAAACATTAAGTTTGATTTGCAATAGCAGAATAGTCCAGCTTGTTTCGGTATAAATGATTTTTTTTTATTATTATTATTATTTCGTTCACAAGTGTCGAAGTTCGCTTGAAGTTATTTTATTATCTATTAAAATCCATTCAATAGATTGCAAGACTAGTAAGAATAGTTTCTTTAAATGAGTTGCAAATGAATATTTTCGAAGTAGCTCTCCACGTTGTTACATTTTCTAATGCGTGCGCCTTCGGTGCTCGTGGTATTGGATTCACTTCCCGTTGGAAGAGGATTAAAAGTTCTAACGCATTACGAAGGTTCGCATTCCATCTTAAACTATTGGTGCGCTCTTCGTATATCTTAAGTGCTGAAAAGGGACGCTAAACTTCAACAAACATATTTTCTAAGCAGTTTATACAGGATGAAGCAGTGAATCGGGTCATTTTAAAAATGTTATTAGGAGGACAACAACTTGGAATACAAACTAGGTATGAAAGTGTTTGCTTATTTGCGAATTTAACTCACTAAACAGAAAACAATGTTGAACCAAAAATGAAAACTATTGCAGTTTTTTTTTCTTTCTTTTTAAATAAAGATCGAGTTTCCTTGCATCTATATGTCAATCCCAGAACTGAAACTTGGCATTCAGGAAGAAGGCACAAGAATGTCTCTATATGTGCAGCATAGCAATCGATGAAATTAGCAAGAGGCTTACTGAGCGTGTATAGCTGAATGACAGTCATCTGCAAGATATCATTTTTGGACAGTAACGTTTTTAGTGCAATATTGTTTACTACTTTATTTTGCGCAGTAATGTTTTCTGCTTGGTAACTTAAATTAACAAATAAGTAAATACTTTCATGTCTAATATGTATTCGAACTTGTTACACCCAAATAAATGTCATCATTTCGTTCTAATAACGTTTTTAAAATGACTCAGTTCACTGCCGCATTCTGTATTAACGATTTCATAATACAGTTAGCATCTTTTATATTAGTTTAAGTTAAACGAAAAAAAGAATTTAAATTTTTATGTCTAGCTCTGAACGATGGAAAAAAGAAGGAAACAAAGAATCAATGCCAATATATTTCTCATGCGCACAGAATATAGCTCTACATTGCTATCTTACTCTAATAGCTGGCTAGTAAAAATAGTGCGACACAAAGTAAACTTATAAAGCAACAGTAGTGGTTTAATCAGTGCTGTAACATTTCTCTTTGAGGCCCTAGTACAAGAGAATATTTATTGGGCCCCCGATCAGTGAGTTTTTCTGTAGGTCAAACAGCTGGAGTTTGATCCCTTTACCAGAATCACTTCCCCGCTGAACTGGTTTATATGTATGGTATCCCGGTTGATTGTGCGAGACGAATTCGTCTCGGGCCCCTTGCGGCTCCTTCCAGTGAGCCGTTAGCAGGTCATACCAATAAAACAAAACAGTAGTCACCTCTACTAGGTCTTTCGATTTCAGCAAAGAGTATTACATTTAAAATTTATGTTCATAAACTTGACAGAACCCATTTTCAAAAAAACTAAAATAAACCATGCAGATTGTTTGTTCACGACTATTCGCATAAAAGTTTCGTTTGTTCAAACAATTTAGAATTCAGTAGTCACAGAAAAAAATGAATACCGACTTTAGCGGTACTCTTCTTGGATTTATTCAATCAAGTTGATAGGTTTGATGCAACTTTACATTAAATAACGAATAAAGAGATGATCACTATCTCGAATTTATAAAGCTCATGACAAGCAAAAACTTCAAAATTGCCAAAGAAGAAAGTATTATTCCATTATTCTTTATTGTACACAAGATATTGTTTGCATGTCAGCAGCTCTCTGTAACGGTGCTACTTGACAACAAAGACATCACTGGAAGAGAGAAGAATTCTGTATGTGTTTGTCGATATTTTGATAGGTGATATTGTGTCGTTAACATTCTTATTTTAGATATTGTAGCCTATTATACTGATCGGTGATTCGAAAAATAGAAGAAAATATTAAGTTGGAGGAAGTTGGAGATGAGATACGTAGAAGAAAGATTTCCAGAGAACCGAAGGAGTTTAGAACAAGAAAAAACTGTTAATCCTAAGATCTGCCGACAGGCAGAATACATAATAATAATTCTGTAGTGTTGTTAGCGTTTTAACGAACAGAAAAATGTCCAGAGATCACTATACCAATCGACTGGTCTCACTGAGTAGAGCAAAATGATATGTTCATGTGTTGTTTTTGAGAAAATTAAAAAAAAAAAAAAGCCTAATTACTTTGTAAACCTAAAAATTGATGCTGAACGAGAACTATGCAATATATTAACATGAGAGTGACACAAGTATATCCTCTTAAATCTCTTTATTATGAGTCTAGCAAGGTTACAATAGTAATATGTTAACGAGATGTAGCCCAAAGTTATTATTAACATTTAAATTTTATTTTCTATTTACCTAAAATATTGTCTAAAGGTAAGACATATATCAATTGATAGATCACAAAGTTTCTCAATATATCACTATGAAATTTTCAAAATGATATGCTTAAGGATAAATTCTGATGCGTAGTTTCCGAGACAATTCACAAAAACGAATTTTCGAGGCACTAAAAATATGTCGTTCATTGCCAATAATAATTGGTAGTTATGCTGAAACAGATTGTTTATAGCTATCTTTATGTACGTATATAGAAAGAAATATAGTTAAATATCGGATCGTGTCTAACAGTGACGCAATACTCCTAACAATAATACACGTGATCTTAACAGTTACGAACATCATATATACCACTGGTTATATTAATCTGATTCTCACCAATGTTCATGTACCTTTTTTCAAAACTAGAAGCCATAGATAGAACTTTACAGAGTAATCAGAATTTCGTAACATAAGTAGTTAGAATTCCATAATACCTACCAATTTGATTAGTTCAAAAGTATACAGATTAAAATGTAATATACATACACTAAAATATGCAACATAAATGCATAAACATTGTACTGCAAGTAATAAATTATTAGAAACCCTTTGGAGAATAACACAATTGTGTAACATGGAATGCATAATCTTTAAATAACTTTAACAAGAAAAAATAAGCGACCACGAATGTTACAAAGTTAAGCTCGATGCTTATTTTAATAAATCAAAATTTAGTTGGTTTCTTTTATCGTACTGTAATGTAAATTTTTGAATATATTGACCATGTCGGTAGGTGAATATCAGCCGGTGATGATAGAGCAAGTGTAACGTAAATTACTTTTTCAATAACTTTATCTATTATATGAAATTATACGCATACGCATAGCAGATTAAAGTGTTCCCATGGAAAGAGCTAACACTACTTCCGACGCAATGCCCTTCCCTGTGACAGGTTTTGACTCACCCACTATCTTTCCATCCTAACCCAGCCTCTCTACTGACTGTACAACACGGCAGGACTCTGAGTAACCAATTACTCTTCAACTCATTAAGAAATGCTTCCAATTTTCATTTTCTGAATAGTACTTTATAACATACGTTTCTCCATCAAAATGAAATTTTCATAACTGAAAGGAAAAACTTCTCGTGACCCACAAAATAGCAACCTGCGACCCACACTTTGAGAAACACTGCTTTACATTGTAATTTTCTCCAATTATTCTAACTTCTAAGTTGTGCTATAGGAATATGATTCTACTTTTAGATTCTGATTCATGAAATAAGTTAATGATGAAATGGTCTTTTAAGGAGAAAGTGTATTTTCTGTAAAATGACGACAAAATGGAGCTTAAGAATCCTTAGTGTTCGTTACCTTTAAAAGCAAAGGAAAATCCCGCCTTTATGAAACCATCACACAGTAAATACAGAATATTCTACAATATTATTAGCGCTTAGCGAAAAATAAGGCCAAAGTTGTAACTTGTAAGAATCGATAGATTTCATTGAGCTGAAATGAATGTAAATCCTCATGCATAGTTTCCGAGAAAATCGATAACAACAAATTTCTTTTCTGTATACTTAAAGCGTAAACGATAATCACGCACCCTATTAAGATGAAACTAATACTAAAATATACATTAATTAAACTCATAACATTCGGGAAACGACAGTATATAATATGGTTGATAAAATAAAGCCCAAAATCATTATCTACTCTTAAACTTTATTTTTGTTCTAATTGTTGAAAGATAAAACATAGTTCGAGATGAACAAAATGACATGACTGAAGGATGAATTATCGTGAAATTTTTTTGAGAAAATCAAAGGAAATGAATGTTTATGTATGTGAGTGTATGTCGTTATGTACGAAAATACATGTCGCTCCTTGCAGTTTGATGAAGCTTAAAGTTTCTGTTATCCTGCAAAAGTTTTATTATTATTATCAATTTATACAGTTCTCATCAAGTGGGCCCTGTGGGGGATTAACACCGTGTGCCTGGATTTTTCTCGGGGTTTTCCCTCTTTGTTCCACTTTCGTCATTCAATCATTATCATTGATCTCATCACGACCGCCTCCCTTAACGTAGGTCGTAATTGTTGAACCTTGAACTAACAAAAAAAAAAAAAAAAATCTATAAGAAAAATACAAACTCTTAGGGAATAGATTGTTTCTAGTATTGTTTGATTTCTCTCAACTGTCCACATTATTATTCCACCAACTACTTCATAATCATTCACTTTCATATCCTTCTCTTTTGGCTTAAAAGGCATAATTGTGTGGTCAAAAAAAAAAGTATTTTAATTTCGTTTCAAAAAAGGTTGGCAATATGTAATACTGTTAAAACAAGGAATTGGTTTATTACATACTTTACAGCCACTTACGTTTTCTTTAGTTTTGTAGGATTGCGACATAAATTTTTATTATTTAGTCCGTATAAACAAGTTTAAGCAGTGTTACGAACTGCATAATTATTTTCATCGCTGAAACTATCTGAAGTTTCAAATTCGTATAAATCGCGTTATGATTCTTACATTAAAATAAAACTAGTTACAACATATCTTCATATTTTTTTAAAGATAGAAACATTATAAAATTAAGAAAATACAAAGATACTGTATGTTTCATATGTTTTTCATTCCTATTTGCGCTCTTATTGTTTTATCAGGCTTTGTATTTCACTTATCAATGATGTTAATAGTGTCCTTATATCAATGAAGGAGGTTTCTCGTATATTTCGTTTAAATTCGATAAGGATTTCAAGTATTCCATCAGCTGACATACCGTTAGAAAAGTATAATTTAAACCTATTTTTAACAAGGTTCATCCTCCAATGTTGTGAGATATGCGATATATTTTTCTATTTCTCGTATATTCTCAGTTGCTTCTTCATTGGTTCGTAGATTAATGTAGTCTATATATACATATTACGTTAAACTAAAATTATGATACAGCTCCTTCGTGGCTAAGCGGTTAGCGTACGCATCTTTGGCGTGGGAGTCCCGGGTTCGATTCCCGGTGGGATCTCATGTTAGGATTCCACGTTAATCAGTAGGTCCGTCTCATATAGCCTCGCTGCTGAAGGGGACGTTAAACTGAAAATCAACTCAACGAAAACTATGATATACGAGAAAGGTTTTGCATGCCTTCAAGTAATGAAATGGCAATATTCGCCTTGGCAAAAGCTTTCTATGTGATACAGAAGAAATGGAAATCAAATTTTAAAACCAGAATCAAAATAAGTTAACTTCATATTCTTATTTCATTAAATTCTTAAATATTATTATGTTAAATTTTGATTTAACTAAAGACAAACTCAAGTAACAATGTGATAAGCAATTCTAAACAGCAAAATTGGAGAATGCAAAATTCTTACAATATATTATAGTTCTTATTTATCTTAAGATTTGTGAAGAATAATGTGTTAATTTTCACATTTTGGCGAAATACGTTATGTCGGTAGTTTAATAATTCTGTTGTGAGTCTTTAATACTATGCTTTTTTTATTCTATTTTGTAATCCATGTGCTCATAGTAACGCCAGCTAATTTTCACTTTATTAATGTTGACGATTTATTATGTGTACCGGTACAGTGCAGTAATAATGAAGCAAGGAATTCATTGTTTTGTTAAGTGCCAAAAATTAAGTTTTCGTAGTGACATAGTCTTAATTTTTAAGTGGAGATTGTAATTGAAAGTTAGGAGTCAGTGTATTATTAGCAGTGGAATACTAGAATTGACAAAAGTACATGACAAGAAAAGAGTAACAGACTCACGTAAATGTTCTCTCATTATAAAACGTGCCATCACAAAAATTATCAGTTGATATTGTAAACTTACTGTTGTACTACTCAGAAATCCGTTAGTCTGGTACATAGTCCTGGTTTCTTATTTGAATTATATCTAGTCCAATTTTATTATAGTCTGTATTTAATATTATGGAGTTACATATTATTTCAACAGTAATTGTTTAAATGTTTAATTTTATGTATTACAGTGTTCATGTTTAATATGTTCTGATTATTTCTAACTCTAATTTGTGGTTTCATATACTTAATATTTTGCTCCTTATTTATTTGCTTTGAACTAGATCTTTTAATGTTTATTTCTTGTTATATGTTATACTTGTAGTAAGAAAATAATGTGAAAATATATACACAGATTTAGGATGACCTTAAAATATGACCTTTATTTTCCCCGTTATATATTGAATAACCTACTCCGCGGTCGCTCTCAGGTAAATAAGAAAATAGAAGGCATGTTGTGGATAGTGAAGTGTATACCCCTAGGACAAAATGTCAATTCCACCCCCCAAATCAGTCCGTGTAATCATGAGCACTTTGACTTTACGGAAACCTCAATATCTCATTTTTTGTCAAGTATAAGCTTAGCCCAAAAGGTATGGGCAAGTATGAAAGCAATGACCACCTGATGGGAAGTCCTCTGAAAGCTGCCTGATAGCTGATCGGAAGTGGAACCTCCAAACTGAAGTAGATCTAGTTCGATACTTCCATCGTGAGATACACTAGTAGGCTCTTAGAGGCTGGTAGATGGAACATCAGCACAAACAGTAACGTATGAGTAACGCAGAATGAATCACGATACCTCACGTCGAAGATGGGTCGTGGAACAACAAAACAGTACTGTGGCCTTTGAAAGCTCACGCTACGGACGTCTATCTGACGATTACTACTGCATTCCTACCAACTGGAAATGCTCCGGAACAAATGAATCATCGCTCGTATCAGGATCTGTATGTGGTACGCCTATCAAGCCATGTCACACTGCTGTTACGTATACCTCTGGTAGGTGATCATGTTTTCATGATCAGATATATACATATATATATATATATATATATATATATGAGAGAGAGAGAGGGAGAGAGGAAGTAATGTCTTCCGGACTTCCAAGTGACATATCTTAAGAGCAGCTGTCTCGACATCGACCATCAGCGCTAACAATGTACACTTTTGGTCATGAAATTCTAGACTGCCTTCCAGAACTTAAGTCCAAGAAAATGAACCTACATACCGTACATCCCTCGGATCTGTGCGTGCAGGGAAATTTATTTTCCTTCCATTCTGCCTCAGAATGACAAGACCAGAACTCTGAAGATCGACGCCAAGTAAATATGTAGTTGATATATAGAAAACATCCATAAAAGATTACGAAAACGCTGAAGTCAAATACTAGCATACTGGGTAATATGATTCAAACCTGTAGGGGGCACGGGATCACAGGATCAGTCCCCAACCCATTCCTTCGTCACTATTCACTATATTGTATCTAGTCTTCCCATAAATACTGTCCCAACTTTTAAGGGTGGCTGTACTCCGCCCGTACAAGCAAGCAACGTCAAGAGCGGCGGTATCTTGAAGCATGAGTCATTGCTGGATGAGCTGAAGAAGTGTAAAAGCGTCAGTTGTAAGTGTTCAAGATAAAATAGGGCGAGTATGAAAATCGTGTCGCCCTGATAGCACTGTATAAGGTTGGCAAATCACCAGGGGAGATTTTCAAAACCTCCCAGCTGCAAATTAGTAAAAAGTTCGTTTTCCACACTATG
This sequence comes from Thermobia domestica, assembly GCF_964235325.1. Taxonomy (NCBI): domain Eukaryota; kingdom Metazoa; phylum Arthropoda; class Insecta; order Zygentoma; family Lepismatidae; genus Thermobia; species Thermobia domestica. The sequence continues at coordinate 168,735,252 of NC_137460.1, forward strand.
ATATGTGGATCTGAGACTGGATATGTGAAAGATCGCCCGCAGCAAGGAAGACCCGCACAGTACGAACACTGGAGCTTGTCAAATCAGTGGCGGCGTATGTCCGACGAAATCCAGTTAGAAAACAATCAATTATGGCTCGTGAACTAAATATATTGAAAATGTCTGTGTCTCGGACGTTAAGCAGTGGCCTGGATCTCCATGCTTACAAAAACTCAAAGAACGTTTGACAAACTGAAGCGCCAGAGGCTCCTAAAAGCAAAGCGCTTACTTAAGCGTTATGCAGCAAATGGGCACCGTCGAATCCTCTTCACTGATGAAAGCATTTCCGGTGTTGAGGAAACCTGCCCAAAATGACAATATATATGCCAGGTCTTCTAGAGAAGCTGGTGTAAAGGCTCGAAGAATCTAGAGGGGTCAGCATCCTGCCTCAGTCATAGTGTGGTGGAGTGTTAGCTACGAGGGCACAATGAAGCTCCATTTCTGTGAAAAAGAGGTCACAATGTCAGCCAAAGTGTACCAGGGGACAGTGCTTGAGAGACTAGTCAAGAATTTCGTCAACCCTCTTCCATGAACAGAACTGGAACTTCCAGCAGGACTCAGCCCCAGCACACAGCAGTGGCTGGAGCCAGATGTTCCCGTTTTCATTTCCACTTCAGATTGATCATCTGCAAGTCCGGTTAAATTGTGGTACAAGCTTCAGGAGATGGGTTGCAAGAAGAGACATCCCAATATTGAAAGTTTAAAGCGGTCTCTTTGGAAGGCAGCTGCAGATTTTCCAGTTTATATGTTGCGTAATGCAATTGATGAGTAGCCACAAAAACTTAAGAACTGTGTGCATGCCAATGGTGGCTATTTTGAATAATTATTTGTGATTCTGGTTCATAATGCATCCATGTAACTCATGTTATTAGGATATTAAAATATCTATAACCATTTTGTGTCAATGTACTTAAAACTTTGGGACAGTATTTATGGTAATATGAGATATTATTGTTTAAATGTTCGATTTTTTTCAACACTTTTTGTATCATGTTTTAGCACAAGTATAATAAAATCACGTGGTGTAGTGGCTAGCGTCACGTATTTGTGATAGTGTTCATTTTAGCATGGCTTTGGTCCCGGGTTCGATTCCCGGTGGGGGCACTCGGTCGAAAAAGTAAAAAGCTTTTTCAGGCCAGCCATCCTGAATGAGATTTTTCTGGGTTTTCCTCATTTACACCAGGCAAATGCCGGGATGGTACCTAATTTATAGGTCCCAGGCCGCTTTCATCCTTCCCTTTCCCCGAATAGTGTGCTCGCCGAGGGATGTCATCCTTCATACGTGACGGGCTAATTGGCCATAGATGCCGAAAGCCCAGAAATCTAAATCCTAATCCTTTGGCATGGCTTCGAATCCTCTCGAAAATTATTATTTTTATAAATACACTGTGTTGTTTCATTTAATGCATATACGGATGTGAGAAAGTTATGAATATATCACAGGTATATAATATAGTACAGTTCATGTAGTTCAACTGTAAATCATATACATTAAACCAAAACAAAATCCTTCTTTTGTGTCTAATATACGCGTATGTTCTTCAATAGCAAGCAATATGGAAATGCCAAGTGTCCATAAATTATCTTTATAACTTCAAACTTTAATCATTTTAAGACTATAAGAGATAATAACTAGAGACCGGATGTTAGGCAAAATGTCTATTCTTTAATATTAAAGATATGATCAAAAATAACGTTTTAAAGTTTATATGGACACTTATAGTTTCAATTTAAGCCAATTTTACTTTGCCTATTTTCTCCCCTTACTACCTAAATAATTGCTTTAGTGCCTAATGTTGCCTATTCTATTCATATTCATCAAAATAAGACTCTACTAGAAAAAATATATAATTTCGTATTTCAAGAAAGGATTCTACCTCATCCGAGAAATATAAGATTAAACGAAACTAACTTATGGGCAGGTCAAAGTCAAGCGTTACCCTGCTACAATAAAAGAATATCGCCAAAAGCAATGACACAGTATGAACCACATCTTCCCCTCCCACTTGCAATTGTTTGCAACAACGTTGCATTCCTCAGGTGCACAAAAGAACTAATATTCTCCAAGTCCACATTTCAGCATACGTCTTGCGACCGGCTGTGTTGTTTCTGACATCGTGTATGCGTGGTTTTGTGAGTAAAAGAAACTTTTCCAAGATGCTTAATGAAGCCATATCTTTGAGTAGTGAATTGAATAATTATGTGAAGACATTCGGTTGTGAAGTGTTTACAACTGACGGATACATACTTTGTTGCAAGTTATGTGAAAAGACAGTGAATTGTGCGAAAAGATAGCGTTACACAACATGTGTTAGTTGAATTTATTTTCTTAATTGTATTGAGTATTTATCTTCATTATTTCGAGTTAAATTTTAGTGCCATTTTTTAAATTTTAAGTGCCTATTTGCCTGCCTATATTCGTTTTTTTTTTTTGTGTTTTTTTATGCTAAAGCATCCGGGGCCTGATGCAAAGTAGTTCTGACGCATTATTAGTGCCATACCAAAGAGTTTGACTATCATATGTTTCTTGCAGTAGTCAGACCTTTACTATGATGCTAATCAAACGTCAAAACGACTCTGTGTAAGGCTCCCGGTCTCTAATAATAATAAAGGTTTCTAACATGTAACAAGGTAATTATAAAGTTTTGTTTTCTCATCGGAGAAGAAAATCTTTTCCAAAAAGTCCTCTCTTGAGTCAGCCTTAGCTAGCATATCCACTGCAAACTGTTCGCGGTGAGGTTTGTCCGTAGGCTTTAGTGCCTGAAGTAGTTGCATCTTGTAGGCATAAAGACGTAAGTTCTTATGCAAGACTTTGTGCACATAATCGTTGCATTTCCATCTCTGGCCGTCGTGCGGATGAATTTTGTTGACTCCTTGCAAACCCTGCCATACCTTGCCCACGTTGGTGTTTGAAACAGAAGGCCCCTGTTTATGGAGACTACTACCTGTTTCCATAAATGCTGTATGCCAAGCCAGAATAGTTGGTCGGGACGGTGGTTCCCTTCCATACTGTGTCCGAAAGTTCTGTTTGAACCAGGCTACACACTGAGCTTTTCCCTATGGAGTCCACATTTTTCGTCAAATGTGCGTCACCTGGAGAAAAAAAAAGAAAAAAGAAAGAAAAAGAAAAACTAGTTATGATTTATCTTGGCACATGTTGAAAACCGTTTCTTATTATCTAGTATGTATATAGTTTTAAAGTTACTGAAGTTGTAAATATAATCTATGGACACGCAATATGTTCATCTAGCACTTCAGTATTCATGTTATTTCAGTTACTACATTCGCTAATGAAACGCTGATGTTGCTTGCTATCTCGTTATTATCTATATATGGGAAAAATGGACTTTGACCGAAAATTCGACATACGGTAATGTAGTGTTATTTATAATGATTTAATAACCAATGAGGAAGGTGTCTCATTAGCCGCACCTAGATTTATCACTGCTGTACTCTCTAATCGAATTCAAGCCTAATATTGCAAGATTTTTTTTAAAAAAAAAGAAGAAAGAAAGAAAAGAAAAAAGAAAACCATCAATTGAAGAGACATGTGCTTCAACGTATAAGAAAGACCATTTTTCTAATTTCAATGCTTAGCGTTCCATTGCACGTTATTTTAATATAAAGCATCGTTTCATCTATCACAAATACCGACATTGTTTTTCCCTCCTCTTCTGCAGTTTCTAGTATAAATGTGCGGGAAACCCGGGTTTGATTTGGATTCCATCTTAGGTAAACGACCCATATAGCTTCAGTGCTGAACGGGACGTTAAACTCAAATTTACTGTAACAATTAAGAATAAAGGTGTTTATTTTAAAATTGTAATTGTTAATTAAAAAAGGGTATAGATGGATAAGGCGACGAAAAGTGCTCTTACATGAATTGCTGTGATATTTATACCAAAGGTACAGTTCGCGGCATAGAAATTGTTACAAAAATTCTAAGTCCAAATTAATAATAAACTCTTGCCCCGTTTTCTTATGCATCCAGAAATACATGTCTCGATCGATTATCTGCTTCTAGTATTCAATACAACTCCTCCTCCTCCACCTCTCCTTGTCTAAAGCAGTGAGTGTGACGTAGTACACTCTTTCCATTCATCTGAAAAAGAAAAAAGAACCAAGTTTACAACGTTATAACTTTAAAACAGTCGTTTCCATTCGTTTGTTCTGAAATATTTTTAAGATCCAGAATTAAAAAAAAAGTCTCACAATGTTCCCAGAGCTTCATAAAAACCTTTAGTTTCATTCTTTCCCTTCTTTAAAGATTGCGAGCTAGTAAGATGCTCCCTAAGAAATCTATGGAAATTGCCAATAAGGGCAGTAGGTATTGTGCTTCCTAAAGCCTGTAATGCACGCACAGAGCTCTAAAATATCTGACAGAAATGAGTGTTATTCAATGATTCATTTAATTTCTTTTCAGTTCCAGAGGGGTCATGCGGGCAGGACAGGAGGGTGTAATTCCCCCTCCCTTGAGCTTCATGAATACGTATTGTTTGATCAAATGTATAGTAATACACTAATAAAAAGTGAAAATCTTATGTCGGCGGAGAATCCCCCCCCCCCGAATAAAATCTAAAAGAAACTGCTTTTAACAAAAAACGTTTAGAGTTACGATAGCACATTACTAGAGAGCTTAAATTTGGTTTCAAGAGTCGAAGGTTTGGTCTCAAGCCATATGAGTTCCTGGGCGACATTGAGAGAGAGGGATGATTTATATACACAGATTTAGAATTAGGGAAAAATGATCGGACAGCATTCGAATTATGACGAAAACTGTGATTTTGTGAAACAGAAGAAGGGAAGGTTTCGAGCTGCGAGGATCACATTAGGCAGTTGTCGAATTAAGGTGGAGAACTCTTTTTAGAGCATCAGATGATTACGAAGGCACAGAAAAATCTTGAGAACTGAGGAATTGAGAATTTAAAAAATCTGAAACTTCCGAGGCGGGTTTCGAACCACGAACCTTGTAGTTATCGAACCATGACTTTATCCATTCTGCTACGGAGAACTCTATGTACTCGTTACATACGTTTCTTTAACTACGTTGAAAGGTAACTTAATGGGATATTCCAAAAGATGAGTCGGTGGATGCGCCGTTGAGATAGGACGTAAACGTCTTGTAACTTAGTTACAATGTATCGTGGCAGATACAAATCATTGATCAGGTAATGGCGAGTGCTTTGAAACAAATACAGAGTATGAGAATTAAATCAGTCATATCTGTGGTTTCGTGTCTAGAAGAAACAAACTTGTGAACCAAAGGTTTAAAAACAACTCGAGTTATTAATATAAACTTTGCCGAAGATTATTCATTTATATCATCATAAAAGGAATACGAAAGACGTTCTGAAACGAAGAAATACAACTTTGCAAGCGGAGGCAAAGAAACCTAAATTAACGAGACTAAAGACGAATCATTTACCTCGTAGTGATCGTGGTTTAGTGGTTAAGGCGCTGGATCAGTAATCTGGAGGTTCGTGGTTCGAATCCACGTCGGGCATTTTTTTATTTTAGGATTTTGATGGCGATTGATCGACGATGACACACGTTTTATTATATTCAGATATTTGAATACTCGCATGTTTCAATACTTGAACTATAAAATCTTCATGAATAATAATAGTAATAATAAGAAACTAATAATAATTATCATTATCTCGTAGAAGATTAAAAACTAGGAGCTCAGATCATACCATTACAAGCAGAAACGTGACATTTGGCAAGAATATTTTGGTTTTGTTTAATGTTGCCCACGAGAAGAGGAATTTTTCATCTCGTTTCTAAAACAAACAAAATGTGAATTAACATTTTACATTCGAGACGGGACAAGGCTAACTCAAATTATCGTCTCGCTTTGGAGATAAAGAATGGACATACACTATTTCGAGAATCGAGACAAGAAATGTTTACCATACTTTTCGTCTCGTCTCGATTCTTAAGTAACAATTGCTCTGTAGACTGAATCTTATAAACTTTTTGTTACTTTGTATTTCAGAGCTCATTGAATTATGTCTGTGTAGGTATTTTTGTAGCAAAGCTTTTATAATTACCTCTGCATATCCCAAAAATTCGAAACCCATATCCTCATTTTACGTCGCAATATCTGTGCAGAATATCATTCACTTCGATTCTTACCTTTCGGGCGTCAACTTCCAAAATTTTTCGTGGGGGCTTTTGCCTCCTAAAACCGTTTTCCGCAGAAAATAAAAAAACCCGTATTCGTTTATTTCTTGCGTGTTGTCCATAGAAAAATTTCGTTAAAATTCATGTCCTTTACACATAGCTGACATACTGTTACTAGCAACTTTTGATATCTCATGATGAAATGTTTGGAGGGGTCCGTGCCCCACCCAACAGTTTTTTTTTTTTCAGGAAAATACGAAGCCTGTATTCCCTCATTTTACGTCTGCAATATCTGTGCACAATATTATTCACTTCGGTTCAGTTGTTCTTGCCTTTCGAATGTCAACTTTCACAATATTGGGTGGAGCTTTTATATTGAACCTTTACTTTGTTACTTTTTCTTTTTTTATGAAATTCTTTTTGGGGGAGAAGAGAAATGCTTTTATCTGATATCTGTCTTTTGTCATTCATCTTTTTTGAACTCCTTTGCAACCAACCCAACCACGGAGCTGCAGGAAAACGAGAATTCCAGGTGGTAATGCACTTTTGGATTCGTCTGTATATTATATATGGGTATGCATTACATACAGGGATAACAAAAAACGTTGTTCTCTGTAAATCACGATTTAAATTATTGATATCCTACTAAAGCAGACTGAATATCAATGGCGCAGGTGCTCTCACGCTGTTTCTAAGAGAGGTACGATTATGGAGTTATATTCCCACGTAGAACCATTCAGTACGAGTCAAAAACTCAAACTCAACTATCTTTGATTTCTAACAGTATTCCGCCACAGCCAAAATATTTTTGGCGTTCGACTTTGATTTTCTTCATTTTACACCAAGTTGCACTGCGAGTATCAAAACATGGTCAAAATATATTATAGGTGGTTTTTGGTGCTGCTTGTGGTGGAAAACAGAAGGTAGTCACTTAAACATAAAGCAAAAATATTTGAATTCTAATATCTTCGGCGCGTTTTTCGCTAGAAATTTGAAGTGCGAAATACATTGTTCCTTGTTTTCGGTAAGGCTTTTCAGACAACGTATATTCACATTTTGTTTCACCCTTGTAACTTAAGTCGTTTCCGAGATATGAACACTTTTTGGTTTTTAAATTTTCAACAATAATTTCGAAATTCGAAGGAATTTGCAGTTGATTTTCTAGCCTAAGTTATCTTTGGATATGAGGTACCTTTTGATATAAATATCCGCCTAAGGGCATTTTTCATCGCCTTATCCGGCTACACCCTTTGTAATTCATTTGTATTATAGATAGTAAGAACATTGTGCTATTTTCAACTATTCTATATTATGAATATGATTAAAACTTTCTATTTTACTTTCAAGACAAAGATTATTATAATTTTAAATATATTTAGTTGGAAAAATAATGATGGAAGCCAATGTGCTGACCATACTTCAATTAACTAAAATCCGTCTTGTTGACCATATTTGCTTGTGGACTGTAACGGCAGAATACGTAATTTAGTTTTCAACTCTGAATTTTCGCCTATATTTTTAATAGAAGAAAACAATCAGGGCTATTAATGTCTTTATTTTGTGAAATCCTACTACATTCACTTCATTAAAGGAGAAAGAAAGGAAGGCAAAATCGAACCAAATTAAGTTTTCTTGGAAATATCCAGAAGAGGAAAATACATATTTCCGAAAAATATTTCAATAAAAAAAAAAACTTTCATCGCCAAATTCTAAATTCCATTTTCGTAAATGTGGCAAACGCACAGTGAAATTTACGAAGAGAGACGAAATTTTACGCTTTATTAGAAATATAACGTAAATATCTCGTAACGTTAGTTATTATACATATAGCACAGCTCTAATAATCAAAGGTACTAAACATTTTACACGTAAATAAACGACTAAAGATAAATAAGATACAAAGTATGCGAAGCGATCAGGCATTTTGTGTTAGTGATTTCCTTATATATGTCTACCAAGTGACTGGATGTTAAGTACTTTCGTAGAGTAGTTGGTTAACGTGTGTTTACCAACATAAGCTTTACCTTTAACACTTTTGGGCCACCCTATATATTGTAAATATTACATTTAAAGAATATTGTAAATGTTGAATATATTGAACATATAATTTTATATAAGAGAATATATTTAAATAAAAGATAATGTACCTTACCTAGTGTATCTTACAAGGAACAAAACAGCGAAGAAAACAAATGAAAATTAACCTATTCTAAGTCCAACAATAAGTCCTATATGTAATCAAATAACAAACAAAAGACCTAACCAATTCCTATAATCTCTCCAATTTCAATTAAATTTCATATTTTTAATGAAAAGTGCCTATATACAAACAGATATTATTCATATCAAATAAATATGTGCATTTAATATAAGCTAAAGTAAAATACATCTACTTAATATAGCATCATATCAAGTATTTATTTGCCAATATGTGGCAGCACATATATCTTTAGTTCCAAGCATTAAAATAATGTAGTTGTAAGCAATAATAATAATTTATGTGGTCTTTCATAAAGAAAATAAAAAACTGTTTTGAGGAATCTTGCTTGCATCTGCGTGTGAATCTCGGATGACTACAAATGAAAATTAACCTATTGTAAATCCTACAATAAGTCCCATGTATAATCAAACAACAAACAAAAGACCAATCCATTTTCAATTAAATTATTTATTTTTAATGAAAAGTGCCTATGTGCAAACAGATGTTATTGGTATCAAATAAGTATGTGTATTTAATATAAGCTAAAGGAAAATACACCTACTTCATATAGCATCGCGGAGTTGCACTTGAGAAGTCACAGAGGATGGACGCACTTGACGATCGCTCTGCGAGTGAGAAGTGTAGCCATATCATGGGTGGTTCTATAACCCAGTGGAGAGCAAGAATAGGGACTTTCAACAGAACCAAATACAAGCAGCATGTAAATCGCAATGAGCTTACTGATAGCCAAGGATGGACAGGAAGGGCAGTGTGTTTAGCGGTAGTATTGGTGTTACTATGGATAGGAAACGTCGAACAACATCCAGGCCCAGGAAACAAAGAAAGCATAGAACGAAAGATAGAGGACATCCTGGAAAGAATTACTAACATGGAATCGGCAATGCAAAAGATAGGGAATATAGACTGCAAAATTAACAGGATGGAAACGAAGATGAACCAGCTAACATCAGAAGTAAAGAACCTACAACACGAGATGATTAAGCTCAAAGAGGAAAACGACCTTCTACGGAGAAGATTGACAGAATTGGAGTCAAAACAAGACTATCTGGAAAATCAAAGTAAAAGGAATAATCTGATCTTTCGCAATGTGGAAGTGCGGAGTGAGGGCCGAGTGTCATGGAAAGACTGAGAGGGCGCGGTGAAAGCAGTGATAGTTGATAAATTAGGTGTTGTTATAAAAGATGATGACATTGAGCGCGCACACTTTATTCCGTCAGGTCGTAAAACATCTGATATTGTGGTGAAATTTCTGAGATGTACGAAGAAAAAAAAGGTGTTAGATGCCAAGGCCAAGTTGAAGCATAGTAAAATAATAATTCACGAACAGTTTTCGCAAAAGATATCACAGGAAAGGAAACTATTAACAGACAAAATGTTAGCAGCGCGAAAGGAAGGAAAATTTGCCTCTTTAGTGTTTAATAAATTGAAAATAGACGGAGAAACATTTAAAGCAGATTTAACAAAAGTAGTGTTTAAAGTGAGTGGTGTTTCTAGAAGAAGTGAAAGTGAACATTTTAGTGGAATTGGCAACGCTGATGAGGTCAGCAACAGTGGTGACAAAGAACATACAGAACATACAAATACTTTAGACAGATGGTTATGCCCCAGGGGACCAAAAGACACTGGAGCACGACGCGGCAAAGGGACAACGGATAAGGCATAGGATAGCGCAGGTACCACCCCCTCAAGTCAGCAGGTGAGTGAGAAATGCAATTCTAAAGATAATACGAGGTCAAAGACATTGAAGATATGCTGTCTAAATGTGGAAGGGTTAGAAGGGAAAATGCAAAATAAAGACTTCGTTAGATACGTGGGACAGTTCCACATTTTTGCTTGTGTGGAGACGTGGGGGACAAAACATAGTGACTTTCAGTTGCCGGGTTACAAAGTATACAATAAAACAAAGCGAAAGGCAAGCAAATATGGGCGTGCGCCATGGGGTATCACAGTTTTTATCAGGGAATCAATTGAAGATGCTAGTTGTATTGTAATGACACAGTGTTCAGATGTGATGTGGATAAAACTGTGGAATCCGATTAATTTATGGTTAGGAATTGTATATAACCACCCGCAAAACTCTAAATTTGCAAGTGAATATTTCTTTGACGAATTAGAAGCAAATATTTCACAACTAGAAGACGATGGGAATAGGGATATAATAATCATGGGTGATTTCAATGCTAGGTCTGGGGAACTAGATGACGGTGCAAATATTACAACTGATAAATACGACAGACTAGAACTGAATAATAGTGCATCACTACCAGTGAGGAATAATCAAGATAAAATAGTTAACCAAAATGGAAAAAAAACTCATTAATTTCTGTAACGCCTGTAATTTTGCAATTGTAAATGGTAGAATAGAGGGTGACAAGGAAGGGAAATTCACATACCTAAGTGAACAGGGGTGTAGCGCGGTAGATTATTGTCTGAGTGCATTGCACACATATGATCGTATAACTCGCCTTACTGTAGGTGACCTGATTGACTCCAAACATCAGCTTATAATAGTAGAATTAAACAGCACAGAACACAACCACACAATCTCTCAGCTCTGTAATGAGCATTACACACCCACACTATCAGATAAGGAGCAAATACAAAGTGTATTGAAATACAAATGGCATAAAAACAATGAAGAGAAATTCAAACAAAATCTGGACAATCCTGTAACAGAACTATACCTAATAGGCATAAACACATATGTAAACAACAGAGATATCGAATCCTCAAACTTAATTCTAAACAAATTACTATACTCAGTGGGGGGAATCATGAGAATTGACAACACAACACCAATCAAAAATAAAAATCCATGGTATGGTGCTGATTGCGTCACTGCACGTCAGGAAGCAACTTCAGCGTTACGTACATTCAAACGATTTAGAGGGGAAAGAAATCAAAAGAAATGTGTAAAACAATTAGAGAAAATGTCATATCAGATGCAAATCAAAATCTGAAAGCTGATTGCGAAGCCAAGCGATCTTTGACAACATACGTACAAATCAAAACAAATGAGGGGACAGAAAAATATCTTGAGTTAGGAAGGGAACAAAGACGCGCCATAGCAATATTCCGAATGAGGATGTACAGGTGGAAAAGTCCGAAAGATGAAACCGGAAATTACATATGTAGTCTATGTGGAGAAATCGAAAATGAAATACATATTTTATTCGAATGTGAAGGGCTACAGAAAGAACGCAATAGGGAATGGATAGGGGATAGCATACATGACAAAAACTTGGAATTAAACAAAATTCTAAATGCAACCGATAAACAGAAGTTATCAACCTTAGCAAAATTTCTGCAGTCATTCTATCGTTTACGGGAAGAAGCTTTAAAAGAGACTGAGGACAACAACGCACCCTCTACTCCACCATAAGAAAAAAAAAGAAAGAAAGAAAAGAAAAAATAATAATTAATCTTTTAGTGTATCTATTCATTTGTATTTGTTGTTTATATTTACATCAGAAATGTGTCACAACCTGTGGAATTGTATTATGGGCCACAGGCCTTCAATACAAATAAATAAATAAATAAATAAAAATAAAAAAAATATAGCATCGCATCAAGTATTTATTTGCCAATATGTGGTAGCACATACACTGCCGGTCAAAAGTTTCCGGACAGATCAAAAAACAGGAAAATATTAAGTTAGGCTTGTAATACGATGCTACTTTGGACAGGATACTTGGTAATTTAGAAACGCAATGATAGCTATAACATCAAAATAATATAATAACGTTATTCAACAACGAAAATTGGCAAATTTTTTAAATGTTCTTCTCGTCAAAGAAACCGCCTTTCGCCGTTATCACTCGTTTCACCAATCGGGGCATGCGGCTTCCAAGTTTTTGAAGATTTTAATCCGAATTATTATCCCAGGCGTTCTGCAAAATATCAAAAACATCATCAGTAGATGTTGGACAGTCTTTTCGTACACTTCTTCTCAAAGATGTTCGATGGGGTTAAGATCTCGAGACTGGGGAGGCCATTCCATGATACAAATATATCGTTTGGCTTGTTTCTTCTTCAAATAATTAGAACAAAGTTTTGACTTGTCCTTCGGATCAATATTGTGCAGAAAAGTGATTCTGCGACCAACCAAATCAAATCCTGAGGGAATAGTATGGCTGCTTAAAATGGAATAATAACCATTTTGTCCAGATTTCCTTGTATTATGTGAATACAAGCAACTCCAGAATTGGCGAAACACCTCGAAAGTAACAAAGAATCTCCTTCATGTTTAATAATCGGGGTTACATAGTTAGGACGCATCTTTTCTGTAACAGATCTTCGAACATAAACTCGGTGTCATTGTCCAAAATCTTGAAATTTTTGTCATCGGTCCATAATACACGTTTATACTGCTTTGTTGTCCAATTTTTGTTCTTCTTGTTCGATTAGAGCTTCTGTTACTTGCTTCCACTAAACTATTAACTGTCTCTGGACACAAACTATTAACCGGAGTGCAGCTACTCTCAAATGTCGATTCACAGTAATAACTGAAATGTTTGTAGCGTGACTATGATTAAAGTCTGATTGGAGTTCCGCTGCAGTTAGTTTCAATTTTATTTTGCTAAACAATACAATAATATGATCTTTCGTAGGTGACGTAATACGAGACCTTCTAGTTTGATTTTTGTCCACGTTTTTTCGTCTTCGCTGAAAACGCTTGATGGAGTCACCAAAAATAGATGGAGTCTATTTCAGTTTGAAAGGTATTTGACGAATAGAAAAGCCCACATTATGACGCGATTCCAACGTGTGCCTCTTCACTTAAGATCTTGCCTCTGTCCGTGATTTCTAACAATAACGGTAACAAACCCTCAGAAGAGACAAAAAATCCACACAAACATTGTTCAAAACGTCACTGTACTCTATCTTATAATATTGTTCACTAATGATGTAAACTTCTGACATTATTTGTGTCTGATAAGGCCTGTATACTAAGGAATTATATTCCAGGTGTAACTATAAAAAGGAATTAACTGCTAACGTTTAACTATACTTTGATCAGGCAAAGTTATTGCATGATCCTAATCACGCTATTTTTAATTAAAATAATCGACGGCGTTACAATAATTCAATAATCTTTCTTTTTTATTACATGTAAACATATTACAAAAACAAAAAACGTGTATTATCCTCCTGAGATATTATAGAGACTTAAACAAAATATTTCGAATTGGTGGCTTTCCCTATCGAATATAAATTGCTTAGCTCATAAAAATTTAAGTTGAAGCACCTGTCCGGAAACTTTTGGCCGGCAGTGTATATATCTTTAGTTCCAAGCATTAATAATGCTTTAATTGTAAGCAATAATAATAATAATTTATGTGGTCTTTCATAAAGAAAATAAAAAACTTTTTTTTAGGAATGCTTGCAACTGCATGTAAATCTCGGATGACTACAAATTTGTGTTGGCAGTAAATTTCTACAAATCACTTCTTCAGTGTATAGTTTCTTATTTTTAAACGCCTCACCGATTCTAAAAGGATTCATTCATCCTTACCCGGTCCTGGTACTTGCTCACAGATATTCGCTGAGCAACAGGTATCAGACTCATCCAGCCAAGGATAGCTCGTTGCGACATTTATAGCCTGGGTCATTTCCTCTCCTTAGACCTCTATACAAATCTGTGGTTTCAGTCTGCTACCTGATACCTATATTTGACGTATCATTTTTGTGTTAGGCTTTCATTGGCTGTGTCTTCTGCAGTACGCACTACTGTTGATCCCGGCCCTTCCGTTGTACCCGCGAAGGTGGATAAAAGGAAGGAACACCGCGCAAAACGTAGCCCTAAACACTCACGATCGCCTCATTCCAAAGAGGATCCCCAGTCGCATTCACCAAGTGCTAAACGAAATCATTCACTTAGTGATCATCATCAACTACTTCAGGTCATATCAACATAGATGCAGACTTTCCATCTCTTAGTTTCGCAGAATTAACCTTCAATCAACAATCTCCAGCAATTTTTTTCATTCTTTCTTACCAATTACGATCCAAAATATCAAGATCACAAACAACTTTACCTCCGTCTCACCAAGTATGTGCCTCTTTCGCAGATCGCTCAAATAGTCTTGATACGTAAGGGTATTATCATTAAAACTCCTGACTCAAATCTGGCTGCTTTATTTCTAAATACATACTTATATGAGATTTGACAAAAACGTAAATCTTTCTAAACTGACTCCATCTCGCACCAAACAACCTTCACCGCCACGTTACTCACCAGCACTTTCAGTTGTCATTCGAGGCGTTCCACTTGACTACACTAATGACGAGATTGCTGAGGAACTCAAACTAGACGGTCACTCTGTCCTTAGGTACATCCGCATCAAAAACGCCTCTGGAAACACTTACATGGTTCGTGTACGTACAAATTCCTCGGCAATTGAAACTTCTCTCACACGGACCTTACATTTATCGTAAAAAGCACAGAGTAGAACCCTATAAATCTCGGGCACTCCTTCCCGTCCGATGTGAAACCTCTGAAACATACAAGTCACATTATACTTCGCAATGCCCGAATACATCAAATTGAGGCTTCTGCTGCGGTCTTCATACTACCAAAACTTACACCAATCTTAAGCAACCTCCACTCTGCAGTATCTATGGTTCTAATCAAAATCATTACTTCTGACTTTTTACCCCCTGGAAATCTTGTCGGTTTCTGGTAATTTCAAAGGAAAAGTCAGAAGTCACATAAAAAATTCATATTCAATGTGATCTCTCAGTGTACGCACTCACTTTGGGCAAGATGGCTTTAAATCCGAAGATTTGGTAGGGATAAAAATTTCCTAGGAAATTATTACCCTCTTTCGGTTATTGGTTACTTCAAAAACAAACTCAAATTTTAAATTATAAATTGATACCGCCCCGTAGTATCTCTTAACAGAAACAGTCAATTTCGGCCAGATGGCTTTAAATCCGAAGATTTGGTAGGGGGTAATAATTTCCTAGGAAATTATTACCCCCTGCCGGTTATTGGTCACTTCGGCAAGATTTCATTAAATCCGAAAATTTGGAAGTAGGTAGTAGTTTCCTAGAAACTTATTACCCCTTGTCGGTTATTGGTTACTTGAAAAACAATGTTAAATGTTACATTATAAATTGATACCATTCCATGTTGTCTGTTAACGGATGCACTCACTTTGGCCAAGATTGTTTTATATCCGAAAATTTGATAGGGAGTAATATTTTCTTAGGGAATTTATACCCCCGTCCGTTCTTAGTTACTTCAAAGACAAAGCCTAATGTTACATTATAAATTGATATTATACCTTCTTATCTTTTAACAGACACACTGACTGTCGGTAAGATGTCTTTATATTCAAAAATTTATAGGGGATGCTGTTTTCCTAGGGAATTTATACTCTAGTATTGGTTCTGTGCTACTTCAAAGATAAGGTCAAATTTTTACATTATAAATTGATGTTATACCGTTTTATATCTTAACAGACACTGTCATTTTTGGGAGGTTGATTTTATATTCGGAAAGTTTATAGGGAGATAATATTTTTGAAATGCTGAAACTTAGTTTTATTTTAAATGAGATGTTGAAATACCAAATTTGATGACTCGAGTTTAAGAGATTCCGAAAATATACACATTTTTATAAGATAATTTTCACCCTTATTCTCCGCTTCCAGAAATTCCAAAAATAGTTTCTTTGTGGTATCTTATGTGGCAGGTCCTATGTACTGAACAAAGTTTAAGTTTCCAACTTAAACGGTTGTACATACTACTTGAGAATCTTCTTTTTACATGCCTTACACGTTTTTCTAGTGGCTAGCTTTGCGCTAGCTAGCTACGCCATTTTCAAGTGTTGACAACTTATCAATGCTTACCATATTTCCGGAAAGGTTTGAGATATCGAAATCTATAAACAATGAAGTAATTTGTACGTTCATTGCAAACCATACCTGTAACTAGATATATTTACTTAAGATTTTTTTCGAAATAAAGACTTTCAAAAAATTCAAAATTTTCAGTCGCTCTTTCTTCGTTCCTATTCATTCGAAAAACGTCATACCATGACATCCAAAGCTAAAGTATTGTCCGTTTACTGTACCTTGGCGCTGTGTTTTGACACAAAACCTGGGTAGCGAATCTTAGCAGTCCTTCCCCTTCTTTCCCCTTATCGCATTGGTAACAGTGGCACTAACTCATCAACTTTAGCACTAGTAGGGTTTGGTATTTGCAAGTTGCGTAAATTTCGAAACAGTTTACTTCTTCTCTAATCAGGGCCCGTAACTTGTGTAGGGCAGGGGAGGGGCAACTGCCCCCAGGGAGGATCCCCGCCGTTCGAAGGGGCCCATTTTGAGGCAAAATTTTCTTAATCCATATAAGATACGAACATGAAATTATAAATGAAGCATCAAACTGTTTCACTACATTACATAAAGCAGCGCACAAAAGGTAAATAAAACAAAAGTGAGTCGTGGGCCCACTTCAGTAAAAAACGTGTACTATTAGGGGCCCTAGAAATAACATTTATTCGTATGGTTTTGAGATTTGTCAATACTGTCCCCTGAATTAATTTGTCATGTATGGAAGGGGCGTAAGTAACGGCCCCGCAGACCTTGCCGTGAGGGAGGGCCATAGGCTCCGGGGGGACATAAATAGTAAGAGAAAGATAGAAAGAGGAGGGCCCTAGAATGAGAAAAAACTTTTTCTAGGAGGCCCAAATACACGTATTAATGCTTACCCCCAGAAAAAATCTAAGTTACGACGCTGTCTCTAATGTGAATTTATTGGTACAGTTCTGCTAATAGTTAACTATATCAGGTTGGTCTCTTTAAACCTTGAGCCGTGGAGAGAAACAATCTTACAGGAGGATAGTATTCAGATTTTAAGAAGGTGGGGAAACGAGAGCGAGGATGAGAAAGATGAGAAGAAAGAAAGAAAGAGAATGGAAGAAACACTTCTACATTTACTTCATAATGAATTTAAACACATATAAACGAAAGGGATATCGGAACCCACCACCATAATATTTATGGAAGTTTTGGCAACATTCTGGCGTAATATATTTCCCACCAATTCTGGGGCCTCAGTGTTTGGCCCAATTCTGGCCTTCCAGCAGTGACGGATCCAGGGGACGATCGGGGCCCCCCGGAGAGAAAACTTTCTTATTTTATATATTTAAATAAAACCCATCCCAGAGTTTGGAGCTCTTAAAAGTAGCTCTAAGTAGCAGTACTAAAACTCACCCCCCTGAAGTCCGTCCTGAATCCACCCCTGCCTTACAGAAACTATCATCTAGGCATTTACCTCGTGGGACTGAGGAAAATCTTAATAAGGAATACCAGAGAGAGCTGGGTTTATACCCACGTTCGATCTACCTATTTTAATGCCTTGTGTTGGACAGTGTCTGGTAAGGGCACTCAAACAGGGTAAATGCATACTGCTTTAAAATATTTACATGTTAAAATTCGCTTTATACTGTACTTTGAACACGTAATTCAATACGTATTATATTCTTCTTACAGCAGCATGCTTTATTTCCTAATACTTTAAGTCTATGGTTGTTAGTATTTATAATTATTGCATCATACTAATTCTTCTCGAAGCTCATTCAATTAGTATGAAAATCTAGAGTTGGCAGTTTGCAACATTGCAAACCTTCACCAACAGGCAATAATGTGGCGAGAATATTTCCACCTATACTCGCATCGAAATTCCCAGCCTCTGTTTACAATCAGTACAAGGTGTTTCTGTCGCCTTATCATGAAAACAACGCTGTCCAGCGAACCTAACGGTCTTTGCGATCTCTGTTTATTGTTTGCAATACAAACTGCATGCTTCCAATATTTGCAAGCGTAGAAGGTTTTCGCACACTTTCGAACAAGAACACTTGTACAAAATTGAGTGTGCATTATATGTAAAATTGTATTACATAATAACTAACTCGATTTGTCATAACGTTAATATCTCAGTCATCCCAAAAGCAGCAGTTTATGTAGTAATAATAATTGTTCTATGACTGTGCAGAAGTAGGTACATTCGGTTCGGCGATTCAAGTGTCTGGCAACCATGAATTAACCATGTAGGCGTGAGAAGCAAGGTGTTGACACTCGCACTACAATTGTTGTTTGTAAACAATTTTCCATCCTAGAGTGAACGGACAATACTTTCGATTATTCTGTGCATCTCTGTTGTGCTGTGTCTGCGTTAGAGGATTCCAAACTTCGGATATTTGTTATACCATAACATCCTTACAAGGGACATCACCCAAGTGTCCGGCTTCGATTTCAATGATTTTTTTAATAGAGGGCATGTATGCATTGTTTGTGATGATAGAAATTTTTTCCATGTCGCATTTTTCTATTTTTTTTTTAAGAGTTTTTAAGAGTTGTGATGTGGTTATTAGAGATTATTGCAAAAGTCCCTTATTACCCTTTGTAAACGGAGTGTTAATGAAGAAAAATAAAGAACAACCATGTGGATACATATAAAGCCTAGAGGGCATGTGGATACATATAAAATATAAACGTAAGAAATACGTTATACCAAGTGTTTGGTTTTTGGTTCATTTTATCCCCTTTGATGAGGTACTATTACCTTATATGGTTATATGGTCATGTATAGGGGCCCATTACCTATCATAAGACATGCACCACTTTAAATTTTTGGGAGGGGAACCTAGGTCCACCCCTTCAATTTTGGAAATTCTCCAACTTAACCATTTGGTATCATAGTATGTATCATGATAAATTTGGATGGTCCAACTAGTTCCCTTTCATGGGTACAAATTGCCAAATTTTAGTACAACCACATGTTTGGAATTTGGTCCATTTTATCCCCTTAGGTGAGGTCATATTATCTTATATGGTTATATGGTCATGTATAGGTGTTCATTCCCTATCATAAGACATGGTTATATTGGTGCACCCCTTTAAATTTTTCGGAGGGGTCCTTGGCCCACCCCTTAAATTTTGGAATTTTTTCGGTTTAAGCATTCGGTATTATAGTACAGGACCTCAATATGTATCATGATAAATTTGGGTGGTCCACCTCGTTCCCTTTCATGGGTAAAAGATTGTCGAAAATTAGCACGACCACGTGTTTGGTTTTGATCTAAATTCCCCTTTGATGAGATCCTATGATTATATAAGGGTCAATTATCTTACATAAGACTAGGTATATTAGTGCATTCTTTTTAAAATTTGGGAGGGGCCCACCCCTTAATTTTTGGAAATTGTTTAATATAAGCATTTGGTATTGTAGTATAGGACTTCAAAATGTATCACTATAAATATTGGTGATCTATCACGTAAAGAACTACCAAAAATAAAATTTTGGAGGTTATTGACCCTTCGATGAGGTCTTATTACCTTATATGATTATATGGGCATGTATAGGGGTCTATTCTATTTCTTAAGATATAGATACATTGGTGCATCCGTTGAAAAATTTGAAGTACACTGGCCCGCCACCTTAAATTTTGCAGATTGCCAAATGTAAACATTTAATATAGTACTATAGGACCCTAATATGTATTAGTATAAATTTTGGTGGTCCATTTTGTTTCCTTTTATGGATAAAAAATGTTAAAAATTCAAATTTAGGAGGCTATTGACCCTCTTTGATGTGGTTTTATTATCTTATATGAATGTATGAATGTGTTCAGGGGTCTATTTTCTTTTATAAGGCATGACAACATTGATGCTTCCATTTTAAAATTTGGCAGAGGTACATTGGCTCACCCTTAAAGTTAGGAAATTGCCCAATTTGGCATAATAATATCGGTTCTTATAAATTTCGTTTCCTTTCATGGGTAAAAAATTGTCAAAAATGTAAATGAGCCCTTTGATAAGGATGAATGAGTACAGAGGTTTATTATCTTTATATTTTTATATTACCTTTTAAATTTTCTTGGGGGTACATAGAATCATTTCTTAAATTTGGGAATTATCAAATAACAAGTAGATGTCCCTCTTAAGGACAAATATTCAAATTTTGAAGGTTATTGACCCATTTTATCTTTCTTGATATGGCTTTATTATTGACTTGAGTACATGATTTATTACGTTTTTCATAAGACACAGGTGTATTTGTGTACCAATCTTAAATTTTGGAAGGGGTACATTTCTTATTGTTAAATCAATAATTGGTAATTGTTCTTAAAATTGGATGGTATCTCATTCTTTGGGTAAATCATTGTTAAATATTGGTATGATCACGTGGTCAGTTATTGACCTATGATGGGATTAGGAGTCCAGGACATTGGTACATTGAAACTTTGTAGGATAATTCGAGAATTGTCAAAATAAAATTACGTCACTGGTTTTGATTATTTCCGCCAAATATAAACGTAAGCAATACGATGTACCACGTGATTGGCCTTGATGAGGTAGTGAACAGGGATTCATTTCATTTGTTGTGGTACTTCTTAAGTTTGAGTACACACTTCTAGAAAACAGTTGGTTCTACTAAGGTAAACAATTGACGGACATTATTGACCTTATTGAACATATAATGATATGGTTAATTTTAAGACAGGTGTATCGAGAGAAGTATTCTTTAAATTTGGGAATTGTGATAAACAGAATTTTAACATAAGGCGCGGATTTTGAAACAATACTTTGAACTTTAGTCACAGCTCATAGTGTAAGATCATTGGTGTTGATTGATTTGACCTTGAGCTTTAGAAATCTGATGGCTAACCTTTCCTTTTATCTCAAATGTTTACTACAAAAATTTTGAAGCAATTACACAATATTAAGTGGTCGCTCAACACCAATAAATTCGCATAAAACCACTAAAATGTGAAAATTCACATATAAATACTATGAAATTCAAAAATATGTTTGGAAACATCCTTTAGTATTATTTATGTTTTACGTATGTATGTTTTTTCCAGTATTTAGGTTTGCGAAAGTATATTCAACCTCAAGAAACAAAAATACTTCGATTAAGAATGAATTTACTTGAGGTGAGGAAATTTCTTTCTGTGCTGCTCTACAACTTGGAGAAGAAATCTGATCTTGCTGATTGGTCAGTTTTCCATTCAAGTTTTGAATCAATGCAATTCCTCGTTCTGCCAGATTATATAAAATTTGCAGAGCTTTCACACGCTCTCGAGCCTGAAGGAAAGTATAGTTCGTTTCCCATGTTTCAGAGTTTTCTAATAAAAGAATCTGTGGCTATCTCCAGTGCTTCAAACAGCTTTCCGGTATTTCTGGAAACGAAATCACTAAGGTCTTTATCTTCGTGGTCTCCTTATATCTTAAGCGCAAGAGTTGTTCTTCTTCACTTTCATCCCTAAATAACACTGTAACCATGTCTTTCTTCACTGCTGCGTCGACTTCAGGATCAAAGAAACTGAGACCAGTAAGTGGTTCGCCCAAATGCCACAGATGTCGTGAGAAACTGTGCATTACTGCTTCTGCAAGTTTTGCATTAACATTCTTGTAGAAATATAAGAGATTCAGGTCATTCCTTGGAGCTGAAAGCACAAGAGGAGAGGAATACCATGCCTTCAAATACACTGCGACGACAAATATGTCGAAGTGCTGAAGGCTGTTCAGCTTACGAGATGTAGGGTGAAACTGTGAAAGGAAAAGATATCTTCAGACAATAAATCAATTTTGCCATCCATCGTGTACGATGGTAGGCTCCAGGAACATAGAATGTGACACATCCTGGAAGACCTTTGCCAAGAAATAGGAGAGCAAGTTGTAAAAGTTCTCTGTAATCATCTCTGGGTTGATAGTGCGTCAGTTGCTGCTTGAATATATCAGTTCGTACTTTACTGGGGTCAAAACCTCCGCGACAACTTCATCCTGGAAGTGTCGAACTTCAGCTTGTCAATTGAGTTCCATGCCTCAGAGAAACGTTGAAAGAGCTTTATGTGTGGACCCATTGAAGCACTGAAAATTATGTCAAACACTCTCGTCACAACGAATTCCATTATGTGATGCCTGCAAGGGACCTTGATCAGATTCTTCTGCATTTTCTGTTCCAGCAGGGTATAAGCTCCATTTTGTGACCCCGTGTTATATGCTATTGTATCAAAGCACATGAAATGCACATGTATGGTTAAGTTTCAATCCTCCAGCAATTTAAAAACAGCTTCCGACTGGAAGGTACCACGTCCAATTGGGATAGCAGGCACTCCTAATAGTTTCGTGTCACCATTCCCAAAAACGAGAACCGCTATGCGATTAACTGATTCCTTAGAAGTGAGAGCAAGTAACAACTTTTAAACCCAATGCACTGTAAGTGAACCACCAGATGGAAAATACGAATAAATTTTACTAGCAATTTCCTTGCGGTTCCTTCTGCGTGCTCTTCTAGTAGATTCCTTATTAACTTAGATTTCTCGTGAGCTGTGGCCCAAAAGCTTCCGCTGCAGCAGCTAGAACATGAGTGGCATTTCTCGATTTCTGGCGCTGATTTTTGTACGATCCAGTGCTGAAGACAGCTCTGTGTAAAGATGATGGTTGGCCGACAGAACTTCGGTTTCTTTGTTACGGACAGTCTTCGGGAAGTAGGACCTGCTTCGTACGCATTTTCAGTCGATTCTCTCCAAAATTTATTTCTAGAAAATAATCTAACCCAAGAGATTGCGTCCCTCAGCGAGTTTTCGTTGGAAAGAACAGAAATATAATGACCAGGGTCTTAATAGAATTACTTTCCCAAAGTGTATTCATAATTCTTAAAGTGTGTATCACATTGTATCTTGTTTACAAATGTCAAATAGTTGTGGTAAATGCTAGGTTTTACATTGTGAATACATTCGGAGGTTATATACTGTAACTGTGAAAACTAACTCAAAGAGAAAGAGTTAGGCTGATTTCGGTCAAGACACGCTGAGTTTCGGGTGTAATGATTAAGTACTGTAAACGTAGGTAGAAGTTAGAGCGCGTTGAGCGACCTTTAAATATTAAAATATTTTCATGAAATTTTGCAGGCATGCTTAAGTAACCAAAAGGATTAAATTTAGGGTGTGAGACTCTGTTAAAAGAAATTTCGAAATTTTCTCATATCGAAAATCAATCACCCTAATCAATATATATTATGCATATTGAATAACTTCAAAAGTAAGATAAAACATGTCTTCTGTGTTGGAACATAGTTACTCGTTGTAGTTTGTTCCGTTCTCAGAATTCGGTGGCCCCCAGTATTGAAATGTACTCTTGGGGTCCCATTATTGGAATGAAACTAACAGTAGTATTATAAAGTCATATTTGGGGCCTTTTGGGGCCTAGTAAAGATATATTCAAACAATATGAAGAATGGGGCTTCAGCATCATATTGTCTAAATGTGTATTGGGGCCTTCTGTTAGTCGTTTGGCAAGTTATTGCAACACCATAAAAAACAGAGCATGTCCCCACCACGCGTAAATAAAACTGGCAGCTTTATGAAAAATGCCATGGACGATTGAAAACAGAGGGATTAATCATGGAATCTTCCTTGAACTCATTCTACTCGTCAGCAAATTGATAATGTTGTGAACGAACATGTGCAGGAGTCCATAAAAGTGAGCAAGCATAGGGAAGTATTAGAAAAAAGAAAGGGGAGAGGAAAGGGGAAAGGATCTGGTTCGTTAGTCACATTTTTGTCGGAGACATTCATAAACAAACTCCTACTCATTATAGGACATAACATTTAGCAGTACATTCTATCTGACATAAAAGAAGCTCAAACATTTAGTGTAATGATTGACTCGACTCAAGATGCTTCGTCAACGGAACAGATTAGAGCAGTGATTCTCAAAGTGGGGATCGCGAAACCTAAAAATTAAAATGTGTTGTAATAAAATGGAACTCACAGCTCTTATACAAGAAGTATTTTTAAGATTAAGAAACTGCAGATGTGGCAGTACGAGTACAAAACAATAACTATTCATCATTTCCAGTGTTTAAGGATTTCATTGATTCTTCAGGTGAAAAACTCCCTGCTGAAATGTACAGAACACTTGAAAGCATTAGCTGCAAGTTTTCGAAAATATTTCCCTGTCCAACAACCTGGAAACGGTTGAATTGAAAATCCTTTCACTAATGTAGAAATCCATGACATACAAGGTATGAATCTCTCTAACGCAGAAGAAGAACAGATATTGGAACTATCCTGCGATACTTCGTGGAAGAACGTTTTCAAAGAAAAATGAACTTTGCAGCTTTTAGTTGCGTGTGCGCTGTGAGTGTAAAGAGTTCTCTAAAAAGGCATTGCAACTTTAATGCCTTTCCTAACACTTACTTATGTGAGCAGACCTTTTCAGCCCTTTGCAGTATTAAAAATCTTAAACCTAAATCGTCTTAATGTGGAATCGGACCTAAGATTGATGGTGACCAAACTTATTCCAGATTTCAATGAAATTATGAAAAAACACAAAGAATTTCATTCCTCACATTAGTGACCCCACATTTGAGAGTTTATCAAGTGGGTTTCCTTTTCTTACATGATATTTTTCAGTCTTGAAAGTTACTCTATTTTCAACTGAAATTTCGTTCACTAGGAGACAAATAATGTATCTTTAGAATAAATTACGTATTGCATTATTTTTCTTTTTTCTTCTTGTCAGTGGTAATTCTAATTAATATATTTTTTTAGCACCATTTGAAATTTCGGATAGCATTGCAAGGGGTCTGCAGATCACTTTCCGAATGAACAGGGTGTCTGCGTTATCAGAAAGTTTGAGAACCACTGGCTTAGAGTGGTTGTTCGCTATGTAATGACAACCTAGCCACTCAGTGCCTAATTGGGGATGCAAATTGAGTGCTACTAGGCGCCTACCACTCACCATCTAAAATGAGTGGGACAAACTATAAAATTAACTTGCGAGAGGTTTCTCATTTGGGGATTAGACAAATAAAGATACGTCCACTTCATTTAAAGTAAAACACTGTATTTCGGTAATCTTATGAATGAACTGTAAGATCTATGAATGTTAGCTATAACGGATATTCGGATTCATTTGCCAGACAGGTACAGAACGATCAAGTATTGAGCTTTGAATTCTGACTCGGTGCCACACATACCTGGATTAAACTGGTGTATTCCCTCGTCGTTCTGGTGTTGAACTCTGCTCCTTAAGCTGAAATTCCTTGTTGGTGGACGACGAAAATGGGCATTGAGGAATGGCTCCTCTCAATGCAAATCTCTGCCTAAGTTCTGCGTCGTTAGAATATGTTGAAGTACAACGTACTGTCTTCTCTTGTCATCTGGCTGATATTCAAATGAAACTCGATTCTCCAAAATCGAACCCAAGAATGATCACGGTAAATTGATCATGAACTTCTAAGAATTATTCGCTGTCGTAGCTCGGCAAACTCTCCAAGAACTCATCCAAGAACTGTCCGTGAACTGTCAAGAACTGATCCCAAAACCTTCTCGTCCTCCGGTTTTGTTTGGCGGGGTCCAACTACCATCGTCTGCTTTTTCGTCTGCTGCGGCACGTGTAACACCGTTTTCACATGGAGAGACAAATTCCTTCCATGTGTCAAAACTCAAAATTGCAACCCTCGACACGCTCTGATTTCCCGGTTCTAAGCAATTCTCCGTACATCCGTAATCTCATGAAATTCATAAAATCCTACAGATTCAGTTTATACAATTTCTAGAATCTGGCTAATGTGAGGAAAGACACATTGTCAACATTTCCTTCCTACATTGCCAGACTCTTAACGATGACATTCTTATACACAAGTGTTTACAATAAATTGCTGACACAAACGTTAACCAGACTGTGCAGCTTGCATTTACTTCACATTTACAACATTAAATTCCCATAACCTTATTAACAATTCCGCGACATAAACATAAAAATAAAATCAAAATATACAACTTATTATCCTCGAAAATCGAGTACTTCCACATGTCCCCCCTTAAAAATTGGTTGCTCCGCAAACCAAATTCGACATCGTAAGAGGGCGATTTTCTATAAACACCCTGTACATGATATATACTAACACCATATTAAAGATAAATATAAACTTGAAATGAAATAAAATATGTATTGTTATGCAAAATAAATTATATAAATAGTAATCGATATTCCTTCACCTAACATGTATTCATAATATATATATCTTTGAATTTTTTTTTCTCTTACTTCCTAAAATTATAAAATACAATATTTGAAATGTAATGTAGCAAAGTATATCCTCGCGACATCTAGCGAGTTTTTGCTGAACTACTTGCACATCACGTTTTGTCAAGAGTAATTGTGCATGAATACATATATATTAGTTTGCAAGTACTCTTGAGTTATCTCCTCTTAGCGACAACGCTTTTATAGTGTCGTATTACCAAAAACTTCCATTACTCTGACTGTCCATACGTGCCAACCAATAAATTTATTGGCCGTATCAGTAATGTTTTAACTTCATTTATTTCCACCTCTCTGTGAATGGAAATCTAAAACAAAAACTTGTAACATATTTTTAGAACATAGTTAATTAACATATTCACAATCGCACTGTAAAACTTGAACATATTAATGTTTTATTTTCATGAAAATTTTATTCACTGACATTTTAATCTGAACAGAAAGAAAATCCTAACGCAGGGCATTGGAAATCCTGAATGTACCTCCAGCATAGTTACTGCAAGCTCAACAGTTTTTCAATCAAGCTTTGTCAAGGTTAATTCAACTTCCTACCTTCTGTTCACGCGTCACCGTTGACTGGATAACATCGAGTGCTAATATTCCGTCGCACTTATTACATTATTAGTTTTAAAACACTTTATTTTACAAAACCACTATGTCACATGATGTACGTGAATGTTTTTATCTACGTCGAATGTTTATTGGAATTCACTAAAATGTTCCAATTCGTGACCTCTATTCGTGGGATTGCGTGCGGGATCTCTTGCACTTCAGTAGTGTTACCGATATTCAAAATTCATACTAGTACTCAATCATTACTCCACCAACCTGGCATATCCGTTCGTGATTAAAATATTCAAAATGTGATATATTAAAAATTAAAAATATTATAAAGTGATAAAATGTTTAAAAGTGAAAATGTTATTGATTAATATGTGATATATACTTCAATGGCTATAATTACTTTATGGACATTACACAGGATTACACAATGGACTATTTACTGGATTATCTATATGGGTAAGTACCAAAAAAAAATTTTACACGCGAATATATTTATATTTATTTAAATACTATGACTATTTACTTGTTCTTAACCTATAATTATTATTATCCCTAACACTTGTTAACTGCATACAAAAATTGATTGCGATTAAGAAAAATGATGGATTTTCCATTTCCTAAAAATCCTGAAGGCTTTGGTTGTTAAATACGGCAGCCTGACTTGCCGTATCATCTCAATCAAAATTTGGCTACAGTTAGCATATTTATAACTATCTATACACATGATTTTACAAAATCTGACCGGTTTTCAAATTTTACAACTTAATTCTTCTCCATACCTAAATTTTGATCAACTTTCGTGACGTGAATCTCTTTTTTTTTTTCATCAATATCGAAGACGTGACTATTTATTCTCTTAGATCATAACCATAGACTATTATATTTATTTATTATTATTTACTTATTTACTTATTTGCCTACTTACATTGTCTAGGATGGCCATTCCATAACAATTTCACTAAGTCAACAATTCATATTATTATTTATTACTATTAAACTTCTTATCATATTTATTAAGTTATTACACTATACTTATCTCTACATTAAATTATTAAATTATTACATTATTTTAACAATTGCCGACAGGGCCTATAGCGTGTGAGAAGGACTACTATCGAAGAAAGTCTAAAACTACTTCATATTTCCAACTCGAATAAGTTCTATATCTGTTCAGGGCTTCTCTTCTGCAGGAAAAATCCTCTGCATGTCCCCGATAACATTTCTCCATTTTCTTGTTTTCTTGCGCTTAATTCATATATATATATTCATATCTACTTCTTATATTCTCATGGAGTACTCCTAGCGCTAATATATGCATACATATTTATCTATATATCTATTCGTCGATGCATGCTTAAATCTATAAACTCATTATTTACTTCTATCTTATTACTCTTATTTACTTATTAAACATTATTCATTATTTATTATTTCTCTCTTCTTCTCTCTATCCACATTTTATTATTACTCTTAGTCTATGTTATAGATCTACTGATGGTTACTTCTTTACGTCTTACGTCTTTAATTATTTACTTTCTAACTCTATCTTCACTAAAATTTCCTTCTTCTCAATAATCACATTCCTAAAATCCAACTCTTTTCCTCTTTCTTCCTAACTAACACAAATGAATCGATTAATCTAGACTATTTTTATATTATACTGGAAGAATATAACTATATTCTATTTCTACTATATTTTAGATGCACTACTAACATCTCTCTCTCTTCTGACTATCCTAGTATTCCCTAGAATATCGAAAAATTTACTAACTAATTATTTCTATCTTAATTTTAATCTTACGCTAAGGGATTAGCTAAAAATGAAGGATATCTCCACCAAAAAAAAATTTGCACGGCTTTCACGTGATGTACGAGTCAACTCCTGTGTCTCTTTTCAACAATCACGGAAGACTTATGTTGCATAATAAATAAAATATTCTCATCGAAGTGTGGTAATCGCCCACTTCAACTCGAAGAGAATGGGATTTCCTTCCTGATTAGAGTTTCCCCTAATGAAAGGTTTGGCCTAATTATCAGGGTTTCTTAATTTTAAACTTATGTCTAGATTAAATCTACTTCAATTGCATCATTCATTTTTGTGTTTTTTTTTCCTTCTTGCCTTCTCTTGCATCTAAGATCCTAATACAAAACTAATCACAAAATCATTCATGTTTCATTTTCTTTGTTTTGCTTTTCTTTCTCCATAGTCTTGTCCTACTTTTATTCTTTTTATTACGTCACTATTAAAATTACATCAAAATTATATGCCATAAAGACATACTGCCATAAAACCAATTGATAGTCAGATTTTCCTCTTCCAATATTAATAATACTACTATAACTACCCATATATGTCTGTCCTATATTACTAAAACAAAATATCTTATAATCAAATTATTATCCTAACTAACTACTTAAAACATTAATAATTACTAATAATATATCCTTATCCTATACATATATCTAATAATAATAATAATAATACTAATATCTATACACAAAACTCTTCTACTTTCTTGGTCATCTCTAGGCTAATAACCAAGGTGTCCGTTGTTTAAAGAACAACGCAAAAGCTACTAAATCTAGCAACGATTTATCGCTCGCCACTACTATTTTTGCTTGTTTCTCATGTAACGCTACTGTACTAATAAACTCTGAAATTTTTACTGCCTGAGTGCAGACAAATCCATTCCTAAAACGATCAAGCCATTGATTCACTAGTTCTTGACTAGCACCACTAGTGAATAACGCACATACTTTGTATTTAAGTTGATCTTTGATTGCGAAAAATATAGCGTTGCGTATTAACGTATTTGTCTCTGAAATACCAGTAATTATAGACAAGAAATGTCTCCTGAATCCTAATTCTACCAAATCATCAACGCTGAAATGCTTCTCTGAGAATTCAATCATGTAATAGTTTTTGTATCTGCGACCCAGAACGTTATCTCTAAACGTCTGTTCCTTTGTTTCATCATATGTCGGATAATATTCCGCAAAATATTTTAAAACTCCTAAATCTAATGAATAGTACCTAGATTTACTGAACATCGTCGCAGGTTTTCCATTGTCTTTAAGAACAGGATAGTGCACCCTGTGATTGTTCTTTAGAGACAACATTGTGACACTTATTACTATTTACTCCAAAATAAATACTAAATTGTTCACTTCTAGGATTAATGTTGGTTATATTTAATGTATTATACAACAACTGGTTTGTCTTTGTTATTCCGCCTACTCTGCTTGTAACTACGATACGGAGCAAATTTTTCGTGCGGCTCTCGACGTAATCGTGTGCCTTCGTGTCTACTCGGCTCCACTCGTGCTTAAACGCTTGAGCGACAATCGTCTTCCACTCAGCATAACCTGCCTGATTCATGCATCCGTTCCGTGTATCCAGAACAACAACAAAAATTATTTCACTTTCTTTTCTCTTATTATTTTTATTGTAAACTTGTAATATTATCACTTTATGTGTTATTGTTTTTAACCTTAATATTCTAACACACACTACCATCTAATTACTAGGTTTGATGAACGTAATCCGTTATTTACTTTAAAAATATCACTAATGCACATTTCTGTTATATAGACGAGAATCGAACTCAGTCGTCGCCCTTGTTTTTACTGTCATGCTGAATCGAAGCGAGGGTGGGATGGGTGGGTTTCATTCACAAATATATAAGTTACTAATTTAACAAACTTTACCATGAATGGGCGGGTAGGGAGGGTTTTTAAATTTACTATTGTTTTAAATTACGAATGCTTAAACTTATTTTCTGAGAAAGACCCAGATCATCTCCGCCATGGGAGGGATGGGAGGGAATTAATTCACTACTCTTTAAATTTACTGAGACCGTTACCAAAGGCGTAAGCCACCAGCGTCTCCAACATGACAACCTAGCCACTCAGTGCCTAATTGGGGATGCAAATTGAGTGCTACTAGGCGCCTACCACTCACCATCTAAAATGAGTGGGACAAACTATAAAATTAACTTGCGAGAGGTTTCTCATTTGGGGATTAGACAAATAAAGATACGTCCACTTCATTTAAAGTAAAACACTGTATTTCGGTAATCTTATGAATGAACTGTAAGATCTATGAATGTTAGCTATAACGGATATTCGGATTCATTTGCCAGACAGGTACAGAACGATCAAGTATTGAGCTTTGAATTCTGACTCGGTGCCACACATACCTGGATTAAACTGGTGTATTCCCTCGTCGTTCTGGTGTTGAACTCTGCTCCTTAAGCTGAAATTCCTTGTTGGTGGACGACGAAAATGGGCATTGAGGAATGGCTCCTCTCAATGCAAATCTCTGCCTAAGTTCTGCGTCGTTAGAATATGTTGAAGTACAACGTACTGTCTTCTCTTGTCATCTGGCTGATATTCAAATGAAACTCGATTCTCCAAAATCGAACCCAAGAATGATCACGGTAAATTGATCATGAACTTCTAAGAATTATTCGCTGTCGTAGCTCGGCAAACTCTCCAAGAACTCATCCAAGAACTGTCCGTGAACTGTCAAGAACTGATCCCAAAACCTTCTCGTCCTCCGGTTTTGTTTGGCGGGGTCCAACTACCATCGTCTGCTTTTTCGTCTGCTGCGGCACGTGTAACACCGTTTTCACATGGAGAGACAAATTCCTTCCATGTGTCAAAACTCAAAATTGCAACCCTCGACACGCTCTGATTTCCCGGTTCTAAGCAATTCTCCGTACATCCGTAATCTCATGAAATTCATAAAATCCTACAGATTCAGTTTATACAATTTCTAGAATCTGGCTAATGTGAGGAAAGACACATTGTCAACATTTCCTTCCTACATTGCCAGACTCTTAACGATGACATTCTTATACACAAGTGTTTACAATAAATTGCTGACACAAACGTTAACCAGACTGTGCAGCTTGCATTTACTTCACATTTACAACATTAAATTCCCATAACCTTATTAACAATTCCGCGACATAAACATAAAAATAAAATCAAAATATACAACTTATTATCCTCGAAAATCGAGTACTTCCACAGTAATCAATAGAAAAGCATTTGAACGTCTTCTTAGTTTTGTTTTGGCTCATGATACTACCGGATTGGGTATATATCAGCTGGTGAAAGACATGTTTAATAAGCATGGTGTACTTATGGCAAATGTGGTGGGCTGTTCATTTGATGGGCCGTGGAATATAAAGGGTTATATGATAGGGAATATATATAACTACGAAGGCGTGCAGAGTTATTTGAAACAAGACAATCCTGAAAATGAGTTCACACATTGTAAGCCTCATGTCCTTAATTTGGTAATGGTAGATTCCACAGAGCAAGATGAAGGAGCAGTAAAGCTATTTGGTCTTACTCAGACGAGCGCAATGTTACTTCTGAATTACATAAGCACATGGATGTGCGGACGAAACAAGTAAAGCAGAATTATACTGGAAGTGGCAAGCTTTGAAGGCTTCAAAAAATTGGAGCTACTCGCTGGTTGAGTAAACACAGAGCTTTAAATACGATCACTGATACCCATATTTATCAAGGGAAAGACTAAGATGCAATAGGCTTCCAAAGCAACCTATTCTGGCTTTTCTCCTGTTCCTGAACGACGTTACAATCAGCAGACAGTTCGATGCAAAAACGAAGTTGCATAAATGGTATGAATACCAAATCATTGTAATGTTGTGTGTATGATGACCTATTCGCGTTAACAACCACAGTCTCGAAATATTTACAGTCTCAAGCTCTGAATACACTCCTGTTTGGAATTTAGTAGCAAAATTACGTGAACTTCAACACTAGGTTGAGGAATGTGCAAAAGTATATGACAAAGCGAAAGACTTTTGCAAAGCAGCGAATTGCAATTAAGGAAATACTCACATTGAGATTGAAGATTTTCCTATTCGTCGGCTATCGAGGAAGGAAAAAATGGCTGATGAAAAGTAATATGATGAGAAAGGCAAAGACTTGTAGACTCTGTAAAGTGGAGCATTACTATGAGATTTTGAATTTAGCAGTAAATAGTGTGGAATAAAGGTTTGAACCTCCTTGTCAATTACTTAAGAATTTGCGGTTGCTAGATCTTAAATGTTTCAACGAAATAAAAGAACGCTTACAGAGAACACATTTGCAGCAGTTGCAACAAAGTTAAACCTCGATAAGGCTCAACTATCGAAAGAACTTGTAAAATTCGCAAACATGTACGAAGCTTTATCTGTTGGTGTCGTAATCTTAAAAAAAAAAAAAAAAAAAAAAAAGTGGACAAACTACCAAACAGGGATGTGTCGAAGGCGATTTCAATGATCCGAAGAAAAAGAAGGGCAAGAAAGTGTAAAAACTAGGGATAGCCAATTCCAGAATTTTTACTTTCCGGAATCCGGAAGTAAAATCGAAAAAATCCTTATTTCGGAAAAATCCTGGATTCGGAAAAAAACCGATTTCGGAAAAATTCCGGAATTCGAAAAAATCCGGAATTCGGAACATTCCGATTGCGGAAAAATTCCGGAATTGCGAAAATTTACAATTTCGGAAAAATTCCGATGTTGGAAAGAATCCAGAATTTATAAGATTCCGATTTCGGAAAAAATTCGGAATTCGGAAAAATTATTTTACGTT
Source organism: Thermobia domestica (assembly GCF_964235325.1). Taxonomy (NCBI): domain Eukaryota; kingdom Metazoa; phylum Arthropoda; class Insecta; order Zygentoma; family Lepismatidae; genus Thermobia; species Thermobia domestica. Next base: position 168,768,882 of record NC_137460.1, read on the forward strand.
TTGTAATCTCAAGAATTTTGTTCTAATGCAAAGGAACAAATTTCCTTTTTGTAATCCTAAGAATGTATGGTGCAAGTTAAGCTGACAGTGAGAAATGAAATGAAATCTTTTAAGTTTTACGTCCCACGGTTATGCCGGTTAGGCGAAAGGAGACGGTGATGATGAGAGATGAGTGAAATGGTGGAATGAAGAAAGTGGGAGGAAACGGGGGAACCCCGAGAAAACCCACGAGCACGGTGTTTGTCCACCACAAAGTCCACACGACGCGAGCTGGGATCGAACCAGGGACCCCAAGCATCGGAGGGAAACGCTCTACCACTGAGCCACCGTGCCCCCGCAAGTTAAGCTGAAACTTACATCCTGAAGTATACACTACTCAATCTATCCATGGTTAATGAGTTGTAGCGCAAAAGTATGATGTACTCCTAATATTTAATTCATGTTTTACTGTGATATTGTCCACAGATAGGACATATCACACCGAGATAAACAAAATGACATAATGAAGATGAGTTATCATGCGCAGTTTTCGAGAAAATCGTGAGAAACGAATCCTTATGAAGTTAAAATATGCGTCGCTCGTTGGCACTGTGATGCAATTGATAACTTTTATACTGGATTATTATTATTATTATTAATATTATTATTATTATTATTATTATTATTATTATTATTATTATTAGTTTATGTACTGTAAAAGAAAAATATGAACCGTTAAGTAGCAGATTTTATCTATTGTTTTTTGATATCTTCTAACAGTAATGGGCATACTACTTGTAAATACGTAATGACTATCAAGGACAAGGACATATTAATGTAATTAATACTTTGCAGACTAGCAATAAATAACAGATAAACAATAGTTGCAACAAAGTAAGTAACTTGGGCACGTCAGGCAGCACATCCCCATTGCGCATTATCTTCGCGAGAATTGAGGGACGTATTGCGCCTCTAAGAAAGAGCGGGGTGTTATCATGTTCGTTTGGCTAAATTTAATAAGGTGAGGCTGATGTATAAAGTTGTTAAAATTATATTATTACGCCAAGAGCTGTACGATGGAGGCATTATTAATGGCACTAATGAGCACTTACACTGGTCTAACGGTTAACCTCATTTTTGAGATGATTCTTAGATGTGGGCCTGTTAGCATGGAGTTAGAAGACCCATACTCATTATTTAAAAATTATACGTTATCTGTGGAGTACTAACGATTTGCGTCACTATCGAACACTAACGTAGCACTAGCGACGTGTAAAGTCGAAATTGGGGTCTGACGTAAGTGGCTTGTTGACTTCACGGACATTATATTTTCCTTATTCATTATTCACCCGGGGCAAACATGAAATTCGGCGCCCGCTAATTTATATCTACGTCTTTAGGCGCCCCTCCAAACACACGACACAGTCGTGTTTTACAAATGTAGTAGATTGTTTACAAAACATTTCTCATTTTATTACCAAGTTTTCTCTCTTTCTTTTTCTGTCTCTTAACTATGTCGGATAGTGCAGAGTATACTGTACTTGACTTTTGGAAATAACGCTGACAGTAGTCCTTGAGGAACAATTTATTAATAATACCAGTGGCTGCTCATTTTTCAACCCATCATCATATGCGCAAAATGAAGTAGCAATTTCGTTTGAAGCTATCCGTATACAATATGCTTAAGGATGCATACGAGTCGAGATTTAAGCCTGCCTCGACTCGTCTCGAGAAAATGTTGTCTCGACTCGACTCGAATTTGAGACGAGACGTCTCCAAATTCGAGTCGAGACAAAATATACAACTTATATATATGCACACATCAGCCAGGATATTATGACTACCTACCTAATTGTCAGTCATTGTCTCCCGTGAAAATGCTAGATGTTTTCTACTAAGAAATAACATAAGAGTAATCTATTTTTCTATCCGGAGATTTATTTACCTAGCCTTAACTAGAAACAAGTCGACTTGAGTGACATTTTGTTCAGGAGCCAACACTGGACCTTCCAATAGGATTCCGCACCAGCCCGCAATAAACACTCCACCCAGGAGTGGCTGAGGAGAAATGTTCCGGACTTCAATGCTCGAGATGATTGGTCTGCTATCAGCCCTCACCTCAACCCGTTGGACTACAAGTTGTGATCAGTGCTAGAGGGCATGGTCTGTAAGAAGAGGCATGCCAATATTGACAGTCTGAAACTTTCCCTAGTGAAGGCAGTCGCGGGTTTCCCTATAGAGACAGTGCGTAATTCTATAGATGAGTAGACGCAGAGACTTAAGGATGGTGTGAAGGCCAAAGGCGACCAATTTGATAAGTAGCAAGACGTGACCCACTGCGAAACACCAGCCACCGTGACTCACACTGACTCATCAACCCACTCTGCTCAGAGGTCTGTTTTTGATCAGCTAAATAGTATTCCTCGACCAGAGATGAAGTGGGTCAGTGGGTCCTGGGTCGTGTCACAATTCTCGGTATCGCGGTCAGAATGTTTCCTGTATCTATTAGCTATAATAGTTAAAAAGGAAACTAAATGTGACCTCGAGTGACTTAACCACACCTGATTGGACAAATCCTATAATAAAGATATTAAGGCAAGTAAATTACAACTAGGTATCATTCACACCAGCACACAATCTTAATACCTAAAGTGAGTGAAGGTGGGTGATTAAAGTTATAGATTTTATTGAAAGAAATTCCAAAAAATGTTAAATTAAAATATTTAATGCAATTAAGATTTTTTCAAAAAAATTATAACAATAATTAAGTTCCAAAATTCTTTTAACAAATCCTTAATAGGTCCTGAATTTCGAAGGTGGTGTTCAAAAATTTAATAGAAAAACCTTTACTCTAACAATTTCAGTTAATTTTCGCAAGGCAGAGATTATTTACAGTAATTTAGATCAAGAATGAAGACAACACTATCAAAACTCTCAAATCATTAAATATTAAATGTTAAATTGAATTCTATAATTCAAAAACAGCAAAGGTAACAACCACGTCAATTAATTTATCTCACTGTAACAAACAGGTATCGTGACTTTCGAAGTAGCCTCGTATATTTATTAACAATTTAGTTCTGAACTAGTTATCTCTATTTCTCTCTGTATTTCTTAATTAAGGAATATGCGCAGTGATCATGCTACTAAAATACAATTCAACTAACTACAGTACTTTAACTAGCATTAATACTTCACACTTACCATAACTCAGCAGGAAATAATAGTTACAGAAAAGCAGAGGTAGTTACCATTCTCTTCTCCAGATCCTCTTGGGTCTTAGTGACTGTTCCATTACGATACAATACCAAAAAGTGCAGTGCACGCGAATACTTCAATCATTTCAAAATTTAAGAAAAAATTTATCCGGACGGACAGTATGTTCTAATTTTAATCAAAATTTATTTATTTTGTTTCAAATTTACATTCGAAACCTAACCAAAAATCCAGGAAAACTAATATAACAGTAAATGCATTTAACAGCAATTAATTAGTTAATTAGCTAACTAATGAAGTTTTCATTAACAGCACTGTAAGAAGATTAAACTATTTCCACAGCAGGAAATACCTATTTATAGTTTACTTTAGTTCTTGAGAAACAGTTACACCTTTAAGAAAGGAAACACAGATTAATTAAACCCTATCTTAATTACGGCCATTACGGTAATTAACAAACATTTTTACTAAATTACTTTAGTCCTTCAATAACTACAATCACGTTATTAGAGACGGTTTAGATTTTAAAATGTAATTGACTATTTTCGAAATGAACGAAAACTGAAGTAATTAGGAAATTAAATTACCGTTAATTAGCGACGAAGTTTAATAATGAGCGAAAAGAAGTTATGGAAATCCTTCTCATATTAGTTACCACGAGAGTATGCGATTTAAGGGTGGAATTTTAACACTTGAATTTACGTTTTACTTTTTCCCCCATTTACGGTTGCCCAGTTAAATTTCTCACTCGACCTTCAATGGCACAACGAAAGCAAGAAAGGCACTAGACACGTTGACGTATCACACGTGTTCCGTCTCTCACATAACAGCATTTGAATTTAACGTATTTTCCAGCCTTTAAAAGGGTTTAATACGCAAGTATTATTAAAAGGAATTAGACCTTTTTAATTTCATTTCATTCACTTGCAAGATACGTCTTCTTTAACACTACTTCACACACTAGAAACACGGAAATACCAATAACTTTTTCACTTTTAAACTGATTCAACTTTATAGAACTTAATTAGACACATAATTTAAATTAAGCCTTTTAAAACTCTCAGTAATTTAGCACTAAGTTTAGAAGCACAGTTATAATTAAGGCACTCTTCACCATATAATACGAGGCATAACTATATCGAACACTTCGATCACGTTTTACTTTTTTGTAAAAATAACAACTTTCGGCGCGAAGTAATGTAAGTCGAATACTTGAGTCCAACCCGTGTTGGCTCAATAAACTACGAAACAGTTATGAGGCGCAGCGGATCAGAATGGCATATATAACAGCAAGACTCTCGCTACTGCGCAGAGCCCAACTCATTACATACGTCACTCTAGAATACTGCGCTAAACTGAAGTGGTTGTGAATGTTAGAAAAAAAGAATTGATTCTCTGCCGTATTACAAGTATTACTAAGCTAACATATAGACATATATATATCATTTTAAAGCTTTTTTCACGATCTTTACAATGAAAGTATTCTCAATTCAATACAACAATGTATAACAAAATAATTCTTCAAAAACAAAATTTTTAAACTTTCTTACTTTTTTTAAAAAAAGAAAACAAAAAGAGTAATTTCATAATGAAGCTATTAACAAAAATGTAACCATTTTGCAATCGTTACAAACACCACCTCCTTGTTAAATATAAAATTTTAAGGCAGAACAAAATTTTATATACAATATACAATTTTCATTTTAAACTTCCATTATTTTTATATTTTATATCATTCCTTTTAACGAAATTTCTCAAAAGTCTATTCTTTTACATTTTTAATACTTCAGATATTTTCTGTTTTTATTTCGGAATTTTTGTTACTTCTGTAGAATTTCCATTCCATGATTTGATGCAACATTCCACTCAAATGTAGACCAATTCTCCACGTCTGAGTTTAAGAACAGCCAGCCAAATATGAGATATCCAAATTTCCAAGTTTACAGCTTTGGTTCCATTCGAGACCATAAACCATTCTACAGGAGGCGTTGACAATCTTGACATGTCTCCATAAAAATACATCAATGTAAGGAAATACAAAAGGCAATCTAAAAATATAAATAGAAAAGTTAATTCAGGCAATTACAAGATGTTAGCCATGTAAAGTAACAAAAATTTAATTTCAGAATGAGAACGAGATCTTCGAGTTTTTTCTCTTTCACATGTAGATTAATTTATTCAGATTAACACATTTCAACTATCAATTAAACCTTTAAACGCTATAAACCTACACTAATGCATGACTTACAAATGAAATTTTTAATGAACATGAAAAAATGAACATGAAACGACTATGATCATATCCTAATTCTACATGACATCTTAATTCCTACATTAAACTACTTCTAAACCTAACTTAAATCTAAATTTTCTTAATCTAACCTTACATAACTAATCAAAGTTTAAGTTCTTCTAATTTAACTCTACATGTGTAGGATTCTCATTTTCATTTGTTCAGTTGGTGTTTGCTCCATTTCTTCTTACAAAGTATTTTTTAAGATCACTGACATGGGCTCTCTTGGTATTGTTAGCATTTTTTACATATTCTAATAACACGGAATTATAAGTTAAGAATTTCACAATTTTGAATGGACCAATCCACTGATACGTCAAACTTTGGTTACTTTATCTTTCAGAGATGATTTTTCGTGGTTTTTAACTAATACAAGATCATCTACAACCAAATTTACATCTTTTCGTTTACCTTCAGAGTTTACGTCGTTTCTCCCAAGATTTTACCATATTATCCATTCCATTTTTCCAAAGATCTTAACTATTCAGACCTTTAAGATCAGCATCCATAACTTTCCATTTGATCTCTAATGGATTATTTAACTCTACCAAAAAATAACTCTGAGGGTACTGCCTTTAGTCCTTCGTGCTCACACAAATTAAGATTAAACTGGAGCTCACGAATAACCTACTCCATTTGTTTTGTCTTTCAGCAAAGTAAGATTTCAAAGAGTATTTTAGAGTTTTTATGAATCTTTCTGCAATGTTTGCCTCCGGATGGTAAGGGCTCAGTTTTATATGCTTAATACCCAAACTATACATAAATCCCTGAAAATACTCAGATGTAAATACTGAGGCGTTATCACTAGATATTGATTCTACAAAACCGTAACGGGAGAACAAATCATACAATTTGTCACAAATTATCTTTGAAGATAGTCTCCTTAGTTTTTCAAGCATACAATATCTGGAACAATTATCCACTGCTATTAGAAGATAATTATACCCTTCAGAAGAAGGTAAAGGCCCTACGGTATCAATCATCCAGTTTGAATGTATCCTTTGAGTCACATGAGACCATAGTCTACCATATTTCTTAGTATTTAAGGGTTTAGCCTTTTGACATTCTGGACAAGACCTAACAAAATCCTTTACGTACTCTATTAAACCATCAAATGTAAATCGCTTCATAATTTTACGTAAAGATTTATATATTCCTGGATGACCACCTGTAAGATATTCTAAATGATAGTATTGGAACAGACTTCTTCTAAGATCTTTTGGAACTATTTTCCACTCATTGCTCTTTGCCCTAGTCTTTTTTAACAAAAACCCATGTTTGATCTGATACTCATTACTATTCTCACCACCTTCTACCTTAACGATTAACTCATTTATTTCAGGATCCTTACGTTGCAACTCAATCAATGGTTCACTTAGAAAAGGTAATTTCCAAAGATTTGTCAAAACTAAATATGTTTTATCATTATTTTCTTTGACTTTAACACTATGGTCAAAATTAAACATGTCATACTGCCTAGAAAGGAAATATGCTACTTTATTTTCATTAGTTTTCAAATGGTGGATTTTAAATGAGAACTGAGAAAGTTGTTCTATAAGTGAACTGTACTTTAATAGTCTTTTAGAGTTAATAATTATCCAACTTAAGGCCTTGTTATCAGTATACAAATCAAATTCATTAAATAAAAAATGTTTGAATCTTACTATGGTTTTAACTAGGCTTAAAAATTCAATCTCGTAGATTGATCTATGCCGGTCGGCCTCACTTAGTTTCTTCGAAAAGAAACCCACAGGAATTAAGTGTCCATTATCATTTCTCTGTGAAATTACGCCTCCTAAGCCTCGCGAGGACCCATCAACGTGAACTAGGAACCTCTTTGAAAGGTCAGGTGTTTTTAGAATAAGCTCTTCCGAGAAAATTCTTTTTATTTCTAAAAAGGCGTTATTTTGGGCTTCCCCCCACTCAAACTTCTTCTTAATAGATCTTAATTCAGATATGGGACCAATAATTTCTTGAAATCCTGGTATAAACCTTGAATAAAAATTAACTACTCCACAGAATCGCTACACGGCCTTTCTTGTCTTAGGTGGTGGGAGATTAAGAATAGACTCAACTCGTTTAGGATCCATGGTGATATTATCCCCATCGACTATGAAACCTATATATTTAATCCTCCTTTTAAAGAAAAAACTCTTATCAGGAGATATAGTCAAACCATATTCTTTAAACCTATTTAACACCATTCTAATCGCCTCTTTATGTGACTCCTTATCCCTATTTGCGATTAAAATGTCATCAAAGTATACGTGAACACCATACGGTTCAAGGTCACCAAGTACATCTTTCATACATTTAGATAAAACACTACTTCCAACCTTAATTCCAGCTGGGAGCTTCTTATACTGGAAGGTATCAATCGGAGTCACTATAGTAGTTAAATCTCTACTAGCTTCATCAAGCTCCAGCTGAAAATAAGCCTCCTTTAGATCACACAATGATATATAGGGGCATCCAGATAAGTTACTTAAACATTCTTCCATGTGAGGTGTCGGGAAAACATAAGCTGACAACATAATATTTAATTTTACAAAGTTGGCAACTGATCGGTATGAGCCATCTCGGTTTTTCACAATGAAACATGTGCTGCCAAAGTTTGAATGATCAGTTTCATCTAACACATCTTGTTCTACTAATTTTTATAACATTCTCAAAAATCTGTCTCTTTTCCCTGGGTATGGGAAAAGGTTTTTCTCGGAAATATTTTTGCTCTCGAAGGTACAATTTACATTTAAATCCTTTGAGGCAGCCCACCTTCTCACTCACAACATCAGGATAATCCTGTTTGAGAGATCGCACAAATGACTCTATATCTGGATCAATCCAATAGTCACTATCATCTTCCGAAGAACTACCAATAGGAGATTCATCCTCAGGTTCATGAAGTTCTTTTATATCCAAGTTAATTTCAGTTTCTTCAAGTGGTGGTTTCTCACAAACTATTATGTCACTCGAAGATTCCAGTCCAAGTTGTTGTTTTAACTTCTTAAATCTTTCGCTAAATTCTTCTTCAAAAGATTCACTCCACTCGTTAATATTTTTGGTTTCATGGAATCTACCCGTTCTAACACTCCATCCTTATCGGCGTACACTTCACCAGTTGCTAAGACGATTTTAGATATTTGGTTATTTCTAGTATGATCTCGAAGTCCATTGACACGTCCAAGTTGATCCACAAGACCAGAAACTGATGTTGGAATAGTGTTAACTAATGTATCTTCAGGTTCCAGGTAGTCCAATTTAGGAACTGGTTCACACTGAATTCCGATCTCCCTAGAATCAGACACCACTGAATGTACTGAAGTAATAAAGTTGTTTCGACGACGGAAGCCATGTAGATAAATACAAACAGGCTTCAGACCCTCATCCTTCAAACAGCTCGAACCATGGATGCCATCTACTTCAAAGAAATTTTTTAAAGTCTCCATTGATCTCAGAGGAACGTATCTTCTTTTGGTTTCGAAAATAAAGTTTATTTCCAAGTACATCAAGCATGGCACCAGTTGAACGCAAAAACGGAGTACCTAAGATAGCATCACAGGGTAATGAAGCTATCACTACGAAGTCCACTTCAAATCTGAATCCACCTAAGTTCAAGTCCACAGTGACTGCTCTAGGTTCTGTCACATTAGAACGCATCATAGAATTCATTTTCATCGAAGGAATCGATCGTTGCCTCTTAATCAGATGACTAATTTGATTAATTAGAGTCGACGATGCTAAATTTACAGAACTTCCGCTGTCAATACAAAGAGGAAGTCTCTTATCACTAATGGACCCAATCACAAAGGTTGCAGAACAATTATCTCCACTAGAAGGCACCCTGTACGTAGGAGAAGCATTTACACTCTTTCTGTCATTTATGGATTTCTGAGGACTTCCTGTGTTGAGACTGAGTTGGTTAGACTTACCTGAGTACAACCTCACATTATTACCACTTACAAATTTCTTACCATACCCAGAATCCAAGTTTTTCTTATTGACATTTTTCGAAAATTTATTTTCAGACACTTTTTTAGAATCATTATTATGTCTAGAATTCATAGTATCCTTCAACCTATTCCCACTATTAGGATTAATAGGCTTAAATCTATTGCCTTTATAAGCATTCTTAACTGATGGAACAGTACTGGCACTCTTACCTCCTGATCTTCATTTGCAACAAAACAAGTTTTTAAGTTTCTGTTTTTAGATTAATTAATTTCTAAGTAGTCCCTTTTTGATCTTTTGTACAAATCAAGTTGCTCAATTATATTTTTCATTTCAGTAATGTTTCGTGGAATCCTATCTGAAAAACATTTGTACCTATACACAGGATTCAAACCATGAATGATAATTTCCAAGATTTCAAATTCGCTTGACATTACATTTAAGACCTTGGCTGAATTGTACACGTCATCTATAAATTGCATCACATGTTCACTAGGTTTCATGGGCCTATATACTTTAACCCCTATTAAATATCCCCTAACATTTAAAGAAATAAATTTATTCAACAAAGACATTCTTAATTCAGGCCAAGTTTTATTTAATGTAAGACCATTCATTATTTCTATATACAACAACCCTGAAGTTTTAACAGAAACTGCATACAAAATCATTCTTAAAGAGAAGTTGTAATTTAAAACAAGATCGTTTAAAATAAGCATCAATTCAAATTCTTGAAAACTGTCATTACCATCAATCTTTTTCAAAGTACCAAGTTTAGTGTCAATAAGAACACTAATTTTATTGAAAACATACTTATCTATTAAAGGATTAAAAGATTTCCAATTATCCCCACAGTTTGTTACTAGCGGAAATCTCTCAGGAACACTGTATGTGTTTAAAGGCATAAAGGCTCTAGGAGGTTCACAATATCGAGACCTTACTGATTCGTGACTGTGTCCATACGTATTATGAATACCATCAAACACTTGAACTCCCACACTATCTACATACTGAGGAGGTTGTTCAAAGTTTCCTGAATTTTGTTGGTCAAGTAGTCTTTGCTTTACTTCAGTTTCAATTTCAGAGTCCTTTTTACAAATATTGTGAATACTAGATTTCATTTGAGACCTAACGTCTCTTACCTTAGGGATAGCACCCTTATAATACAAGGGAGGAGGCGGAACAATAAATTTTCTATCATTTCCCTGACTTTCCCGATTTAAATTATCAAATTTTATTTCCTTCTTATTTAAATGTTGGTTCTGATCTGACATGCGACAATGATCATTTAATCCTAAACCACTAAACCCCACTGGTATGTTAGGATTATCTAAATTATGATCTTCAACATATGGTTCTTGATGACTAACTTCGAACGACCTACCAGGCTCTAACCTTACCGCCTGTTCCCTTCTATGACTATGATATTTATCAATAAAGTTAGGTTGTACTGTAAAATTTCTATTCGCATAACGATGAGAACCGACAACTCGACTAAACGGTTCAGAATTTTGCGGTAATTTACTGGAAGCACCTAATCCTGCAAAACATCTGTTTGCACCTTTACGATTACCCCCATTTTCTATTTTCAGTTTATCCAATTCATCGCTCAATTGGTAAACAATATCATTTTCGAATCTAGGTGGCGCTACAATATTCTGCTGTAGAAACTGAGTCGACATGTCAGAAACTTCAACTACTTCTATCATATGATCTTCAATAATAACTGAAGTAGCATTTGAAAGAACAGATCGATTGTCAAATTCCATGTTTAAACTACAATAAATAAACAAAATGTAAATTAAACTCACAGTACAATTTGAATAAGGAAGTGGTAACACAAAAATAAATTCAACTGTTAAAATATATAAATACTCCAATTTTGCTACGCTACAACTACTACAATGAAACTCATTCATTCAATCTCTAGCACGCAAGCCAGTACAAATAAAGGTTGACAAAATTTTTATTAAATTTCACTTTATTTAACAACAAATGTAAATAGAAAGCATCCACAGCTGACAGCTTGTGTACTTGCAAGTCACTCGTGTTTTTATTATTGGAGCTATGAAAAACTTCAAACTGTTTTTCCAAAAGATCTAACTCTGATAATTTTTACTAAATTCCAACTAATTTCTCTTAAATTTTCAAACTCTATACAAGCAAACCCAATTTTTAGCAAAATATAATTGCAATCATGAACTGAACTGAGTTTAACCAACAATGACTTCAAACAAGGAAACGCGTAGATTAATATTATTTTAGGACCTAAAATTCCTATCTCCAATCAAAATTCCGAAAATGATTCCCACAATGAAATATCCTACACACCTTAACTTTTAAACAGATCTCGTACATCCGAAATTTCACTTCAATCACGAAAATATTAAGAATTACTGTAATCCTATTTAAAATAGTCGGTGACCTTACACAAAGACTTAATCTACAGGCTAAGTTATGATTCACCGAAACCAAATGATAACTGTTTCGTAGTTTATCTTTTTTGTCACAATTCTCGGTATCGCGGTCAGAATGGTTCCTGTATCTATTAGCTATAATAGTTAAAAAGGAAACTAAATGTGACCTCGAGTGACTTAACCACACCTGATTGGACAAATCCTGTAATAAAGATATTAAGGCAAGTAAATTACAACTAGGTATCATTCACACCAGCACACAATCTTAATACCTAAAGTGAGTGAAGGTGGGTGATTAAAGTTATAGATTTTATTGAAAGAAATTCCAAAAAATGTTAAATTAAAATATTTAATGCAATTAAGATTTTTTCAAAAAAATTATAACAATAATTAAGTTCCAAAATTCTTTTAACAAATCCTTAATAGGTCCTGAATTTCGAAGGTGGTGTTCAAAAATTTAATAGAAAAACCTTTACTCTAACAATTTCAGTTAATTTTCGCAAGGCAGAGATCATTTACAGTAATTTAGATCAAGAATGAAGACAACACTATCAAAACTCTCAAATCATTAAATATTAAATGTTAAATTGAATTCTATAATTCAAAAACAGCAAAGGTAACAACCACGTCAATTAATTTATCTCACTGTAACAAACAGGTATCGTGACTTTCGAAGTAGCCTCGTATATTTATTAACAATTTAGTTCTGAACTAGTTATCTCTATTTCTCTCTGTATTTCTTAATTAAGGAATATGCGCAGTGATCATGCTACTAAAATACAATTCAACCAACTACAGTACTTTAACTAGCATTAATACTTCACACTTACCATAACTCAGCAGGAAATAATAGTTACAGAAAAGCAGAGGTAGTTACCATTCTCTTCTCCAGATCCTCTTGGGTCTTAGTGACTGTTCCATTACGATACAATACCAAAAAGTGCAGTGCACGCGAATACTTCAATCATTTCAAAATTTAAGAAAAAATTTATCCGGACGGACAGTATGTTCTAATTTTAATCAAAATTTATTTATTTTGTTTCAAATTTACATTCGAAACCTAACCAAAAATCCAGGAAAACTAATATAACAGTAAATGCATTTAATAGCAATTAATTAGTTAATTAGCTAACTAATGAAGTTTTTATTAACAGCACTGTAAGAAGATTAAACTATTTCCACAGCAGGAAATACCTATTTATAGTTTACTTTAGTTCTTGAGAAACAGTTACACCTTTAAGAAAGGAAACACAGATTAATTAAACCCTATCTTAATTACGGCCATTACGGTAATTAACATTTTTACTAAATTACTTTAGTCCTTCAATAACTATAATCACGTTATTAGAGACGGTTTAGATTTTAAAATGTAATTGACTATTTTCGAAATGAACGGAAACTGAAGTAATTAGGAAATTAAATTACCGTTAATTAGCGACGAAGTTTAATAATGAACGACAAGAAGTTATGGAAATCCTTCTCATATTACTTACCACGGGAGTATCCAATTTAAGGGTGGAATTTTAACACTTGAATTTACGTTTTACTTTTTCCCCCATTTACGGTTGCCCAGTTAAATTTCTCACTCGACCTTCAATGGCACAACGAAAGCAAGAAAGGCACTAGACACGTTGACGTATCACACGTGTTCCGTCTCTCACATAACAGCATTTGAATTTAACGTATTTTCCAGCCTTTAAAAGGGTTTAATACGCAAGTATTATTAAAAGGAATTAGACCTTTTTAATTTCATTTCATTCACTTGCAAGATACGTCTTCTTTAACACTACTTCACACACTAGAAACACGGAAATACCAGTAACTTTTTCACTTTTAAACTGATTCAACTTTATAGAACTTAATTAGACACATAATTTAAATTAAGCCTTTTAAAACTCTCAGTAATTTAGCACTAAGTTTAGAAGCACAGTTATAATTAAGGCACTCTTCACCATATAATACGAGGCATAACTATATCGAACACTTCGACCACGTTTTACTTTTTTCTAAAAATAACAACTTTCGGCGCGAAGTAATGTAAGTCGAATACTTGAGTCCAACCCGTGTTGGCTCAATAAACTACGAAACAGTTATGAGGCGCAGCGGATCAGAATGGCATATATAACAGCAAGACTCTCGCTACTGCGCAGAGCCCAACTCATTACATACGTCACTCTAGAATACTGCGCTAAACTGAAGTGGTTGTGAATGTTAGAAAAAAAAGAATTGATTCTCTGCCGTATTACAAGTATTACTAAGCTAACATATAGACATATATATATCATTTTAAAGCTTTTTTTACGATCTTTACAATGAAAGTATTCTCAATTCAATACAACAATGTATAACAAAATAATTCTTCAAAAACAAAATTTTTAAACTTTCTTACTTTTAAAAAAAAAGAAAACAAAAAGAGTAATTTCATAATGAAGCTATTAAAAAAACGTAACCATTTTGCAATCGTTACAAACACCACCTCCTTGTTAAATATAAAATTTTAAGGCAGAACAAAATTTTATATACAATATACAATTTTCATTTTAAACTTCCATTATTTTTATATTTTATATCATTCCTTTTAACGAAATTTCTCAAAAGTCTATTCTTTTACATTTTTAATACTTCAGATATTTTCTGTTTTTATTTCAAACTTTGGTTACTTTATCTTTCAGAGATGATTTTTCGTGGTTTTTAACTAATACAAGATCATCTACAACCAAATTTACGTCTTTTCGTTTACCTTCAAAGAGTTTACGTCGTTTCTCCCAAGATTTTACCATATTATCCATTCCATTTTTCCAAAGATCTTGACTATTCAGACCTTTAAGATCAGCATCCATAACTTTCCATTTGATCTCTAATGGATTATTTAACTCTACCAAAAAATAACTCTGAGGGTACTGCCTTTAGTCCTTCGTGCTCACACAAATTAAGATTAAACTGGAGCTCACGAATAACCTTACTCCATTTGTTTTGTCTTTCAGCAAAGTAAGATTTCAAAGAGTATTTTAGAGTTTTTATGAATCTTTCTGCAATGTTTGCCTCCGGATGGTAAGGGCTCAGTTTTATATGCTTATACCCAAACTATACATAAATCCCTGAAAATACTCAGATGTAAATACTGAGGCGTTATCACTAGATATTGATTCTACAAAACCGTAACGGGAGAACAAATCATACAATTTGTCACAAATTATCTTTGAAGATAGTCTCCTTAGTTTTTCAAGCATACAATATCTGGAACAATTATCCACTGCTATTAGAAGATAATTATACCCTTCAGAAGAAGGTAAAGGCCCTACGGTATCAATCATCCAGTTTGAATGTATCCTTTGAGTCACATGAGACCCTAGTCTACCATATTTCTTAGTATTTAAGGGTTTAGCATTTTGACATTCTGGACAAGACCTAACAAAATCCTTTACGTACTCTATTAAACCATCAAATGTAAATCGCTTCATAATTTTACGTAAAGATTTATATATTCCTGGATGACCACCTGTAAGATATTCTAAATGATAGTATTGGAACAGACTTCTTCTAAGATCTTTTGGAACTATTTTCCACTCATTGCTCTTTGCCCTAGTCTTTTTTAACAAAAACCCATGTTTGATCTGATACTCATTACTATTCTCACCACCTTCTACCTTAACGATTAACTCATTTATTTCAGGATCCTTACGTTGCAACTCAATCAATGGTTCACTTAGAAAAGGTAATTTCCAAAGATTTGTCAAAACTAAATATGTTTTATCATTATTTTCTTTGACTTTAACACTATGGTCAAAATTAAACATGTCATACTGCCTAGAAAGGAAATCTGCTACTTTATTTTCATTAGTTTTCAAATGGTGGATTTTAAATGAGAACTGAGAAAGTTCTATAAGTGAACCGTACTTTAATAGTATTTTAGAGTTATTAATTATCCAACTTAAGGCCTTGTTATCAGTATACAAATCAAATTCATTAAATAAAAAATGTATGAATCTTACTATGGTTTTAACTAGGCTTAAAAATTCAATCTCGTAGATTGATCTATGCCGGTCGGCCTCACGTAGTTTCTTCGAAAAGAAACCCACAGGAATTAAGTCTCCATTATCATTTCTGTGTGAAATTACGCCTCCTAAGCCTCGCGAGGACCCATCAACGTGAACTACGAACCTCTTTGAAAGGTCAGGTGTTTTTAGAATAAGCTCTTCCGAGAAAATTCTTTTTATTTCTAAAAAGGCGTTATTTTGGGCTTCCCCCACTCAAACTTCTTAATAGATCTTAATTCAGATATGGGACCAATAATTTCTTGAAATCCTGGTATAAACCTTGAATAAAAATTAACTACTCCACAGAATCGCTACACGGCCTTTCTGGTCTTAGGTGGTGGGAGATTAAGAATAGACTCAACTCGTTTAGGATCCATGGTGATATTATCCCCATCGACTATGAAACCTAAATATTTAATCCTCTTTTTAAAGAAAAAACTCTTATCAGGAGATATAGTCAAACCATATTATTTATAATGGAGGATTTATTACCATCTTGAGGGCTCGTACAAGTTTAGCATAGGGACTCGAGACTTAAAATCTTTCTTTTAGCAATGCTTTTAAATGATATACTTCTTAATTCTCCTTGCCACTTTCAAATTTTGAGTTGGACCTCTCCAGCGACCCTCCGGGGGACCCTCGGGCAAATGTTTTTATCTCGACACGGGGTACCTTTGTAAAGATTAAATACATGTTTTCCAGTTTTGACATGTTTCACCATATGAGATTTTTAGGGGTGCCTACGAACTTCACGGATACCATGCCGTAAACGTCGGTGGACCAACAATGGGCAACTAACGACCTCTTGCCAAAAATTGTGGAGTGGGATATGTTCTCCGAAATCCCCCCCCCAAAAAAGAAAGGTAAAACGGATTCAGGAAAAGAGGTTGAAATATATAATTGCTACCTAATTTTCACCACAATGCCCCTCCCCCAAAACGATATTCTGTGTACAGGCCTGGTCGTGCTTATGCTTTACTAAATATTTCGCTAGAAAAAATATCAGGTTAAACATTTTTTAGAACGCTCATAATGTTTCTGTATTTAAGTAAAATGAATTAAACAAAAGGACAAAAGAGCTTGTAAGTTACACTCAAAACACGCTTTTCGGTTAATACTACCCAAGACGTATCTGTCGATATAATATTGTCGCAATCTATGACATTTCAATGTGCTAGTCCCTTCAGCCGCTTTTCATCAGAACGAGATCGCAACCAGGTTTTCAGTCGGTGCAATGTGGATTAAGATCGTTCTGCACTGACCACGCTCGAATATAGGGTTACAAGTTAAGATGATGTTGAGTTAAACGTTTCTTTCAGCGGCGAGGCTATATGAGACCTACTCATTAACGTGGAACCCGTATTACAGGGTTACAAGTATGCGCAGCAGTTTTCGAATAGTTACGTGAAGATCTTCGTCGCTGGTGGGCAAGGCCTCCAACGCAGTCTGTGATAGAATTCCACCTTCTTTAGTTATCTTCCATTTAGAAGTGCAGATTGCAAATTCAGAACTAAAGAGGGAAAACAGCATTTTTTAAAGTTCCGATAGTTTTGTATAATCTTTCTGCTAGAATGCGGAAGTTGTTGCTCAGAGTTTAGTCAGTTGCGCGTGTTGGCAATAAAATGTTGAGTCCTTATACATTGAAAACTTCCTACGCAAGACGAGTTTTGAGGTCCTCTACAACCGACTCTACAAACGCAATGTAGACAGTTCTTCAGTAGTAAGATGTCGTGTCATCTGCTCTGAAGTTCGTACAATGTGTTTGTCTTTGAATCAGATGAGGAGTTTGAATCTGCACGTCGACACTATCAGCCATTCTGGATATTGCTTCGAAAGTTGCCTTGAATTCTTTGCTGTTTGAACGTTTCTTGTTTAATGCTGCGATAATGTCCTGAATGGCATCTGACGTTGCGTTCATGTCTAAATTTGTCTTCTGCAAAAGTCGATTGAGGGGAGGGTTATCGTGAGAACACCCTGAAGGCACATAATAGTTACGATAACTCTCGCTGTCGTGCATGGCAGAAGAAAGTGCCCATGCTTTGGCTGCTGTATCTAACTCGGACCACTTGGAACACACTGTAGAGCCTCACTTATTTATTGAAATTTCACGTGAAATTGTAATACCGCGTCGTTGCGTTCAACCCATCCCGTTTTACACAATGTCTCCAACTGGCCACTAACCGTAAGCTTAAGGACAGTATTACGTTTCGAGATGCGGTGAAAAACGCAATGATCTCTTTCGTTGTTCCTAGACAGTTCCTCATGCACTGTACTGACGACAACCTGAAGATGGACAAGTTGAGTGCTTTCAAACGGGTCGGGTCGGGTCAGGCTACTCGGGTTGGGTCAATCGGGTAAGCTCGGGCCGGGTTGTCAGGTCGGGTCAATTGGGTCAGCTCGGATCGGGTCAGTCGGATCAGTTCACTTTGGTCAACTGAGTTTAGGTTGAGCTTGAACTCGGCTGGAGTCGAAAGCTGCTGTTTTTCACTAGCTGCCTAATTAAAAATAGCAATTTTAATTGATTTTATAGAAACCATAAATCTATTTTGAACACTTGCGGCTAGTGTTTTTATGGTAAATGCTTATTTTTGTACTTGTGTGTACTTTAATTTTTAAATGTGGAAGATTGATTTTACAAATCGACTGTAATATTATTAACTACGCCAATATGGAGTCTGGATTTAGAACAAAACTAGAAGTTGTTTAAGCAAGGCCAAAAGAAAGATTGGATATGGACGACCAAGCCCAAGCAGGGCCGCGGTGGCTCAGTGGTAGAGAATTCATCTCTGGTGTATGGTGTCCATGGTTCGATCCCAGCTTGTGCTAAGTGGGCTTTGTGGTGGAGAAACGCCGTGTAGTGGGTTTTCTCGGGGTTCTCCTGTTACCTCCCACTTTCTTCATTCCACCATTTCATTCATTTCTCATGGTCACCATATCCCTTAGCCTCGGTGCAGAATCAAGGGACCTTAAACTGAATATTTCATTTTATTTCACCAAGAGCAAGACCATCGATACAAGTACAAGATAAAGATTGGATATACAAGACGAAGTGCATAGTAATCTTGCTCTTGGCCTTGTTTTGGTGATCACCAAGTAGCAATGATCATATTTTCTTGCTTTCCGTATAGTATGAAAGACCATAATCGAAATCACACTTGGTCTTCATTTGTAGGGATGAGGCGAGCATTCTTGGCTCTTGTATACAGGGGCGTACGCAGGGGGTGGATTCTGGGGATCCGGACCCCCCCGAAATCCTGTCTTTTTTCTAAATGTAGTCTACTTTTAAGGACGATTTTAGAAATTTTCATATAATTTAGCGTCAAATTGTATTTGGACCCCCCTCCGAAACGCTTTAGATCCCTCCCGAAATAAATTCCTGCGTACGTCCCTGCTTGTATAGCATGAAAGATCACCAAGACTACGAAATGCAGGGCGCATATTTGCGGATCCCAAACGTTTCAGATATCCTCTGATCTGATTGGCCGATAGAGATACGATATCACGAGTAATGATCTACATATAGCACAAAGTAAACGGCAAACGTTGTCGGCTTTGGTAGCCGAGTGGGCTGGCGCAACATGCTAGTAAAGAAAATCGTTTTTGGCGTGGGTTCTGTCTCGGAAAGTCTTTTTACTAGTTTTAAAAATTTTTATAACACTTCTTTCGTTAAAATAAGATTAAAAATAATATTCAAAAAGTGATTTAACGATTATTTTTTAAAAATTTTCATTAAACTTCTTTCATGAAAATAAGTTTGCCCTTGTACTATATAGATCCACAGCAAATGTAGTAGTAGTAGTAGTAGTAGTAGTAGTAGTAGTAGTAGTAGTAGTAGTAGAAACTATAAATAGTTATAAACCCCGCAGCGGTTGTTTGGATTCTGTTCTCGATATCAAATTGGCAAGAATGCTGAAACATTTGGGATTGGCAAAAATGCATGCAGGGCCAAGACTTGACTGTGCAAGACAAAAAATAAGACGCAGTATTGATGACCAAGACCCAGGGTGCGAATTGTTTGAATTTAATTTGTTGGGCTGAAAGTGATTAAATAAAATTAGTACTTTATAATTAATTATCATACTGTATTTTTAAATTTTAAATTACAAAATTCATATTATGTATCTTACTTGCAACTATATATACTGTAAAATACGTTTTAATTACCGAAAAAGAAAAATCAAAGTGGTGCGGGTCCCGGAATCATAAGAACCTATTTTGGAATGAAAGTTGAAGGGTTGGAAAAAATCACAGTTGTTCTCCCGTTTCCTCAACCCTTATCATTGTAGTTAAACGATTTCCTTTTGTCTCCGCCAAGAGACTCTTGCTACTGCCTTCCGAGAAGACCCCCTGCCGTCCGAGCAGGTGAGAACACTGACCTTGAAGAAAAATTTCGTCACTTAGAACTAAAGCAAGAAAAAGTAAATTTCTCCCACGTCGGAGATTGGTAAAGAAATAACCAAACCTCAAAAGTGCCAAATATTCATTAAGATGCATATACAAATCCCCCGCTTGATCTAGCTAGTGGTTAACGTGTAAGACTTCGGTACACGTGGTCCGGGTTTAATTCCTAATGGGAGTGCATTTAGGCGTTCACCCAGTGTCGGGACCATTGTGCTCTCAAACGGGTCGGGTTGTCGGATCGGGTCAGTTGGGTCAGCTCGGGTCAGGCTACTCGGGTTGGGTTGTCGCGTCGGGTCATCTCGGGTCGGGTCAATCGGGTCAGCTCTGGTCGGGTTGTCGGGTCAGGTCAATCTGGTCTTATCACGGGGCGGGTCAGGTCGGTCTTCAACCCGACCCGACCCGACCCGTTGAGAGCACTAGTTACAATACCGGTGGATGACCTTTACCTTATACAATGATAAATTGTTTGTCATCTTCCAAATTAAGATGAATTTAAATTTATCATATATAATTATTTCTTTGTTTTCTTACAGATGCATTTCAATATAAAATAGGATGAAATTTGAAAGTCTCAAATCAATGTAAAGTAGACCGACGTAAAAAATATAATTAAGCATATTTTCCATATAATTAAGCATGCCGTACTAATTTAAAATGCCCACGTAATTAAGCTTAGAGTACAAATTTTATGGCCATTTTTCTCACAACTTTATGGTTTGATTGCCTTATACTCTGAATACTCCATATATTAAACAGAAGCTTCAGCAATTATTATAATGGAAAACAATGGGTATAAAATGCAAAGAAATGTGGTTTTGGTATCTCAATTTGGTTCTTAACTAATATCAATCGTTTTCTATTATTTTTACAAATCAACCTACCACCGATTTCCAGTATATAGAAAATGTCACCCTTGCTCATAAGAGAAAATTTTAAAAATGCCAGGACATGTTCTGTTTATTTTTAATAAACAGTTATATACTGAATTTCAGCTCTCTAAGCTGAATGTATTGTGAGATACTCAATTTTTGGCGAAAATTCAGATTCCCACTCCCCCTAGGGATATATATTATAATGAAAGTGATACGCTTATGATAACGTCCCAGTTGGGATTGGGGTCTGGTATATACCAAACGTCATTTCATTTGACTTTGCAATTTGACCGTGATGATCAGGCAGACATAGTTACTTTCAATTTTTATATAATAATTCATATATTACAGGTGATTCAAAAATATTTTTTTCAGCAGTGAGCTGCTCTAAAAGCTCACAGGCTGCATCTCTAAATCTAACTCCTATTGCTGTTGCTACTATTACAATTGCAAATATCAAAATCCAAAAGTGCATGAACTTATTTCATTAGAAATTGAAAATAGAATAGAAGATAGAAAATAGAAGAAAAATGGAGGTCTTGAAAGTAACTCAACGGTGTTCAGAAGATGCTGTCTGCATTGCAGGAACGGAATGGGTCGGTGGATCAGTGTGAGTCAAGGTGAGCGGTGTTTCGCAGTAGGTCACGTCCTTTTGACCCACGATCCACTGATCCACTCACAAATCATAACTCATTTCACCCACTGACCAATCGATCCATTCCACCTCTGATTTTAACATGTCTTATTAATTTCGTCTAAAAAACGAAACATACATCTACACCATTTTTTTTCCGATTGTGAATATTGGTTTGATACATATACTAGCTGAAATGGTCATTTCTTCTCACGCTGAGAAATTGATATGATTAAAAAGCCCATCTCGAAGTGTGCACAAATTACCTTCCAAAGTTATTAGATACGCTTTCTCAACCCCGAAAACTGTGAATTCGACAAATATTTAAGTTAATTTTGGGATTTTATTTTCAGCTCTCCCAGACCTTCATCCTGTGAACATGGGGATGAATTTGGATATAAATGCCATTGGAAGTATCACTATCCACGTCAACGACCGAGATAATTATGCATAACACACTAAGATCAGTCATTTTACATTATTTTTACATGTCACACCTCCCAACTTCCATAACTTGGGGTATCATACTACCACAATATTTTTTTCTTAGATTGAAAGTAATATGTATCCCACGTTTGGTAAAGGTTGCCCCAGACATTCCGGAGTTATGCTGGAGTATACATTTATAAAGAAACATTAATATATTTAGAGCTGTGCGAGCAACGCCTTCGATACTCTTCTGTACATTCAAAATCCAGCTGATATGTTCGTTCAGAAGTGTTGCTATTTATCTCGGTGATAACGAAACTATGGACTCTATACTAATATCAGTCATTTTGAATCATTATGTATGTCACTCCCTTCGACTCTCCTTATTAGATGTGCTAGGGGATCTTACCCCTACTGGAAGTTGAACTTAAAGGTCATCAGAACTGCTTCCAATGAACTTGGGGAAGATAAGGATTACACACTAACATTCGTCATTTTCAATTACTTTTACATGTTACAATTCCACACACTCCTTCAGGGTGCTAATGCGGGCTTAACTAATATGGCATATGGACTGCCACTCTTTATCTAAGCGATCCCTAAAGTTGTGGATTCGACACTAATGTTGGTCTTTTTTTATAATTTTGATGTCAGCCCCTTTCAATCCTCCTAGGAGAGCTAACGCATATTGCCACCGCTAGGACTGAATTTCGTCTTAAGTAGCATTAAAACCTCTACTAATTAATCTAGTAACCAGTGCTGCATTTAGAAGCTCGGCGTCCCTACGCACTTTTTTCTCGGCACCCCCAATAGTTACATATTTTTCCACCCTTTCATCCTTAACTTAAAATAAAACTTAATTCGATTATGCTTAATTAGTGAATTAACAATTTATTGCAGCTAAATACCACTCACTAGTTGCTACAGCTACAACTACGTAACAAAAAATAGCAATTGGGAAACATGTCCTGAATTATTTTTTAGATTTCTTACGGTATTATTAAACATATTAAAATAGTAAAAGAGGATTATTCATGAAATAGTATATTTACTTGTGATTTTTAACTTTTTGTACGAAGAAAATTAAAATATTATTTAATTTTTAAACTTTATGCTCTTCAAATATGTTGCCCTCTAGGCTCGGGCCTAGTTGGACTAATGGGAAATGCGGCAATCTTAGAGGCGCCGAAAACTTACGATTGGACTCTAATATGGGTTGATTTCGATACTTTTATTTTCCTATGTAACCACCCTGTGTGCTAATGGGAGTTTTATTCGACTTAAGCGGAATTGAAAGTAGAACTATTTACCTAAGCGACAACAAAACTATGGAGTCGATACTAATATCGATCCTTTTGTAGCAGTTTTGATATGTATCCCGACAGTATTCTTTTCCAGACTGTAAGAAATATGGTGAAAATTGCTCTAGACATTTGAATTATGTTGAAACACATACATACATTCACACACACACACAAACATATATATATATATATATACAGATAAGATAGCGAAGAGAGAGAGAGAGCGGCCCAAGGCATCACCACTTCCGTATTGAAAAAAACATATCAGGTGTTGAATTGAAAATCTATGTAAAGACTTTCCGTTGTGGCATGCTTCATAACGACAATTCCAGCCAGCTCACGTGACCTTTGGGGTTCAGGAATTTTTTGCGAGCGTTCCCACTTTGGATTCTCTGTTTAAACCCTCTCTTTATGCCTCGGATAATTTTTCAAGAACACAAATGACATGCTGTAATAAGAATATTGAGAAGTAACCTCTATATGACAAATAGCTGCAAATAAATACACTACGTAACTTATTTATTACTATTATACGATTTTCTTAAGTTGTGTTTAACAAAAACTGAAATCTTTAAGTTTAACGTCCCACGTTATGCCGGTTAGGCTAAAGTTGACGGTGATAGTGAGAAATGAGTGAAATGAAGAAAGTGGGAGGAAACGGGAGAACCCCGAGAAAACTCACGAGCACGGTGTTTGTCCACCACAAAGTCCATATGGCACGAGCTGAGATCGAACCAGGGACCCCAAGCACCGGAGGTGAACGCTCTACCACTGAGCCACCGCCCCCCTTTGTGTTTAACATTCGCATATATAATACCGACTTACTGTGAACACCTATCTCAGACGTTATATTTTAAACATAATAGTTACTTACGTTCTGCAATGATTATATGAACTTATATACAACTGACGTATCTTAAAGTAATTATTTTATAAAATTTTTATGCATTACTGAAAGTAAAATTTCGTACAAGGAAAACGGAGAATTGATCCAGATGGGAATCGAACCACGACCTTACAATTTGAAATCCAACATTTTACCACTGAGGTAACACGACAATTCTATGCTATCATCATCTTAAAAAAAATATAACACGATTTCAAGACAATTACCTTTATATCAATTGCAAACGCTGTTTTTGTTCTACTTTGTCTTATTTTGCTACGCAGGCGAGAATTATATTCGATTTCTTTCTTCCATTCTTCTTTTACATATGGAAAGATTCCTTTACATATCTAAATGTTCTTTTACGTATGGAAAGCTAAATGACAAACAAGCATGCGAGTAGTATTGTTCCGTATTGACTGAAAAATTTTTTTATCCGTTGGAATATTTATAAAGGTACA
Source organism: Thermobia domestica (assembly GCF_964235325.1). Classification (NCBI taxonomy): domain Eukaryota; kingdom Metazoa; phylum Arthropoda; class Insecta; order Zygentoma; family Lepismatidae; genus Thermobia; species Thermobia domestica. The sequence continues at coordinate 168,793,759 of NC_137460.1, forward strand.
TAGGGAATGACGATACTTTTTATGTCCTTAGAGGGGCCTTTTTACTTCTTTGTGGACCGATAGGGACCTGATTTATGCATAATTCACTTGGATTTTCATTTATAAAACAATATTCATTTTTATTACCCCTTAAAAGCGTGAATTTGTTTTTTTTTCCTTCTAAGAAAGATCTGTTTATTTTTTAGCAGTCCATAGAAAGCCCTTTTTCTTTATACCAGTTCATAGAAAGCCCTATTTTTTTTTATCAGCCTTTAGAAACGAAGACTTGTTTTTTTTACTTTCCTCAGAAATGCCCTCTTCATTTTTATTAGAGATTAGAAAGTCCTGTTTATTTTTCATTAGGCATTAGGTAGAGTCTTTGTTTTTTATTTATCTTATGACGTTTGTAAGATGTTTCCGCTGGCGCCATTATTGTTTTTGCCCGTCGCGGCTTTTCCTTTATAGACTTGCGCTCGCTTTGTATGACCCCCTGCCAGACCCGCTGCGGCTAGCTTTTACGGACTACGGATCGAGAGCCGCTAATGACATTTTCCTGTTTGCCGGCTCTTTTATACTTTAGCTCAGGTAAGAATAGAAAGTTATTACATACCTTTTCACTTTGTTGATACGCCCGCTACTCCGGTGCCGCCTATTTTCCTGGTTTGTTGTCGCCCGCTCGTTCATTAATGTTGGCAATCTTGTTTATGGACTAGCAGAACTTGTTGCGCGAACCGAAATCAAAGAAATATTGTGATGGTGCAATTGAAATTTACGGTTTTTAGGGTATACCTATAATCTCGGTTAAGTATTTTGATTCAGATAATTACTGAATTTAATAAATAATAATTAATTGCGTAAATATTTGAATTTGATCATGTCATTTTATGTAAAGTATAAATATTGTGCATTATTTATTGAAGATTTTTTTTTTTAAAAAGTACGAAAACTACATTATTGCAATATGGGTGTTTCTATGATACGTGTCAGACATACGAATACTATCCGGAAATAGGTATGTTTACAATCTGACGTTTGCATGCTGGTACTTGTATCTCGCTCTTCTACCGGAAGCATGGCTTATTTGACACTGATTGCGGGCACACCATTTGATTGTAGGATATTTGCTGCTCCTTGCAAGTTTGAACTATGTCCATCAGAATATTTATTATCTCTCATGATATATGTATGTGGCTGGCAGAGAGAGTTTTTTGTATGTTACAGGAAATTATTATAAATATGTTATTCCGTTTTTTGTATATGAAACTGGATATAGAAATACCAGTACTTAACATGTAGATACAATCATTTTCTATTGCATGTCCTATTATTTAAATGTGAAATTACACGTTACAAGTAATTGATATGTATAATACAGTTAATAATTTTAATTACGGAGAGCACATGTTTTTAGTTTACTTTGGGATTGTGTTATTTAGATTTTTAACGTTTAGTGTATGTGTATCGTAACAGTTACATAATCGGTAATAACGAACAAACAATTTGAAATGCCTAGGAGACGTGTTCATCAACTTAATTCCATGTTGCGTATGTATAAGAATAGAAATGAAATGAAATCTTTGAGTTTTACGTCCCACGATTATGCCGGTTAGGCTAAAGGAGACGTTGATTATGAGAAATGAATGAAATGGTGGAATGAAGAAAGTGGGAGGAAACGGGAGAACCTCGAGAAAACCCACGCACACGGTGTTTGTCCACCACAAAGTTCACTTGGTGGGGACTGGGATCGAACCCGGAACCCCAAGCACCATAGGTGAACGCTCTACCACTGAGCCACCGCGGCCCTCAGGTATAAGAATAGACATTCCGTACATAGGATGAATATATTTGAAATTGAAATTGTATTTTAGGTATTTTGGAGGGCGGGTGTTTTGTTAGGTAGTTATCTTTTCTATTTAGTATACAAACGGCGTTGCATTTTTTATTTACCATATTAATGCGTATACATTTACTTAAGGTATAAGACATGAATTTAATAATTTTATGACTAATTTAATACGACTTGTATTCAAAATATGGCTAAATTACGGATTATGTCAAAGAGTGAACTTTAATAATTTAAGTATATTTAATACGTACAGTACTAATTTTACTAGAACTTACACTAGTTTCGAGGTGTTTTGCTTGCATGAAATTAACATTAGCGGTTTGATTTACATTGAACTTTTTTGGATTATGCCCTGAAATTGGAATTCTTTTCTTTATAGTGGGAAACTATATTTATGATTGCTTTGAAATTTTGTCACTGCGTCTGAACGGAATAAACGTTTGTTGCATGATAATTATTGTTCATGTAGATGAAATAGATATCTGTACACTGAATAAAAATATGAATACAGAAATAGGCCGATTAGTTTACGGATAGTTTTATTAGGAATTGCAGTAAGAATCTCATGCACCAGAGGTTACAGCCAAACACTTAATAATGTTTTAACTTTAACGTTCTACGATTAATGCGTGTCTGCTAATGTAAAGGACACGCTGATGATGAAAAATGAATGAAACAGTAAAATGAGAATGCGGAAGGAAACGACAGAACTGAGAAAATCCCCTATGCACGATGTTTATCCATTATAAACATATGGTCCCGAATATAACCAAGAGTATTGGCGCTACTAATTAGGCAGTGTGTTCCCTATAAATAAGAATAGAGGATATTCTTTTGTTTAAAAAGATTTTGGATAATTGCAGGGCAGATAAGTTATCCATTTTAGGTGATAGTGTTGAGGAATATACCGAGAGAAGTAGGAGTTAGAATGATTTTGGTATTAAGATTAATCATATATTCGCAGATTGTAGTTGAGGCCTTTTATAGAAAGCTTGTTGATGACTGCATTATTACATTTTTAAATTAGTATATTGAGGATATTTAAATTTGCACCCTCAAGTGGGCTCGAACCACAAGCGTTTTGGTTAACACTCGACTGTGCTAGCTGATTACTTATTTCTTACGTTGCACAACAATATTTTATTACATATGCTTTGATTTGACTCGATTTATATGCATTTAAATTACTGACAGAACCATGGTAGGAAAAAATTGTTTTTGTTTCGAAATTTTATATTACGTGTCTCGATTGTTTACCGTAAAAATATTTTCTCACGGAGTATATGTGAATTTGATTCTGTCTAAGGTTAGAATGTGTCGCTATTGATAGAGTATTTAACATAGTTTTAATTGAAGTTGGTAATCACAGATCCACACATAGATATGTGATGTATATATACACAGTACACTGGTATTTTGTATATTGTAGATATACTTAAATTTACAATATAAGAGAATACTAGAATTTGCTATAACTTGTATTATATTTATGATGTAGAATCTTATTTCGCAGGTTAACTGTTTGAAGACTTGATTGAATAACGTTTATATTTTGCTGAAGTAGGTTCAGGAGATTATCTTGTTAGATATACAGATTAAGTACACAATATTACAGTATGATGGTGAAAATGATTGGTATTTTATTGTTGGGATAATAGATATATGATTATTTGGTATGTAGGAAAAGAATTTATCGGAACTTGTCTGTATTAAGATTTCGGATAGTAAGATAGAACTTTGTTTGATGCTATGTAGTTTGCGTATAGATGATGATTACAACTTGTCGAAGTATATACACACTATTCAAACTTGAAAAGATGTTTACTGTATTGTATTAATTTAACAATACCAGGAACAGTTGCAAATTAATTTGTTATAACTTATTATACCTTATTAGAAATTTTATCAGAACTGCTAGATGAGTCCAAATATTAGTCCAAACTACATAGCATCAAACAAAGTTCTATCTTACAATCTGAAATCTTAATACAGACAAGTTTCCATAAATTCTTTCCCTACAAACCAAATAATCATATATCTAGTATCCCAACAATAAAATATCAATCATTTTCACCGTAATACGGTAATATCGTGAAAAAAGAAATGAAATTTTGAGTTTTACGTTTTACGGTTATGCCGGTTAGGCTAAAGGAGACGGTGATAATGAGTAATGAATGAAATGGTGGAATGAAGAAAGTGGGAGGAAACGGGAGAACCCCGAGAAAACCCACGCACACGGTGTTTGTCCACCACAAAGTTCACTTGGCGGGAGCAGGGTTTGAACCCGAGACCCCTAGCACCAGAGGTGAACGCTCTACCACGGTAATATCGTGTACTTAATCTGTATCTCTATACGAAATAATCTCCTAAGCAACCGACTTCAGCAAAATACAAGCGTTATTCAATCAAGTCTTCAAACATTTAACCTGCGAAATAAGATTCTACATCATAAATATAATACAAGTTATGGCAAGTTCTAGTATTCTCTTATATCGTAAATTTAAGTATATCTACAATATACAAAATATCAGTATACTGTGTATATATTGTTTGTATCATACTTGGAGAGAACGATCCATTGAAGTTTTACTGTATTTTCTATGAGTACATTGCTCTGTTCTGATCATACCACCCTGTCTGGATTCCGCATTCTTTAGTGTACTGCCGGGTTCAATGATAGAAAACTGCTGAATTGAACCTAGGAAGTGACTTCTGAATAAAATCCAGACTACAGGAAGGCTACGGATGATTCTGGTTAGAACCTCGGTCCGTCGTCTTTGTGATCATAAGTGAAAAGACATCCAACGAAAAGAGAAGTACTGGGTCCGGTATGGACAGGAAAAGAGGTATGTACACAAAGTCTCTCTGAGTATGATATGACTTTCATCCTAGGCCAATAGACTCATTTATCAATAGGAAGAGAATAAATTCATATATTAAAAGGTATAAATTTGAATCTGTTCATTTAATTCGCTCAAATGTTAGTTCGTCAGTGCATCCCCAATTCCTCGCTACTCTCGCATAAGACTTGCTACGATCCCAATTAAGCATGGTGGAATGCTGGTCTCAAGCACTTATTTATTTTTTTTCCTCTCTTCTGATTTTTCCCCATTATTTAGTAGTGCTTATAATACTCAACTTTTTTAGAATAAAATATGAATTTATTTAGAATCCATTTCATGATTGGCATTGTAAAGGTTGTTGTATAGATTATTCTTATTTTCTTTTGTTTTTGACGAATCAGCATCTGCTGTTTGAACTGTCTCGTATGTCGTGTTGCTTTCGAGTAATAATTCGTTGTCTTTTTTCCTTTCCTTTTTTTCTTTCTTGTATGCGTAGTAATGAATTCTTCTCTTGCTTTGTGTTAAAGGCCTTGTTTGCCAACGCTATTATGAATATGCTGAGTTGAAACTTCCTTTTGTGTGTATTAGCGGAATATTCTGTTTCAATAACCACGGAGGTCTTTAGTGGCGTATATACGAGGGGGCAACTTCGTAGGCAATTAGAATCACAACGTAGCAAAATGACTAGTGAAAATCGGAATAATTTTATGGAGTGTATAGGACAGTTAGTGAAAATTCCGTCTTATACAGGTTATGAGCCTCATAAAGTAGATTTATTTTTTGAACAGTTAGAAAACGCCGGAAGATATTATAAGTGGAATAATGACAAGCTGAAAGAGGTTTTGCCTACTTGTTTGACAGATTTAGCTTTTGATTGGTTCTTAAATTATAAGAAGGAATGTACATATGATGGAAAATCTTATGACGATGTAAAGAAAGACATGATTTCTACTTTTAGAGGCATATCTTCGCCTTTAACAGTAGAAGACACGTTACGTAGGGCTAAGCAATCTATTAGTGAATCTCCACAAATGTATGCCATTTGAAAAGCCAGATTAGTTGCGTTGTATTTGCCCACTGCTACCGTTCAGCAGACAATTATGTATATTATAGACGGTCTTAGGTCCAAGTACATGAGTGTAGTTGCCGACAAGCACTTTGGCTCAGTGGACGAATTAATAAAGCAGTTGAACAGTGTAGATCGAAAAGAAACAATGTTAAGTGAACGTATTAAGGAAGAACAACAAGAAATAAATGCTTATGCACAAAATCCCTTCATTCCGCAGGGAATACCTTATAATTTTCCTGGTAGCTCTTGGATGTCTGGTCAGACACCAATGTTCCCTCATGTACAAGGGAATTCTCATTCCTTTCCGCAGATGCAATATGATTCTTCATTTCTTTCTTCGTATCATTTACCACCTACTTATCAACCGCCAGTACTAGCTCAAAATTCTTTTCATAACAATGAAATACAGAAACTTTCTAAAGAATTAGGGGAGGTTAAACAAGCTTTAGCTCAAAGCCATAATGAGACGAGTAAGGGTGAGGTTAGCACCTCTAATTCCCAAACTGATATTGAGAAAGTATGCGAAAATATGCAGAATCTTGTGTTAGCTCTTGAATCATCCATGAAGGATAAGAAAAAATATAACAATAATTACAAGAAGAAAAAGCCGCAAACTCAGAATTATTTTAACCGGGAGAACGAAGCACAGGGTAGTTCATCCAGTAACCAGAACACAGGTCAAAATAATTCTGATTCGTACAAACCTATAATATGTAGGGCCTGCAAAGGAATAAACCACATTGTTAGATTTTGTCGAGCTCCAAAGCAAAATTTAAACTAGAATCATTTACGGATCGAAGGGGGGATCTGGTAGATATTCAAAAGCATCAAATCCCCATAAGAATAGAATCAAGGTTATGTTTTATTACAGCTAAAGTTAATGGAATGCAACAGGACTTAGTAATTGATACTGCAGCCATGATTTCGGTTTGGCCTGAGCATTTGGTTCCAGAAAACGTGAAACGTGTAAAAATTACTAGCAATCTCATAGGGGTGTCTGGTGCTAAAATTATTTCAAAGGAAGTATTATTTTTGAAAATTTTCTTAGGAAATAAGTCTTACGTACATTGTTTTAGAATTATACCTTTGAATTCTAAACCTTTATTGGGCATTGATTTTCTAAGTCATCAAAATGTGAGTTACTTTCAAGACCTCCATTTTTCTTCTATTTTCTATCTTCTATTCTATTTTCAATTTCTAATGAAATAAGTTCATGCACTTTTGGATTTTGATATTTGCAATTGTAATAGTAGCAACAGCAATAGGAGTTAGATTTAGAGATGCAGCCTGTGAGCTTTTAGAGCAGCTCACTGCTGAAAAAAATATTTTTGAATCACCTGTAATATATGAATTATTATATAAAAATTGAAAGTAACTATGTCTGCCTGATCATCACGGTCAAATTGCAAAGTCAAATGAAATGACGTTTGGTATATACCAGACCCCAATCCCAACTGGGACGTTATCATAAGCGTATCACTTTCATTATAATATATATCCCTAGGGGGAGTGGGAATCTGAATTTTTGCCAAAAATTGAGTATCTCACAATACATTCAGCTTAGAGAGCTGAAATTCAGTATATAACTGTTTATTAAAAATAAACAGAACATGTCCTGGCATTTTTAAAATTTTCTCTTATGAGCAAGGGTGACATTTTCTATATACTGGAAATCGGTGGTAGGTTGATTTGTAAAAATAATAGAAAACGATTGATATTAGTTAAGAACCAAATTGAGATACCAAAACCACATTTCTTTGCATTTTATACCCATTGTTTTCCATTATAATAATTGCTGAAGCTTCTGTTTAATATATGGAGTATTCAGAGTATAAGGCAATCAAACCATAAAGTTGTGAGAAAAATGGCCATAAAATTTGTACTCTAAGCTTAATTACGTGGGCATTTTAAATTAGTACGGCATGCTTAATTATATGGAAAATATGCTTAATTATATTTTTTACGTCGGTCTACTTTACATTGATTTGAGACTTTCAAATTTCATCCTATTTTATATTGAAATGCATCTGTAAGAAAACAAAGAAATAATTATATATGATAAATTTAAATTCATCTTAATTTGGAAGATGACAAACAATTTACCATTGTATATGGTAAAGGTCATCCACCGGTATTGTAACTAGTGCTCTCAACGGGTCGGGTCGGGTCGGGTTGAAGACCGACCTGACCCGCCCCGTGATAAGACCAGATTGACCTGACCCGACAACCCGACCAGAGCTGACCCGATTGACCCGACCCGAGATGACCCGACGCGACAACCCAACCCGAGTAGCCTGACCCGAGCTGACCCAACTGACCCGATCCGACAACCCGACCCGTTTGAGAGCACAATGGTCCCGACACTGGGTGAACGCCTAAATGCACTCCCATTAGGAATTAAACCCGGACCACGTGTACCGAAGTCTTACACGTTAACCACTAGCTAGATCAAGCGGGGGATTTGTATATGCATCTTAATGAATATTTGGCACTTTTGAGGTTTGGTTATTTCTTTACCAATCTCCGACGTGGGAGAAATTTACTTTTTCTTGCTTTAGTTCTAAGTGACGAAATTTTTCTTCAAGGTCAGTGTTCTCACCTGCTCGGACGGCAGGGGGTCTTCTCGGAAGGCAGTAGCAAGAGTCTCTTGGCGGAGACAAAAGGAAATCGTTTAACTACAATGATAAGGGTTGAGGAAACGGGAGAACAACTGTGATTTTTTCCAACCCTTCAACTTTCATTCCAAAATAGGTTCTTATGATTCCGGGACCCGCACCACTTTGATTTTTCTTTTTCGGTAATTAAAACGTATTTTACAGTATATATAGTTGCAAGTAAGATACATAATATGAATTTTGTAATTTAAAATTTAAAAATACAGTATGATAATTAATTATAAAGTACTAATTTTATTTAATCACTTTCAGCCCAACAAATTAAATTCAAACAATTCGCACCCTGGGTCTTGGTCATCAATACTGCGTCTTATTTTTTGTCTTGCACAGTCAAGTCTTGGTCCTGCATGCATTTTTGCCAATCCCAAATGTTTCAGCATTCTTGCCAATTTGATATCGAGAACAGAATCCAAACAACCGCTGCGGGGTTTATAACTATTTATAGTTTCTACTACTACTACTACTACTACTACTACTACTACTACTACTACTACATTTGCTGTGGATCTATATAGTACAAGGGCAAACTTATTTTCATGAAAGAAGTTTAATGAAAATTTTTAAAAAATAATCGTTAAATCACTTTTTGAATATTATTTTTAATCTTATTTTAACGAAAGAAGTGTTATAAAAAATTTTAAAACTAGTAAAAAGACTTTCCGAGACAGAACCCACGCCAAAAACGATTTTCTTTACTAGCATGTTGCGCCAGCCCACTCGGCTACCAAAGCCGACAACGTTTGCCGTTTACTTTGTGCTATATGTAGATCATTACTCGTGATATCGTATCTCTATCGGCCAATCAGATCAGAGGATATCTGAAACGTTTGGGATCCGCAAATATGCGTCCTGCATTTCGTAGTCTTGGTGATCTTTCATGCTATACAAGCAGGGACGTACGCAGGAATTTATTTCGGGAGGGATCTAAAGCGTTTCGGAGGGGGGTCCAAATACAATTTGACGCTAAATTATATGAAAATTTCTAAAATCGTCCTTAAAAGTAGACTACATTTAGAAAAAAGACAGGATTTCGGGGGGGTCCGGATCCCCAGAATCCACCCCCTGCGTACGCCCCTGTATACAAGAGCCAAGAATGCTCGCCTCATCCCTACAAATGAAGACCAAGTGTGATTTCGATTATGGTCTTTCATACTATACGGAAAGCAAGAAAATATGATCATTGCTACTTGGTGATCACCAAAACAAGGCCAAGAGCAAGATTACTATGCACTTCGTCTTGTATATCCAATCTTTATCTTGTACTTGTATCGATGGTCTTGCGCTTGGTGAAATAAAATGAAATATTCAGTTTAAGGTCCCTTGATTCTGCACCGAGGCTAAGGGATATGGTGACCATGAGAAATGAATGAAATGGTGGAATGAAGAAAGTGGGAGGTAACAGGAGAACCCCGAGAAAACCCACTACACGGCGTTTCTCCACCACAAAGCCCACTTAGCACAAGCTGGGATCGAACCATGGACACCATACACCAGAGATGAATTCTCTACCACTGAGCCACCGCGGCCCTGCTTGGGCTTGGTCGTCCATATCCAATCTTTCTTTTGGCCTTGCTTAAACAACTTCTAGTTTTGTTCTAAATCCAGACTCCATATTGGCGTAGTTAATAATATTACAGTCGATTTGTAAAATCAATCTTCCACATTTAAAAATTAAAGTACACACAAGTACAAAAATAAGCATTTACCATAAAAACACTAGCCGCAAGTGTTCAAAATAGATTTATGGTTTCTATAAAATCAATTAAAATTGCTATTTTTAATTAGGCAGCTAGTGAAAAACAGCAGCTTTCGACTCCAGCCGAGTTCAAGCTCAACCTAAACTCAGTTGACCAAAGTGAACTGACCCGACTGACCCGATCCGAGCTGACCCAATTGACCCGACCTGACAACCCGGCCCGAGCTTACCCGATTGACCCAACCCGAGTAGCCTGACCCGACCCGACCCGTTTGAAAGCACTCAACTTGTCCATCTTCAGGTTGTCGTCAGTACAGTGCATGAGGAACTGTCTAGGAACAACGAAAGAGATCATTGCGTTTTTCACCGCATCTCGAAACGTAATACTGTCCTTAAGCTTACGGTTAGTGGCCAGTTGGAGACATTGTGTAAAACGGGATGGGTTGAACGCAACGACGCGGTATTACAATTTCACGTGAAATTTCAATAAATAAGTGAGGCTCTACAGTGTGTTCCAAGTGGTCCGAGTTAGATACAGCAGCCAAAGCATGGGCACTTTCTTCTGCCATGCACGACAGCGAGAGTTATCGTAACTATTATGTGCCTTCAGGGTGTTCTCACGATAACCCTCCCCTCAATCGACTTTTGCAGAAGACAAATTTAGACATGAACGCAACGTCAGATGCCATTCAGGACATTATCGCAGCATTAAACAAGAAACGTTCAAACAGCAAAGAATTCAAGGCAACTTTCGAAGCAATATCCAGAATGGCTGATAGTGTCGACGTGCAGATTCAAACTCCTCATCTCATTCAAAGACAAACACATTGTACGAACTTCAGAGCAGATGACACGACATCTTACTACTGAAGAACTGTCTACATTGCGTTTGTAAAGTCGGTTGTAGAGGACCTCAAAACTCGTCTTACGTAGGAAGTTTTCAATGTATAAGGACTCAACATTTTATTGCCAACACGCGCAACTGACTAAACTCTGAGCAACAACTTCCGCATTCTAGCAGAAAGATTATACAAAACTATCGGAACTTTAAAAAATGCTGTTTTCCCTCTTTAGTTCTGAATTTGCAATCTGCACTTCTAAATGGAAGAGAATTAAAGAAGAAGGTGGAATTCTATCACAGACTGCGTTGGAGGCCTTGCCCACCAGCGACGAAGATCTTCACGTAACTATTCGAAAACTGCTGCGCATACTTGTAACCCTTTAATACGGGTTCCACGTTAATGAGTAGGTCTCATATAGCCTCGCCGCTGAAAGAAACGTTTAACTCAACATCATCTTAACTTGTAACCCTGTATTCGAGCGTGGTCAGTGCAGAACGATCTTAATCCACATTGCACCGACTGAAAACCTGGTTGCGATCTCGTTCTGATGAAAAGCGGCTGAAGGGACTAGCACATTGAAATGTCATAGATTGCGACAATATTATATCGACAGATACGTCTTGGGTAGTATTAACCGAAAAGCGTGTTTTGAGTGTAACTTACAAGCTCTTTTGTCCTTTTGTTTAATTCATTTTACTTAAATACAGAAACATTATGAGCGTTCTAAAAAATGTTTAACCTGATATTTTTTCTAGCGAAATATTTAGTAAAGCATAAGCACGACCAGGCCTGTACACAGAATATCGTTTTGGGGGAGGGGCATTGTGGTGAAAATTAGGTAGCAATTATATATTTCAACCTCTTTTCCTGAATCCGTTTTACCTTTCTTTTTGGGGGGGGGGGATTTCGGAGAACATATCCCACTCCGCAATTTTTGGCAAGAGGTCGTTAGTTGCCCATTATTGGTCCACCGACGTTTACGGCATGGTATCCGTGAAGTTCGTAGGCACCCCTAAAAATCTCATATGGTGAAACATGTCAAAACTGGAAAACATGTATTTAATCTTTACAAAGGTACCCCGTGTCGAGATAAAAACATTTGCCCGAGGGTCCCCCGGAGGGTCGCTGAAGATGTCCAACTCAAAATTTGAAAGTGGCAAGGAGAATTAAGAAGTATATCATTTAAAAGCATTGCTAAAAGAAAGATTTTAAGTCTCGAGTCCCTATGCTAAACTTGTACGAGCCTTCAAGATGGTAATAAATCCTCCATTATAAATAATATGGTTTGACTATATCTCCTGATAAGAGTTTTTTCTTTAAAAAGAGGATTAAATATTTAGGTTTCATAGTCGATGGGGATAATATCACCATGGATCCTAAACGAGTTGAGTCCATTCTTAATCTCCCACCACCTAGGACCAGAAAGGCCGTGCAGCGATTCTGTGGAGTAGTTAATTTTTATTCAAGGTTTATACCAGGATTTCAAGAAATTATTGGTCCCATATCTGAATTAAGATCTATTAAGAAGTTTGAGTGGGGGAAGCCCAAAATAACGCCTTTTTAGAAATAAAAAGAATTTTCTCGGAAGAGCTTATTCTAAAAACACCTGACCTTTCAAAGAGGTTCGTAGTTCACGTTGATGGGTCCTCGCGAGGCTTAGGAGGCGTAATTTCACAGAGAAATGATAATGGAGACTTAATTCCTGTGGGTTTCTTTTCGAAGAAACTAAGTGAGGCCGACCGGCATAGATCAATCTACGAGATTGAATTTTTAAGCCTAGTTAAAACCATAGTAAGATTCAAACATTTTTTATTTAATGAATTTGATTTGTATACTGATAACAAGGCCTTAAGTTGGATAATTAATAACTCTAAAAGACTATTAAAGTACGGTTCACTTATAGAACAACTTTCTCAGTTCTCATTTAAAATCCACCATTTGAAAACTAATGAAAATAAAGTAGCAGATTTCCTTTCTAGGCAGTATGACATGTTTAATTTTGACCATAGTGTTAAAGTCAAAGAAAATAATGATAAAACATATTTAGTTTTGACAAATCTTTGGAAATTACCTTTTCTAAGTGAACCATTGATTGAGTTGCAACGTAAGGATCCTGAAATAAATGAGTTAATCGTTAAGGTAGAAGGTGGTGAGAATAGTAATGAGTATCAGATCAAACATGGGTTTTTGTTAAAAAAGACTAGGGCAAAGAGCAATGAGTGGAAAATAGTTCCAAAAGATCTTAGAAGAAGTCTGTTCCAATACTATCATTTAGAATATCTTACAGGTGGTCATCCAGGAATATATAAATCTTTACGTAAAATTATGAAGCGATTTACATTTGATGGTTTAATAGAGTACGTAAAGGATTTTGTTAGGTCTTGTCCAGAATGTCAAAAGGCTAAACCCTTAAATACTAAGAAATATGGTAGACTATGGTCTCATGTGACTCAAAGGATACATTCAAACTGGATGATTGATACCGTAGGGCCTTTACCTTCTTCTGAAGGGTATAATTATCTTCTAATAGCAGTGGATAATTGTTCCAGATATTGTATGCTTGAAAAACTAAGGAGACTATCTTCAAAGATAATTTGTGACAAATTGTATGATTTGTTCTCCCGTTACGGTTTTGTAGAATCAACATCTAGTGATAACGCCTCAGTATTTACATCTGAGTATTTTCAGGGATTTATGTATAGTTTGGGTATAAGCATATAAAACTGAGCCCTTACCATCCGGAGGCAAACATTGCAGAAAGATTCATAAAAGCTCTAAAATACTCTTTGAAATCTTACTTTGCTGAAAGACAAAACAAATGGAGTAAGGTTATTCGTGAGCTCCAGTTTAATCCTAATTTGTGTGAGCACGAAGGACTAAAGGCAGTACCCTCAGAGTTATTTTTTGGTAGAGTTAAATAGTCCATTAGAGATCAAATGGAAAGTTATGGATGCTGATCTTAAAGGTCTGAATAGTCAAGATCTTTGGAAAAATGGAATGGATAATATGGTAAAATCTTGGGAGAAACGACGTAAACTCTTTGAAGGTAAACGAAAAGACGTAAATTTGGTTGTAGATGATCTTGTATTAGTTAAAAACCACGAAAAATCATCTCTGAAAGATAAAGTAACCAAAGTTTGCCGTATCAGTGGATTGGTCCATTCAAAATTGTGAAATTCTTAACTTATAATTCCGTGTTATTAGAAGATGTAAAAAATGCTAACAATACCAGGAGAGCTCATGTCAGTGATCTTAAAAATACTTTGTAAGAAGAAATGGAGCAAACACCAACTGAACAAATGAAAATGAGAATCCTACACATGTAGAGTTAAATTAGAAGAACTTAAACTTTGATTAGTTATGTAAGGTTAGATTAAGAAAATTTAGATTTAAGTTAGGTTTAGAAGTAGTTTAATGTAGGAATTAAGATGTCATGTAGAATTAGGATATGATCATAGTCGTTTCATGTTCATTTTTTCATGTTCATTAAAAATTTCATTTGTAAGTCATGCATTAGTGTAGGTTTATAGCGTTTAAAGGTTTAATTGATAGTTGAAATGTGTTAATCTGAATAAATTAATCTACATGTGAAAGAGAAAAAACTCGAAGATCTCGTTCTCATTCTGAAATTAAATTTTTGTTACTTTACATGGCTAACATCTTGTAATTGCCTGAATTAACTTTTCTATTTATATTTTTAGATTGCCTTTTGTATTTCCTTACATTGATGTATTTTTATGGAGACATGTCAAGATTGTCAACGCCTCCTGTAGAATGGTTTATGGTCTCGAATGGAACCAAAGCTGTAAACTTGGAAATTTGGATATCTCATATTTGGCTGGCTGTTCTTAAACCCAGACGTGGAGAATTGGTCTACATTTGAGTGGAATGTTGCATCAAATCATGGAATGGAAATTCTACAGAAGTAACAAAAATTCCGAAATAAAAACAGAAAATATCTGAAGTATTAAAAATGTAAAAGAATAGACTTTTGAGAAATTTCGTTAAAAGGAATGATATAAAATATAAAAATAATGGAAGTTTAAAATGAAAATTGTATATTGTATATAAAATTTTGTTCTGCCTTAAAATTTTATATTTAACAAGGAGGTGGTGTTTGTAACGATTGCAAAATGGTTACGTTTTTTTAATAGCTTCATTATGAAATTACTCTTTTTGTTTTCTTTTTTTTTAAAAGTAAGAAAGTTTAAAAATTTTGTTTTTGAAGAATTATTTTGTTATACATTGTTGTATTGAATTGAGAATACTTTCATTGTAAAGATCGTGAAAAAAGCTTTAAAATGATATATATATATGTCTATATGTTAGCTTAGTAATACTTGTAATACGGCAGAGAATCAATTCTTTTTTTTCTAACATTCACAACCACTTCAGTTTAGCGCAGTATTCTAGAGTGACGTATGTAATGAGTTGGGCTCTGCGCAGTAGCGAGAGTCTTGCTGTTATATATGCCATTCTGATCCGCTGCGCCTCATAACTGTTTCGTAGTTTATTGAGCCAACACGGGTTGGACTCAAGTATTCGACTTACATTACTTCGCGCCGAAAGTTGTTATTTTAAGAAAAAAGTAAAACGTGGTCGAAGTGTTCGATATAGTTATGCCTCGTATTATATGGTGAAGAGTGCCTTAATTATAACTGTGCTTCTAAACTTAGTGCTAAATTACTGAGAGTTTTAAAAGGCTTAATTTAAATTATGTGTCTAATTAAGTTCTATAAAGTTGAATCAGTTTAAAAGTGAAAAAGTTACTGGTATTTCCGTGTTTCTAGTGTGTGAAGTAGTGTTAAAGAAGACGTATCTTGCAAGTGAATGAAATGAAATTAAAAAGGTCTAATTCCTTTTAATAATACTTGCGTATTAAACCCTTTTAAAGGCTGGAAAATACGTTAAATTCAAATGCTGTTATGTGAGAGACGGAACACGTGTGATACGTCAACGTGTCTAGTGCCTTTCTTGCTTTCGTTGTGCCATTGAAGGTCGAGTGAGAAATTTAACTGGGCAACCGTAAATGGGGGAAAAAGTAAAACGTAAATTCAAGTGTTAAAATTCCACCCTTAAATTGCATACTCCCGTGGTAAGTAATATGAGAAGGATTTCCATAACTTCTTGTCGTTCATTATTAAACTTCGTCGCTAATTAACGGTAATTTAATTTCCTAATTACTTCAGTTTCCGTTCATTTCGAAAATAGTCAATTACATTTTAAAATCTAAACCGTCTCTAATAACGTGATTATAGTTATTGAAGGACTAAAGTAATTTAGTAAAAATGTTAATTACCGTAATGGCCGTAATTAAGATAGGGTTTAATTAATCTGTGTTTCCTTTCTTAAAGGTGTAACTGTTTCTCAAGAACTAAAGTAAACTATAAATAGGTATTTCCTGCTGTGGAAATAGTTTAATCTTCTTACAGTGCTGTTAATGAAAACTTCATTAGTTAGCTAATTAACTAATTAATTGCTGTTAAATGCATTTACTGTTATATTAGTTTTCCTGGATTTTTGGTTAGGTTTCGAATGTAAATTTGAAACAAAATAAATAAATTTTGATTAAAATTAGAACATACTGTCCGTCCGGATAAATTTTTTCTTAAATTTTGAAATGATTGAAGTATTCGCGTGCACTGCACTTTTTGGTATTGTATCGTAATGGAACAGTCACCAAGACCCAAGAGGATCTGGAGAAGAGAATGGTAACTACCTCTGCTTTTCTGTAACTATTATTTCCTGCTGAGTTATGGTAAGTGTGACGTATTAATGCTAGTTAAAGTACTTTAGTTGGTTGAATTGTATTTTAGTAGCATGATCACTGCGCATATTCCTTAATTAAGAAATACAGAGAGAAATAGAGATAACTAGTTCAGAACTAAATTGTTAATAAATATACGAGGCTACTTCGAAAGTCACGATACCTGTTTGTTACAGTGAGATAAATTAATTGACGTGGTTGTTACCTTTGCTGTTTTTGAATTATAGAATTCAATTTAACATTTAATATTTAATGATTTGAGAGTTTTGATAGTGTTGTCTTCATTCTTGATCTAAATTACTGTAAATGATCTCTGCCTTGCGAAAATTAACTGAAATTGTTAAAGGTTTTTCTATTAAATTTTTGAACACCACCTTCGAAATTCAGGACCTATTAAGGATTTGTTAAAAGAATTTTGGAACTTAATTATTGTTATAATTTTTTTTGAAAAAATCTTAATTGCATTAAATATTTTAATTTAACATTTTTTGGAATTTCTTTCAATAAAATCTATAACTTTAATCACCCACCTTCACTCACTTTAGGTATTAAGATTGTGTGCTGGTGTGAATGATACCTAGTTGTAATTTACTTGCCTTAATATCTTTATTACAGGATTTGTCCAATCAGGTGTGGTTAAGTCACTCGAGGTCACATTTAGTTTCCTTTTTAACTATTATAGCTAATAGATACAGGAACCATTCTGACCGCGATACCGAGAATTGTGACAAAAAAGATAAACTACGAAACAGTTATCATTTGGTTTCGGTGAATCATAACTTAGCCTGTAGATTAAGTCTTTGTGTAAGGTCACCGACTATTTTAAATAGGATTACAGTAATTCTTAATATTTTCGTGATTGAAGTGAAATTTCGGATGTACGAGATCTGTTTAAAAGTTAAGGTGTGTAGGATATTTCATTGTGGGAATCATTTTCGGAATTTTGATTGGGGATAGGATTTTTAGGTCCTAAAATAATATTAATCTACGCGTTTCCTTGTTTGAAGTCATTGTTGGTTAAACTCAGTTCAGTTCATGATTGCAATTATATTTTGCTAAAAATTGGGTTTGCTTGTATAGAGTTTGAAAATTTAAGAGAAATTAGTTGGAATTTAGTAAAAATTATCAGAGTTAGATCTTTTGGAAAAACAGTTTGAAGTTTTTCATAGCTCCAATAATAAAAACACGAGTGACTTGCAAGTACACAAGCTGTCAGCTGTGGATGCTTTCTATTTACATTTGTTGTTAAATAAAGTGAAATTTAATAAAAATTTTGTCAACCTTTATTTGTACTGGCTTGCGTGCTAGAGATTGAATGAATGAGTTTCATTGTAGTAGTTGTAGCGTAGCAAAATTGGAGTATTTATATATTTTAACAGTTGAATTTATTTTTGTGTTACCACTTCCTTATTCAAATTGTACTGTGAGTTTAATTTACATTTTGTTTATTTATTGTAGTTTAAACATGGAATTTGACAATCGATCTGTTCTTTCAAATGCTACTTCAGTTATTATTGAAGATCATATGATAGAAGTAGTTGAAGTTTCTGACATGTCGACTCAGTTTCTACAGCAGAATATTGTAGCGCCACCTAGATTCGAAAATGATATTGTTTACCAATTGAGCGATGAATTGGATAAACTGAAAATAGAAAATGGGGGTAATCGTAAAGGTGCAAACAGATGTTTTGCAGGATTAGGTGCTTCCAGTAAATTACCGCAAAATTCTGAACCGTTTAGTCGAGTTGTCGGTTCTCATCGCTATGCGAATAGAAATTTTACAGTACAACCTAACTTTATTGATAAATATCATAGTCATAGAAGGGAACAGGCGGTAAGGTTAGAGCCTGGTAGGTCGTTCGAAGTTAGTCATCAAGAACCATATGTTGAAGATCATAATTTAGATAATCCTAACATACCAGTGGGGTTTAGTGGTTTAGGATTAAATGATCATTGTCGCATGTCAGATCAGAACCAACATTTAAATAAGAAGGAAATAAAATTTGATAATTTAAATCGGGAAAGTAAGGGAATGATAGAAAATTTATTGTTCCGCCTCCTCCCTTGTATTATAAGGGTGCTATCCCTAAGGTAAGAGACGTTAGGTCTCAAATGAAATCTAGTATTCACAATATTTGTAAAAAGGACTCTGAAATTGAAACTGAAGTAAAGCAAAGACTACTTGACCAACAAAATTCAGGAAACTTTGAACAACCTCCTCAGTATGTAGATAGTGTGGGAGTTCAAGTGTTTGATGGTATTCATAATACGTATGGACACAGTCACGAATCAGTAAGGTCTCGATATTGTGAACCTCCTAGAGCCTTTATGCCTTTAAACACATACAGTGTTCCTGAGAGATTTCCGCTAGTAACAAACTGTGGGGATAATTGGAAATCTTTTAATCCTTTAATAGATAAGTATGTTTTCAATAAAATTAGTGTTCTTATTGACACTAAACTTGGTACTTTGAAAAAGATTGATGGTAATGACAGTTTTCAAGAATTTGAATTGATGCTTATTTTAAACGATCTTGTTTTAAATTACAACTTCTCTTTAAGAATGATTTTGTATGCAGTTTCTGTTAAAACTTCAGGGTTGTTGTATACAGAAATAATGAATGGTCTTACATTAAATAAAACTTGGCCTGAATTAACAATGACTTTGTTGAATAAATTTATTTCTTTAAATGTTAGGGGATATTTAATAGGGGTTAAAGTATATAGGCCCATGAAACCTAGTGAACATGTGATGCAATTTATAGATGACGTGTACAATTCAGCCAAGGTCTTAAATGTAATGTCAAGCGAATTTGAAATCTTGGAAATTATCATTCATGGTTTGAATCCTGTGTATAGGTACAAATGTTTTTCAGATAGGATTCCACGAAACATTACTGAAATGAAAAATATAATTGAGCAACTTGATTTGTACAAAAGATCAAAAAGGGACTACTTAGAAATTAATTCATCTAAAAACAGAAACTTAAAAACTTGTTTTGTTGCAAATGAAGATCAGGAGGTAAGAGTGGCCAGTACTGTTCCATCAGTTAAGAATGCTTATAAAGGCAATAGATTTAAGCCTATTAATCCTAATAGTGGGAATAGGTTGAAGGATACTATGAATTCTAGACATAATAATGATTCTAAAAAAGTGTCTGAAAATAAATTTTCGAAAAATGTCAATAAGAAAAACTTGGATTCTGAGTATGGTAAGAAATTTGTAAGTGGTAATAATGTGAGGTTGTACTCAGGTAAGTCTAACCAACTCAGTCTCAACACAGGAAGTCCTCAGAAATCCATAAATGACAGAAAGAGTGTAAATGCTTCTCCTACGTACAGGGTGCCTTCTAGTGGAGATAATTGTTCTGCAACCTTTGTGATTGGGTCCATTAGTGATAAGAGACTTCCTCTTTGTATTGACAGCGGAAGTTCTGTAAATTTAGCATCGTCGACTCTAATTAATCAAATTAGTCATCTGATTAAGAGGCAACGATCGATTCCTTCGATGAAAATGAATTCTATGATGCGTTCTAATGTGACAGAACCTAGAGCAGTCACTGTGGACTTGAACTTAGGTGGATTCAGATTTGAAGTGGACTTCGTAGTGATAGCTTCATTACCCTGTGATGCTATCTTAGGTACTCCGTTTTTGCGTTCAACTGGTGCCATGCTTGATGTACCTGGAAATAAACTTTATTTTCGAAACCAAAAGAAGATACGTTCCTCTGAGATCAATGGAGACTAAAAAATTTCTTTGAAGTAGATGGCATCCATGGTTCGAGCTGTTTGAAGGATGAGGGTCTGAAGCCTGTTTGTATTTATCTACATGGCTTCCGTCGTCGAAACAACTTTATTACTTCAGTACATTCAGTGGTGTCTGATTCTAGGGAGATCGGAATTCAGTGTGAACCAGTTCCTAAATTGGACTACCTGGAACCTGAAGATACATTAGTTAACACTATTCCAACATCAGTTTCTGGTCTTGTGGATCAACTTGGACGTGTCAATGGACTTCGAGATCATACTAGAAATAACCAAATATCTAAAATCGTCTTAGCAACTGGTGAAGTGTACGCCGATAAGGATGGAGTGTTAGAACGGGTAGATTCAAGTGAAACCAAAAATATTAACGAGTGGAGTGAATCTTTTGAAGAAGAATTTAGCGAAAGGTTTAAGAAGTTAAAACAACAACTTGGACTGGAATCTTCGAGTGACATAATAGTTTGTGAGAAACCACCACTTGAAGAAACTGAAATTAACTTGGATATAAAAGAACTTCATGAACCTGAGGATGAATCTCCTATTGGTAGTTCTTCGGAAGATGATAGTGACTATTGGATTGATCCAGATATAGAGTCATTTGTGCGATCTCTCAAACAGGATTATCCTGATGTTGTGAGTGAGAAGGTGGGCTGCCTCAAAGGATTTAAATGTAAATTGTACCTTCGAGAGCAAAAATATTTGCGAGAAAAACCTTTTCCCATACCCGGGGAAAAGAGACAGATTTTTGAGAATGTTATAAAAATTAGTAGAACAAGATGTGTTAGATGAAACTGATCATTCAAACTTTGGCAGCACATGTTTCATTGTGAAAAACCGAGATGGCTCATACCGATCAGTTGCCAACTTTGTAAAATTAAATATTATGTTGTCAGCTTATGTTTTCCCGACACCTCACATGGAAGAATGTTTAAGTAACTTATCTGGATGCCCCTATATATCATTGTGTAATCTAAAGGAGGCTTATTTTCAGCTGGAGCTTGATGAAGGTAGTAGAGATTTAACTACTATAGTGACTCCGATTGATACCTTCCAGTATAAGAAGCTCCCAGCTGGAATTAAGGTTGGAAGTAGTGTTTTATCTAAATGTATGAAAGATGTACTTGGTGACCTTGAACCGTATGGTGTTCACGTATACTTTGATGACATTTTAATCGCAAATAGGGATAAGGAGTCACATAAAGAGGCGATTAGAATGGTGTTAAATAGGTTTAAAGAATATGGTTTGACTATATCTCCTGATAAGAGTTTTTTCTTTAAAAGGAGGATTAAATATATAGGTTTCATAGTCGATGGGGATAATATCACCATGGATCCTAAACGAGTTGAGTCTATTCTTAATCTCCCACCACCTAAGACAAGAAAGGCCGTGTAGCGATTCTGTGGAGTAGTTAATTTTTATTCAAGGTTTATACCAGGATTTCAAGAAATTATTGGTCCCATATCTGAATTAAGATCTATTAAGAAGAAGTTTGAGTGGGGGGAAGCCCAAAATAACGCCTTTTTAGAAATAAAAAGAATTTTCTCGGAAGAGCTTATTCTAAAAACACCTGACCTTTCAAAGAGGTTCGTAGTTCACGTTGATGGGTCCTCGCGAGGCTTAGGAGGCGTAATTTCACAGAGAAATGATAATGGAGACTTAATTCCTGTGGGTTTCTTTTCGAAGAAACTAAGTGAGGCCGACCGGCATAGATCAATCTACGAGATTGAATTTTTAAGCCTAGTTAAAACCATAGTAAGATTCAAACATTTTTTATTTAATGAATTTGATTTGTATACTGATAACAAGGCCTTAAGTTGGATAATTATTAACTCTAAAAGACTATTAAAGTACGGTTCACTTATAGAACAACTTTCTCAGTTCTCATTTAAAATCCACCATTTGAAAACTAATGAAAATAAAGTAGCAGATTTCCTTTCTAGGCAGTATGACATGTTTAATTTTGACCATAGTGTTAAAGTCAAAGAAAATAATGATAAAACATATTTAGTTTTGACAAATCTTTGGAAATTACCTTTTCTAAGTGAACCATTGATTGAGTTGCAACGTAAGGATCCTGAAATAAATGAGTTAATCGTTAAGGTAGAAGGTGGTGAGAATAGTAATGAGTATCAGATCAAACATGGGTTTTTGTTAAAAAAGACTAGGGCAAAGAGCAATGAGTGGAAAATAGTTCCAAAAGATCTTAGAAGAAGTCTGTTCCAATACTATCATTTAGAATATCTTACAGGTGGTCATCCAGGAATATATAAATCTTTACGTAAAATTATGAAGCGATTTACATTTGATGGTTTAATAGAGTACGTAAAGGATTTTGTTAGGTCTTGTCCAGAATGTCAAAAGGCTAAACCCTTAAATACTAAGAAATATGGTAGACTATGGTCTCATGTGACTCAAAGGATACATTCAAACTGGATGATTGATACCGTAGGGCCTTTACCTTCTTCTGAAGGGTATAATTATCTTCTAATAGCAGTGGATAATTGTTCCAGATATCGTATGCTTGAAAAACTAAGGAGACTATCTTCAAAGATAATTTGTGACAAATTGTATGATTTGTTCTCCCGTTACGGTTTTGTAGAATCAATATCTAGTGATAACGCCTCAGTATTTACATCTGAGTATTTTCAGGGATTTATGTATAGTTTGGGTATTAAGCATATAAAACTGAGCCCTTACCATCCGGAGGCAAACATTGCAGAAAGATTCATAAAAACTCTAAAATACTCTTTGAATCTTACTTTGCTGAAAGACAAAACAAATGGAGTAGGTTATTCGTGAGCTCCAGTTTAATCTTAATTTGTGTGAGCACGAAGGACTAAAGGCAGTACCCTCAGAGTTTTTTTGGTAGAGTTAAATAATCCATTAGAGATCAAATGGAAAGTTATGGATGCTGATCTTAAAGGTGTGAATAGTCAAGATCTTTGGAAAAATGGAATGGATAATATGGTAAAATCTTGGGAGAAACTACGTAAACTCTTTGAAGGTAAACGAAAAGATGTAAATTTGGTTGTAGATGATCTTGTATTAGTTAAAAACCACGAAAAATCATCTCTGAAAGATAAAGTAACCAAAGTTTGCCGTATCAGTGGATTGGTCCATTCAAAATTGTGAAATTCTTAACTTCTAATTCCGTGTTATTAGAAGATGTAAAAAATGCTAACAATACCAAGAGAGCCCATGTCAGTGATCTTAAAAAATACTTTGTAAGAAGAAATGGAGCAAACACCAACTGAACAAATGAAAATGAGAATCCTACACATGTAGAGTTAAATTAGAAGAACTTAAACTTTGATTAGTTATGTAAGGTTAGATTAAGAAAATTTAGATTTAAGTTAGGTTTAGAAGTAGTTTAATGTAGGAATTAAGATGCCATGTAGAATTAGGATATGATCATAGTCGTTTCATGTTCATTTTTTCATGTTCATTAAAAATTTCATTTGTAAGTCATGCATTAATGTAGGTTTATAGCGTTTAAAGGTTTAATTGATAGTTGAAATGTGTTAATCTGAATAAATTAATCTACATGTGAAAGAGAAAAAACTCGAAGATCTCGTTCTCATTCTGAAATTAAATTTTTGTTACTTTACAGGGCTAACATCTTGTAATTGCCTGAATTAACTTTTCTATTTATATTTTTAGATTGCCTTTTGTATTTCCTTACATTGATGTATTTTTATGGAGACGTCAAGATTGTCAACGCCTCCTGTAGAATGGTTTATGGTCTCGAATGGAACCAAAGCTGTAAACTTGGAAATTTGGATATCTCATATTTGGCTGGCTGTTCTTAAACCCAGACGTGGAGAATTGGTCTACATTTGAGTGGAATGTTGCATCAAATCATGGAATGGAAATTCTACAGAAGTAACAAAAATTCCGAAATAAAAACAGAAAATATCTGAAGTATTAAAAATGTAAAAGAATAGACTTTTGAGAAATTTCGTTAAAAGGAATGATATAAAATATAAAAATAATGGAAGTTTAAAATGAAAATTGTATATTGTAAGTAAAATTTTGTTCTGCCTTAAAATTTTATATTTAACAAGGAGGTGGTGTTTGTAACGATTGCAAAATGGTTACATTTTTGTTAATAGCTTCATTATGAAATTACTCTTTTTGTTTTCTTTTTTTAAAAAAAGTAAGAAAGTTTAAAAATTTTGTTTTTGAAGAATTATTTTGTTATACATTGTTGTATTGAATTGAGAATACTTTCATTGTAAAGATCGTGAAAAAAGCTTTAAAATGATATATATATGTCTATATGTTAGCTTAGTAATACTTGTAATACGGCAGAGAATCAATTCTTTTTTTTCTAACATTCACAACCACTTCAGTTTAGCGCAGTATTCTAGAGTGACGTATGTAATGAGTTGGGCTCTGCACAGTAGCGAGAGTCTTGCTGTTATATATGCCATTCTGATCCGCTGCGCCTCATAACTGTTTCGTAGTTTATTGAGCCAACACGGGTTGGACTCAAGTATTCGACTTACATTACTTCGCGCCGAAAGTTGTTATTTTTAGAAAAAAGTAAAACGTGGTCGAAGTGTTCGATATAGTTATGCCTCGTATTATATGGTGAAGAGTGCCTTAATTATAACTGTGCTTCTAAACTTAGTGCTAAATTACTGAGAGTTTTAAAAGGCTTAATTTAAATTATGTGTCTAATTAAGTTCTATAAAGTTGAATCAGTTTAAAAGTGAAAAAGTTACTGGTATTTCCGTGTTTCTAGTGTGTGAAGTAGTGTTAAAGAAGACGTATCTTGCAAGTGAATGAAATGAAATTAAAAAGGTCTAATTCCTTTTAATAATACTTGCGTATTAAACCCTTTTAAAGGCTGGAAAATACGTTAAATTCAAATGCTGTTATGTGAGAGACGGAACACGTGTGATACGTCAACGTGTCTAGTGCCTTTCTTGCTTTCGTTGTGCCATTGAAGGTCGAGTGAGAAATTTAACTGGGCAGCATGCATTTTGTTTTGCGTAACTTTTTTTGTTTTTAACAACACTTAATTTTTTCTTGCATTCCTCTTTTCTCTTGAATTTATTTTATGTTTACATGTAAGTTTTTTTCTGTGGCATGCAATTTGTCTCGGAATAGTAGAACACATCATAGTTTTAAGTTACATGCAAGTAGTTATAACCTACATTTAATTCTTAAATGATGAATATTATTGTAAACAATACGAGAGAATAAAAAAAATAAGATGCGAAAACAGAATATTTTTATCTACTTAAAATTTTCTTGCATACAACACTTATTTTTAAAAACATGTATACTTTTTATTTGATGTTTGTCGTGTTTGTTTTTGGAATGCAGTTTTCTTAACATTACTTAAAAACTTTTTCTTGCATGCAACATTAGTTAATTTCAAAGGATACATTTTTTCTCTTGTGTTGAAGTGTTTTTTCAACTTGCAATTTTTTTAACAACAGTTATATTATTTTCTGATCTAAAGTCTTGTTATCCTTAAATATTTTTCAATATGTAGTTTTGTTAACATCAGTTACTTTTTTTCTTACATGCAATTTAAGAACATTTTTTTTGTTCTAATTTAAAGTTTGTTATGCTAAAATATTTTGAGTATGTAGTTTTCTTAACACCACTTAAAAACTTTCTTGCATGCAGCAGCAGTTATTTTTTTAAAACCGTACATTTTTCTTTTTGTTGGTTTGTTTTTCAACATGCAGTTTTTAAAAGGACATAACATGCAGTTTTTTTAAGAACACAACATGCAGTTTAAGAACACAACATGCAGTTTTTTCAACATACACTTTTGGTTTTTAATTTGAAGTTTGTCATGTTAAAATATTTTTCAACAGTTTTTTTGTTAGTTAAATTTTTTCTTGCATGTTACAGTTAAATGTTTACAATATATACTTTCATTAAGTGTAAATTAATTTTAAATATACAATTACTAGTAACTACATATATTTTCATTACATGTTACGTTTAAGTTAAACGCATACGAAAAGTTTTGACAGCTTGCATTTAATGTTTACATGTAAATTAATTTTAAATATACAATTACTAGTAACAACAAATATCATTACATGTTACGTTCGTAAAACGCATAACAAAAAGTTTTGATAACATGCATTTAATGTTTACATGCAAATTAATTTTAAATATACAATTACTAGTAACAACAGATATTATCATTACATGTTACGTTTGTTAAACGCATACCAAAAAGTTTTGACAACATGCATTTAATGTTTACATGGAAATTAATTTTAAATAAACAATTACTAGTAACTACATATATTTTCATTACATGTTACGTTTAAGTTAAACATATACGAAATTTTTTGATAGCATGAATTTAATATTTCCAACATGTAGTTTAGTAATACACATTTTTCAAACTTATAATGTTTCATGTAAAGTAATATTGTTTCTTATTATTACAGCACCCAAGTGTTTCATCTCAACTGTGAAAACAAGAGACAGATTTCCTAAGTTTGACCGGCAGTGGTAAGTGTTCATACATTTTTTGTTAGTTTTTTTAAATTCGTTAGTAAACAGAAATATGTTTACCTACATAAATGAATTGGCAAAGTAACTAACAAAAGATTTTAATCTAGTGAAAAATAACAAATATAAAGAATAACTAAAATTAATTACACAAAAATAACTTAATTATGAGCAATTGAATTTTTACAATTAACATAGTAACAAAACGTGTGAAGAATTGTATAGATAAAATTTAAATAAAATTTGTTTGCAACCGTTCATATTAAGAATTGCAATGAAAAAGTTTTATGTAATCAAGCGAAAGTGTGAAGAATTGCTGGCTTACAATTTCAAAAATTGTAGATTGACATTACACAGTTAAAAGCATACGAAGAATTACAATGAAAGAATTTCATGTTACGAATCGTAAGAATTAAGAATTGAAATTTAGAACTAACGAGTTTCATGTAATGAATTATACGTTCACAGCATAGCTGTTCTATAATTTTGTTTGAAACATTCAAACAAACTATTGATAATTACAATTTTACATTATAAGTAAATTCCAAATATGAAAAACAACTTACTAATACAACTTACTAATACAAATATTAATTTTCACGGAATATAAAGTAGTAGTAGAAAAAAATAAAATATCGCTAATTATTACTTAATGTATAAAACTAGCGTTAGTAGTCAACAACATTTTAGAAATAAATTAAGTTACGCTTACATTAAAATCATATCAAACTGATTTGTTTCTTTGATAATTTTGTTCACTGTAAATTTCTTTTGTTAATGATTGTTTTTTTAATTCTTTCGTTTTCATCACTGCTGTTGTATTGTATCTTTACTTTGGAAACTATAACTTTGTTGAGATCATGTTAATTATTTATTGTTTCATGTTATTTATTATAACACTCGTAAAAAATGTTTGAAATCTTGTTAAAAGTAGTAATCTGTTAAATAATTTGCTTCTGATTTGTTATTTTGCTTTAAACTAACGTAGCCTTTTTCCTAACCTATTTCTTTTTTGTATTTCTTTCTTTCATTATTTCGTTTAAACTTTTTTTATATATATTTCCTTACTATGCTATTTTCTTTCTTTTTTGTTTTATTATTTGTGGTTGCTACTAAATCTTTTCCTTCCTTAAAATGTTTCTTTTGTCTTATTGTGTTCAATTTCTCTGTTCTAAGCTAAGCTAAGGTGACCTAACCATTTTATTTATTATTTTGTTTTTCATTTGATATTTTCTTGCTATGATATTTTCTTTCTTTTTTGTTCTATTATTTGTGTTTGCTACTAAATCTTTTTTCTTTTGTCTTATTTCTGTGTTAAATTTCTATTCTAAAGTAACGATGCTAACCTAACTTTTTTATTTATTTATTTATTATGTTGAATTTTTCTAATCTAAAACTAACGAGACTAAGCTAACCTTTTTTGTATTTTGCTTGCTATGCGATTTTAATTTATATGCTTATTGTAGAAGTTTAATGAACAACAGGGTTGGGAGAATATTAGGAAACTTGTTCTTAAAAGTTGTGAACTGTTACATAATTTGTTCTAAACTTTCTTATATATTTTAGTATATTATTTTTCTTTGATAAGTTTAATGATTAATGTTTTTCTTGTTATTTTATTTTGTTGGTTCATGTTGTTATACTTTTGTTGTTATGTGTTGGAAAATTTATTTCGGGAAATTAGTGTGTGATTATCGTTTTTCCACAAGATTACAAACTAAATGATCTGAGTACCCGATTACAAACTAAATGCATTTGGGTACGACATTACAAAACTAAATGCGTTTGGGTACGAGATTAAATTTTGAAAGTATAAATCTAGCGCAGCAAGCCGCGCCGCGCACTATACAAGTAATAATGCTAAACTGAAGACGTTTTTCGTTGTACACTACGTGTTGATATTGCAAACTTACATTAGTTAATTAAAAGTTATGTGACCATAACATTTATAGTTATCGGGAAGTATTGTAGCATTTCCCGATAAACTTTAATTCCATTGTCGGTGTGCTGAAAAATTTACGAAACTTCATTTCAATAAGTTTATTTTGGAAAACTTCGGTAATTTTCGGAAAACTTCGGGAAACTTCGACAAACTTCGGGAATCTTCGACAATTTTCGAGAACATTCGTTTGGAATTTACAATATTTTCTTGTATATAAGATAGGTAAAATTGCACGGTCAGTCAGTATTGAAGAATCATTGAAAAAGTGAAGTCGTTCCTGGTTTACACTGCACGGTGCAATTAGCATAAAGAGAATTTTATTACGGCAAATTGTAAATTGTTAATACCGGAAAATAGTGAAGGATTTACCGATAAACTTAGAAGTATATCTTCGGAAAACTGAAAAAAATTACGGAAAGTTTTAAGATAATAGTTAACGGCAAATATTAGTGCAATTACCGATAAACTTTCACCTGTATTGTCGGTAAAGTAAAAAAAACTGTATCTTTCGTGAACTGAAACAAGTTACGGGAAGTTTTATTATAGTTACCAACAAGTACTGGAAAATTGTTGATAAAGTTAGAACTGAATTTTCGGTAAATCTTGTGGATTAAACGAAGTTGTAATACATTGAAATAGTAAAGTATTAAGCGTATGTTTGGTAGACTGACACGTAACATTGTGATTTATAGTTATCAACAGCTGTGAAAGAATCTTTAAAACTTAGTCTTTGCTGAATTTGGATTTACAACTATCGTTGTGCGGTCAGTGAAAAAAAATACTGTGAATTTAACTTGAACATATATTGATAAAATATACAACAATATAATATCTGATTACAGATGGCTTCTACAAGTGCAGCCGAGCTAAGTGAACTATTAATCATGGCAGAACGCTTCGGATATGATGCACCCGAAGTTGTTTATTATACTTGGAAAATGATAGTGGAAAATTTTCATAGGAATGGGGTGCGTGTACGTAGTTCTGAGTATGAGCGTTTTTTGCAGGCGCTATTTAGGCATTATGGGGCTGTCCAGGAAATTATTTTGGTAACCTGTGAATCCGCGGCTGATATTTCTGATTTATATCAGTTTGGATTCTTTCGTGAGGATAGTATAAAAAATCAGGCTTGTGAAAAGTTCAACCAGCTAATATTAGCAGGTAAAACTGATGGTTTACTTAATGATGCAGCTGCTGAGCTATTAGGTAATCCTGTAAACTTACCAGGGCCAAGTTCTGCAAGTTGTGAAAAACCTATGAACTTAACTGGATTTGGTTCTGTGAAATTTGAGGAAGTACCTAAAACAATGGATGGTATGGGTGCACAACAATTTGAAGTAGTAAAGAGTACATCCCGCACATATGCTTACTTTGGGCTAAAGGGGACAGAACTAACCATTAAGTGTATGGGTTCAAATGGAATCGAAAATCCAGAAAAATATATACGTGATCTGTTTGATTTTGTAATGACCCATACATTAAAGGATGTTGACAACAACATCTTTGTAGGAATAACTATCGAGAGCACTGCCTCGAAGTTAAATAAACCAATTTATCTGTCATGGCGCAGAAAATCGGAATTGAACCCTGAGGTCCTCTTTTCCGTAGTGGAAAATACCCTCAACAGTAATGAGGAGTTCCTAATCGGAGGTAACGTCACATTTAAGGTGCATACTGTGCATCTCCGAAAGGGAAGAGGTAAAAGACGTGAACGAACCATTAAGAAATATCTTCCATTGGGTAACTTCTTGGAAGATAAGTTACTTCCTATGGAAAAGGATGTGTACTGCCTCCCAAAGAGTAATTCTTGGGATGGCAAGGGCCGAACAACGATATGCTCAAGTGTATGATTTGAAGAACAATCCGAAACGATTGTTGAAACAGGCAAGGAAACTAGCTATAAAACTAGGAATAAACGCTGCAGATCAAAATGGATGTACTTTGAACGACGTGAAAAAAATACAAAACCACCTCGCACCTAAGTACCAGATCGTTGTATACGAAAGAAATCAAATGACACGAGAATTTTGTGATATATCCGGGGATCAAGGGTGGTAAGCAAATATATTTGCTATACGAAGATAATCACTACCAAATGATAACTAGTGTCCGTAAACTTCTGGGAACCGACGGGTTTTGTAATCATTGCTTGCAGGGGTACAATGAGTCTGGTATTTTTCATAAGTGTGAGTTTAAGTGCACATATTGTGAAAAGTACCACGAGTTATCGTCCTCTGATATGCAACGAAAATGCGATGATTGCCATAGATTGTTTCCGACAAATGAGTGCTTTGACAATCACAAAGATATCACCGGACGAGGCAAGAGTATATGTGATGTGGTTAGGGTGTGTGATGAATGTGGTGTTATGTTTGATTTGAGACGCCGTCGTAATTCTATGCATAAATGCGGGGAACGTTTGTGTAAATCATGCTATAAGCATGTTGAACGTGACCACGTATGTTATGTGCAAAAACATCAACTTACCCGGGTAGAAAAGTATTTGTACATAGTCTTTGATGTGGAGACTATGCTTCTAGATACAAATACTGAGGACGAACAGGAGCATATAGTAAATCTTGTTTGCGCGCAAATGATTTGCTATAAATGTAAGGGTATCAGTTTAGACATACCATGCTTTGAATGTGGAAATGAAAATGGAAAACGTGAGTTTTCTTTTAAAAACATCGACGAGTTTATTCACTTTGTGTTAATATCTCGTCCGAAGTTTGAACGTACAATTGTACTGAGCCATAACGGATCACGCTATGATATCCATTTCTGTCTTAAAAATCTCATTGAAACCCACCATCTTACACCATCAATGACAATGACGGGGCACAAAATTACCGAGTTGCGGGTCGGTAATCATTTAATCTTTCGCGATACATTTCTTTATATGGGAGTTAAATTATCAAAACTCCCGAAATCATTAGGCCTTTCTGGAAATTTAAGGAAGGGAGATTTCCCATACTTGTTTAATACACCAAACAATCAAAATTATGTAGGCAAAATTCCGAACATTAAGTATTTTGATCCTGAAAATCGTGCTCCGGAAGAACAACAACAATTAATCGCCTGGCACCAAGAACGTGCTGCAAGTGGCGAGCAGTATGACCTGCAAAAAGAGATGTTGGAGTATTGCCGCAATGATGTGAGAATTTTAGCAGAAGCGGTTATCAAGTTTTCGGATATGGTAGAGGAGAAAACTGGCGGAATCCAGTGTTTCATTTCATCCGGAACCATAGCCAGTCTTGCTATGCTTACATACTGCACTTTGTATTTACCCAAAGAGTCAATTGCAATTATTCCACCTCTTGGATTTGACTACCGCGATCGGCAAAGTGTAAAAGCTTTGCAATGGTTGCGGTATATGAGCGAAACAAGAGGTACTGAAATTCAACATTCAGGAAATGGCGGCGAAAGACGATTTGGAAAATGCAAGGTGGGTGGGTATGAGCCATCTAGTAATACTGTTTATGAATTTCATGGGTGTTTTTTTCCATGGGTGTTTGACCTGTTACCCTGATATGCGCCATGAACAGCTTGACGCGTCCTCACCCCATCGTACAACCATGCAGCAAAGGTACGAAGCGACCGTTATTAAATCCCAATATTTAAAAGAACATAATCTCAATGTTGTTGAGATGTGGGAATGTCAGTGGGATGACCAGGTGAAGTCCGACAAGCCCATTCAAGAGTTTATTAAAACTCGGTGTAATGATCTTGTCGATCATTTGGTTCCCAAGCACGGATTTAATGGCGGCCGAACTGAATGCTTTAATGCCTTGTATAAGTGTACTCATGAGGAGTTTATTCAGTATCTAGATGTCACTAGCCTCTACCCCTGGGTAATGGCTCGTAAACCGTTGCCAATGGGTGCGCCAAAAATTCATAGCGGGCCGGACTTTCCAGAAATGGAAAGTATTCATGGTATGGTTAAATGTACCGTTTTGCCTCCATGTGAATTATTCTTTCCAATCCTGCCATATGTTGCACATGGCCGATTACTTTTTGGCTTATGTCGCACATGTATGGAAGAAGAAAGTGTTACCGAATGTTTGCATAGTGAAAATGATCGTGGTATTACTGGCAAATTCTGCACCCCAGAATTACATAAAGCACTTCAAAACGGATATAAGATACTCAAAATAAAGGAAGTTTGGAAATTTAACCTGGTTGGTGGCGAGGAAGAAAAATCGAATAGTCTGTTTAAAGACTATGTGAATTCTTTCCTTCAAATGAAGCAGGAGGCTTCAGGTTTTCCTGCATCATGTCAGAGCGAAGGAGACAAACAAAAATACATTGAAGAGTATCATGCCCACGAAGGCATACAATTAAATTACAATTATATTAGAACAAACCCGGGTCTGAGGTATATTGCTAAAATATTCCTCAATTCACTTTATGGAAAATCGGGACAGAGAACCGATCTTCCACAATCAAAAGTCGTTGACACTCCGGAAAGACTTTTGACGTACCTGCTGTCACCGCAATACGAGGTACAAATAGTAACACCCATTGGTCAACGCCATCTCCTAATCACTTACAAAGACATTGAAAGCGAAAATAAACCATGGAAGTTTTCAAATGTCGTGCTTGCTTCGTTCATCACGTCATGGGCAAGACTTCGTCTTCATGACCTATTGACTGCTGCAGGACCAGACCATGTTCTTTATTGTAACACAGACAGCATTATGTTTGTGCAGCAACGAAATAGAGAATCCAATCTTACAACCGGATCCTACCTGGGAGAACTAACTAATGAAGTACCAAAAGGGTGGGAAATCGATATGTTTATTGGATTAGGGGCTAAAAATTATGCGTATAGAATGAAAGAAATTGGGTCGGGAAAATTTGATTATTTATATAAAATTAGGGGAATCACTTTAGACAGTAGAACGCGAAAGGAAATTAATTTTGAGCATTTTTACAAATTAATTCAAAACAAAATTGAGAAAAAAGAGTTAAAGTTTCCAGGGAGAATTGTACGTAAGACTGGGTTTTCTATTGTCTCTAAAACACAAGTAAAAACACATCGTAAGGTTAATAATAAACGACAAAGACTAAACCCTGACAGTGAAATAGATTATCGTAGTATTCCATATGGTTATCGAAGGCAAAGTCTTGTTCTGTGAGGAGTGTGTGAATGAAAACAAGAGTAAGTGTGTTGTAAATATGTAAATAGTATTGTAAATATTGTATATATATTAATTGTATGAATGAAAGGAGATGACTATGGCAATGCCGCAAAACATTGCTATACTGCCTCGGATATAGCATATAATTATTCACATCATTGGGTTTCTTTCTTGCATTCACAAGTACTGAATATTATATTATCCTCATACCCCATACTGCATTGCGTTAAATACCATCGTACACGCATCATCATGCGATGTAAATATGTATATATTGTATAAATGTAAATATTTTTTAAATATTGTAAATATGTAAATATTCCAAGTGTAGTAAATATGTAAATATTGTTTATATGTAAATACTCTTTTTTTAATATTGTAAATATGTAAATATGTAAATATTCTTTTTTAATATTTTAAATATGCAAATATATGAATAAAAACAACAATTATTAAAATATACAATTGAAAATATATAACTATATGAATGAAAACAACAATTATTCATTTTTTCTATTTAAATAGTGTATTTAAACCAAAAACAAACCAATAAAAAATAAAAAAATTCGATATTATGTTTTATTCCTATACCTATATACATCTAATATCAAAAAGTATGTATATTCTGTAAGATAAAGGAAAAATACATGAACTGCTTCATATCAAGTATCATACAATTAAATTTATTTACATGGTTTAATAATGCTTTATGTGACGCTCTTACTTTTTTAAAAAATGTGTGTTATGCATATATATATATTCATTAAACATCAAATAAGTATGTTTATTCAATATAAGATAAAGAAAGAATGCATATATTTATTTATGGACAATAATAATTCTTAATACGGTATGCGTATATATTTTTCTACAATAACTATTCCGAAATCGTAAATCCACTTTGTGGGCGGTCTGTGCGGTTCGTGTGTCATCGGCGTGCGTCGCCAAAGGACGTCAATGGTAAGTAAGTATATTTTATTTGTTTATTCAATAATTTTAATTGGTACAACAACATAAATTCATAATTACAAATTAGTTTCATTCTCCGAAACATTATGTATATGTAAATCATAAAAAAATCGTAATTAGGGATTCATCTCATTGTGCGGAACATTATGTTGTACGTAAATAACAATTACATATGTAAGTCATATAAAAAATTAATTCATATTATCATTAACACCCCATACTCTTTTATAAGTTCAATTACATACATCGTACTCGTTCATGAGTTCAATTGCAAAATACTCATTGCGCTATTAGCGTAATTAGACTCTCATTGAAAATACTCATTACTTCAATTACCAAAAAACTGAGATTTTTACGGGTTACCTACTTTAGAATAATATTCATCTTTGTGGAAATGCAAATTTGAGAGTTGCACTTTGAATAATATATAAATTAAATGTTATTAGTTGTTCTATGAAAATGGTTTGGATAGGCACTTTGTAAACGGACATGTATTGTCGTTGCACATCTATAAAGGTTTTTGTAAAAGCAAGAGTTTCGGCCTGTCGGTAAATTAAATAATATATACAAAAGTTAGGATTATTCCTCGATAAGTATTTAATTAAGCGACACGTTACGCAGACGGACTCTGATCACTGAAGACAAAAAGTCCACTAATTCAAAGTAATGTCCAATTGATATCCCAAGTAATTTGTATCAATCTTATATGTGTATTTTATGGCTTGTTTATATAGTAATTAACATTGATTTTTCTTTGGTAATTTGTTTAGATAAGAATGAATAATGATTTGAATGTTTATATGTATGAATATTTAGCTATATGATATGTGTATATATATGAATATTAAGATCCACGAGTGCACTTCTATCCTATTGTATCTTTTCTATAATTTCACGTTTCCATTCCCATTCGCTAGCAAGTCATGACTTAAAGTAAATCAAAATTATCCAATCATAACTTCTCTACAGTCTTTTCATTTTTTCTATTCTATTTTTTCTTAATTGTTCTTTTATAATAATATCTGGAGGTGATAAATAAACTTGAATTCAAGCAATAACAATCTGTTTGCCACTGTTTAGTTATAAGCAGAGAAATTAAAATCTCATTTACTGTTAGAAATTATTCAAAAACATATATGATAGCAATTCAGATTAATTGTATTTTTTGAGCCTTAATTGGAAATTAAAAAAAAAGGAACTGTTAATCAGAAGTATGAAATGATTCAGGAAATCACATAATTGTATGCTGAGATAAGAAACTAAATTCTCTATTTAACGTTCGCAGGTGGAATCCTTCTGATTCCATAAAAATAATTCAGGTATTGTCATTAACATTTTCAAAAGCAAACAATGGTATTAATTCCTGTTGAAAAGATTTGTTTTTCTTCTGTTATTTAACTTTGTTTTATTGTTGACTACTCTAAATTGTTATTCCATTCACTAGTAATTACCTTTATTTTTAATTAATTAAAATTTTATTGCTGTTACCAAATTTCTGTGTAACTTTTGTTATTTAAGCAGAGTAGATTTAAATTCCTCACCCCTGCTAGACATGGTAAAAGCATCTTTTTTTGTTCGTCTTGACATTACCAGTAATTTGGGAGATGCCTGAACTGACCACCACATCATAATTAATTTGAGTTATTTTGAATTATTTCGATTTGATCTATTTACATTATATCTTTTATTTCAATAAATCAAAAATCTATTGTAGTATTCAGCAATTGAATTTTTATTCAAAAATTCACTTGCCTCTCCAAGTGGTAGTCAGCACAGTCTGTCCCATAAAAACTGCATTAGCGAGAAAATTTTCTTTCAGCTTTGCAGCGTGTGACCATTTTGTGGAGGTTGCGTAAAACAGATGTTCATTTTGTTTTACTTAAATTCTAATTAGCTGCGCAACTACTTTTTCCTAGCGCCCTGGATTATACCGCTTTGGGGGAAAAGTAGGACTTCGAGATCTGTATATCTTTAGAAGTATTACCTTTTAAGTTTCCCTACGTTTCGTGAATCGCTAATTGAACATTAGACTTGGAGACCTGAGGTTCAAGCCCCGCGGCGTTAACTTCAGCTTTCCATGATTTAGTTTACTATCGCACCGGTGCACTTTTCGGAAGCAAACCATCAAAAGCCCAGCCTTGGTAGGCAAATATAAATTTACATATTAATTTATTCAGATCTGGCGAACCCGAGCATAATGCATATCATTATGATAATTATCACGTGCTCATATTCAGGAATGGAGGTCAAATTTACATATCTAATAAATTTGACCAAAACCAACCTTTACAAAACTTGGCGCAACCGGACTTGGACCAAAGTACCCGTTACAAAACTTGGCTTACCCGAACAGAGACCCGAAAATACTATACATGGGCTCCGAACAACATGAAACGAAATCGAACAAACTCGAAGCGTCGTTAATTAGAATCGATTTATTATCACATACCCAATAGAGAACGATCAACGTTCGTTTCCCCTCTACCTTACGTTCTTTTACAGGAGAAAGTAGAATGGTAATTCTCAGTGGAACAACAACTTGAAAATAATATCAGTTTTAGAGACTTTAAAAAAAACGTTATCAGCATAAGGAAGAGAAAGAATCAAGAGAGGAAATCATATATATATAGGTTTACTTGTTCTGTTTACCTAAACAATAAGTGATAATTATTCTGTTTTGTGTGGATTGAAGTAAAGAAAATGAAGAAGAAAAATAATGAAATTAAAATAGGTAAGAACAGGTAGGCAACAGGATGTATGAAACATAACCCAAATTCATTTATTGTTTCATTTACACTTTCGTTCACATATATGTATGTATTCTATTATATTGTTTTATATACTTTATTTTGCATTTTTATTTATCTTATCAGTAATGTCATATGTTAATAGAAGTAAAAATAAACGTATATTCACTTACTTCAATATTAACTATTTATATATTTCATTTATGGTTATATTATGGTAATTAATATGAAGCATTGAACGAGATGGATCAATAGGTTGTGTTGGCGCTAAGAGGGAAGCTCCGAGCAAAGCGCCACGTATTTCATGAATTGATAAATATACAAGTGTGTGTGTGTGTGTCGAACTGCAACTAGAACGTTTTCTAGAAGTATTTGTTTTTATTAAGTGAATAATTAAATTTCTCCTATATTATTTCTCCTATATTACATGTGTGAAAGCATAGTTACTTCTTATAAAAGCGAAGATAACTTAACCAATATATTAGGCTTTTAAGTATCTTTTCAGATGCCCCAGTTGCGTCCATCCACCTTGCGGCAGAGACCTAGGAGCATGATGTCGTCCGACGAAGAAAGTTCAACTCGTCTTGCAGATGTACACGAGCAAGAGATGGATCCCACAGACAATATTAAGAATACAGGAATGCTTGCAGACGCACCAGCATGGGCACAATTTCTAATGGAACAGATGCAAAAGAATTCAGGAAAGTTCAGAAAGGAAATACAGGAGCAAACTAAGAAGCTAGAGGAAAATCTGACAAAAAAGATAGAAGAACAGACGAAAGAGATTAGAGAAAGCATGCAGCGGGTGAAAGAAATGATCGAAATCGATTCTCCATCTGCACAGACAGTGCCAGAAGCCAGCAGTAAGCCACAACAACCGCAAGCATTAGATCACCAAACCCTTCAGGATTCGAGTCAGGAGATTGAGGAGTCCCATTCTCCAATGGACAACCCGGCAATTAGTTCAAGTAACTTGAAGACTCACAAGGTCAAGCATAAACTGCGTGGAAGGACAATTCCAGGGAAAATAAGAGTCAAACCAAGACTCGAGAAGTACGTCACGGTGCAAAACTCCTATGGAGGACGTCAAGAACGAGAACGCAATTATTTATACAGAAGAGGAAATGACTAGTACAGATTTCACAAGGAAACATCCTTATACCGAGAGCAAGACACTTGCAGTGCTGATGCAAAGGGAAGATTCGAACACATGAATGAAGGATCATTGCAGCATCAAAGTTATCACTGGGATCCAGGTAACTCAAATAATCACTACGGTCGTCAGGTAAAGTCCGTATTCAGCCAGGAAGAAAGTGATGAAAACTGGCAAGACGACTTCAGTCTAACCTGGTTAAACCCACATGATAAAGGCAAGAATACCAAAGACTATACATATCTGAAAGGTCAAAATAGACCGTATGGTATAAGGATGAGTACGGTCAAGAGAGTTAAATGTCAAGAAATGTCCGATGACAAGTGGCCAGAAGGAACAAATTTGCCATGTTACAACTCACTAGACAGACCTAAAAGCACTGAAGACAACCTGAATGGTATCAGCTTCGCTACCATTCAGTTCACCATGATGTTGGCATATTAGAACTTAGTTAGTGGCCCAGGGTTCGAGGTGATGGTAAGAGAGAGAGAGCATGCTAGAAAGCAACCTATCTTGAATGATGACGGCATGGAATAAATTTAAACGAAGTACCACCATGATTGCACATCGGAAGAACTTGAATTCGAAGCGATGAAAAAAAAGAAGGAATCCAATGACTGCATAGAGAACGTACTGCAGGAACAGCAGACGAGAAACTTTTAGAATGGCACGCCCCATTGGAAAAAATCTGGCACCTTAATAGAAGATGAAGTATAGACACCATAATACTAAAGAAAAATTGTTATTAACCAGCGTATTCCTGAATCCGATGACTATATTGCGAAGTGAGGTAAATATGAATGAAGAGGACAGATGGACAAAGATATCCGCCAAAGTGCGACATTTTATATTGAAACCGGCCTAAGAGACACAATTTTGAAATACATGTGAAAGCGCCTAGAGATGCATACGTATATATGTATAGATAGCGAGCCATCGGTTGAGAGAAATTCCCGATTTGAGCTCTGAAGGGAGGTTTTGCGTTTGGAGCAAGAGACTCAACGCACCCCTTCACCTTGGTGAGGATATCTGCGAAGAACGCGCCGAGCAGAAAGTAGATAAGCTATGAGCTGCGAGCAGCCACC
The DNA here is from genome assembly GCF_964235325.1 of Thermobia domestica. Lineage (NCBI taxonomy): Eukaryota > Metazoa > Arthropoda > Insecta > Zygentoma > Lepismatidae > Thermobia > Thermobia domestica. The sequence goes on from NC_137460.1 coordinate 168,833,770, forward strand.
AAGAACTTAGCACGTTTCAGTACGTTGATATGAAACTTTGCCCTCAGAATATGGTGCACATAATATTACGATGTTATATAGAAGAGGTGAAAGTACAGCCGGATAATGAAATCTCAAGTGTGAGCCATGGCCTTGCCCTCGCATAAGGAGGAGCTCTGCCTCCAGAAAATCCTCTGAACTCTCATGTCATCCTTCCCTGAGTCCAGGACGCTGAGGAATATATTAAAAGATATTGATGTGTCACCTAGGGAAGCCAGTACTTTGGGAAAATGAATTCTTGCAGCTGATGGTCAGATTAAATATCACGGTATTATTGTAAACCATGCCTCACGTGCTAAATAACTAAGCTCAAATGACCACATACTTGAAACCAGGGACCACACTGTTCACTAGAACATTATATGGAAAATGATCACCAGATGAATAATTAGAGCCAGGATTTTTATAAAAATAACATTTCAAAACGGAAATACTTCGAAGTCTACATTAGAGCCAGGATTTTTATGTACTTCTTAAAATCAAAACAATTTTATTTTAGGGTTCGGATTTTTAGGAACTTATTTTTGGACTTTTAAATTTTGTGCATTTAATGTAACATGTCACCCATGTTCTCTTGGGATGAAGCCGTACTTCAACGAAGTTGCAGCACTTGCTTCATCTTAGGAGGGGGGTAGTTGTGACAATCGCCTAGAAGCAATTATTATTACATATGTAAATTATGTACAATCAACTCGACATTAAAATTTGAGTTAGCCAGAACACCATTTTTTTTTCTAAATGAACATCTTTACTTCGCGATTCAACCAGCTTCGATCGCAGGAAACGGAAGGACAACTTTTCTGGACAATAGATCCCGTTTCTTTCTGTCCTCGTGGCCCACACACAGGCTGAGCTATTAACAGTTAAAATTCTCGGAGGAACTGCTAAAACATCCTTTTTTACATTGGAAACATTCAGAAACCCTTTGGCTTTGTAAGCATGTCATAAACTCACCCTGGAACGTTACAACGAACTTTTTTTTTAAAGAGAACAACGAAAACCGCCACCACAACAAACCAAGTTGCGAATTTTAATTTTTTTTTTTAAAGAAAAGAAAGATCTTTTTGTTTATAGATAGGTACGCGCCCTAACACCGAAAGAAGCTACGGCAGTTGCAATACATTCGTCGAAAATTACACACGGCCGCTCTAAGCACACACACACACACACACTCTATCAAATATCGATGAACTCATTTTTTTTAAAGTGATCTTAGTTAAAAATTATGTGCTAATACATCACCGTCGTGGTGCTTTGTGAGGAGCGGACCAGTTAACATTTCCTATTGATTATTATCGTTCAAACACTGTAGACTACATTGATAAATATTATTCGAATTATTTTACTTTAAGAAAAAGGTGTTATCAAAAGCAGAAGTGGTTTGTTGATAGTGGCGGTGATCGAACTTGTTGATAGTGGCAGTGATCGAACTTGTTGATAGTGGCGGTGATCGAACTTGTTGCTAGTGGCAGTGATCGAACTAGTTGATAGTGTCAGCCAACTCCATAGTAGAACAGAATCAAACATTCACATCCCATGGAAGCCCTAGCATATGCTCTGTGAAGAGGCAAATGAGCGACCAGCCGAGTATCCAGCCCAGGAGATGCACACGTCGGGATCCGAAGTAAGGACTTCAACCATAGAACTGGCGGAAGCATGGCCCACATGGAAAGGAGCAGGAGAAGCTAAGTGCAAGCGAACATTTTAACAAGTTTAACGCAAAGAAGAAAGTACGTGCCTGGTAAGAAGCACTCATAAAAAGAAATGGCGATCAGTTGCAGTGAGAAGGTAGGAAATATAGTTATTTTATTTCTTTCCCATTATGACTCAAGGCCGGACTATTTTGGCAGATGTCATCCGTCGATTTCTTTACTTCGTTTCCCGATCGGGTCGAGACTGTTGGTGTTGTTTGATTCTCCGTTCCCATACGGAATGAACAATTAACGTGCCTTAACTTTCATCCAATAACCACAAATCCAGTTGCATGTCAGTGATCCATTTTATTTTATCGATTTATTTTATTTTATTTTATTTGATTGAAGAATTCACTTTATTGCATAAGATTTTGAGTTCTTAACTCCTCATCATAAACTAAGACTTTCTGTCATATAATTGATGAAGAAAGGTCAGAATAAAAAGCATATTTGTAGCCTATCGAGTGCTAATATTTAGAATAATATTCATCTCTGTGGAAATGCAAATTTGAGAGTTGCACTTTGAATAATATATAAATTAAATGTTATTAGTTGTTCTATGAAAATGGTTTGGATAGGCACTTTGTAAACGGACATGTATTGTCGTTGCACATCTATAAAGGTTTTTGTAAAAGCAAGAGTTTCGGCCTGTCGGTAAATTAAATAATATATACAAAAGTTGGGATTATTCCTCGATAAGTATTTAATTAAGCGACACGTTACGCAGACGGACTCTGATCACTGAAGACAAAAAGTCCACTAATTCAAAGTAATGTCCAATTGATATCCCAAGTAATTTGTATCAATCTTATATGTGTATTTTATGGCTTGTTTATATAGTAATTAACATTGATTTTTCTTTGGTAATTTGTTTAGATAAGAATGAATAATGATTTGAATGTTTATATGTATGAATATTTAGCTATATGATATGTGTATATATATGAATATTAAGATCCACGAGTGCACTTCTATCCTATTGTATCTTTTCTATAATTTCACGTTTCCATTCCCATTCGCTAGCAAGTCATGACTTAAAGTAAATCAAAATTATCCAATCATAACTTCTCTACAGTCTTTTCATTTTTTTCTATTCTATTTTTTCTTAATTGTTCTTTTATAATAATATCTGGAGGTGATAAATAAACTTGAATTCAAGCAATAACAATCTGGTTGCCACTGTTTAGTTATAAGCAGAGAAATTAAAATCTCATTTACTGTTAGAAATTATTCAAAAACATATATGATAGCAATTCAGATTAATTGTATTTTTTTTAGCCTTAATTGGAAATTAAAAAAAAGGAACTGTTAATCAGAAGTATGAAATGATTCAGGAAATCACATAATTGTATGCTGAGATAAGAAACTAAATTCTCTATTTAACGTTCGCAGGTGGAATCCTTCCGATTCCATAAAAATAATTCAGGTATTGTCATTAACATTTTCAAAAGCAAACAATGGTATTAATTCCTGTTGAAAAGATTTGTTTTTCTTCTGTTATTTAACTTTGTTTTATTGTTGACTACTCTAAATTGTTATTCCATTCACTAGTAATTACCTTTATTTTTAATTAATTAAAATTTTATTGCTGTTACCAAATTTCTGTGTAACTTTTGTTATTTAAGCAGAGTAGATTTAAATTCCTCACCCCTGCTAGACATGGTAAAAGCATCTTTTTTTGTTCGTCTTGACATTACCAGTAATCTGGGAGATGCCTGAACTGACCACCACAGTCATAATTATTTTGAGTTATTTTGAATTATTTCGATTTGATCTATTTACATTATATCTTTTATTTCAATAAATCAAAAATCTATTGTAGTATTCAGCAATTGAATTTTTATTCAAAAATTCACTTGCCTCTCCAAGTGGTAGTCAGCACAGTCTGTCCCATAAAAACTGCATTAGCGAGAAAATTTTCTTTCAGCTTTGCAGCGTGTGACCATTTTGTGGAGGTTGCGTAAAACAGATGTTCATTTTGTTTTACTTAAATTCTAATTAGCTGCGCAACTACTTTTTCCTAGCGCCCTGGATTATACCGCTTTGGGGGAAAAGTAGGACTTCGAGATCTGCATATCTTTAGAAGTATTACCTTTTAAGTTTCCCTACGTTACGTGAATCGCTAATTGAACATTAGACTTGGAGACCTGAGGTTCAAGCCCCGCGGCGTTTACTTCAGCTTTCCATGATTTAGTTTACTATCGCACCGGTGCACTTTTCGGAAGCAAACCATCAAAAGCCCAGCCTTGGTAGGCAAATATAAATTTACATATTAATTTATTCAGATCTGGCGAACCCGAGCATAATGCATATCATTATGATAATTATCACGTGCTCATATTCAGGAATGGAGGTCAAATTTACATATCTAATAAATTTGACCAAAACCAACCTTTACAAAACTTGGCGCAACCGGACTTGGACCAAAGTACCCGTTACAGGCATTATACCCAACTAAGACCAGAAGTTTAGTTTGTGATCAGTACAATGGCGTCAAGAGGACGGCGTTCGTGTGTTAACTCACCAAATAGTTTTTGTTATATGTGTGGCCAGTTTGTAGTTAAAGGACAGTGTAGATCCATTACGCCATCGGTGAAACTAGCATATTATATATATTTCGGATGTCGTGTGGGAGATCAGGACAAAACGTGGGCAACCAACATAATTTGTGCGTCGTGCTACGTCACTTTACTTGCATGGGCCAAAGGGAAACGGAGGTTCATGAAATTTGCTGTACCAATGGTGTGGAGAGAACCCACCAACCATCTGGATGATTGTTATTTTTGTCTCACAGTAGTTAAGGGACATTCTAAAAAAAGCAAATACACAATAAGTTATCCGAACGTTAAATCCGCAATTAGACCTATTCCGCACGGGGATGAACTTCCACTTCCCGAGCCCCCTACCAACTGGGAAGAGATATGGCGAAAAGACTCTGATGATGATCATGACCTTGATGAACCATCGACATCAACATGTACGTCCAAGGATCCAACGTTCATCCCTGACTGTGTTCGCGAGCCACATTTCATCCGGCAATGTGAACTTAATGACCTAGTCCGTGATTTGCACCTGACAAAACAAGAGGCGGAACTTCTGGGATCAAGGCTCCAGCAGTGGAACTTATTGGATGCAGAAACGAACATATCAGTGTACAGGAAAAGGCATGTTCAATTTTCAAGCTATTTCTCAATGCAAGATAATGTGTGCGTATGTACGGATATAAATGGGTTGATGGCGGAACTAGGAATTCCTTACGTTCCAGAAGAATGGAGGTTATTTATCGACGCGTCAAAGGTCAGCCTTAAAGCTGTCCTTTTACATAATGGAAATAAAAAACCTTCTATACCACTTGCGCACTCAGTGAAGATAAGGAATCCTATGACACCATGTCAACTTCGCTAAATCTTATAAATTACAAGGACCATTGTAGGCAAATATGTTGTGATCTCAAGGTAGTTGGTATTTTATTACGACTGCAGTGCGGTTACACGAAGTACCAATGTTTTTTATGTTTATGGGATAGCCGAGCTGATGACAAACATTATGAAGTGAAGGAATGGGAACCTAGAGTGAATTACGTACCTGGAGAATGCAACGTCAAATACGCTCCTTTGGTAGATCCTAATAAGATATTACTACCACCACTTCATATCAAGTTAGGACTTATGAAAAACTTTGTCAAAGCCATGGACACATCTGGTGAAGGTTTCAAGTATTTGCGACATAAGTTCCCTAACCTGAGTGATGCTAAGATTTCAGCGGGAGAGTTTATTGGTCCCCAAATTATTGGTCCCCAAACAGTGCTGAGCTAGCTGCCTGGACAGCATTTAAGTGTGTTGTGCGCAACTTTCTGGGCAATAACAAAGCTGAGACTTACGCAGAAATCGTACAGGACATGATACAGAAATACAAAGAGTTGGGTTGTAGGATGTCTTTAAAAATCCACTTTTTGCACTCCCACCTCAGCTTCTTTCCTGCTAACCTAGGTGCTCTCAGCGACGAACAGGGGGAAAGATTCCACCAAGATATAATGGCAATGGAGAAGAAGTACCAGGGACGATGGGATCCTTCAATGATGGGGGACTATTGTTGGGGTCTTGTTAGAGAATGCAACATTTCTTACAAAAGAAGGAAGTAGTGTACGTTTTTGTAACCCAATGGAAGTTTCATATATTGTGATAGTTTTGATTGTCTTTTCGTGACCTTTTGGTACATTTGTATTATTGTTTATTGTAAATTGTCACACTTGTAAATTATATTGTATTATATTTTATATATGTGTTTGTGGTAATAAAGCAAAACGTTTTACCTCAACTTAAGAGATCTGAAAGCATTACTATAAGGTGCAATAAACAGTACACACAGTATATATACAAACATATTTATTTCTCTAGAAAGAATAAAGCGATTATTACGAAACTTGGAGGGTTTGTTAAATATGAATCAAAGTATACTTAGGTATAATTTCTATGTTAGTATATGCAAGGGGACAAGATCTTGGGGTGTAAAATAAACGAAAAGGGAAATTTTTGAGGGATTTTCCCGAAAATCACTCTGTTACGGGAAAATCGTACGTGATAGAGAAAAACCGAGTGCATATTCGAATTCAGCCCAAAAAGTTCCTTTAAGAACAGGTATTTCCTTTTATGTAACAAAACCTTTGTTAACTAGTGTAATACATATGTATATGGAAAAAGAGCATTGTCGGGTTAAGTGCGAACTGAAAGAAGAACTATGCCGTAGTCAGTCCAACAACCGCCATCGAATCGCTGGCGTTATAAGTGTACTCTCGTTGACGCTCCGCCAGTGGTAGCCGTCGGCGGTTCTCCATTTCGTCGCTTGAGGTCCGCCAGCTATCTGCCGGCGTTTTGGTAATGGGGATGTTCCCGACCACAGAAAAGATGCAGCGATAGACAGGGTATTTTGCAATTGCTTTACATTAGCTTGATGTTTCAAGTCTTTTGTATGTTTCTGAAGTTCACTTTTACCACAAAAGAGCTCAATGTTTACAGGTCTTACATAGCTTTGGTTCGATTCTCAATACCAACTGCAACTACCCGTTTAGTTGTAGATCCGAAAGCCACTCTTTGTTAAACCTCGCTTATCATCACTCATCTTAATAATATATATAATTTCACAGCGAAACAAATGTTGCACTTCACCCTTCCATCCTAGCATGAAACAAAATTAAACACAACTGTTACACGAAGTAAGCTATGCTTCTGTGAAAAGCAACTTCATAGAGATGTGCACCAAATGATAGAAGTATGAAGTATTGTTTTCTTTCCTGTTTATTGATATCAGTTGGTTTCTTAATGAGTTTACTCATTAGCTTAGAAGGGGTACAAATCTAGACATATGTCGTACGTATTCTTCTTAAAAATTCATGAGACCTGATTATAAGAACAGATGGAATAGGTTTAAGAGCACATACGTGACATTATCAAATATTTATTCTCCATAATGGTACCACGGGGGAAAACTTGGTCTACTACAATCTTTGCCTCCCTCTGTTCGCTGTTTCGTATCATGTGTATTAGTGTGGCCCTAAAAATTGAAATTTATCCCACACCCCTAAGCACCACCTCATTTTTTACTGCACCTGATAGTAGTAAATTGCCAAAATTTCAGTGTTCTAGGTGAGACAGAAGGCAGTGCTCAACGTCTTATAACTTTGGAAAATTGAGTTGTTTTGTTCATTTCTGAAATATAAATTTCCAATTATATACTTCCATTTTCAGATTCTGTTTTTTATAAAATAAATATCAAGAAAACTATAAAGATGTGAAAAAATTATAACTATCAATATTTGGTCGTGAGGACTGTTGTGTTGCAAGTTTAAATATCAAGAAAACTGTATAAAAGTGACAAAATTACAGCTGTCATTATTTGGTCTTGAGGACTGCTTTGTTACATGTGATATGGAATATGGACTGTGTCTGAAAATATGGCTTTGCCATCAACACATCAAGCGGATATTACATTTCTGATAGGTATCAGAGACGTACAGTCAATATCTAGATTTAATTAGTTAGCAACTTTAAGGCAAGCTCTTCTCAGATTCAATTTTTTTTCTACATGAAGAAAAGTATGAGAAATGCAAGTCACAGCACTGTAAACGAATTAATTTCAGTGAGGCAAAAGGCCACTATACATATTAGACTTACAAAACATGTTGATAAGCTTGAAAAGGTACACTCTGAATGGCTGCTATTGAAAAAGTAAAGGAATGGAAGTATTATGCCCAAGAGAAACATGAAGCATTTCAAGAGCAGCTTGATATTTGACATTGCTCACAGTGAAGCACTTAGTGCCACGTAGATGAAGACAGAAATATTTTAACTGATTAAAGGACAGAAAGAAATATGGTTATTTCATCAGAAGCAAAGAAATATAGCAAAAAAAAAAAGCAAGGATTCTTGAAAGAGAATTGAAAGAACAGAGATTTGATAAAGGTACAGATCCAAGTTTCTCGTCACTGGCATCCTCAACGGTGACTATTTCAAATTCAGAAGACGATTCATCAGAAAAATTTGATCCGGTCAAAGATAAATCAGAAGAGCTATACAGTACGTATAGGCCATCACCATCTTTTTAAAAAATCACGTACAGATTTGCAGTCTAAACCAATTGCAAAGATATCTTTATTTTCTACACATGTTACTAGATCACAATAAAGTTTCCGATAGAGAAGCCTTACGATTAATAGTCCCTATTGCAGGAGTAATAGGTCATGACCCCAGTTCATTTCCATTATCACGAAGCACTATTCAACGCAAAAGGAGAGCTGCAATAAAAACTTTGGAGAAGGAAAGGAATCTCTATCTTTTGACGATCCAGTCATTGTTCATTGGGATGGGAAAATTCTTCCTGAAATTTTAGGCACTGATGAAAAGATCGTTTACCCGTCTTAGTATCTGAAGATGGAAAAGATAAATTACATAGTGTGCCAAAACTTGTAAGTGGTACTGGCGCAAATGCAGCGAATACAGTTTATAGTATGCTAACTGAATGGGATTTGTGTAACAAGATAGTAGGCATGTGTTTTGACACTACATCGGTTAACACAGGATTGAAAATGGAGCTTGTGTTTTGATGAAACACAAAGTTCAAAAATAATTACTATGACTTGCATGCAGACTCCTCATTTTAGAAATTGTTCTCAGCAAAGTATTTACTTCCTCTTTTGGAGCTTCCAGTTTCCCTAATATACCTCTACTCAAAACATTCAAGGCAGTATGGCATTATATGGACCAAGAAAAAAACAGCCTTTGGGAGATATTCCTGGCAGTGATAATTTAAAACTCTCTGCAGTCACTGTTTTATTAGTTGCCTTAGAAAGCAAGAACCAACCCAGGGATGACTATATGGAGTTAATAGTTGTTCTCCTCTATTAGACGACTAAATAGAACAATTAAATGAAAACTAAATAGAACAACTCTCTTTAGTTGTTCTGAGCCATACTCCAATAAAAGTGTATTGGAGAGCTCCAGGTTCAGTACACCACGCGTGTTGGATGGTGAAGGTGTTATACGCTATCAAAATATACTTGTTTCGTGATGAAGATGGTTTCGAAACCACACAAAAGGAAAAATCTCAGTTAGAAGGCTTTGTGAAATTTAGAGCTCTTGTGTACGCCAAATATTAAATTGAAGCACCTGTGACTGCAAATGCTCCTTGGTCAGATCTTTTCCTGTAGAATGGCATGACATTGATCCTGAAATAAGTGAGGTGAAAAGTGCATTCAAACCTCATCTTTGGTACTTTTCGGATGAGCTAGTAGGATGGTTTATTACTCCAACCATCACTATCGCTCCAACCATTAAATGTTCATTCCTTGTTTGTTCTCCTGAGAAAAGAATATAATTATGTTAAATTTGACCAAAGGCGAGTGAACAATGCTAGATTCAGCATTAAAATGCAAGACGTGGATTACTGTTAGATGTGTCAGTTCCTAAACAAACCCGCGAAGAATACTGTTATATAATAAACGGAAAGACTTCTCCAGAAGAAAGAGAGGCTGTTGTAAAGGGAAAAGTAAAAACTCCCTTCTCTAGTACTTTTTTCAAAACGGCTATCCAAGCTTTCCGTATCCAACCGAACAGAGTTGCAACTAAAGCATACTATACAATTCGTTAGTCTTGTCTTCAAGCTAAGATCGATAGATAATATCTTCTAATTAGTATATACATTGTTCACATTTATAATAAATAACAAGCAATTAACACAAAGAACATATTTGAATACTCAATGATTATATATGAATTATACCAATACACTGCGAAATATATTTAAAATAAAAGCTAAAATTCAGATCTTGTGTACCCTTCTTATTAATAATACGAAATAACCCACATATAATTTGTGTATCATATTTACAGATCTTTTAAAAATAATGGAAGCAGCAAAGGTCACAAACCGTGTCATTGCATGTGGAGGGGCGGGGCGTAGTGTTGCATGGGCATACCTGCCTTTCAATATTTCAACGCAGCACACTCACCAGTCAACGTTTTTGTGACACTGTACTCCTTCCCCAAGTATGTTTTTTGAAAGGTGCAATCGATCTCAACTTATCCTTCATAGATGACAATGCGTGTTTGCATCGAACAGTGCAGGTAACAAAACTCTTGGAAAGAGGATATTCGGCGAATTGCCCCTTCTCTCGACTTAAATCCCATCGTGCGCATTTGGGCTGCTATGAGGAGACATCTTACAACACGTCCAGATGCACCATGATCCATCCAGCAGTTGTCAACAGCGCTGGTGGAGGAATGGAGTTCCATGTCTCAACAACTCATTACCAACCTTGTAAGTAGCATGGGATCACAGTGCAGAGCATGCATCACTGTCCGTGATCACAGAACCTTGTAAGGACCTTCTGTAATGTCTGAGGAAACATCATGAATCTCAGTGGTTTCAGAGTTGACTTTGAATGGAAGTGTCATTTTCATCTAATCATGTGTTTCTTTGTATTGCTTCCTCTATTATACTTTCTGTGTGTGATTCAAGTTACACCAATCTATGCCACTGCGAGCATACGAATCTTACTTTCGCAAGGAAATAGCACGCGGAATTTACTTTTGTCCTAAGAGTTGCACAACAGTATATACCTAGGTACGTATACTGGCAGAAGTGTCCGAGTTACGTGAGGAAGAATAAAGTTTAATTAATAAAATCCCAGAAATTTCGGTGTTATAGTAAATAACTTCTTTTCTTCTTTGAAAACGGAAAAGCTGGAATGCGTGTTTGCTTACTCTTATTGAGAAGTTTATAATCAATTTCACGTCTCTGATGTTACGTGCTTATAAGATCTGAAGTTAGAGCAGTATAGGAATTACTGTTTGTTACTTCATGAGCGAAGTGTTTGCATGCTGGATTCACACCTTCAACTCAGGACCCCAATCATAACATTGAAACAGGAGAGGGCAAGATAATTTTGGGCGGCTAACTCGAAATCAAATCTTTCAGTATTACATAACGTTTCACGATTATGCCCTGTAAGCTAAAGAAAACGGTGACGTTGAGAATGAATAAAATGGTGGAATGAAGTAAGTGGGAGGAAACTAGAGAACCACGAGAAAGTCCACGTACACGGTGTTTCTGTGCCACAAAGCCCACTTGGCACCAGCTGGGATCTAATCAGAGTCCTCATACACCAAGGTGAAAGAAAGCTGTGCCACTGAGTCACAGCGGTCCCCGGGGCTAGGTTGAGTCCACTTTACGTTCATAATTTCTTAGTACATAAACGTTACGATTATGAAATAGATTTTCCTTAATGAGCTGCATAAAAACAAAAATCTTCGAAATGCATTAAACAATTAGCGCCATTTGATTGTTAACTTATATTAATAGTTTCTGTAAATTTAAAACTGATTACAAAATGAACCCGTAATTTTATTAGGTGAATGTAAAATATACTCCCAGCACAAAAGAAAACTATCTGGAATAGTCATGAAAAGAGAGAAAGAAAAAAGAAATAACGTTGCAACCAGATTAGTAAGTAAGTGAAATACATTTCACACGTGAATTTCGGAAAATAAAAATTACTAAACCCATCCTTTCTTCAGCAGTGCGCAGAATTGATATTTAGTGAATGAACATCTCAATGATAATAGAGAGAAATCGGCGTTAAGTCAATAAGAAAAGAAAGCTAAATAAATTCATATTAAAAGTTATATCAGTGTGTAAATATGGATAAAGTTCGGTGTGTAAATAAAGCTCGAAAACTTAATACCCTATTACTCCTGTATAGCCAGCATGTATGAAGCAATCGTTCAGTTTTCATTTGAGAGGATGGAAATCCCAGACTCCTGAACAACTATGTTACTAGAGTAAAGTGAGGAGTGTATTTATCTTACAGTGAACTGCTTTGATGCCAAGTGGCCTAACTCCAAAATTGAAATTTTCCCACGAGTGAAAGTTCATTGTTCAATATCTCATAAACAATCCATATTTCTTTTATGTTGGGAACCAAAACCATAACTACTATATGCAATTTAGTGTTTTATAATTTAGTGTTTACAAAAATCCTTTTAAACAGTACCTATCTATAGAAGTGAAAGATACTCCTATGCGCAATAAAAATTGCATGTATACTGTAACTCACGAATTTTCGCATTTATTGCATTTTCCTTTCATATATGGGTAAAATTCAGTTATTTGTATGTGGAGATAATAGAAAGCAATCCATCTAAGGATATATTTCCAAAAAATGTAATAAAATAATAAAAATATAAGCAAAAAACAAAATTATGCTCGGTTTTGTGTATACTGGCAATCATGATTTTAAGGGATTTTTGGAGCAGCAGAGCACAATTGCGGCGGGAATTCAGTAGGGGAGTCGGGGAGTTGGATCAAGGAACTGGATAGTGGAGTAAAATGTTGTATTTATTGGTTTAAACCTAGTGTGTAGATTGTCTGACAAACATAAATTAGCTTCTTTAACCAAGATGTACGGAAATATAGAAACAAAGAGGAAATCTCTTGTTTTCAAGTTGGAAGTGACATGCGCTATGAATATTAGCATTTATTTTGTTAAGAAAAGAACAAGCAAAAAGTAGTTTCCGTTGATAGGTGGGTAGTGTTGTGGATTAGTAGTTCTTACACTATTTTGACACTAGATCGAATCCTATTACATCGTTTTTTTTTACAAAACATTATAACTTTCATCATAATAAGAACCGAAGCAATATAATAAGGAAACATTTTATTGATATTTTCCTGTAATGAACGAATTTATCCAGGATTAGAGTACTATTGGTAATAGGTATTGTTTTCAGTTCATGCTGTTGTATAGCTTCTTCTCTCATCCTGTTTTCTTGGAAAAAGAACAATTTTGTCTCCAACAAAGTGTGAAGGAAATATACGGACAGAAAAAGACATTCTAGCACCAAACATGATTTATCGTGATGAAATGGACTAGTTTGCCATTATTAAAAAAAAGCAAATTATTGAAGTTGGTTTCTCTTTTGCTTTTAGCTATTTTTTTCTTTATAAGACTATACTTTATAAAGCAAGGTGTGTGATCATACCGACAAATTTAGCTAGGGAGTGAAAGATAATTCTTTATACAAACATTTTACAGGTTTAGTTGCGTGAAACACCAATACACCATGGTCTTGCTTATCCGACCTTTCTTTGTTCCACATACCGTATGATTTGATATATCATTGCTGATAGCATCAATCGGCAAGAAGACCTGCAAGTTGTGGTCTAAATATATTTTTCATGCTTTGGAGTCTATCGCCTAGCGCGCCCGCCTACAACTAGACTTATCTCTATCATTCAGTGCAGACACGTATCCGGGTTTACTATTCGGAGGGAGCCCAACACGAATCCTCGTAAGCACGTAATTCTAATATTTTAAAATTATCAATACTACTACTACTACTACTACTACTACTACTACTACTAATAATAATAATAATAATAATAATAATAATAATAATAATCCAACAGTTCTGTATTTCTCTTAAACTTTTTCCTACTTTTCATTTATAAACTGGTTTACTTCGGAAACTGCATTATAGTACAAACAAAATCAAACATATTTTCGAGAGAAATGTAACTAAGGAAAACTATCTGCTACGTATATCACATCACATAAAATAGCAAGAAAGCAATGAGTGTATCGTTCTAATATATTAAAGTTAAAAACAGAACGGAAACAAAATGTTAATGATATTTAAAACTGTTCTTTAATTCCACCTGGTATCAATGGCATTATGGTATGTTCTTAGAATTATAACAAGACAACACATTACCCAAAGTTTGAACACTGACTCCAAGTAAACTGATATAAAAGAACCTCAAAAGGGTAAAAGCAAGTGTTTGAGTTTCGGAGGGGGACAGCCCCCAGGACCTCACGCTGGGTACGTCCCTGATTCAGTGCAGTGCATTTATATGTTTAAAACATGATTATTAGAAGCGTAATATGTAAAATTATATAATAGTTTTACTTTTAATAGATATTTTCTTAACACATTCATATTATCTGGCGTTCTGCCTGCCTGTTTATACCGGATAAGCGAAACTCTACTGTATTTCCAAAGATAGCATATACATGAACTAGAATTGCATTGTCCTAGAACAGACAATAGTGTAAAATGCTTATATTAAAAGGCTGGAATAAAAAAGCATAAGTACTGTTTTGGTAGCGTGAGAACAAATGAAAAACAATTCAATATATTTCCTAGGTATCAGATTATCATCTTGTGTGTCGATATTTTTCTCTTTTAAACATAGTTTTAAAAGTCATACCATTCGCAATATTCCTAAGGAAATCGAAAGAAAAACTCCTATGTGCCTCTTGTGGTAAAGCGGCTAAAGTGCATGGTCCGAAACCGCTTCCCACATTAACGTATAGATAAAGTTCCCATATTTCAAAAATGCAAATCCAGGATTCTACTAAATTACGAGAATTTTTGAAATGCTTAAAAGTGAAAGAAGTGTTGAATACTAATTTATTTTCCTCCATTAGATAGAGTTGTTCAAGTATTACGTTATCACATTTTTATTCATTTCACTAGACCTTCTTCCTAGTTAAGCAAACGTAAGCAGATTATTTACTCCCTCCCCCTGGTAAGCAAAATGTTTTTTTTTTCCTCAAGAACTGTTGTGTTTCGTGAAATAAGAGCAGGCATTTCCTGATTACTTAACCACCTAAATGAATGTTTTCACTTAGAGCCATCCCATCGGTTTGCATTGCCTAGGGCTAAAATAAATTAAGGGTCAATAATGATGAGACTTCCATATCAAACATGAAGAGACATGTGGATCGGAGATCTTTTTTTGTTCGAACTTTGTTTTTTCTTTTTCAAATCCATGATGGAAAATTATATTATGAGTAGAATTTTCGAAATTAATAGTATACAATCGTAAAAATATTTTACAAAACGATGGTTTATTGAAAAATACTTTGACTCAGAGAATAAATTAAAAGTAATAAAGTTGTTAGTTTTCCTGAAGAGTCTAAGTCTTGAATGAGACGGAGGGTGTCGAGCGTAGTGCTTGGAGCGATTGCCTCACTTGTTCTACCTTCCCGTGGGGCAGCCTTGATTCGACTTGATCGTAAACGTATTATTCAGAAGTCGAAGTCGGAAGATGTTCCCCATTTTTCCAAAACACACTTGGTTTTTTGCAATCTGCCTCGCTTGTGAGGGGACAACCCCATGCTCACACAACATGTTCAGGTTAAATACTTATACTAATTTCCAAATTGTAAATGGAAAGTATTTCTACTAGGTTAAAATGTACAATTTGTACACCCGCAAATGTGTGTTTTAACAATAGAATCATTTCACGCACCGTTCTGGGACAACATGCAAACAATATGTTAGCAAACTCTAACCTATTAAACGTAATAAAAATGATGTTAAGGTAAATTACAATGTGCAGATTGACTATGCACTTGTCATTATATTGCGTTCTTCTAAATATCCTTGTAAGAAATCTAAAGGTAACGATTGTAGCGTTGCATCTAAAGACAGCAAGAAAAGATTCTTACATAGCATGAGAAAGAAAATTAAGCTGAAAACATATAAAGTACTGCGCAAGTCAGGTAAGGTTTCATATGTACGCAAATATCGTAGGTTCCTCGCTGTCTACAACTGTAATGATTTTCAAGTAACGAATGTTTCAGGTAAACGAACTGACAGTAAGGTATCAGCTGATTTTTACATTAGTGCAACACGAAAAGTATGCAAACCTAAAATATTGCAATCTTGTGTTAACAAAAACCAAGAAACACCATGTATGGAAGTTAAGCATAAAATTCAAAATTACATGAAAATTTTAGTGCACGATGTAGTAATAGATCCAATACGAAAAGGAATTGAGTGAACGATATTATTCTATAGCCTGTTTACCCATTTTCCATATTTTTGACCAGGCAATGAAAAATAAAATGTTTTGAATTATGCTTGAACTGTATCAAAGTAATTCAATGTATGAAATTCGTCCATTTGGTGTTAGTAATTATTTTTCATTTTACAAATGTCTTGTTACACCGCTAATACTTTAGAAAATTTTGAAAATTAATATACAGCAAATTATAATCTGAAATAAGTAATATTTTCACCATATGTATTATGGTTGTGTCAGTAACCAATAAATTCAGGATAATTTTTGAATACTATTATTAAATTACAAACATCGCTGCACTTAAAATATATTGAAATGCAAAATACGAGATAATATTTTTAAATTTTATTGCTTCAAACATATGTGTTACATAATCGTTCGTTATACCGCTTGTATACGATCCAAGGAAGCTTGAACAAGACTCTTGTTCAAGACCATTCAAGACTATTTGATGAAAATGACGTCAGCACTGTCATCATTTTTGTCTTGAATTCAATAGTTTCATTCAAGAGATTTCGTTTCGGCCCTGTTCTAAACAATCCAATTCAAGAGTATTCAATAGCCAATCAGCGCTCGAGTTGAGTGCAGGAGAATACAAAACAACTATGATGGCGTCGTGAGACAGAGCAGCAGTTGAATAAATATATTTTTATTGAAGAGCATTAGTCTTTTCCACAATTATCTGATATTGAAAGTATGCATAATAATAAAAACAAACCTCCGCACTTGAAAATATTGTTAGTATTATTGTTGATAATGTAAACGATTTATGTAGTTACAGTGCTTGCATTCTTATAACTATTGTTAAATTTTGATTAAGTGATAGGTATAATAATATTAATTTGAACATTTAACATAAAAAAATATCGAGTGTAGATTTAGAAAAAAAGAGCCCATCAAATAAAATATACATATGACTTTTCTTTCTTCACTAAAACGTTTTGTACTGTTATTAATCTGGGATAGTAAATAATGACGTACAGATTGATATGCCTGCAAACTAAAGTACCCTGGACTTGATTACATGCTATGATATTATAATATATGCAATTATTTTATCACGAAATTCATACGTAGTGTTTTAAAAGTTATTTCTTAAGGTAAGAGTTGTGTTCATGCCTACAGATTAATTTTATGAGATTTTTCCCGTAAGTACAAATAAACATCCAGATATGATACATATAGGAAAATGAAAAAAACTCGAGAATGCTATTTAACAGTGTCAGGGCAGGAACGTAAAAGAGGGCCAACGCGAGAGTACGTCCGTAGGGAGCAGGCGCGTGGTTGACGGAGGTTATAGTGCAAGAAACAAGAATAACAATAATGCATATAGTCGAGTCAAAATACGGTTTGACCTGGGCAAAATTGCAACCTTTAGTTTTACACATGTATTTTGTTTAGGCACTTCACATGATGAAAATATCCAAAATCCGACAAAATCGGACCACGCGAACACCCCAAAAAAACGGTTTCAAAATGGCGGGCTATGGTTTTTCGAAAAAATCGTAGACCTTTACGTTGGCGGCTCTAGTAGCCCTCCTATTGACACAGATACATGAATGACACCTCGTTGGAACGCTCGTAGACCGCAAATTCCAACGAAGTGACTTTTTGACCCATCATGCCCAACCCGTAGAAGAAGAAGAAGAAGAAAAGAAGAAAGTCGATTTTTTGTTTTTTTTAAATTGATATTTTTTTGGACGCTGGCAACACTATACGTCCTCATACGCCGGCAGAAAAATTCCCACGCGTAGACCAGACATTGGTAACAATAATATTTAAAAAAATGAAGTACGTAGGTTCAACAGTAAAGGAGATAAAAATTCGGAACCGCGGGCCAAGGAGGGTCACTCTGTATATTTTTACTGTGGTCTAACTTCTGTTTCTTAGATCTAGCATCCTCCCTAATTGTCACAAAGACATGAAGAATACCGCGTTTTAAAGCTTATGGAACCCCCTTGACAACGACGTATCGTTTGTGCCCCCTGTGCCCAACCTGTAGAAAAGAAGAAGAAAAAACCTTGAAAAATTGGGAAAATCTACACTTTTACCTTTCTTGGGCCCTGGCAACCCTGATAGTCGTTCTACGCATGAAAAAATCTTGTTCCTTTCTTTAAATCAAAGGTCGCTTTAATATACGTACTATACATAAAACAAAAATATTCTTGAGCAAAAGAATGGGAATAACGAAAGACTTTGGGAGGCAAATTACACATCTACATCGTCATTGCCTAGGCTAACACTGTCCTCACCATATTCATTTAAACAGTTGAAACATTCGGTTTTCTGGCAGACACCACAAGCAATAGCAAATAGAAGGTCATACCATAA
This sequence comes from Thermobia domestica, assembly GCF_964235325.1. Taxonomy (NCBI): domain Eukaryota; kingdom Metazoa; phylum Arthropoda; class Insecta; order Zygentoma; family Lepismatidae; genus Thermobia; species Thermobia domestica. The sequence goes on from NC_137460.1 coordinate 168,852,198, forward strand.
TACAGTGTAAAAGACAATTCGTTTTATAGAAACATAACATCTATATGTAAAGCAAAAAATATTCTAAAGCAAAAGAATGGGAAGACGAAAAGCTTTGGGAGGCAAATTACAAATCTACATCGTCATCGCCTACGCTAACACTGTCCTCACCATATTCATTTAAACAGTTAAAACATTCAGTTTCTTGGCACACAGCACAAGCAATAGCACATGGAAGGCCATGCTTTCTGCAAGTACAATACGTTCTTTCACACCCGGTAGCACAGTTGTAATGAACAATGGTGAGCAAATTCCATACCTATCAAACACGATGGTTGATATGCCATATATACGAACCGTATACTCAGCAAATGATGCAGCGATATTGTCGTACGAACTGCCTTTACACCATGGTAGTCTATGTAACAGAGATCCTCCGTCTAAGACATACAGAATATTGTCTGGCTCCGTTTCCTCAAACTGTGCGGTCTGCTGCTTGCTGAACTCTAGTATCGCATGGGCCAGTGGGGCTTTGTCTGCCTTACGCATCATGTTGGGTGACTCAAATAAAGCTGATGGGTAGACACATAATTCATGCGCTAAGGTCTCCTCTAAAGATGTGCTGCCTGCATTAGCGACAACTAACAGTCTTTGAAACAAAAGATTCGAATCGACGGAGATATCGCTGCTGATTTTAACACTACTCGGGGATGCTAGAGTTTTGACTATCTGCACGTTTCCACTTCACAGTGAACAGGTCTTTGCCAGATAGTTTCTTCGCAAGCTCTTCCCCAACTGAAAATAAATTATGAACGTTGACCGAGGAATCCGCTGTGACGTCAGTGGCATTGTTTCTCAACAATTTGTCTCCGTCAAATGATGGGATGGGCTGCAGTCGTGCAAGAATGCGACGTGTGTCACTGATATCACGTGACATTCTTGACGTTTCGGCTTCTTTATGTTGTTCGCTAGTGACATATGCTGTGTGAGTAAGAGTTTGCATCGCCAGATTGTACTTGGAGCATGCTGGCATTGAAGCACCCACAAAGATCGTTGCATCTCCGACATTCCACTCCCATGGGTTAGACCTCCAGTGGATTTTAGCGATCTCATCAGAACCTGCTCTATGACTAGATCAGAGGACAACCCAGCCCAATAACGGTTGCTTCTTCTAATAACTCCGAACCCATTTTGAAAGCTTTCGTCAACTGTTGGATTAACCGATGGCAGTGTTAACATTGTTCCGAAACCGATTCCCACGTTAAGGTATAGATAAAGTTCCCATATTTCAAAAATGCAAAACCAGGATTCTACTAAATTACTAGAATTTTTGAAATTGCTAAAAAGTGAAAGAAGTGTTGAATACTAATTTATTTTCCTCCATTAGATAGAGTTGTTCAAGTATTACGTTATCACATTTTTATTCATTTCACTAGACCTTCTTCCTAGTTAAGCAAACGTAAGCAGATGATTTACTCCCTCTCCCTGGTAAGCAAAATGTTTTTTCCCCTCAAGAACTGTTGTGTTTCGTGAAATAAGAGCAGGCATTTCCTGATTACTTAACCACCTAAATGAATGTTTTCACTTAGAGCCATCCCATCGGTTTGCATTGCCTAGGGCTAAAATAAATTAAGGGTCAATAATGATGAGACTTCCATATCAAACATGAAGAGACATGTGGATCGGAGATCTTTTTTTGTTCGAACTTTGTTTTTTCTTTTTCAAATCCATGATGGAAAATTATATTATGAGTAGAATTTTCGAAATTAATAGTATACAATCGTAAAAATATTTTACAAAACGATGGTTTATTGAAAAATACTTTGACTCAGAGAATAAATTAAAAGTAATAAAGTTGTTAGTTTTCCTGAAGAGTCTAAGTCTTGAATGAGACGGAGGGTGTCGAGCGTAGTGCTTGGAGCGATTGCCTCACTTGTTCTACCTTCCCGTGGGGCAGCCTTGATTCGACTTGATCGTAAACGTATTATTCAGAAGTCGAAGTCGGAAGATGTTCCCCATTTTTCCAAAACACACTTGGTTTTTTGCAATCTGCCTCGCTTGTGAGGGGACAACCCCATGCTCACACAACATGTTCAGGTTAAATACTTATACTAATTTCCAAATTGTAAATGGAAAGTATTTCTACTAGGTTAAAATGTACAATTTGTACACCCGCAAATGTGTGTTTTAACAATAGAATCATTTCACGCACCGTTCTGGGACAACATGCAAACAATATGTTAGCAAACTCTAACCTATTAAACGTAATAAAAATGATGTTAAGGTAAATTACAATGTGCAGATTGACTATGCACTTGTCATTATATTGCGTTCTTCTAAATATCCTTGTAAGAAATCTAAAGGTAACGATTGTAGCGTTGCATCTAAAGACAGCAAGAAAAGATTCTTACATAGCATGAGAAAGAAAATTAAGCTGAAAACATATAAAGTACTGCGCAAGTCAGGTAAGGTTTCATATGTACGCAAATATCGTAGGTTCCTCGCTGTCTACAACTGTAATGATTTTCAAGTAACGAATGTTTCAGGTAAACGAACTGACAGTAAGGTATCAGCTGATTTTTACATTAGTGCAACACGAAAAGTATGCAAACCTAAAATATTGCAATCTTGTGTTAACAAAAACCAAGAAACACCATGTATGGAAGTTAAGCATAAAATTCAAAATTACATGAAAATTTTAGTGCACGATGTAGTAATAGATCCAATACGAAAAGGAATTGAGTGAACGATATTATTCTATAGCCTGTTTACCCATTTTCCATATTTTTGACCAGGCAATGAAAAATAAAATGTTTTGAATTATGCTTGAACTGTATCAAAGTAATTCAATGTATGAAATTCGTCCATTTGGTGTTAGTAATTATTTTTCATTTTACAAATGTCTTGTTACACCGCTAATACTTTAGAAAATTTTGAAAATTAATATACAGCAAATTATAATCTGAAATAAGTAATATTTTCACCATATGTATTATGGTTGTGTCAGTAACCAATAAATTCAGGATAATTTTTGAATACTATTATTAAATTACAAACATCGCTGCACTTAAAATATATTGAAATGCAAAATACGAGATAATATTTTTAAATTTTATTGCTTCAAACATATGTGTTACATAATCGTTCGTTATACCGCTTGTATACGATCCAAGGAAGCTTGAACAAGACTCTTGTTCAAGACCATTCAAGACTATTTGATGAAAATGACGTCAGCACTGTCAGCATTTTTGTCTTGAATTCAATAGTTTCATTCAAGAGATTTCGTTTCGGCCCTGTTCTAAACAATCCAATTCAAGAGTATTCAATAGCCAATCAGCGCTCGAGTTGAGTGCAGGAGAATACAAAACAACTATGATGGCGTCGTGAGACAGAGCAGCAGTTGAATAAATATATTTTTATTGAAGAGCATTAGTCTTTTCCACAATTATCTGATATTGAAAGTATGCATAATAATAAAAACAAACCTCCGCACTTGAAAATATTGTTAGTATTATTGTTGATAATGTAAACGATTTATGTAGTTACAGTGCTTGCATTCTTATAACTATTGTTAAATTTTGATTAAGTGATAGGTATAATAATATTAATTTGAACATTTAACATAAAAAAATATCGAGTGTAGATTTAGAAAAAAAGAGCCCATCAAATAAAATATACATATGACTTTTCTTTCTTCACTAAAACGTTTTGTACTGTTATTAATCTGGGATAGTAAATAATGATGTACAGATTGATATGCCTGCAAACTAAAGTACCCTGGACTTGATTACATGCTATGATATTATAATATATGTAATTATTTTATCACGAAATTCATACGTAGTGTTTTAGAAGTTATTTCTTAAGGTAAGAGTTGTGTTCATGCCTACAGATTAATTTTATGAGATCTTTCCCGTAAGTACAAATAAACATCCAGACATGATACATATAGGAAAATGAAAAAAAATCGAGAATGCTATTTAACAGTGTCAGGGCAGGAACGTAGAAGAGGGCCAACGCGAGAGTACGTCCGTAGGGAGCAGGCGCGTGGTTGACGGAGGTTATAGTGTAAGAAACAAGAATAACAATAATGCATATAGTCGAGTCAAAATACGGTTTGACCTGGGCAAAATTGCAACCTTTAGTTTTACACATGTATTTTGTTTAGGCACTTCACATGATGAAAATATCCAAAATCCGACAAAATCGGACCACGGGAACACCCCAAAAAACGGTTTCAAAATGGCGGACTATGGTTTTTCGAAAAAATCGTAGACCTTTACGTTGGCGGCTCTAGTAGCCCTCCTAATTGACACAGATACATGAATGACACCTCGTTGGAACGCTCGTAGACCGCAAATTCCAACGAAGTGACTTTTTGACCCATCATGCCCAACCCGTAGAAGAAGAAGAAGAAGAAAAGAAGAAAGTCGATTTTTTGTTTTTTTTAAATTGATATTTTTTTGGACGCTGGCAACACTATACGTTCTCATACGCCGGCAGAAAAATTCCCACGCGTAGACCAGACATTGGTAACAATAATATTTAAAAAAATGAAGTACGTAGGTTCAACAGTAAAGGAGATAAAAATTCGAAACCGCGGACCAAGGAGGGTCACTCTGTATATTTTTACTGTGGTCTAACTTCTGTTTCTTAGATCTAGCATCCTCCCTAATTGTCACAAAGACATGAAGAATACCGCGTTTTAAAGCTTATGGAACCCCCTTGACAACGACGTATCGTTTGTGCCCCCTGTGCCCAACCTGTAGAAAAGAAGAAGAAGAAACCTTGAAAAAATTGGGAAAATCTACACTTTTACATTTCTTGGGCCCTGGCAACCCTGATAGTCGTTCTACGCATGAAAAAATCTTGTTCCTTTCTTTAAATCAAAGGTCGCTTTAATATACGTACTATACGTAAAACAAAAATATTCTTGAGCAAAAGAATGGGAATAACGAAAGACTTTGGGAGGCAAATTACACATCTACATCGTCATTGCCTAGGCTAACACTGTCCTCACCATATTCATTTAAACAGTTGAAACATTCGGTTTTCTGGCAGACACCACAAGCAATAGCAAATAGAAGGTCATACCATAATACAGTGTACAAGACAATTCGTTTTATAGAAACGTAACACCTATATGTAAAGCAAAAAATATTCTAAAGCAAAAGAATGGGAAGACGAAAAACTTTGGGAGGCAAATTACAAATCTACATCGTCATCGCCTACGCTAACACTGTCCTCACCATATTCATTTAAACAGTTAAAACATTCAGTTTCTTGGCACACAGCACAAGCAATAGCACATGGAAGGCCATGCTTTCTGCAAGTACAATACGTTCTTTCACACCCGGTAGCACAGTTGCAATGAACAATGGTGAGCAAATTCCATACCTATCAAACACGATGGTTGATATGCCATATATACGAACCGTATACTCAGCAAATGATGCAGCGATATTGTCGTACGAACTGCCTTTACACCATGGTAGTCTATGTAACAGAGATCCTCCGTCTAAGACATACAGAATATTGTCTGGCTCCGTTTCCTCAAACTGTGCGGTCTGCTGCTTGCTGAACTCTAGTATCGCATGGGCCAGTGGGGCTTTGTCTGCCTTACGCATCATGTTGGGTGACTCAAATAAAGCTGATGGGTAGACACATAATTCATGCGCTAAGGTCTCCTCTAAAGATGTGCTGCCTGCATTAGCGACAACTAACAGTCTTTGAAACAAAAGATTCGAATCGACGGAGATATCGCTGCTGATTTTAACACTACTCGGGGATGCTAGAGTTTTGACTATCTGCACGTTTCCACTTCACAGTGAACAGGTCTTTGCCAGATAGTTTCTTCGCAAGCTCTTCCCCAACTGAAAATAAATTATGAACGTTGACCGAGGAATCCGCTGTGACGTCAGTGGCATTGTTTCTCAACAATTTGTCTCCGTCAAATGATGGGATGGGCTGCAGTCGTGCAAGAATGCGACATGTGTCACTGATATCACGTGACATTCTTGACGTTTTGGCTTCTTTATGTTGTTCGCTAGTGACATATGCTGTGTGAGTAAGAGTTTGCATCGCCAGATTGTACTTGGAGCATGCTGGCATTGAGAGCACCCACAAAGATCGTTGCATCTCCGACATTCCACTCCCATGGGTTAGACCTCCAGTGGATTTTAGCGATCTCATCAGAACCTGCTCTATGACTAGATCAGAGGACAACCCAGCCCAATAACGGTTGCTTCTTCTAATAACTCCGAACCCATTTTGAAAGCTTTCGTCAACTGTTGGATTAACCGATGGCAGCGTTAACATTGTTTGCAGGTACAAGCACGTCGACTTCAGATAATTGAAGTGTTCTGCTACAGCGAACATGGGAATGTACTCTGCTATAGCATCAAGGTGATCCTCCCAGCTTCCTGTTCGGTCTGCTGACACAAGTTTCCTTGCTGTAGCCAACATGCGCTGTTATGCAAGCCACAACTGACTTGTTTTTGGTGTGTTAATAAGTTCTGACTTTCGTTCTCCTATTTTTTCTCGGGTTTCTTGAAGAAGAGGTGGAGCACTAGCTCCAGTTACAGTAATCTCACCCGACATCACTCTGGTAGAGAGAGTACGCATCGTTGATAGTTCTGTGTTTTCCGCTATCGGTCTCCAGAAAAACATTCTCCACAAGCAATGCACTTAATGCCAGGTCAACCATCATGTGCGCACGGAAGGTTTTTGCTACGGACTTGCCACTTAATATATGTACAACCGAATTTTCTCCATAAACCTCATGCAAGATTTCACGTAAGCCTGAACCATCCATCAGGGAACCAATTGCTCCTAGAAGGTTCATCAGAGTATGAAATGAGCCCAACAGGACAACCATGTCCTTAATACTGGTGTTATGTGCTCTGTCATGCAGGATACGTGAAGCTTTCTGAAACAGTAGTTGGTCTAAGGTGATGATTGGTGTGACTTTATATTTTCTCGCAAGATTATTCAGGTACACTAAAGTGGAATAGATGCATGACATATCAGATGGATGGAGGTCAATAATCGGTAAGCAGAGAACAGTGGATTTCCCTGGATGATGAAGAGATGGATCTGCGTGAATGGCCCGCATCATTCCTGACCAGTTTGGTGTGCGTGACGGAAAATTCCAGGAAAGTTTCCACAAAATATCCAGGGAGCTTTCGTTCGGTGATGGTGCTGTTACCAGTTCACAGTTGACCTTTTCAAGAACAGCCCTGGCTTCAGTGTATGCATGATTGGAAACACTGACAAGGGACTTCACATCAGCATCAGAGACGGGCTTCCGAAGAATGGTTAGACTGGTGGTAGTGGATGGAGTAATGGCCGCCAACATTCCCATACCATGGATTGTGCCTAAACCACTCAGCGTTTGGAGATCATGGTCTACATTATCCGCTGCAAAGAGGAGAGTCTGGTTTGCTGACATTTCGACCACACGCTTACCAAATGTACTTGCAGCACAGCGTTCAAACCATTGCACTTCCGCGTATGAAGAGCAAAATCCCAGGTGATGCAGCGTGTCAATCAGGTGTTTCAATCGATAGTAGTGGTGCAGCTGCACAGCAACACCTAACTGCAGAGGAGCTAATATAGCTCTTGGTCTGGCTGCTTGCATCAAACACTGGTTAATCGATGCTATTTTGGTTTCGTTGTCCTTTTCGGCAAAAAGTGTGGCACAGAATAGTTTAAGGCTAGGTGGAATGTACTGAAAGGATTTCAGAATGGTCAAGTCGCTGGGTGAAGGATATGTATCACTTCCAGTTTGTAGTTTTTAAGTCGCTTTTGATCAGTCGAGCTACGGTTTCTATTATTCTACTTTTTCCTTTTCTTCATCATATTCTCTTGGTAAATCACGATATGCCGGTAGAATGTGATTGGCAGTTTCTCGGCAGTTTCTATAATGAAGTTGTCTTTTCCACTGTCACTAGAAATTATAATTTTTTCACCGACGTACTCCATTCGTTGACACTTCATGCGTCTGTCATATGCAATGTGATCAGTCCCTTCAAGAAATGTGCTAATTTTTGTAACAAGTTCTCCCACAGTTAGTTGCTCATCATCGTGCTCTTCCAAATAACTACAGATGCGCTGAAATGCTCGGATTCTCTCATCATTTGTAGGTCGGCCAGCCCGGAATTTTTTTGACGCTGACTGATTATTGGTTCAGTATTGTTGAGGATTTGCTTTACCTGTTCGAAAGTTGATACTACATGATCTGTGATAGACACAATCTGCTGCATGAATATCAGATAAGAAGTACTCAATTCGACCTCGGACAGTTTGTGACTAGGTATCGTTTCATTCATTGCAACACTTTAAAATGCTGTGTGGTAATGCTTGTGTTTTCACTAGCACATTTTCTGATTTCAACACGTGACGGTCATCAAATAAGACAGGCGTACCGCAAAAAAAGGCAGTCACTGCTGCTGTTGAAGAACCCATCCGACGAGCGAGTAACTGGTTTTTGAATCGGCGATTACGTTTTTCTTTTTAGGGCAATCGCAATATATATATATATATATATATATATATATATATATATATTTATCAATGTAACGTTTGGACAAGAGACATGAACCACCATACCTGCAGCGGCGAGAATGTTACTACCGCGAGCCTTACTGGCATTGCTCACTCCTTCAGCTCCCTTTTCTTGAAGTGTGATGGGGTTATCGTCAGGATCTAAGCTTCTGCAGATGATACAAAAACATGTAAGGGAATCAGGCATGGTTCTGCAGTGCCTAGGTTCATGCAAGATTATGATATGTAGAAAATCTTATGGAACCCCCTTTCCAACGACGTATCGTTTGTGCCCCCTGTACCCAACGATTATCAAGGTAGCCAGAGCCCAAGAAAGGTAAAAGTGTAGATTTTCCCAATTTTTTCAAGGTTTCTTCTTCTTCTTTTTCTACAAATTGGGCACAGGGGGCACAAACGATACGTCGTTGTCAAGGGGGTTCCATAAGCTTTAAAACGCGGTATTCTTCATGTCTCTGTGACAATTAGGGAGGATACTAGATCTAAGAAACAGAAGTTAGACCACAGTAAAAATATACAGAGTGACCCTCCTTGGTCCGCGGTTCCAAATTTTATCTCCCTTACTGTTGAACCTACGCACTTTATTTTTTATATTATTGTTACCAATGTCTGATCTACGCGTGGGAATTTTTCTGCCGGCGTATGAGGACGTACAGTGTTGCCAGCGTCCAAAAAAATCAATTTAAAAAACAAAAAATCGACTTTCTTCTTTTCTTCTTCTTCTTCTTCTACGGGTTGGGCATGATGGGTCAAAAAGTCACTTCGTTAGAATTTGTGGTCAATGAGCGTTCCAACGAGGTGTCATTCATGTATCTGTGTCAATTAGGAGGGTCACTAGAGCCGCCAACGTAAAGGTCTACGATTTTTTCGAAAAACCATAGTCCGCCATTTTGAAACCGTTTTTGGGGGTGTTCCCGTGGTCCGATTTTGTCGGATTTTGAATATGTTTTTTCAGTAGTAATTCCTGAATCGAAAACTGTTTAAAAAACTTGTGTTGCAATTTTGCCCAGGTTGGGGGTAAAATTGCTCTAGATTTCCTGGACTAATATATAAGAAGAGTGAAACAATCCTTTGATGTCATATTCACTCAATTCAACTGAACTATAGGCCTTGTAATGTTTTGATACTGGTAACATTTAATTTCTAAACATAAAATATTTGCTTCCTACATTATACAACCATGTTACAACGGTGGAAATTATTGTCCTAGACAATCCTCTTTCATATGCACTCACACATTTTAATAGTAAAATTACTATTTGTTTGGCGGGCTATTCGAAACCAGTACCAAACATGGGATAGGTTTGTGTAGAAAGTCTGATGCAAATATGGGCGGTAAGACAAATAGCTGAAAAAATATTATCATTGCTTCGTTTGCTTTTCCTGTTTTCAGCCTTTTTTCAAACAGTCTTCGATACCATAGCATAAAAATGAAATGAAATGAAATTTTTGAGTTTTACGTCCCACGGTACCATAGCATAAACAACATCAAAAGGCAGTCATTGCCTCGTGCTATACACAATTTTGGGAAACAGTTCCATTTTTTCTAGAACGTAATTCCGTCATCAGTACGCCATATGAGGAATCAGATTTTTAAAAAAGCCTAGTACAGGAAACGATTTTATGTCTAAGAAGCACTTTATTCCTTTAATGTAAGCTAATCTAACTCGCATTTAATGTAAGAGGGACAACATACTTAGTCAAAATTCGATGGCGTTACTACAAGATCAATTGATCTGTTTTCTAAATGATTTAATATAATCAATTAAATTCCAAATGCCTAGAGAAAGTAAGGAAAGAAATGCTAATATAGTTATTCACGCACAGGTTTGAAGTAGATCAGTACGCAGTTTCGCTTTCATTTGTTTTCATAGTTGCGGTCAATTATTTTGGACTGCCACCTATCAACAAGTACATAAAACGTGACTCAATACCTCTATGATCGTGTAAACATTGTTTCAAGTTCATTCGAGACTCTTGTTCAAGGGTCTTGAACAATATTCATTTGAACATGTAAATTTGAGGTATTGAATGGTCTTGTTCAACATTTCTTTGACGGTGTACAAAAAACATAATACCGTTTTTCTCATTAATGCATCTACAGTGAAATTTATATTTCCAAATTATGAGAAAGATAGTGCTTTATTGAAGTACAAAAGTGTATTTGTGCAGTGAAAATAATTTAAAATTCAGTGATATAAATTTAAAGTTGAAATAAATTTAAATTCCGTGAGAATGTGGTAAATCTGTATGCAAAATACAGAAATATTCCATTACAGTGTTGCAATATAATAAAATTAAAAATATTTAAAATTACAAATGAAATATTTTGGTGAAAAACCATTTAATTAAAAAAATCATTAATTATAGGTTAACATTTTAATAAATAAATTTTTGAAATCCAAATAAAATGCGTCAATTAAATAATAACGTGTAATAATGATATGCCTTGTTAAGCTAATTGCTTTACATAGTTGGTATGCCTCTGGGATTTTACAAATCAACTGAGAATACTTTAATTTTTTGGTGTGGTAAGTTATTGCAGCTTCATTTAATATTCGTATCCACCTTCATGGCGCGTAATTTGGTTTCAATAGAGTAAAAGGAAATATCTTTGATATTACTTAATACAATGTGAGGTACTTATACATTAATTGTAAGTGATTATTAGTACACATATATTTTGTGTTAATCTTTTCGTTTAATACAAAAAAAAAAAAAAAAACAAGATAAATTTGAAAAATCATGGAAGCAAAATTTCCCTCCCAAGTTTTTGGTTTAATCATATTGTGTAATGTGTCAGCGACGCAATTTTCGTATTTGTCCCCTCTATATTATTTTCAATTGTCAACCTTATTTTCTATCCTTTTCATTTTGCTTCGGGAATGGAAACATTAATGCATTTTTGGGGGTAGAGTCTTCCATATTTCATGTAGGCAGATTTACGCTTCGAGTGTGACGCACTCACATTAGCCTAGTCATATTTCATTTTAGATAAATGAAATATTATTTCTTATAACGTCATGTTTAAATATATGGTGTAATTTGTAACACAAGAATAATTATGTTTATATTATGTGCTATGTTTTAGTTGTATTGAATTACACTGAACATTTTCATCAAATATATTATGCTAAAATATGATGAAGTATGCCATTTTGAATTCTTACTAATAGTACGAATATTTTTAAATGTTTTGTTAGTACTAAGTGTTGTAAGTATTTCTTTGTATACTGAAAAACAAGAGGTATACTTATTTTCATAAAATGTAAGATGATAGTATTTCTGAACCATTTATTAATGGATTTTGTGGGAATTGTGAAACAATTGAACAGTTACGTTGTAACGATTAATAATAATAACAATAAATCAATGAAAAAATGAAATGAAATCTTTAAGTTTTACGTCCCACGGCTATGCCGGTCAGGCTAAAGGAGACGGTGATAATGAGAGATGAGTGAAATGGTGGAATGAAGAAAGTGGGAGGAAACGGGAGAACCCCGAGAAAACCCACGAGCACGGTGTTTGTCCACCACAAAGTTCACTTGGCGGAGGCTGGGATCGAACCCGGGACCCCAAGCACCAGAGGTGAACGCTCTACCACTTTTTTTTTAAACTTCCTGACTTATTTTCTACTGCAACCACTGTTCAGGACTACTAGACACGACAGGGACACGAACACAGAAACATCGAGGACAGTTAAAATGCCACCCTTGCTACTACAGAGGGACTCGAACCCCCAATGGGCTTTACCTAACAATCATCAGCCTAACGCCTCAGACCGCTCGGCTACACCCACCGGCACCACTGAGCCACCGCGCCCCCCTAATAAATCAATGAGTACAGATATATATATATATATATATATATATATATATATATATATATATATATATATATATATATATATATATATATATTACTTTAGAAAAAGTAAATATTACAATAATATGTGCTATCTATCGTCACACTTAATAATTCAAAAATCAGATATGTGATAAAAATATATATGTTATGTATTCGATGCCACTCTAAAACTAACAATACACAATAAAATATCCTACAGACCAAACATATTATTAGAATTTTAAGTTCTTGAGCCATAATATTGGCATTAAATTACCTTTTTGTGTTGAATAATGTTACTTTGTATTTAAATATTCAAAGTTATATTTGTATTTACACATTATAATGCAATTAAAATAAAAGAAAAATGTGGGTAATTTACAATGGACTTTAAAACATTATAGAAATGGCCCTCGCGTAATCGGAAATGGCCCACGCGTTCGTTATTGGCCGAATTTCGTGACTTCGTGTTTTCGAGTGAATTCCCGAAATGCTACATTTCAGTGCGCGTGAATTTTAACCCTTTGTGGACTACTGGGATTGGCAACCCAATAGTGCTGTGATTGTTTTCTTATGGTGAAGTGCAAATCTTGAAGATTGGAACTCAGGGTTCTTGCCCACTTATTGAACCCAATCAGTGGACATTCCCTTCCGACGTCAGATATAACGCTAAAGTTATGTATTCTTTAACTAACCCTCGTATTCGCAAGAGGAATTCTTGGAGTTAGCGCTTAACCAGTCGAAATTCGCAAAAGAGCGAAATCCTGGAATTTTTCTACCCAAAAGGTACCTCTCTTCTCAAGACATTTCAGCACCTCTCGTCGAACCGTATTTGGGAAGGTATTTGCTCGTTCCCTCTCACACCTACGCAGTCTGCTGTCCAAAGTATTTATATGTTCAATTATCAGTTATTGATTGATATTTAATGACCTATCCAGTGTCTACGTATCAGTCATTCAATTAACAGAAATATAATTTTCTTAGTGGTGTTTAACTGGCTAAAATGTTTAATAATGATGTGTAATTTTATAGGAACTATATCCTAGTAACATTCATATCAATCCAGGCCCGTATCCAGGGGGGGTCTGGGGTTGCACTCCCCCCTAAATTTTTGCTGCCCTCCTAAAATTTTCAGGATAGACTTGCAAATGAACTATAATATTGTGATAAGCTCTAATATGGTTGGATCGGCCCTTTCCCTACATTTTTGGGCTGGCTACGATCCTGTATCAATCCGCTCTCTTTGTCTGCAAAAAAGCATTGAAGCAAAAGATAAGTTTATAAATTTCATATATCTGCATACTCTAAACTATAGGCAAGCGATAATGTACCAAAAGTGGGAAAGCTACAGCATGGAGAAGAAATTTGGAACTTTTCACCATGAAACGATAGATGAATTCTTTCTGGATTCTCGCATCACTAATTTTTAATTCTGTTTTCATTTACGCGACGCGAATAGTGCGACCGCGTTTCGTTCGATTATGAGCCAATAACACTAGTTAACAATTTAAACTTTTTGTTTGTTACATGAGAAAAATCACCTGATCTTAAAGGAACTTTTTGCGCTGAATTCGAATATACACTCGGCTTCTCTCCATCACGTACAGTTTTCCCGTAACAGAGGGATTTTCGGGAAATTCCCTCAAAAATTTCCCTTTTTCAGATATTTTATTCCCCTAGCTCCTGTCCCCTTACATATAGTAACATAGAAATTATACCTAAGTATACCTTGATTTATATTTAATAAACCCTAAAAGTTTCGTAAAAATCGCTTTGTTCTTTCTAGAGAAATAAATATATTTGTATGTATACTGTGTGCACCGTTTATTGTAGGTGATAGTAATGCTTTCAGATCTCCTGAGTTGGGGTAAAAACGATTTGCTTTATTACTACAAACACAGACATAAAAATGAATATTTACAATAGTCTACAACACACTTGTATTGCTCTCTGTAAATTAGAAACGTGTATAAAATAGAATGTACTTCTAACGTATATATTTTTTTAAACGTACAGTATATGTATATCTTAAAACATATATATACAATTCTCCAAGTTTTTTCGTTTTGTTCATGAAATGGTTATCAATATTTGTTATCAAATGTAACAGAATGCAAAAGAAAGAAAGAATGGAATACAGACTAATTGTTGACAACAATGAATTAATGCAGTCTGAATTTTCCACTACGGTATCGTTTCCCCCCTCCCCCCGCGCATTTCTTTCTTTCTTGTGTTCTTGACACCTGGTGAGGGAGTTTTGTACATTTTTATATTGACGTGTGGTTTAACACTACTTCACTTTCAAAGTTGTCTTTGCTGCTAAGAGTGCTTTCATGTTTGATCTTAACGGCATTATACCCAACTAAGACCAGAAGTTTAGTTTGTGATCAGTACAATGGCGTCAAGAGGACGGCGTTCGTGTGTTAACTCACCAAATAGTTTTTTTATGTGTGTGGCCAGTTTGTAGTTAAAGGACAGTGTAGATCCATTACGCCATCGGTGAAACTAGCATATTATATATATTTCGGATGTCGTGTGGGAGATCAGGACAAAACTTGGGCACCCAACATAATTTGTGCGTCGTGCTACGTCACTTTACTTGCATGGGCCAAAGGGAAACGGAGGTTCATGAAATTTGCTGTACCAATGGTGTGGAGAGAACCCACCAACCATCTGGATGATTGTTATTTTTGTCTCACAGTAGTTAAGGGACATTCTAAAAAAAAAAGCAAATACACAATAAGTTATCCCAACGTTAAATTCGCAATTAGACCTATTCCGCACGGGGATGAACTTCCACTTCCCGAGCCCCCTACCAACTGGGAAGAGATATGGCGAAAAGACTCTGATGATGATCATGACCTTGATGAACCATCGACATCAACATGTACGTCCAAGGATCCAACGTTCATCCCTGACTGTGTTCGCGAGCCACATTTCATCCGGCAATGTGAACTTAATGACCTAGTCCGTGATTTGCACCTGACAAAACAAGAGGCGGAACTTCTGGGATCAAGGCTCCAGCAGTGGAACTTATTGGATGCAGAAACGAACATATCAGTGTACAGGAAAAGGCATGTTCAATTTTCAAGCTATTTCTCAATGCAAGATAATGTGTGCGTATGTACGGATATAAATGGGTTGATGGCGGAACTAGGAATTCCTTACGTTCTAGAAGAATGGAGGTTATTTATCGACGCGTCAAAGGTCAGCCTTAAAGCTGTCCTTTTACATAATGGAAATAAAAAACCTTCTATACCACTTGCGCACTCAGTGAAGATTAAGGAATCCTATGACACCATGTCAACTTCGCTAAATCTTATAAATTACAAGGACCATTGTTGGCAAATATGTTGTGATCTCAAGGTAGTTGGTATTTTATTACGACTGCAGTGCGGTTACACGAAGTACCAATGTTTTTTTATGTTTATGGGATAGCCGAGCTGATGACAAACATTATGAAGTGAAGGAATGGGAACCTAGAGTGAATTACGTACCTGGAGAATGCAACGTCAAATACGCTCCTTTGGTAGATCCTAATAAGATATTACTACCGCCACTTCATATCAAGTTAGGACTTATGAAAAACTTTGTCAAAACATGGACACATCTGGTGAAGGTTTCAAGTATTTGCGACATAAGTTCCCTAACCTGAGTGATGCTAAGATTTCAGCGGGAGTGTTTATTGGTCCCCAAATTAGGAAATTAATGCTTGATGATAGCTTTGACAGCAAGTTAAACAGTGCTGAGCTAGCTGCCTGGACAGCATTTAAGTGTGTTGTGCGCAACTTTCTGGGCAATAAGAAAGCTGAGAGTTACGCAGAAATCGTACAGGACATGATACAGAAATACAAAGAGTTGGGTTGTAGGATGTCTTTAAAAATCCACTTTTTGCACTCCCACCTCAGCTTCTTTCCTGCTAACCTAGGTGCTCTCAGCGACGAACAGGGGGAAAATTCCACCAAGATATAATGGCAATGGAGAAAAGGTACCAGGGACGATGGGATCCTTCAATGATGGGGGACTATTGTTGGGGTCTTGTTAGAGAATGCAACATTTCTTACAAAAGAAGGAAGTAGTGTACGTTTTTGTAACCCAATGGAAGTTTCATATATTGTGATAGTTTTGATTGTCTTTTCATGACCTTTTGGTACATTTGTATTATTGTTTATTGTAAATTGTCACACTTGTAAATTATATTGTATTATATTTTATATGTGTGTTTGTGGTAATAAAGCAAAACGTTTTACCTCAACTTAAGAGATCTGAAAGCATTACTATAAGGTGCAATAAACAGTACACACAGTATACATACAAACATATTTATTTCTCTAGAAAGAATAAAGCGATTATTACGAAACTTGGAGGGTTTGTTAAATATGAATCAAAGTATACTTAGGTATAATTTCTATGTTAGTATATGCAAGGGGACAAGATCTTGGGGTGTAAAATAAACGAAAAGGGAAATTTTTGAGGGATTTTCCCGAAAATCACTCTGTTACGGGAAAATCGTACGTGATGGAGAAAAACCGAGTGCATATTCGAATTCAGCGCAAAAGTTCCTTTAAGAACAGGTATTTCCTTTTATGTAACAAAACCTTTGTTAACTAGTGTAAGTAAAGTTACCCGCATCACACATAATTAGTGTGTAAAATCTTAGTGATGTTTGTGAATGTGAAATATTAATAATAAATCGATATCTTTCATATCATTTTAATTTTTTTATAATCTTTCAAAATCAGTATTAAAAATCAATTCTATAACTCATGTGCATAAGGTCATTAATAAGTGTTGTAAGTGCTCTGTTGTTTATTTATTATTGGAATGTATTCGTATTGGAATGTATTCATAATGAATAGAAATATATTTCAGGTAAGGTCTAAGTATGTTTGTGTGAGTACTATATTGATTTGTTTGCTATGCACATTTGGTTATACAGTACAACTTTGCACTTGCTTCTAGACAATCTGCGTGCGCGAGTTGTTTATATTTACGTTTGGTATATTGTCCCTTGAGGCTACGAGAAACATGGTTGTTTTCCAAACCCAGGCCATTGGAGACAATCAAATCATCATACATAATATTCAGTTGTAATCGTATCATGTGGCTCGTCAGTGCCGGTGGGTACCCGAAAAAAACAAATCTATCCAGTTAACTCAATACAGAACCCTTGCTGCCGTCAAAAATGTAGCCCTTAAAAGGGCTGATTAATTGTTCCAAAGTGTTCAGTAGGAAGTCCAACGTTCTTCTGCATCAATTACGGATTGAAGCCGTCGTGGCATGCTTTTTGTAAGCCTTCTGATGTAATTATGGCTTTCTGCTAACTCTTCCCAAACCTTCTATACTAATTCCCACAAGCTGTCTTGTGTGGTTGAAGGTGGTGAGGGCCACGCATCTCTCATTATTCTCTTGACCTCAGACCACATGTTCTCAATTGGATTCATATTAGTCCCTCTGGGAGGCCACTCTAAGACGTCAAGGTGTGCTTCACCAGAAAGCCATCCTTGAAGTAATCGAGACATGTGGATCGGATATCTATATGTTGGAAATGGATAGAGGAAGCGAACCGCTGACAGCATTACTTCCTGAAGGATGTGTAAATACTGCACAGCTGTTAATCTTTCCTTTATGCAATGAAGTAACCCAAGTCCATAAGAGGAGATGAATCCCCAAGCGGACACAGATACCCTACCAGAGAATCTTCTTTGATAAACGTATGGTGAGTCATATCTCATTCCGTTCTGACGGTATACCGTAGGCGGAATTAGAGGGTGGCCAGGGGGTGCCGACCCCCTTAGAAGCCAAGTTAGCCCTCCCCAGAATTTTCCTACTGGATGAAAATAATGTTATTAATTTACCTCAATTTATGCATAACAATTTTAATGATGCTTCCGTTCAACATATTTAATAGTGTCTATACTCTTCCGCCCATCGATTTTTTTAAAAAAATATAGTCTGGTGCCTGAATGTAATAAAATACCTGGACCAATATGATAGTGGGCAGTATAGCGACCTGTCAACTTGCGCTATGTGTTTTTTTATTTGATTTCTTCATTAATGTAAATTACTTTGTATTGTTTCAAGTAATTAACATTATTGACGTAGTAGGTTTTTCTTGTTTACATATGTATGATAAACCAATCTTGTTATTATTTTATTTACAGCATAGTAATGTTTGAATAGTTAAGATTCTCAGAGCAAATTAAGGCACACTAAACACACCAGAAAGGAAAGAAAGAAGAAGCGAATTCTTGAACTGATAAACTCAAGTAATTGTTGCCTTCTACATACATGCATACAATACCCATTCAAAAATCACTATTCTATATCGTTTGTTGCTTTCCGTTACTATTACTATTATTATTATTTATGAACTGAAGTTTGTGGTTACATTCTTAAAGTATGTATAAACTGCAACCAGGCACGCACCCAGAAATTTATGTGCAGGGTGACGAAGGTTGGGAGGGGTATAATATTGCAAGACACAGTCACGACGTTATTCTGAACCCAAGTAAACAGTAAATAATTTCCAAATAGCGGAAGTCGTGCACCCCAGGAACACTTTTTATATTTTGCTTTTGGAAAGTGAGTATATTTACGTTATGCTAAAGAAAAAAAAATCCCTGATAACCTGATATTTTAGTTTCATATTGTAGAAGTTACATTAGTATCGCAGCAGTAACAAGAATCAGAGCAATTTTAGCCGAGCAAGTCATGTTGTCTCTTGGTACGGGGGGGGGGACATGTACACTCAAGTCCAAAATTATCGTCGCATGTCTATAAATATGTTGTTCTAGGAATATAATTTGATAACGAATTTTCCCGGTATTTCTTATAATGTTAATATGTGTATAATCGGCAAAGACATGTATGTGGCAAATTTCATGTCAAAAGAGTAGTAAATAAGAACAATAAAACGAAAATAAAACTTTCTTCTCCGTTATAGCAACATTTTGTTTTACTCATTCTAATTTTCGTATTTATAATTCTTTTCCTATGAAATTTACCACAAATATACATTTCCCGATTATACCCATAGTATCAGTATTAAAAGTACCCTGCAAAATCATTATCAAATATATTTTTACAAGAAGACAGTTATAGATATGAGACAATCATTTTGGACGTCAGTGTACCAAGGGACTTTTATTTTACCTAATGACCACCATACAGAAACCATAGCTTGCTTCCTCATTCTCAATAGAATGGGAATTTTTGCTTTGTCAAGTAACTTTGTACCTAGGTAAATATAAGGAATATCTATATTATAAAATTGAAAGTGACTAGGTTTGTGACTCTTAATCTCTTGAACCGCCCGACCGATCTCGATCAAATTTTCAATGTAGATGCGGTTCTGGGAGTGTTTTTAGGTATTTACTTTAACGGTACAACTTAGGGGAGGAGAAGGAGTGGGACATAGAAATAAATAAATAAAGCTTAATAACTCATGAACCACGCGACCGATCTTGATTAAATTTTCAATGTAGATGAGGTTAGGGACTAGAATGATTTTTATTATTACACTTTGACGGAGCAACGTAGTGGAAGGGGTGGATGGGAAGATATACAAGAATAAATAAATATAAAAATAAGTTATTATTAGAGACCGGGTGTTAGGCAAAATGCCTATTCTTTAATATTAAAGATATGATCAAAAATAACGTTTTAAAGTTTATATGGTGAGTTATAGTTACGATTTAAGACCATTTTATTTTGCCTATTTTGCCTAAATCGTCCGTTACTGCCTAAATAATTGTTTTAGTGCCTAATGTTGCCTATTCTATGCATTTTCTTCAAAATAAGCCTTCATTAGGAAGATATAGCCTATAACTTATATAATGTCAATAACACACCACACACACACACACACATGTATATATATATATATATATATTAGGTGTTTGTAGACACAGATACGTAGTACATTACAAAATATATACCGTAAAGTAAAAGAAGACATTAACAAACAGGTATGTTTCTATATTCATCGAACATTATCTGACTTGAATCTATTTTTAATCGTATTTACTATTTATCTCCATTACTTCGAGTTACATTTTAGTGCCTATTTTACTGCCAATTTTTGCATTTTAAGTGCCTATTTGCCTGCTTATTTTCCACGTTTTTAGTGCCTAAACATCCGGTCTCTAGTTATTATGTTCGTGAATTAATTACTTTTGAACCACCTGATCGATCTCAATCAAATTTTCAACATATATGAAGTTCAAATCTGGGAAGCTTTTTATCATTTCATTTTGACAGTAGATCTTAGGGGAGGGGAAAGGAGGAGGGGAAATATATGAAAATGAATAAAACTTAATAACTCTAGAACCACCCGACCGATCTCGATCACTTTCAACATAGATATTGTTCGGGTCTGGAATGTTTTCTTCATTTCAATTTTACAGTGCAACGAATTGGTGGGGGAGGGGGTGATATATGTCAAAAAAGTAAAAATAAAAGTGACCGTCTTTGTGACTTCATCACGTTTAAACCACCCGACCGATCTTAACCAATTTTCAACCTAGGTGAGGTTCGGACCTGAGGTGTGTTTTTTTATCATATCACTTTAACGATAGAATTTAGAGAAGTGGGAAGGGAGGGGGGAAATCTGTAAAAATAAATGAAACTTAATAACTCTTAAACCACCGCACCGATCTCAATCAAATTCACTCACTGAGATGAACAATGACACTTCCGATGCCATTTAAATCCAAATTCAGCTCCGCAAAAATTATGGGAGTGGAGGATGATATATATATATATATAATCAAAATGACCAATATCAGGTCAAATTCATACTTTTCGGGGTCACTGAGATGAACAATGACATTTCCGATGCCGTGATTTCGGGGTGATATATAAAAAATCATCGAAAATGACCAATATCAAGGAGCGCTTTATTAATAGCAAAAAGTGACTGACTAACGAAAAATATTACTATTTTTTTAATTTAAGCCAACGAAGCGTGTAATTGATGCTAGTAATGTTATATAAAACAAATAATATTGCAGTTTTATCACATTATTTGCAGAAATACCATGCACACTGAGAAAAAATCGTATGCGGCGTTCGTAAAGTCCTATGTTACGTTTTTAAAGCCTGTAGTTTTTGGTCTTAACGTACAGCAAATGTATAACTGAAAACGCATGTTTTATAATACTTTCTGTATAAGTGTTGCTCTATACGTATTTTCCGTATGAAACAATATAGACGGTCAGTAGGGATGCGCACGAGTCGAGTCGAGTCGAGATTTAAGCATGTCTGGACTCGTCTCGAGAAAATGTTGTCTCGACTCGAAAATATGTTTCTGTCTCGACTCGTGTCACGACTCGACTCGAATTCGAGTCGAGACAAAATATACGAGTTAAAATATACGCACACATCAGCCAGACTATTATGACTACCTATCTAATTGTCAGTATGTCGACCTTTGGCACGGATAACAACGGCGACATGTCTTCGCATGCACGCAACGATCCTTGGTAGGTCGCTGGAGAGAGTTGACACCACATATGCACACACAGGTCACCTAATTCCCGTAAATTCCGGAGAAGGGGGCGATGCGCCCTGACGTCACGTTCAATCACATCCCAGATGTGTTCGATTGGGTTCAGATCCGGCGAGTTGGGGGGCCAGAACATCACTTGGAACTCGCTTCTGCGCTCCTCGAACCACCCCATCACACTCCTGGCCTTGTGACATGGTGCATTATCTTGTCGAAAAATGCTATTACCGTTGGGAAACATGGTCGTCATGAAGGGGTGTGCGTGGTCCGCAAGCAGTGTGCGATACGCCTCGGACGTCATGATGCCTTGCTCGAGCTCCACTAGACACATCTCACAGCCACGGGTCTCAGGGAGCCCTTGGAATACGACGGTTTCGCACCCCCCCTCATCTTCATGATGAAGTTATTGGGATTCATCAGACAATGCAACGCTCTGCCACTATACCAAGGTCCAGTGGCGATGGTCACGTATTCATTTCAGTCGTAGTTGCCGATATCGTGGTGTTTACATTCGCACATGAATGGGTCGTCGGCTGCGAAGGCCCATTCTTAGGAGTGTTCGGTGCACTATGTGTTCAGATTAGTGTTGTGAAGACATAGGAAAAAACGGAAATTTTGGGTAAAAAATAGTAAAGGCATGGGAAAACCGTTTTTTACGGTTTTCCCGAACTTGAAAAGAAACGGAAAATTTGGGTAAAATTGGAATTTTCGAATATTTTATTATATTATGCTTTCAAAATTAAAACTATTTTGTATTTACTAGTTTCGAGTTAAGATAATTGCATACTTATGTTTCTTGTATTAGAATAGGGAAATTTAGTGCACAACTCAGCCAAACACTTCAACGTTAGCACCGTGATAGAACGGAGTTATGGCTACAAAAGAAACTAAAATATAATCCTAGTTAGCTTAATTAGTATATTCGCATTAAAATTATCTTGAGAAATCTTATGAAGTTCCCCCTTGATGGCAGGGAAGTGTTAAAATAACAGGGCCAGAGTCATTTTAGTTAATATGTTAAATCAAACGTGTATTTCATAGAGATATCTTCCTTGTTCTATGTAAAATTTTCGGAAATTTTGAATCCATTAGAAAAAATCATTTGTCCGGAAATATTGGTAAAAACAGGAAAATATAATTTAAAAACTATTTCTTGGCCTGATGCTAGTCATCTTACTTGCTGTAACATGTCTGCAGCATATACAGTAGGAAGTCGAAAATCCGAACTAATTGGGACCACAGGTAGTTCGGATTTTCGAAAATGACCAAGAAAATACCATTTAGGCTTACATATACTGTACGGTATGTTCTATCGATACAGTGGTTATTCAGTACATTCAGTAATTACAATACCGTACGAAAGGCTAGTTACATTTAATGTTTCTGAAGAACTTGCTCGTGTACTAAATTACAGTGATCTTGTAAGTCACACTTAAAACTTATAGGCCTAAGAGAAAATAAAAAAATGTATGGCAAACAATTACGTATGAATGAACTTTTGTAAAACAACTGATTTCAAACGTCGACGGACACACTATTGTTTGTTTATCGCTAGCGTTATATTAAGACAAAATGTAAAAAACTTCTAGGGACCGCGTTCGGATTTTTGACGTTCGGATTATCGACGTCCTACTGTACATACAACGTATTTCGCTAACGGAAAAATACTTAAAACAACAAGATTTAATTCTACTTTTTAGTTTTCTGATTTCTGGTAAAATCCCTCTTTATTCTTTGCATATTTTTCGAATAACTCAAAAAGAGAGATTATCTTAACACACATATACCGCACAAGTGAGTAAATTTGAGCAGTGAGAAATATATTAAAGGGTTGAGTATGTGAAACTTCCGTTCGTTATTATTACAGACTAGCAGAATATCTGTTTTTCGCACGGGGAGAATACGTTTCATTTTAGACACAAAGGGCACTAAAACTGTCACCAATGAACTTATGGAGCCCCAAAACTATGAATTCGACATTAATATCCGTAATTTTCAATTATCTTTACATGTCACTAATCCCCCTTATAGTACTAATGGGACTGAATTTGGATTTAAACGGCCGGAAGTGTCACTGTTCATCTCAGAGACCTCGAAAATTATCGATTCGACACTAATATCTGCAGTTACGTAGCGTGAAGTTTTGAAATGGGTAGGCTGAAATTAGATTCGTAGCTAGAGGGTGGCTAGGAGGGGCCCAGTCTCATGAAACTTGCAATTTTCGTTGTATGTATATATAAGTGTGAAGAGAATTTAAGTTACCCCCCCCCCCAAAAAGTATCCCGCCCTTATTTAAACGATCACGTCTTGGTGTTCTGACTACACTGTAATGCTTGATAGAAAAATGCTAATTCATGCAATATATTTTTCATACAATCCAAGAAAAAGTATAAGAGTGGTTCTGCTTCATATTTCCCTTACACATACGGTTTCCTTACATATGCAATACTCGCATATCACACATACACTATATTACTGTTTCAAAGAAACAAATGAAAACGGATAGCTATAGGACGATCTTAAGTGTAACTTCCTCAAATCATAGACAAACTTAAGCACTTCACCCACAACAACACATATCAGCATGCTAATGGAAAACAGTGAAGCAGTAGCTCACAGTCAATTGATGTTTTTTACAGAAAAAGCTATTTTTAGATTGAAAGTATGAAAAGAAAAGAAACTATAAATCATTTGAGGTCTTCTTCAGTATCGATCGTATCGATCTTCAAAAAACTTGCGGTTAGCAACGCAACGCAAAAAATACAACATAACTGCTATGTCAATTCTTGAAAACTAAAATGTAAATTGTACGCCGTGATAACGCAAACCAGTACACAATACGGTCCCTGATGAATTAATACTATTCATACTAACATAACATTTTTATTCTCTCTGTCTCCCTTTTTTTTCTTGGTCAAAACTCGTTACTGAATGTGAGCTTCTAAATTTTTCATAGTCTCTGTTCTATAGTTTCTTATAAGACCGCATCCTGTCGCTTTTGTTTCGCCAAACACCCGAAAGTCTAGCCTTTAGTCATCTTCGTGAGTATTCGTCCACTTTCGTTGCATCATGTTGAATTTGTGTATAACTCAAGAAGTTTTCGTCTGCTGAGGGTGGCGGGAAAGTGATTGTCACCGCCCCATTCTCCTAATTCCATGAGAGAAGCGGAAGGCTAGCCGCCGATAGCCTTCAATGCGTTCTTGCAGAAGCTTCGCTTCAACTCGCTTGATGTTTAAACAGCGTATTATAAAGTAAATCCATTTTAATAAAATTAATTGTATCAATATCCAAAAGCAACTTTTGAGGCTGAGGTATAAATAAATGGATAGGCTAAGCCTTATAGCCTTAATGGACACTACGTCCCTGAATATCTGTCATTTTCCCTTCTCCCCTTCCCTCAAGTTGCACCTTCAAAGTGAAATAATAAAAACCATCCCGAGCCTCATCTATGTTGAAAATTTTATCGAGATGAGTAAAATTTCCAAAAAATTTTCAAACCATTAATAAAAAATAATCTTGTTCGGAAATATGAGCATAAACCGGAAAATATAATTTAAAAACTATTTCTTCATCTGTTGCTAATAATCTTACTTGCTGTAACATGTTTGCAGCATTATACAATGTATTTTGCTAACAGGAAAAATACTTAAAGCATTAATTTTACTTTTTTAGTTTTCGGAT
Organism: Thermobia domestica; assembly: GCF_964235325.1. Lineage (NCBI taxonomy): Eukaryota > Metazoa > Arthropoda > Insecta > Zygentoma > Lepismatidae > Thermobia > Thermobia domestica. Next base: position 168,877,774 of record NC_137460.1, read on the forward strand.
TTCTGGTAAAATCCTCCTTCTTTATTATTTGTATGTTTTTCGAATAACTCAAAAAGAGATATGATCTTATTTACACATACACACATATACCGCACAAGTGAGTAAATTTGAGCAGCGAGAAATATATTAAATGGTTGAATATTTGATACTTCCGTTTGTTATTATTACAGACTAGCCGAATAGCTTGCAAAGGAAGAATACGTTTCATTTTGGACATAAAGGGCACCAAACTGTCACCAATGAACTTATTAAGCCCCCAAACTATGAATTTGACACTAATGTCGGTAATTTTCAATTACCTTTACCTGTTTCCATCCCCTCTTAGGAGTACTAATGAGACTGAATATGTGGATTTAAACGGCATTTTCTGTTCATCTCAGGGACCCCGAAAAGCATGAATTCGACCGTCATTTTCAGTCATATCTATATCTATCTATCTTTCTTTCTTTCTCTCTCTCTCTCTTTCTTTCTTTCTTTCTCTCTCTCTCTCTCTCTCTCTCTCTCTCTCTCTCTATATATATATATATATATATATATATATATATATATATATATATATATATATATATATCCCTTAATTGGTAACATCCAAAAAGTAACATTTTAGTCTTGTCAGTATTCTTATAACTTGAGGAGGTGTTACGTAACTTCCTTTTCATCACTTCCATTTCACATTAATGCGGTCCAAATTTTTATAAAAATAAATGGCAAATGTTCTCTAGATTTGGAAAATTCCGTAAATGATTCGGGTAATGATTCCGATGAGAATTTAATTTTTATCACGTTTTCCTTAGATGTTTTAGTACCCAAATATGGCTTCTTGCAACTCCATCTGATACAACTATTTTTTGCAATAAACACTATCTGTTTCTGTTGTACTTGCGTATTATTCTGATCATTGTTGTATCCTTCATCAGCTATGTTATTGGCATCATTAAACTCTATTTCTGGATTGCTGTCATGACCTGGTTTGAATAAATGATCTTGTTCAGGAACATACGAATTATCGGACCCCTATTCTTAATCAGTTTCTGATTTATAGCCATCTCTAAGTGCTAGTAGTCTTTTGTAGTATAGCCCTACTCCTTTGTGATATATATTTGCTACTTGACATCTTAAAATATTTAGATTTTCAAAACGAAAGAAACACCAAAATATTAATAGTTATCAGTAATACGTAATATCCGTCCCTTAGACGGACAAAATATATTTCCTTTTCAGTAATATCCGCTTGCGAGACGGGGTGGAATAACTTTATAAACATCGAAGTTTGCAACAATGAGCTAAACATGCGACCACCTGCACAAAATAGTACAGTTAACCCTAGACTGAAGCATAGGTGAAATACCAGATCATACCTTGAATATGGGTACCAACTCTGAAGAAAAGAATATCGTACATCCGCCTGGGAGACGGATATTACCGACTAAGGGATATATATATATATATATATATATATATATATATAATATTAGGGTGGTCCTTAATTTTCGATTTCCGAATTTCTTTGCTCCCAACTTCTAAATTGGTTCCATATCGGACCAAATTAATCTGTGAAAAAAATGGGCTCAATCGAAGAATATTTAACCGACCCCCCAAGCGACCTAAACATCTGAATGCATTTACAATGTATAGTATATGGCAAAAGTTTGTAATAAACTCTTATAACTTAAAAATGGCTGAGAGAAAGGAATCATATCTTGGATAGAGGTTGTAGAAGTAGATCCATACCTGATACTGAGTAGTGACCGAGATGAGGCGTATCTTTACGTCCACCATCTTGGATTCGGGCACAAAATTTTAAATAGAAATGATCTCGTATGGTATGTCATTTTGAGGTAGCTTTTGACGACAAACAGACGTCTGCCTTTATTTTCCACTTATCTCTGAACATGTAATAATTATCAACTATGGAAAATAAAAGTCCCGAAGTAATAAAACTTAATATTCTGTGAGTTTATATCTCCGTACGGGCTGCAGATTTATAAGATTGTTGAATAGTTTGTCTTATTTGAATTAAACTTTAAAGTAAAGAAAGAAATGCACATTCCTTTCTCTGCAGTGCAAGCAAAAGTAAGTATGATTCTTTCCTAATCAATAATTTAAACAATATGTTCCAATTTATCACTGAAAAAATAATATTCAGAATGGTTATTTATCTCTTAGAAAGGGGACTAGTAAAATGCATATCTGACAACACTGAAATGATAAGAGCAATTGCAGAAACTGCGGCATTTGCATTCTTTGATGATGAAGTGCCACAACATGTGAAAGAAAAAATGGTTCTTAATATAAAAGGGAGTACAGAAGAATGTGATGCACAAAACCAAATAAAGCGATACTCTATAAATAGTGCAGAACTCAACAGCTTCAGAGAAAAAGAATTCTCAGACTTCGTTTCCGCAGATTCGAAGATATGTTTCTCAAGATTTTCGATAAATACTCATTTTCTGCAAACATGCCCATCTACTTGGAAAGAAGATGTGAACTTTCAACGTGGGTTGAATATATTGAAAAATATTGTGGTGGTGAATGATGTTGCAGAGAGAGGTGTGAAACTGATAGAAGAATACGGGAACAATTTAACAAAGGACGAAAAAGAGAAACAATACATATTGCAGATAGTCAGTGAACACAGAAAAAAGTATCCAGATGCTACACAAATTGGCTTAATGATACAGTAGAATTTGGCTAGTTATCCACAGCCTTCAGCTTTCTTTTATCATCATTTTAAACATTCATTATATTATTTATGTAATTTCATTTCATATAAATAATTTCAATATAGGCTGGTGTGTATTTCGACGGGATGTAATTATATAACATATATAATTATTTCCTTGTTACATGTATGTAATAGTTTATTAATATTTCAGTAACCTATAAAGAAAAAAAATATTGAAAGATAAAAAAATATTTCAAAGCTAAAAAGAATTAAATGACCAGAGATAAGTTGAAAATATAGGAAGATATGTTTTTATAATGAAAGGTTACCCAAAAATGATGTCACAAAACATCATTTCCATTTAAAATTTTGGGTCCGAATACAAAATTGCGGACCTCAAAATGGCCGCCATCATGCTATTTCTCAGGGTCAGATGTGGATTACTTCCAATCCCTGTATCCAAGATTTGGTCCCTTTCCCTTCAGCCGCTTTAAAGTAAGAAGGGTTTATTCCAGACTTTTCCTATATATTAACATATTGGATATGCATTCAAACTTTAGGTCGCTTGGGGGTCGGTTAAACATTCTTCGGTTGAGCCGATTTTTTTCATAGATAAATTGGGTCCGAAATGGAACCAATTTAGGGGTTGGGAGCAAAGAAATTCGTCAAAAAATTTCGCCATGTAATTAAGGACCACCCTAATATATATATATATATATATATATATATATATATATATATATATATATATATATATATATATATACAGCGGACTCTTTTTAATTCGAACTTGGATAATTCGAATTATTGGATAATTCGAACAAAAGTTTATTCCCCTTGAAAACTGTATTAAAAACAATGGTAAAAATCGTGGATAAATCGAACTTCTGAACCTCCTGTTCGGATAATTCGAAGTATTTACAGTGGAAAAATTTGCAGCGTTCGACAGATTGCAAAGAGAAGATTCAATTTCAACTGGTTTTTGTTTATCTGTGATGTTATCGAGAGGTGGTTGTGGGAAAGAGAAAGCTTTCTTTGTTGATACCACCTCCGCTGGACTCCCTTCCGCTACAGAGAATCCGACAGAAGGTGGTTGGTATGCATTTCTCCTCCTCCTCAATAACCAGGAAGTGTCCATCCCTTCTGTAGAAGGGTAAACGACCTTGAACCCTGTCCTTCACTAACAAATGACCTGTGAGAACGAGAGATCTGTGCTATTCTTTTTAACTGACCTGAAAGCAGTGACAAAAGTGTAAACAGATTCGTTTGTGATCTATTGGCGTGCATTATTCGCAATGTCGAAGCGCGGAGCGTATACTTCTCTAACATTACAGAAAAAAGTTGAAATTCTACGGGAAGTGGAAACTTGTGTAATGAAGAAAAGTGATATTGCTAAAAAGTATGGGATACAGCCGAACACATTATCAACTTTTATTAAAAATAAAGATAAAATTCTCGAGAACTGGAGTCTACAAAGTGGAGGACACAGGAAACGCATAAGAGGCGGTGAATTTCCTGACGTAGATGAGTGTGTGTATAAGTGGTTCAAACAATCGCGTGAGTACAATGTACCAATAAGTGGTCCACTAATTCGTGGCAAAGCAGAGGAATTTGCCGAAAAACTTAAAATTAAGAACTTCAAAGCAAGTTCTGGTTGGTTTGCTGGATTTAAAGAAAGATTTGGTATTTCTTTCAAAAGTGTGTGTGGTGAAAGTGCTTCGGTTGATGTAGAGAAAGCTAACGAGTGGTTTCAGGGCTTATGTGAAATCATTAAAGAGTATCAACCAAAAGACGTGTTTAATGTGGACGAAACAGGGCTGTTTTTCAAGTGCATGCCGAATAAAACATTCACATTCAAAGGGGAGAAATGCAGTGGCGGAAAAAGTAGCAAGGAAAGAGTGACTATTTTAGTTGGCGCGAACATGGATGGCTCTGAAAAGTTACCATTACTAATGATAGGCAAATATGCAAAACCAAGGTGTTTCAAATTTGTGAAAAGTCTTCCAGTGCAGTACGAAGCTAATAAAAAGGCGTGGATCACCACGAATTGTTCGCAAACTGGCTTAAAAATCTTGACAGAAAATTGCTCACATCTAACAGGAAAATACTGTTGTTTCTTGATAACTGCACGGCTCATTGTAAGACCCCTCAACTCAAGTGCATCAAGATAATCTATTTTCCTCCTAGCATGACATCAGTGGTGCAGCCTATGGATCAAGGGATAATACAAAATTTGAAGCATTTATACCGACGGCAAGTTGTTCTCAAGATCCTAGACAATGTTACAGAGAAAACTAACATTAGTTTGTTAGATGCTAGCCGTATGCTGGACAAAGCATGGAGGCAGGTTAGTCAACAAGCAATTACGAATTGTTTTCGGAAAGCTGGGTTTTACAACCAAAAATCCAATGCTGAAGTCTTTGCAGAAGAATCTGATGCTGTGGTTTTTGAGCAGTGGCGAGAAGTGGCACCTGATATCAGTTACGACGAGTATGTAGATGTCGATTGTGAAGTCACTGTATGCGGAGGGTTGACAGAAGAAGAGATTGTGCAAGAGGTGGCACAAAAGTACGGTTCATCTGACGATGATAAAGAAGATGAAGACGAGATCGGCGATGAAGTAACGAAAGAACGTGCGCCTACATCACTGGAAGCTTTCGAAATGGTTGAAAAATTACGACGATTTATTGAATTTCAACCAAACGTGACTAACGACGTGTTTCACGCAATTAATGAAATTGAAGATTTTGTTGACCGTGTGAAAACAAACAGAAGAAAGCAATCGAAAGTCACGAACTTTTTTCAAGTGATAGAATAACAGATAATTAAGGTTGATATTTGTGTGTGTAATACCTGGTACTGCTGTATATATAAATGTGTTTTCCATCATATATTTGGTTTAATTTATGTGAATACAGTAAATATAAGTTTGTTCGTGTGCGGCAATATTGGATCATGCAGAAAATGTGGTGCTTTAAAGGTAAGGTGCATTGCATGTTAATTTTTCATATACAGCAATTTTGCTCCCTTGATTTTACTTAGAAATGAGTGTTTTTGGTTAATTCGAATTTTGGGTAATTCGAAGTTTTTTCGTGTCCCCTTGCACTTCGAATTAAAGAGACTCCACTGTATATATATATATATATATATATATATATATATAGTGTTTTTTTAATAATAAAGGTGCCGGTACGCTGGACCTCACGTTCACAATGGTTAAAAGGTTGGAAAGTTGGTTGCATACCTTTCACGGCAATAATAATAATAATAATAATAATAATAATAATAATAATAATAATAATAGTAATAATAATAATGTTCTTGTCACTTTACCACATGGAAAAGAACTAGATATGAGGTATTTCTTCTCTACCACAAAGGACAACACTGAACATTTATACAACTGGACGACATACTATACAAATAAGGTGTAATATCATTGGATGGTGTAGAAAAGCAGACAGTAACACTAGATATGATGCTGTTGATAAGTGGTTTTCTACCCCTTCCTTTGGTTCGACTATCAAAATATATTTCCCGCTGACTTAATTATTTTTCTTAATTGTTTCGTAAATTTACTTAATGCAATTGTTACAATTTTATTCAAATTATTATATTTTTCTGTTATTCTGTTACCAATTATTGTTCCATTCCTCATTTATGCCTGTTGTTATTTTAATTGAATGTCGAATAATTTTGAATAATAATAATAATAATAATAATAATAATAATAATAATAATAATAATAATAATAATAATAATAATAATAAGCACAATATATAGCACAATTATCTTCCAATGTTCAGACTTCAAACCCTACACTTTTGAGTAGAACAGCATTTTCATAAAAGATAATTGAAATATAAGCACGTACGCAGCAATTTTTTCGGAAGAGAAATGAAATGAAATTTTTAAGTTTTACGTCCCAAGGTTGTGCTGGTTAGACTAAAAGAGACGGTGATAATGGGAAATGAATGAAATGGTGAAATGAAGAAAGCGGAAGAAAACGGGAGAATCCCGAGAAAACCCACGAGCGCGCTGTTTGTCCACCACAAAGTCCACACGGCGCTAGCTGAGATCGAACCAAGGACCCCAAGCACCGGAGGTGAACGCTCTACCACTAAGACACCGCGTCACCTATTTATTTCGTAAGGATCAAAGGTATTCGGGGGGTTTCAAGATCAATTTGAGGATAAATTATATTAAAATTTGTAAACTTGCCCCTAGAATTAGACTAAATTTGCACAAAAATCAGGATTTCAGGGAGTCCGGACTCCCAAATTCCACTCACTGCGTTCGTCTCTGTTGAACTATCTACGTTTTATAGCCTATTCCTGACAGCAACGTAAATTACGAAGCGACAGCATAATATTTTAAAACATGATTCATAGGATAAGAAATATACTCTCGTGGTCCTTGGCAATTTTAAAAAAGCGAGTATATTTTTTGTCATATCTGGGACTCGACGTTCCTCTACACACTACACACTTATACGTACCTTTAAGATTCAATTAAAATTTTCATAATTCTAAAATATTTACAGCTTTCTTGTCTGCCACGCAACAAATCACACGACCAACTAAATGAAAGATATTTCATTGCTGAAAATTCATCCCACGACGTTTTAGTATCCCCGAAACCGAAGCCGCTTGCAAAATGTTCAGATTCACAGGATCTCTTGAGCCCCTATGGTCGGAACTTCAATCTTTTCCACCTGTAATTGAGCACAAACTAGAGAGCACGAATTGAAGTTGCTTCTCAATGCGAAAAATACTAAGATTTTAGACAGAAAGCTTGGTTTACTAAATTGCTTTTCTCAACGTGTCCGCAAGTAACAAAAGTAAGCGGGCTTCGATATCCAAAGAAGTTTCTGCCAAAGCATACAAAGAAACAATAGCGCAATAATTTCGATAACATCTGTGTGGTCCTTCGGTAGGCACCCCGTAGGCTACACATTCCGTAAGAAGCTAAATCCTAAATTGTAAAATTGGTAGGAGGAAAGGGTAGTTTGGACTGGACCCATGGCCAAAACAAAAGACTCGTAGCCGGCTTGTATAGTTAATTGAATGCTGAATCTTGAATGCACATTTCCATGTACTGAATGCCCATTTGTGAAAGAGAGAGAGAGAGTCTGACTTTTGCTTACCGTCCACTTTTGCCTTATTGCTTCATTTGTCTCAGGAATTCAATCCTCAACTTTCTATCTCTAATGATCATTGAATTAGCGACAGACAAATTTGTTGGGAGACATCAGTCTTTTCAGAAAAAAAATCTGGTCGGTTCAGAGCCTTTTTGGTTTATATTACCATGCAAAAAAGAAATGAGCAAAGGGAAGCACGAGAACGTACCAGCGAGGAAAAGATCCCTGAATATTATTAACTGGTTTCAAGAAGAAACAAAGATTCGCAGCTCTTTCTCCTGAAAGAAAAATGAAAAACGAAAACAAACAAACAAAACTCTGATTTTCAATAAACCTATACATTTACTATTTGGTACTATTTTTAAGTTTCTTGTCAACCCATTTTTAAGACAGAAATATTCCCCTAGCATTAAAAGGTGCCAGTATTTCGTACCGTTGCGTACCGACAGAAAAATCGACACACACACACACACACACACACACACACACATATATATATATATATATATATATATATATATATATATATATATATATATATATATATATATATATATATATATATATATATGTTCTCCCTTCCACCAAGTTATGGGGCTGAATTTGGATTTAAACGGCCGAAGTGTCACTGTTCATCTTAGCGACCCCGAAAACTGTCGATTCGACACTAATATCGGTCTTTTTCAATAATTTTTATATCTCCTCCCTCCTCCAAATTGTGGGGCTGAATTTTGATTTAAATGGCATCGGAAGTGTCATTGTTCATTTCAGCGACCCCGAAAATTGTGGATGCGACTCTAATATGTCATTTTCCCCTCTCCCCTTCCCTCAAGTTGTACCTTGAAAATAAAATGATAACCATCCCGAACCTCATCTATGTTGAAAATTTTATCGAGGTCCGTCTGATGATTCAAGAGTTATTAAGTTAGAAATATAGTCACTTTCTTTTTGATTGTAATATATAATCTGTCCCACTAGATAACATGTATTTGTTTACATACAGGATTTTGTACATAAAGTTTATATAAATGTCTATATTAAAATATTAAATAATAGTAATTTTTTATTTTTTTCAAAGAACACCATATATTTATCTTAATATTGCTGTGTATTTGCTTACCTTAATATAATATGCTTATCTTAATATCTATATATAAAAGAATAAGCAAATAGACATAATTGCAAGAAAAACATATATAGGTTAATTTACAATGATTAACAATTGTCGAGAAACTTTAAAACAACAGCACTTTCAAACTTTCGCCGAGATGTGATAATAGTAATTATATGTTTTCGTGCATGAGTATTGGTGAAATTTGCCTACTGCTCTTTCTCTTAAGAAGTAATTTGGTTAAAATTAAAAAAAAAACAACAAAAAAACACCAGATCAAAGAGCATATTGAGAACTCAGTTTTATTCAAGAGACCTATTTGTTGCAACAGAACACTTCATGTTGGTAGGCTTGTATGTAACTATAATTAATGCATGTAACTATAAGTAACGGTGCACATCCGAATAAAGGACATTACAGAAATAAATGCAGAAATTAATTTTCAACTAGCTGAACCTGCGCTCTCTACACAGCGCATCATTCACATATGATCATGAATCTCCTTGTCATTCCTCATATCTGTACATGTCCTTTTACAGATACAAGTGAAGAACGCCTTCATAAAAATCGTCAAGGGGTATCATAAAGGGGAAATTTTTCGACTATTTTTTTCAATATCTCGCACCATTTGCAAGATTTCAGCCGACATGTGGTTGGAATTTCTAATCCATATATGACCAATGTTTTCTTTCTTTTTGCGTGCATTATGTAATGAGTAAATAAATTACACACACAATTAATTATGTCAATTATATGAGTTCATTAAAAAAAACTCTCCAAACAATGAAGATTCATCTTGGACTGGAAAAATGGCTATCCTTCGTTTTCTTATCATTTGGCCATGAAACAAACACCTGAGAGATATACAACCTTTATATACAACTATGTGATGTTGGAATATATAACTCGAAGGGTATGAAGCTTTACTTTTAAAAAATTCAGTACTTCCAGTGTACCCCTAAAAATTTTAGTAAAGAACTAATGGCTATGTTTTTTAAATATTCATTAGAACTGGACAATTTACACAAAATTTGGAATCGACCAATGGAAACGGCACGTTTCTAGCACTTGTGGGTTCAATATCTCATTGTCGAAAGGACTGGAGACAAACATATAAGCTTTTCTATAGGGACAAACATATACGCGTAAATCTAGTATTTTAATACAGATAATAATTTTAATAGTTTTATTTTCGAGTGCTATATTTTAATATTCGCAATATTGAAATTTTTGAACTTATATATTTCACGCGTTTAAAAAAAATATATTATTACTAGTAAAATTAACCCAATAGAAACATTTTTTATTTTTTTCAATGTTTCCAATTTTTCCGGAAGGAAATCGAAAAAAACGATTTTTTACCAACAGGTTCAAAATTTCCGGAAATTTTACAACTACTTCAGACACACTTGTACTTGGCCCAGCATTAAGCTCTGATATTAGTTCCGACGCAGTTCGATGCCTGTCCTGTTTTACCAGTCTGCTCAGCCTACAACGTCCGACATATGTAATGAGGTGGGGGCGCCCAACACCTCGACGTTTGAACGTCGTTTCCCTTTTGTTTCGCCACTTTGGTTTCAAATATTGAACAAAATTTTGAGCTAATTAAAATTCGAGTTTGAATATGTCTCACTACAAGTGATCGAAGTGGCCAAATTTTGAAACGAACCCTCCTCGTTCATTTGGATGGTATATATACATATCTTTTTGTTGGTGGTTCAAGAATGTAAAAAAATTCTAAGCTTGTAAAATTCGAATTTGAAGATGTCGCACACAGGTGATCGATGTGGCCAAAATTTCAAATGGCCTTTTCTCGTTTATTTCAATTGTATAAAAATGTCTTCGTGGTTCACCTATGTACAAAAACCGCACAAAATTGTGAGCTATTTAAAATTCGAATTTGGAGATGTTGTATGACAGGTGGTTGAAGTGGCCCAAATTTTGAAATGGCCTTCCGTCGTTTATTTAAATGGTACAAAATTTTTCTTGGAAAGACAAAAATTGACAAAATTCTGAGAGCTATTTAAAATTTAAATTTGAAGGTGTAGCACTTCAATTAATGGACCCTCTGAAACAATGAATTGAGGTCGAGAGACGTTAACAATTCAAGGTGAAAAATATTTAGCAAAGTGTGTGCTAAACAAGTAATATTTCCAAACTAAGTATGCTTGTTTTCAGAAGAGGACATGTCCATATTGTTCGATAGCAAAAACTTACACTTCAATAGCGCCCTATTTTTTGGGCTTCTTATATAACAGTTTCCAGTCTGGTAGGGAGTTCTATAGTTCTACAAGTATGAAACAACCCATTTTTTTTCGCATACTCCACAGATATCATCCCAAAGAAATCCTTTAAAAGGGTTTTTCGGGAAGAAATGAACAACCCTTTTGAAAATATGCTCTACAATTAATTAAAATATTTGCTTTACAAAATCTAAAACTTGTCGCAGCAGTTACTTTTAGAGATAAGTTATCGAGTTTTCCTTTAAGGATTTATGAGGTTATTTAAATACTGTATAAGCTTGTGTTGCTTTGATATGCACCTCAGTCTATCGAAACGTAAATTTCCTATTAAGTCATCTGTTATGTTTTCGATAACTTTACCTTCTTCTCATTCATGCTTCATGTCTCGCTCAAATCGGTTTATTCCATTTAAAGTATGAATATTATACATTGTAAATTCTTACTGTTTTTAACAGACAATGTTACGCTAGAAGAAAATATTCTAGGATTAGCACATAATTGGATACAAAAAGTAATTTGAAGTGGATTTATTTTCTTTTAAACAAGAACATAAGGTCTTGAATGCAGGCTCTTAATACAGTAAAAAGACCCCTTACTAAACGGAAATATTTCACGGTCCCATGAATTTAAAGGTAAAAAAAAAAAAAAAAAAGTTAAATTTTCTTGATTAGTCGGAATGTGTGTTGCGAACAACGGATGTTAAAATATAGTTTTTAACGGAAATTTTCAAGTTCCGGAATGCAGTGTTTAGAAAAATTTTAGACATTCTGTGAGAGGTTAGGTGTATGAACTACGTTGTCTGTAAAGGTCTTCGTTTACTTGTTACCCTACACATTTAATCTATAGTCTACCGCCATATAAGGCTCTAGATACCGTGCAACTTTTTGAACGAAGTGCAATTTATATAGTAATTTCCAAACCAATAACTATTTCTCTAGCTGGTCTAGAGACATGGAACAATGAGCATAATATACACAATAGATCAAAGGGAGCCAAAAGTACAGGGGGAGCTCTGAAAAGGACATAGCATCTACTTTTTGTTTTGGCCTTGGAAAATGTACGTAGGCTTTTTTTTTGTTTGTTTGTTTGTTTGTTCACTGTAAGTTTTATGTGTATGAATTTGTAGCAGAACTAAATACTGTAATTTAATAGGGTATATACAACATTTTATTTTATCTCCCTATGTCCATTATTTATTTTCTGCATAGATCTATCTCCGTTAACTTTAAAACCTTTAAGGGAATTTTTTTCGAGTCCTGTTCAATCTCGCTAGTCACGTTTTACTATATGCTTATGTCAGAAATGTTTATTTACTTCTCTGAATATATTTATTCTTTATTCACAAATACTTGGCGCATTCTAGTTTTTATTAGTATATATATTCTTTATTCAATAACGAAACAGATTCCGCCAAAACCAATCGGACAAACATTTTTTCGAAAAGCACAGTCAATAGACGCGAAAAAACCTGGTATAAAATTCTTGTCTAATGCAAATAAAGTGTTCCTGGGAACAACGACTCAGGAATTACAGATTTATCGGCAAGTAACATTGCTTCTTTGAAATACTGTCCCTTAACAACCCAAGACACGGAAGTAACATTTTCGATGTACAATAAAATTTTGACTGACAAATGCTGGCTTTTTGCCAGAAAATACCGAAAACTATATAGTTGTCTATTGTAGCATGAATGCATCATAGTTGTACACCAAGTATATGTAGTTCAAGTAATACAACTTTTTTCTCTAAAGATAATAAAATTTCTCGCCAACTTTAGCTTTTGACTGGTGCATATTTGTCCTTTTTAGTGCATATTTGCATATTTTCAGTGCATATTTTCGTGATTTTTAGCGCATATTTGCATGCATATTTTGCCGTTTTTTTAGTGCATATCGATCCGAAGTCTGGATATCAGACATCCTGCAACGGCATGATGTAAAATCTAGGGGCACTGCCTATGTAGCATACGGATAACGTATGCTCCGTACTGATTTCTGTAGTAAGCAAGAGGATTCCGTATATTTGTACAATATACCGCTGTCCGGAGAACGAATTTTTCTCTGTGCAATGAGTATGGAACTAGGTATATTCGTTTTAGGAAAATACAAGCTCATAAGTTGAATAGGGTTACATCAATTAGGTATCAATCATCATATGGAAAGTATTGTCCCTTGGTAAATGAAAATTCGTGTCCCTTGGTACTTGGATCGTCCTATATATAAATAAAAGTAAATTTAACGAAAGGAGTGCGTAATAAATTAGTCATCAGAATGTAAAACCAATACATAGGTATCTTAAATATGCTGGAACATTTACTTGTTACTTCCACTTATACGCAGCAAGAAAAACTTCAAATGTCAGGGGAAAAACTTCGATATACGAGAAACATATATTGCCTTGCAGTTCGTTTGTTTCTCTCTATATGCAATTAGTTTATGTTGCTCAAATGAAGCATAGAAAACTGAATTCAGTGGTAGGAAGACAAAATTTATAAGAAATTCAGGAGGGCTGTATATGCCATTTCACCTAGTAGGGGAGACGGAGAAGGGGGAATCCCGGTCATTGGGAAATACCGGACACCCTGATATCTCGAACACTACGTCACGTGAGAAAGTCAAACATGTGCTACCCTCTAGCTGTCTGTCTTACAACTCCACAAGTGAAGCCCGCCAGTCTGGAGAAGAACGACAAAGGAAGAGGAAGTAAAATTTTGATTTTGCAATGTTTCTTCTAAAATTCATAGATTCAAAGAAGTGCTGTAAGTACCACTATTATGATAATTACTTTCGATAACCTGTTTGCCTGTAATATATATCCCTTGTACATTTTAAACGAGGAATGAATTTACTTCGAGGTTTACGATTAGTCGTGGTGTTATTGTTTTTATGATAATGTCCACTGTGGGGATAACAGCAGTCATGCTGACTGGCATTCCCCGCAAGATATCGGGATTTCCCACAAAAATATTGTCTGCTAATTGTGATGTTTATATGTCTGTTAGGTATGTGTGTGTGAGAGAGTACATCTGTGCCATTTACCAGAGACAGTGTAAGTATGTGGTTTTGTTGGATGCTTAAGAAAGAACTTGACCTTTGGTCCAGGAAAATTGTACAATTTGTTCTGTGGCCAGTTTCTGATAAACGAAAGCAGATAATGAAATGCCACTTAACATAATCAAAAGTAATACTGTTCTATACAACCCGCAACTGGTTTGAATCATCTTCAATGAGCCATTTTTAGAAATTCGCAGTGTTGCCAGAATATTAAAACCCCCAAAATATTTGTTAAGACAGCAGCTAGAACAATGATCTTAGTGGCATTTAATGGCAAATTATATTGACTTCCAACGCTCTGAACTACTTTTTAAGCATACTAAAACAAAATAGCACAAAAAAAAAACAACACAATTTTACTTATTGATTAGGCCTATAGGTTACTGGCAGAGGATCAAATTGTACATTTTTATTGGACCAAAGGTCCAGTCCATTCTTAAAGGCCTAAAACAAAATTTAATTCCTCATATAAGGCGCTGCAAAAGTAACAGTCATAAATTTATTGGCGAATTCCTTCAATCAAAACTAAAAAGAACAAGTTTCCAAACATGACTAATTTCGAAGCTAGAGGCGTTTAAATTTTGGGTGACATCTCCACAAATACTGTGAACAGTTCGCCTTGAATTTAAGAAAATTACTTTTGTAATCCCTTGTTTCCTGATTTGCCTCTAAAGAATCCTGTAATATGTCGGCAATACACATTTTTTAGTGGAAAAATGAGACATTCACGAAACATCATCCTTACGTACGTCAATAATTTAAACTTTACAGTTCTAGCATGGCTTTTATTGCATTTGCGTTTTTATGTTTATGTCTTTCAAATGGTGAGGAACTGCAAATAAGGCTTCATGAACTGAAGCTTCTCTGCGTTCTGCGATGAAGGATATTGAAGAAGGGAAGTCGATACGATCTGTTTCAGCGGCAAGCGGTATTCCGTTTAGTACTCTACAAGAAAGATTGGCGAAAGGTAAGTGCAGTGCTCCGTGATTAGAAACACCTGTTTTCTCCAGGGAGCAGGAACAGTGTATTGTTGATGTATTGTTGGCGAATGTATTCTACGGGGTGACTCCAACCGATCTACGCCGCGCTACATTTGAATATGCAGAGAAAAACAACATCAAACATTCTTTCAATAAAGACTCTCGTATGGCTGGTAGAGATTGGCTGGAAGGATTTCTAACAGTGGCGGCTAATGTTAGTGTTGCAGCGTTGCGCAACAACCAAAGTATTTCAAGAAAAAAATATTATTATCAATAGTAGTAAAGAACAGAAAAATACTTTTTAATAATTGCATATATACACTTTAAATAACATATTTTTTACTTCTGTAACTGTCCGTTCCGTTAATCCGTTTTAAAAAGCGAAAAATAATCCGACACAGAGTCTCTAATTTATATTGTGTTGCAGCGAGCATACAACGACCAGATTCCTTCAGCGCGGCAATTAGAGCAAATGTTAAGTCTCCTTTCCCCTATCTCAGAAGTTAAAGGGACTGGTCGTTGCAGTGCCTCTGCAACACAGCACGGCTTCCAGTGAACGAGAAGGTTTTTCACGCTAAATAAGATTTCTGATTTTTTTTTTCATTAGCAATTAACAAATGGAATTCGCATTCGTATTTTTAAGTTAGGGGACCATACTGAAGCAAATCAATATAATGACAATTAAAAAAAGTGATTACAGAATTACAAAATAAGAAATGAAATATCTATACATTGTTCAGCGTAAGCTCTAAATTCCGATAAACAAAATATTTGTATCCTTCCGCTTGTCACAAATACGATTGGCTAGTGATGTATCACTCCCACTCCCCACTTTGAGGAGCAAATTATACACGTGCATTTTGACAATACTGTTTCGTATTGTCCAGATACAGCAGCAGCACAAAAGAAAGAAAAGAGACTCGAAAGATTAAAAAAAAAGTATTTGAATTTCACTCGTAAACAATTGTTGCTTAGTGAGTAAAGGCTCACACGTCCACAGTTGAGTTGGCGCCATAATTAGTGCGCATGCTTACTGTTTATTTCTATTGTTTCATTAGCCACACTCGACTGCAGTATTATTAGATAATCCGTATTATATTTTTGTCATTTATAATAATATAGCAGTTTTATATGAAGCTTCATAGTAAAATTAATAATGCAATCACATGAACTATTTTGCGGAGGAGTACAAGCGTCGGTAGGACAACAGCAAATCAGCGAGATTTTGTTTCACGTGGCTTTGTTTATCGCAGTTTAGAGCTTATGCCGAATAATGTATAGTAGAGGAGAAAACAAATGAAAGTAGACCCGCATTTACAAGTTAATTCTTACAAGGCAGGGTACCCAGGTGTAACACACCGATTGTGATAAGATTGCAGAGACATAAAGAATATTGAAAAAGAAGCGACACGTATTTTTTTATATCGGCCAACAAGCACACTGAAAGGGTCAAATATGGGCATAAAAATGGGGTCAAAATGATATTATGTGGAATATAGCGAGAACGAGAAGAGATATCGGAAAAGTTTGAATGTACGAAATACTACCCATGGTCGACGCAATTCAATGAGGTAGAACGCACCCATGAGAAGAGAGCAAAACATCCGGAAATGGACCAATCACGTGTACAACATTGTCACAATGTGTTATGGAAAAGAGCGAAAAGGGTGACAAGGAGCAGGAAGAAAGAAGAAACGAAAACAGAAAATACGTGTTTTTGCTTTGGGTGCATACATCACCCATATGCGAAAAAAAAAAACAGATTTATCTCAATGCACGAAGATGGGATAACACGCAGAAAGGATGCAAACGCCGTTCGTATAGGCAGCCAGCGAAACAGTACTGCGCAGTGGGTTGCATATATTGGATAATGGGAACAAAAATTCATAGCACAGTAGAATGTAATAGCAGGTGGTCCACATACGTAAGATAAACAGCAACATTAATAGCAGTACCACACATGAGTATCAACATTATATCACTACGAAAATATGCGTAGAACATAACAGTAATAGTAACAAGCTTGTTTTTGTATTACTACTGCCTACACACATTTTTGTTTAGAACATCCATCTCATCGTTGTTCTCATTACGCGATATATGCAACCCACAGCGCAGTGCTGTCTCTCTGGCTGTCTATATGCACGGCGTTTGCATCCTGCGTGTTATCCCATCTTCGTACATTGAGATAAATCTGCGTCTCTTTCGCATACGGTCAACATATGCACCCAAAGCAAAAACACGTATTTTCTGTTTTCGTTTCTTCTTTCTTCCTGCTCCTTATCACCCTTTTTGCTCATTTCCGTAACACATTGTGACAATGTTGTACACTTGATTGGTCCATTTTCGGATGTTTTGCTCTCTTCTCGTGGGTGCGTTCTACCTCATTGAATTGCGTCGACTATGGTTAGTATTACGTACATTTAAACTTTGCCGATATCTCTTCTCGTTCTCGCTATATTCCACATAATCAAATTTTGACCCCATTTTTATGCCCCTATTTGACCCACCGGAGTGATTTTGGCAGACGTCCGTCCGCAGACAATTCAACAACTACCAGGGTTGCCAGTAATATAAATAAAACAATTATCACTATAGACAACAACAAACAACTACTGTAACTAACAATTTGTGCTATCCAAGAAGCATTCCTCCACTACATATACTAATTAAAAAGAGAAAACCCGTATCAAAAACAGCTCTTTCAAAATACATCCAAAATCTCCTCAACACAAAATTAAACACAAACTTGAAAGGACAAAGTGAAATTACCCCTCTCAAACTTACATTATCGTACCATTGCTTTACAGACAGGAATTACATAGACCATATATGTTAAAATAAAAGTGGGGAATTAATATTTAAATAAGATATGTACAAGGGAAGTTACCAAACTTCCTCAAGAAATATTATATCGAAATGGGCTAACATTAGGTAAATTTACCCCTCTCCAAATTTCATTCTCTTAGCATTTTCTAACAGAAAGACTCCACGTGCAGAACATATGTTAAAATAAAAGTGGGGAATTCATATTTAAATAAGATATG
The DNA here is from genome assembly GCF_964235325.1 of Thermobia domestica. Taxonomy (NCBI): domain Eukaryota; kingdom Metazoa; phylum Arthropoda; class Insecta; order Zygentoma; family Lepismatidae; genus Thermobia; species Thermobia domestica. The sequence goes on from NC_137460.1 coordinate 168,896,013, forward strand.
TACGAGGGAAGATACTAAACTTGCTCAAGAAATATTATATCGAAATGGGCTAACATTAGGTCAATTTACCCCTCTCCAAATTTCATTCTCTTAGCATTTTCTAAAAGATAAACTACACGTGCAGCACATATGTTAAAATAAAAGTGGGGAATTAATATTTAAATAAGATATGTACGAGGGCAGTTTCAAAGTTTCCTCAACATATATTATATCGAAATGGGCTAACATTAGTCAATTTACCCCTCTCTAAATTTCATTATCTTAGCATTTTCTAACAGATAAACTACACGTGCAGCACATATGTTAAAATAAAAGTGGGGAATTAATATTTAAATAAGATATGTACGAGGGAAGTTACTAAACTTGCTCAAGAAATATTATATCGAAATGGGCTAAAATTAGGTCAATTTACCACTCTCCAAATTTCATTCTCTTAGCATTTTCCAACAGATAGACTCCACGTGCAGCACATATGTTAAAATAAAAGTGGGGAAGTATTATTTATATAAGATATGTACGAGGGAAGTTTCAAAGTTTCCTCAACATATATTATATCGAAATGGGCTAACATTAGGTCAATTTACCCCTCTCCAAATTTCATTATCTTAGCATTGTCTAACAGAGAAACTACACGTGCAGCACATATGTTAAAATAAAAGTGGGGAATTAATATTTAAATAAGATATGTACGAGGGAAGTTTCAAAGTTTCCTCAACATATATTATATCGAAATGGGCTAACATTAGGTAAATTTACCCCTCTCCAAATTTCATCCTCTTAGCATTTTCTAACAGATAGACTCCACGTCCAGAACATATGTTAAAATAAAAGTGGGGAATTAATATTTAAATAAGATATGTACGAGGGAAGTTTCAAAGTTTCCTCAACATATATTATATCGAAATGGGCTAACATTAGTCAATTTACCCCTCTCCAAATTTCATTATCTTAGCATTTTCTAACAGACAAACTCCACGTGCAGCACATATGTTAAAATAAAGGTGGGGAATTAATATTTAAATAAGATATGTACGAGGGAAATTTCAAAGTTTCCTGAACATATATTACATCAAAATGGGCTAACATTAGGTCAATTTACCCCTCTCCAAATTTCATTATCTTAGCATTTATTAACAGATATACTCCACGTGCAGCACATATGTTAAAATGAAAGTAGGGAATTAATATTTAAATAAGATATGTACGAGGGAAGTTTCAAAGTTTCCTCAACATACATTATATCGAAATGGGCTAACATTAGGTCAATTTGCCCCTCTTCAAATTTCATCCTCTTAGCATTTTCTAACAGATAGACTCCACGTGCAGCACATATGTTAAAATAAAAGTGGGGAATTAATATTTAAATAAGATATGTACGAGGGAAGTTTCAAAGTTTCCTCAACATATATTATATCGAAATGGGCAAACATTAGGTCAATTTACCCCTCTTCAAATTTCATTATCTTAGCATTTTCTAACAGATAAACTACACGTGCAGCACATATGTTAAATAAAAGTGGGGAATTAATATTTAAATAAGATATGTACGAGGGAAGATACTAAACTTGCTCAAGAAATATTATATCGAAATGGGCTAACATTAGGTCAATTTACCCCTCTCCAAATTTCATTCTCTTAGCATTTTCTAACAGATAGACTCCACGTGCAGCACATATGTTAAAATAAAAGTGGGGAATTAATATTTAAATAAGATATGTACGAGGGAAGTTTCAAAGTTTCCTCAACATATATTATATCGAAATGGGCAAACATTAGGTCAATTTACCCCTCTTCAAATTTCATTATCTTAGCATTTTCTAACAGATAAACTACACGTGCAGCACATATGTTAAAATAAAAGTGGGGAATTAATATTTAAATAAGATATGTACGACGGAAGATACTAAACTTGCTCAAGAAATATTATATCGAAATGGGCTAACATTAGGTCAATTCAGCCCTCTCCAAATTTCATCATCTTGGCATTTTCTAACAGATAGACTCCACGTGCAGCACATATGTTAAAATAAAAGTGGGGAATTAATATTTAAATAAGATATGAACGAGGGAAGTTTCAAAGTTTCCTCAACATATATTATATCGAAATGGGCTAACATTAGGTCAATTTACCCCTCTCCAAATTTCATTCTCTTAGCATTTTCTAACAGATAAACTACACGTGCAGCACATATGTTAAATAAAAGTGGGGAATTAATATTTAAATAAGATATGTACGAGGGAAGATACTAAACTTGCTCAAGAAATATTATATCGAAATGGGCTAACATTAGGTCAATTCACCCCTCTCCAAATTTCATTCTCTTAGCATTTTCTAACAGATAGACTCCACGTGCAGCACATATGTTAAAATAAAAGTGGGAAATTAATATTTAAATAAGATATGTACGAGGGAAGTTTCAAAGTTTCCTCAACATATATTATATCGAAATGGGCTAACATTAGGTCAATTTACCCCTCTCCAAATTTCATTATCTTAGCATTTATTAACAGATATACTCCACGTGCAGCACATATGTTAAAATAAAAGTGGGGAATTAATATTTAAATAAGATATGTACGAGGGAAGTTTCAAAGTTTCCTCAACATATATTATATCGAAATGGGCTAACATTAGGTCAATTTACCCCTCTCCAAATTTCATTCTCTTAGCATTTTATAACAGATAGTCTCCACGTGCAGCACATATGTTAAAATAAAAGTGGGGAATTAATATTTAAATAAGATACGTACGAGGGAAGTTTCAAAGTTTCCTCAACATATATTATATCGAAATGGGCTAACATTAGGTCAATTTACCTCTCTCCAAATTTCATTCTCTTATCATTTTTTAACAGATAAACTACACGTGCAGCACATATGTTAAAATAAAAGTGGGGAATTAATATTTAAATAAGATATGTACAAGGGAAGTTTCAAAGTTTACTTAACATATATTATATCGAAATGGGCTAACATTAGGTCAATTTACCCCTCCCCAAATTTCATCATCTTGGCATTTTCTAACAGATAGACTCCACGTGCAGCACATATGTTAAAATAAAAGTGGGGAATTAATATTTAAATAAGATATGTACAAGGGAAGTTTCAAAGTTTACTTAACATATATTATATCGAAATGGGCTAACATTAGGTCAATTTACCCCTCCCCAAATTTCATCATCTTGGCATTTTCTAACAGATAGACTCCACGTGCAGCACATATGTTAAAATAATAGTGGGGAATTAATATTTAAATAAGATATGAACGAGGGAAATTTCAAAGTTTCCTCAACATATATTATATCGAAATGGGCTAACATTAGGTCAATTTACCCCTCTCCAAATTTCATTCTCTTAGCATTTTATAACAGATAAACTACACGTGCAGCACATATGTTAAAATAAAAGTGGGGAATTAATATTTAAATAAGATATGTACGAGGGAAGTTACTAAACTTCCTCAAGAAATATTATATGGAAATGGGCTAACATTACGTCAATTTACCCCTCTCCAAATTTCATTCTCTTAGCATTTTTTAACAGATAGACTCCACGTGCAGCACATATGTTAAAATAAGAGTGTGGAATTAATATTTAAATAAGTTATGTACGAGGGAGATTTCAAAGTTTCCTCAACATATATTACATCGAAATGGGCTAATATTAGGTCAATTTACCCCTCTCCAAATTTCATTCTCTTAGCATTTTCTAACAGATAGACTACACGTGCAGCACATATGTTAAAATAAAGGTGGGGAATTAATATTTAAATAAGATATGTACGAGGGAAGTTACTGAACTTCCTCAAGAAATATTATATGGAAATGGGCTAACATTAGGTCAATTTACCCCTCTCCAAATTTCATTCTCTTAGCATTTGCTAACAGACAGACTCCACGTGCAGCACATATGTTAAAATAAAAGTGGGGAATTATTATTTAAATAAGATATGTAAGAGGGAAGTTTCAAAGTTTCCTCAACATATATTATATCCAAATGGGCTAACATTAGGTCAATTTACCCCTCTCCAAATTTCATTATCTTAGCATTGTCTAACAGATAAACTACACGTGCAGCACATATGTTAAAATAAAAGTGGGGAGTTAATATTTAAATAAGATATGTACGAGGGAAAATACTAAACTTGCTCAAGAAATATTATATCGAAATGGGCTAACATTAGGTCAATTTGCCCCTCTCCAAATTTCATTCTCTTAGCATTTTATAACAGACAGACTCCACGTGCAGCACATATGTTAAAATAAAAGTGGGGAATTAATATTTAAATAAGATATGTACGAGGGAAGTTTCAAAGTTTCCTCAACATATATTATATCGAAATGGGCTAACATTAGGTCAATTTACCCCTCTCCAAATTTCATTCTCTTAGCATTTTCTAACAGAGAAGCTACACGTGCAGCACATATGTTAAAATAAAAGTGGGGAGTTAATATTTAAATAAGATATGTACGAGGGAAGATACTAAACTTGCTCAAGAAATATTATATCGAAATGGGCTAACATTAGGTCAATTTGCCCCTCTCCAAATTTCATTCTCTTAGCATTTTACAACAGACAGACTCCACGTGCAGCACATATGTTAAAATAAAAGTGGGGAATTAATATTTAAATAAGATATGTACGAGGGAAGTTTCAAAGTTTCCTCAACATATATCGAAATGGGCTAACATTAGGTCAATTTACCCCTCTCCAAATTTCATTCTTTTTGCATTTTCTGAGAGATAGACTTCACGTGCAGCACATATGTTAAAATAATAGTGGGGAATTAATATTTAAATAAGATATGTACGAAAGAAGTTTCAAAGTTTACTTAACATATATTATATCGAAATGGGTTAACATTAGGTCACTTTACCCCTCTCCCAATTTCATTCTCTTAGCATTTTATAACAGATATACTCCACGTGCAGCACATATGTTAAAATAAAGGTGTGGAATTTAAATTTAAATAAGATATGTACGAGGTAAGATACTAAACTTGCTCAAGAAATATTATATCGAAATGGGCTAACATTAGGTCAATTTACCCCTCTCCAAATTTCATTATCAGCATTTTCTAACAGAAAAACTGCACGTGCAGCACATATGTTAAAATAAAAGTGGGAAATAATATTTATGTAAGATATGTACGAGGGAAGATACTAAACTTGCTCAAGAAATATGATATCGAAATGGGCTAACATTAGGTCAATTTACCCCTCTCCAAATTTCATTACCTTAGCATTTTCTAACAGATAGACTCCGCGTGCAGCACATATGTTAAAATAAAAGTGGGGAATTAATATTTAAATAAGGTATGTACGAGGGAAGTTTCAAAGTTTTCTCAACATATATTATATCGAAATGGGCTAACATTAGGTCAATTTACCCCTCTCCAAATTTCATTCTCTTAGCATTTTCTAACAGATAAACTACACGTGCAGCACATATGTTAAAATAAAAGAGGGGAATTAATATTTAAATAAGATATGTACGAGGGAAATTTCAAAGTTTCCTCAACATATATTATATCGAAATGAGCTAACATTAGGCCAATTTACCCTTCTCCAAATATCATTATCTTAGCATTTTCTAACAGATAAGCTCTACGTGCAGCACATATGTTAAAATAAAAGTGGGGAATTAATATTTAAATAAGATATGTACGAGGGAAGTTTCAAAGTTTCCTCAACATATATTATATCGAAATGGGCTAACATTAGGTCAATTTACCCCTCTCCAAATTTCATTCTCTTAGCATTTTCTAACAGATAGACTCCACGTGCAGAACATATGTTAAAATAAAAGTGGGGAAATAATATTTAAATAAGATATGTACGAGGGAAGTTTCAAAGTTTCCTCAACATATATTATATCGAAATGGGCTAACATTAAATAAATTTACCCCTCTCCAAATTTCATTCTCTTAGAATTTTCTAACAGATAGACTCCACGTGCAGCACATATGTTAAAATAAAAGTGGGGAATTAATATTTAAATAAGATATGTACGAGGGAAGTTTCAAAGTTTCCTCAACATATATTATATCGAAATGGGCTAACATTAGGTAAATTTACCCCTCTCCAAATTTCATTCTCTTAGCATTTTCTAACAGAGAAACTACACGTGCAGCACATATGTTAAAATAAAGGTGGGGAATTAATATTTAAATAAGATATGTACGAGGGAAGATACTAAACTTGCTCAAGAAATATTATATCGAAATGGGCTAACATTAGGTCAATTTACCCCTCTCCAAATTTCATTCTCTTAGCGTTTTATAACAGATATGCTCCACGTGCAGCACATATGTTAAAATAAAAGTGGGGAATTAATATTTAAATAAGATATGTACGAGGGAAGATACTAAACTTGCTCAAGAAATATTATATCGAAATGGGCTAACATTAGGTCAATTTATCCCTCTCGAAATTTATTCTCTTAGCATATTCTAACTGATAGACTCCACGTGCAGCACATATGTTAAAATAAAATTGGGGAATTAATATTTAAATAAGATATGTAGGAGGGAAGTTTCAAAGTTTCCTCAACATATATTATATCGAAATGGGCTAACATTAGGTCAATTTACCCCTCTCCAAATTTCATTCTCTTAGCATTTTATAACAGATAGACTCCACGTGCAGCATATATGTTAAAATAAAAGTGGGGAATTAATATTTAAATAAGATATGCACAAGGGAAGTTTCAAAGTTTCCTCAACATATATTATATCGAAATGGGCTAACATTAGGTAAATTTATCCCTCTCTAAATTTCATTATCTTAGCATTTTCTAACTGATAGACTCCACGTGCAGCACATATGTTAAAACAAAAGTGGGGAATTAATATTTAAATAAGATATGTACGAGGGAATTTACTAAACTTCCTCAAGAAATATTATATCGAAATGGGCTAGCATTAGGTCAATTTACCCCTCTCCAAATTTCATTATCTTAGCATTTTCTAACAGATATACTCCACGTGCAGCACATATGTTAAAATAAAAGTAGGGAATTAATATTTAAATAAGATATGTACGAGGGAAGTTTCAAAGTTTCCTCAACATATGTTATATCGAAATGGGCTAACATTAAATCAATTTACCCCTCTCCAAATTTCATTATCTTAGCATTTTCTAACAGATAAACTCCACGTGCAGCACATATGTTAAAATAAAAGTGGGGAATTAATATTTCAATAAGCTATGTACGAGGGAAGATACTAAACTTGCTCAAGAAATATTATATCGAAATGGGCTAACATTAGGTCAATTTACCCGCCTCCAAATTTCATTATCTTAGCATTTTCTAACAAATAAACTACACGTGCAGCACATATGTTAAAATAAAAGTGGGGAATTAATATTTCAATAAGCTATGTACGAGGGAAGATACTAAACTTGCTCAAGAAATATTATATCGAAATGGGCTAACATTAGGTCAATTTACCCCTCTCCAAATTTCATTATCTTACCATTTTCTAACAGACAGACTCTACGTGCAGCACATATGTAAAATAAAAGTGGGGAATTAATATTTAAATAAGATATGTACGAGGTAAGATACTAAACTTGCTCAAGAAATATTATGTCGAAAGTGGCTAAGATTAAGTCAGTTTACCCCTATCCAAATTTCAATTTCAAACCTTTTTCGAACAGACAGGAATTGCATGGACCACATATGTTAAAATCAAGTTGGGGAATTAATATTTAAATAAAATATTTACGAGGGAACTTTATAAAATTTCTTAAGAAATATAAATTCCGTTAAGAAGTTTTGTCCTCGATATACACATTCTGTGGAACGTATGGAAATTGATTGTTTCTCGTTTGATTTTTACTTGTTTTCTATTATTCGTTTGATAGTTTTTTTTCTTGAAATGCTAGAGCGAAAATTTCGTTTCTTGTTACTAGATTTTTAAGAATGAGACATGATTAAATAATTCCTCACTAGCATAGACTTTGACAATAAGACAGAAAAGACTTCAGCCTAAGTTTTTAAGATTGACATGCTTATTGATTTCTAATTATGTTTACTTCCCGTTCGTACAGAGTTTCGTTGGCGTGGATTATACACAGGACCGGATTGTCACATCTGGAGGCCCGGGGTAAAAAAATATGTGGTCCCTGCTGACATCGCCTAATACTTTTCTTGTGGAAGTACATAGGAAAATGTTTCATATTTTTGTCTTATTTTGTTTTTGATATCGATTGTGTCCTTATGATGCTTTTAGAAAACCAGTTGCGATTTTGATCAGAGTAGAGGCCTCTTTCTACCTGATGGCCCGGGGCTACAGCCCCCTAAGCCGCTCCCTTAATCCGGCCTTGATTATACATATAGTGAAAAATCCCATAAATGTTGCCAATTTCGACGAAAATTCACTTTACCCCATTCCTAATAATTGTCAAAAAACACACAAAATGGAATTTTTCACACGGGTTGGCATAAGTAAGACATTAAGAAGTAAGCCTTCTTTATTGCTCTAGTGACTGGCACATGTATATTTGGATCATGTGGCCCTTGGTTCATTCTCGTTGTGAATGTAATTTCATCATTATTCACTTTCCGTAATCATCCGTTTCATTTAGCCGAAAGGGCATTACTGTGTAATGTTAAACGAATTTTATTAAGAGGTAACTTAAGTAGCTACCTATGTGCAGAATTTGTTCGAAAGACAACCTCAAGTACATGTTATTAGTTGATTATCAATCTTATTTATTTCGAATCTGTACGGGACGTTGAAGCGCACTGGTAGAGCATTCACCTCTGGTGTCCCTGTTCAATCCTAGTTCATTCAAGTGAACTTTGAGGTGAAGAAATACCGTATGCTTGTGTTTTCCCGAAGTTCTCTCCTTTCGTCCCACTTTCCGCATTCAACCAATTAATTTATTCATGGTCACCATCAGCGTCTCTTTTAGCTTGCTTGGTATAATTGTAGGACGTAAAACTGAAAGGTTTAATTTAATTTATTCGAATCTCGAATGCAGAACAAATATATTTTTGATTCAATTGTGAATTACGTTGATTTCACGAGAATTTAGGATATAAAATTTACACATATTTGCAATTTAAATAAGCTATGTGCTTGATGTAAAGTTGAATAATATTTGTCCGGTACACTTTATGTATAGTACGAACTGATAAGGAGCGGGAAAATTCGCTGTAAGAAGATTCGTTGCACAGATATTTGGTGTATGGAAATCTCGGTGTGCGGAATACTAGGTGTAAAGAAAGATTCATTGTATTAGGCTGTGGGATCCATTAGAAACTTAACTTTGAGGATAAAGGAGGGTATTAGTTTTAAGTTGAAAGTTCGTGTAGAGTAGTGATGTTGCCGACGGATCGTCAAAGGCTTTGACTACATGACTTCCTAATTAGTTTTCTAATCTTAGAACCTGGAGAAAGTGAGAGAAAGTGTATCATGTTAATTGGTACATGGTGAAAGTAGGTGATGGGTTTTCATGTGAAGTGAATGATATGTATTACATGATTTTTATTTTTGTATTATTTCTAATAATACACGTTAAAATTTGTATAGCATAATTTGCTTTCGTAATAATTTTTATTTTTGCTGACGTGGGAAGCTCTGCCTATGTATTTACTGTTTTTATTAATTTTAATTGGATTATTTGATAAACAATTTATATTTTGAGGGGTTGTACGCATAAGCGTACTTGAGCACTATGAGTGAGCGTACTAAAAAGCTCGTTGTTAAATGTGATTGTGAAGCAATTAATTATTTGTTTTTACTGTGAAACGATGAACAATCTATGATTGTGATCTAATTAAATTATATGGCATATTTCAACATTATTTACGGATTTTATTTTGAATGGAATATTTGAATAGCAACTTGTATTTGAGGATTAGCTTTTTTCCTAAGTACTCGATCAGTATGTGTGTGTGTACTAAAAAAGCTCGTTGTTAAAAATTTGATTGTGATTGAATTAATTACTTTTACGGGTCGTATACTTTATTGTTTCGTATTATTTATAATAATACTCTTTGTTAAAAATTGTTTTGAAGTATTAAGTGGTAAGAGGAAATAAACTGTAGTCATGCGGGACTTTTTGAGGCATTGTATGCATAAGTATAGTCGAACACTATGTGTGAGCGTACTAAAAGCTCATTATTAAAAATTATTTTGGAATCTTTGATTATTTGATAGTTTGCTGTGCAAACTCGTTGCTAAATATATGATTGTGAACATATTAAGAACTTGTAGAAGTTCTTGATGCTGAAGCAGTTTTCAGATAGGTCCTTCTTGATCATGCTCTGGAGGCTACCTGAGGTGTATGCAAGCGTTTGGAACTTTGATGAAGTGAAAGTTGCTGACGTATGGTATTGATCTTAGTGCTACGTGATCAATGCATTAGTAAACAATTATGGCGCCACGGTGAGTAGACTTGACAGAAAACCGCCATTCAATTATCAACCAAGTATGGTATCACGGTGAGTAGACTTGAAAGAAAGCCTGCATTCCATTAGCAATCAAGCTTTACCCCCTAGCGGTAAGTAGATTTGAAAGAAAACCACCGACTATAGAAAAGAACTTTGGCTTTGCGTAATTTGAACACGTGATTACCTTGTGGGTACGAAAATACTTTAAATACAGGTTATAAGAGACAAAATATATAAAGATACATCATGCAGTCGTATGAGAAAAAGGAACATTGTAATACTAATATTGAAGTATCATCATCAGATGACGAAAGAGAATTACACGAATCATCTTTAGATGAAGAATTTGATATTGACGGAATAGAATCACCATCACTAACAGTTTCAGAAACTCCACCCTCATCCCCACCGATATCAAGAACATCAAGATTTGAGTTTAGACTGCTGTTGTAATAGCAAAAAATTGGATCAAGAATATATAAAGAAAGCTATTGAAAAATGGGATTTTAACGATATATTAAATATGCGACGGGTGTAGAGAAGATCCTATCATGATTATGCTCATGATTGTATGAATGTAACCCCAAAATTATTGGAAACCAGTGCATGGAGTATTATAGCAAGCTCTAGTGTTGAAGAAGATGTGTTTCACCTGTATGCCAAGATACATATTATTGGAATATTAACAAGAGAAAAATTTTATGAAATGTATTTGGAATTATTAAGCGACACAAACTATTATCAGGAATTACTGGAGGTGCTATTAAGAAAAGACAGACAGAAATCAAACATTCCAGAGTGAAAAATGTATTTAAATCGTGGTAGTGTTTTATGTGTGTTATGTACTGCTGATAATGTTAATGTAAATTGTATATTAAAAAAATAAAAGTATACTTACGTAATAATAATACATTTGAATGCATGGAATGCGAATTAAATATTCTTCATCATTGTACTTGTCTTCATAATACTGGATCACTTGCAGCAAAGTACTTATCTCCTTGATAAAACTATTAGTGAACTTTTTGAAGTGTATGAGCAAGAATACAGCAAAACACATGATCTTTTAAGAAACACAGAATTTGTTGGACAAATTATACCAGCGCACGAATGAAATTTCACCATGCGTAAATCAATTTATGATTGATATGCCAGGTATTAAAATGTCTGATAACGAATTTATTATTCGTTAGTTTTGTCTAAGCACATGCGATGATACAGTAAGTTTTCACTGCTTGGTAAAATCTCCAATGGATTATAATTTATTGTCATTAGAATGCCAAGAACAAATTGATTGGCTACAATTAAATTTACACGGTTTGAAGTGGTATAGTAAAACTGGATATACTGTATCATTCATACGCAACTTTGTATAACATTAGTGTGCAAAGAATTCAATCGTTTATTGTAAAGGTCTAGGGAAATCTCTTTGGATTAAGAGAATATCTGCATTAGATAAAGTTATTGATTTAGAAACAAAACATTGTCCTTTATTAAACGACTTGTCTGGAAATACATTTAATGAATATTGTTCTTTTCATACAAATAATGTAAAGTAATCAGGATGTGCATTTCGTAGCACACAACAGTTGAATTATTGGTGGAAATATGAAAGATGAACAGCATTAAGTAATGCATTGCAATGAAAAACTGTAAAAAATGCAGGAATGTAATTTTTTAAAAAAAATATTATAAATTTTAAAAAGCTGATAAAAGAATTGTATGTATATAAAATAAAAAATTGTAAATATATAATAATAGAAAATAAAAAATTTTGAGTTATCTTTTTAAAATTTTATTTACATGATTATAAACAATATTATCATTCATTATCAAATTTCTTGTTAAATATTTTTATACAATTTCGAAATGATTAAGTGCGAATAATATGACGCAAGAAGAATAATACCAAATATCTGCACAACACACATTCATCATCTTGATATTGCTGACTATTTGTAAAATATATTTTAGTACTTTTTGATAAAAAGTGTTTTTATTTCTTTAAGAATTACCATTGCAAGACTATCAAAGTAGAAAACATGTTTTTTCGTTGATATACACTGCAACCCGGTGCGAACCAATTGAATCGGATGTATTAAGATTAATTGCAAGTGCAGCAGGTGGTTCTACCATTACAAGAAATTTGTCAATTGAAAAATTCCAGTAACACTTGCACCAGTCACTTTATCAATTAGTAATACTTTTTAACAAATCGTCACTATACATGATGATTATTTTTAAATTGTAGTAGGAATATAATTTTCACTGTTATTCACATGTAAAACCTAATCATACACTTTTACATATTCACTATATAATAATGCTTCATGAACACTTTACCTATTTTGTCCAAAAAGATGATTTTTATGTGCACACTTGTGAACGTGAAAACTTAATACAGTATACTTTGGACAGTTTATTTCTTCTAAATTTGTAACTTGTCTTTGAAGAATTTCATGAAGAAAACACTTTCTAGTTATTCCATATGTGGATGGTCTCACGCCAAAGTGAACTAACTCCAAATTTCTATTTTTTGAGTTAAACATGGGAATAAGTTATAAATTATGTAGTCTTTCTTATGGCAAAATGAACCAAGCTATTTTGTAAAATGATATTTTTTTACGATAGGATTTTTGTTTGGCATGAGGTTAGCAACACTGGGTTTAGGACGACAGAACGAACTATCTACACAAACAAGATGGCTTCTCCGGGAGTTAGTTCAAAACGAACGCTGAGAAATGTTCGCGTTAATTATGCAGATGAAGACGATTCTGACATAAGTTGTGGATCCTCAGATGTCTATAAACCAGATTCTGATGCGGGAACGTCTGAGACAGGCAGGCATATTTTGTTTATTGGTCAAATTAGATCAACAGAGTAATATTGTGTTTCTTATCCTGTGTTATAAATTCGAGTTAAACTCTTCAGATGCCAAAGTGAACTAACTTTAAAAAACAGTTTGCGAACGCTCGTGTGAGTGACATATTAGATGTATAACAGTATGGCAAATTTCGCAACTATATTACACACTAAATGTTAAAATTATTGAGTATTAGTGACCAAATACGGAATAGTGTACTTATTTCCAGAGCAATTTGTATTTAGTTCATTTTGGCATGTCAAGAGTATTATCACTTTTCATCAGTTCGAACGAAAAGAGATGGATCATAGCAATAAATAGAACTCTCAGAATCCTGATGTATGAGCAACTGACGAAACAATAAGAGTATTACAAGGCTGAACCCGACCCATGACCCAAGTAGCTGTTTGACCCGACTCGAAGCTTAAAAGATTGACCTGACCCGTAACACGAGTACATCTGACCCAACCCGTGATCCGAGTTAGAAAGACCAGATCCGTGACCCGAGTTTCCCTGACCCGATTCGACCCGTTTGAGAGCACTAATTAGTACAGAGGGAACGCTGACAGTATTCTACTTTCTGCGAGTTACAACAGACTTTTGAAAATATAACTCGAACAAACTAGAATACTGTCAGCGTTCTCTCTTCGTATCAATGGCAAACCAAATACCAAAGTCTTATGCCATAGTGAACTAAGTTACAATTTGTACTAATATTATTGTATTTTGCACTATTATTTTGTTGTTACCCACTTAATATTCGTCGCAGTTGAAAGATCAATATTTGTAACAAAAGATAGAAATAAAGCTATATTTTCAAGTGTTATGGAGATTTTTTGAAACAACTAAAACTTTAAGCCTCGATTTCTCAAAAAGCTGTTTTTGGCGGTTGGTTCACTTTGGAATGAGACCATCCATGTGTAAATACTGGTAGTATTTGAACAATATGATTGATGTATCTCCTTAAGATGTGAATACTCTACATACCCTTCGTGCCAGGTAATGCCATACATATTTTCGCTTAGATACTTGTTTGTATTTACGGATGGCTCAGATAACTTATTTAATGGATATGGTGGTTTAAATATCCAATCTTGAAAAAGAGAACGTCAGAACTTATAATGGCTAACTCCTTTACAATAAACTCATCTTCGTTATCGTGATACGCCAAGAACTGTACAACAACCCGCATTATAATCAAGTGAATAAATTAGAAGGTGTTATCAGTATAAATATTTATATCTTTGTCTACTTGTTCAAAGTAATCGAAATGTGCATACACGATACATGTAACCGGTTCAGTTCAAGTTGCTGAAAATGATACTTTTAAGTTTACAGGCGATGGATGGATAATATCCAACAACAACTTTACTTTTCATAGGCTCTGCAGTTTTAAATTTGTACCATATAACATTTTCCCCTTCGGTAACATTATAACATTTTAATGGAATAGGTACTTCGTTTAACCCTACATACCAATCGCATTCTGATAATCGTATGTTATTTTATAATTGATTAATAAAATGTGTTGGACTTTTTGTAAGATATACATTTGTACTAGCGTTTGAAACTAATGTAATGTAAAAACTATCAATACTTTCAGAAATCACTTTCCTTTAAAGTGAAGTGTTAAGTTTGAAGTTCCGATACGAAATGGTAATTTTAATCCGTATTCATATTTTAAGTTTACTTCTATCGTATCAAAATATTTCTTTTCAACTTTAACATAATACGGTGAATGAGACACAAAAGATTTTACATGACCGCGTTGTACACAATATATACACTAAGTTTTAGAACTATTGGCCCGATATTTTGCTGCTGTTTTACAATATCAACGCATACAGTAATTGTATTGGGAATATTATAATCTAAATTACATGGAAATTTTCAACGTGTTAATATTAAACCAACATTTCTAACTTTTGTGTATATTACATTTTTGATATCAAGTGTGCTTTCATTAATAATCCAAAAATATGTTGTAATCCCGGTGTAATACCAACCATACATTGATCTTCTAATTATAAAGAATGTTTAATAACAATTTGATTTTTATTTTGTAAATATTGTAACATACGAACATTTTCAGGAACCAACTGAAGAATAGATTCAATAGAAGAATAATATCCAGGTGTTATTGGAATATGATGACGTTCAACTTTATCATCGATAACAGTAGTAATTATTATTTCTTCATTTTCGGCAACATTATAAAAACTCCACGGAATGTTAATTTCTGTTAATGCAACACCTTATTTCCCATCAATTAAATCAATAGGTTGTGCTAATTTAACTCGAAATGAAGCTGTAGCATTATTATCGAAAAGTTTACTACTGGCATTTGAAAGAAGAGTAACGTAAACTCATGTGTAAAGTTTGAAGTCATTTTGCAGACTGAATAGAATCTGGCCTAATCCAAGAATTCATAGTTGCCGGATATCCTAGCCATTTTCCATATATCCACCCATTTTTGCGTTTTAATACTTTTTCAATTAGATAAGTTGTTTTTGAATTTATAATTACTTTTTGTAATTCTTCTGCATAAAATATTCCTTTAGTTTCTTCGCCACTCCAATCTTTTAAATAATAAGTTACAGGATTTGCTTTAATACATTTATCTACAATAAATATTTCTTGCGACCATTTAGGTAAATATCCTTCTAATATATGTTTATACTTACCAACACGTACATAATCATCCGTACTAAATTTACAACTTGTATTTTTTATTTCCCGTATTTACGTATAATTTTTTCCACACTTGATTTATATTGAAATCATTTACTTGTGTGGGTGCCATTTTAATACTTGAATGATATGAATGATTATAATTATTTACAATTTGATCTAAAACATTAATATATAGATAATTATTTTTTGCAGTAAAGTATCGATACAATCTTTCTTTTAATGCTCTTATAAATCGTTCTGCTAAAGCACATTTAATTTCGGAATCAACACTATAATGATTAGTTTCATATTCTTTTACATGACGATTACAAAATTCTGTTCCTAAATCTGTTTGTATATTAAAGACAAGTAACTTGAAATTTTTTTAAAAAAAATCTTATTGCTTTTGCCATTTTCAGAACGTTTTTTTGTTTTCAATGGAACACAATATGCATAACGTGAAAAACTATCAGTACAACATAATATATATTTATAATTTTAATTTTTTTTATATTTTTCATATCCCCTAAATCCATTTGCAATGTTTCATTTGGTGCACTAACATAATACTTTTTCTGTTCAAAAACTTCTACGAGCTGGTGCATGTATTGTATAAGCATCTTCAGAAGCTAACCAATTTTGAATTTTTTTACAAAAGTTTGTTTTAGAAAAGTGTTGTAATGTTTGTATACTCGACAAAGAATCAGGATTTGAATAATCATACTATAGTTTTTGAATATTTTGTCGTTTTACATACTATATTCTTTCCAATGTTTAAATAAATTAGATACTGCTGTAGGATTAGACAATGATTTACTTAATTTATGTTTAGGTTGTCTTTTACTACTACTACTACTAATACCACTATCATTACTATTCAGTAGTGATGCTGGAGTGCCAATAAATTATTTAGGAGCATTAACCTTTTTGGGATGCTGGCTTTTTGGGCTATTTTTTAGACTTTCAGTCAAGCAGCTACTGCATCGTCACTATTTATCGTAGGAAAATGGTTTATAACTCATTCTCTTCAGAATAAAGCTGGCTTTCAAATGGTGCCACTTGCATGCTCATACCATATACTAGAAGCGGGAAAAAATGTCAAAGTGAAAATTTCGGAGGGAAAATTTTTTCCTCGAACTTTGGCCCCCCTGGAATCCCCCCTGTGTGAACGTTGCCATCTAAAAAAATCTGGTAAATAGTACTTGGTATACTGAATGTGTGTGCCAAATTTCAAGTTTCTATCTTGAATAGTAAGGGCGGGAGAAATTTTATCAAAAATTCCCACAATGCCCCAAATTACCACAAAACACTATGATCTCAGGGAAAAAATTTCCTGAGACATCCCTAATTACCCTAGGGACATTTGTCGATCATATTCTCTTCTGAATCGAACTGCCTTTCAGGCGGTACCATTCACATGTCTCCATCATGTATCTAAGGCGGGAAATTCCAAAAAAATGGATTTTTTGGTCTAAATTTCCCTTTTTTCAACTTTCAGCCCCTCAGGACCCCCCTGTTTTAACGCAGAAATCTGAGAAAAATCTGTTAAATGCTACTCGCTGGACTGAATGTTTGTGCACAATTTCAATCTTCTAGGTGCAAAAGTAAGCCCGCCAAAAAATATATACCCACCATGTCCCATTTTTCCCTATATAGAAAAAATCACTGAGACGTCCTTAAATACCCTAGGATAATCATTCGACCGTCATTCTTTTCAGAATGGAACTGCCTTTCAGACGGTATGACTCACGTGTCCCCATCATGTATGTGAGGCGGGAAAATGACGAGAAACCGGATTTTGGGGGTAAAAATATCCCTTTTTCACCCTTTTGCCCCTCTGGTTCCCCCCTGTTTTAGCACTGACATCAGAACAAAAAAATCTGGTAAACACTACTCGACGGACTGAATGTTTGTGCAAAATTTCAATCTTCTACGTGAAAAAATAAGCCCGCCAAAAATATTGAACATAATCTTCATAAGGGAAAATTTATATTACAAAATTATGACCTCATCACCTCCTATGTATGGACGCAGGACGGTCTGAAACCATACGTAATGTCTTCTACAATGTATCTGGACTTGAAAAACAAAAAGAACGGACGAAAAAGCTCAAATAGAAAAGAAATAATGCAATGTTCCATGAAAAATGCGTATCGTACAAAATGTACGATAAGATCCCCAAAGGGTTAAGATATATTTAATAAATTTTTAAAATCATGAATATCTATAGAATTTCTTGAATATTTTCTTGTACGAACAACATCATTTACCAAATCTATAATATTTGAACCAGGTATTGCTTTTCCTTGGATACGTACTATGCCAGACTTATCCTATTGAACTTTATCAGAATTTGTCAACTTTTTAAATAATAGATCTGTTTTCCTACGTAGTGCTTTTGGTACTGATTGTAAAATGTCTGATACAAATGGCAAATAGCAATATTGTTCTCATGCTGAAAAGTTGATAATTTTTCTTTTTCTTTTTCCTGAATAACAGGTAATGTAATAGGTTTATGTGAAGAAGATGTATATTGTAAATAACAATGCAAAGCTTGCTGATATAATTTCCATTTTTATTGTACACTAAGATCATGACGTTTTAAAATATCATTCCTTTCTTCATCTAAACGTGATTGATGTGAATCTATAGATTTAAGATTGTATCGAATTTCATGTACAGCATTTTCAGGAACTAAAATCATTTTACGTAATTCTGAAGTAGTTATCTACTAAAAATACTACTGCCAAATGCTGCAAGAAGTGGTCCTAAGATTAACGGTAGAAGCGCAGCACGTTTTTGTAGTAACAACTCCTTTTTCTTCAATGCAGTACGCTGCTGAGATAGAACACGTAAGATCTTTTTATGTCCACGTAAACGTTGCTTCTGACGAGAATTTAAAGGGATGTTTCCTTTTATTATGTTTTAGCTACTTGAAAAATTGTTCTTATTAAATCCCCTGAAGCATTTTGTAAACTTTGTTTGCGTTTTGTATTCTTGCATTGGCACAGATCACGGAGCGTGTTCTAGTGTTGTTCCACCTTCAACATCTTGATGCAGACTAAAAGAAAATCTGTATGCATGTCTTTTACGTTAGCGTACACATACATGATATCATTGGGAAAAATATTTGTACGTATACGCAATACATCGTTTGTTTTTTGTGCCAAGTCAAGTAATAAATAAGTGTGAGGCTCCCGTGTTACTTCTTCGAACACACACACGATTTCTTTACTATACCGAGGCATAATCTGCCTTGCTAAATATTGTATTTGTAATTTATCACGTGGATTTTTAAATACTATAATATAATGTGCATTTAAACTAATATCACGTGCATGTTTTCCTCTTGGAAATATATTTTGAATAATAAATATTACGGTCAACTTTTTATGATGTGCATACTTGGTAAATAAATTAGGAACATCACCATCGGTTTCTGACATTCAATAATCAAGTATTAATAATAAATTTTCTTTAATTTGAAAATTATTCATGTCAGGTATTCCCTCTACAAAACGTATTTTTACATGTGTGTCCAAGTTTGGTATACTGCACCATAACACCAAACAATATCTATAAATTTTATACTAAACATTTGATCACGTTCATTAAGTACTCGATTTACAAAACATGTTTTCCCAGCCCTTGACGGGATTGCAATGAAAATAGCAGACGGACGTTGAAACTTTAACATCTTGTACTGAAATGAATGAGTACAATAGAATTTTTTGTTTTATATATATATATATATATATATATATATATATATATATATATATATATATATATATATATATATACACTTACACAGAAAGAAAAAAATAAAGCTTGTGTTGATTAGATTTAACGACTTTTATATAAAAAACAATGCAACAAGAAAAATTAAAGCTTGTAATTACTAGATTTAACACCAAGTTTGCATAACAAGCAAAATATTTCATGCTTACGCTTACATAGCAAGCGAAATATTTAGGGCTACGCCTATTCTGAGCTTGCATAGTAAACCAAAGATTTAATGCTTAGGCTTGCCAGCCGTAGCCTGTTCTGAGCTTACATGGCACGTGATATATTAAATGTCTACGCCTGTTCTGAGCTTGCATAGCAAGCGCAATATTTAAAGGCTACGCCTGTCTTGAGCTTGTATACCAAGCGATATATTTAATGGCTACGCCTATTCTGAGCTTGCATAGTAAGCGAAATATTTAATGGCTACACTTGTTCTGAGCTTGCATGGCGAGCGAATAAAGAAAACATACATTCATTCAGATTACATTCACTCGTTCGTGGGCCTATAACCGTAAGGTACACTTGCACGTTTTTGTTTAGGTTCATCGTCAGTAACGTCAATTTCGTCAATATGTTTTCGTTTTTTGTTGATCTCACGGTGTGTGTTTGTCTCTTTACAGCTAAAGATACGGAACCCTGGTCTACGCACGATGTTATTTGGATTTTCTATTACTGTGGACTCTAATTGTCCAGACACTAATTTATAGAAACTGTCAAAGTTAATTTTCTGAGAGGCCCTATCATTTAGTGTTATCCCCCTAATTTCGAATTTATGCCAAACATTCCCTTGGGCATTTGTTAGCCTCATTGCGTAATTTTTGGCGCCTAAACCGATAAATGTTGTAAACTCCCAACCTTCTGGAATTTCATCAGTTAGATCACCCAAATAGTTTCCAAGCGGAAACAAAGATTCCTAATTTTTTTTCTGTATATACATAATACTGTCGGTTTCACAGTAGTTTGCTCTGTCTGGTCCAACAGCCCACGAAGCAATAAATGCAGCTAAAATGACATTTGAAAATTCGTGAGGGGTATTTTCAATCTCAATATAACTTTATAAGATGATTAAAAGATCGTCATTAATTGGGTCCACACTTTGAATTTCATACCTAGCCGTTGTTAAATACCTAGAAAAACGTAACTTCGTTACTATCGATTACACTATTCGACATATTAGTACGCTGTCCCCATTTTCCAGATAATGAGTTGAGGTAAAATTTTGCACATTGCCTCAATTCTGGGTTCGGCCTAATGTTATTATAATTTAAATCTATGCCTTCATGGGCATAATAGTCTTCGATATATTTTTGCTTGCCTTCTTCAGTTTTACAATAAGCAGGAAATACAGAGGCTTCCTCCTTCATCTGAAGGAAGGAATTCACGTAACTTCCAAACAAATCCTCTTCAGGATCCATGAGTTCAAATTCCCATATTTCATGTATATCGAGTATTTTGTACCCTTTTTAAAGAGCCAGGTGTAACTCTGGAGTAGAAAATGTTACTGTAAGAGTACATTCAGGATCACTATAATTACAATCGTTAGTGTATTCCTCCTCCATACATGTACGGCAAAGACCAAAAAGTAATCGGCCTCCCGCAACGTACGGGAGAATTGGAAAATACGTTTTTGGCGGCAAGATAGTGCATTTCACTACACTATGTATATGTTCCACATCTGGAAAGTCCGGCCCTGTATGTATCTGAGGTGATTTAACAGGCATAGGTTTACGTGACATTACGAACGAATAAAAGCTTGTAATCTCGGCGTAACATAACTTCTCATTACTCGTACAATTCACGTAAGATCAAAACACTTTAGTGCGTCCACCATTGTAACAATTCTTGGGAATAAGGAAAACAGGCATGTTACTACAACGTTCTTTAATAAATTTTGTACGTCCTTATCCGTCTTCTCATCCCAAGAACATTCTTATCCCAGGTTTCATATAGGTTTATACCTAGACTTTTTAGCTACTTCCGGCGGAGCATTGTTTGCTTGCATCTTTTTGTTCATTGTATTGTACGAGTCTTGAGCGTCATGCAATATGGCGTCGCAGTTAAAAGGATAACAAAGGGACATGAATGCCAAAAGCAACCCATAAAGTCGAAGGCCGCGTTAAGTCTTTCATGGCATCCATCGACTTGGTACCTACCAATATACTTTTCCCAACCTCTCCTAGCATGCTGTGTAACAACCCGTTTTACCGGTTGTTTACATTTATGTTGAGGTTGGCCCCCGTATGGTGCTACTGTACCAATCATATTGTTTTGTTATTCGTGTTACGTTGTTTGTTATATTCTTCAGTAATGCTAATTCGTTCTCTGTTACTAATAAAGGCACAGATGCAATAAATCTACTCAAACTAATTTATGATATGAGACACGAAACACACCAAAAATCTTAATCCGAAAATTCGAATGTTTCTCTAAAGTTGGTTATTATGGATTTAGTTCAAGTTACATCAAGAGCTTTTACACCTTTTATATACGTTATTGTTAGAAACGATCTTAATATCTAATTAAACCTAATTAGCTAAATTTTTATATTACCTTGTTGATATTCGCACTTCTAAAACGATGGAAATGTTCTGCTTCGCATGTTTCACTCAGTTGTTAATAATATAGTGGTAGTTCTTGTTATTATCGCAAGAGGGTGTTTGAATCGCTATTTGATGCATACGTGATGCTGATTATAAAACATGGCGATTGAAGAACTGTTGGGAGTTTTTGTTACCGAGGTAACCATTCAATATTAACATGGCCTGAGTAGGTGAATTTTAAATTTTATATTATATAGTAATTTTTCGTAATTAGAGAATTTAATTCAATAGATAAATTGACTGTTTAGGCGGCTAGGTGCCGGTACTGCGATATAATTGCTATAAAAATGTTTTAATTATAGTAATGTATGTAATATTGAAAACGCGTTTATCGAGGCCTGGTTCCGAGAGAGGGAAGGCCCAGTTAATCATTATGTATTAGTGTGTATAGACGGTGGCCGTGTCAGTGCTCCTAAATTTTGAAATTTCGTAACAAAAACGTTAGAATTTTGATAATAACCTTGTTGAATTCATCGTTTAGGTCAACCTAGTTTATTGGTTTGGAAAAAGAAACAAGGAGCCTGACTCAAAATTTATAAATAACCTCCTTTTGGCAAAAGGCCACCGAATATCACCTCCGCCATTATTATAAATATAAAGTAATGGGGCAGGAGGTGTAGCTGTCGAAATCCGTTCCTTCCGTCTACAAGGACTGCCTTCTGTAAGTTTTATAGAGTGTCGAACTGGTGGCCTGAAGAAGTGGAATTCGACGTGTCAAGTTGCAGGTGGGACAAATCGTAGTCTTTCCTGCAGAGTCAAAGATTCAAGGAGCCTGTCTGTGTAAAGGTCTCGGAGAACTGGTAATATCAGAACTTTCCTTTCCTTCTAATTCTAGACAGTATGGTAATCTATGGAATGGAAATCTTCATGGCTAATATGTGCAACTAAGCAAGAGTGCGTTACGCGTTCGTAGCTCACCATATTTTGTCCACTCAAAGATATATGTCATAAACATATGTGATAAAATTGAAATGTGATCGAATTATTAACTTTGTTACTTTTAATACGTCCATTTGAAAATCGTCTTGGGAAAGTGTGTGTTTCTATTACGTCATAGATTAGCCTGACCAGGTAGAATTTTACTTTGAACATGCCTCTGAATCTTGCCCCATAATATGTTTTGTCTGTTTGGTGTAGGTTAGGTAGAATTTTACTTTGAACGTGCCTCTGAATGTTGCCCCATAATATGTTTTGTCTGTTTGGTGTAGGTTAGGTACAACTTCACTTTGAGCGTGCCATTAGTTCGGTATGAAATTATCTATTCGTGACTACGTATTAAATGCATATTTGCCTTGTCGTAAGTGGATTTAGAATAATCAAATATCACTCAACTTGCCCCTCTTGGATAAAATGTAATATGTCATGTGTATCCATCACTCTTAAAGACGAATTGAATTTGAAATTATGACAGTTTTCATAATGGCGTTCTAGTATTTTTGATGATATGTGAACTCTGTCGTATAGATGTAGATTTTTTTCTTTCATTGACCACTTGTAAATATGTCATTTTTCGTACCATTAACAGTAGTGCTTGTCATAGTAGATGTATTATGTAACTGATACATAAGCCAAAGTAAATATATGCTACTTACTCACCTTTAAGTTGAAATGAAAATATAGTAGCAGTAATACGGGTTTATGTTTGTTGCTTTATTTGATGAATGACAGGGGTTATAAGTAACGAACGTCCATATAATAATACTTTTATAAATAAATAAGTAAGGAGGATGGACCACTAATTCTTTGAGTGATCATGATTTAAATGTGTATTAATGAAGATATTGAACGTTTGAGAATCTAAACAATGATTTTGTACTAAATAACGTAACAACAGAAATACATAAAATGTATTTGAAATACTGCGATGTAGGCAAATATTCAACAACATGTTTTTCTTTTCTAATGTTTATTATTGTGTAACTATTTAATGATGGGCATGAATAATTAGTCACGATAATCCGGCTTTATAATTTCGAATACTGCTCATAGATTTAAGTTCATACAATTCTAACTACCCATATGTAGTACAGTAGAGCGTCGATTATCCGAAGTAATTGGGGGACAAGGGTGTTCGGAAAACTTGTTTGTTCGGATAATTGAACTGTACGTGTTTATTTGCCAAAAAGAAGTACTGTACAGTAAATTTATTCATAAAAACAGGCATCTCTTTAAGTATTACAAATTAACGTACAAAGGCAACTTTAGTAGGAATATATAGTATGTGGTACAGTTTACTAAACAAAAATATGTACATATTACATACGCATTTTGCTGGCGGCTTGGCCGGTCAGCAGCGCCTTATGAATGCCCCATTAGAAACAATGTTCCGCCAGGAGTGGCTCAGTGCGGCGACTACTGTGAGAAACTTGGTTTGTGAGTGAGGGGGATGATGGACGGTAGGGTGGGAGAGTAACAGGTGAGAGCGAGTACACACTTCGGTTAAGCGGTCGTTCGGTTGACCGACGTTCGGATAATCGACACTCTACTGTATAATTTTTTTACATAACTGAAATTGCAATTCAGTAACAGTGTTAAATTTTCTTTCACTCTTGGTTAGCTGCTGAAACAAAAACTTGAAATCTTTTGATATCTTCCGATGCGCATATGAATTTGTTAGGTTAGATTAGTCATAGTAAATCATAATTCATTTCTGATAAATGTAAATGTACGACATTTTTCATACGTTAGAGACAGTTAGGATATCTAAAGCTAATACCTAATATTTTTTCTATTTATACCCTGGAATTGTATTGTTATAGCTGGATTTCTATCCCTAATTGTTCTTCCATATACATAAGCCATTGCATAGCGTTAGTACTATATTTTGTCTTATGAAGGAAACCCAACGTGGGAATTACGGGAATAGTATTTTCAGGTAAGTACAAAGTACGATATGTACGCATTGCAAGACTTGCAATGGTGGATGATGTAATGTAGCATTGCAAACCATTCGTTTTCTCCTCAATAATATCACTAAATATGATGATCGCTTCTGGTAGAATTCTAACATCATTTTCAAAATAAGCTAGCAATTCCTTTTGCAGGTTAAACTTCTCGCCACTTAACACACGTTCTTTGTGCCAGGCTGTTAATTGTTCTTTTTCGTCAGTGCTTCGTCCCTCAGGGTCATAGAATTCAAGCGGGGGATAGGAACCAAGATAATTTTGATTTTCTTCTGTATTAAACAAATATGGGGAATCTCCCTTCTTTAAATTTTGACTAAGGCCTAGAGTTTTGGGGGAGTTTGGATAGTTTGCAGCCAATAAAGAAAAAAGAATATTTTTTTAAAATACGATTTCCAGTGTTAATATTAAAAAAATTCTGACCCTGAATAAGTACACTAGGAATGATATCCTGCTCCTCTATTACATTTCTAAGGCAAAAAGACCATCGTATTCTGCTCCTCTATTACAGTTCTAAGACTAGCATTATGGCCGACACAAATTTTACGGCCAAAGGCAGGGCGTTCTATTAATGCATTATTAATAAAATCCGTCATTGTCTTAAAAGAAAACGATTTCCAATGCTATCATCACGTCTTACATGGTTCATCAATTCCTTTAGTTATACAATTATGACAAATATGTTTACAACATATGTTTACAACATATGAGCACTACTTTATGTTCCCTTTCACCGCACACATTTGGTGTCTTTAACATCGTTTCCACATCATAAGCAATGTACATAAACCTATTAGTATGTACAGGTTTTGTCTTTGTACAATACATGTATGGTTATATCAACATTCATACTGCACGTTGAACAGGAATGCTCAGCACAGACATGATTTCATTTTCGACGCCTGTTATCAAAAATGCCCCACAATCAATGCAGACCTTAGTGTTACATACAGATCTAGCCGCTTTATTACGCTTCAAATGATTTTCAAAACACACACCCTCAGAAAATCTGTATTGCATGCATTACTTTTAATTTTTTTAGTAGTATAGTCCTGTTCGTGTTTGCATTTGCAAAGAGAACACTGAATTTTACACTTGTGTTTATATGACAACCCATTATAAGGTTGGAAACAATAATAACAATACTGCCGTTTACCAAGCAAAGTTTTAATATTGGGAATGGCTTCAAATGGCCAATACTGTCACCTCTCTCATAGCAAACAAAAATCTTATTTTCTGCATACTCTCCTGGGTAACGAATTATATATTCCCGGTTTTTTCATGTTTCTTATACATCACAATTTGATACTCGCCATTTAAATATGCTTGAAACGTACCCACATCTTTAAAGTCACATCCACCCTTTGTTTCAACGTTAATCCCTGCCTTCTCGCAGAGAACTTCTGCCTTAACAACCCATGTATTACGATCACTTCTTTTTAGGTTGTAGAAATCATCTTTTGTACCGTTCAGCTTTACTTGCCACCAAACAATTGCCATGGGAAGGCAATCTATATTCTTATTATCTATGAATATTATACGCTTTTCTAAATAATCTTGGTATTTTAAATATTTTTCAACGGCACTCTGTGCATCTCTTCCTTGTCCGTGCATACTGTCAGCCAAGTGGAACCGAAAAAGTACTTCTTGCCCTTATCAATGGGTCTCTCATCCACAGGTCTAACCTCGATTTCATGGCCCGTAAGATGAAACTTACGAAACCTTTTTCTGCTTTCTCTAACAACTTCAAAGTTACTATTACTCTGATTTTCCCTGTCATTATTATTAATACTACTAGTAGTAGTACTGCTATTACTACTACTAATACTGGTACTACTACTTGTACTATTATTATTGCTCCCATATCCAACCAATACTGGATCAGGGGCATATGACGGGCCAGGCTGAGGATCAGAATGGTTCCCATAATGAAATATCATGTACACAATGTTTAGGTGGGGCATTGCATACAGGATTTCGTCCCTGGACCTGTTGCGTGGGTATTACCAAAAGATCGTCCATATTTTCAACCAATCTCCTCATTTCTTCTTTTTGAACAGAATTGAAATCTACCCCATCTAAAGATGCCAAGTTTTCATTAGATAACTGATTTAAATTAATATTATTACTCAAGTTATAATTTTCTTGAGGGGTCACGATTGTGGGTGTTTCAGATGGAGTTAAACATTGTTCCGGATAAACCACGTAAAAGTCAAAAGATCCGATAACTCTATCTTTTATTCTATCCACTTGCCCTTCTCCGCAGGATAACAAATACAGAAGTTTCTGTTGAGCACAATCATAAGATTCTTTCGTACGGAAAAATCCGTAAACAAACAAATCTAAGATTTCAGCACTAAATACACAGTGCTGCAATAATAAAATATCATTACCTTCAAAAGCATGAAGGGCCCGTAGTAGTGCATCGCATCTATCAGACCCGCGATACCCCAACCGCTGTAATTCCATAACGGCCTTCCAGGTGCTGATGACACGGGAGGAGTCGTTGAGACCGTGTAATACATCTTGAAGATAGATCTCATCAATCATATTGAGCTCTTCGGCTGAGCAGAAAAATCCATCTAAAATAGACAACAGAGAAACAGAGACTTGGAGTTCGCTTTACTAAAAAGTTTATTACTGAACAATAAAACTTAATGAAATTGAATCTGACAAGAACAGTGAAATAATATTTTCAATGAACAGTTAAATAACTAAAGAATGAGTCAATGAATTACTTTCAAACTATATATATATATATATATATATATATATATATATATATATATATATATATATATATATCAAACAATTACCAAGAAAAAACAGGAAACACAGTAGTTGTTGTTCCAGAAACTAAGTGCAGTTAAAAAACTCTTGCTTACTGATTGATAACTTTTAATTAATACTGAATGTAACAAGATCAATGATAAAATATTTTCAAAGCTCAGTTAAATATTGTGTTAAGAATGTGTCAATGAATTGCTTTCAGGTCTTACTTAAATAATAATCAAACAATTACCAGAAAAAGACAGGAAACACAGTAGTTGTTGTTCCAGAAACTGACCTCAGTTAAAAAAATTTTCTCAGTCTTCAATGACCCTTAATAAAACTGAATTGTAACAAGAATATTGATAGAATATTTTCAAAGAGCAGTTAAATATTGTGTAAAGAAAGAGTCAATAAATTACTTTCAGGTCTTACTTAAATAATAATCAAACAATTACCAGAAAAAGACCGTAATTTTTGCATAAGCTTAACTGTGGTTCAGTCTTCAATAAAATCTTTTCACTGAACATTAATAGTGAATAAAACGAATCATGAAAAGGTGTAAAATGAATGAATTTCTTTTCTTAAATAATCAATAATTATAAACTATACAATACACACCTTTTTAATCTCTAGTTGTTCAGTGATTGATGTCTAATACAAGCAGATGCCGAGTCCGCGTCAGTAGTTTTACACTTCAACAAATGGTTGTTTTCCTTAAAATATTTTAGAATCTTCTTTTTTTATGCTACTGCAGTTTTTTATTCAATCAACCCTAGATTAATTCACTGTAAAATAATAATAATAAATTTCAATAAAAATTCTTGTCTTTAAAAATCTATACTGATAATTTTTATTTTATTTTTAAATAATTGATTGAATTAGATGTTTGAAGCTATTCGATGTTTTACGCCTCACAGCGTAAAATAAAATGTTTTAAAACAGATAACTAACCAATATATATATATATATATATATATATATATATATATATATATATATATCAAAACTTCATGATTTGATATGTTTTTCTTATCCTTTGGTAGCTGGTGACATTTAGCGTGGAAATATGGAACTAATTAGTTCAGTATCAGGTGTTGTATGAAGTGCGTGGTAGTTAGTGCAATCTGGTGGCAAAATTTCAAACTGTTCAATTTTATCTGACGTGTGCTATAAAGTAGCGGTATACCAATATTTTTCCTGCTTTCTACACGTAAGTATCCTAAAATATATCATTTTAATCTTAAATAATATATATATATAATTTACAGTTGTCTTCTAATAAGTTAATTCAAGACAAACATAAGTGGAAATTTGGGTTAATTAAGGTAGAGTTACCCCATAATAATAATATATATTAATTAACCATACTTCCAAATAAGTTTGCTTGTTCAAAGTTTGCTCCCACAAGGAAATTGTATTTCCTTTCCTTTTAAAATTCATAAATATACAGCAAATATGTAGAGCTTCCTATTTAAATACAGACACGCACACAAAGTGTTTAATGCAAGTGTTTTTCTACAGTATATGTTCTCAATTCAAATCCTAGGGGACATGCCTTAAAAATCCTAACAACACCATATTTCGTTTGCTATAACAAAACGCGTTTAATTCAAACAATTCTAACTTCAAAACATGTATTATATACTAGCATAGTATCACAAAATACATCTTGAATAAATTCCTTTCGTGTAAGCCGGTCCGGGTTGAATTCTTGGTACTGCTTCCCGCAAGTATGTTTGTAGGGCTTGTACCATTGTTAAAACCAATACAAATTTCGCTATTACAAATAAGTGTGAAACCATGTGTCATACAGTCTTGGTGTTGAACAATAAATCAAATCTTATAAACCCTATAATTATAAGTTCCCTCGAGGATACTTTCATTCTAGTAGTTTTTCAAAAATTGCGCTTTATTAGTGCCTACACATGTCTTAAATGCATTTTCTATAAATAGCCTTATGTAGTATAGTAACTGGCCATAAATTTTTCCTAAAGTTTTCCCGTTTCCTTTTGCAGTCTCATTCCACTATTTTTTCAAGAACGTAACTTATTATCAAATAAAGTTTCACAACTCAATAAATATAAGATTTTGTATTCAACTTTATATTATAGATTATGTTTGTCAGTATGTGTTTTCCCCGTTTTCACCCACATTATCATTCTACTATTTCAATAGTCTAAAAATCGTATTACTCTTTCTGGTAGAAAATACCGTAAAATAATAAAATTAATTAATCAAGCAAAAGTAACTTACCTTTGATTTCTGATATGTCGAACTTGAAAAATAATTTTGAAAATTTTCAAACACTAAATCCAATCTCCAATACACACACAGTAATATAAGGATTAGGTTTATGCTACAATCTTATTTTATATACTTTATTTATTTAGGTTATTGGGTGGGCATACATTCATAGGTCATTCTCTGCATATAGGTGGAAATAAAATTTTATTTCATATATGAAAAAAGGGAACATCATACTTTTAACAGTAAATCGGAAACTTCTATACATTTGTCTATGTGTTAACGGCTTATCATTTGATAATCATTAAAGTGTTTCTCTGTGTGCATAATTTTAGAAATTCCAATTGAAATCTACCTTTATGTATATGGGTTAAACTACGTGCTCAATATGTTTTTATTTATGTTTCAACTATTCAATTAACTGTTTGTAGCAATACAAAGTTGGTCACTTCCATAGAAATCCTTCCAGTATATATATAAACAAAAACAAGTTGACTCCGTTTACGGAATTACACAGCCAAAAATGTATGTCGACACATACTGAACCCTCAATTCCAACGAAATCTCCGTAAACACCAACTCCGTATCTTCTGCAATTTTCTTTCTCCAAAACTTAATGTAGGTTACTGGAGGAGTAAAGTTGAAAATTGCATTGCTGGATGTCCTGCAAAGGGAGCAGGCGTTAGCGACCTTCCAAATTGAGCGATTATATGCAGTTCATTTCCATAATAGTAAGAAGAAATATAAATGCACCACTTCCAGAATGCAGATCCTACAATTTGTCAGGTTTACAAATAATTCCGAATCTCGCATTTGTTATGTATCTATTACCAATAGCGTATATTGTTGGTGTTTTGGACGTAGTAAATATTTTAATAAACTTCTTATTTTTATTAACTATTTCTACAACTATTATCTGATAAAACCATTCCACTTTATATTGCTCATCCCATTAAGACTTTTGATCAATACATTTTTGCATCTTACATATGTATAGTCTATATGTTCTATGACAGTGGTTTAACGACAATGAAGCGAGTGGAACAGGTGTTCCAGGGCGCAAGGTCGAAGAAAAGGATACAGAAAACTGTTCTTTATGCAAGGAACGCTTGAAAACATCTCAAAAGCTACGCTACGACTATTAGCAGTTAATTGGCAACAGCCGGTACCGGGGGCAGATCCAGGAATTTTTGAGGCGGGGCCCAAGTCTGAAAAATGAACATTTTTCGATATTTGGTTCGCTAACTAAAAATGTGGACTGCAGTACTTCATAATACGTATTTTTCTCTACCCTTTTGGAGGTAGCATTGAGGAAAGCCATGTTGTTCAACACGAGAGAATCCAGGATTACTATGATACTAGAAACGCATACATTATTTGCAATGAGTGGAGAACGCACTCAGAATCTTCCTTTTGAGAGAAATTTTAAAACTTTTTCCCCACAGTCTTTAAACACACTCACACACAAACACATAATATATATATATATATATATATATATATATATATATATATATATATATATATATATATATATATATATATACGTACAGGATGGATCAAATAAAAGTGGCCCGGAGAAGAGACTTCCAGGGTACAAAGAAACACAGTAAAGGAAAGAAAATAGTTCGATAACCTGCTTATAGCAGATGTTGAAAAATAACGATCCATTCATCTCCTGGCCTCCCCACAAAAAGTACACGGACAGATCAGGTGACAGGGATAGCCAACCATGGCCGATACCAGACTGACCTCTGCTGACAACTCTGTCAGGAGTGAAGATTTTGTAAATGTGATCCATGGAGTATTCGTCCCTATGATTGACGTGATATGCCGGTCTCTTTGGCAGGCATTAGGTTGATTCGGTAGGACTCTGGAGCATTTTCTGATTCATTGCATCCTCAATTTCAGGTGTTCAGACACGTTTCGGAATATTTTTTGCCTGTTCAAAATAGATTCTGTGTGACGCTATTTTCTGACTAATCGTTCCCTTGCATTCTTTGGTACTTTGGTACCATGCAATTCATGAGGAAACAACTGACCACACTCTTTCCACGAATTTTTCACGCAACTTTCCAGAACGAACACCCTCTGCTGCTCTGTGAGTACCATCTTCACCTGTTCAATGTTCAACTCAAATTGACACAGCCCGCACTAAGATGTGAACTGGTGGTGTGCGTACACGTGGTATGGTTCCATACGTACATTCAAGTCCAATGGTATCCACTTGCCTGGGCCACTTTTATTTGCCCCACCCTATATGTTTATAACGCAGTGGCTGAAATGCATGGAGCAGGAGGCAGGTATGAGTAAATCGATGATCGATCGATCCAGGGTGCAGTAAAACTAGTTACACCACTACTTTTTATAACTCTTTCCTATGTAACACTACTCTATATAAATTATGTTTCTATAACTAGTCTCTGAACTTATAACTATTCTACTTCTGTACTTTTCTATAACTATTCTACAGGTTATATTTGTGATTGTTTTATTTCTAACAGAAAGAGTTAGATAAATGTGTGATGAAAACGAATTATAGTAATTCCCCACATAATACTTGTAAAAGATATCGGACTCAATGCAAAAAATAAATTCTCTTTTCTTGAAATACGTAAAAACATTTTATTCAGTGCATTTTATGGTGTTTTCATTTTCACAATATGAAGTTTTATAAGTTATCGTAAGCAGTTCACCTTACACCTACCTTTCCCCACACCGAGTTTTCTGTATTCCAAATTTCTGTGCACCGAACTTTCCTACACCGAATCTTCCTAGACCCGAACTGGTAGTAATTCTAGTCTTTATTATGTAAATCATATTTATGAAATAAAAATTCAAAGTGGAAGCTTACGTAAATTAGCTGGATTCAGAATATTTAGGACAGTGTTTATTCTGAATAACTAAATATTCCATACCAGGGTGGATTGATTTAAATCAGTCTGATTTAAATCACGATTTAAATCACCTGATTTTTTTAAAAAAAATGGTTGATTTAAATCAAATTCCG
Organism: Thermobia domestica; assembly: GCF_964235325.1. Lineage (NCBI taxonomy): Eukaryota > Metazoa > Arthropoda > Insecta > Zygentoma > Lepismatidae > Thermobia > Thermobia domestica. The sequence continues at coordinate 168,929,271 of NC_137460.1, forward strand.
AAATAAATTAATTTAAATTGAAAATAAATTTCCTCTGTTGTGTTATTTCAATTATGGAAGATAATCATAATACAATAACATGCAAATGTATCTACAGCACAATACGAAAACGAGTATTTCATGCAGACGATGATTAGGGAAAGTCCCGCTTTGAACGGGTAACGGAGGAATTCTTCGTAACATAAGGTTTTTAAATCGTTAACTATTCCAACGAGAAAATCACCATGGACATTTAAGACGAAAATTATTTTGTGTGCGCGTCTGTTTGTTTGTTCCCAGATAATAAGGGCGTATTTATAAAAGGGGTCATTCCCTCTTCGAAACTTAAATCTTTTTTAAATTTTATAACTTTAGGCGAAATTTGCGTATTTTATATGTATTTCGTGCTACAAGCTAGTTTTTTTTTTTAGGTATGCCCCTGCCAAATATGAGTAACTTTTGTGAAAAAAGTATCATGTTGATAAATGTCGCCGTACTTTTTCCTTAGTGCTTAAGAAACATTGTTTGAGATTAGAGATGCAAAATAGCTGGCTTTTTTGAATTGATGTTTTTTTCACATAAAAAGCCGGCTTTTTAGGGAAAAAACGGAAATTTTGGCTTGTTTTCATTTTCATGATTTTTCTATCTAAATAGGTTTCTTATAGTATACTCTATAGTTAAACAATATTTCATGACCTAAATGCCATATTTCCCTCTAGAATTCACTATCATGTTGGATAGAGCACATGTTTTATGAATTAATCATTAACTACGTAGTATTTGAGAACAATTTTAGAGGTTATATAACTTTATTTTAACTTCTGAGTTATCGACACTTTTTTCTTCTTTTGATTATTACATTTTTAGTTAATAGTGTTTCATTCTTAGAGCTTAGTACTCTAGTTTCTAGCACATAGTTAAACTTATGTTTTTCAATATATCCGTCAGAGCATACCTCCACATTTCTGTTATACTGTAGCTGTGTAATGATGTAGCAATAATCTTCCGGATGCAACCTTGAATACCATTTTATACAAATAATCAGTACGGATTTAGAAAAGTGTTTTGGGAGGGTTTTTTCTTATTAATGGTTAGTTCTTTTTTAAATGCCTAATTTTCATTTGAGGGGAGTTTGAAGTTTATGACTAAAGACATAACTAAAATTTCGTTTGTTTAGAAATTTCGTAATTTCGGAGAACAGGCTTCAGTCCGAAAGACACCCCCACCCTAACCCCTTTTGCAAATCCGTCATTGCTGGTAATTAGTAATAAAAATTTAAAACATAAGAAATGAAATCAGCCAGGAATAAGAGTACACGCACTATCTCTACATTCACAAATGGAATTAAGAACTTTTGTCGGAATAGTCGAATGCAGGACTGAATCCCGGATTTCCCAATAGAAGCGGAAAAGCTAACCACTCACTCATGTTTGTTGTGCTTGACTTAAATGTATTTCTTTTCTTTTCTTTTTTCTTTTTTAAGAAAAAAGGATAAGTCCCGTAAGGACATATTGAATTCTTGTTAAAAATTCAGAAAACCTTCAGAACTGGGTAAACCGTGATGGTGGTTATGTATTCCAGGGCCTTGAAAACCAAACGCTCAGATGAACAGTATTATGCTTATGATCCATGAACAGAAAATTCAGTACTTTCCTGACTCTAAACAAACTTAAGGAACAGTCAGTGCATTACAAAATTTGGGACTTTACCGATTTTGCACGTCCGAAGCACCTGATAGGTGGTAACAGATTATTACGTATGTAATAAATGAATAGAAAATACATTTCCACATTTCTGTTACATTTCAAAGAAGTTTCTGTAGGGGTAGCAAAGGCGGAAGCAAGAGGTGCATTAACAAATTAGGTGATTTTTGAGCGTCCCATACAAAGATTGCATTTTTTCACTTTTAAAGTAATACGTTGAATTGTAATAAAACAATGATTATTTTCCATTGTTACTCTAGTACGAATCTTTATGAAAGTCTCGGAAGTCAGACATAATAAACTTATAGGCTATAACAGATTGATGAGGGAATGATATTTATTTATTTATTTAACAATCACCAGATGCAGCTCAGAGACTATTTTATACTGGCTATCTAACATGGAAAGGATTTGGGAAGGCATTGGCCAGGGCCTGTTTAAGTAGGTACTATCCCGGCATTTGCCTGGTAGAACTGAGGGAAACACTGGAAAACCCCAGTCAGGATGGTCGGCAGCGGGAATCGAACCCATGACCTCCCGAATGCGAAGCCAACGTTGTACCACTTGAGCCACTTGATATAAGTAATGAACAAAAGAGAAGAACATGTTATTTTTGAGAAGGCTACGGCTTCGAAACAAATTTGTTTTGTGCGTTTGTTCAGTTTATTATATTTCCGATGTGTTATTTGCTTGAACTCACACACATAGAACAATAAATTCTGTATGTCATGTAACAGTTTTTCCTAGTTTTTGTATTTTTAATTCACAATAAAAAATATTGCTTATAATGCATATGAAAGTTAAAACTTAACTGCGACTTATTATATACATGGATTAATTTTTTGGGATTCATAATAGAAATGTGTTAAGAATTAAAATTGTTTGAAATATGTTTTCGAAATTCATGTTTATTTTTGAAGTTTTGTATTATTATCTGCATCCACTACTACTTAAATGAGTTTTTGTATTGTAGAGAAGGGAAACAAAACCTACTTTATCAATTTGAAGCAGAATTTGGAAAAAAGCAAAAATTTCCCAAGCAAAAAAGCAAAGCAGAAAGCACCGAATCCCCCCCCCCAAAAAAATACTTTTTTTCCGAACCCTTGCATCTGCATTTGGGATTGAAATAAGTTAACGACTGGCAATCAATTCAAAATTCAAGCCCAATACTTTCACTTAAATGGCATAATTTATTAACATTTAATATTAATTCCTAATGTTTTATCTTCAGTTCATGAGTTGTATTACGCGAGAAGAAAGATTTGATTTAAATCAAAAAAATCGATTTAAGTAAAAAAAATCAACAAAAATGATTTTTAAAAAAAATCATGATTTTTTCCCACCCTGTTGCATATAGAAAGGATATTCAATAACTAGTATAGTAATATAGTTTAAGCCTGTCTTTGTAACCGTAAGCTGAACTGAACTAGCCAACTCTATGGCCTCTGGAACCCGGAGGTTCAATGTTGTGTTTACAAAAGCTCTCTATTGACTTCTATCCTTAGCAACTGGATCCAGTTCTACTTTGGATTCCTATTTCTGCGAGATCCATCTTAATATTGTCTTCCCACCTGCACCTAGGTCTTCCTGATGGTCGTTTTTTGGTTGGTCTTCAAGTTAAGACTTTGAAAGCGTTCCTACTTCCTTCCATCCTGGCTACATGACCTGCCCACCTGAGCCTCCTAGACTTGATGACCCTAATAATGTTTGGTAAACGGTATAAATTATGTAGTTCTTCGTTATGAAGTTTCCGCCATTTCCCTTTCCAGTTCCTCTTGGGTCCGAATATTCGTCTCAGGATCTTGTTCCCAAATACTTTCAGTCTATGTTCCGTATGCATGAAATATTAAATTGACCTCACAAAACCAAGCATTTATAGCATGTTGTATGAGAAGAATATAGAACTTCTTATAATGGTAATGTACTGTACATTTCACACAAATACGTTATTTAGATACATTACCTTTTGTTCGTTCTAATTTGTTAACCCCAACTACTGCTGCTGTTATCTTTTGATATCAAGTGTCTCTTCGAGTTTTTTTTTTTCCTTTTTTTCTCGATTCTAACATTCTTTGAGATTCACGAAGAGGAAATGACCGTTATAGCATAACTAAACAAAAAAATCCACTAAATATGCACTTTACAGTTTGTTGCAAGATTATTCTACATCTCAAGTGTCACAAGGTCACCATCCCTTCTTTCTTTTTCTGGAGTAGTCTTTCGGGCAAAAAAAGATGGAAAATGGGAAACGACGATTGAATACTAACATTTCCCTTTGTCCTTCATAAGATTCTTGCTTATGGTCATTTCGTCTTGTGCAACAAGGCGGACTTCCGACCACAAAATTGCAACGCTCCAGGGGAGAGAGATTCTGTCCCCAAATTGCCACACGGCTCATATGTCAGTCTTCACAGGCGACAAACAGGAGGACAAAGCTGCCCAAAACAAATTCTTGAAAGAAAATAAGAAAATTAGAATGAAAGGAACAGAGACCAGATTGGTTTTCAGCCAGAAGGGGTCATAAATCTCTACCACCTAGGGGGAGGTTCAGAGGACTCTCAATTCCTGGAAAAAGATTTTGTTAACCAGGTTCTGTACGTTGCCAAGCGTAAACAGAAGTATATAATTGATCTAAATTGATCTGTGCCATTAAATAAAAAAATAGAGACTGTGAACATAGTTATTGCTGTTTGAAAATATAGAAAATTTTATTTATTTTATTTATTTTAACACAACAGGCCAAATTACAGTGTTGAGAATTACATAATTATTACATATTCATGACGGCATTTCTAAATTTCTTAGGCGACATATTATATATATATATATATATATATATATATATATATATATATATATATATATATATATATATATATATATATATATATATCCAATTCATTGTTATTTGTACACATTCTACTCTATTATACAAAGCTCTTGTTCTCCAGATTGGTGATTTCAATACATTAGTGTTTGATGTGTTACGGTAAGAGAGGCCCGTGTTTTTAATGAAAAAACATGAAAATTCAATGAAGAAACTAAGCCAGGACAGTCCAGAATATTTTGAGTTACTTTCTGAATAAATCATAAATCAATCAATGACGCCTTTGTTCTAGTGTTGGAAGAGGAAAGTTCTCAAGGATGTAGTTACAGCTGTCGTAACTGGGATGAATGTGCGTCACTTTTTAAGAAATTCATAAATTTTCCGTGTATTCTAATTGTTTACTATGCTTTTTTAATTGATATGGATTCCAAATAGTAGACCCATAGGGGAAAGTGGGGTACAGTGAAACACATTTTTTTCCCGTAGGTAATAACTCTTGTATTATATAAGACATTAAAATGAAACAAAAACTGAACAGAAGGTTGGAGTTTAGGCTATCATACAATATTGGTTATTTTAGTTTAATCTTAATCACCTCTGGTTTACTTACTCATGAACAAAATATGACCATTTCTCTCACTATTGGGGTAGAGTGAGACATACGCATACTTAAATGTTTCATTCTCTGTTACGAAGTTCAACGCATATCCAAAAAATGAAAATCAACAGAAAATGATAAGTATGACATTTGACGTTTAGTTTTTTAATGTGTTAGCGGTTATGGTAACTTCAGTTTGATGTCATTTGCGTTTATTGTTGCAATATCTTGAACAACTAGAAAAATAAATTTTCCGTACATTTTCCCACTTTTCCCAGAAAGTTAACTATTTGGTTATTGCTATCAGTACCCAGTTTCAGAACCTTCCCAGTATAATAAATGACCTTTTTTGCAGTGGAATTCTACCAGAACATAATCATCCTCACTTATGTTTCCATGGTAGTCTTTAAAATCGTCTGGGTCAATTTCGAGTAATAATTCACTTTCCTCATCTGATTTGACCAATTCTTCCTCTACGTCTGGATCAACTTCATTTGTACTTGCTTCCTCTCTGTTGTTTCTTGATATTTCTTTCGTCAGCTAATAATTTCTTCTTTGGACATATCTCTATTTTCTTTGAAGAAAATGTCTCCCTGTACGCCAATAGCATATTATCACTGTCAAACGTATTTATTCAAAACCACAAATAAATAAATAAATAAATAAATAAACAAATAATAAATAAATAAATAAATAAATATTAATAATATTGTGATAAATATCGACAAATAAAAAAGCATCTCATGCTCTGAAATTAATCTCCAATTACTTGATTTACTTTGATTTTTTCAGACATAAACGAAATACAGAAAATTTACTTTGCTTAATTGAAAATCACTGAACTCTCTCACAGCCTGTATCTTTGCGCCAGACACTTGCCTACTAAGGTCACAGAAGAATAGCAACGGCTACATATCTGTACATCCATCGTTTCCAAAATTCATGAAACAAATACTCAAGAAAAGCTGTTGTCTCACTCAGCCCCACTGTCTCACTATAGTCTACTTTCCCAACTCTACCTTTGAAAGTACATTAGTATTGTACAACTTCCGTAATGAAGAAGAATTCTTATTTTTTTTCCTGTTCGAACAATAAACAATAATAGTTCCAATGCTTCACTTGTTATAATTGGAATGTGACTGTCAAACGTTCAATTAGCATCACACGTATTTAAATTTTAATATTAATATAATTACCTAAATATTAATTCCCTACTTTATTTTAAAATATGTGTTATATGTAGCACCTATCTGTTAGAAAATGCTACGATAATGAAACACGGAGAGGAGTAAATTGACTTACTCTTAGCCCATTTCGATACAATATTTCCTTAGGCCGTTTAAAAATTTTCCGCGTACATGTCTTATTTAAATATTAATTCCCCAACTTCAATTTAACATATGGTCCCTATGTAGTCCCTGGCTGTTAGAAAATGCTAAGATAATGAAATTCGGAGAGAGGTAAATTGACTTAATCTTAGACTATTTCGAGAAAATATTTCTTGTGGTAGTTTAGAAAATTCTATCGTACATATATTATTGAGATATTAATTCCCCACGTTCATTTTAATAGATGTGCTGTACGTAGTGCATGTCTGTTAGAAAATGCTAAGATAATGAAATTTGGAGAGGGATGAATTGACCTAATGTTAGCCCATTTCGATATAATATTTCTTGAGCAAGTTTAGTATCTTCCCTCGTACATATCTTATTTAAATATTAATTCCCCACTTTTATTTTAACATATGTGCTGCACGTGTAGTCTATCTGTTAGAAAATGCTAAGAGAATGAAATTTGGAGAGGGGTAAATTGACCTAATGTTAGCCCATTTCGATATAATATTTCTTGAGCAAGTTTAGTATCTTCCCTCGTACATATCTTATTTAAATATTAATTCCCCACTTTTATTTTAACATATGTGGTGTATGGATTGTCTATCTGTTAGAAAGTGCTAAGACTATGGAATTCGGAGAGGGATAAATTGACCTAATGTTAGCCTATTTTGATATAATATCTCTTGAAGAAATTTAAAAATTTCCCTCGTACATATCTTATTTAAATATCAATTCCCCACTTCTGTTTTAGCATATGTGCTGTATGTGGTATCCATCTGTCAGAAAATGCTAAGATAATGAAATTTGGAGAGGGGTAAATTGACCTAATGTTTGCCCATTTCGATATAATATTTCTTGAGCAAGTTTAGTATCTTCCCTCGTACATATCTTATTTAAATATTAATTCCCCACTTTTGTTTCAACATATGTGCTGTATGTGGTGTCTATCTGTTAGAAAATGCTAAGATAATGAAATTTGGAGAGGGGTAAATTGACCTAATGTTAGCCCATTTCGATATAATATATGTTGAGGAAACTTTGAAACTTCCCTCGTACATATCTTATTTAAATATTAATTCCCCACTTTTATTTTAACATATGTGCTGCACGTGGAGTTTATTTGTTAGAAAATGCTAAGAGAATGAAATTTGGAGAGGGGTAAATTGACCTAATGTTAGCCCATTTCGATATAATATATGTTGAGGAACTTTGAAACTTCCCTCGTACATATCTTATTTAAATATAAATTCCCCACTTCTATTTTAACATATGTGCTGCACGTGGAGCCTATCTGTCAGAAAATGGTAAGATAATGAAATTTGGAGACGGGTAAATTGACCTAATGTTAGGCCATTTCGATATAATATTTCTTGAGCAAGTTTAGTATCTTCCCTCGTACATATCTTATTTAAATATGAATTCCCCACTTTTATTTTAACATATGTTCTGCACGTGGAGTCTATCTGTTAGAAAATACTAAGATAATGAAATTTGGAGAGGGGTAAATTGACCTAATGTTAGCCCATTTCGATATAATATTTCTTGAGCAAGTTTAGTATCTTCCCTCGGACATATCGTATTTAAATATTAATTCCCCACTTTTGTTTCAACATATGTGCTGTATGTGGTGTCTATCTGTTAGAAAATGCTAATATAATGAAATTCGGAGAGGGGTAAATTGACCTAATGTTAGCCCATTTCGATATAATATTTCTTGAGCAAGTTTAGTATCTTCCCTCGTACATATCTTATTTAAATATTAATTCCCCACTTTCATTTTAACATATGTGTAGCACGTGTAGTTTATCTGTTAGAAAATGCTAAGATAATGAAATTTGGAGAGGGGTAAATTGACCTAATGTTAGCCCATTTCGATATAATATATGTTGAGGAAAGTTTGAAACTTCCGTCGTACATATCTTATTTAAATATTAATTCCCCACTTTTATTTTAACATATGTGCTGTATGTGGTGTCTATCTGTTAGAAAATGCTAAGATAATGAAATTTGGAGAGGGGTAAATTGACCTAATGTTAGCCCATTTCGATATAATATATGTTGAGGAAACCTTGAAACTTCCCTCGTACATATCTTATTTAAATATTAATTCCCCACTTTTATTTTAACATATGTGCTGCACTTGGAGTTTATCTGTTAGAAAATGCTAAGATAATGAAATTGGGAGAGGGGTAAATTGACCTAATGTTAGCCCATTTCGATATAATATATGTTGAGGAAAGTTTGAAACTTCCGTCGTACATATCTTATTTAAATATTAATTCCCCAATTTTATTTTAACATATGTGCTGTATGTGGTGTCTATCTGTTAGAAAATGCTAAGATAATGAAATTTGGAGAGGGGTAAATTGACCTAATGTTAGCCCATTTGGATATAATATATGTTGAGGAAACTTTGAAACTTCCCTCGTACATATCTTATTTAAATATTAATTCCCCACTTTTATTTTAACATATGTGCTGCACTTGGAGTTTATCTGTTAGAAAATGCTAAGAGAATGAAATTGGGAGAGGGGTAAATTGACCTAATGTTAGCCCATTTCGATATAATATATGTTGAGGAACTTTGAAACTTCCCTCGTACATATCTTATTTAAATATAAATTCCCCACATTTATTTTAACATATGTGCTGCACGTGGAGCCTATCTGTCAGAAAATGCTAAGATAATGAAATTTGGAGACGGGTAAATTGACCTAATGTTAGCCCATTTCGATATAATATTTCTTGAGCAAGTTTAGTATCTTCCCTCGTACATGTCTTATTTAAATATTAATTCCCCACTTTTATTTTAACATATGTTCTGCACGTGGAGTCTATCTGTTAGAAAATGCTAAGATAATGAAATTTGGAGAGGGGTAAATTGACCTAATGTTAGCCCATTTCGATATAATATTTCTTGAACAAGTTTAGTATCTTCCCTCGTACATATCTTATTTAAATATTAATTCCCCAACTTCAATTTAACATATGTGCTGCACGTGTAGCTTATCTGTTAGAAAATGTTAAGATAGTGAAATTTTGAAAGGGGTAAATTGACCTAATGTTAGCCCATTTCGATATAATATATGTTGAGGAAACTTTGAAACTTCCCTCGTACATATCTTATTTAAATATTAATTGCCCACTTTTATTTTAACATATGTGCTGCACGTGAAGTCTATCTGTTAGAAAATGTTAAGAGGATGAAATTTGGAGAGGGGTAAATTGACCTAATGTTAGCCCATTTCGATATAATATATGTTAAGTAAACTTTGAAACTTCCCTCGTACATATCTTATTTAAATATTAATTCCCCACTTTTATTTTAACATATGTGCTGCACGTGGAGTCTTTCTGTTAGAAAATGCTAAGAGAATGAAATTTGGAGAGGGTTAAATTGACCTAATGTTAGTCCATTTCGATATAATATTTTTTGAGGAAGTTTAGTAACTTCCCTTGTACATATCTTATTTAAATATTAATTCCCCACTTTTATTTTAACATATATGGTCTATGTAATTCCTGTCTGTAAAGCAATGGTACGATAATGTAAGTTTGAGAGGGGTAATTTCACTTTGTCCTTTCAAGTTTGTGTTTAATTTTGTGTTGAGGAGATTTTGGATGTATTTTGAAAGAGCTGTTTTTGATACGGTTTTTCTCTTTTTAATTAGTATATGTAGTGGAGGAATGCTTCTTGGATAGCACAAATTGTTAGTTACAGTAGTTGTTTGTTGTTGTCTATAGTGATAATTGTTTTCTTTATATTACTGGCAACCCTGGTAGTCGTTGAATTATCTGCGGACGAACGTCTGCCAAAATCACTCCGGTATTTGACCCTTTCAATGTGCTTGTTGGCCGATATAAAAAAAATACGTGTCGCTTCTTTTTCGATGTTTTTTATGTCTGTGCGATCTTATCACAATCGGGCTGTTACACCTGGGTACCCTGCCTTGTTAGCTTATATTGATAACGAAGGCTTGTTCTACAGTAATTTGTGAATCAAATATTAATAAGTCAGTATGTAGAATCGCTCCCCCCCCCTCTGTGGATAGTATTTTAGTATAAACATATTTCTTTTATAAAATAAGTATATTTTATACTCTTGATAATTTCCACATAGAATGTATGATGGGGAACGCCACATTGAATTTGGGACTAGTTAGCAACGCTCATGGGCGTAGCCACGAGGGGGGTCCCCCGGGTCCGGACCCCCCCAAATTTCGAAACTTGACTAACATTTGTAGACTTTCTTAACGAACTATTCTTGTTTAACAGAGAAACGATTGATGTAGGCTAAATATTTTATTTTACGATTCATTATGTACTCTTCTTTTCTTATAAAAATAATCGTTCTATCATTTTTTTGTAAAAATATAGATGACAGTAAGTAAGAATTACTTATCGTCTTTTTGGGTGCAGTATAAGACAGGTTCCATATTATGTAGATATATTGGACCTCCCTCAAATACTTTGGACCCCTCCCAGTTAACATTTCTGGGTGTAGAACTGACAGTGCTGTTTGTTTTGATGTTCTTTGATTTTTGGCTTCTGTTACATGCTGATCCTTCATCTGGCGTGTTTCGAGGTTTCCTTTCCAGAACATATCACATTGGTAAGCATTGTTTCGCCTCATGTGGAAGTATATTGTGTTCATCGTACATTGTGTAACAACCAAGACGGATAATTTGGAATGTATTTTTTTTCTTTTACGCACATGTGTGTGTGTGTGGATGTATGAATATGTGACACGCGGAATTCATATACCAGTACCTATTTTGTATCAGCTGTTTTGGTTTTTAATTATTAGGTTTAATTTTATTTTGTGTGCTTTAATTCTGTAAATAACCACAAATTCTGAATGAATTGTATATCATGACTTCTGTAAATAACTTACAGAAAACATTGACCAGCTTTCAACTGAGGAAAAATTTTCAATTAAGGCTCAGACAAAACAAGCAAAGGGCAATTCAGGAGAGTGTTCGAAAAATAAATCCAGTTTAAATTTACAGGATATCTTATGGCAGTAGTGTTGTTTGCACCAGATACATTTCCTCAGTTTATTTTAAATTTTCCTGGATAAACTGTGAATAAAGTGTGTTCAATGTACATTTTTTATAATACTAATATCTGTTAGGAACTCTCTTCAGTCAACGCTGAAGAGGAATTCGGATCACTGTCAGGGACTGAGTTTGCTAGAATGAATCGTTCGCAATAATCTAGAAAAAACATATTTAGTGAATCTACAAAGCTTCTGAAATTAATATTAACTGCATCTATGGCGTCAGCAAAAGACGAAAAGTTTTTTCCACACGAGAAAGAATTGACACTTTCAAGGAATAGAATGTCCCAAGAAAGGTTATCACCATTGATTATGCTTTCCATCGAAAAAGACCTGACAATAAGAATACAAGAGTTCAACCAGCATGTATTAGACAGATTTGCTCCAATCAAAGAGAGGAGAATGAACTCACTAATTAAGGTGATTAATCGAATAAAATGTTCTGCATTTTTTATTTTTTAAAAACAGAATTTAATTTAATTTAACATGTCACATGGCATTTGCATCTAAAGTTATGCTGATTAGTCAGTGAGTCAACTTTATATCTTCTGTCTCTTATCGTTCGTACTGCAACACCCGAAACCACAATCCACCGGCCGCCACTGCAGGAGCGTCATTTCAGATTTTGCTTGGGGGAGGGGCAAGACCGCTTGATATAAGTAAAATTTCGCGTTTTTCACTGATTTGCTACTATTCTATTGATAAAATCTATATACACCTCAAACTCAGGGGGGGAAAATGTCCCTCCCTACCCCCCTAAATGACGCCCCTGCGCCACTGATTTCTAAAGCGAAATGATAGTATTTCAATCAGGAAACCAGAAGCCACCAGTATTAGCAGAATCAAAGGTTTCAAGAAAAGTGAGGTATCAAGATTTTTTTTACCAAACTGGAAGATGTTATGGCAAAGTACAATTTCGCACGCACTGAAATATTCAATATGAATGAAACTGGGATGGGGACAGTGCAAAGGCCAGGAAATATATTGGCTCCTAAATGTCAGAAACGTGTTGGAGCAGTAACGAGCTGGGAGAAGAGCAAAAACATTACTGTTATTTGTGGGATCAATGCAACAGGTAGCTACATTCCTCCAATGTTCATATTTCCGCGTCAGAGAACGAGTCCTATGCTTGAAAAAGATGGACCTCCAGGTTCAGTTTACCATTGTTCAAAAATTGGTTGAACCAATGAATAATTGTTTCTAATCTGGTTGCAATATTTTGTTGCCAATGCAAAACCTACAAGAGATAAACCAGTTCTTCTTATCCTAGACAATCATTACAGCCACATATCCTTAGATGCTTACGAGTATTGTAGAGAAAATTGTATAGTCATGGTTTCTCTTCCGCCACACATTTCTCACAGACTTCAACCTCTCGACGTTACGTTTTTATGGACCGTTAAAGAAAGCTTACAATAAAGAGTGTGACACTTTCATACGGTTAAAATCTCTTAAAGTAATAAGACCACATGACTTCGCTGCATTATTCAACAAAGCATATTCTACTGTTGCAAATGCCGTATCTGATTTTAAAACCACTGGTATTTATCCTCTGGATGCGAATGTCTTTTCTGAAGTCTTTTCTGAAACAGTTGCCAATCTCCTGATGGTTTGGGTACGAAACTTCGCGGCCCAAAATCTCGCCGGGCCGAAACCTCGCCTGGGCAAAACCTCGCCGCCCAAAACCTCGCGGGACAAAATCTAGCCTGGCCAAAATGTCGCGGGCCAAAATCTTGCGGGGCCAAAACCTCGCCTGGCCAAAACCTCGCGGACCAAAATCTCGCCGGGCCAAAACCTCGCGCCCCAAAATATCGCCATACCCAAAATCTCGCCTGACCGAAATGTAAATGTTCCAACAGCTCATAAGGATGACGGTATTAAAGACGCTGTTTCAGAAGAAGTATCACGGGTATTTGACCAAGTCCCGCGATACCATATGAAAATTCTATTTCTGTATTAGAGGATTTCAATGTGAAGGTAGGGCGACAGGATGTTTTTAAACTGGTTATAGGGAAAGAGAGTCTGCATAAGGAAAGTAATGACAACTAACGGGGTTAGTTTCGTGAACTTTGGAACATCCAAAAACTTAAAATTTTAACAAAAATCTAATAACATTTATGAAAGTATGAAAGAATATATGAGTTTTTACGACGTCCCTTGATTATGTCCTGTAGGTTAAAGGAGACGTAGATGACCAGGACGAAGGAAATGATCGAATAAAGAAAGTGGGAGGAAACGGGAATAACCCGAGAAAGCCCACGCACACTATGTTTTGAATCATCTTATTATTATTATTATTATTATTATTATTATTATTATTATTATTATTATTATTATTATTATTATTATTATTATTATTATTATTTGTAATGTGGAATTGCATATTAAGAAATTCATTGGCTACATTTTAAAGAAAGGTTTCATTCGCGGCGAGGTTTTGGCCACGCGATATTTTGGGTGGCGAGGTTTTGGCCCGGCGAGATTTTGTCCCGCGAGGTTTTGGGCAGCGAGGTTTTGGCCACGCAAGGTTTTGGGCAGCGAGGTTTTGGCCCGGCGAGATTTTGTCCCGCGAGGTTTTGGGCGGCGAGGTTTCGGCCGCGAGATTTTGTCCGTATCCCTCTCCTGATATTTCTGCAGATAGTAACCACTTGACAGCTGCGTGTGTATATGAAAATTCTCCAGAAATTCAACCTGGAATTTCTGCATCTGGATCGACAGCTCCGTTTTCATCTCCAAATTCTCCAGAAATTCAACCTGGAACTTCTGCATCTGGATCGACAGCTCCGTCTGCACCTCCAATTACTCCGGAAATTCCACCTGGGGTTTCTGCATCTGGATCGACAGCTCCGTCTGCATCTCCAAATTCTGTGAAAATTCAACCTGGAACTTCTACATTTTGATCGACAACTCCTTTCCGTGAAATATTACCGTTACCTGGACCAAGTCATGAGAGGGAATCATATCAAACAAGAAAAAAGTTCCGATCAGAAGTTTTGACTGGCACTACAATGAAAACATCATTGCAGGTAAAGAAAAGGAAGAAAGAAGAGAAGTTGTTGTAGGGAAAGAAAGCAAATTTAGTCAAGAAGATATGCAAGAAAACACCTTTCAGGAATTCTAAAAGACGTTTGGACAAGTCTTTTGAAAACATTTTTTCAGAAGGTGACAATATTCAAGTAAGTGATAATACAAACGGGGGTAGTTTTCTAGTATATCAAGTGGATACATGTTTGGTTTGTGAAGACGTTGGCATGGGTGATGAATTGTGGTATAGATGTACTGTTTGTGGTCAATGGACTCATTCAGAGTGTTCTGGTTGGGATACTGCTGAGGGATTCATGTGTGATAATTGTAACAGAAGGCCTAAATGGGTCTAGTTGTGTAACAGTAAGGCCTAATGAAATGTGGTATAGATGTACTGGTTGTGGTACATGGGCTCATTCAGAGTGTACTGGATGGAATACAGTTGAAGGATACATGTGTGATATGGGTAAATGGAAATAAGATCCAAACATAAAACAACAAATGTATATTACAATTAAGTCAAATATAGTCACGATTATTATGACTGCCATTACCCCGCCTTGTGGGAAATCCCGGTCAATCGTATGTTTTTTTTTTTTTATCTAGAAATAACATTAAAGTTGCAAATGTATTTACTCCTATGCTATCTTGTACTTAAGGTTCTACTCTACATTATATACTTTTTTTTACGAACCTGTAGTTATTTTTTGTCATTGAAATAC
The DNA here is from genome assembly GCF_964235325.1 of Thermobia domestica. Classification (NCBI taxonomy): domain Eukaryota; kingdom Metazoa; phylum Arthropoda; class Insecta; order Zygentoma; family Lepismatidae; genus Thermobia; species Thermobia domestica. Next base: position 168,944,517 of record NC_137460.1, read on the forward strand.
ACATTCTTCCTTAGGTGACTGTCATTCCCCCCGTCTTCCCTACATTATGTAACAGGAACGCACGACTTCCCGTCCTTTACCTATATTCAAAAGAAAAAAAATACAGAACTACATTGCTTTTGTAAGAAAGGAAAAGATACAGATATAGTGTAAGATCAAATCTTTAAACCACATTAATAATTTCTCTGTTAAAGTAAGTATAGTTTTATTAAGAAAGTGGACAAATGTCTGTCAAGTTACTAAGATTGGATGCGGTCCAGATCGGATGGACTTTGCATGAATACGTCCTGGTTAGTGTTGTAAAGGCGTGAAAAAAGCGGAAATTTTGAGTAAAAAAAAAGTTTTTTACCGTTTTTCCCCGAACTTAAAAAAAACGGTAAAAATTGGGAAAAATTGAAATTTTCGAATATTTTACTACGTTATACAGTACTGGCACAATTATTATGGATTTTTGATAAAAACATAATTTTTCTACAAAAACGCCATTTAAGTAAACAAATAATAATGCAAATCAATTTTATTCACAAATAATGAGTACGTCAATAGTAAACAACTATTTTAATATTTAGTTTGTCCAACTTTTGCATTAACAAGTGCTTTAACACGTCTGGGCATTCCAGTGATCAACTTTCTGCACAATTCCCTGAGTCTACCTGAACGAACCCATACTTTGATAAGACGCTGTATGAGTTCTGTTTTGGTCGTTATGGGAACTTTATGTATTTCATCTTTCAATACAGACCATAAACTCTCAATCGGATTCATATCCGGGAAATTTTCAGGCCATGAGAGCACTTCTACACCATTTTCTTCAAACCAGGTCTTCACTGACCTTGCCGTGTGACACGGGGCAGAGTCCTGTTGAAAAATCCAAGGTCTATCCGCAAACCAATCCCTTGTTTGAGATTGCAAACGTCTTTGTAGTACTTCTTTGTACTTATACTGGTCCATGGTGCCATCAAAAATCTCCAAACGACTTGTTCCATGCACAGAAATGGCTCCCCAGACCATGACCTTCTGAGGGAATTTTACAGTCTTCTTTAAACATTCCGATGTAAATTGCTCACCTGATAGCCTTCTTACAGTCTGCACACGGTCGTCTAGCACTGGAATGGTAGACTTGTCAGAGAACACAAAATAAGGCGTCGAACAGCTGAAGAAAGTGTTGGAAGCAATTGAATAACGAATAGACTTAATGATATGAAAGTCTGCAAGGCTTAAAATTGGAAGTAAAGTTTAATATTTTGCATAATTTTAATCATTTGTGTTATTAACGTTTTTACATGAATATTTTAAACTCTTACCTTCTCCCATTGCTCAGATGTCTAGTCAACGTGAGGCTCTTCCCAGGCCTTATGAGCCTGTTTCATCTTGTCAGTAAGGCGAGGCTTTTTTCTGGGACGATATGCTTTTAGTCCACCTTCCAATAGTCTCTTATTTACTGTTCTGCGAGCAATGGTAATGCCCTCTGCTTCAAGTTGGTTGGAAATCATTCTGCAAGATGATCTTCTGTTGTTAATTGCCATTTTAATTATTTTTCTGTCCATTCTCGGTGTTGTTTTCTTAGGTCTACCACATTTTCCAACCCTATTTGATGCCAAACTGTGGCCATATTCCAATTTCTTCTTGATATCGCTGACGGTTTGAGTTGAAACTTTAAGTTTCTTCGCTATTTCTTTCTGTATTAAGGTGGTTTCTTACAATAAAACACTAATCTGTCTAACCTTGCGAGGACTCAAATCACGAACTTTGCCCATGTCTGCTCACATTAGAAAATCTGAACAAAAAAAGTTGGCATTAAACTTAAATGCACAAATACACAGAACTAAAGTGATCACATGCAAATGACAGGCAGACAATGCAACAAACACACATTTCTCCACGCAAATGCCAGACTATTACTGAGCTCTGTCCAGACAATGCAATGATTGTGTCAGGGTTATCAGACGTTTTCTCTCTGTATTGCCAGACACTCCCATATAAGACTGTAAAACCCACTTAAAATAACTAATAAATATTTGTTTGGTACTGGTGTGGTAAAGTAAATAAAGTGTTAGTTAATAAAATTGTTTGCAAGACATTTTTGCACAAAAGTTTTGTTTTTATAAAAAATCCATAATAATTGTGCCCAGTGGCGTATTTACGATTTTGTTTCGGGGAGGGCTTTGCTAACTTTCGGGGGGGGCTTTGCCTCGAAATGTAAAAATTCTGCAAGGTATTTCATATACTTTACTATAGTAAGTAAGATTTCGGGGGGGGGGCTTCAGCCCGGAATGCCCCCCCCTAAATACGCCACTGATTGTGCCAGTACTGTACTTTTAAAATGAGAACTATTTTATATTTACTAGTTTACAGTTAAGATAATTGAGTAGTTCTGTGTCTTGAATTAGAATAGGGAAATTTGGTGGCAACAAAAATATTTGCACCACTCCTTTAAAGTTAGTACGGTGATAGAATGGAGTTATGGCTACAAAAGATACTCAAATATATTCCTAGTTACATTAACTAATATAGGCGCATTTAAATTATCTTAAGTAATCTAACAAAGTTATCGTTTTTGGCTGGGAAATGTTAAAATAACAGGGCCAGAATCATTTTAGTTAATACCCGTATGTTAAAATCAAATATATATTTTTTGGAGATACGTATCTTCCTTCTGTGTAAACTTTCCGGAAATTTTGAACCCATTAGAAAAAATCTTTTGTTCGGAAATATTGGTAAAACTATAATTGGAAAATATAATTTAAAAACTACTTCTTCACTTGATGCCAATCTTATTTGCTGTAACGTGTCTGCAGCATGTATTTTGCTAGCACGAAAAATACTTGAAACAAAAGGTTTTAATTTTCCTTTTTAGTTTTCTGATTTCTGATAAAAAATCCCTCTTTATTATTTGCATATTTTTCGAACGCTCAAAAAGATAAATGATCTTATTTACATATACACACATACACCGCACAAGTATGTAAATTTCAGCAGCGACAAACATATTAAAGAATTTAACATGTGATATTTCCGTTCGTTATTAGATCTATTAAGGAGTAGCACAATACCTATTTTTCGCACGGGGAGAATACGTTTCATTTTAGGAATTAAGGGCACCAAAAACCAATGAATTTAGAGACCCCAAAACTATGAATTCGATACTAGTATCAGTCATTTTCAATTACTTTTACATGCCACCCTCCCCCTTTAGGAGTGCTAATGGGGACTGAATTTGGATTTAAACGGCATCGGAAGTGTCACTGTTCATCTCAGCCACCCCGAAAACAATGGATTGGAAACTAATATAGGCTATTTTCGATCATTTTTATGTATCCACCCCTTCTCCCTCCCCCAAGTTGCGGCGCCGAATTTGGATTTTAACAGCATCTGAAGTGTTAACGTTCATTTCAGGAGCCCCCCAAACCATTGATTCAACACTAATGTAGTTCATTTTCGATCATTTATATATATATGTGATCGCCTCTACCCCGCCACCAAATTACGAGGATGAATTTTGATTTAAACGGCATCCCAAGTGTTGCTGTTCATTTCAGCGACCAACAAAAACTATAGATTTGACACTAATATCGGTCATTTTCAGTCATTTTTATATATCTCTATGGATTCACACTAATATTTATCATTTATATTTATAAATTATATATATATGTAGGGTGTTTCAAGAACACCGACAACGTTTGGAAGGTGATTCCTGATACCAAAATAGGACCAAAAGTATACCAGTAGATCAACTTGGGTGCACAAATGCTTCCTTCCGGAGTTATAGGGTACCGAAAACATGAAAAAAAAAAAAAAAACGAACTTCAAAGGTCCAGAACTCCAAAACTATGGGAACTATCGTAATCGGGTCAAGACTTCACTTAAGATCTAATATGTGCCCTATTCAAAAATCCATGTTTCACAATCCTAAGGTGCTCACGCAACGATTTTTTATATAGGGAGTTTGGCTACAGCCACATGATTTGAAGTACTCACCAACTACCTAAGATCGGTAATTTTTAATATATATATATATATATATATATCCACACTTGTTTCATCCAAGTTGCAACTTCAAAGTGAAATGGTAAAATCCATCCCAGGGTCGAACCTCATCTATGGTGAAAATTTTTGTCGAGATCAGTCTAGTGGTTCAAGAGTTGTTAAGTTACAAAGTAGTCACTCTCATTCTTATATTTATTGATAATTTGTCACACTAAAAACAGGTATGTATTAACATATAAAATTTTGTATACACGTCTCCAAAAATGCATTACCACCTGCAATTCTCCTTTTCCTGCAATAGCAGGCAACCCAAAAAGCTCGGCGGTTGGGTTGGTTGCAAATTCGAATGGCGTTGGATTAAACCTCAATTTTGTCACAAATATATTAGTGTGGCAAACTGCAAATAAGACAATAAAACAAATTGTTAAGAATGATAATTTTGTTATGACGGAGTTGAATGACATCAAAAGTTACAAAATGACTTACTTAAGCAGTTCAAACAAGATGAATGGTAAGAAAGAGATATCAGAAAAAAGTATTTCTCCCTTTCCCCCACCCACCCAAAAAAAGAAACTCATAAAAAGAGTTACATAATATATAGGTTTCATATAAAAGCCTCACAGCACAAAAACAAATATCTACACGAAACGAAAAAGAGACAAACACAGAATAGGGGACACCAGTGGCGCAGCAGACTTGTGGCCCTCCCATGCAGGATAAAGAGATAGGACCCTAGTTGTAAACCCCATTGTTATAATAATAATAATAATAATAATAATAATAATAATTATTATTATTATTATTATTATTATTATTATTATTATTATTATTATTATTATTATTATTATTATTGAAAAGTCGTTTCCTTTTCAAAATCTCTGACTCTGCCTAAGAGCATGAACACATATAGCGACCATGTGTGTCCCTTTTGTCAATGAACGGCCCCAAAGGCCGAAACGAATGGAAATCTCCAAAAGAGAGAAAAAAACTTTCTTATTGTAAATTCTAGTTCAAAATTCGAAGCACTTGCTTTTGCACGTGATCTTTTTTCTCTTTTCAGGGAACAGAAAAGTTCTGGCGCCTAAGAAATTACACCATATAATATTGCACATTTGCAAGGGGATGTATTTACATTGCAATTTGTGGTAATAAAGATATTATGATTAGAAAACAATTTTTCAAAAAGTAAGTTTAATTTCTTCATCCATCGCGAGTCTTAGGGGCTCTTTATACCTTGCCGGCCCACCCTCCGAATATCGATATCGAAAATTTAGAATGATAAATTCATGTCCCAATATTTGTGATATCGAATGTTGATATATGATACGAGGGTCACTACGAAAGTTTTGAGATACCCATTGTTGTGACACAGTATTTGAATTCCAACAATTGCGTTCGGTAGTGGTATCTAGAGCAAAGAAGCGGAGCAAGTTTCAACTTATCGGCTTGGCCGTATCGCCTTCACTTGTTTGTTGATGTGAGCAGTATTCGGCTGTCTAAAATGGAGCTCGAAAGGGAACATTTTCAGGCAGTGATCCTTTATGGTTTCAAAAGTGGTTTGAACGAGACACAAAGCCTTGGCCGTTTGCAGGGGCATTTAAGGACCTTGCTCCTACCCGTTGTTGCGAAGAACCACAACATATATAATTCAGTGCAACATGCAAACCTATACCTCGGTAGACCAGCCCTAGCTCCTACCTTAAAAACCTTTTTTTTTTCAAAGGAGGAACCACTGGACAACTCCACCGAAATACAAGTTTACTTTTGCACTACGAGTAATGGAGCAATTTCTACTTTCCAAAAAATATTATTTTAATTCCTTTACCTTATTTCAAAAAAATGCTTTTTTTCTGAATATCTAATCTACTTCCTGAAATTGTGAATTCCCAAAAATTTCAAGGTAGTTAACAATTTATTGTAACAAAATATGTATAGAAACAACAATAATAAATATATATCAAACAATTTAAGTTCCGTATTTGAAAATTGGTAACTTGAAAACTTTTATAGAACAAACAAATCCAGCCTTGAACTGGGAACGAATACTTGTTTCAATCAAATCAAAAGGTAGTTTTAACAAAAATTCTTACTTTTTTTCCACAAAAAAATATTTAACAACTCCTTTCCCTGTTGTTTTATGAAATCCTCCTTCAAGGTTCCGATCAAGGAGAGGGCAAGTATGAATTCTTTAAACTTAATCTGACCCTTTTTTTTCAACTTTTGAAACTAACATGAAGCTTACCTTGAGAGAAACAGTGAACAGAGTCAGTGACTGAATCCTCTATAAATTTAGAATAAAAATAAGAATGCCAAAAAGGATTAACATAGAGGATCCTTTCACTAACTCTCCCACCTCTTCTGTAAGTCACACATAATAGATCGACTTATGAAACTTTCAAAGATGGCAATAACTAACTCGAAATGATTTGAACAAATACTTGTTATTTTAAATTTTCCACTATTTTCACCTTCATTTGCAATATTCCAATCTTCCAAAGCCATAGTTTCAACCAGAAGTAATTCTCACTATCAAAAGTCACTGTACATTACGTCTCACGTTCCCATTTCTTATAAATACACAGAACTCTTTTTTCTATATTGCTCTTACCGTGTTTAGCAGTCAACAGGAGGCAGCCTCTCGTTTTGCACGTAGAGGAAGCCTTCCCGATGACGTCAGCTACTCACTCGCGCAGCCCGACTCGGGAGCGAGACATTACGCAGTAGCTTGACAAGGCAGGGTTGCCAGCCTACTTTGACGGAAACATTGAAAGGGGGTTTCATTTACAATTAGATAATAACACAATGATAATAATTAATCGTAACACCGTGCTACAATTTTTTGGTGGTTTGGTGAATTCAGAAGATGCCGGAAATCGCTTAAAGATGAAGAGAGAGCTGGACGTCCTCAGATGAACAGCTGTATCAGATGAAAGCATTGCCGCTGTGGAACAAATGATTCGAGAAAATCCTCGAACAACTTTCAAGGACATTGAATCTACAGTGAACATTGGATCTCCTGCAGTAACAAAAATTCTTCATGATCATCGTCGGCTCAGGAAGGTTTCATCTCGTTGGGTGCCTCACACTTTAACTGAACAGCAGAAGCGCATGCATGTGGAATGGTGTGAAGAAATGCTTGCAAGATTTGATGGAGGCAATTCTCGACGCGTCTCTGACATTGTTACTGATGATGAGACTTGGATCTGTCAATTTGACCCTGAAAATAAACGCCAGTCTACAGTTTGGATCTTCCCAGACGAAAATCCACCCACGAAAGTGAAGCGACCACGAAGTGTGGGGAAGAAGATGGTCGCAACTTTCTTCTTCAAATTTGGCCAAGTTGCAACTGTTCCACTTGAAGAACAAATGACTGTTACTGCTCAGTGGTACACCACTGTTTGCCTAACAAAAGTGTTCCAGAAGCTTCGGGAACGGCGTCCAAGAACTGGATTGCGTGGGATCCTGCTTCATCATGACAACGCGTCCGCACAAACGGCCAACATCATAATTTAGTTTTTAGAATCTACGGAGGACAAACTTATGATTGATTCGCCATATAGCCCTGACCTGGCCCCGTGTGATTTTTTTCTGTTCCCCAAGATCAGAGATCGCATGTGTGGGAAGAGATTTTGCAGCCCTGAAGAAGCTGCAGTGGCTTACGAGAATGAACTTTCAACACTTGAAGAAAAAGACTGGCATCATCTTCCAAAAGTGGTTTTCGAGGATGCAAAAGTGCGTACTGTGTAATGGCGAATACTTTGAGAAAATGTGAGTGTTAAATTGATTATAAGTATGTAAGTTATTTCACATCTCAAAACTATCGTATTGACCCTCGTAATATAGATATCGACGATAGCGATATATTGACATATCGCAGGCCCAGGTTCGAGAAGTGATGCTTGAAATATACTGGAATCAACAACCAAATTCTAAATAAGTTCTCCATTTCCGTATCCAATATTGAGGGGGAAGGGTGTGAACCCGAATAGAAATTTTAAGAAAAAAAATGTTAAGATAAAAGGTTTTCTGTTTCCCCTGATGGAAGTGAATGAAAATATTGTTTATTTGTTGAGATGTACAAACTGAATGTGAATAATAACTGTCTTTTCATCCATACTCTTCTCCAGAGGCTTTCTAGGGGCTTCTAGGGGTTCGGTGGTTTGTAATACTGCTGCTTTGAGGTACTTTTAAGAGCTCCAAACCCTGGAATGGGTTTATGTATATATATAATGAAAAAGATTCCCCTTCTGTGAGGCAATCGCCCCTGCTCTTGTGTAGCAGACTTTCAACACATTTAGTTCGTGTCTGCTCCTGACGCTGCTGATCCTGCTTTCTAGGGAGGGGCAGATGCAAAGTGGAGCAAGTTTTGAAACTTGACTCGATTCGAAAAGGATTCTCCAATTGAACCACAGTAACTTACAGTTACTTATACTTTACCGCAATAAATTTGTTATGTATTTTTGGGGTGTTCATAAGAGAAGGAACTTACAAGTAACACCCTCGAAGTGTAAGACTCCGATTTTGATGAAATTTGGCAGGTAGATACTACACACAGAATAATCGAATAGTTGTTTTCTATTTTCTGCGGAAAAACGGTTTTAGGGTCAAAAGCCCAACCCAAAATTTTGAAAGTTGACACCCGAATAGCAATAACAAGTGAACCGAAATAAGTGAAATTGTGCACAGTGATGAAATAGGATTTCGTTTTTTAGTGGAACAAACTGTTCGTTGGACACGGACCCCTGCAAATCTTTGATCACGAAGTATGAAAAGTGCTAGTAACAGTATATCGAATGAGTGTAAAGGACATGAAGAATTGGAACGACACATTGTGTATGAATAATAATCTAAAAATAAACAAAAGCGGTATTTTATTCTCTGCGAAAAAACGGTTTTAGGGACAAAAGCTACGACTCAAAATTTTCAAAGTTGACGCCAGAGAGGCAAGAAGAAGTGAACCGAAGTGGACCGAAGTGAATGAAATTGTGCACAGATAGTGCAGACGCAAAAAGAAGGAATTCGAGTTTCATGTTTTCGTGGAGAAAACGGGTGGGGCATGGACCCCTCCAAACCTTTGATCACGAAATATCAAAAGGGTAGAAATACTATGTCAGATGTGTGTAAAGGACACGAAGAATTCCAACCAACCTTTGTGTGTGGACAATACGCAAAAAATAAACGAATACGTTTTTTTTTATTTTCTGTGGAAAAACGGTTTTTCGGAGCAATAGCTCCCACCAAAAATTTTGAAATTTGGCGCCTGAAAGGCAAAAAGAAGTGATCCGAAGTGAACGAAATTGTGCAGAGTGAGGAAATACAGGTTTCGTATTTTCCTGGAAAAAAACGGTTGGGTGGAGCACTGACCCCTCCAAAACTTCGGTCACGAAATACAAAAAGTGCTAGTAACAGTATGTCAGATGTGTATAAAGGACATGAAGAATTGCAAGGAAATTTTCTGTATGCACAATGCGCAAAAAATGAACGAATACATTTTTTTATTTTCTGCGGAAAAACGCTTTTAGTAGACAAAAGCCATTCCCCCAAAATTTTGAAATTTGACGCCCTAAAGCAAAAAGAAGTGAACCGAAGTGAATGAAATTGTGCACAGATATTGCAGACGTAAAATGAGGGAATGCAGATTTCCTATTTTCCTGGAAAAACGGTTGGGTGGAGCACGGACCACTCCAAGCATTTGATCACGAAATATCAAAATTCATAGTAACAGTATGTCAGATGTGCGTAAAGGAAATGAAGTATTGCAATCAAACTTTGAGTATGGAAAATATGCAAAAAATAAACGAATACTGGATTTTTATTTTCTGCGGAAAAACGGTTTTTTGGGGCAAATGCTGCCACTGAAAATTTTGAAAGTTGACGCCCGAAAGGCAAAAAGGATTTAACCGAAATGAATGAAATTGTGCACAGTGAGGGAATACGGGTTTCGTATTTTAGTGGGAAGAAGGACTGGGTGGGCACCGTCCGCTCCAAACCTTGGATCACGACATATGAAAAGTGGTAGTAACAGTATGTCAGATGTGCGTAAAGGACATGAATTATTGCAATCAAACTTTGTGTATGGATAATGCGCAAAGAATAAACGAAAACGTGTTTTTTTTTATTTTCTGCGGAAAAACGCTTAAAGGGGCAAACGCCCCACCTAAATTTTGAAAGTTGACGTCGAAAGGCAAGAAGAAGTGAACCGAAGTGAATGAAATTGTGCACTGATATTGCAGACGTAAAATGAAGGAATACGGGATTCGTATTTTCCTGGAAGTTCATTTACGAAAGTCTGGTTTCCTCTTTTAGATCTATTCCGGACTTTAAAGGAAGTAATACAAGATAACAAATTATAAGGGTGCCAGTGTGCCATTGCTCCGTACAATCGGTAATGTATGGGATCTAAATCCAAAGATCGTTAGTTCAAATCCTGTTATGGGATATTTTTGAAAACGCATGGTGCATCCCTATTTTGAGTTTTCTGAGTTATTCGTCGTTACTTTTGGTTAAATCGCATTTAATAAAATGATGATGATAATAATAATAATAATAATAATAATAATAATAATAATAATAATAATAATAATAATTATTATTATTATTATTATTATTATTATTATTATTATTATTATTATTATTATTATTATTATTATTATTATTATTATTATAGCGCCTGTCATTACTATTATTCGCTTGGGACAACACAATCCTCTATATTGTTTTTATTCTTCTCTCACTTAAAATTAGACTTTATATGAAATGCACATTTTCAAATGGGTTACATTTGTAAGGTAGGTCTCATTCGTTATCTGTACGTCTAGCCGATTCTCCAGTTTCGCAATATCGATGTATCCATCGTTGAGCAGTCTTTGCAAAGCCGTAGCTAGGGACTCGAGCTGGGTGGTTACTCCGGGCGCTAATACCAAAAGAGCGCCGAACGAGCAAGAAGTAAAGAAAAGTTTTGGAAATGAGTAAACGACGCGTCGCTCGAAAAAGATATTGAGGCGCTATTAAATCAATATTGTCGATTTGCAAAGAAATAATTTCATTAAAAGTTGTCCTTCTCGTTTTGCTCGAAACCCAAACGTTAAGAGTCACAATAAGTTTTTACATTTTATTTAAAGAAAGTAATTATATATGATTTGTTAATGACGATGTGATACACAAGGTGCCGAGTAATTTTTATATTGTACGCAGGAACATTCTCAAAGTAAGAAACGATCAAATCTGAAATACATATTCGGCGTCTTCATGGTGATGATTTTGCTTAGTTGATCACACTTCTCTACCCTATCGGATTATTGACGACGGTGAGAATGAAAATATAAAAATGAGTGGAGTGAAGAGATATACGTAAGATTCTATCTGCGCGGGAATGTTAGAATTAAATGTAAACAAGGTGAATGATAACATTTTCGAACTTAAGTAGCTTTAGAATAGGGGCTTAAGGGGTCAGAATCAGGGACGTACCCAGGGTGGGTCCTGGGGTTCAAAACCCCCGAAATTTCGACTTTTGTGTGCATTTAGCCTAATCTTTGGGGGTAGTTTTAGGAATTTTAATATGAAATACCCTCATATTGAGCTTGGATCCCTCGAAATAAATTTCTGCCTACGCTACTTGTCACAACTTAACGAATTTCGTCTTTTCGAAAGTCTGGTCACTACCAGTGATTTTTTTATTCCGTTGGTATATGAAATGCTCCCAATCTTACTGAATTTATTGGGATCATTTCTGAAACAACTACTTGTATCACCAGGATATTTTTGTGCATATGTATCTGGTTGTGTGATATTTTTTATCAGCGGCGTATCATAAGGGGACGCTCTTAAAAAAGTACGTATTTCATTATATATAAATTGTTTGCTTGTAATTATCACAAATATTTCCACTGCAATCTTCTGAATGCGCTCTCTCGCTTTACTTTGACAAGCGGAACCTACGCATTCGCGTCACTCAAATGCACATTTATTCTTTCCTCTTGTATGCTATGCTCCTTTGGGCATCCAGGCCTACAAGCATCGTGGTTTTCGTCTGCTTTCTGTCGAATGCGCATGCTCAACTACTTGCTTTCTCACTCCTCTTTACCCCTCGCAACTCTACATTTTGCTTTAGATATAAGCTGGCATATTCTCAAGTATTTCCAACTCTATCTATTTGGAACTAAGCTATACAGAACGTACGAGTGCGAACTGCAAGGAAATAGAACAAAACAGAATGGCTAGTTCAATGCCTTTTTTAAGCACGTCGGTTATGTAAATAATAGTATAAAAAGAGTTATGCTTTAGTCCTAATTAAATGCATCGTAATTGTAATCGTAATTAAACGCAAACTTTTAATCTTCATCACAAATACATAGTATGCCCAGTGGCGTAGCAAGAAACTCTGACGGAGCTCACACACAAGCATAGATATAAAGCATTATGTAGAATCACGGTCACCAATCTGGTAGGCCAAGAGAGCCAGTACTCCCGCTCCCCGCTCCTCGGAAAGATTGCTTGGACCCTTCGACTCTCGATATCTGACAACAAAATAGACACACAGAAACAGGCCCTCTGAGTTGTTTTAAGTGCTTTCTACATTTTCAAATGATATACGTATACACTGACTTCCGTCTGAGTTCCGGACCCAAGATGACAAATTTCTAGGGGCGACATTATATATATATAACGAGATTGAGGGATGGTATGTGAAGAAAGAGAAAGAAGCTTCCCACGAAAAAGAAATGAAGGGAACTAAGTATACTGAAAACAATGTTCATTCAACAATGGAGCAAGTTTTCTCGTCACAACGGTAGTGGCAAGAAGGAGCTGAGACAATTGCTTGTTAGCTTCTAATGTAATCCAAGCACTTTCTTTGTATGCCCCACTAGGCCACCAATTAGGGTAGCCTGGTCCCGTAATTTTTTTATAATCCCATATTTCCTCGGTATCATATATTTCCCCTCGTATTGCTGATTGCAGCAGTATTGTATCGCACAAGTGACTAACTTTGGCATCCCCATTTCGGAATACCACGCTACGCTACTGATTTTTATCCATCTACATACATACAAAACATATGCACATATGTGTGTATATGGTAGTGTATTTTTAATATGTTAATTAATAATAAGTAACCTTAAATTCAGAACGTTGAGAAAAATGTCATTCATTAAGAAGTAGTTATTATAATTTCAAACATATGCAGTAGCCAAACTATACTTTGGATTTTAATTACAAACATATTGTTCATCTTCACTGATCAATATTGAGAAATTCCCAAGGAAGGTTCCTTCTGAATTTCCTTTACCTTTCACAAAATATTTGTTATCGTAAAAGAATCGAAATGAAAATATTTCTGTGGTCACATTCAGAATAAAATTACGGAAGTTTTCAATTATTTCTGAAAATTTATGGTGTACCCATTTCGAACATTTTAAAAGACCATAGTTTCTAATATATTGAAATTTCATTTTGTATCGATAGTATGGAATGTTGTAAATTGTTTAAACAGCTTGGAGAAAATTCCATTAAAATCCTCCTGCAGTAGTTAAACCGTGTTTGACATGGAATTGGTTCCGGGTCTCCTGAGCACAGTGGTGATGTAAGAAATCGGGCCCTGGCCATGAGGCCCCAGAAACTGGGTCCCAAAATTTTGAGTATGGGTCTTTTCTATACGCCTACTAAACATGGAATTGTTGCATGAAGGTGATGGAGTTGGAAAGGTTTGGGTCGTTTCAGCACAATGGTAATGTTAGAAATCGGGCCATTGCCTCGAAACCCAGAAATGGGCCTCCGAAAATTTGGGCTCAGGTTCATTCTATTTCTCTTTTAAGCATGAAGTTGTTGGATGCAGATGGTGATTTTGGAAAGCTCTGGACCCTCTTAGCACATAGGTGATGTCAAAGATGGAACCCGGGACCTGAGGCCCAGAAATGAGGTCCAAAAATATGGGCTCGGGTGTCTTCTACTTGCCTATTAAACACAGAGTTGTTTCACTACGGTGGTGAGGTTTGAAATGTCAGGGTCGATTGAGGACAGCAGTAATGTCAGAAATGAGGCCTTGAATTCGAAGCCCTGGAAATGGGATCCCGAAATTTTGGGTTCGGGTCTCCTATATTCGTGTATGAAGCAAGGTGTTTCTGGAAGCAGGTGGTGGCGTTGGAGAGATCTTGGTCCCTTAAGCATTGCGGTGATGTCAAAAATCAGATCCGGGTGCCAAACATTTGGGTTGTGATGTAAACCTTTGCTGTGGTTCAATCTCAGTATTTGACTACGCGAGATAAAACCATCAATACAGCTATAAATATTGTTCTATCTTGCGCAACCAGGCATTGAGATTGAGCCATTTCGGGACCTGATTTCTGGAGCTCTGAGGACAGGATCCGATTTCGGATATTACCCTGTGCTCAAAGGACTAGGATCTTTCCAATGTTACCATCCGCGTCCAACAACTCCATGTTTAAAAATGTAATAGAAGGGATCCGTGTCTAAAATTTCGGGACCCCGTTTCTTGGGATTCAAGCCTAGGGATCGATTTCTGACATCACAATTGTGCTCAACGGATCGAAACCTTTCAAAATCCACCAACTTCGTCCAACAACTTCATGTTTAATAGATGAATAGAAGGGACCCGAGCCCATAACGTCAGGATCCCATTCCTTGAGCTTCGTGGCCTGGGACTGATTTCTGACATTACTACTGCACTCAGGGGAGCCGGGCCTTTCCAACGCTACCACTGGCGTCCGCTAACTCCATGTGTAACGCGGTCCCCCTGACGTAGGAGAATCGACTCCATGCTTTTTTCATAATTATTCTCCAAATTGATTTTTATACAAGGTAGTTTTGTCAAGTTTATCAGCAGATCTAAAATTAGCCTCTTGAGAGCGGCTCTTATTTGTTAAAGAATACATGACGATCGCTTTTGGCTGTTGCAATGGTATGTCCAAGCAGCTTGGTTAAAAAAAATCAGCGTAGCATAACAACAAAAAGATGTTTCTCTTATATGTTAAAAATAAAAGCACAGAAAGTAAAAGTAAAAGCTTGGTAAGGTGAGGGTCGGGGGACGCTAAATTCTACTTCGCTCCGGGCAAAGAAATTTCTAGCTACGGCTCTGAGCTCCAACACTTATCGGTCTTTCAGAGTCGCATCCCTTACCTACAACAACGTAGTTTGATTAACCTGCTATACCAAAACGTTTGGAAAGAACCTGTGAGTGTGACTTATTGATAGCTATGCAATATATTGACAGAATGCCAGTCTTCATTTTAGCAACGAAGCTGCCCTTAGGCGAAATATCACGTGGCTTTCTACTTTTGTCTGTGGCTTGTAAATCGTAACATTGTGTTTAAAGGCAAACAGAAATAAGGTCAGTTCTTTAGTTCTTTGTAGAACAACTGATAAGACGTTTTTGTCTTTTACAGAAATCATTTTTGCCAAATTGCTGTTTGAAGCCTTTTTACATTATACATTATAAAACAACATATCCAGATTCAGAGAAACTCACAGAAATATTAAAGGGTGAAAAATTACCTTTATTATTCAGATCCTTTATTATTATTATTATTATTATTATTATTATTATTATTATTATTATTATTATTATTATTATTATTATTATTATTATTATTATTATTATTTACCAGAGTTAGTAGAACAGCTTCTCTTTGTTGATAAAAATCGTAATTTGGCATTTAAAAGTAATATGACTGGGTCTAGAGACAGAAGACAGGGGATCTTATTGCCAGATATAAAAATGAAAACTTTGTTCAACAATGACTACGTATTAAATAAACAAACATATTGATTTCACCTTTTTAAAAGAAAAAATAGTATAATTACAAAAAAATGTATTCATTGAAAAACTCTGGGGTAGTAAGTGCACCCTCTTAAATCCGCTTGGGAGCGTTTGGGTCAAAATTCAGGTAAAGCTAAGGTGTGGGAGAGCCGAGTTCGATTCCCAGTGGAACCATGCGAATTGGATTCCACGTTAATTTGTAGATCCACGTCTCATATATCCTCGCTGCTGAAAGGGACGTTACACTCAAAATCAACTCAACTCAAGTAAACTTAAAACAATGATAAAGTTTTCAACTGTTTCAGCGTATGTAATTCTACGTTAAATGAAACTACATATCTGACGGAAGCATCGTCAGAAATAGAGTATCCAATAGAGCAAACATTTCGTGGAGGATTTCTCTCATGATAAATAAATCTATTCAAGTCGAGTAATGCAGAAATGCTATTTTATCGCGTGCGAACTTGAGGCTTCTGAAAGCGCAATTTGTGACCACACATATTCCCATCTTTGATTATCATAAAATTAAAAAAATATATATTTCATAACATTCACAGACGGCACGATCAATCACTGAAGCTATTGAAAACTTACTACGTAATAATTAATGAGTGATTGCACTTTTTCTTTTAAAGTTCATGGTATAGGCTATCATAATTTAAATTGTTACTCATATAGTGTGTGCTAATGTTTAGAAAGATGGATTTCTTTTTTTAAAAAAAAAAAGATTGAAAGGATTACGGTGCTCTAGAACTTCCGCGTAGAGAACATGTAATTTATTCACCTGTCTCGCAATTCAATTTTTTCTAAAGTTAACTGATGCACCGAACGTGCCTCATTAACTTGCTTATCTACTTATTAGTACGTTTCTACTTACATTTACTCGCTTTTTACTTGTTTAACTTGATTTTCCAAATAACTTAGAACGACTAGGACACACACACAAAAACATCGAGGACAGTTAAATTTCGAAAGCTCTCCCACACGGAATCGAACCCGGGACCCCTTATACCAAAGGCTCACGTGCTAGCCACTAGACCAGTGGGGAGGACACTCATTCGGCCACAGAGTTATGCTCTTTACGCTTTTTCATGCTATCTAAAGTATAGGCTCACATTGTCGATTTGAGTTGTCTAACGAGAATTGTTATATTGCAACTTAATTAGGATTAATAGACCCGCGGTGGCTCAATGGTAGAGCGTTCACCTCTGGTGCATGGGGTCCTTGGTTCGATCCCAACTCGCGCCAAGTAAACTTTGTGGTGGACAAACACCGTGTGCGTGGGTTTTCTCGGGGGTTCTCCCGTTTCCTCCACATTCTTCATTCCACCATTTTCTTCATTTCTCATCATCACTGTCTTCTTCAGCCGGCATAAACGTGGTACGTAAAACTTTCATTTAATTTGGATGTAAAGTTCTGAGTTAATTAGCATTTCACTTTTCAGTACTATGTTGTAGCAAATGAAAGTTGCTATTGATTTCTATTTTTCGCTTATTTCATGTATATTTTCCATTACTTTTGCATACAATTTTAAAGAAATATTAGTTACTTTTTTACAGAAATATTAGTCCAAGAACACTCAAAGAAAAAAATATACGCAACGAAACAAAGTTATTGCGGAAAAATGTTACAGTATAAGAGCAATTTTTCCTTTTAACACAGTTGTACCTGGAAGATCTAAAATAGTCCCCATTAGCATCGACGAAATTCTGTCAACGTTCTGGAAGGCTATGGTTTCCTTCGCGCGTAGAACTTGGTGGGCCGTGAACCAAAGAAGGTTTTGCTCCTCTATTAAAAATTTGAACTGGCGTCCTCTAGGCTGATTGTCCAAGGAACAGGCCTACTAGGTTAATTATAATGTACAGTGAAACCTGTCTATGTTGGCCACCATTGGTTCCATCGAAAAGTGGCCAAGTTAGACAGGTGGCCAACTTACAGAAAATAAGTGTGATTTGTGTATTTTTAGAATAGGATTTCTAGTATTGCTTGATTGTAAAATTTTAATAAGCAGTGGCACGACAGCTACTTATAAATAATGTATATAGAGTAATCATAAAAATATACAGTACTAGAAAATATTACTATAGTATGCAAGGGCGCCGATTTCTCTGTAAATTTGGGGGACTCATTCAGATGCAGAAGGTGTATATATATGAAGATTTTAAAACAAATTGCACTCAAATTATACCAAATATTGTATACTCATAAATAAAATAGGGGCCACATGAGCTTTGGGGGCCCGGGCCCCCTCGGTCCCCCAGGATCGGCGCCCATGATACTATGTTTAATATATGTGCATACCTTTCTCTTCCTGAAAACTAGTCTTGTACATTGGATTATTCGGATTGAAAACACAATAACACAAACAACCATGAAATATAAGTGTATGTATGCAGTTTATTCAATTTGATATTATAGCACACTGAGTTATTCAGATTGAAAACAAGAAAAGCTAAGTTATAAATTGAGAAATTCATATGCAATTTATATGACTTCTTTTCAGTTGTTACTGAATGGTGGCTCATTCTAGACATATTTGCTTAATTTTTTTGCCAGATATGCACATTCTAATATTGTAGTTAACTATCTCTTGTTAATGAGCTAGAAGTGTTTCCCTCGGAGCAAAAGATGTTTTGAGAAAATCTTGAGGGAATTCATATCTCAAAAACTCCGCTATGTTTTGACAAGCCGACAGGTGCCAATAGTTGACAATTGAGATGGTTAGTTTTAACCTTGAGAATTTTCCGGAATTACTAAAGCTCCCCACTGATGAGAGGAGTTGATATAGCTAATGGTTTTACCAAAAGAGACAGGGTAAACAATACGTACAACCATTTCCTGAAGTCCTGTACGTGCTTTTTATTATTCACATCTTCCTTCACCACCCCTTTGAGAGTAGTGTTCTGGCCATTGACCTCCAAGAACAAATCGTGCGAATCTATGCTTCTTTGTGTCCAGTCACAAATACAGAACATCTGCCTCTCATATGGGAATTCGAAAGAGTTAAGAAAAATAACAAAACTATTTTTCATGGCCAAGATACGCAGGTAAATTTATCATTATCATCATAGGGTAAACCTTCCTTCAGTGTGGCCAACCTCCAAGATAGGTGGCCAACTTATAGAGTAGTAAGTAACGAATGTCTTATGGGAAAATGCAGGTTCAAGACGAACTTGGCCAAGATAAGCAGGTGGCCAACTTAGAGAGGTGGCCAAGTTGAAAGGTTTCACTGTATTTCGGATCAGTACGTTTAATGAACACAACCGAATTTGCAACCGAACCACGCGGAAAGAAAGGGTGTGTGTTAAACTTTTGGCATGATTCTAGATGTGTCTCGAAACTAAAGTGTCACTGGAAATTGAGTGTTTAATTTGACCACCAAGTTTACTAGTCATTTTGAAAGTGACTTCATGAATCTTTCAAACATTCTCTATATATTCCAATAGTTCTGAAAAAAAATAAAAAACAAACGCTATTTCCATATTACTGATGGACTTCTGGAAACGGATCTTTATAATGTTAAGTTCTTTTACTACGTCGAATATTTTTATCAGTGGTCACTTTTCTTTCTCTTCTTCTGCCTCCTTTTCTCTCTGTCTCACCTCTGTACCTCTAACAGATATCTATTCGTTTCAATTTTTCATTCAGAAGTGTTTAAGTTTCTCCCTACATTAATTATGAATCTCGTTTTGTCTCATTTTTATTCTTTCACTTTATTGATACTAATACATGTATATTTTGAAATTAGAATTGTGCTCATGTTGTTGTTGATTTTAATACGGGAGAAAGGAAACGAGAAGAGGGGATGGTCTTTTGACCAGACACGATTATGGGATAAGAAGGGGTATATTGGATGGTCTAGCTGCACGGTGTTAGCTGTCACACTATTTTTTTTTTTTTTTTTTGGTGTGTATAAGTTAAATAATTCACCATGAGTAGAATCAACCAGAAGTGTTTTTGTAACGAAGAAATAACATGTAATGTGAAATCTCTATTAACAAACTTTTGAGATTTGAGAGTCGACAAACTACACTTTCGTTTACCAATTACCTTGAAAAACCATTAGCCACAATTACCCCGAGATAGGGAGCTTATATTTAAAAGAATGACAGTCTGAGAGAAAAGAAGGAATGAAATCTTTCATTTCTAGTTCTATTAGGCTTATAGCTCTGAGTCTGTGGCAAAAGTACTGATAGAAATAAGGACAATGAATTATGAATATTTTGTAGAACATTCCACTTTAATATCACAGAAGTTTCATCTTCCGGTTTGCTTAGTTGTGAAAAAACATAGAGTATATTGCTATACTATGTAAAGTATCTGTACCGTCGCTGATTTGTGATGACAATCAGAAACAGAAGTAAAAGGTAAATTACAGTTTTTTTTTCTATTAATAGCTTTCTATTAAGGGAGAAGTATAACTAGTTATATTTTAACAATTTTTTTGCCTTAAAATGCTTGTGCAGGTTCATCCTCATCCACTTCAACCTTGAGTACGGAGTTGGAAGAACATAATTAGATTTTGATTATTGATTCTGGTATATATCAAGCATAATTTCTCAGATTTAGGTCTGTCGATATGTCGATATATCGATATCGTCGACATCGATATTAACACATATCAACGTTCGATATCGTAAATATATCTACATCAACATATCGTAATCCTAAATTCTCGATATCGATCTTCGGAAAGGCGAGGTACAGGGAGCCCATAAGACTTGCGATGGATGAAGAAATAAAACTTACGATAATGGCATCTAATAACAATTGAAGACTTCGGTGCAAAAAACCGTCAAGCCTAAAAATTGAAAGTGTAAAGTAGATATCTTCACAAAGGTTTCTCTTCAACCGATTTCTTTCAAACTTGGCACATATATGCTAGACCGAAAATAAATCGACAAGTATTTTTGTTTCTTTCGGAAAATAGGTTAAGGGGGCAAAGAGTACCTTTTCAAAACGGGGTCCCCTTGATTAAAATGACCACATTAAAGAAACGAATCTCTGCCGATGCACAGATGACATCAAAGTAGAATATATGGGTTTTGTCGTTTTTGCGAGAAAAGGGTTTCAGAGTCAATGCCCCTTCGAAATGCCAAAGACCCCGCACAATCTTGACGGAAATTGGATTTCGGTGGAACTGTGGTTTTGTGGATGTGTCCGTTGAGACTTATTCTCACGATGACAATATCTACAAGATATCACGGTTTCAGTCATTTTGACCGAAAACTATAATATCGCTATCTTCGACTCGGCGGTTTTCAAAAAAGATGTCATAGTGACCAAACGGTCAGTGATTAGTGGATGTGCTTATTAAGACCTCTTCTCAGAATCACCATATCTACAACATATCATAGTTTCAGTCATTTTTACCGAAATCCAGAACTTCACCATATTCGGTTACTTTCAAAAAGTGGCCTCGTAGTGGCCAAACGGTCAGTGATTATTCGTTGTGCCCAATAAGAGCTTTTCTCAAAATCACAAGATCTACAACATATCACAGTTTCAGTCATTTTTACCTAAATCCACATCACAGTTTTCGTAATGGCCAAACGGTCAGTGATTAGTGGTTATGCCCATTAAGACCTTTCATCAGAATCAAGATATCTACAACATATCACAGTTTGTCATTTTTACCGAAATCCAGGACCTCAACATTTTCGATTACTTTCCAAAAAGTGGCCTCGTAGTGGCCAAACGGTTAGTGATTAGTGGTTGTGCGCATAAAGACCTTTTCTCAGAATCACAATATCTACAACATATCACAGTATCAGTCATTTTTACCTAAATAGAGAAACCATCTTCGGTTACTTTAAAGAAAGTGGCCTGGTTGTGGCCAAACGGTCAGTGATTACTGGTTGTGCCTATTAAGTCCTTTTTTCAGAATCACAATGTCTACAACATATCACACTTTCAGTCATTTTTACCGAAATCCAGAACATCACCATCTTCGGTTACTTTCAAGAAAGTGGCCTCGTTGTGGCCAAACGGTCAGTGATTAGTGGTTGTGCCTATTAAGACCTTTTCTCAGAATCACAATATCTACAACATATCACAGTTTCAGTTATTTTTACCTAAATCCAGAATATCACCATTTTCGGTTACTTTCAAAAATGTGGCCTCGTAGTGTCCAAACGGCCAGTGATTGTTGGCTGTGCCCATTAAGACCTTTTCTCAGAATCACAATGTCTCCAACATATCATATTTTCAGTCATTTTCAACGAAATCCAGACCATCAACATTTTCGGTTACTTTCAAAAATGAGTCCTCATAGTGGCCAACCGGTCAGTGATTAGTGGCTGTGCCTATTAAGACCTTTTCTCCGAATCAATATCTACAACATATCACAGTTTCAGTCATTTTTACCGAAATCTAGCCCATCAACATTTTCGGTTACTTTAAAAAAGTGGCCTCGTAGTGGCCAAATGGTCAGTGATTACTTGTTGTGCCCATTAAGAACTTTTCTCAGAATCCCATATCTAGAACATATCACAGTTTCAGTCATTTTACCGAAATCTAGGCCATCAACATTTTCAGTTACTTTCAAAAAGTGGCCTCCTAGTGGCCAAATGGTCAGTGATTATTGGTTGTGTTCATTAAGACCTATTCTCAGAATCACAAGATCTACAACATATCACTGTTTCAGTCATTTTTACCGAAATCCAGAACATCATCATCTTCGGTTACTTTCAAGTAAATCTCCACGTTGTGGCCAAACGGTCAATGATTATTGGTTCTGCCCATTAACACATTTTTTCAGAATCACAATATCTACAATATATCACGGTTTCAAACAATTCCAATGAAATCCAAACTAACGTTAAGTTCTGCTATTTGCAAAAATGTGGCTCTGTAGTTACCGGTCAGTGATTGGTGGTTGTGCTTATTGAGACTTTTTCTCAGGATCACAACATCTACAACATATCACAGTTTCAGTCATTTTCATTGAAATCCAGGATATCACTAACTTTGGCTGTTTTCAAAAAAGTAGCCCCGGAGTGGCCAAAAAATCAGTGTTTGGTGGTTATGCCCATTAAGACTTTTTTCGGAATCACAATATCTACAACATCATGGTTTTAGTCATTTTGTCCGAAATCCGAATGTCGTTTTCTTCGGCTTTTTTCCAAAAAGTGGCCTCGTGGTGGCCAAACGGCCAATTATTTGCGGTTGTGCCCATTGCGACTTTTTCTCAGGAACATCATGTCTACAATATAACAACGTTTCAAGCAATTCCAATCCAATTTCCATAAAGATTGTGCTGGGTACTTTGTCATTTCGAAGGAGCATTGCCTCTGCAAAACTTTTCTCTCAAAGACGACAAAACCCGTATTTTGTACTTTGAAGTAATCTTTGCATCGGCAAAGTTTCGTTTCTTTAATGTGGTCCTTTTAAGTGAAGGGGACCCTTTTTTGAAATGGGACCCTTCGCCTCCCTTAACCTGTTCTCCGAAAGAAACAAAAAAAAAAAAAAAAAAAACACGTGTGCATTTATTTTTGGTCTAGTATATATGTGTCTAGTTTGAAAACAATCGGATGAAGGTAAACTCTTGTGAAGCTATCTCCTTTATACTTTCACTTTTTGGACTTGATGGGTTGTTTGCCCCAAAGTCTTCAATTCTTTCATTACCTCAAATTGCATTGTAAATAAATGCACTTGCAAATTTGCAATATTATATACTGTAGTTTTTTAGCCGATACAATTTTCTGTCCCCGAAAAACAAGAAAGCACCTGTCAAAAGCAATTCTTCGAACTTTCTCTTAGAATTTATCATAAGAGACTATTTTTTTCCTCTCTCTCAGAGATTTGCATCCCTTTTGGCCTTTAGAGCCACTCATTGACAAAAGATGCACACATGACCGCTATATGCAGACGTGCTCTTAGGTAGGGTCAGAGATTTGGAAAGTAAACGATTTTTTAATATTATTATTATTATTAATATTATTATAACAATTAGGTTTACAACTAGGGTCCCATCTCTTTATCTTGCATGAGAGGCCCACTAGTCAGCTAAGCCACTGGTGTTTCTTATTCTGTGTTTGTCTCTCTTTCCGTGTCGTGTGGATTTTTGTTTTTGTGCTGTTAGGCTTTTATATTAAACCTTTACATTATGTAACCTTTTTCTTTTTTTTACGAGATTTTCTTTTGGAAAAAGAAACTGCTTTCCTCTTATGTCTGTTTCTTACCATTCACCTTGTTTGAACTGCTTAAGTAAGATGATTTTGTAACTTTTATGTCATCCATTGCCCTCACGATAATAATATGTTGTCTTAACAATTTATTTTATTCTCTTATTTGCAGTTTGCCACACTGTTTAGGGATGGTATCGAGACGAGACGAGACGAGACTTTGTACAGTCTCGGTCTCGTCTTGGTTGATAAGTAGCGGTCTCGGTCTCGATCTCGTCTCGAGTCAAAAATCGCCGTCTCGGTCTCGGTCTCGTCTCGGTCCACAGATGCTTGTCTCGATCTCGGTCTCGAAGGCCAAGTCTCGGTCTCGTCTCGGGTCTCGTCTCGAAAGTTTCGAAATAAATAGTGTTAAATTAAAATTGTGGAAGTATTATCATACAGTCTGTCGTTTCTGCTTCTTACTTTTTGCCTTCATTCTTGACTTAGAATTATGGTATGATGTACCTCTTTGAAGCTAATTTGCTAGCGCTAATGCTTTCCATGCGTGTGTTCCAGGTTCAATCGTCAGTGGGTATAACATACCTGGGATAAAACCCTAATAGTAACCCATATTTCACTTTCAGCAATAGACTTTGTCTCAAATAGCCTCAGTACTGTATATACAATTAAACTCTATTAAATTAACTCCAGTACTATATAGTACTTTATTTCTTTCCTTTGAATCAGAATTGTTCAATTCCTCCTAACGGATAACGCAACACATAGCAGCACGAATGTATTTAATCATACCGAAATTGAAATTTTACAATTTCTAAGTTATTATCCAATACATTCTGCTTTGATTGTCATTTTAAAAACAGAATATAACGTTCATTATCTTAACAAATAGAGTAAATTATTACTACCATTTATTTTGTTTCAAATTGATCAAATGCTTTATTACTGTTTCACATCTCAGTGTTTCCTTGACACTTTAAAGCAGGCACTTCCTTAACATTATGGTGGGAGCTACGGCGCTCATCTTTGCTATCTGTGGTCTCGGGTTGGATCACCAAACAAGTCAGATTCAAAGTCCGTTGTTTCGTATAGTTCGCATATCACTTTAAGTACATTCTCTTTCTTATACAAGTTCATAAGGTCGTAATGTATTATATAAGCATATATCCAGTGCCGTAACATAGATTAAGCTTACTTCTGAGTTCTCAGCGGTGCATGTGATCTTTATTCGAGAAAACTAATCATGCGTTTATTACGCTGAAATTTTATATTACTTGAAAATTACTTGCGAAACATGGACATACATATTATATAAGTATATAGGTAATTCGAGCTATATGTATCTATTTTCTCTGTCCCGGCAAAACAAGTGGTTCTCAACTTTGTAGTTTTCTTTTGTATTAATTTTTGTAGTTTTGCTGCAATATGAAGGATCAAAAATATTTTTTTTTTGCTGTACGAATTTCGTTAAATTTTGGATCTGTTTTTACCCTACCTTACCTAGTGAAAGTTATATATATTTGGTCTAGGAATTAATTCGTGCGGGTGGACAAGAGATGGCGCAACGAACGGAGCGTCCCACAGTTCCGTGTATCCACACATGTGTTGCAAACGCCTGTCATCGCGTATCGTTCGTAGTATAGGGCAGTGGATTAAAGCGTCAACAACACCAGTTTGTAGTTAAGTGAACATGGCGCAATTTGTGCCTGATAAAGTGTTTTTGCGGGGTGTCCTGCTGCATTACTTTAACATGCAGAAAAGTGCGACTGAAAGTCATCGTATTTTGGTGGAAGTGTATGGTGACCATGCTCTAGCTGAGCGAACGTGTCAGAAGTGGTTTGCACGGTTTAGAAGTGGTGATTTCGGCTTGGCAGACCAAGAGCGAGCTGGACAGCCAAAAAATTTTCAAGACGAAGAATTGACAGCATTGCTCGAGCAGGATTCGTGTCAAACGCAGGAACAACTTGCAGCAGCATTAGGCGTTGATCAAACAACAGTCTCCAAACGCTTGAAAGCCATGGGAATGATTCAAAAGATGTCACATTGGGTTCCACATGAATTGAAAGACAGAGACGTTGAAAGACGAAAAACCATTTGCGAATTGCTGCTTCAACAACAGAGCAGAAAGGGGTTTCTGCATCGAATTATTACGGGTGATGAGAAGTGGATCCATTACGAGAACCCTAAACGAAAAAAGGCCTGGGTGAAACCAAGTGAACCAGGTCCATTACAACCAAAACGAGATATTCACTGTGCAAAGGTTATGCTGTGCATATGGTGGGATATGAAAGGTGTGGTGTACTATGAGCTGCTGCAACCGGGTGAAACTATGAATGGAGAACGTTATCGACGACAATTAATGCGTTTGAAGCAAGCTCTGGCCAGAACACGACCAGAATGGGAGAACAGACATGATAAACTTATTGTTCAACGTGATAACGCTCGCCCACATGTCGCAAAACCGGTCAAAACCTATTTAGAAAATGTCGGATGGGAAGTTTTACCCCACCCGCCGTATTCACGAGACGTTGCTCCTTCGGACTACTACTTGTTCGATTGCATGAACAACGATTTGATTGGACAGCGGTTTACTTCTTCAGAAGATATCGAAACATGGGTCTCTGACTGGATCGCTTCCAAGGATGAGGACTTCTTTCGCCACGGAATCCGTACATTGCCTGACAGATGGGCGAAAGTGGTGGCTAGCGATGGACAATATTTTTCTTAAGGTATTTATGTATTTTGTGTTTGTACTACAGCTTCAATGTATGCGTACCAACCGCACGAATTAATTCCTAGACCAAATATATATATATATATATATATATATATATATATATATATATATATATATATATATATATATATATATATATATATATATATATATATATATATATGAA
Source organism: Thermobia domestica (assembly GCF_964235325.1). Taxonomy (NCBI): domain Eukaryota; kingdom Metazoa; phylum Arthropoda; class Insecta; order Zygentoma; family Lepismatidae; genus Thermobia; species Thermobia domestica. The sequence goes on from NC_137460.1 coordinate 168,971,306, forward strand.
CTTTATAGGGGTAGACTATGCTAAGTCATTGTCAGGTCGAAATTGAGTTAACAGTACTTTTTTTTATAGACTATGTTCTTTCTAGTGGTGTAATAATGTTAGTATAAAAGCATCCTATTACTTTGTAACTACTTAGTATAGTTTGAAAACAGTACTATAGGTCTTACTTAAGGAACTGGTTTTTCGCTTCTCCTGTAAAATTACGAAATTATGACTTGGTTTAGTTTACCTCTGCGGTCCAGATATGATAAAAGCATAGTCATAATCATAATCAACCATTGTCAATCCACTGCTGGATGAAGGTCTTTCCAAGTCTTCTCCAGAACTATTTATCTTGAGCAATTCTTTTTAGGTTACTCCCCAGTTCTAGATTTCGTCAAGCATTCTTGTATAAGGACGTTTCCTAGGCTGTTTTTATCTCGTGGTAACCTGTCTAGAACTGTTTTTGTCCATCGATCATAATTTCTTGCAATATGTCCAGCACATTTTCAGCCCATGTTAAAAATTATTCAATTAGTATCAGTTGTTAGTTGCCAAATAATTCATTTCTCTATATTTGGGCTACAAATAGTTTAAATCCGCTACTTTTGGAGCACAGACATGCTACTTTTTGATCTTCTAATCTGGTAACACTGACTCAATGTTTTAAATCAACACAATGTGAGGGCCTCATTTGGTCTAGCGGCTAGCACGCTTGACTTCGGTTCGCGTGGTCCCGAATTCGATTTCCGGTGCGGGTACAGTTGAATGAACGAAATGGTTTGGATTCCATTATAATCATTAACTCCACGTCTACTTTAGACGCCCTAGCATAATCATGGGACGTTAAACTAAAACAAAACAAACCAAAAATCAACACAATGTGTATTACTAACTGTAAGTCCTTGAATAATTGCTGTATAGCTATATGGCATGAATCGAGTTTGAGGTGGTCGGTGGTCAAACTAAAACAAGTGAAATGTAACTAGGGTGTATTTAGAACTTTTAATTAAGTATGGTTTTGTATATATCAGGCCTAAGGCTTAATGAAACAACTAGTGTTACTGAAAAGGTATCAGTTACATTTAATTTCAGTTACAATTTGTATTTACATGTATTGCTGGAACGAAAACTTTGACATTAACATTATAAATAGCCCAAAGACTATGAAAAACGTCGTCTTTTTAAAACATTCTTGCACCATAAAACAACTTACGAGCTATTAAAATATTTTGCAGCTTAGTTACGTTGTTTGCACTATATTTAGAATAATATTTAGCAATTTATTTAAGTTGGCAATACTGCTTAAAATAATGGAACTGCGACTTGTAATTAAAACAACCAAAAACTATTGTTGTAATGTTATAGAAGCAAGCTAAAACAACCATCACTATAAAAATTTAACACAAATACGTTATTTTAAGCAGTAAAACAATCACTATCCATGTGTTTATTATCTCTAAAACGGATTGAAATAACAAATGGTGTAAATGATATTATGATCACTTAAGTCTTTCGAAAGCATCTATATGATGAGACGTAATATGTCAGCACGTTTTCGAAGTGAAGTCTTTATAAGAAATTAAATTTTCAATTTCTTGTAGCTTTGTTCATTCATTCGAAATACATTATACCATGATCATAGTGTTTGAAGCTAAGATACAATTGATGCGCATTGCGTCGTCTATGCCATTTGAGTTATTAGAGATCTCCAAAATGTTGATGTTAGTGATACTGTATTGTTCTTTATTACATTGAACAATGTACGCGGTATTGTGGTTTTATTTAATATCTAAATTAGAAATAGGTAATACTTTTCATAGTGCAATTTGAGAAAATACAGCTTTATTTTCCGTTGACAATACTGCTTGCTTATATATAGGCGCGGATAAAATGGAAGGGCTATAGGGGCTATATCCCCCCTTAACGCTCATGTATACACTGAATAAAATGAGCTTCAATCCTGCTTTACACTGGATAAAGAGTCAAAGTATGGTTTAGCCCCTCCCTTGATCATATCCTGGATCCGTGCCTGTATATACAGGGTGGGCCATTTTAATCAATCCACGGAAATATCTGAAAAATTATAAAACATAGAAGAAATATTGGAATTACACGTTATATATTGCTAAGGGGGAAAACCAATTCCGCCAAAAGTACCCCTCTCCGCCCCCCGTAAATGGGGGTAACGGAGGGTAACTTTGAAATGTCAAATTGGAACATGGGTCGAGTAATACCTCGTTCGAAAGGTCTTGGAAAACTAAGTAACGCTGTACGGAAAGATGTTTCATATGGAGCACCAGCTTCAAAATGGCCGCCATGATATGGTTCCGAAACTCCAGTACCCGTAGTATGAAAACCATGGAAGGTAAATGAATGAAACAAAATTGAAATACGTAAATATCATAGGGCATATCGAATGATGTGATCCCTGTGATCCCAGTGGCCTGCGTGAGGGGGTCTTATGGGCTAACTTCAAAATTTCAAATAGTAACATGAGTCGAGTGGTACCTCGTTCGATAAATCTCGCAAAATCAAACATCTTGCAGGAGAAAATGATTGAGGTGAAATGGCAGTGTTCTCAAAATGCCGCCGCAACATAGTATCCGTGCCAGAGAAAAGGTTTAGTACCCGTATTATGAAAGCGATTGGAGATAAATCAACAGAAGAAAAACTGGAGTAAGTAACTGACGTAAGGCACATCGAGAGGTGTTGTCGGGGTGACTCCAAGGGCCAATTGAATGGTATGCGGGGCCAACTTGAAAATTTCAAATAGCAACTTGAAGTGAGTAACATCACGTTACATAGACAAATGAATATTAAACAGCTTCTGTAAGAATATTTTCAACATGAGACACCGTTTCCAAAATGATCGCCAAGATATGGGACTGTTTCTAAGAAAACATCTAGTGCCCATAGTATGAATACGGTTAGAGATAAATGAAAATAACGAAAATTAAATAGGAAAACCACGGAGGCTTTCCATGGCTCGAGAATGATACAACAGAGATAAAAATGTTGAAGTAAAATTGCCATAATGTATAGAGAGAAATCCAAGTCCTGCAAAATAATCTCTCCCTGCGCTCTGTATGTGAGTGGGGTGGAAAGTAACTGTGAAAGTTCAAATGAGAACTCTACTTTAATTCGCAAATTAAGGCTACGCTACAAATAGGTATGGTGTGGTTGAAACATTTGTAAGGATGACGCTGTAGTGACTAAAAAAAGGTGAAATTTTATTTGAATGATAACGCAATATCTGTATGGCTGAGTATGATTTGATGCGAAAACAGAAGGAACGGTATATGAAAGAAGCTGTCGAATAATGCAGTTGCTGGAACTTACAAATGTGTGAATTTGCTTATCTCCGTCGCCACAAACTTTTATGCAATGCGTGCTGGTTATTCGGAAAGCATTTCGGGGGTACGTACACACCGTTTCGTCCGTCAAGCTCACAATATGACATGAGTGCTAATAGTTAATCAAAATGTAACTGTGGCCATCCGCATTAACTCAGTGCACCAATTCTCTAACCATGAAGTCTGCCTTCCAATCAGCATTGGGTAGGTCAAGCGTAAGCCTGAACCGTTGTCCGGTCGAACATTGAAATTTTGAAGTTAGCCCACAAGACCCCCTCACGCAGGCCACTGGGATCACAGGGATCACATCATTCGATATGCCCTATGATATTTACGTATTTCAATTTTGTTCCATTCATTTACCTTCCATGGTACTGGATTTTCAGAATCATATCATGGCGGCCATTTTGAAACTGGTGCTCCATATGAAACATCTTTTGGCACAACGTTACTTAGTTTTCCAAGACCTTTCGAACGAGGTATTACTCGACCCATGTTCCAATTTGACATTTCAAAGTTACCCCCCGTTACCCCCATTTACGGGGGGCGGAGAGGGGTACTTTTGGCGGAATTGGTTTTCCCCCTTAGCAATATATAACGTGTAATTCAAACATTTCTTCTATGTTTTATAATTTTTCAGATATTTCCGTGGATTGATTAAAATGGCCCACCCTATATATATATATATATATATATTACAGCAGTGGATATTGTTGTACGTGCAATGCGAAAAAATGATCACAAATTTATTTCAGGAGGGGCTTGAGCACGATACCTACCCCCTAAGTACGCCACTGTACATCAGTCAACCGTTCCCATATTATCTCACACAGCAATGAAACAAATTTTGAGTAAAGGCAAAATAACTATCAATATTCGAGACGAGACCGAGACTTTCGAGACTGACCAAGGTCTCGTCTCGGTCTCGTCTCGATTTATAGAGGTCTGTCTCGGTCTCGGTCTCGTCTCGGTATGTAAAAGTCCGTCTCGGTCTCGGTCTCGTCTCGGTATATAAAAGTCCGTCTCGGTCTCGGTCTCGTCTCGAATTATCGAGACGAGACCCAGACGAGACCGAGACTAGTCTCGGTCTCGGTACCATCCCTAACACTTTTATATTTGTAACAAAATTGACGTTTGGTCCAACGCCTTTCGAATTTGCAACCAACCCAACCGCCGAGCATTTTGATTTGCCTTCTATTGCAGGAAAGAGAGAATTGCAGGTGGTAATGCACTTTTGGAGTCGTGTATACATGAAGTTTATGTTAAAGTGTGTATTTGAATATTAAATAATAGTAATTATGTCTTAGTGCGTGAGTATTAGTGAAATTCGCCTACTGCTCTTTCCTTTAAGAAGTAATATGATTAAAATTAGCAAAGTTTCACCAGATCAAAGAGCACATTAAGAACTCAGTTTCATTCAAGAACACTATTTGTTTTAGTGCGTGAGTATTAGCGAAATTCGCCTACTGCTCTTTCCTTTAAGAAGTAATATGGTTAAAATTAGCAAAGATTCACCAGATCAAAGAGCACATTAAGAACTCAGTTTCATTCAAGAACACTATTTGTTGCAACAAAAACGCTTCAAGATGGTAGATGTGTATAAATTGTAAAATTTTTGTAATTAATGTACAATCAGGAGTAAACGACTGAAAGGCACATAAAGGAAATGAGTGCTGACTATTAATTTTCAAGAGTAATTACAACAGTTTTATTTTCGAATGCTTTTTTTTTTTTTTTTAATATTCACAATATTCAAATTTCACGTGTTCGAAAAAAAAAAGTTTCGTTACTAGTAAAACTAACCTAATACAAAGATTTTTATTTTCCCAATTTTTGTAACTTTTCCGGAAAGAAACCGGAAAAAACGGGTTTTAACCAGCATGTTCAAAATTTCCGGAAAATTTACAACACTAGTCCTGGTACAGACAAAAGACAATCATTAAAAAGAGAGAAGATTTTTTGAGGATCCGGATACGTGGGTGCTACCGGCCTGTAACCATATTTATACCGACTGTTGATCAGCGGCGCAAATCTGTCTTCAACATTGGGGGGGGGGGTAAGACAGTTTCTTTTTTCTTTTTTGTAAGCGATGTTCAAAATATTTATGAAGTTGAAAAAAATGCTGTTGAGGATCAGGGAAGCAGAGTTGTCTTCAACATTGGAGGGCGGGCAGCTTTGAGGCGTATTCTGGGGGGACATCAATTTCATCTCATTTTCCTTTGTAGCAATCCGACACAAATCATCACACTTCTCCCCAAGAAACAAATTTCAAATCAGATTATTGGGGGGGACAGTCCCTCCAGTCCCAAGATTGGAGGGGACATGTCCCCCTCATCTCCCCGGGATTTGCGCCAGTGCGGTTGATACTAACAATGCAACTACAACAGTACTCTAAGAAGCTCATATGTAATTCAGGAATATTATGATACAAGAGTTGATATACATATGCTGCTAGATGTTGAATATATTGCTTATAAAATCTGATTTAATGATTTAAAATAAAAGTCCTTTTATACCATTTAATTCACTTTCTTTCTCTCTGTTAAAATATTGCGATCAACATTATCAATCAATTGTAAATGTTAAATCTTTGTTTCATTAAATGTTTGTTGGAGTTTTGAATTTAGACTTTTGTACAAGGGGGGGGGTAATAAAAATTTAAGAGGAGGTTCTGTTCTAAATTGCAATAGAGCAACAGGAATTTGTTACAACAAAACTAGCGACTTATTGCCTGGTCGGTTACAATAACCAACATATTGCCAGTTTTCCCTAACTAAAGTTGTAAAGCGTTTATGTGCGTCTTTATCTAATTTTCAAGTTTTTATTTAACTTCGACTTTATACGAGAATGTGGTTTGTTAATTACAATTAGGTTGGGCAATAGAAGAAACTAGTTTTCTTTTTAAAAAAAATCCTTGCTTTTGAGACTTTTATTTCCGAAAAAATTAAACAAAACAAAGCAAATATTTCAATGCATGTGTAATTATAGATATTCTAGGGAGGTGCATGTATATTCTAGGGAGGCTCAGCCCCTCCTCGTTGAACATGCCTGAATTCAACACTGGTTTGTTGTATCAAATTTTACAATCACTTCTCCTTGCCCATACGGCAACTTATCTTAGGAGGTCTTCCCGAAATTTTTAAATTGTAAGGTGGGGTAATTTAATATTTCATTGAAACGATAATGGAAAACAAACATCTTTAATAGGAAACGAGTCCCTCAAGTCCGTCTACAAGTCTTTTTCTCCAGTAGTGTTGACTGTTTATCTTCTAATTGCATTTTTAAAAGATATTTAAGTTGTACGGGAAGTTAGCCAACTATATTTCTCTGATTCGGTAGTTTTACATACCATTATTTTACTTTTTTTGAGTTAGAAATGTTTTGTGTATAAAAATGATTGTATTTCTTTCTTCGCAAAGGTTTTCGCAATTAAGCTGCAACACTAGTAAACGACGATTTATTGTAAAGCTAGAATGAAAAGATTTTACACTACTTTAAATGCAGAAATGAATAAATATTAGCCCATGAATGATTTTTAGAAAGCTATAATTTTAAATGTCATTACTTGTATATTTATTTGTGTTTCTATTAGATGTAAGAGTAAACTGAGAACATGATAGCTAACGTTTACGAATAACGTACTTTTGATCAGAATTGCACGGGTAAAACAGTAATAGAAAATTATGAGTTTCCACAATTAGAATAGATTTTAGGTAGTTATTTAGTAGCAACAAAATATAGGACACAAACAATTTTAAGCAAATTTCTGATGTAATAGATTTTCACTGAACTGTTACATGACAATGTCGTGTTAGGAGAACTAAATAATTTGAAGAGATGATAATAATTGCGGGGAAAGGGGGCTCAGAAGGAAATATTAAAAAAAAAACGTTATTACAAGGTCTTCTAAAAAATTATTTCAATTTTCAGAACTAAGGGGCCATGCCCCCCAGGGAAATTATCCTAGTTACGCCAATGCGGTACACAACAACGGGGCCATCATTTGAAGAAGAAAATGTGCACTCGTCACTCAAGATTACGTCCTTCCAGTCACGATTTACATTTTCTTGAGCAAATGCAAGACGCCATTGAATGTGTTCTTCCGACAGGAACTCTTTGACTGCCGACTTCCTCGCAAAGAGATTAGCCGCCCTCAGTCGCCTCCGCGTGGTATCAGGTCGGCGTTCACAAGTTCGGAACTCACGCTCACTCGATCTCAACCTCAAGAACTGAGCGTGAGGCCAGAATGTTTATGTGAGCGTGAGGTTGAGTGAGCGTGGGGTCAGGCTGGTTATGTGAGCGTGAGGTCAGAATGGTGTGGTGAGCGTGAGGTCGAAATGAGTTTGTGAGCGTGAGGTTGAGTGAAATTAGGTCAGACTGATGATGTGAGCGTGCAACCGAGTGAGTGTGAGGTCGAAATGAGTTTGTGAGCGTGAGGTTGGATCAAAGTAGACACCTGGCTCTTCCAATAGCAGGGAGAAGTATATTGTAATTCGTAAACACTGTAGATTTTTTGTTCTCTACACAAAAGCTTCTCTTTCTCTATCTGAAGATAACACCTGCTGTGAAACGACCATAGATAAGCAGGGAGTGTCTTTGGTCGGCTACTTTTTTTTTTTCATTGGCCAACTTGGGATAGAAGTTTTAGTGTCTTTGTGATCAGGTATTTCTTAGAAGCAAGTAGAAAATAAGAATGGAATGTCTTGATGTTTTGTCGGGCAGACTAGAGTATTTGGCCCCGAAATCCGGTCAAGAATATTCATCATTTAGTATCATAAAACAATCGATTAAATTAAATTGTTTTGTATTTACCTAAATTTTTAAAGATATATTACCGCCAAAACTGGTTTGAATATTTTTTTTGTCCCTTTAACTATAGTTTTCTCTTGTGATTTCGCTTGCCATTGTCTAATAGCGATTTTGTAGGCTGTCAGTGTTTCATTTACGAATTTTCTAGAGGGGGTTGAAGTCTTGAATCTTGGGCTAGCAGTTAACCATTAAAGAATTGCAGCCCTCCTCCGCCCTCGAACAAGGGGAGCCCATCTCTTCAACTACTTGGGCTCAATTTCCCCCCGAATATATTATTCGCCCCCCAAAACAGAGGGCTTAAATTCTTAGCGAGATTCCCCCTCCGCAATGAGTTTCCACACTAGTTTGCATGTAGAGTACGTTGCAGGCTACATCACTTAGAAGCCCTTGTCCATTCTTTCTAAACAGGATCATTCTATACAGTATTTTCTTCCACCTTCCGTCATTATTTCATCCTTTTAAGCCACACAGAATGTATTCATTCACCTTCACAGTTACTGTTCTTAAAAGGAAAATTATAGTATAATTAGTGCGATTCTGTCATTTTGAAAGAAAATATGCCCTGCCTCCAAAAAAAAAAAAAAAAAAGTCTAACGGGTGCGACCAACGCCCTAAAACCTGCCTGTGGGCAGTGGGCACCCCTGCCTGCTAAAAAAAAAAAAAAAATCTGGGTGAGTATTTGAGACATTATTACATCTTGATAAGTATATAGCATTTCATATAGACTGACTATTTACCTGGAAATAAAATTCATATAGTTAGCAAGTAATTTTTTTGATATAAATATATGCAGAACAGCCATAAATAAATGTTTTGTATTACTAGGGTAAATGTGCCAGTCCTCGTATAATCCTTTAATCGTTGTTCAGAAAGCGGAACAATTTAGGAGGATGCAACTAGCTCACGTGTGTTCCTAAAGCTATATTTCATCTATATTTTTTCCGAAACGGAGATAACTTATACCGTTTATGTAATATTAGTCGGACAAACACCGATGATTGATTTATTTTTAGTGTTCGATCAGGGCCGGATTTAATGTTTTGCCCCCCTAAGCCCAAAAGCGTCTGGCGCTCTCCTCCCTCCACCCGTCGAAGAACAAAATTTTAACAATACAAAATAATCATATAGAAAAAACTTATTTTATAAATATCTTAGATTTATACAAATTTTAATGCATTTTCACTTTGTATTCTGTAAAGAAAGATTTGAATTGTTACAAATTCATTTTTTTTAAAGTAAATTGACAAAGAATGATTAATTTGAGTTTTACAATACGAGCTAGTTAAATAATACAAGAAATTCGTTTCGAATTTTCGACTATACGTAATTGTTCTAATATTGAAACTACCGAGAGTGTCTTTAAAATGACCACAATAACTGTTTGGACTGTTGAAATTTATCTAGATAGAGATTGGTAAACTGGAAGATGTCGAGGGTCACATGCGAAAGAGAACTTAGGGAATGGGGCGAAGCGCATCATACGGACCGGCCTCTATGCAAATGTCTACTGCAAGTATAAGGTTAACATTTCTCTTAACTTCGATCAATGATTCAAGCCATAGATTTGCAAAATCGATTATTTCTTGGAGAGCTTCATTTTTACTTCTTCTTTTTCTTTTTCTTCTTTTTCTTCTTCTTCTTCTTCTTCTTCTTTTTCTTTTTCTTCTTTTCTTCTTCTTCTTCTTCTTCTTCTTCTTATTATTATTATTATTATTATTATTATTATTATTATTATTATTATTATTATTATTATTATTATTATTATTATTATTATTATTATTATTATTATTGAATTTTCACTTTTTTGCGGAGCCGCGGTGGCTAGTATTAGAGCGTTCACCTCTGGTGTGTAGGGACCCGGGTACAATCCCATCTTCTGCCAAGTGGACTCCGTGGTGGACAAACATTGTGTGCGTAGGTTTTCTCGGGGTTCTCCCGTTTCCTCCCACCATTTCATCCATTATTTCATCATCAACGTCTCGTTTGGCCTAACCGGCGTAATCGTGGGACGTTAAACACAAAGATTTCATTTACAATGTAGGGTTACGAGAGATGACAACTATGCTTAGATGCCTAACCAGATTCCAAACCCTACTTCTCGCTAGTTCTTACCTTTTTGCAACATGTATTGAATCCACAAGTTGTAATGTACTTCTATCATTTCCGATTTCGGTGGAAGAATGGTAACTAAAGGTATTCTTGGGATGTTTAATTAATTGAAAAAAAAAAACTATCTCTATTACAGTTTTTACTTTATAGTGATCAACGATAGAACCGGACTTTTTTGATTTCTGCCATTTTCAGTTTGAATTAGAGATGCAAAAAAGCCGGCTTTTTTGAATCGATGTTTTTTTCACATAAAAAGCCGGTTTTTTGAGAAAAAAACGAGAATTTTGGAAATTTTGGCTTTTTTAATTTTCATGATTTTTCTATTCAAACAGCTTTCTTATAGTATATTCTATAGTTAGATAAGAATACCATGACCTGAATGCCATATTTAGCTCCAAGATGGATGGAGCACATATTTTACGAATTAAAGCTAACATGAAGAATGTAGTATCTGAGGGCAATTTTACATGCTATTTAACTTTATTTTAACTTTTGAGTTATCGACATTTTTTTTCTTCTCTAGATCATTTTAGTTTTCATCCGTGTTTCATTTCTAAGAGCTTGGTACTCTAGCTTCTAGCACAAAAGTTAAACTTACGTTTTTCTATATATCCGTCAAAGCATACGTTTTTCAATATGTCCGTCAAACCGTACTTCCACATTTCTATTATACTGTAGTTGTGCAATGATTTAGCAATAATTTTCCATATACAACCTTGAATACCAATTTATACAAATAATCAGTAGCGGATTTAGAAAAGTACTTTGGGAGGGGTTTCTCGGATTGTTTCGTTTTCTAAAAAGTCCTAATTTTATTTGGGAGGTGCTTGAAGTTTATGAGTACAGGCATAACTAATATTTCGTTTCGTTTATATGTTTAGCAATAATCTTCCGGATACAACTTTGAAGATCATTTTATACTGAGAATCAGTGGCGAATTTAAAAAAGTGTTTTGGGAGGGGTTTTCTTACTACTAATGTTTAGTTTTTCTAAACATTCGTAATTTTTATTTGACGGGACCTTAAAGTTTATGAGTAAAAGCATAACTAATAGATATTTCGTTCGTTTTAGACATTCCGCAACTTTGGGGAACAGGCTTCAGTCCGAAAGACCGCCCCCCTAACCTTCGCAAAACCGTCACTGCTGGTAATTAGTAATAATAACGATTTAAAAACAATAAGAAAGGAAGTCGGCCAACTCCTACACTCCTAGTCGGCCAGTACACGCACTATTTCTCAGTGGCGGTTTCTCTTAATGTTTGCATGTTTGTATACACGACTCCAAAAGTGCATTACCACCTGCATTTCTCGTTTTCCTGCAATAGCAGGCAATCCAAAAAGCTCGGCGGTTGGGTTGGTTCCGAATTCGAAAGGCGTTGGACCAAACCTCAATTTTGTAAAAAATATATGAGTGTGGCAAACTGCAAATAATAGAATAAAACAAATTGTTAAAAATAACAATTTTATTATCTTGACGAAGTTGGATGAGATCAAAAGTTACAAATGATCTTGCTTAAGCAGTTCAAACAAGATGAATGCCAAGAATAAATATCAGAGGAAAGCATTTCATCCTCCCCATCCAAAAAAAGAATCTCACAAAAAAGAAAAAGGTACATAATGTAAAGTTTTAATATAAAAACTCCACTCTAAATGGTGAAAGATGACACCCAACAGGCAAGAACAACTGAACCAAAGTCAATGAAATTGTACACAGATATTGCAGACGTAAAACGAGGGAATACGAGTTTCGTATTTTCTTGGAAAAACGGTTGGGTGGGGCACGGACCCCTCCAAACCTTTGATCACGAAATATCAAAATTGCTACTAACGGTATGTCAGAACTGTGCAAAAGACATGAAGAATTGCAACGAAACTTTTGTATGGACAGTACGCAAAGAATAAAGGAATATGTTTCTTTTAATTTTCTACGGAAAAACGGATTTAGGGACAAAAACTCCCACTCAAAATTTTGAAACTTGACGTCCCAAAGGTAAGAAGAAGTGAACTGAAGAGAATGAAATTGTGCACAGATATTGTAGACGTAAAATGAGAATACGGGTTTCGCATTTTAATGTAGAAAACGGTTGGGTGGGACACGGACCCGTCCCAAACTTTGATCACGAAAAATCAAATGTGCGAGTAACAGTATGTCAGATGTGTGTAAAGGACATGAAGAATTGCAAAGAAATTTTTGTATGGACAATACACAAAAAATAAAGGAAAACGTTTTTTTAATTTCTGCGGAAAAATGGTTTTAGGGCCATAAGCTCAAACCCAAAATTCTGAAAGTTGACGCGCGAAAGGCAAGAGGAAGTGAACCAAAGTGAATGAAATTGCACACAAATACTGTAGACATAAAATCAGGGAATCCGCGTTTCGTATTTTCCTTGAAAAAATGATTGGGTGGGGCACCGGCCCCTCCAAAACCTTTGATCAAGAAAAACGAAAAGTGCTAGTAAGAGTGTAACAGTTGTGTGTAAACGACATGAAGTATTGAAATCAAACTTCTTCTATCGATAATACGCAAAAAATAAAGTAATGGCGGTTTTTCTATGTGCTACGAAAAAACGGCATTAGGGGACAAAGACTTCCAAGAAATAATTTGAAAATTGACGTCCGAAAGGCAAAAAAAAAGTGAACGGAATTGAATGAAATTCTGCACAGATATTGTAGACATAAAATGAGGGAATACGAATTTCGTATTTTCCTGGAAAAAAAGTTGGGTGGGGCACGGACCCCTCAGAACCTTTGATCACGAAATATCAGAAGTGCTAGTAACAGTATGTCAGATTTGTGTAAAGGAAATGACGAATTGGAACGAAACTTTATGTACGGGCAATACGCAGAAAATAAATGAATAAGGTTTATTTTCTGCAGAAAAACAGTTTTACTGGGCAAAAGCTCTCACCCAAAATTATGAAAGTTGACGCCGGAAAGGCAAACAGAAGTGAAGCGAAGTGAATGAAATTGTCCACGGATATTGTAGACATAAAATGAAGAAATATGGGTTTGGTATTTTCCTGAAAAAAGGGTTGGGTGGGGCACCGGACCCTCCAAACCTTTGATCACAAAAAATGAAAAGTGCTAGTAAAAGTATATCAGATGTGTGTAAAGTACATGAAGAATTGCACCAAAACTTTTTGTATCGGTAATACGCAAAAATTAAAAGAATACCGGTTTTTGTATTTCCTGCAAAAAACGGTACTTGAAAACCAAAGTTCCGATCCAAAATTTTCAAATTTGACTCCCGAAAGGCAAAAAGAAGTGGACCGAAGTGAATGAAATATTAAACAGATATTCCAGACGTAAAATGAGGATAAGAGTTTCGTATTTTAATGCAGATAACGGTTGGGTGGGGCACGGACGCGTCCCAAACTTTGATCACGAAAAATCAAATGTGCTAGTAACAGTATGTCAGATGTGTGTTTACGACATGAAGAATTGCAAAGAAATTTTTGTATAGACAATACATAAAAAATAAAGGAAAACCTATTATTTTACTTTCTGCGGAAAAACGGTTTTAGGGGCCATAAGCTCTCACGCAAAATTATGAATGTTGATGCCGGAAAGGAAAACAGAAGTGAACCGAAGTGAATGAAATTGTCCACGGATATTGTAGATATAAAATGAGGGAATATGGGTTTGGTATTTTGCTGGGAAAAGGGGTTGGATGCGGCACGGACCCCCCTAACCTTTGATCACGAAATATGAAAAGTGCTAGTAACAGTATGTCAGGTGTGTGTAAAGGACAGGAAGTATTGAAACGAAACTTCTTGTATCGATAATACGCAAAAAATAAAGGAACACCGGTTTTTCTATGCTCTGCGGAAAAACGGCATTAGGGAGTAGAGGCTCCCAAACAATAACTTGAAAATTGACGCCCGAAAGGCAAAAAGAAGTGAACCGAATTGAATGAAATTGTGTATAGATATTGTAGACATAAAATGAGGTAATACGGGTTTCATATTTTCCTGGAGAAAAGGTTGGGTGGGGCACGGACCCCTCCAAACCTTTGATCACGAAATATCAAAAGTACTATTAACTGTTTGTCAGATTTGTGTAAAGGACATGACGAATTGGCACGAAACTTTATGAACGGGCAATACGCAGAAAATAAATGAATAAGGGTTATTTTCTTCAGAAAAACGGTTATAAGGGACAAAAGGTCTCATCCAAAATTATGAATGTTGACGCCGGAAAGGCAAACAGAAGTGAACCGAAGTGAATAAAATTGCCCACGGATATTATAGACACAATATGAGGGAAAATGGGTTTCGTACTTTCCTGGAAAAACGGTAGTGTGGGGCACGGACCCTTCGAAACCTTTGATCACGAAAAATCAAAAGTGGTAGTAACAGTATGTCAGATGTGTGTAAAGAACATGAAGAATTGGAACATAACTTTCTGTATGGACAATACGCAGAAAGTAAATGAATACGGTTTTTTTTTATGTTCTGCGGGAAAACGGTTTTAGCGGGCAGAAGCTCCCAAACAAAATTTTGAAAGTTGACTTCCGAAAGGCAAAAAGAAGAGAAACCGAAGTGAATGAAATTGTACGCAGATACTGTAGACATAAAATGAGGGAATATGGGTTTCGTATTTTCCTGGAGAAAACGGTTGGATAGGGCACTGACCCCTCAAAACCTTTGATCACGAAATATCAAAACTGCTACTAACATTATGTCAGATGTGTATAAAGGACATGAAGAATTGCGACGAAGATTTTTGTATGAACAATAGGCAAAAAGTAAACGAATACATTTTTTTTTTATTTTCAAGGGAAAAATGGTTTTTGGGTCACAATCCCTCGTCCAAAATTTTGGAATTTGACCCCAAAAGGCAAGAAGAATTAGACCAAAGTGAATGATATGTGCACTTATATTGTAGAAGTAAGATAAGGGAATACATGTTGCGTATTTTCTTGAAAGGAAAAAACTATTGAGTGAACCGAGGCGTCCTTGTGGCGGTATCAGTGGACCGAACCGAATGAAATTGTATGTAGATATTGGATATGTAAAATATGGCCTTCCGTGTTTCACAAGTGTCGTGTCTTCATCTGATTTCTTCAATTTTGGCAGATCAAGTAACAGCAAGTGCAAACAGTATGGCGTATTTTATAGTATTTCAGGAGGCACCTTTAACCCTTGCAATGTTTTTCCGCATAAGCAAAAACACGTGTCAATTTATTTCCGTATTTCTGTTGATCTGTCAAATTTGAAGCAAACCGGATAGGGACACTTGAGAAACACGATAGGACTTGTTTTACATATAGTCTATATAATATCTACACAGAAGTTTGATTTCCTTGGGTCCACTTCTTCCTTCGCTATTATGGTAGTATTTTCCTTTTTTCGGATGGGGCCTAGGCCCCAACATGGTTCTTCCGCAAAAATTAAAACACGTTTCATATATTGTTTTAAAAGTAGTCCCTTTACGAAGTTTCGTTGCAATTCTCCATATTCTTTAGGAACTTCTGACGTATGCTTATTTGCACTTTTGATATTCCGTAATCAACAGTTTATAAGGTCCGTGCCTCACTCAACCGCTTTTTTCCGGAAAATACGAAACCCAATTATCTCATTTTACGTCTACAATATATGTACACAATTTCATTCAATTCGGTGCACTTCTTCTTCCATTTTGGGCATTAAATTTCAAAATTTTTTGCGGGGGCTCTTGCCCCCTAAAACCGTTTTTCCGCAGAAAATAAAACAAAAGCCGTATTCGTTTTTTTGCGTATTGTCCCTACACAATGTGTTGTTCCAATTCTTCATGTCTTTCAAGCACTTCTGACATACTCTTATTAGCAGTTTTGATATTTCGCGATCAAAGTTCTGGAGGTGTCTGTGTCCCACCTAAACGTTTTTTCTTTTTCTCAGGAAAATAAGAAAAACGCATTCACTCATTTTATGTCTACAATATCTGTACACAATTTCATTCACTTCGATTCACTTCCTCTTGCCTTCCGAGCCTTAACTTTTGTTTTGGAGAGGTCCGTCCTCCACATAACCGTTTTCTCCAGGAAAATACGAAACACGTGTTCCCTCATTTTATGTCTGCAATGTGTGTGTAAAATTTCGTTTACTTCGGTTTACTTGTTTTTGCCTTTCGGGCGTCAACTTTCAAAATTGTGGGTGGGGGCTTTTGTCCCTTAAAACCGTTTTTTCCGCAGAAAATGAGAAACCCGTATTCGTTTATTTCATGTGTAGTATCTACCTTTCAAATTTTATCAAAATCGGAGTGTTACGCTTCGGAAGTGTTACTTATTAGTAATAATATTTCTTTAAAATTTTAAAAAACAAATAGAGGGAATTAAAGCGAAAAATTGGGATCAATTGGAACTTTCGGCTCCTACCAACATTGAAACAAATGACAGTACAATTATTTGGATGCAAGGTAAACATGAAATTTGAAACTGAAATTTAACTATATTTCTGTCATGATTTTAATGCACACTGCAATGTTCTTAAATGCTAATTAAATCAGGATTTTATATCCAAATTAAGTTGCACCATGTTAGAAAACCCGAATCGGCAATGCGAATTTAAGATTAGCCGATACTTTAGATACCATGGGAAAAAAATTGAAGAGTGTAAGTAACCTAAGTGTGTGGCCAAGTGGGTTGCTAGGCGATTTAATATATTGCATGTCTTCTACTCGGCAGCGTCCACCTCAACCATTTCATTTTATTTGAAAACAAAACATTCTTATCATGAGTTACACTTAAGGATGCGCACGAGACGAATCGAGACAGAATTTTCCTGACAAAATTCGAGTCGAGACACGGCTCTTCCAATAGAGAAATATACATTTTTCGAGTCGAGACATCACCTTTACAGTACATTTTCGAGACGAGACAGCCACAAATCTTGTCTCGTGCGCATCCCTAGTTACATTAGCACACACTACATGAGTGAGTATTTATATTATGATAGAATATACTATGAGCTTTAATAGAAAAAGTGTAGACAATCGATAATTATTAGGTAGAAAGATTTCAATAGATTCAGGGTTGATCGTGCCGTGTGTGAAGTTATGAAATATGAATTGGTTTCAACAGGTGTGGATCCAAGGGGAATTTTATAGGGGCTACAACCCCCGATGACGCTCAGATATACATTGCATAAAATGGGTTTCAATCCTACTTTATTTACACTGGGTAAAGTTGGAAACTATGGTTTAGTCCATCCCTCGATCATATCCTGGTTCTGCGATGTTAATACCTGGTCAGAACTTGCTGTTCTAGAAGCCTAAAGTTCATACGCGATAAAATAGTATTTCTGCATTATGCACCTTTTAAAACTATTTTCAATATTTGTATATATCTTCAGAGAAACCCTACTCGAAACGTTTGCTTTATTGGATATTGTATTTCTGACGATAAATGCACTCGAACGCTCTCAAGTGGATTTAAGAGTGCTGCTAACCCTGAATTTTTCAATGAATGTATTTTTTAGTAATTATATTAATTTTACTTTAGGAAAGGCATTTCCCTTTTTTTAAAAAATCCTTGAATGATACGTAGTCAGTGTTGAACACAGGTTTCATTTTTATATTTGGCAATAGTAACTTGCATAGTCCCCTCTCTTCTACCTCTAGACACAGAAATATTGCTTTTAATAACTGCCAAATTACGATTTTTATGAATAAAGAGTAGCTGTCCTACTAGGGTGATTCTTATTTATATGGGAAAAATAAATTTAGGAATTTCCTTGGACGAGCCCTCTAAAATGGTTCCATATGGGACTAAATTAAGCCAAAAGAAAAATTAGATCCATTGAATAATTTTAAATGGTGCCTCAAGCGACCTAAAGTTTTGAATCCGATTACAATACGTAGTATATGGGAAAATCTGGAAGAATCCTTTGTAATTTAGAAACGGTTTAAGGAAATGGGAAGATATCTTGAATAATGGAACTAGAAAAATAGACCAATCTAATCTTGTATAGCATTATCATGGCGGCCATCTTGAAATCTGCCATCTTGAATTCAGGTAAAAAGTTTTAGATAGGAAGAGGGTCACAGGACATATCGTTTTGAGGTAGCGTTTTACCAGAAATCTGGCATTATTTTCAAGATACGTTATTACACAATCATGTAAGAGTTATTACACATGAAAAACGAAATGCTTCTTATTGTAGTTATAGACAACATATTTGTAAGAATTTTGATTTTTTTTTTTTTTTTTTTTTTTTTACATAAAGTGAAACAAACTGCCTGAGAAACCTAAATCTTTGTTTCGCTATGAACTAAAAATAAGTTTTCATCAAGATGACTCATAGACCATTATAAGGAAAGAGAAAAATTATAACTTGGAAGAAGTTTTCAATCTTATTTGCTACACAGTTCACTTTGGACACATCTAAGAAAAGATTATCTGTGGACCTTCACTATCCGCAAAAGAAACTGTTTCTGTTCCTCATTTTTCGTAAGAATGTTGTTGTAATCTTCTATTTGTTTCACTTTTCTTTCTGCTGCATCGTTTGTTACGTGACTGAATTTAATAGTCATTATTATTTGACCATGAGACCTTATCACACTCAAGAAACCCTTTAGGTATTTTAAATCTCTCAAGGAAAATTTGTGTTTATTTTAACAAAACGACTGATTTCTCTTTTCACAAGAATTTTTATCGTATCATCTATTGAATCAAGCCTCTTTGCTGTTTCACGGTTTCCCCTTACAGTTTTAATTCTGTCAATCATTTTTTTCATAATGCTAACTACATTAGAAAAACTACGTGTTCCTTCGCCAAGTACCAGAGACAGCGAGGAAATTTAGAGAGAGAATTCAACATCTATTTGTCTATAACCAGTGGCGTAGCAGCTGCCCCCGCAACCCCCGCAGTGCGTGGGGGGCCCGACGTATAGGGGGCCCCGAAGTCTTGCGATGAATAAAGATTTAAAAAAGTAGAACTTCAATCTTACTTCTATCGGCTTTACAACTAGAGCCCCTTCTCTATGCTTTGCGGGGGGTCTGCAAAAGTGTGCTACGCCACTGTCTATAACTGTACAAACCTTTCAAAAGTTGCAAGTCTTGTAATGGTGAATGGGATGCTCAATCACATTTAAAGCAAGCTTGCACATATAGTCGTATTAGAAAAATGCATACTCTCCGAAGGCCCGTTTCTATTTGCTTCGTTAAGCGAAATTGTTAGCGAAAGAGAAATGTTTTTAAACAGTAGATTGCTTTTCCCTTCCACCCTGTATGGTGAGTTGTTCCAGGCAAACGAAGGAAAACGCCTCGAGGAGGTATACCACCCAAGAATATGATGACCAGTCCTAAAAATTCCCTGTAATCTTCCTGTGGTGTCCTGTTCCTACAAGTTTGATACCAAAATTTAACACTTCATTTTTTCCATCGGAAATATTGTTCCTTACCTCATCATCATCAATTCCTGGAAGAAAGCTAGTGCAACTTATTTTATACCACTCGTTCTGAGAAGCTTAAATAGAGGAACGTTCGGTGCAGCTGCAAACCAAACACAACACTTATCAAATACACATTTTAAAACTAATTCATAAAGGTGGTGTCTACAAGGAAGATATAGAAGATTTTTTGGAGCTTCTGCTTTAGCAGAATGCAAGCACCGTTGACCTCGTCCCTTCTGTCTTTGAGACAAAAGAAACTCTCTATCTTTCTTGATTTCAATTATACCTAGAGCATTAGTGTGTGCTATATCAAATGAATCAGGCAAGATATTTGAGAAGACTACTTATTTTTGCCTTTGCACTTCACTCGACGTTTCATTGTTCTTCTGTAATGCTCATCATTTCTCATACATGGCAATCAGTTTGTCAACACTGCGTTGGGTAGCCTTTACCGAGATCCTTGTCTTTTGCCAAAATACATCAGTTTCTTTAACAGCTAATCGTGCACTTTCCCTCACTGTAATATTTACCGTTCTCAAGTTGTAGAAAAAGACACTCAACACTTGCTTGTTTGATGGTAATTTACTTCCCAAAATCTGTTTATTGGCACTACCAATTAAATAAATTCCTTTTCGACATATAATATTGTTGTATCCGCAGCTTGCATTTTTCCATTAAAACTAACTAGAAAATTGAAATATTCAAATGTTAACCCTGATATATGTTGGTTTTAAACAAGAGTTTCATTCCCCAAATCATTTCATAGGTAATAATTCTTACACGACTAAAGCTATATTTACAATACTGACAGATTTGTGTTTCTGATAAAACGCTACCACAAAACAATATATCACATAACCCTCTTCCTATTTAAAAATTTTGATCTGAATCCAAGATGGTGGACTTCAAGATGGCCGCCATGCCAATACTATACAAAATTAGGTGTATCTCTTCCTCTGGTCCCATTATCAAGGGTATTTTCGCATTCCCTTAAAGCGTTTCTAATTTACAAGAGTTTATTCCATTCTTTTCCCATATACTATGTATTGTAATCGGGTTCAAAAGTTTAGGTCGCTTGAAGCACCATTTAATATTATTCAATGGAGCTAACTTTTCTCCTGGCTTAATTTAGTACCACAGGGAACCATTTTAAGGGTCTCGTCCAAAGAAATTCGGAAATCAAAATTTAAGGACCACCCTACGTCCTACTAACTCTTCTATCGATTTCCTGCTAAGCAGGGATAAAGTGAATCTGAAAAGGTAGGGGACAGTAGGAAGCGGCATGACGTCACGCCGTCCCCCATGCCTATCTTTGCCCATTGTAATTCCTTAGGAACTAGGGGGACGCCATACACATTTTGTGGAGATGGGGGACGGCGTCCCCCCGCGTTCCCAAGCACTTTTATTTCTGCTGCTAAGTATTAATTGCCGTGAAGACTAACGAAAAAATATTATGTGATACTACTACTACTACTACTATTACTACTACTACTACTACTACTACTACTACTACTACTACTACTACTACTACTAATAATAATAATAATAATAATAATAATAATAATAATAATAATAATGATCTGAATGATAAAGATATTTTTTCAACTTTCTATCCTGTGGGCTTCCGTGAATCTGGATATATTGTTTTTATAGGAATAAAGAGGCTTCAGAAAACAACCTTCTGTATAATAAAAAAAAGTCTTATCAGTTGTTTTAGGCACAGAGCCACGCCTGCGGGCATTTTGCTTTTTTTTCTTTTGTCTGGAAGGCAGCTTCAGTACTAAAATCAAGACTTTCATTCTGTCGTTGGCACGTGTCGAATCAGCTTGCTTGCTGTGCGATGTTTTGCCTTCAGGCGATCGACTAGATAGATGGAAGAGTCAAAAAAGAAAGAAATGAAACGATATGCTTATTTCATGGAGATATGCTTGCTTCTTGGCATTAATTGTTTGAAAACCAAAACTGTTCTGAATATCCATTTTGTTATTTCCATAATATGAATAAAGGGAAATATTAATTCTCATATAAAGTAGGGATAAAACTGAGGGGTAACGTCGGGGGACGTCGCCCCTTCACTTCCAGAAAATATTTGAGGCATCCTTACACTTTCTAAAAATTTCAATGGGTAAAGATAGGCACGGGGAGCGGCGTGACTCGTGCCTACCCCTACCTTTTCAGTTCCACTTTTACCCCTGGTATATAGGAAGAAAGAAAGAAAAAATATATTTCACACAAATAACAAAATAAAATATTCTACTTAACTTCGCTTTGGCCTTGTGTGTTTCAAAATTGTTCAGAATGTTTTCCTAACTCCAATAGAAGAATGATGGATTAAAAATAATTCCTATCGAAAAAGAAAAAAATATAATTTCACAAAAAGAACAAGATAAAATATTTCAGTATGTCTTTGCAATTCCAAATGCTTAGAACTATTTTTCCCCTTCTGCGCGTGAACACTTTAAACTAATATTAGTCTTGAACAAAACAGTCTTCAATAAACATAAAAATCTTATAATTTTAAACCTAATAGTGTGTCCATGAACCAATATTATCTATCACCGCATTCATTCGAGGCGGCATGGAATCAATTAGTGATGAAGGAAGACAGGAATGGAAAAGGAACGAGGTGAACTGGGACCTGTATGTTAGGTGCCATCCCGGCATTTGCCTGTTATGAATGAAGAAAACCGAAGAAAAACCTCACTCAGAATGTCTGGACTGAAAAAGCTGTTACACTTTTTCGACCAAGTGTCCCCGTACACATGGTGAATGAAACCTCTTATTTCTCATTATTTTCAATCAACAGTCTTCTTGGAGCGTTTTACATGAGCGTTGTTACACATCACAAGCCGAATTAATTATAATAGGTAATCTGGCACTTGTAAACTACTATGCATGAATTATTTGTTTTCCTCGAAAACAAATTCAAGTACTGTTTTCCTTCTCTGTCTAAAAGCACTAAGCTTAGTATCGAAAAGAACATTGCTTTTCAGCAGATACTGGATTTGTTTGGGAAAGATGCCTACAGACCTCGGGTGAAAGCAGCAAGTCTCTCGCAGAAGTTAACTCACGTGAATAGAGTTGGGAATATTTTCTCCTCTTGCCCGCCTGACTTATTTCTTTTGTGACTGTATGTTGTAATCCCTTCCCCTCTTTTGCACAATGTGTGAAATTTCACCTGTATACTGCAGTGAGTTACAGAAATGAGAATGCTATTTTTTAATAAATGACATTGAATATGATTGACGATTATCACAATATATTCAAGATAACAAATATTCATTTAACAGTCCTCGTACGTAGTTGTCTGCACTGAAATTACCATAATGTGCTTTCTTCTTCACTAATATGAGCTCCGAGCTTCGTGGCTAAGTGGTTAGCGTACGTGCCGTTGGCGTGAGAGACCGCGGTGAGAGCTCATGCGGTTCGGATTTCACTATTAATCAGTAAGACCCGTCTCATATAGCCTCGCTGCTCAAAGGACGTTAAACTCAAAATCACATCAACTAATATGAGCTCCTTGGCAATGTTAATGGGTTATTTCATAATTTCTTCGAGAAGATCTTTGTAGGAATGAAGATTCATCAAGTAGTTAATCTATGTTGGATCATGGTACTCCGAAGATAGGATTTCATTCTTCATAAAACCGAAAATAATCTTTCTGGTGTCACTGAAGTCATATGAATAGCAAGATAAAGCATTGTTAGCTTATTAACTTCCGAAAACAAATAATGAGTTATCATTTTTGGTTGAGATTTCAATGAGACAACCAGATCTTGAACACCTTCAATGACGTTTAAAGAATCATTTTTGCTTCGGTGAAGCGAGGAAAGTGCTAATAACAGTATGTCAGAAGAAATTGAAGAGCATGAAACATTGGAACGACACATTCTTTAGGGAAAATACACAAAAATAAACGAATACGGAAAAACGTATTCGTTAATTTTCTGCGGAAAAACGGTGTTAGGGGGCAAAACCCCCACCCAAAATTTTGAGTGTTGTGGGCCGAAAGGCCAGAGCAAGTGAACCGAAGTGAATGAAATTGTGCACAGATATTGTAGATATAAATTGAGGTAATACGGTTGGATTTTGATATTTGCAATTGTAACAATGGAAATGACACTTATTACTTGGCTTGTGAGATGCAGATTGTGAGTTTTTAGAGTAGCTAACTACTGAAAAAATTGGTTTATTGCAAATATAACTTCTTTAGTCAGTAGAGAGGATGGCGTTGATCACGGATCAAAGTTAATGACTATGTATTTTTGTGGGTCTGGGTTGGTCACAATGGTTCAGAGTTGTTTATAGTTGGTGTTTGGTCAGAGTGGATTATGTTGGGTGAATGGGTTACGTTGGGTGGTGAGTCATTGTGGGTAACTGTGGGTCGTGGGTGACGATGTGTGGTGGGCCAGTATGTTGTGGATCAAGGTTTCATTGACCCACGCCATCTCTGGTTAACATTGTACTAAAGAGGAGTGGCTCCGAAGGTGCTCGTCGGCGATTTTCTCAAATTTTGCACATAGATAGTACCCCACCAGAAAGAAAAAATCTCGAAACGGTTCACAGTACCATCTCACAGAACTCAACATAGAGGGATTTGTTTGATTGGCTAAATGAAGACCTCAACAATTTATTCTTCTACAAGCGAGATATTCTTCATGCTTTCCGTGGCGAAGTCAGAAAAATACGCGGCTAGTAAACTTAAGGTTGAAGGTTCGCGCCCAACTTGGAGTACTTGCTTTATTTTCTAGTGTTCTTACTAGGGATGGTTACAAAGTTCCGGTTCCGGCGGAACCGGTTCTCGGAGATCCGGTTCTCAGAACCGGTTCCAGTACCGGATCCGTTCAGACCCGAAAACCGGTTCCACCAGGAACCGGTTCTGGCCATCCCTATTTTTTACACTCACCTGAATATAAATAAATCAGGCATATAGACGATTTAACATATTTTGAGGGAGTAATTTTGTGGTTCGTTGGCGTTTCGTCGAGTCTCTGCCGCTGGTGGTATAATTTTCAAAACAAAAGTGGAGCACCACGGATCGTAGCTGCGGTATCACCAAGTTTTGGCGAAAGGTCGTCAGTTGTGTATTGGTGGTCCACTGACGCTTACGGCATGGGGGCTTGTATCTGAAAACTAAGAGAATAAAGAAGCATGGTATCCATGAAGCCCGTTGGCACTCCTAAAAGTCTGAAACGATGAAACAGATATCAAAACTGGAAAACACGTATTTTATAATTTCAAAGGTACCCCTTGTTGAGGTAAAAGGATTGCGCCATGTCCCCAGGAGGGGTGCAACTCAAAATTTGAAAATGGCAAGGGGAATCAAGTAGTATATCATTTAAAAGTATTGCCAAAATTAAAAGAGATGGTAATAGACTCGAGTCTTTATGCTAAACTTGTGGAAAATAGCGAGCGTTTAAGATGGTAATAAATCCTTCATTGAAAACTCCGTGACCACTTCTAGAAATGTGAAACTGATATCAGAAGAGGTAAATACTTGTCTTACCATTGCAAAAGTATAATGCACCAAGGTAAAACAAGAAGTGCCCCATTGTGGGTTTATTACATCATTAATATTAAATTCTACGTTCCATGGTTGTGTCTTTAGGCTAAAGGACAAGGTGATTGTGAATTATGAAATTAATGGTAGAATACAGAAATGGAAGGAACGTTGGTGCATTATACTTTTTATTCTACGTTGGTGGAGTATACTTTGCAATGACAAGACAAGTGTTTACATCTTCTGATATCGGTTTCAAAGTTTCACATTTCTGGAGATGACCACGGAATTTTCAATGAATTTATTACCATCTTGAAGTCTCGCTATTTTGCTTAAGTTTAGCATAGAGACTTGAGACTTAAAATATTCCTTCTTCTAGCAAAGCTTTCAAATGATTTACTAAATTCCCCTTGCCATGTTCAAATTTTAAATTGGACCCATCCTGGGACCATCCGAGGGGCCCTCTGGCATATGTTTTACCTCGACACGGGGTACCTTTGAAAATATTAAATACGTGTTTCCGATTTTCATATCTGTTTCACCGTATGAGATTTTTAGGGGTGCCAACGGACCATGCCGTAAGCGTCGGTGGATCACCGATCTACAACTAACGATCTCTCGTCAAAAATTGACGGCCCCGCAGCGACGATCTGCGATTGCCCCACTTCAGTTTTGAAAATTATAACACCAGCGGCAGAGACACGATGGAACGCCAACAAACGACAAATCTACATCCCCAAAATACGTTAAATCTCCTATAGGTGTGCTTTGTTTATATTTAGGTGAATCAGAAAAAACACTAAAACAAATACCCCGGGATGGGCGCGAACAATCAACGTTACGATTACTAGCCACGTGTAATTCTGACTTCCTCAGGGAAAGAATGATAAAAAGCTTTCTTGCGGTAGGATAAATCATTGCGGTCTTATTAGCCAAAAAGACAAATCCCTATATCTCGAGTTCTAGGAGATGTACTGCTTTCTAGTGGAGCACAATCTATGTGCAAAATTTGAGCATAATTCGGTGCCTCTTCTCTTGAGTACAATTTTAACCAGAGATGGTGTGGGTCAATGAAAATTTGATCCACGACTCACAATGATTCACCATCATCCATCACCCAAATGACCCATTGACCCACTCTGACCCACCACCAACGAAGAACCACTCTGAACCATTGTGACCAACTCCGACCCACCAAAACCCATCGTCATTAACTCTGAACCATGATCCATGTCCTCTCTTTAAATAAAGAGGTTACACTTATAATGAAACAAGGCTGTGAAATTATCACTTATCGGAGTTTGAATTCCTACCGTCAATCGCTCAAGCACTGCTCTGTTACAACACCAGTGGATCTGACGTTTACGATATACATTGGTAAAATGTTTCTCATCTTCCGATTTTTAAGATGAATTTAAATTTATCATATATAATTATTTCTTACAGATACATTTCCGAAGAAAAAAGGATGAAATTTGAAAGTCTCAAATCAAGATCAAGTAGATCAACATAAAAAATAAAACTAGTTTTCCATATAATTAAGCATGAAGTAATATTTTAAAAATGCCCTTTTAATTAAACTTGGA
Source organism: Thermobia domestica (assembly GCF_964235325.1). Taxonomy (NCBI): domain Eukaryota; kingdom Metazoa; phylum Arthropoda; class Insecta; order Zygentoma; family Lepismatidae; genus Thermobia; species Thermobia domestica. Next base: position 168,998,015 of record NC_137460.1, read on the forward strand.
ATGCAAATTTATGGACATTTTTCTCATAACTTTATGGCTTGATTGCCCTATGCTCTGCACGCTCCATATATTAAAAACCAGCTTCAGCAATTATTGTAATAGAAAGCAGTGGGTATAAAATGCGAAGAACTGTAGTTTTCATTTCTCATTTTGTTTCTCTGCTAATATCAATCGTTTTCGATTATTTTTACAAACCAACCCACTACCAATTTTCCGTATATAGAAAAATCCTCTCCCGCTCATAAAAGAAAATTTTAAAAAATGCCAGGAAACGTTCTGTTTATTTTTAATAAAGAGTTATATACTGAATTTCAGCTAACATGAACGGCTTGTGAGATACTCAATTTTTCGCAAAAATTCGGACCCCTATTCCGCCCCTAAGGATATGTATTACAATGAAAGTGATACACGTATGATAACTTCCCAGTTAAGATTGGGGCCTGATTACATACCAAACGTCATTTCATTTGACTTTGCAGTTTGACCGTGATGATCACGCATATATATAATCCATATATTACAGGTGATTCAAAAATATGTTTTTCCAGTAGTTAGCTCCTCTAAAAGCTCACAGGATGCATCTCAAAATCGACCTCCTATTGCTATTGCCACTCTTAGAATTGTAAATATCAAAATCCAAGAGTACCTGAACTTTTTTCATTGGAAACAAGAAAAATGGAGACCTTGAAAATAAAACGTAGACAAGCTCACCAGTGTTCAGAAGATGCTGTCTACAATCCACTGAACAGAATGGGTCGGTGGGTCAGTGTGAGTCAGAGTGAGTGGTGTTTTGCAGTAGGTCACGTCATTTTGACCCACGATCTACTGACCCACTCACAAATCTTGACCCATTTCACCCACTTACCAACCGACCCATTGACCCAGCCCATCTTTGATTTTATCATGTCTTATTTCATCTAAAAAATGAAACATACATCCACACAATTTTTTCATCGATTGCGAAGGTTGGCTTAATAGTTGAAATGGTCATTTCTTCTCACGGTGAGAAATTGATACGATTAAAAAGCCCATCTTGAAGTGGGTACAAACTACCTTCCAAAGTTATTAGAATCGCTTTCTCAACCCCGAAAACTATGAATTCCACAAATATGTCAGTAATTTTTGAGATTTTATTTTTAGCTCTCCCAGGCCATCATCCTGTGAAGATGGGAAGGAATTTGGTTGTAAACTCCATTGTGAGCATCACTATCCACGTCAACGGCCGAGAAAATTATGGATAAAACACTAAGACAGTGTTTTTACAGTGGTTTTACATTAATTTTACATGTTACACCTCCCACTTCCAAAATTCCATACTACTACAATATTTTCTTCTTAGATTGAAAGTAATATGTCCCAAAAGTTTGGTAAAGGTTGTCCCAGATATTCCAGAAATACGCTGGAATATTCATTTATACAGAAACATTTAAATACTTGGAGCTGTGCGAGCAATGCATTCTATGCTGCCCCTGTAAATTCAAAATCCAGCTGACATGTTCGTTCAGAAGTGTTGCTATTGATCTCTGTTATAACGAAACTGTGGAGTCTACACTAATATTGGTCGTTTTGAATCATTGCATATGTTACTCCCTTCGACTCTCCTTATTAGATGTGCTAGGGAACCTTACACCTACCGGAAGATGAACTTAAAGGTCATCAGAATTGCTCCCAATGAACTTGGGGACTCCGAAAGATATGGATCGACACTAACATTAGTCATTTTCAATTACTTCTACATGTAATTTTTCACACACTCCTTCAGGGTGCTAATGGGAGCATAACTTACATGACATCTGGATTGCAACTTTTTTTCTAAGCGACCCCCAAAATTATGGATTCGACACTAATGTCGTTTTTTTTTTATAATTTTGATGTCAACCCCTTTCATTCCTCCTAGGAGAGCAAACGGATGCTAAAACCGCTAGGACTACATTTGGTCTTAAATAGCATTAAAATTTCTACCAATTAATTTAGCTACCAGTGCTGTATTTAGAAGCTCTGCGTCCCTACGCACTTTTGCTCTCGCCGCCCCCAATTACTACATATTTCTCCGACCCTTGATCCCTAACTTAAAAAATAAAACAATTAGTGCTTAATTAGTGAATTTATTACAGTTAAACACCACTCACTAGATGCTACAGCTACAACTACGTAACAAAAATAACAAATAGGAAATATGTTCTGAATTATTTTTAGATTTCTTCCGCTTTCATTAAACATATTAGAATAGTAAAAGAGGATTGTTTATGAAATAGTATATTTCCTCTTGATTTTTTAACTTTTCATACGAAAAAATGAAAATATTTAATTTTTAAACATTTCGTTCTTCAAAGGTGTTGCTCTCTAGGCACGAGCCTAGTTGGACTAATGGGAAATACGGCACAGTTAGCGGCGCTGAAAAATTACGATTCGAATGTAATATCGGTTGATTCCGATATTTTTATGTCGCTACGTAACCACTCTGGGTGCTAATGGGAGCTTAATTGGACTTGGATTGAAAGTAGAACTATTTCCCTAAGCGAACTATGGACTCGATACTGATATCGATTCTTTTCTAACATTTTTGTTATGTATGCCGACAGTACTCTTTTCCATATTGTAAGAAGTATGGTTAAAATTTCTCTAGACATATCAGAATTGTGTTGACGCACACACACATACATCCACTTATATATATATATATATATATATATATATATATATATATATATATATATATATATATATATATATATATACCGAGTGAGCGAGCGAGCGAGAGAGAGAGAGAGAAAGAGAGAGAGAGAGGGCGATCCAGGGCATCACCACTTCAACATTGCAAAAGCATGTATCAGGTATTGAATTGAAAATCTATGTAAAGACTTTCTGCTGTGGCATGCTTCATAAGGACAATTCCAGTCTACTCACGTGACCTTTGGTGCTCATGAATTTCTTGCTAACGTTCCGACTTTGGATTCTCTGTTTTTACCATCTTTTTATGCTTCGGATAATTTTTCAAGAACATAAATGTCATGTTGTAATATGAATGTTGAGAAGTAACCTATATATGACAAATAGCTGCAAATAAATAAACTATATAACCTATTTCTTGCTATGGTATTATTTTCTTAATTTGCATTTTACATTCTCTTATATAATACCGACCTACTGTGAACACTTATATCAGATGTTATATTTTTACCATAATAATTACTATGTTCTGCAATGATTATGTTATATATATATATACAACTGATGTATTTTAATGTAATTATTTTACATAATTTTTCATGCATTGCAGAAAATAGAATTTCAAAAAAGCAAGACCCAGATGGGAATCGAACTCATAACCTTACAATTTGAAATCCAACAGCTTGCCACTTTTTTTAAAAAAAGACTTCCAAAGTTATTTTCTACTTTCACCACTTTTCAGGACTACTAGACTCGACAGGGACACGAACACAGAAACAGCGAGGACTGTTACAATTCCACCCTTGATCTTCAAAGGGATTCGAACCCCCAATGAGTTTCACCTAACGATTGTCAGCCTAACGCCTCAGACCGCTCGCCTACACCCACCGACATCCACTGAGCCAACGCACGCACTCTTCGGAACGTGCTTCTAGAGATGTATTCGGCTCTCTAGATAAGTATGACATTCATATCAGAGTCCTGTAAACCCAAGCCCGAAGACGACGACCTTTATTCTGTGCCCGGCTCGACCCGGCCTTGCCCAGTGGAAAATGAGAAATGTGTCGTCATAATATTGATGTCCTTTTGTCCTTCTTGAATGGGAAAATCGTTTGAAAGGTTACCCAAGGTTTACTTTCTATATTCTATTCTGTCTGTCTATTTGTTATCTGTACTTGCTCTGTCCAGCTATGTTTATTATACAATAATACAGCTCATTTAGGTAAAAGTCTTGTACTACACTTATTTTTGCGTTACGAGTAACAGAGAAGATATGTAAAACTGCTACACTGTATATAATACTAATACTACAACTGCTACTGCTAATACTACTATTACTATTACGATTACGAATGATAGTGCTAATTCCACTATTGCTATCACTCCTACAAATATTACTATTACTACTAATACTATTACTACTAATACTACTACTACTACTACTCATTACTATACCAATACGACAGCGAATACCACTACAACTATTACTAGTAATACGGAAACAAAACAATGAAAATGAAATCTTCGAGTTTTGCTTCCCACACTTATGCCGACTAGGCTAAAGGAGACGGTGGTGATAAGAAATAAATGAAATGGTGGCATTAATAAAGTAGGAGGAAACGGGAGAACGTCGAGAAAATCCACACACACGGTGTTTGTCCACCACAAAGTTCACTCGGCGCGAGATGAAATCGAACTAGGGGCCCTATGCACCAGTGAACGCTCAACCACTGAGCCACCGCTCCAGGAACACCTAATAGACCCTGGCGTCTTGGTGATTTATTTTATCATTATATTTTGTTATATTTGTAGTATCAAACTATAAAAAAATACAGGAACATGTAACACCATTTGGCATTTGCCTTGCTAATTGAACATTACTAGAAATTGCACTGATCTTATGAACACGTCAGTTCACGATTTCGGCCTCCGTGGTCTTATGGTAGCGTATCGAATCCTACTTAGTAGGTCAAGTACTTGGGTTCATCATACGTTCTTTAGGTAACTACGGCTCAGGCCGTATGGATGATGACGGGATGAATTGGTGGAATGAAAACAGTGGGAGGAAACGGGACCACCCCGAAAACTCCCACGTACACGGTGTTTGACCACCACAAACCTCACATAGCATGAGCAGGGATTGATCCGACGACCTCTAGCACCAGATGTGAGTGCTTTATCTACTGAGCCACCGTTGTCCCTCGTAGATCAAGGATCGCTTCACATTCTGTAGTGACCGGCCATAATAACTAGCGTTTCTCTGTTTTTTTCTGTACTAAAAAGGTAAATTCTGTACCACCAGACATGTCAACTCTGACGCGAAATCGTAGCAGTTATAGTAGTATCTAGCAGTGGTCGTAGTAGTAATAATAGAAGAAGTAGTAGAAGAAGAAGTAGTGTATTAGTAATATTACAGTACTTTGCGGTCTTGAATAAAGAGTCAGTTTCCCAAACACATTACGATTAACATAAGCTGGCAGTAAGACCGTACGATCACGGCAAAGGCAGGAGTAGTGGAGGACATTTAAGATAAAAAATGACAATATTAGTTTCCAATCCGTCTTTCAGTGGCCGGGCCGAGCCAGACCGGCGTGGCTCGGCCCGGAAATACATGCGCCCGGTTCGGCCCGGAATGTGCCGGTCGGGTTAGGGCCCGGTCCAGTTTGATATTACTTGAAACGGCCAGGGTCGGGTTGAGTCGGCCCGGGCACATTCCGGACCGAACCGGGCACGCCCGGCCCGTGCAGAGCTCTGGTTCATATCCACTGCAAACGCTGCTTTTGTTCTATTTTGACTTTAATTTAGTACTCAGGCGAGAATTATGTTCTGTCTTAACTTTCGGCATTCTTTCACATATGGAAAGATTCGTTTACGTATCTAAAATTTAATTACGTATGGAGAGCTAAGTGAAAAAAAGCATGCGCTGACATTAATACAAAATTTCGAAATATTGTATCATTAAGTATTTCAATCAATGTTGCTTTTTTCATACAATTAGTAACAAGTTTTATTATATTTAAAACAAGGAAAACACATCTGTAAAGTTATTCCCGATTGCAAATGTTGGCTTCGATGTTCAAACCTGGTTTACTTTTTCCCGAACATACCCGAAGTTGGACTTAGAAAATTTTTGCATCAAAACAGCAGTAAAGAACGCCTTCGACCTTTGAGACAAGATGTACCTTTCGGGAGTCAACTTTCAAAATTTTTGGGTGCTTTTTTTTGCCCTCTAAAACCGTCTTTCCGCAGAAAATAGAAAACCGTATTCCTTTATTTTTTGCGTATTGTCCATACAAAAAGTTCGTTTCAATTCTTCATGGCCTTTACACACATCTGACATACTGTTATTAGCACTTTTGAATTTTTCATCATCAAATGTTTGGAGGGGTCCCTGCCCAACCCAATCGTTTTCTCCATTAAAATACGAAACCCATATCCTGATTTTACGTCTGTAATATCAGCGTACAATTTAATTCACTTCGGTGCATTCTTTCTCGTCTTTCGAGCGTCAACGTTCAAAATTTTGGGTAGGGCTCTTGACCCCTAAAAGCGTTTCCCTGCAGAACATAAAAAACCCATATTCCTTTATTTTTTGCGTATTGCCCATACAAAAAGTTTCGTAGCAATTGTGCATGTCCTTTACATACATCTGACTTACTGTTACTAGAATGTTTGATATTTCGTGATCAAAGGTTTAGAGAAGTCCATTCCCCACCCAACCGTTTTCTCCATTAAAATAAGAAACCAGTAATCTCATTTTACGTCTACAATATCCGTGGACAATTCCATTCACTTCGGTTCACTTCTTCTCGTCTTTCGGGCGTCAACTTTCAAAATTTTGGGTGGGACTCTTGCCCCCTGAAACCATTTTCCCGCAGAACATAAAAAAAACCTTTATTCCTTTATGTTTGCGTATTGTCCATACACAAAATTATGATGCAATTCTTCATGTCCTTTACAGACATCTTACATACTGTTACTAGCACTTTGGATATTTCGTGATCAAAAGTTTGGAGAGGTCGGCGCCCCACACAACCATTTTCCCCAGGAAAATACGAAATCCGTATTCCATCATTTTATCTCTACACTATCTGTGCACAATTAGTTCACTTCGGCTCACTTCTTGCCTTTCGGGCATCAACTTTCAAAAGTTTGGGGTGGGCTCTTTTGCCCCCTAATGCTGTCTTTCCGCAGAAAATTATAAAACTGTATTCCTTTATTTTTTGTGTATTGTCCATACAGACATTTTCTTTGGAATTCTTCGTAGCCTTTACACACATCTGACATACTGATACTAGAACTTTTGATATTTCGTAATCAAATGTTTGGAGGGTTCGTGCCCCGCCCAATCCTTTTCTCCAGGAAAATGCGAAACCCGTATTCCATCATTTTAAGCCTACAACATCTGTGCAATATTTTATTCACTTCGGTTCCTTTCTCGCATCATATTTAAAATATTGGTGTGGGTTCTTTTGCCCCACAAAACTGTCTTTCCGCAGAAAATAAGCAAAAACGTATTCCTTTATTTTTTGCGTATTGTCCATACAAAAATTTCGTTGCAATTCTTCATGTCCCTTACTCTCATCAGACATTTTTACTAGTACTTTTGATATTTCGTGATCAAATGTTTGGAGGGGTCCGTGCCTCACACAACCGTTTTTTAAAGGAAAATAAACCTGTATTTCCTCATTTTATGTCTATAATATCTGTGCAGAATTTCATTCACTTCGGTCCACTTCTTCTTACCTTCCGGGCGTCAAATGTCAAAATTTTTCGTGGGGACTTTTAACCCCTAAAACTGTTTTTTTTCTGCAGAAAATAAAAAACCCGTATTCCTTTATTTTTTGCGTGTTGTCCATAGAAAAAGTTTCGTTACAATTCTTCATGTCCTTTATACAGTTCGTAGATACTGTTACTAGCACTTTTGATATCTCGTGATCAAAGGTTTGGAGAGGTCCGCTCCACCCTACCGTTTTTTTTTTTCGAGGAAAGAGTGTTTCCTCATTTTATGTCTGCAATATCTGTGCAAAATTTTATCCACTTCAGTTCAGTTGTTATTCCCTTTCGGGTGTCAACTTTCAAAATTTTGAGTGGGGCTTTTATATTAAACCTTTACTTTATGTAACTTTTTCTTTTTTATGAAATTCTTTTTTTGGGGGAAAGGAGAGAAATGATTTTTTCTGATATCTGTCTCTTGCCATTCATCTTTTTTGAGCTGCTTAAGTAAAATCATTTTGTAACTTTTGATGTGATATAACTCCGCCACGATAATAAAATTGTCATTCTTAACAATTTGTTTTATTTCCTTATTTGCAGTTTGCAACACTGATATATTTGTTACAAAATTGAGGTTTTGTCCAACGCCTTTCGAATTCGGAACCAACTCAACAGCCGAGCTTCTTGGGTTGCCTGCTATTGCAGGAAAACGAGAAATGCAGGTAATGCACTTTTGGAGTCGTGTATACAAACCCTCTTGCAATATTTTCATTTTTTATTTGTGCTAAATCACTTTTCATCCTATTGTCAACATCATCTTTTCTTAAACAAGTGCGTTTGAAACGGGGCTGGCTAGTTGCTTTCTGCTTGAGAGTTTGCCAAACTCCCCAGCTTTAACAGCTTCTGGGCCATTGCGGGGGTTGCGCAGTAAGCGGGGGCAGTTACTCGCCGTACACTGCCTCATAACGATCCATATGCTTGCACATCTTTTGCAAACAAATCTACCAAACAAAAACAGCCTTTCCAAAACATAACGCTTTGGAACTGGAACTTCACCACCGTCCCTTCCCCTGCAGTATTGGTTGACACGGTTCTCGCCTCGCGGGGAATAGTCTGTTCCTTTGTGACAATGTTGCGCACCGTAATCAAGTCGGTACAGAGGAAAAAAAAAAAACTTGCGCCTTGCCTAAATGCGAGATTGCCAAGTGGTCATAACTATTGGTTCTGTCAACCAAGTAAGGTCAAGGCAGCTATGGAGACGGTAAAGGCGACCCCTGAAGAGTGAAGACAAATTGAGGGTGTCGATATTTAATACACTCGTATCTGAATAAGTAGAAATTTGGCAGCATAGATACAATGTTTTCTTTTTCATGTTTGCATGGGTGAATGAGAAAATTGGAGAACAGTTTTTAGAGAAAGGGCGTTAATTGGGGAAGGGGTGAGATTTTAAAATGGGTAGCGGACTTTGTAGTGATGTATGTTTGTGTGTGTGTGTGTATGTGTGTGTGTGTGTGTGTGCCGGTATTTGTTGTTCATTGGAATATTGTTGCTGTAATTGCATAATTACGTGTCTGTCCCTGATATACGTAAACTAGAAATGTATTCTGTAACGTCTCTGTTGAATTACGCGTTTTCGAAAAGAACTTCCGAAGCAAACCTACTTGTGAACGACATCGGAATTCCGACTCTCAATATAACACAAGTAATTTGAAGTCAGAAACGAACATTTACAAGGAAGTTTAATCTCAACTTGTACGAACAGCATAAGTGGTTATGTGAATGTGAAATTAAAAATGCTCTGTTTTGTTTTCCCTGTTTGTTGTTCGGGGCGCAGGAAGATGCATGGAGTAAAAAAAAGTGCGGATATCCAGCATCTGCACGACAAAAAAAAAAAAAATCGTCAGGTCATATAAGACACGTTCTGATCTCACTGTGTTGGGAAACGTGAATATTGCTGCTCAACTAAATGCTGGTTATAGGCGGTCCATTGAGAATCACAATCAAAAAGTGAAAATGAAATGAAATGAAATCTTTAAGTTTTACGTCCCACGGTTATGCCGATTAGGCTAAAGAAGACGGTGATGATGAGAGATGAGTGAAATGGAATGAAGAAAGTGGGAGGAAACGGGAGAACCCGAGAAAACCCACGAGCACGGTGTATGTCCATCACAAAGTCCACATGGCGCGAGCTGCGATCGAACCAGGGACCCTAGGCACCGGAGGTGAACGCTCTACCACTGAGCCACTGCGCCCCCAATCAAAAAGTGACACAAAAAAGGTACGTGTTCAATATAGTCATCAATTGCATTTGGTTTCGTGGCACCTTCGAATTGGCTTTAAGAGGACATGATGATAAACAGACTCTTCTTCAAATCGAGGCGTTTTTCGTAGATTAATTAATTTCAGTGCAGAACTTGACAGCGCTCTCAAGAGTCATTTAGAAAGAGCAATAATTTTCAAGAGTACGTCAAAAATCATACAAAATGAATTTCTCCATTGCATGCTTGAATCATGCTATGAAGTAATCGCTATTATTATTTATACTATCAGTGGCGTATTTAGGGGGCTTCCGGGCTTAAGCCCCCCCGAAATCTTACTCTATATTAAAGTATATGAAATATCTTGCAGAATTTTCACATTTTCAGGCAAAAGCCCCCCCCGAGTTAGCAAAGCCCCCGAAACAAAATCGTAAATACGCCACTGCTATTTATTATTATTATTATTATTATTATTATTATTATTAAACTATTATTATTTATAATAATAATAATAATGAAAAAGGAGAGGTCATCTATTGTGCACCACCTAAAATTCAACGCACGTGCCGTCACTGCTATTTCTACATTCACAGATGGAATGAAGGAAGGCTTTGTCAGAATGGTCGAATGCTGGGTTGAATCACGGACTTCCCGATAGAAGCGCAAAAGCCAACCACTCAGTCATGTTTGTTGTGCAGTTGTATTCAGCTTAACTTACATATATTCCGTAGTCCCTTTTTTGGGGGGGAGTTCCGTAATGATATGTTGAATCCCTCTTGTTAAAAATTCAGAAAACTTGACAACTGAGTAAACCGTGATGGTGGTCAAGGGCGCCCATGTTGTGGTTTCCAAGGAGGGGCATGCATGTGGTTTCCAAGGAGGGTAAGCGACGTTTCAAAAATAGTTTCAAATTTTGCTGTAACTAATGTAAAAATTCTATTGGATTTTCAATATTCTGAAGTACATTTTCCTCTACGGGGGGCGAGCGCCCCCTTGACTCCCCTGATGGGCGCCCTTGATGGTGGTTATAAAAAACTTGAGTGTAGAATTTCAAGAATATACAGAACCAAAAGTTCCAGATGTGCAGCCTTTAATTTATCATATAAATCTAAGTATTTCTCTTATGTTTCATTTTAATTTTATTTTTTTTCAAAAAGAGGGTATGGAATATTTTGAAGTAAAATTACTACACAAAATTTTGCTAGTTATTTGTATATTTTTTTTAAAGAAATTTTTACTCTTAGGGTTGGCTCGTTTACATCAGCTGTTTTTCTTAAAAAATAACTGGTTTTAACTAAAAAAAAATAAAAAGAACAAAAATGCGAATCGTGTGAACTTCATGGTGACGTTTCCACATGTTAAACCATCTGTATTAGTCTTGTTTCCTTTTCACCTTTGAATCAAGGTGTCCCATGTTCAATTCTCGGTCGAACCACAACCCTTCTTTCATGTGTAAACCAATACTCTTTCGGATGTCACTTTAAGCGAAAGTCTTCTCATTGATAACCTCGGTATTACGTAAGGATGTTAAGCCTAAACATACGAAACGAAACCAAATTATATATTTCTGCATGCCTATTGTTTTATAAAGAAGCCAAGGTTGCTTAAATATATTGATTGAAATTGGTAAAAAATTATCGATTGCCTACGTAGCTTCCAACATTAGCTTGGATTGGACTTTCAATAATATCTACATACTAAATTTGTAATTTAATAGCTCAGTTTTAGCGTACTAATTATAATACGTTGACCTTTAAATTTTACATGCAAATTAAATTTTACATGATTTTCCCGTTATTGTTTTACATTTAAACGAATGATGGGATTTTCCCGATGGCTAGGGCGGGAGTTTCTCAATTTAAGAAATTTACTGACCGGACTTCTTTAAGCTTATGGGATCTCTTCCAGCATAAACCCGTTGTTGCATAATAACATCAAGGCGAAACAAACTTATTTCTGTGAATATGTAATATAAATACATAAAGCAAAATATCTAAATCAAAAAACCTGGTTTAAACCCCAAAAAATCCTGTGTTTAAACTGCCCCCCCCCAAAACGGGTTTTTGGCATTTTCAGAAACAACCATGGTTCTTGCCAACTCTGCTTACTTTTGTATATAGGAGCTTAATTTTTTTTATTATATACATTGGTTAATCCTTTGGAATTCATAATGTAAAAATGTTGAAGTAAAATTGTTTAAAATATCTTTTCGAAATTCATGGTTTATTTTCGAGGTTTTATATTATTATCGGCATCAACCACTAATTAAATGACATTTTGTGTTATAGGGAAGCGACACAAAGTCTGCTTTATCAATTTAAAGCAGAATTTTGAAAAAAGCCCAAAATTTCCCAAGCAAAAAAGCGAAGCAGAAAAAACCTAGTTTTTTTTTTCAAAAAAAGCCGGTTTTTTTCCGAGCCCTTGCATCTCTAGTTTGAATAGAAGGTTAAGTGAATGTGAATGTGAGAACTTTTCTTAAAAAACTAAATCGATTCTTAAAAACAAATCACTCTCTTTTTTATATATATATAGTTTTTGATCTATGTAGGTCAGTACTGAGACTGAAATTTGTAGTAAATTTATATCACTTGGTACCATGGGTAAATCATCTTCATTAACGAACTTTTCGAAATAATTATTTTAGCTATCAATCCCTGGAGACGGAATTCAATAATTCATTTGCATTTAGTAGTTCGCGTGTGAAGCAAAAGTCGTATAGGCGTACGAACTAATATTACAATATTGTAAATCCAACTTGGGTGATCCTGGTCGACGTGTGCTTGTCATATTTGGTTGTATTAGGTAGTAATCCTGTGGAACAGAGAACGTTGAAGTATTGAGTCTTTTCATCGTGTTATATGAATAGTTTTCGTTATTTTGAGAAAGTGGTATCAGTATACCTTGATATTGAAATCAAGAAAACATCGAAAACTATCTATATACTGAAAACTATCGAAAGATGAACATCGAAAAATCCCGACATTTCAAACTATCGATCGATAAATCGAAATATTGCAAGTCCTACCCACTCCATGTGCACCAAAGGTGCGCGTGCGAGCCAATAGACTAGCGGGAGAAGCTGTGGCCAAACTCACGAAATCGGCGCTCACGAGTTCGGAATTCACGCTCACTCGACCTCAACCTCACGAATTGAGCGTGAGGTTGAGCGAGTGTGAGGTCAGACGAGTGAGGTGAGCATGAGGTTGAGTGAGCGTGAGGTCAAATTGGTACCCTTTGATTTCTACTGCAGTCCTCACAAGCGTCTGATCTTCTTCAGGAGAGGTAATACGCTTTCTCCCACTTCCAGAACGGCGCTCAGTTCCTGCTGTCTCTCGGTACTCAAAATTGTGCAGTTCGTGTAGAATAGTGCTGTTGGATTTTTGTGGCATTTGCGGTTTTCGGTTTTTGAGAAAAGCGGTTTTTAAAACCGAAACCGCAAAAGCTCTTTTCGAAAGCGAAAGCCGCCCGAAATCGTGTTTGTGGTTTTATAAAAGAAACCTTGTTTGCCCTTTTCAAAGCAGAAACAATGTTTGATGTTTTTAATTACACCTTTTAACAATTGTGAAAGGATTTATCGATCGAGACAATTGTATTGATTTATGTCTGTGTTTTAACTTTTTTTATTTACTCCAAGACTATTATGGTAATATATGCAGCACTGTGCGAAAGGGATAGTTCGATGGTTGTACAAGTCACAGCTAAATTAGGGTTGCAATATTTTAAAATCAGAAAAGTGGGGAGTTCTAAACCGTAAGTACTGATGTGAACTTGTGTGTTACAAATACTGACCTGGGATCCTTCGCACTTTTTTTTTTTTTTTTGTTTTTTGTTTTTTAGTTACTTCGTTGATGACACTTCCAATGTACTTTTCGGCTGCAGGGAAGCAAACTGGACCCCACCTGATTTTCATATAGTTTGTAAATTAGACCACGAGGAACACGAATCTGAAAGAATTTTGACATTTCGAATGTCGGAACTCGAGATATTCGAACATAAAGTGACTATGGAAGCAAACTGGACCCAACCTGATTTTTATATATTTTGTAAAGTAGACCACGAGAAACACGAATCTGAAGGAATTTTGACATTCCGAATTTCGGAACTCGAGATATTCGAACATAAAGTGACCACGGAAGCAAACTAGACCCCACCTTATTTTTATATACTTTGTAAAGTAGACCACGAGAAACACGAATCTGAAGGAATTTTGACATTCCGAATTTCGTAACTCGAGATATTCGAACATGAAGTGACCACGGAATCAAACCGGACCAAAACTAATTTTTATATATTTTGTAAACTAGACTACGAGGAACACGAATCTGAAGGAATTTTGACATTCCGAATTTCCGATCTCGAGATATTCGAACATAAAATGACCACGGAAGCAAACTAGACCCCACCGTGTTTTTATATATTTTGTAAAGTAGACCACGAGAAACACGAATCTGAAGGAATTTTGACATTCCGAATTTCGGAACTCGAGAAATTCGAACATAAAGTGACCACTCAAGCAAACTGGACCAAAACTATTTTTTATATATTTTGTAAACTAGACCACGAGGAACACGAATCTGAAGGAATTTTGACATTCCGACTTCCCGAACTCGAGATACTAGAACTTATACAGTAGTTTTACATAGTATGTATAAAATTAACGAAGAAAGTTCTGTCGCTTTTTGACCTATCACGTTAGAGCATCGATATGTCACCTAAGACCAGGGGTGTAACCAGCTGGTTTCTGTAGGAGGGGGCCGTCGTTTTTGAAGGGGGGCCAGCTACAATCTAAAAAAAAATGAGTTGCAGCTAGTGTTTTTGAAGCCTGAAAAAACTGGAAAATTTTGGTTTCCTTCCAGAAAACTAAAAACACTGTTTTTAGCTTCTTCTTCTTTTCTTCTTCTTCTTCTTCTTCTTCTTCTTCTTCTTATTATTATTATTATTATTATTATTATTATTATTATTATTATTATTATTATTATTATTATTATTATTATTATTATCATAAATTATATTACAGATAGTTTGTATTATGTTTAACCAAGAACTACTGCCCCCGACCAAACATTATACCTTTGTGCATAACTATTTCAATACACAGAACCGATCTATAAAGGTAAACAAGAAAGTTCTATCGCTTTCTCACCCACCATCTCCGGACATTCATATGTTACCTAACACGTATCTGGAAGACTAAGAATAGATCGACAACCTTCTGCAAACGTTCTGGAAATCCATTTATTCCATCGCGGTAGAGGTTGGTGTTCCGTGAACCGAAGAAGGTATCAAGTGCATTTTGCACCTCTACTTGGGATTTGAGCTGGTATCCTTTAAGGTGATTGTCCAAGGAAGGGAACAGATGATAATCGGACGGTGAAATGTCCAGTGAGTATGGCGTATGCAATAGTGTTTCCTATCCAAGGCGTAAAATGGTGTCCCGGGTCATCCTAGCCACGAGGGGCTTAGCGTTGTCCTGTAACATAATGACCCCTTTGAGATTCAGAAGTGTTGGCTCCAGAGTTTTGAATTTCTCTTGAACACGGCTCAACTGCTGACAGTACACAGTTAGATTGATGTGATGACCAGCTGGTAGCAGTTCCCGATGCACGATGCCGCGAGCAGTTCATAAACACACAGAAGGACTTTGTTCTGGTGTAGTGCTTGTTTCGGCTGTCTTGGAACCGTTCATGGGATGCTAACCAATTATGACGGCGCCGTGGAACTTCGTACAGGACCCATTTCTCATCACATGGCAACACCTTGTCCAGAAATGGCTCCTTCCTCAGACGAGACAGCAAAGAAACAAAGGTGTCTGCTTGCGTTGCCTTTTGACCCGGAATCAAGTTATGTGGGACCCATCGACCCAACTTCTAGTGTTTCCTCAGTTGATGAAGGTGCTGCTGAATGGTTTCGCCACTCACACTGAATTGTCCCCATGCCGTAAGCGCCGGTGGACCACAAATGGGCAATTAGCGACACCTCGCCAAACATTGGCGGCGCCGCAGCGACGATCCCCGGTGGCCCCTCTACCGTTTCGGCCCCTCTACCGTTTCGAAAATAATACCACCAGCGGCAGAGACGCGACAAAACGCCAGTGAACCACAAAATTGCTCCCCCAAAATGTTAAATCGAATTTATGTGTGATTTAGTTACATTAAGGTGAGTCTAAAAAACACTTTAAAAAAGTATCAAAAAATTACCCCGAAGGGGACTCAAACCACCAACCTTATGATTACTAGGCAAGTGTTCTTCCTACTTCGCTACGAAGGCGATGAAGGAACGTCGCTTGTAAAGGGATAAATCGTTAAAATCTTTTTAATTGGGTCATTCATAGTGCTCCTTTAACCGTGTATATTCGACGATAACTGTTTGGAATTAGATAAAATATGTGTAATTTTGTGACAAAATGACGCGTGTCTATTTACTTTATTTCATAGTTCTCGCATACTCGCTTTCTAATGATCGACGACAGTTGTCATCTAAATTCATACAATTATCGCACTTATCTCAAGATTTTTCACTTCATGATGTTGAGGCAGAGGTTATTCTTGACCCTCGAAGCTCACTTTAGGAACAATTCGCCAGGAAAATATAATATATAATAATAACCGCATGCACATGACTAGCGATAGTTCGTGTTGGTCCCTTCACACGTCCACTTACACCGCCCCCCACCTTGTCAAAATAGGTCGAAAATGGTGCCAATCGTTTGTGCATCGTTTGTGCAGAAATGTGCAACACAAATTTTGGTTTGTGCAACAATGAACAATGAGCTAGAGCGAAAAGAAAGTGAAGGGGCTGTCTAAACGGTAGCCCCACACCTTGTCAAAATTGGTCGAAAATGGTGTCAATCGTTTGTGCATCGTTTGTGAAGAAATGTGCAACACAAATTTTCGTTTGTGCAACAATGAACAATGAGCTAGAGGGAAAACAAAGTGGGGGGTATGTAAACCGTAGCCCCCCGACCTTCTCAAAATTTGTCGAAAATGGTGTCAATCGTTTGTGCAGAAATGTGCAACAACGAACAATGAGGTACAGCGAAAATAAAGTGAGGACTTTCTAAACGGTAGCTCCCTACCTTGTCGAAATTGGTCGAAAATGATGTCAATCGTTTGTGCATCGTTTGTGCAGAAATGTGCAACACAAATTTTCCTTTGCGCAACAATGAACAATCAGCTAGAGCGAAAACAAAGTGGGTGGGTATTTAAACCGCAGTCCCCCAACCTTTTCAAAATTGATCGAAAATGGTGTCAATCGTTTGTGCAGAAATGTGCAATACAAATTTTCGTTTGTGCAACAATAAACAATGAGCTAGAGCCCAAACGAAGTGGGGCCTGTGTAAACGGTAGCCCCCACTTTTTCAAAATTGTTGGAAAATGCGGTCAATGGTTTGTGCAGAAATGTGCAACACAAATTGTCGTTTGTGCAACAATGAACAATGAGCTAGAGCGAAAAGAAAGTGGAGGGCTGTCTGAAGGGTAGCCCACTACCTTGTCAAATTTGGTCGAAAATGATATTAATCGTTTGTGTATTGCCTGTGCGGAAATGCGCAACACAAATTTTCATTTCTGCAAGAATGAACAAGGAGCTAGAGCGAAAACAAAGTGGCGTTACTTTTAAACGGTAGCCCCCCATCTCCTCAAAATTGGTCCAAAATGGTGTCAATCGTTTGTGTAGAAACCTGCAACACAAATTTTCATTTGTGCAACAACGAACAATGAGCTAGAGCGAAAAGAATGGGGGCTGTCTAAACGGAAGGTCCTACCTTGTAAAATTGGTCGAAAATGGTGTCAATCGTCTTTGAATCGTTTGTGCAGAAATGTGCAACACATATTTTCGTTTGTGCAACAATGAACAATGAGGTACAGTGAAAATAAAGTGGGGGCGTTCTAAACGGTAGCTCCCACATTGTCAAAATTGATCGAAAATGGTGTCAATCGTTTGTGCAGAGATGTGCAACGCAAATTTTCGTTTGCGCAACAATGAACAATGAGCTAGAACGAAAGCAAAGTGGGGGCTGTCTAAATAGTAGCTTCCCACCGCAGAAATGTGCAACATAAATTTTCGTTTGTGCAACAATGAACAATGAGCTAGAGCGCAAACGAAGTGAGGGCCTGTGTAAACGGTAGCCGCCACTTTGTCAAAATTGGTGGAAAATGCTGTCAATCGTTTGTGCAGAAATGTGCAACACAAATTGTCGTTTGTGCAACAATGAACAATGACCTAGATCGAAAAGAAAGTGGACGGCTGTCTAAAGGGTAGCCCACCACCTTGTCAAAGTTAGTCGAAAATGGTGTTATTCGTTTCTGTATTGCCTGTGCAGAAATGTGCAACACAAATTTTCATTTTGGAAAAATGAACACTTAGTTAGAGCGAATAAAAAGTGCCGGTATTTGTAAACGGTAGACCCCATCTCCTCAAAATTGATCCAAAATGGTGTGAAACGTTTCTGCAGAATTGTGCAACACAAATTTTCGTTTGTGCAACAACGAACAATGAGCTAGAGCGAAAACAAAGGGGCAGCTGTCTAAACGGAAGGCCCACCTTGCAAAATTGGTCGAAAATGGTGTCAAACTTTTGTGCATCGTTTGTGCAGAAATGTGCAACACAAGTTTTCGTTTGTTCAACAATGAACAATGAGCTAGAGCGAAAACAAAGTGGAGGCTGTCTAAACGGAAGGCTCCACCTTGTAAAAATTGGTCGAAATTGATGTCAATCGTTTCTGCATCGTTTATGCAGAAATGTGCAACAGAAATTTTTGTTTGTGCAACAATGAACAATGAGCTAGAGAGAAAAGAAAGTGGGGGCTGTCTAAACCGTAGACCCCCGACCTTCTCAAAAATGGTCGAAAATGGTGTCAATCGTTTGTGCAGAAATGTGCAACACAAATTTTCGTTTGTGCAACAATGAACAATGAGGTACAGCGAAAATAAAGTGGAAGCTGTCTAAACGGTAGCTCCCCACATTGTCAAAATTGGTCGAAAATGATGTCTATCGTTTGTGCAGAAATGTGCAACACTAATTTTCGTTTGTGCAATAACGAAGAATGAGCTAGAACGAAGACAAAGTGGGAGCTATCTAAATAGTAGATCCCCACCTTGTCAAATTTGGTCGAAAATGGTGTCAATCGTTTGTGCAGAAATGTGCAACATAAATTTTCGTTTATGCAACAATGAACAATGAGCTAAAGCGCAAAGTTGGGGCCTGTGTAAACGGTAGCCCCCACTTTGTCAAAATTGGTGGAAAGTGCTGTCAATCGTTTGTGCAGAAATGTGCAACACAAATTATCGTTTGTGCAACAATGAACAATGAGCTAGAGCGAAAAGAAAGTGGAGGGCTTTCTAAAGGGTAGCCCACCGCCTTGTCAAAGTTGGTAGAAAATGGTGTTAATTGTTTATGTATCGTCTGTGCGGAAATGTGCAACACAAATTTTCATTTGCGCAAAAATGAACAACGAGCTAGAGCGAAAACGAAGTGGCGGTATTTGTAAACGGTAGCCCCCATCTCCTCAAAATTGGTCCAAAATGGTGTCAGTCGTTTGTCCAGAAATGTGCAACACAAATTTTCGTTTGTGCAACAACGAACAATGAGCTAGAGCGAATACAAAGGATGGGCTGTCTAAAGGGAAGGCCCCACCTTGAAAAATTGATCGATGGTGTCAAACGTTTGTGCATCGTTTGTACAGAAATGTGCAACAATAAATAATGGGCTAGAGTCGAAACAAAGTGGGTTGCTGCCTAAACGTTAGCCCAGGGGCGTCATTTAGGGGGGCAGGGAGGGGCATTTGCCCCCTGAGTTTGAGATGTATATACATTTTATCAATGGAATAGTAATAAATCAGTGAGAAATGCGAAATTTTACTAATATCAAGGGGTCTTGCCGCCCAAGCAAAATGTGAAATGACGCTCCTGCGTTAGCCTCCCCTGATTTCTAGTCATTATGTTTTGTGGAGTGATATTTCTCATTTAATGTTGGGGAGAAAGAATATACGAAGTTGGAAGTGAGTACAAGTGTGTATAAGAAGGGGAATTCCAAATAACTTAATACTGCTAAGAATTAAAATAGATGCCCTACCCAAAAATATGTTGGTCCTCCCTGGGTCTAACTACGTAAAAAAAAATTCTGACTGCTCTTGGGTATTAGAGTTGGATTATTAACTAACTGATGATTTTTATTTAAAGATTGTTTGTGTTACCAGACGTACTCTTTTAAGAGTACATCTGTTATTTTCCAGGATATACATTTTCGTACACTCACTTTTTCCAGTAAAGTACAATTTTGTATATATAACTTTCTGTAAATGTATACAAAAAGATATTACGATAGAGTAAAGAGAGAAATTTCCTCTCTGCAAATAATTTTCTTTGCATATGTTAACTTTCTTGGAACAACATTTTTTTTCGATTACTAAAACACTTTCTGATACGATAACATATTCTCGATAGTTGGCAATCGACAGGGTTAGATTTTAACCCACAATCACATACTACCAGTGACGACGCCAGCTTTAAGTTTTTAGGGGGGCAAAGGAAGGGCAGATACATTTTCGGGGGGGGGGGCGGCTATTTTCCACACAAAAAATGACATTTATTATGTTTGACTTACTTTATATTACATTGTGTATTTCGTTGTTGTTTATATTAGACCTATATGATAAACTTATTTCAAGTAAAATTTGTAACTAACAAATAAGTAACGTCTGCACATGAAATATTTTTCAATGCAACTTTTGAAACCTTAACATAAATTGAATTACTTTCGCGTATGCTACAAGTAACACATTTGTCTAATACTATATGCTACGTATATCTATCTATATATATAAAAGAGAACGTACAAATCCTTTGTTAGCTCATCACGCTAATACGGCTGAACCAATTTCTTTCATTTTTGGGGGGTTATTAAGATTTGGACCCTAGATGGTTTTTATCATATCACTTTAATTTTCAATTACCAGTGTCTTGAGATAATTGACCATTCAAGTGTCCATAACGTAGAAATCCTTTGTTAGCTCATCATAGCTAAATCTAACCGTATTTATATGCAACCCACATGACCGTGTCACTCGGCGGGTTAACATAAATGACAGGCGATATAATGTTAACATTTACTGCAATCTTCTATGGTTTTTATCATATCACTTGAAAGCGAAAAAGTAAAAATTATCTAAGTAACAAAGTTTATTGCGTTCCGGGGTGACCCCAGCGAAGCGGGGTGAACGCTGCTAGTATATATATATATATATATATATATATATATAGTGGCGGATCCAAGGGGGCTTTGGGGCTATAGTAGCCCCCCCTTGACGCTCAGGTATACA
This sequence comes from Thermobia domestica, assembly GCF_964235325.1. Classification (NCBI taxonomy): domain Eukaryota; kingdom Metazoa; phylum Arthropoda; class Insecta; order Zygentoma; family Lepismatidae; genus Thermobia; species Thermobia domestica. Next base: position 169,018,976 of record NC_137460.1, read on the forward strand.
TTGGATAAAATGGACTTCAATCCTGTTTTACACTGGATAAAGCCCCTCCCATGATTATATCCTGGATCCGCCACTGTATATATATATATATAATTCACTGGGAGCTGCTGCTGAAAATCTCGTTGTCCAACCCAGAAGGAATGTAGGTACTAGGTACAAAGATAAAACTGTAGTTTTGAAAAACATATCTCTGTATGTACAAATACAAATTTTCATATTAATAGTAAAATTCTTATTGCTTTCTCAGTCCTCTGAAGTGATTATGTGTGCCCAAACAGCGAATTTCACGAACATCCAGATCACAACTGTTATAACGTTTTTGTCGAAAAAGTGTAAAACGCTTTTTCAGGTCAGCTACCCTGAATGAGGTTTTCCTGGGTTTTTCTCATTGCCACTAGGTAAATGCCTGAGTGGTACCTAATTTATAAGTCCCAGGCTGCTTCGTTCCTTCCTCAATTCTTTCTTCCTTTCCTTTCCCCGGATAGTGTGCTCGCCGAGGGAGTCATCCCTCAAACCGTGATGGGCTAAATGTCCTTAAATGCCGAAAACCCTGAAATCTAAATCCTAAATCCTCCCTTTGTTCCACCAAGGGTAGTCACCGAAGTAAATTAATGAGGAAATCAGTGAAACACTACGATACTCTCCTCCGTTAAATACAGTGGTGAAGAAGTGAGTGGCTTAGTTTAAACGTGACGATTTCTCAACAAATTGTGCTTTATATCCAGGATGACTTAAAGCAGTGACTGTTCTCGAAATCATGGATGCAATTTGTGACATTATTCTTTAAAATTTCAACCAGTGGTGGATATAGTCCGGGGCCGGGGAGCCTAGGCCACCCCAGATTTTAAGTGACAAAAATAATTTAAGCTACTGTTTATATACTTTTTAAAGTGTATAGTAAACTCACGATATACTTATTATAGTCTGGGGTCTGGCTGCAACCCCCTTCTATAGATTTTACCGTCTCAGCAAAACTTCTTGAGTCATAGATTGTGGTCATTTCTTTGGAACGCGTCGGTAGCATAGTTCAGAATGGCTTGGGTATGTGCAAGTTCTCGATATAATGGGTTCCCAAAAGATCTGTCAGGAGAATAAAAGAGTGAGGGCATTAAGAGAAGTATTCTTCCAATTTGACTGTAATGCTGATCATTTCGCTCACGAATAGTAACCATGGACGAAATATGGTTCTACAGTAAGAGACACTTCTGGATGGTACAGCCATATGGAGATCTACGACAAGAGTGCTCCACCAAGTATTGCCGGGAAGTATTGCAACCGATTTAGCTTTAAAAGAAGGCGGGTGGCATAATCGCCAGGCACTGAAAATTCCCGTATACTTGGGTGAAATTTCCACTACCGTCTACAGCATCATTTCTCCAAAATGAGATGAATCTTAGACGTTTAGTTCTTATGCCAAACATACTATTTGATATTCGTCCTATTCGTGAAGATAAAGTGCAACAAAAAATGAAAGTCCAATCCTGTTGCTATTGTAATGAACTCTCTCTAACTCGTTTGATCTGAAATGACTTTCCAGAACCTGAATAAATAATCTGTCACTTCAGGAAGGGGGTAGGAAAAGCGAATGCTCCCCTCCTACAGAATGAAAACATATACTTTTTATCAAATGCTTAGCGAGAGCGAGCCCATTGGAATAGCGCTTTTATGATTTGAAATCTTGCTCCCAAGTCATCTTTTGTCATAACTAACAACATAGGAGAAAGGGAGATGCAAATATGATGAAGGAGAAAAACACTCACATGTGCAAATTCAGAATTGGAGACAAAATGATCGGATAGCATCCATATTTTGTCGCAAATTTTGATTTTGTAAGTAGACATGTAAAATCTCACCCAAACCTGAGAGATTCCCATTACCAATTGTTGAATTCAAGTGGAGAACTCAGTTGAGAGCATCAGATGATTAGGGAGGGAGAAAAACATCTTAAGATATGGAGAACGAACAATGGAAAAAATACCAACTTCCCCAACCGGACTCGATCCCTCAACCCCATGATTATCAACCCACGCCTTAGCTCACTCATCCACGGAGACACACAGGATGTCAGACACTCATACGTCAGGAAAAAACGTTCGTTACGACCAGTCATTTACTTGTATGGGGAAGAGTACTTGTATGTATTACTGTTGTCCCAGCCTGAGAAGAATATTTTCCACCTCTCTAGAAAATTTCCTAAAAATTTGCATACATTTTTAGCAACACAAAACATTTATTCATCGATGTTCTGCATAATTATACTTATACAAACGAATTATTTCCAATTCTATGAATTTCCGTACCAAGCAAACAGAAGTACTGAGTATGAAGTTCTATATGTCGCGAATAGTTTTGCAGAAAATACCTAAACTAAATTTTCTATTGGGAACAGGGAGAAGCACACACGCGAAGCTTAGGAAGCAGATTACGCCCATAAGATTTGTTTTGGTCAGTAAGGGACATAAATTTACATTCAAATGGCAAAATCACACCTTTAATTATACCATAATTTTACTTTTAAGAGCGCCAAATGCGTAGAACGAAGGCATTCTCCTTGGCTTGGAAGAATAAAATTATGGCTGAAAGTGGAAGTAAACAGACTGATTATAATCAGGAACAATGGGTGTTACCAAGCAGTGGCGTAGCCAGGAGGTTTGGAACGCCCGACATTTGTAGAAGTTGTTAATATAAGGCCTAAGATTGCGGTTTTACTTAAACTTTTTCCCGGGGTGAACCCCGGACATATCCAAAATGAACATTTAGCCAGCGGTCCTCCTGAAATCAAATCCTGGCTACGCTCCTGCTCCCAAGTGATGTATTCTCTGTCACATAAGAAAATGCATGTTCTCCGTGGGATACTATCTTTTTCCCATTGCCATTAGAATGAAATCGCTACATATTCCTTGCTACCATATTGCGATTTAATTAAATGTTTTAAAAGTTTTTAAAGCTCAATCTCTAACCAAATCAATAACTGCATGATCTATCTCCTTGCAGTTCACCCAAGACACTATAGAAATATCGTAAAACTTAATAAAAGAAAAAAAGTTCTTTCACAGCGTGAAGCTTACGATTATTGCCATATATTTATAGCGTAGATATTTCGTGTGCCTTATTCCGTAGCTCAGTGGATCCGTGCAGAATTGTCATTCCCGCGACCCGTATTCGAATCTTCGTGTTGGTATGTTTTATTTTTGTTTTATTATGGATCAGGTAGGACTCCAGTAGAAAGAAGTATATGGTTACAGTTCAAGGTGTCATTCGATATTCTGCAAGTATTTATTTATTTTTTCTTGTCAAGCGAAAAAATGAAGTAGAATTTTACAAGGGTAAAACTTCTAGATTTGATTGTTAATAAAAACTATGAATAAGATTACAGCTCAAAATAAATTGAATATGGTCAAGGAAATGGATTTCAGCTGTTTTGTGTGTGATCAGCACATTGATTTCCATCATCCCTATTTCTGGAACTAAATATCACTAATTTTTTTTTTCGTTTTTATATAAAATACTCATGTTTTAGTCCTTAACAAAACAGAGATTATTGTTCAAACTATCACTATGGGATTAACATTTCATTGTATAATGAAATGAAACTATATATATATACCTAAAATATCGAAAATAATATGACAAATATTATGAACAATTTTATAATGGAACTAAGCAATGTTTTATAATACAATAAACTGAATGAAATGCAGGGTATTTGAAGTTAGCGATAATATTGCCAGTAGATTCTGAAATACAAGTTTCTTGAACAGATATGGACACTTCACCTTGAAATATACACCTTGAATTTGATTTTCGATAGAATCTGAAATATGTTAAGAAATTTAAACCTTGAATAACGCAACACAAATTTGAATCCCATGGTTGTAATAATGTCGTTACAAACTCACTCTTTTTATATAAATCAACCAATCTAAAGCCGGATCTTTGATCAAAAAGTATTTTCTCCTTTGCGTATATTTCAGGGAGAACAGTTAACGTGAACTTTTTATTAGCAAATGTAGCAACTGATCAAATTGAATAATGCTAAAATAGCCTACTTCGCTTGCTAGAATTTATGTTTGATAGAAGTTCATACATCATATCGTTTTTTTGTTTGTTTGTTTCTTGTTTTTTTGTTTTTTGTTTTCTTAGGTTTCTGAATACTTCGGAAGATTTTAATAGAATGCTTGTAATTATGCATTTATGGTTGCTCTCATTGATATGAAAAATATTTATTATGAAGAATATGGTCTGCAGAGCTCTTTGTAGAATGTCTGTTATTAGTTGTAGTAGTTGCTTTCACTTTAGCGTCCCATTCAGCAGCGAGGCTATATGACACATGGACTTACAGCTTAACGTGGGATCCGAAACCATAGGCTTCTACTGAGAATCGAGCTCCGTCTTTAGAAAAAGTATCTGCCCACAGTCAGTTTTTACCCGTTGGGGTTAGAACATACCCTATTATTATACTGGTATTTTGAAGCAGTGATAATTGGTTACGAATTTCGTGACCTGAAAGCAATCACACTCGTGTCCCGGCATGACCGGAACAGACCTGGAGACGACGACACGTCGTCATACGCACGATGAATTTGTATGATACTGTTAAATAGTAAAGTTAATACATCATTTTTATATCAATAAATAACTTAAATAAAAAAGACAGTAACAATACTATTAATGTATATCTACATAGTATATAAATGAAAAATGCGTTGTCTATCATAACGAAAAATGGCTGAACTGTTTGAAATGAATTTTATTGACATAGTTAACCTCTAGCTTGGACTAGGTTGTTGAGATCTTGCTCGGGAGAGTACTCCCTGAAGTAGTAACTAAATACATGATTCTGGTTGGCGTTACCCGTATCTTGCTACGTAGCCTATACCTATTTATATAACAGAAATCGTACGGTTGTTGCTATCGGTTCCCGTGGTCGTGCGCGGTAGCGTTGTAGGCTGGTAACAAGATTTGCTTTTGGCGTGAGTTCAAACCCGGGCGAAGGAAATTCTTTTATTTTTTTAAATCGTTCACAACACGTTTTTTTCAATAAAATTTGATGAAAAGAGTACTCAGAAAGGCGATTTGCTTACTTTTGGGGAGATAAGTAGTAGTGGTGGAAGTAGTACAGAAGCGAAGGTGGAAGTAGTTTGCCTGAAGGCATAACGTCGCGTAGCAAACAACTCGGTTCGACACGTGCCAATATACCTACCTTCTGAATAGAGTTGGAAGTCATTTTTTTATTTTTTACATTTTTAGACTGTAAGCAATATATGTAGGAAGTTTGTTTACATGGTGGAACATACACACACACACACAATATATATATATATATATATATATATATATATATATATATATATATATATATATATATATATATATATATATTTATATATATATATATATACGTTCTGCAATGATTATATGTTATGAAATCATGAAAATAAAAAAATGACTTCCAACTCTATTCAGAAGGTAGGTATATTGGCACGTGTCGAACCGAGTTGTTTGCTACGCGACGTTATGCCTTCAGGCAAACTACTGGTTATCGTCTAGGTATGTCTGAAGGGCCACCATGAAGAAAGAAAGAAAGAAAAAGGTATGCTTATTTCATGGGAAGAACAAAATAGAATAGTCTATCTGCTCCTTGACATTAAGTGTTTGAAACCGATGCTGTTATGAATATCCATTTTTCTAATTTCCTTACGAGACTAAAGGGAAACGTTAATTCTCATATATATGAAAGAAAAATATATCCCATATATCACACAGATAACAAAATAAAATAGCATATTTATCTACACCTTGGCGTTAAGTGATTTTAAAATTGTTCAGAATATTTTTCCTTATTTCCATAATAAAAAGAAAAAATGAGAATTGTTAATTTCCATAGAAAAAGAAAGAAAAATATAATTATACTTATTAAACAAAAAGAATAAAATAAATTTAAAATAAAGGGTGCGGCAGAAATAGTTAGACAATGTAAAATGAACATAGAAAACGTAACCCGATAAATAACGTGCTCATTGTTGTTTTGTTTTGTAAAGTGGTTCAAAGCATTGTATATGCATGTAGGTTTCTTCAACTGTTCGGTGCGCATGCGCAGTATTGGAAGAACTACGTAAGCCTTCCGTCAGTAGCCATGGAGCGTTCGTCTAACGAACTTCGCGCTTTCGCAGTGGAGTGTTTCTTCAAAAACAAAGACTCTGCAACAATTTCGCAGCGTAAGTATCGGCGTCATTTTAACATTGGCAGAAATGGACAGGTACCGACACGACAAACTATTCTTAATTGGGTGAAAAAGATCCGAGCTTCGTCTTCTGCAATATCAAAGAAATTCCCAGGTCGTCGACGTTCAGTGAGAACACCAGGCAACATAGAGAGGGTTCGAGGAGCATTAATTAGAAGTCCAAGGCGTTTAGCTCGTCGGCATGCTGTGTCACTAGGCATGTCAGATAGGAGTGTGCGGCGAATATTACACCAGGTCATACACTTCCACCCATTCAAAATTCAGATGATTTACAAGTTGCTTCCTGAGGATTTTAATGCTTGCGTACAATTCTGCAATACGCTGTTGCAAATGATTAATGAGAACCCAAACTTTATGCAGAGGTTAATCATGTCCGACGAGGGTCCTTTTCACATTCATGGGTGTGTAAATAAGCAGAATATCCGTTACTGGGCACCCAGAAATCCAAGGATGTTGCATGAAGTGCCCCTTCATAGTCCTAAAATAGTATGGTGTGGTGTTTATTTTGATGGGATTATTGGACCATACTTTTCAACGACGAGGATGGTAACACTGTAACTGTCATGTGTGCTCGGTATGTGGACATACTCGAAAACTTTTTACTCCCAGAACTACGAAGGCGTCGCCTTAGACAGATGTGGTTCCAACAAGACGGGGCCACGTCACACACAGCAATTGCATCGATCAACATTCTTAGGAGGATGTTTACAGGACGGGTTGTCTCGTCGCGGCAATGTTCCTTGGCCTGCACGCTCGCCCGACCTATCGACATGTGACTTCATCCTATGGGGTTACTTTAAGCAACAAGTGTATGCAACAAAACCTGCAACATTACAGGATTTGCGTGAATCCATTCAACATGCAATCCACCAAACCCCGCTGGACATGGTTCAACGGGCTGTGAGTGCTGTGAGGCGACGTGGAAATATCTGTTTGAATAACCATGGCGCACACCTCATTGAGATAATTTTCAAGACGTAGTTACCATATGTAATGCTTTTGTATGTACACCTTGTCTCAAAAAGGCTGAGCGCATTCTTTATTGCTGTTTCGAGGCAAAAATTTTCTAAGTCCGACTTCGGGTATCTTCGGAAAAATGTAAACCAGGTTCGAACCTCGAAGCCAACCTTTGCAATCGGGAAAAATCTTGCAGATGTGTTTTTCTTCTTTTAAATATAATAAGACTTGTTACCAATAATATATAAAAAGCAACATGGATTAAAATTCTTAATGATACAATATTTCGAAACTTTGTATTAATGTCAGCACATGCTTGTTTGTCATTTTGCTCTCCATACTTAATGGAACATTTAGATACGTAGAATAATCTTTCCATATGTAAAAGAATAGTGAAAGTTAAGACATAGAACATAATTCTCTCCTGAGTACTAAAATAAAAGTCAAAGTAGAACAAAAGCAGCGTTTGCAGTGGATATGAATGTAATTATCAGAGCCCGGATCTTGTTGACCTAAAAAATTTTAAAAAGTGACCTATAAAATGACATTAAATTCCTGTAAAATGACCCTAAAAATCACAAAAATTGACCTTAAAACTTACGTTTTCTCAAATTTTATTTCATTAAACATTGACATTTTTTAATATCCATTGGATTTTTAATTAACATTTCTCACTCATATTCAAAAAGTTTTGTTTCAATTAGTTGCAGTCCATTGATCACTTATGTCCATTGATCAGTCCATTGTACGGTATTGTAAGTATTGAAAGCGTCAGTTCACTCCCGAGTTGAAACTAGGAAGCACTCTTAAACAATAAAACTTAGCAACTTTAGACTTAATGAAAATAATAGATAAAAACACGTTTAAAGCCCTTGTACGCCTTCTAATGCATTTTTAGTTATTTACGTGATCACATTCTTTGTGGTCAATAACCCAAAACTATCTGTTTGGCCACCTATCAACCCCCGCCTTTCGTTAACCAGCTATAGTTTAGTTTTCATTAGCTTGTTAAGAATGCAGTTTTTCCACTCCAATAGTCAGGAAGTAAGAAAAGACATTATTCAACTTCGTCTTTTCCACATCCGTAAACCGTGTTCATTTAAATATTTCCTTATGTAGAAAAAAAAGAATAAAAAGACCGTAAGTGACCTAAAAGTTACCTTAAAATATTAAATAATAACCTGAAATTTCAAAACAGCAAAAAGAGACCAAAGTTGATCATAAAAGCTATATTTTTAGAACCTAGAGTTGATGGATAACGTTTTTACTTGAACTTGCCTTCTCCTATGCGTAACAGAAGAAATTTGACTTGTCAACAAGATCCGGGCCCTGGTAATTATTATCTTAAATACAGCTATATATCGCTAGAAGTATACTCCGAAAAGCGCTTGTGTTAGCTCAGTGGTACGCCGTTGGATTTCAAATCGTAAGGTTGAGGGTTCGATTCCCATCTGAGTCAGCGTTTTTTTTATGAAATTCTATTTTCCGCAATACATGAAAAATTATATAAAATAATTACATTAAAATACGTCAGTTGTATATATATAACATATAATCATTGCAGAACATAGTGATTATTATGTTTAAAATATAACAGGTGTTCACAGTACTTGGTATTCTATGATATATGTGAATGTTAAATTCAAATTAAGAAAATAATATCATCGCAATAAATAAATTATGTAGTGTATTTATTTGCAGCTATTTGTCATATAGAGGTTACTTCTCAACATTCGTATTACGGCATGTCATTGATATTCTTGAAAAAATATCCGAGGCATAAAAAGAGGGTATAAACAGAGAATCCAAAGTCGGAACGCTCGCAAGAAATTCACGAACCCCAAAGGTCACGTGAGCAAACGAATTGTCCTTATGAAGCATGCCACAGCAGCATAGATTTTCAATTCAATACCTGATATATGCTTTTGCAATATGGAAGTGGTGATGCCTTTGGTCACTCTCTCTCATTTTCTCGCTCGCTCACTCTGTATTTATATATATGAAAGTGGATGTATGTGTGTGTTTCGACATAATTCTGATATGTCTAGAGCAATTTTAACCATATTTCTTACAATTTGGAAAAGAGTACTGTCGGGATACATATCAAAAATGCTAGAAAAGAATCGATATTAGTATCGAATCCATAGTTTCGTGGTCGCTTAGGTAAACAGTTCTACTTTCAATTCAAGTCCAATTAAGCTCCCATTAGCACCCGGGGTGGTTACGTAGCGACAAAAAATATCGAAATCAACCATATTAGAGCCGAAGCGTAAGTTTTCAGTGCCGCGTTTCCCATTAGTCCAACTAGGCCCGTGCCTAGAGGGCAACATATTTGCAGAGCGCAAAGTTTAAAATTTTAATTTTTTCGTATGAAAAATTTTTAAAAATCGAGAGCAAATATACTATTTCATGAGCAATCCTCCTTTACTATTCTAATATATTTAATGATAGCGTAAGAAATCTGAAAATAATTCAGAACATGTTTCCCATTTACTTTTTGTTACGTAGTTGTAGCTGTAGCGTCTAGTGAGTGGTATTTAACTGCACTAAATTCATTAATTAAGCATATTCGAATTAAGTTTTATTTGTAAGTTAGGGATCAAAGGGCGGAGAAATATGTAGTTATTGGGGGCGCCGAGAGCAAAAGTGCGTAGGGACGCCGAGCTTCTAAATGCAGCACTGTTCGCTAAATTAATTGGTAGAAATTTTAATGCCATTTAAGACCAAATTTAGTCCTAGTGGTGGCAGTATCCGTTTGCTGTCCTACAAGGAATGAAAGGGGCTGACATCAAAATTATAAAAAAGGACCTACATTAGTGTCGAATCTGTAATTTTGGGGGTCTCTTAGATAAAGAGTGGCATTTCCGATGCCATGTAAGTTAAGCCCTCATTAACACAATGAAGGAGTGTGTGAAATTTGTGACATGTAGAAATAATTGAAAATGACCAATGTTAGTATACAACCCATATCTTTCGTGGTCCCCAAGTTCATAGGGAGCAGTTCTGATGACCTTTAAGTTTAAGTTCAACTTTCAGTAGGAGTAAGATTCCCCAGCACATTAATAAGGAGAGTCAAAGGGAGTAACATATACATTGATTCAAAACGACCGATATTAGTGTAGAGTTCATGGTTTCGTTATCAGCGAGATAAATAGCAACACTTGAGCAATAGCATGTAAAAATAATGTAAAACGATTGATCTTAGTGTTTTATCCATAATTTTCTCGGTCGTTGAGATGGATAGTGATGCACCCAATGGATGTTACATCCAAATTCATCCCCATCTTCACAGGATGATGGCCTGGGAGAGCTAAAAATAAAATCTCAAAAATTACTTAAATATTTGTCGAATTCATAGTTTTCGGGGTGAGAAATCGTTTCTAATAACTTTGGAAGGTAATTTGTACCCATTTCAAGATGGGCTTTTTAATAATATCAATTTCTCACCTTAAGAAGAAATTACCATTACAACTATGATATTAAGCCAACCTTCGCAATCGATGAAAAAATTATGTGGATGTATATTTCGTCTTTTAAATGAAACAAGACATGTTAAAATCAAAGATGGAGTGGGTCAGTAGGTCGGTTGGTAAGTGGGTGAAATGGGTCAAGATTTGTGAGTGGGTCAGTGGATCGTGGGTCAAAAGGACGTGACCTACTGCGAAACACCACTCACCGTGACTCACACTGGCCCACCGGGTGTCCACCCTTTTAGTCCAAAGATATTTCGTCCAAAGAACATTTCGTCCAGAGACATTTAATCCAAAGACATTTGGTCCAAAGGACATTTCCTCCAAAGGAGAATTGGTTCAAAGGACATTTCGTCCAAAAGACAATTGGTCCAAAGGACATTTCGTCCAGGGATGTTTAGTTCAAAGCACATTTCGTCCAAAGAACATTTGGTCCGGTAACGCTTGGGAGTCAAGGGTTTGTTTCTAATAGAAGAGTAAAAGTCATTCATATAACATTATGAGTCAGTAGCTTCTTATTTCTAAAGGAAATTTGAAATAGAGATTTATTCCGCAATTTTCATTTCGACAGAACAAATAATGCTGAGATATTCAGAAAAACGTAAACGCCTGAAAACAAGATGGCCGAACAACAGGAGTGAGGTAAAGGTTGCAGTGTGAAGTATTTGCTGTAATAACTGCTAACATGACATCTAAAATTTTCATGTTGGGAATGAAATAGTTCTAAAATAAGTACCGGTAACTAAAATTAATGGAGTTTAAATTTGAGTAAGTTAAATATTAGGTATTCAAACCCTTGTGTTAAAAAAGTGAAAAATTATGTGCCAAGTATATTTGAAGAAATACTGAGAATAGAAAAATACACATGTGTGAAATATATTCTTAGTCCAAAGATGATACTCTTAAACAGTCACATTCTTGGCTGCAACATTGTGAAAAGTGATTGACAAATATAAGATGAAAGTTGGAACATTTCGTGTAGAATATACGTATCTTTTCAGGTTGACCACAAGTCTGGTTTCTATTCGTAGACTATTGATAGTGTGTAACTTCGGCAGACGTTTTTACATAATTAGTGAGTTGTATGACAAACCAGAATTGTTAACTTGTCTTGTATTTTTATTTCAGTGTTACTCCTTATGCAAATATAGTATATAGTTTTGCTTTCATGTTAATTTTCTCGGTACAGCACAGTACATTTAAGATATCCATTGCAAAGTCTCAAACCAAATACAAGATTCACATGACCATGCGGAGGCAATGTTGTCCGCAAATGAAGAGGGAGTATGCTCTTCAAAGGGTTGTTTATCATTTTGGGAGGTGAATTCCTTAACCAACGAAGATACAACTGTATTTCTGCGAAGCTAAAACTGTATTTTTGTAAAATTATTAATGAAAGCAAAGAAAGGTGGTCATTTAGTTTTCAGGCGTTTACGTTTTTTCTGAATATCTCAGCATATATTTGTTTTATCGAAAAGAAAATTGCGGAATAAATTTCTATTTCAAAATTTCCTTTAGAAATAAGAAGTACACAAGTAACACTTCTCAAGTGTAACACTGCAATTTTGATAAAAAAAATTTGACAGGCAGATACTACACATAAAATAAATAAATGCGTGTTTTTTATTTTCTGCGGAAAAAGGTTTTAGGGGGCAAAAGCCCCCACCCAAAATTTTGAAAGTTGTCGCCCGAAAGGCAAGAAGAAGTGGACCGAAATGAATGAAATGGTGCACAAATATTGTAGACGAAAAATGAGGGAATACGGGTTTCGTGTTTTTCTAGAAAGAATGGTTGGGTGGGGCGCGGACCCCTCCAAACCTTTGCTCATGAAATATCAAAAGTGCTAGTAACAGTATGTCAGAAGTGCCTAAATTTACATGAAGAATTGCAACGAAACTTTGTGTATGGACAATACGCAAAAAATAAATGAACACGGGTTTTTTATTTTCTGCGAAAAAAGGGTTATAGGGTGCAGAAACTCCCACCCAAACTTTTGAAAGTTGACGCCCGAAAGCCAAGAAGAAGTGGACCGAAGTGAATGAAATTCTGCACAGATATTGTATTTTCCTGAAAAGAAAAAAACTGTTGAGCGGACCGAGGCGTTGAGTGGCGGAAGGTGTGGACCGAAGCGAATGAAATTGTATATAGATATTGGATACGTAAAATAAGGTCTTTCGTGTTTCACAAGTGTCTCCATCTGATTTCTTCAAATTTGACAGATCAACAACAAGCACAAACAGTATAGTGTACTTTATAGCATTTCAGGAGGCACCTGTAACCCTTGCAATGATTTTCCGCATAAACAAAAACATGTGTCGATTAATTTCCTGTTTGCTGTTGATGTGCCAAATTTGAAGCAAAGCGGATAGGGACACTTCAGAAAAACGAAAGACCTTATTTTACATAGGGTCTCTAAAATGTCTACCCACAATTTCATTTGCTTTAGTCCATTACTTCCTGCGCTATTACGGTAATATTTACTTTTTTTCGGAGGAGGCCTAGGCCCCAACACTGTTTTTCCGCACAAATTAAAACACGTTTCGTTTATTCTATTGCGAATTGTCCCTATACGAGGTTTCGTTGCAATTCTCCATACTCTTTAAGAACCTCTGACGTATAATTATTTGCACTTTCGACATTTCGTAATCAACAGTTTAAAAGGTCCGTGATATACGCAACCGCTTTTTTTCAGGAAAATACGAAACCCAATTACCTCAATTTACGTCTACAATATCTGTGCACAGTTTCATTCAATTCTGTACACTTCTTCTTGCCTTTTAGACCTCAAATTTAAAATTTTGGGTGGGGGATTTTGCCCCTTAAAACCGTTTTTCCTCAGAAAATAAACTCGCATTCGATTATTTTTTGCGTATTGTCCCTACACAATGTGTCGTTCCAATTCTTCATGTCCTTTAAGCACTTCTGACATACTGTTATTAGCACTTTTGATATTTCACGATCAAAGTTTTGTAGGGGTCTGTGTCCCACCCAAACCTTTTTTTTTTTTTTCAGGAAAATACAAAACCAGTATTCCCTCATTTTATGTCTACAATATATGTGCACAATTTCATTCACTTTGGTTCATTTCTTGTGACCTTTCGGGCCTCAAGTTTCAAACTTTTGGATGGGGGCTTTCGCCCCTCAAACCGTTCTTCCGCAGAAAATAAAAAAATCGTGTTCATTTATTTTTTGCGTATTGTCCCTACTCAAAGTTTCGTTGCAATTCTTCATGTTCTTTACACACATCTGACATACTGTTATAAATACTTTTGATATTTCGTGATCAAAGGTTTGGAGGGGGTTTGGAGGGGGAGGGGGGACAAACCACTTATCCGCAGAAAAACACGTATTCGTTTATTTTATGTGTGGTATCTACCTGCCTATTTTTTTTTCAAAATTGGAGTGTTACACTTGAGAGGTATTACTTGTGAGTCATAATGTTATATGTATCACTTTTACTCTTCTAATAGAAGCAAACCCTTGACCCTCAAGCGTTACCGGACCAAATGTTCTTTGGACGAAATGTGCTTTGAACTAAACATCCCTGGACGAAATGTCCCTTGGACCAATCTTCTTTTGGACGAAATGTCCTTTGGACCAAATATCTTTAAGACCAATTGTGTTTTGGACGCAATGCCCTTTGGACCAATTGTGTTTTGGACGAAATGTCCTTTGGACCAATTGTCTTTTGGACGAAATGTCCTTTGGACCAAATGTCTTTTGGATGAAATGTCCTTTGGAACAATTGTCTTTTGGATAAAATGTTCTTTGAACAAATTGCCCTTTGGACCAAATGTCCCTGGACCAAATGTGTTTGCACTGAATGTCTCTGGACGAAAATTCTTAGGACGAAATATCTTTGGACGAAACGACCACCAACGACCCACCGTCCCATTCTGTTCAGCGCATTGTAAACATCCCCATCTTCTGAATACTGGTGAGCTTGTCTACGTTTTACTTTCAAGATCTCCATTTTTCTTCTTTTTTATTTGTTTCTAATGAAAAAAGTTCAGGCATTTTTGGATTTTGATATTTGCAATTGTAAGAGTGGCAATAGCAAGAGGAGTTCAATTTTGAGAAACAGCTTGTGAGCTTTTAGAGGAGCTAAGTGTTGGGGGAAAAAAATTGAAACGCCTGCAAATATGAATTATTATACCTAGTATAAAAAACTGAAAGTAACTATGTATGCGTGATTATAACGGTCAAATTGCAAAATCAAATGAAATGACATTTGGTATACAATCAGGCCCCAATCCCAACTGGAAAGTTATCATACGCGTATCACTTTCATTATAACATATATCCTTAGTGGGGAGTAGGTGTCTGAATTTTTGCGAAAAACTGAGTATCTTACAAGCCGTTCAACTTAGAGAGCTGAAATTCAGTATATAACTCTTTATTAAAAATAAACGTGTCATGGCATTTTTAAAAATGTATTTTATGAGCGGGGAGGGATTTTCTATATATTGGAAATTGGCAGTGGGTTGATTTGTAAAAATTATCGAAAACGATTGATATTAGTTGAGAAACTAATTGAGGAATGAAAACTACAGTCATATGCATTTTATACCCACTGCTTTCTATTATAATAATTGATGAAGCTGGTGTTTAATATATGAATCGTTTAGAGCATAAGGCAATCAAACCATAAAGTTGTGAGGAAAATGAACATAACATTTGTATTCCAAGCTTAATTTCATGAGCATTTTAAATTAGTACAGCATGCTTACTTATATGGAAAACTAGTTTTTCTTTATTTTTTTCTTACGTTGGTCTACTTTATCTTGATTTGATACTTTCAAATTTCATCCTGTTTTCTACTGAAATGTATATGTAAGCCAAGAAAGAAATAATTATATATAATAAATTTAAATTCATCTTAATTTGGAAGATGAGAACCACTTTATCATTGTATATCGTAAAGGTCAGATCCACCGGTATTGTAACATAAGTTCTAGCAAGCGAAGTAGGCTATTTTTAGCACTATTCAATTTGATCAGTTGCTACATTTGCTAATAAAAAGTTGACGTTAAATGTTCTCCCTGAAATATACGCAAAGGAGAAAATACTTTTTGATCAAAGATCCGGCTTCAGATTGGTTGATTTATATAAAAAGAGTGAGTTTGTAACGACATTATTACAACCATGGGATTCAAACTTGTGTTGCGTTATTCAAGGTTTAAAGTTCTTAACATATTTCAGATTCTATCGAGAATCAAATTCAAGGTATATATTTCAAGGCGAAGTGTCCATCTGTTCAAGAAACTTGTATTTCAGAATCTACTGGCAATATTATCGCTAACTTCAAGTACTCTGCATTTCATTCAGTTTATTGTATTATAAAACATTGCTTAGTTCCATTATAAAATTGTTCATAATATTTGTCATATTATTTTCGATATTTTTAGGTATATATATATTAGGGTGGTCCTTAATTTTTGATTTCCTAATTTCTTTGGGCTCACCCCCCTAAAATGGTTCCATATGGGACTAAATTAAGCCAGGAGAAAAATTAACTTCATTGAATAATATTAAATGGTGCCCCAAGCGACCTGAAATTTTGAACCCGATTACAGTACATAATATATGGAAAAAATCTGGAATAAAATCTTGTAATTTAGAAACGGCTTAAGGGAGCGCAAAAATATCCTGGATAATGGAACTAGAGGAAGAAACACACCTAATGTTATATAGTATTGTCACAGCGGCCATCTTGAAGTCGGTCATCTTGGATTCAGATCAAAATTTTCAAATAGAAAGAGGGTCATGTGACATATTGTTTTGAGGCGGCGTTTTACCAGAAACACAAATCTGGCACTATTTTAAAGATAGCTTTAGTTGTCTAAGAATTATTACCTGTGAAAGTATTTCTCTTTTTCACAAGTAATAACTCTTACACAACTAAATGTAAAGACATGAGTTTGGCGCGAAAAGAACAAGAGGGATATGCGCGGCTTCATTAGAAAGAGAAACGCAAAAGAAAAATGCAGTTCTGAAAATGATTTGTATGAATTTTACACCAAAATACACGGAGGTAAGCATTTCAAGAAATGAAGAGGAAAACCCAGTTGAGTATGTAAGATAAAATGTAAATATGTGCCTGTGTGCGCCCGGACTCTGCAAGAGATGTAAAAGGGGAAAAACTAATTTTAAAAGTCCAAGACAGGTTGCTGCTCTTGATCGATACAAGCCCACTGATAGAACGAGAATACATATTTTGACAGCGAAGGCAGAAACATTAGACCATAATGTAAAGGAACTAGTAATAAATATGCATCGATGCTGAGAGAAAATCCGTAGCGAAGTTGCATAAGTCCACAAAAACAATTTCGGAGTGCATCAAGTGCGTTAGTTGTGCAATGAGACGGAAAACTACTGCCGAATTTGACTGGTAGAGAAACTATCGACGGGTTATCAATATTTATTACAGGAGATGCTCATGAGAGGCTAATTGGTGTTCTCAGTTTGTCATCATGAAGAGGAGAATGAACATATTATTTCTACTACAGTTCATTAGCTTGAAGAATGGAACTTGGTAAAGTTCGTGCAGGCAGTTTGTTGTCACACTATTCCTGCAATATGTGTCATGTAAACGGTGCTTTCATTCTGCTAGAGCAGATGCTCCAAAATGATCTTCTATACCTTCCTTGTAGACACTACATTTATGAATTGGTTTTAAAATATGTATTTGACAAGTGTTGTGTTTCGTTTGCATCTGGACCGGACGTTCCCCTATTTAAGCATTTTCAGAAAGATTGGTCTAAAATAGATTGTACTAACTTTATTCCAGAATTGATGATGATAATGACGTAAGGAACAACATTTCAGATGTAAGAAATGAAGTATTGAATTTTGCTATCAAACTTGTATAAGCAGGGCACCGCAAAGAAGATTACAGTAAATTTTTAGAACTGACATTCTTGGATGGCATACCTCCTCGAAGAGTTTTCTTTCGTTTGCCTGGAGCAATTCACCATGCAAGGTAGATGGGAAAAGCAATATACTGTTTAAAAATATTGTTAATTAAAATATTTCTCTTTCGCCAACATTTTCATTTAACGAAGCAAATAGAAACGGGTCTTCGGCATGCATGAATTTTTCTGATACGACTATATGCCCAAGCTTGATTTAAATGTGATCAAGTATCTCATTCACCATCACAAGACCTGCAATTTTTGAAAGCTTTGTACAGTTATAGGCAAATAGATAATGAATTATCTGAAGTGGCTCTTTCTAAATTTTCTCGGCATCTCTGGTACTTGAAGGAGGAATACGTAGCATTGGAGTTTTTTGATGATTAAGTTAACATAGTGGAAAAACAAAAATTGGTTGAAAGAATTAAAACTGTAAGGAGAGACCGTGAAGCAGCAAAGAGGCTTGACGCAAGGATATCATAAAAATTCTTGCGAAAAGAGAAATCAGTGATTTTGATATAACAAACAATTTTTTCTCGTGGGATTTAAAATACCCAAAGGGTTTCTTGAGTGTGATCCGATTTCATGGTCAGATAACAATGACTATCTTCAAGGAAAGACAATAGTTAAATTCATCTCCGTAATAAACGATGCAGCAGAAAGGGGAGTGAAACTAACAGAAGATTACAACATCGTTTTTACGAAAAATGAGTATCAGAAAAAGTTTATCTTGCACATAGTGAATTCTCATAGATAATCTTTTCCTAGATGTGACAAAAGTGAACTTTGTAGTATTCAGTACTACATAAAGCAGGGATATTTCAATTTCTTCCATGTTATATTTTTTTTCTTTTTCCTCATAATAGTCTATGAATCATCTTGATGGAAAAACTTATTTGTAGTTCATGGGGAAACACAGATTCAACTTTCTCTAGCAGTTTGTTTCCAGTTTATGTAAAATACTTCCAAAATTCTTACAAATCTGTGGTCCATAACTACAATAAAATAACATTACATTTCGTTTTTCACACGTAATAACTCTTACAAATTTATTGGTAGCTTAAAAATAATACGAGATTTGTGCTTCCGGGAAAACGCCACCTCAAAATGATATGCAACATGACCCTCTTCCTATTTGAAATTTTGACCTGAATTAAAGATGGCGGACTTAAAGATGGCCGCCATAATAATGCTATACAAAATTAGATTGGCCATTTCTTCTAGTTCCATTATCCAAGATATCTTTCCATTCCCTTAAGCCGTTTCTAAATTACGAGGGTTTATTCCAGCTTTTCCCCATATACTATGTATTGTAAACGCATTCAAAATTTTAGGTCGTTTGGGGCACCATTTAAAATTATTCAATGAATCTAATTTTTCTCCTGGCTTAATTTTGTCCCATATGGAACCATTTTAGGGGGTGAGTCCAAGGAAATTCCTAAATTTATTTTTGCCCATATAAATAAGGACCACCCTAATATATATATAGTATAAGTATATATAGTATATATATATATATATAGTTTCATATCATTATATAATGAAATGTAATCCCATAGTGATAGTTTGAACAATAATCTGTTTTGTTAAGGACTAAAAGATGTGAATTTTATATAAAAACGAAAAAAACAAAATTAGTGATATTTAGTTCCAGAAATAGGGATGATGGAAGTCAATGTGTTGATCACACACAAAACAGCTGAAATCCATTTCCTTGACCATATTCAATTTATTTTGAGCTGTAATCTTATTCATAGTTTTTATTAACAGTCAAATCTAGAAGTTTTACCCTTGTAAAATTTTACTTCATCTTATCGCTTGACAAGAAAAAAATAAATAAATACTTGCAGAATATCGAATGACACCTTGAACTGTAACCATATGTTTCTTTCTACTGGAGTCCTACCTGATCAATAATAGAATAAAAATAAAAAATAGCGACACGAAGATCCGAACACGGGCTGCGGGAATGGGAAGTCTCCACGGCTCCAATGAGCTGCGGAATAAGGCACGCGAAACATCTACGCTATAAATATATGACAATAATCGTAAGCTTCACGCTGTGAAAGAACTTTTTTTCTTTTATTAAGTTTTACGATATTTCTGTAGTGTCTTGGGTGAACTGCAAAGAGATAGATCATGCAGTTATCGATATGGTTAGGGATTGAGCTTTAAAAACTTTTAAAACATTTAATTAAATCGCGATATGGTAGCAAGGAATGTGTAGCGATTTCATTCTAATAGTAATGGGGAAAAGATAGTATCCCACGGAAAACATGCATTTTCTTATGTGACAGAGAATACATCACTTGGTACCAGGGGCGTAGCCAGGATTTGATTTCAGGAGGACCGCTGGCTAAATGTTCATGTTGGATGTGTCCGGGGGTTCACCCCGGGAAAAAGTTTAAATAAAACCGCAATCTTAGGCCCTATATTAACAACTTCTACAAATGTCGAGCGTTCCAAACCTCCTGGCTACGCCACTGCTTGGTAGCATCCATTGTTCCTGATCATAATCAGTCTGTTTACTTCCACTTTCAGCCATAATTTTATTCTTCCAAGCCAAGGAGAATGCCTTCGTTCTACGCATTTGGCGTTCTTAAAAGTAAAATTATGGTATAATTAAAGGTGTAATTTTTCCATTTGAATGTAAATTTATTTCCCTTACTGACCAAAACAAATCTTATGGGCGCAATCTGCTTCCTAAGCCCCGCGTGTGTGCTTCTCCCTGTTCCCAATAGAAAATTGAGTTTAGGTATTTTCTGCAAAACTATTCGCGACATATGGAATTTCATACTCAGTACTTCTGTTTACTTGGTACGGGAATTCATAGAATTGGAAATAATTCGTTTGTATAAGTATATTTATGCAGAACATCGATGAATAAATGTTTTGTGTTGCTAAAAATGTATGCAAATTTTTAGGAAATTTTCTAGAGAGGTGGAAAATATTCTTCTCAGGCTGGGACAACAGTAATTAAGTTAGTGCCAAGGAAAGAAAATCTAGAGACGGGGAATTTCTCTAACTTCCTCATACAAAAAAATCGCTGGTCGTAACGAACGATTTTTCCTGACGTATGAGTGTCTGACATCCTGTGTGTCTCCGTGGATGAGTGAGCTAAGGCGTGGGTTGATAATCATGGGGTTGAGGGATGGAGTCCGGTTGGGGGAAGTTGGTATTTTTTTTTCCATTGTTCATTCCCCATATCTTAAGATGTTTCTCTCCCTCCCTAATCATCTGATGCTCTCAACTGAGTACTCCACTTGAATTCAACAATTGGTAATGGGATGCTCTCAGATTCGGGTGAGCTTTTACATGTCTACTTACAAAATCAAAATTTGCGACAAAATATGGATGCTATCCGATCATTTTGTCTCCAATTCTGAATTTGCACATGTGAGTGTTTTTCTCCTTCATCATATTTGCATCTCCCTTTCTCCTATGTTGTTAGTTATGACAAAAGATGACTTGGGAGCAAGATTTCAAATCATAAAAGCGCTATTCCAATGGGCTCGCTCTCGCTAAGCATTTGATAAAAAGTATATGTCATCATTTTAGTTTAGTTTAGTAAATTCTTATGAACTATGAATTTTAATTATTGTGTCTAGCGAACAATAGCAGATTTGGTCCACTTGTTTTCTTCTCATTGGATCAACTTCGGTTAGAAACAAAAGAAAGGTAAAACCAATTACATAACTTGTTTGTATTTATCGAGATTTGAAGTTTTCAGTTTCATATTTTGTTTTATTTAAAGGATCTATACTTCTATTTCCTGAAACATTATTTTCGGCTTTCAATATTCAAAGGATGGGCTTATAACAGCTTCATTTGCGACTACCAGGACTTAATTTTTTGAAGTGGATAAGAAGAGTTCTGTTTTCCCTTCCTGCAAATGATAATAATAATAAATGTATGGAATTAAATTCATATTTAGCTCCCCCCCCCAAAAAAAAGGTGTCGTCAGAGTGCTGATATTTAGTTAGTAATTGGTATGCATTACTGCTCCCTTACTTATTTTGTTTCAAAGTACTGACGTGACGTTTACCATATTGACTAGAAATATACGAGGAGCTGCTGAAAAATTCGTAGCCCAACCCAGAAGAAGTGCACATAGAATGGTGAAGTTTTACCTCTTCTACACTTCCCCCGAGAGTCAATATTCATATTCATATTCATATCGGCTTTATTGCAGAAACTTCAGAGGCCATCCAAAGCATTACAATCGTCAGATCTTAAAGTTACAGATTAGAATGCATACAGAAAAGAAAGTATATATTTATATATAAAGATATAACTGTAATACATAACCTATGAATTCTCGATTGTAATTCCAATACAATACAAAGAATAACGATTAAAACACAATACAATAGATAACTACTCGTACTATACATGTCTATTTTTCTCATAGTTCTTCAATGCTATGTTATTTTTCACTTTAACTGCTTTGTAATTTCGTAAAACTCTTCTATATTATATATATTGGATTATCTAATAAGAGTGGTTTGAGTTTACTTTTACTATCTTATACAGTTCTCCAGTTTTTGCAGAAAAGTTAAAACAAAATCTGGAGACTTCCTCGCACTACTGTTTGTAGCACTACCCTTATCGGATCTAAAATGGCGTCCTTTCAAGTGTTATTTAACTTGGGAAATTAGTACAGGCAATAGTTAGACGGAGCTAAATCTGGGGAATAAGGATGATGATCTAGACATTGCAATCCTAGATTATGCAGTGCCAAGTGTGTTCGCAGGGGCTTGATGGACAGGTGTATTCCCCTGAAGGAACAATTTTTTTCTTTTCATTTTCCGCGGTGTTGAACTTTGAATTTCTCTTTCAGTTTTGTGAGTAATGTAGAGATTCTGGATTAAATATCTGATTGTTGCGGATGTAGTCTATGAGTACGATTCCATACTTATCCCAGAAGAATGTAGAATTCCATACTTATCCCACACTGTCCGGCACTGTTTTGAGATATTTTTAAAATTTTATGTCTCCACAGATTTTAAACCAATTTCTTAGAAATTAACAGGATATACAGTAAATGTGCCAAATGTTCAAAATTAGAAAAGCGAACTCTTATTCTGTTTCGATTTCCATGTGATGGTCCTCGAAAACTTGCTTTTTGTCAGTTTTTCACTTACTGCACGCAGTACAAAATACACTTGCACAGAAACAAATACAAGCACAAACTTTATTATACGATACAACCTTAGTTGATATGTAATATTGAGTTTACACTTCACAGAAAATCTGTTTTCAGATCTAGGAGTCCCAGTACTTCTCTTTAGTGTTGTACATTTCGAAGCACTTTCCCACGCAAAGTTCAACTTTATATATCAGGCAATAAACCAGGGATGCAAAAAGTTAGTTTGGATTCCGCGTTTATCAGTAGGTCTGCGTCTCATATAGTCCACTCGAAATCAACTCAACTTTTTTTTAAACTATAAAACTTTATCGGTAAAAACAGCTGAAACACTTTATATGCGGAATACTCTGTAGATAGCCCAGCATTTTGATTCATTGCCGGGACACCACTAAATAGGGGTTTTGCGTTTACTTGAATTTTATCGCTCCAAGCTACATCAGAATCTGTCTTTGAATAGGAACGACACGTTTTTCTTTTCATTCTTTCCCAGCGCAGCCTCAGGTTCACTTGAAACAGAGTTACTATCTTGTTCACTCCCGAATACGCCACTGTGCACAGAATAATCAATGTCATTACTATTCATTACTAACTCATAACCGTCTGAGTCGGAGTCATTCATCAGTTCTACAATTTCATTATCGCTAAAAATTTTGCCTCTTCTTTTTGTAATACCGTCGCTCGTAAAGGAATATCCATATATATATATATATATATATATATATATATATATATATATATATATATATATAGCACGAGATATACTCAGGAAATATAAATGCCCATTCGTCCGTCTCATTGCAATGAACCCATATGGTGTGAGTGAGTGTGTAAGTTTTCGACGCCTACGAACCGAAGGGAAGTGTTGAAGACGTAATCAATGCGTGATTAGAAGCAAATACAGCCCTCGTCAGCTAATCATTGCATTGTTTTCTTTTGTTGAAAGAAAACAAAGGACCCATTCTGTGTTACTGTACATTCGGCAGAGGAATTCATCTCAGAACTTGGGTGAACACGTGATTACCAAGGTTATATTTCTTTCTAACCTTTAATATGTTCGTAAGCTGGAAAGTGTGTATACTGATAGATCTTGAGGTAGAAATGGAGCCATTGTTAATAAGTGTTCAGGAAGATAGCAGGAACAGCGATGAGTCAACAAACCCATTAAGAGATGAGTTTTTGGATGTTTCAACGTTTTATTTCGATTACATTGAGATGTGTAATGCATTATTATTATTTTTATGATGTTGTGAAAGGTTATAATAAATACTTTTTCCTATTACATTCTTATGAAGTAGGCTTTGCGCTACAGGCTTCCTGAACGCGACAACACTGTATGACAGCGGTGCCGCACTTCCAGTTACTGTATGCTGTATCTTCATATAAGCGCGGGGAATTTAAAGATTGGGCTGCAACATGGCTCACCGCTTAACGCAGAGAATATGTTAAAGTAAATTTAAAAAAAATAAATACTCTACCAACTAAACCTTTTTTGTTAATAGTTTCAAATATTTGGAACACTAGACTTCCAAATTTTCGAACAGTGTTTTGTACGTTTCTCTACCTAGCATGGTAAAGGAGATCAGAGCGTTGTACATTTGTTTTAATTACACAAAAAGTATCAAGTGATGAAAATTGAAATTTTCACAACTTACAGTTAATGGATGCATCTACATATTGTACACAGGAAATTATTTCACGTGATCTCTTTTCTGAGATATAGTCCTATAAACATTGATCTACCAAAAAAGTACGAAAAAATACGCACTTTTTCATTAATTTTTATTTTTTTCTCACTACATAGTACAAAGAAAATTTTTATGTCTTAAGTATTGAAAAGACAATATTCCAGCAATTCCAACGAGGTACAACAATGCAATATAAGTTTTGACTGAACGTCACGGCAGCATCACGAAGTCAGGGGCCTATCTTTATGAAATGGATAGTAGTGGCACTTATACAATCGCTTAAACCTTTGAAAGGAAACAGATAAGTCTGAGATCGAAACCCGACTCACGCACTTTACGTATGCGTGACACGCTCAAAACTATAGTAAACATCGTTTTTTTTTTACAATTACTAAATTCACAGCTATCGAAGTCACACAAAGCAGTAGACTATCGGAAGCATCGACTTCAGCTATCGGTAATGCAAAACGCACTTCTTGTAATCACTGTTAAACTGCAACTTCGGACACTATCTTTCGTTGTGGCTAT
Source organism: Thermobia domestica (assembly GCF_964235325.1). NCBI lineage: Eukaryota > Metazoa > Arthropoda > Insecta > Zygentoma > Lepismatidae > Thermobia > Thermobia domestica. The sequence goes on from NC_137460.1 coordinate 169,043,923, forward strand.
CACTTAATACAGTGATAATAAAAAAAAATCTGTATGGAATACTTCCAGGATACGAACTTCGTTTTCGTTGCACTCGAGTTCAGCACTAAACTATGTTAACACTCAATAGCTAAACGAATTGGTAACTTGAAGTGCAGTAATTGAAAATGCATACTTCTAGGATAATACACTAATAACTCAGGGAGATAATACTTACCAACTTTTTCTCCTCTGTTAATCTCCTTCAAGAAATTCTTCTGGTAACGGGAGACCTCCCCATATTGTCTTTGGAAACATAAGTCTCCCCATTTCTCTTTCCTTTGCGTTCTCGAGCAAAGATGATAAGTATACCCCAACAAGCTGAAAAATATGAACCACAAAGTTAAGAACTTATTTAAACTCGTTTGTTATTATACTTAATAATTAGCATAGTGTAGAAATCAGATAAATGTAACTACTAATTAAATCCGGTAAATTTTTAACTAACAAGTTCTTTAAATTTCGACTAATAAGTAGTCGGGACACTACGAACATATTCGAGTCCCCGGGTTCGATTTATAATACTATTTTGTGTGTGAGAATCTTTCGTTCCAGAACTTTCATTCTAGGAGCCTTTCAGCAGACGCCTGCCCAGGTGAGAGAAGTGAATGAACCTGCGCATTGTAGATAACTGAGTATTCATTTTCCATTTTATGTTTTGTTAAAAGTTATTAATTTTTATCATTTAATTAACCATTTACTTCTAAAAGAAATTTGATATTTTTTCTTTGTCATTTTTACTAGCTACTTACAAAGGTATGCAGATATAATGAACAAAGCCTAATGTGCACAAGATAAGACTGCCTCCTCCTCTGAGGGCCTAATTTGTCAATAATTAACTATACAACGTTGCACCAAAGCTCAAAACCCTACAATATTAATTCAAGAAATCTATAACAATTGAGACAACATATCATCAAAGATTTAGTGAGACACTATTTTGAAAAACAAAAAGGAAAATCAGCATACAATTGTGAAAAAATATGCACGTTAACTGAGAATTTCTCAATGCTTGTTATGCCCTATTGTGAGATACGTCTTATCTTAAACACTATACGTACACAAGTTGTAATTAGGAATAAACCTAGAAATGAATTTCAATTATGAAATATTACATGTTTCAAATTTATATCAGCTTTCTTGAAATGTTTTAAATTCTTAGTTTAATTAATTGACATAAATTTTGAAGATACGTTGGAACTATCTCCTAACTGGCATAATTGCAAAAGTATAAAGAAATTTAATTAAATCTTGTTGAATCTAAGATCTGCTTAATAGTCCTATGGTTCACTAAGTTACTTAAAAGCATTGCATCAACTCGTTAAGTTTTAGCTTTGTTAAAAATTCAATTTAAAAAAAACGTAGATAATCCTCCTACGTAGATAATCCTCCTATCCTCTAATTTAGAAACAATAGCAAATATACTTATCTGACAATGTTAAGATGTCCCTGGTCTGAAGTGCTTAGCTGGCGTCCGTAACAGTATACTAGATATTCTCTCTCAGTTGCGATGCAAAAACCCCCTTTATTCCCCTCTCTCCGAACATTCGTAAGCTGAGCTGGTAATTTACAAACCACATATCATTATACCAAGCTGTATAATTAGCTAACTTCCGCCAAGCTGACTCAATTCAAACTTCCTCTTAACACTCTATTCCTCAACCTAACCACTTCTGAAAACAAAATATACGACAAATGTATGTCAATAAGGCAATTACGTCCCGACATTTTAATAACAAACAAGGTATTGCCCATCTTGTAAAGTACCTTGGATTTACTCACCATATGACTCATCACCCATTAATCACTCCAGTAAATGAAAATTATATTTGATAATCCACTTTCCTCCATCATTATCATTCCACTCACGAAGAAACAGACCAAGTTAGGTACATCAATCATCTTGTGAAGAACTTGTTCTACCATGGTGTTATCGTTATCTTCGCACCATCACAGCTTGAACACAAGAGACATCCTAATAGTAATGTGTGGTCCGCGCACATACACTTATTTCCAGGCTTCCTGTTTAATTTGTTCATGGTACAAAATTGATTCTTAATCTCATTGTGATATTAATACAATCACATACAGTATTTATAATACAAAGGTGAAAATTCTTGGAATAAGATTTATTTTTTAAAAAATCCTATTCTGGGGAAGGGGGTGAATCGAGTCTCCAAGAAGAAAATGTCTTACTACTGGTCTAATTCCTAGCTCTGTGTCTTTCGTGCACATGATTCCGTGTTCGATTTCCGGCGGAGAGCATAAATTAATATCAAATCATTCACTTCCAATACTCATCTGTCTTCTTTAGCCTAATTTGCTGGAATGTTAAACTTTTTTTTTTTCATTTTCAAAGGAAAACATCTTAGATTTCATGCTTCTTTACAGACAAAAAAATACGTGGTTCCTGAAAATGGACTTTTTGTTCCGTATATTTATACAAAGAAATGCTAACAAAATGCATATTGTCGGAGGAGAGAGGTGTTTCTGGACCCTAAAGAAAATAAAGCGGAAAATATTTGCGGTAGCGATGCTTTCTATTCAGAGAAACTTGGCGACCAGCCTTTCAGATTTCAATAAAGTCATAGAAAAATTTGAAGCCCGAAAGATCGAAGAAAGACCTTCCATTCTAAAATAATGCATAGTTTATATAATTAAATAATTTTGTTTAACTGCGTGCATGCAATTTTCTTGCTTTTTTTTTCTTCTTTTCGGATTAACGCCATCATTCATGGCTTACAGCACATACTATATATTGGATTTATCTCGTGTTCAATAACATGAGTGTAGAGGTTTTGTATATAAATAGTGTATAAACGTACATTGATAGTGGTTGTTTGAAAAAAAGGAAATAGCTTATATATTAAATTAATATTAGAGAAATAATTTAATCAATAATATATAAATAGAGCTTAAAAGACTTTCCTCTTCATATTTCCTGAATATTTCTTGGATACAGTGTTGCCAACAAGTTGATACAAAAAGTCGCTAAATAGGAGACGAAATGACTCCAATTTTGGGGGAAAAGTCGCTAAAAAAAAAATTCGTGGAATTTTGCCTCTTTCACACACAAACACACACACACACACACATATATACAGGGAGGGCCATTTTAATTAATCCACGGAAATATCTGAAAAATGATAAAACATATAAGAAATGTTTGAAGTAAACGTTATATATTGCTAAGGGGGGAAACCATTTCCGCCAAAAGTACCCCTCCCCACCCCCCGGAAATGGGGGTAACGGGGAGTAACTTTGAAATGTCAAATTGGAACATGGGTCGAGTAATACCTCGTTCGAAAGGTCTTGGAAAACTAAGTAACGCTGTACCAAAATTTGTTTCATATGGAGCACCAGTTTCAAAATGGCCGCCATGATATAGTTCGGAAACTCCAGTAGCCGTAGTATGAAAACCATGGAAGGTAAATGAATGGAACAAAATTGAAATACGTAAATATCATAGGGCATATCGAATGGTGTGGTCAGTGGCGTGCCGTGACTTTTCTCACAGGGGACTAGGTTCGAAGAGAATGTGTGCTGTAGAGTGGAGGTCCTGAGTAGTATTGTTGACACCAAATAACACAATTTATATGTTTCTGTAAACGCTTCTTCTACCAAGCCTCTTTCTTTTAAGAAATGGATAATTTCAGTCACAGTTTTATTTGAAACATCTAAGAGTCTGTAAACCTATATTAATTCATTCCGCAAATTGTTAAAATTAAAAATAAAAACTCCCGTAAATTGATTTAAGGGTCAAAAACAAGCAATCAGGAAATCGAGATTTCAAGCACTGAAAATTCTTTAAATCTAACAACTCAAGAAATTGTAACTCACTGAGATCTTGAAATCACAGTATCAATAATGTCATTGGAGATACGCACATATTTAATTTCTGAATCTGTTCAGCCATCTACTTTACGTCTTTTATTAGAAGGTTCCCGTTGTCATCCAATTCTACTTTTCTATAAGTCTTCAAAATCGTTTCTTGCATTTCTAAGTTGAGATACCATCTTTTGTACTTTTTGGATGCAATATTTCACATCCAAGGTTTTACTTTAAAGAATGTTGAATAGTATATCCGTGCGGAGAAATGCAAAATCGAAATCCTTCAATGATAACCCTCACATTTTTTCTTTTTTTCTTTTTTGTAGTCATGAAAGCTTCGGTGTCGCAATTATCTGAATCTTCTACAATGTTCTCAAAACACCGTAAGAGTTCTATTTGATTTTCATTTACTGCATTCAAAATTTTGGAATTGTAATTTCATCTTATAATGGCAACCGTTGGAAATCACATAGTTACTTCTGATTCAGCAAGCGCGTTACAGCGTTTCGATGAATATGAAAAGAAATTTGGAATGCCACTTATTCTAAAATATATTTTACATTCCTTGATGTGATTGACAGACTGTGGAACAACGAGATTGAGTCTGTGATGATAGCAGTGTATGGTGAGTGCACTCAAACACCTTTTCACAAAAGATTGTAAACCGTTCAAATGTCCAGAAAATGTGGCAGCTCCATCCATAGCCTAGTGCTACAAGCTTTTGCTTACAATTAAAATGGAAAGCATGTTCACTTAGAGCAGTCGCAGTGCAATCACTGCTTTTTTTAGTAGTAACATCTGCAAAACAAATAAATCTTTCACGAATTACCGTCTTTCACGTACCGATTGAATGTTGAGAGATCTTTGCAATGTCCGTAGTTTTGTCCAACATTATTGCTGTAAGAAGTGTATTGTTTATTTCTGACTTAATTTTACCCAGAATTACTCACCAACACATTTAATAATATAGTTCTGAATTCTGTTTGACGTTCCTTTAAACACTCCCATGCTGTGAAGATGACAAGTCAACATGGGCGCCCGAACGAGAGGGCAGGGTGGGGCCCGGACCTTCCTCTGGCTCACGAAAATGTATACGTAATATAGCAAACCACGTATATTAAATACCAGAAATACCAGATGCAACATAGCAACCATGAAGATGGCCCCTCCCTAGAAAATTTTCTTCAGGCGCCCCTGCAAGTCCATTTAGTGTCGTACTTAGAAAGTAACTGAATTACTTCAATATAATTTCCCTAATTGACAGAATCTTCCTGTTTGTTGTAGCTCTTGTTTAGCCATAAAACAAGAGGAATAAATCAATCGGTTCATTAGTTCTCGGTTTGAATCAACTTCTGCATTGCTTGCTCAATTAAAAATCAATTCTGGTTTCCTGAAAGTTTTCAATTTAGTTATTGTGGACAGGTGTGAATAACATTTTTCTTGGCGGAACTTGGGTTTATGTCACAAAAGCCATCATTATTCCACATGTCCTTTTCTATGTGGAACAGAATACAAGGCCAGCAATACAGTTTTTCTTGCCTTACATGCAGTTAGCTATTTTGAAGAAGCAAAATAATCCGTATTGATATTATGTATATAATCTTTCATTTTTGTCTAAATGAAAATGGTTGGAGTTGTTCTACCACTGGTTATTATATGTTGCATTTCTTGAAAATTAAGGAATCCAATGGTCCAGAATACAAGACTGAAACAGCCGATCCCCACCCCTACTGTCCCCCATACCAATTGAAGTAATATCACTGCTTGCGCCATCGCTTTGCTGCAAGGGACTCGGTTTCTCAAACGAGTCCCCTTCCATACTTTATTCTTCGAGTCATTTTCAAAATATATTGATAATCTAAAAGTTCACACTTCACTAGATTTCTTAAAGTGTCAAGATTAATACTGTAAATTTAATAGCGTTAAAACTATTAACTGTAAAAAGAAAACGAGCATTAAATTCGCTTACGGCAGAACGCCCGTGCTTAGAGCTTAGACAACATAATATGAGGACTAGCTGACTGGACCCTGTTCCCTTCCTCGAGAAAAGCCGATTAAAACCCGAGCGTTTCCGATCTCTACTTCGCTATCGCACCCAGCACACGGGCGCTGACTATAGTTGTGTCAGAACAATTGAAATAGTGTTATTTTCCAAAAATAGAGAAATGTTTTCGTTTTCTTTGGTATATATTTATCACAAATACTTTAATTAAAATTCCAGGGGACTAGCCTAGTCCCCTAGTCCCCTTGACGGCACGCCGCTGGGTGTGGTCCCTGTGATCCCAGTGGCCTCCCTGAAGGGGTCTTGGGGGCTAACTTCAAGATTTCAAATAGTAACATGAGTCGAGTGGTACCTCGTTCGATAAATCTTGCAAAATCAAACATCTTGCAGGAGAAAACGATTGAGGTGAAATGGCAGTGTTCTCAAAAGGCCACCGAAACATAGTATCCGTGTCAGAGAAAAGGTTTAGTATCCGTAGTATGAAAACGATTGGAGATAAATCAACAGAAGAAAAACTGGAGTAGGTAACTGACGTAAGGCAATTTCAAATAGCAACTTGAAGCGAGTAACATCATGTTACATAGACAAATGAATATCAAACAGCTTCTGTAAGAATATTTTCGACATGAGACACCGTTTTCAAAATGATCGCCAAGACATGGTGAATGTGTCTAAGAAAACGTCTAGTGCCCATAGTATGAATACGGGTAGAGATAAATTAAAATAACGAAAATTAAATAGGAAAACCACGGAGGCGTTCCAAGGCTCGAGAATGATACAACAGAGATAAAAATGTTAGAGTAAAATTGCCATAATGTATAGAGAGATATCCAAGTCCTGCAAAATAATCTTTCTCTGTGCTCTGTATGTGAGTGGGGTGAAAAGTAACAGTGAAAGTTCAAATGAGAACTCTACTTTAATTCGCAAATTAAGGCTACCTTACAAATAGGTATGGTATGGTTGAAACATTTGTTTGTAAGGATGACGCTGTAGTGACTAAAAAAAGGTGAAATTTTTATTTGAATGGTAACGCATATCTGTATGGCTAAGTATGATTTGATGCGAAAACAGAAGGAACGTTATAGGAAAGAAGTTGTCGAATAATGCAGTTGCTGGAACTTACAAACGTGTGAATTTGCTAATCTCCGTCGCCACAGAAACTTTTATGCAATGCGTGCTGGTTATTCGGAAAGCAATTTGGGGATATACGTACACACTGTTTCGTCCCTCAAGCTCACAATATGACATGAGTGCTAATAGTTAATCAAAATGTAACTGTGGCCAAGGGCGCCCATGTTGTGGTTTCCAAGGGAGGCAAGAAAAAGCGACATTTCAAATATAGTTTCAAATTTTGCTGTAGCTATTCTAAAAATTCTATTGAGTTTTCGATATTCCAAAGCACAATTTCCTCTAGGGGGTCGAGAGCCCCCCTTGCCCCCCTTATGGGCGCCCTTGACTGTGGCCATCCGCATTAACTGAGTGCACTAATTCTCTATCCCTGAAGTCTGCCTTCCAAACAGCATTGGGTAGGTCAAGCGTACGCCCGAACCGTTGTCCGGTCGGACATTGAAATTTTGAAGTTAGCTCACAAGATTCCTTCAGGGAAGCCGCTGGGATCGCAGGGGTCACATCATTCGATATGCCCTATGATATTTACGTATTTCAATTTTGTTCCATTCATTTACCTCCCATGGTTTTCATACTACGGCTACTGGAGTTTCCGAACTATATCATGGCGGCCATTTTGAAACTGGTGCTCCATATGAAACAAATTTTGGTACAGCGTTACTTAGTTTTCCAAGACCTTTCGAACGAGGTATTACTCGACCCATGTTCCGATTTGACATTTCAAAGTTACCCCCATTTCCGGGGGGTGGGGAGGGGTATTTTTGGCGGAAATGGTTTTCCCCCTTAGCAATATATAACGTGTACTTCAAACATTTCTTCTATATTTTATCATTTTTCAGATATTTCCATGGATTAATTAAGATGGCCCACCCTATATATATATATATATATATATATATATATATATATATATATATATATATATATATATATATATATATACCGGTATATAAGATACGTGATCAATTCATGCCATAGTACTATCTACGCTACAAGAACGTACAGTGAGTCAAAAAAGTATTCATACACCCAAAAATTTCGTCGTGGGTGAGTTATATGAGAGAGCAGAAAATTAAAAATTATATTGAAACAAAGAGACGGAAGAGTACTAACAGTTGCATGAGTTGAAAATCTGCCAAGACTATAAGGATATGAATACAATCCGAATCACTTAATTATGATACTCAAAAAAGTATTCATACAGAGGGACTTTTATCCTGTTCTGTGCCTTGAACACTTGTACTGTTCAACTCGAGCGATCGTACTGTACCTGCATTGTCCGTTACCTGCAGCTCATTGCATGTGTGTTAGTCTGCTCTTGTTGTGAGTGCTAGTAGTCAAAATGGGGAGCAAGAAAAGTGAACTTTCCTTGACTTAACGTGATGGGGGTTGTTTCTCTTTATAAAGAAGGTACGAGTTATCGTGCAATTGCAAAAACTCTCTCAATTAGTTTTGGTACTGCAGTTCCATCATAAAGAAGTATAAAGAAACCAGAACAACAGATAATAGACGAAGAGCAGTACGCCCAAAAGTGCTTAAACGCCGCGACCAACGGAAAGTAGTCAATTTAGCACGCAAATTACCCTTCAGAAATGCTGTGTCTTTGGTTAAAGAAATTGCGTCAACTTCTATTTGCAGTGTGAATCCTCAAACTATACGAAATGTACTATATAGTGCCAATTTTTATGCTAGGACAGCCAAAATTAAAAACATACATCTCAGAAGTAAACCGACAAAAGCGCTTAAAATTTGCCAACGAATACCATACTAAACCTAACGAATTTTGGGATACTGCTGTATTTTCCGATGAATCGAAGTTTAATATATTCGGATCAGATGGCAAAAAATGGGTATGGTGAGAGCCAAACAGTGAATTGCAATCACAATATATTATCCTTACAGTAAAACACGGAGGAGGAAGTGTGATGGTTTGAGGATGCATGGCGTCTTCTGGAGTGGGAAACTTAGTTTTTATTGAAGGTGTCATGGATGCTAATAAGTATATTAGTGTGTTGCGCCATAACTTATCAAACAGTGTGCAGAAGTTGGGTCTTGACAGAGTCTTTGTTTTCCAACAGGACAATGACCCTAAGCAAACCGATTTGAAAATGAGGGAATTGTTACTGTACAATGCTCCACAACGGCTTCTGATTCCTCCACAAAGCTCAGATGTCAATTTTATCGAACACTTGTGGGATTATCTCGACACCACCACCCGTACAGTACAGAAACGCCGTTCTTCGAGCAAGGAAGAACTACAAAATATGTTTTTGGACGAGTGGACTAAGATTACCCCAGAAATGACCAAGACGCTTGTTCGATCCATGCCAAGGCGTCTCGAGGCAATGATTTGTTTTAAAGATATGCGTACAGAGTATTAAGAACATGATTTTCCAGTAGAGATTGTTAAAACTCGTCGAGATTTGTAGTTCATTTTGCTGTATGAATGCTTTTTTGAGTTGAGAAAATACATTTATTTATTTTTGTCATCTAAATATTTCTTCTTTTGACATTTTTTGTACAAACAAACATAGTAAATTATGTACATTTTCAGATGATTGTAACATTGTTTTTATTTAACCTTTATATATAATCCTACGTCAAAAACTTTGTGTGTATGAATAATTTTTTGAGTCACTGTATATGAAATACTCAAAGACCCATTGTATAACTAACAATAATTTCACTTTTATATATTTTTAACTTTATGATCAGTTTTGCTTCAACGAAATCAAAAGTGAGTTTAGAGAAACGACCAAAATTAAAGGTCTGGAAAAAAAACTTACCCACTTCACTTCTACTCACGCTTCTTCAGATAATCTGTTTGCTATCGGTATCGGTAATGTATTATTTGTGCTCTGTAAAGTAAAGGACATTAAAAGCTGGAGTTGGTCCCCGTAAGAAGGTAAGAGATAACAGTAATAAACGCGGGAATATAGAGATAAGTATTATGTACTTTCCCAGTTCGTCAACACCTGCCACTGATTCAAATAAGCAAAAGGAAAATAAGCATGTATCTGAACTGATTCGAGCTATTGTGCTCCCAAAATGTCTTGAGCCGTGGCAAAAATGTGAACTAAAGCTCACACCCTCACACATCCACGCGTTGAGCCAATAAGGGTTCAGCTGTTGCTAAGCGAGAGAAAGCGAGTGGAATTCCTTCAGCCGATAGCAGCGCTTGCAACGGAAGACTAGGGATCAAGTCAATGTGGCATTAGAATAATAGTACTTATTTTAAGACAAATTGTTCGCAGCGCAAAAGTCGCTAGATTTGTAAGTAAGTCGTCAGATCGTCATCCCAAAATCGCCAAAAAAGTCGCTGATCGGAAAAATTATTTTTTGTCGCTATCCTGGAAGGCGAATCCCCTAGATTTAGCGACTTTTTCCCTAAATTGGCAACACTGCTTGGATAAGACTCAAGAATAGGGGAGTTCGATAAGGCTGAGAACCTATCGAATTTCGGGACTGAAAATTTATCGAATTGTCATCGGTTACTCGAATCCGTTCGAGTATTTGAAATTATCGAAGTTTCGGGTATTATCGAAATTTCGAGTATTATCGAAGTTTCGGGTATTATCGAAATTTCGGGTATTATCGAAGTTTCGGGTATTATCGAAATTTCGAGTATTATCGAAGTTTCGGGTATTATCGAAATTTCGGGTATTATCGAAGTTTCGGGTATTATCGAAATTTCGAGTATTATCGAAGTTTCGGGTATTATCGAAGGTTCGAGAATTATCGAAAGTTCTTGCAGCCAATGATTCCTTCTTGCAGACAACTTTTATCATCTGATTAGTTAATGCAAAGTTGTATTTGTGAAGAGAAAAGAAATCATGCAGAAAGGGACTGCTTTTTCGACACACACACATACACCCCCCACCACACACACAGGAAGTTTAATTTCTTCCTGAATTCTAACTCTTGTTTGTTATTTGCTGACCACCTATCGTGTCAGTGTTGCCAGACATATGGTCTTAAACGTACAAATACGGTAATTTGCTCTTCGTACGATATAGTACACGGTCCAACACCTAAACCATATTAATCATGTGCGGTGTTGCTAAAATTTTGTGGGAAAATTCTATTTTTAAGTCAAATGTTTTATCTTCTGTCATGTTTTCTCTCTCTCAATGGCTTCTAGTTCACACATTGCCGCAATCAGATATGATGATGCTTTGGGTGCAAACTCCCCATTTCGCCTTTCAGTAAAATAAATGTTAATCAAACCAGTGGCGATTTCAGGGGGTTGTTCAGGAGGGATATTCCCCCACAAACATATCTCTGATCGTGTTCGCCGTGGGTTACCAGTATTTTTGCTACTTTCACCCTCTGTGTATTCAAAATCTCCAGGGGTATGATTACCATAATTTCTGAACACCAATTCCAGACATTTTTTTTAAAGAATGGCGTGTGTTTATTGAGAAGTTAAAAGAAAGTCTAACCTTAAGTTCCAAAAATGCTTATGCTCATTTTCTTTACTTAAACAATTTTTATATATTATTGTCTCAGTTATTTTTCTGAGTAAAGTATTCTTCCGCAGAACATCTTATCGCTATTGATTTCTCATAAATATAAACACAAGACAATTTGCAACCCAACCACTTGACCAAACGTAGCGAAATTTCCGGGCTTTCCATTTCCCCTAAGATTTCAGACAGTCAATTCCAGAAAATTTTCCGTACACAGGCTTGAATCCCGGACGAATGGTAAGTCTAAACTTATACTTGGTATAAAAGATAGTATCCCTCGATTAATTAACAATCTCCGACTTCCTAAACGCCGGGGGAAGCTCTGAAATCATCACTGAGTTTAATGAAGATGAAAAACGGAAATAAATCTTACAATATTGCGAGCGGTGATTATATTCAATGAGAAAAAGCATAAAGGCTATTACTCACCGCAAATATATATATATATATATATATATATATATATATATATATATATAGCAGAATTTTCTTTTACATGCAACAGGTAGTGCTTTCGGAAGATGCAACTTCCTTCTTCAGCCTGTGATAGACTCCAAAAAAGGATTTTTAAAAAACATGAAGGAAGATTAAAAAAATGGTTAAAAGTTTAGGATATGTAAAAATCTAATCTTCTGTCAAACATTATTCCGCTGTGTTTTGTTTGACAGAATATTTGTTTTTTACATATCCTAACCTTTTAACCATTTTTTATTCGTAATGAAACACTTTTAGTTAACTTACAGCTAAGCGAAGTGGTTAATATTCGTATGGTTCCGGTTTTGTTCCCAATGTAGGTGCTTCCCTTTGAGAAAAGTCAGAATAATGTTTTGAATCTCACTTTATGAAATAGGGCTAATCCCATATAGCTTTTGTGTTCAACTGTAATATTAATACCAAATCAAACAATCGATTGTGAATTTTACATTAGGATACATGACGATGCATCAATATAGATTACACACACTAAAAAAAAAACTCATTTTCTGAATTGCAATACAAAAAAATCAGCAAACTTGGTAATCCTAAACACTTGTGAAAGAGAAGAAGGTCAACATACATTCTGATAAGACTAGTTGCCACCCTCCCCACTGCCTTCATTGGTAGAGGAGTTTCGTTATCAGAATGTTCTTAGAAGGGACACAAAAATCACAAAGAAAGCTTGGATGTTTGTAGGCATGAGCAGTAGGCCCTCTCTCTCTCTGTCATACATTGTCCATCTGTTCTGCAGTATTAATTTTGTCTGATTCCATCAATCCATCAACTGGGTCTACTCTTGAACTTGTGTTGCTTGGTTCCGTCCTCTAGTTCCTTTAGCCGAATCCACTATCTCAATCCGTCTCTTCTTTCCTCTGAGCGAATCCGTCTTTTGATTCCGCCAGTCAATCCAGTTCCTTTCAGAGATTCGATCCTTTCATTCCACTAAAGGATTCGTTGTTTTGGAACGAATCGTTCCGGAACTACCTATCACTAATTGAAAGTACAAATATTATTTAAGTTTCGAGTATTATCGAAAGTTTGAATATTATCAAAGTTTTGAGCCTTATCAAAAGTTCGAGTATTATCGAAGTTTCGGATATTTGAAAGTTCTAGTATTATCAAAATTTCAGGTTATTTTGAAAATTTGATTATTACAGAAATTTCAGGTGTACTCGAAACTTCGAATATTAACAAAATTTCTGGTATTCTCGAAACTGGATATTACCAAAATTTCGAGCATTATCCAAACTTTCAATATTTCTGACATTTCGGTTATTGTCGAACCATTACGAAACTTCATTTGTCGAGTGTTCAAAAGTTTTCGAATGTCACTAAATTTTGTCAATCATGATTTCTTTTATTGATGTGGTTTTAGGCCCGTCTCTTATGCGGGAGACTAATGGTACCAAAAGAAATATATATGCCAGACTGACATTCGAATCAAGGATCCCTAGCTTCGAAGTGCAGCAAACTAACCTCTTTGCTAGCAAGGTTGGCATGAAATCTTGTGCCGATAACAATGCAGAAATTAATAATAATTATGTCAGGTATGAAGGAAAAGTGCTTATTAATGACTTATATTTTACCTGTAATTTGAAAGGTTTAGAATTTATCAATATCGTCTCATAGGAGAGGGGATGGATACTACTAGATGTTAACATGACTTCCCCCCCCCCCAAAAAAAATTGAATTCAAACCTTATAGCTGTCGAGCAGTCCATTCTGACACATTTTTTCTTTCCTTTTTAGCCCACCCTATAAGAAGAGACGGCCTAAAGTAACGGCTCGCGCCGTGTGTGTGTGTGTCTGTGCCATGCAAAGGGCACCAGATAGAGCGATGCGCTTTTGCAGGCACTAACATTGTAAGTTAGTGCGACAAACAGAACCGGCATGGTAAAAGTTGTCAGTCGCACCATTTCAACATGGTGGCCAAAAGAAAATGGAAGCAATGGGAGAGTGACAAAGGATAATCATGCTAATATTCTAAGCTGATGAACCGAATCGCGTGATTCTTTGCACGATTACTGACTTTAGTCACCTACAAGTTGCAAGCTTATACTTTCATGACGGCGGGCTCCAGGGGATGCCAAAAGGAATGTTCGAAAACGGCAAAAATGAGGGTTCTTCTGCGAACCTTCTTATCGGAGGGGGGAATGGGTCCGATTACTGCGGTACGTGGTCATAGGTATTTCAAGATGGCGGCAAAAGGGAAACTTTGGTCATAGAAAGTCGCGTTAAAAATATAAGAGAAGTCCCGATTTCTAATCGTTACACAGTACTGCAGTGCGTGATCATAGGGATTTGAAAATGGTAACGAAGAAGAAAATGGAAGAAGAACACTGGCGGAAGAATGGGTCTAGCTTATTTTTCATTCACATACAGCAAGTATTTGATGGAAAGAGATCTTTAGTAATGTAATGAAATTTATTTTTCTACTACCATTGCAGTATTCGCCTTTTTTGATTGTAGTTAAAATTCAACTGGGTTGTATAACTTTAAACTATTGTAAAACATATCTATAGTTTGGTGTGAAATCTAGCTACTTCACATAACTTACATAATACCAAGAGTCTACTATGAAGAAAGAAAAAAGGCTGAAATATAGCCTACTACTGAAATGTATTAAACGCCAGATCCAAAAAGACAGTAAAAGAGTATATTAGTAATAGTAATTAAAGTAGTAGTAATATTAATATTGAGAAAACCGTAATATTAATATTAGTCATAACGTCACAAATACGCTCAAAGTAAGAACAAATATTCGAATTCAAGCGAGTTCCCCTTGTCATAAGGCAACCAAAAACAACAGGTGTATGATGAAAGCATTGAGGAACTAAAGTAAGTTCTATCAAAATCGTGCAATCAGTTCGAAAGTTATCGTCGTTATAGGGAGCTTCGTACCCAAAATTCCCAAAGTCGGTTTCAATGATACTAACTAACTAACTAACTAACTCTATGGCCTATGGAACCCGCAGGTTCAGTGCCGCGTTCACAAAAGCTCTCCACTGACTTCTATCAGCTAATTGCATCCAGTTTCTACTTTGTATTCCTATCTCTGCGAGATCCATCTTAATATTATCTTCCCATCTGCGCCTAGGTCTTCCTAATGGTCGTTTTCCTATGGGTCTTCCAGTCAAGACTTTGAAAGCGTTTCTACTTTCTTCCATTCTAGCTACATGACCTGCCCACCTAAGCCTCCTAGACTTGACGACCCTAACAATGTTGGGTAAACCGTATAAACTATGTAGTTCCTCGTTATGAAGTTTCCGTCATTCCCCATTCCCGTTCCTCTTGGGTCCGAATATTCTTCTCAGGATCCTGTTCTCAAATACTTTCAGTCTATATTCTTCCCTCAGAGTAAGTGACCATGTTTCGCAACCATACAGAACAACAGGCATGATTATCGTTTTATATATTTTAAGCTTCGAATTCTTCGACAGAATTCGCGACGACAAGAGATTTTGAACCGAATAGTAACACGAATTCCCTGCTTTTAGTCGACATTTAATTTCTTCGTGAATATGATTTTCGTCTGTTAATGATACTCGAAGTTCAAATATTACACGAAATTTAGACAATCTCAAATACTCGAAGGGTTTCAAGTACTCGATAATAAATTCTCAAAACCGAAGTTCGATAAGTCTCCAGCCTTATCGAACTTCCTTACCTCTACCTTTATCAGAAGCTGTCTTCATCCAAAACTTTAATTAAATCCTCGAAACCAGATACAAATTTTTCTTTTTTCTGCCTACCCTGTTGTTGACGCAATCGGTAAAGTGGAAGTTTGTAGACTAATGGGGCCTTATGCAGAGTCGTTTTGACGTATGATTAGCGTCATACTAAATGCCTGACTACTGCAGGAAACATGTTAATCGAACTCTTTAGTATGACACTAATCACGGGTTAGAACGACTCAGTATAAGACCCATGGTGTCTTGGATTCCAATCCTGTTCGGGTGATACATGTTTTATCTCCCTTTCTCTCTCTCTCTCTCTCTCTCTTCCTTCCTTGACAGACTAGTTAATCCTTGTACAGTCAGCGACAGTAGAAACTGGAGGTTGGATACATAAGAAATGATAGCTTTTTCCAGTAGCAGAATAGTTTCACTCGATGTCTGATAGTTGGACAACCAACATGACAGCAAATACGTGCCCGAAAACATAACATGCCAGGATATTCCTCCATTTGGAGGAAAAAGTATTACTATCTGAGAGCATCACTTAGAGAAACAACCACGAGATAAATCTGCAAAAAATCCATTCACTTTAAGATCAAAGAGATAGGAATTAATGCAAAGGAAACGAAAAGAATAATACGCATCATTCAGAGACCGAAAAAGTATGGAAAGCTAAACAAAATGAGAAAAGAAGGAAAGAGGGAAAGGAAAGAGCAAAAGACATGGGAATAAATTAAATTTTAACACTTAAGGATAAACAGTGTCCGTCTTTCCTCCTGCCCCCTGTATCTGTCCTGGTTTTTCTCCCTTCATAGGATAAATCTCATTCAGCATCAAACACGAACATCATTCATAGTGTTTAATTCTTTGAAAAAAAGTAACTCAGTCCAGGCCGAGACTCGAACCCCGGACCCTTAGTATAACAGTCAGACGCTGTAACCTCTTACATACACACGCTATAGCAAGTGTGTTTATAAACCAGCCATTACCCTCGCTATCAAACGTCTTAAATCAACCATTGTCGGGAGTTACCACAGTTACACTTGAAGTTTGAATTTTATTTACGGCCTTTAGCTATCTACGGCAACAGGCCCCATGTTTTCATTAAAAGCATTTGTTCTGTAGATTAAAATCAAGAATAACTTAATCTATACTCTTACTTACTGTTGTCAATATATATATATATATATATATATATATAGAGAGAGAGAGAGAGAGAGAGAGAGAGAGAGAGAATTGTAGGTATATAAAAATCGGATTAATGGGGGTTAAAAGAGTGATTTCGTAACTCCGAAATGGGTGACCGCATCACTACTGACATCTGGTAGCGGTGTTACGTAAAACACACTTTAGAAATAAAGCTTCGAAACGACAAATTGCATGTTGTGCCGTGGATAAGTCGGTAAGGTGTATGCTTATTGAGTAGGCAACTCGAGTTCGAGTCTTGAATACACCAATACTTTTTCCTTCAAAATACATTTCTATATTTTTTATATATGTTATTAATAATTGCTTTCCTGCATTTTTTGTAAATTATCTTAAATTAGTGAAGGTTCAGTAAAATCAAGAAGGTTAAAATACATATATATGATTGTTTTATCCGTATGTACAGTCCAGAGATGGAGCGGGTCGGGGGGGCGCGGGCCAACAGAACGTGACCCACTGCAACCCCCACTGTGACTTAACAATGTATTACGACCCACAGACTCATTCTGCTCAGTGCATTGTAGACAGTTTCTGAACACTGGTGAATTTGTCTTCTTTCAAGGCATCCTTTTTCTTTTCATTTGTTTCTATTGACAAAAGAACTTCAGGCAATTTTAGATATTGATATTTGCAACTGTAATAATAGCAATAGGACTTATTTGAGACGCAGCCTGTGATTTCTTAGAGGAGCTAACTACTGGGAAAAATGTTTCAATCATGTGTAATATATGAATTATTATATAAAAAAGTTGAATGTAACTATGTGTGCATGATCATCATATCCAAATTGCAAAGTCAAATGAAATGATTTTTGGTATATACTTAGGCCTCAATCTCAACTAGGAAGTTATCATAAATTCGGTATCGATTTCATTATATTACATATTCTAAGAGAGTCCGAATTTTTGCGAAAAATTTGGTATCTCACAAGCCGTTCAAGTTGGGAGAGCTGATATTCAGTATATTAATTCTTTATCTAATATAAATAAAATAAAGAGTTTGTTTGTGTGTTTGTCTGTCTGTCTGTCCGTGTGCGGCCTGGGAACCAGACGTGTGGACCGAGAGTTACCAAAATTTGGTCAGGGGTACCTAGCCCAGGCCCCAGATCAAGACGAAGTCGCTTTTTTAAATTTCGAACCAGGGGGTCTCAGGGTGCTTTTACCGGAACCGGCTTGGGAACCAGACAAATAGACCGAGAGTTACCAAATTTTAGTCACAAATACCTTGGTTCACGCTCCAGATCAGAGTTAAACGTTTTTCTCAAAATTCGAACCAGGGAGTCTCAGGGGAGCGTTTATCGGGACATGTAAAAGTAGTAGAAAATTTCCGATATTAGTGTAGAATTAATAGTTCTCGCGGTCGCTGAAATTAATGGTAAAACTCTGATCACATTAACTTCCAAATTCACCTTATTCAAGCCGGGAGTCAGCGGGGAGGGGGGGATACCGAAAAATTTAAAAGTAATCTAAAATGACCGATATTAGTGTCCTATCCATAGTTTTCGCGGTCATTGAGATCAATGGTGACACTTACATTAGCGAAGATTTGCAAATTCAGCTACAGTTGTATGCAAGCCGGGAGTCAGCAGGGAATACTGAGAAGTGTAAAAATAATCCAAAATGACCGATTTTAGCGTCAGGTTCATAATTTTCGCAGTCGGTGAGATCAATGCTGACACTTTCATTAGCGATGATTTGCAAATTCAACTACCATTGTATGCGGGCCGGGAGTCAGCGGGGAGGGAGGGGACACGAAATGCCGAGACATGTAAAAATAATCCAAAATGACCGATATTAGAGTCAAATCCATAGTTTTCGCGGCCGCTGAGATCAATGGTGACACTTCTATTAGCGATGATTTGCAAATTCAGCTACATATGTATGCGGGCCGGGAGTCAGAGGGGGAATACTCAGGCATGTAAAAATAATCCAGAATGACCGATATTAGCGTCAATTCCATAATTTTCGCAGTCGGTGAGATTAATGGTGAGACTTTCATTAGCGATGACTTGCAAATTCAGCTACAATTGTATGCGGCCGGGAGTCAGCGGGGAGGGGGGATACCGAGACATTTTAAAGTAATCCAAAATGATCGATATTAGTGTCACATCCAAAGTTTTCGCGGTCGCCGAAATGAATAGTAATACTTCCACAAGCGTTGACTTCCAAATACTGGCCCCATGCGAAGAACGGGTATATTCAGCTGGTATATATATATACTTCTTTAGTTCTTTAATACCAATTATGTATGTACTTTTCCAGTACATGTCCCATAGCGTTAATTTTTGTTGGAATATTTTATTCCCCCCACTCAGACTATGTTAACAAAATCGTAGTCGTAATTATTCGTACTAACTAACAAGAAGTAACTATAAAGTTATGTAGCTTCCTGTGTATTTATATAAAGTTATAAAGTTATCCTTTATATATAACCTTATATATAAATAGAAACCTTAAAGTTTCCTCTTCTGGGGGGGCGATCGCCCCGATCCCTCCTGGATCCGCCCCTGATTCTACCTAGGTATTTGTTAAGGAAACCTTTCAAACAGTGATGATTTCAGGGCATTACCTGTTCGAGAATTTGAGACCTTGTCGACATAAATTTCCCCCTTCGTGGCCATATTTTCGATCATGCTCAAAGTGGACTAATAATGTTTTATCAGTTTTCTCTCATTCATATCTTGACCATTACTCGGGGAGAATCTTCTGAAATTATCAATGCTTATAATTAGTTTTTCATTACAAATCAAAGGATAATCAAAGGATAAAATTCAGCTTTGGATTTTAGATCTGCAATTCATATAATGTTCCTTTCTAATCGAATTTGAGAGAAAAGTAGTTGCCAAAGATTTATTCAAAGAAATGTTCTCAGTCCTCTGATGAAAATATGAACACACTTTTAAGAAAGAAAAAAAAACAAATTGAATAATACCTACAGGGTTTGAACACATACACTTATGATTGATAAACTATTCACCCAAACCACTCCACCAGTTCGTACGTTTTCACTGAGCTTCTTTAGACTTTTGTATAAAGTAGTTTCCTGCTCCACATTTTTTTTGTTTATTTCGATACGACTATAAGTTTGTGGTGAATATTTGGGCGTTACAGGTGTTGCAATGCATAAAAATCTTTTTCGTATAAACTACATTCAATTTTACGTCCTAATAACTTATATACAACAGGTTGAATCTGTGAAATGATTGGGGTTGGAGTAATCGTAAATGTTTTCATAGTTAGGAGCCTGGATATGAAAACCCGCTTAACGTGGGGATTTACTTTTGTGAATTTTGGTACATTTATTTATACACATCTATGGAAAATTTGATTTCTATAGTTATTTCAGGATTCTAGTTATTTATATGTTTGTTTATGAATGTATTTAGTACTTGGACTTTTAAGACTATAGATTACGTTTTGACGTTTAGACTTGGGACTTCTTGTTTGTATTTAGGTAGTTTATTTTGGGAATTTTTAGTTTTGGGGATTTTTATTTTGTAGTTAGAATATGATTATTACTTGGGTATAGATAATTAAATTATTAATTTTTGTTTTGACAGATGACTATTGTACTTTTACATTCATAATTAGGAAAAAATATACGTTGCATTTGTTTGTAAATATACTGCTGGATGTGTGTAACGATTTCATTGAAGTTAAAAAGGTGAGGTAATCGGCAGTCAATTTAAAGTATAAATAGCACTACTCATGTGATAGTGGATAGAATTGGAACTCGTGCGCTAGGCTGTGATTTGTTCGTAGCCGTCCGTATGTTCATAATTACGACTACGATAGAGAAGTGGACAGTCAAATTCTCAAGGTTCAGTATCTGACCCTGGGTCTTCATTTTAGTTTTCTACAAGATATACATAGTCAGAAGTGAAAACCTGGAAATGTATACAAATTCATGAGTATTATTTATCAAATATTGACGAAATGTTTTCTGTAACAATTTTATTCCGAAACTGGAAGAGAAACGTGAAAGGCAAGAATCTGTATGTTATTACGGGAAGTTAAGTTTTGTATGAAATTTTGTGATAACAACGCTCAAGTTATTGCTATATGGATAGTAGAGTTATATAGCAATTTCTTCCAATATCTCAAGATTTATTCTATATTCTGTGATTGATCCAAAAATATGTTGAAGTTTCTTAGTGGCAAATGCTATTCTGCTTTTCATGAATTTTGTGAATACGGCTATAGTGTATGTATTAGTCAAATTCTTGTGAGGATTGAGTATAAATGAATTGTGTTTAAAGTTGTTTCGAAGGTTCCTTATTAGCTTGTTTTGGAACAAAACCATATATTTATTGTATAAAGTGTAATATTCGCTATGAAAGATGTTGTAGTGATATGCGAAAAATATTGGTAAATGTTAACTTTCCTAATTGAATACTCTTTTATCTCAAAGTTATCCTATTAAGTTGATTGAAGATTATTGAAGATTATCAAATAAAATAACTTTAATAGAATATTGAATATATTTGTGCTGATAATCAATGAATACACAGTTATTAATTTTTTATATTTGTTGTAGGATCTATTTTGGAGTGATCAAATTGTTTATAAAATAATTTAAGTCAAATTTTATCTCCTGTTTCCTTAATGAAATTTACATATTATAATCCGACGAACTTTATGTATTATTTCATTGCATAATTCAAATAGCCTATTGAGCGATTTACTCAGTTGATAGTATTAATGCTTCTGTTTCAGCTTATTTATTACACACACACACACACACACACACACACATATATATATATATATATATATATATATATATATATATATATATATATATATATATATATATATACATCAGCTAATGCTTCTGGCAACAAATACTATTCGAAGCTTTCTTGCACCCACTGGAAAACGTGAAGTATATTAATATTTATTTGCATATATTGTTATTGTAGACTGTTCCCATAATGCCCACCGACTTCGATTTTACAAAATTTGAGAAATAAATTTCACTTTTTATTTAGTGGTCAATTTGAAGGCATTTTGTTATACTACCATTAAGAAACCCATATACATCATATTACGAATCAATCATTATGGAACAATCTTATGTGTGACACGCAGCAGTGGTACCAATCTTTGAAAGTTTCATTTACAACTTTTTTCTTTTTTCTTTTTTAACTGATTTTGTGAGTAATGGTGCATTCAGTATAAAGGTACAACAAGATATTCTCTTTCTCTCTCTCTGTCCCTGTGTGTGTGTGTGTGTGTGTTTGTTTGTTTCTAGTTTCCGGCGTAAGCGTGTGGATACTACCAGGTATACTTTCGTGTGTACAAATGCTAGTGTGTGTGTGTGTGGCGCGGGTATATGAACTATTAATTGGGATCGCGTAGTGGAACTTATCAATATTAGTACGTACATACAAACGGCTGTTACTTCACACGATAACTTTGGACGAATGCGAATTTTTAAATTCTGCTTTTTGCAATAAATAAGTAGAGTGATTCCTCTCGAGGGAGTTCCCCTAAATGGTAGTCCCTACCATGTCCAATTAAATCACAAATTGCCGCAATC
The DNA here is from genome assembly GCF_964235325.1 of Thermobia domestica. Classification (NCBI taxonomy): domain Eukaryota; kingdom Metazoa; phylum Arthropoda; class Insecta; order Zygentoma; family Lepismatidae; genus Thermobia; species Thermobia domestica. The sequence goes on from NC_137460.1 coordinate 169,066,271, forward strand.
GTTTGTACATTGTTTGTACAGAAATGTACAGGCCAAATTTTCGTTTGTACACTATTAGGGGCGCCGCCAGAACGAAAACAAATTGGGGCTGTTTAACTGGTACCCCCCCCCACCAACATGTTCTATTCAATCACTAATTATCGCAATCGTTTGTACTTCGTTTGTACAGAAATGTGCACCCGAAATTTTCGTTTGTACATAATTAAGGGCGCCGCCAGAACAGAAAAAATGGGGGCTGTCTAAGTTGTAGCCCCCCCCAAAACCAATTCAATCACAAGTTGTCGCATTCGTTTGTGCATCGTTTGTACAGAAATGTGCAGGCGAAATGTTTGTTTGAACAAACTTAGGGGCGCCGCCAGAACGAAAACAAAGTGGGGAGCTGTCTGAGTGGTAGCTCCCCCCACGATGTCCAATTGAATCACCAAGTATCGCAATCGTTTGTACATTGTTTGTACAGAAATGTGCAGGCCAAATTTTCGTTTGTACACTATTAGGGGCGACGCCAGAACGAAAACAAATTGGGGGACTGTCTAACTGGTAGCCCCCCACCAACATGTTCTATTCTATCACAAATTATCGCAATCGTTTCTACTTCGTGTGTACAGAAATGTGCAGGCAAAAGTTTCGTTTGTACACAATTATGGGCGCCGACAGAACAGAAAAAAGGGGGCTGTCTAAGTGGTAGCCCCCCCACCATGTCCAATTCAATCGCAAATTATCGCAATCGTTTGTACTTCGTTTGTACAGAAACGGGCAGGCGAAATGTTTGTTTGTTCACAATTAGGGGCGCCGCCAGAACGAAAACTAAGTGGGGTGCTTTCTAAGTAATACCTCCCCACCATGTCCAATTGAATCACAAATTGTCGGAATCGTTTGTACTTCGTTTGTACAGAAACGAGCAGGCGAAATGTTTGTTTGTACACAATTAGGGGCGCCGCCAGAACGAAAACTAAGTGGGGCTGTCTAAGTGGTAGCCCCCGACCATGTCCAATTCAATCACAAATTGTCGCAATCGTTTGTACGTCGTTTTTACAGAAATGTTCAGGCAAAATTTTCGTTTGTACACAATTAGGGGCGCCGCCAGAACGAAAACAAACTGGGGGCTCTCTAACTGGTAGCTTCCCACCAACATGTCCAATTGAATCACAAATTTTCGTAATCGTTTGTACATCGTTTGTACAGAAATATGCATGCGTAATTTTCGTTTGTACACAATTAATGGCGCCGCCAGAACGAAAACAAACTGGGGCTGTCTAAATGGTAGCCCCCACCATATCCAATTCAATCACAAATTATATCAATCGCTTGTACATCATTTGCACAGAAATGTGCAGGCGAAATTTTCGTTTGTACTCTATTAGGGGCGCCGCCAGAACGAAAACAATGTGGGGTTTGTATAAATGGTAGAAGCATTAAAAAATGTGTCACATTTATGGAGTATTTTTCTAACAGGACTTTGTTCACACTATTGTGTGGTTTGGTTTGTTCACACTATCGTGTGATTCACTATATTGATCTTATCCTAACGATGATGGAATTAAATGTTTTTTTTTTTGTTTTTTTATATTTATATTTATACTTACAATCATTATTGCTGAGTTAGTTTATCACTCCTCGGCTCTTATTATTAAACTTATTCATTATTTCTTACGTGAACTGAATCCTTATGAGAAAAATGTATTTTTTTCTTTCTATCTTGCGCAGAAACCGTTATTCTCATCTCGTACAGGAAATTGATAAGTGGAAGATATAACAAATCCACAAAGTAGACTGTTAAAGGGAAAATTATAACACAGTATTTTGTTTTATATGATCATCTTCATTAAACTCATTTTGCAGAAACTATAGAATGCATGGTGAAGTATTTTGGTGCATTCAGCATTCTGATTTACGAGTAGAGTTGCTAACTGGCCGGTATTTGCTGTAATTTTGATTAAGGCCGGTGACCGGTACAAACTTCTTATTAGACCCCTTCTGACCGGTATTTTGGAATCTGCAATCCAGAATATAACATTGAACATCGAAATTTTTCAACAGTGCCTTTACAAACACAAATTTCCGTTGTATTATACATTATCGATATTTTTTTAACGTATGGCAGTTTTTTTTTATTTATTTAACATAACAAATTTGATAACACTTATATTTTATTGTAAAAGAATTTTATTCATTTATTGAGAGTAGAAAATGACTTTTTAAAGCAATTTCCTTTGTTTGAAGTGAAGTTTATAGAATAAATTTCATTTTATGAATCAACTATTGTTACATAAAGATTAATATCCAGTATTATTCATCTGTTTCGATAATTTTAAACAAGTGGCAATTGCTGGTAAATATAATAACGATCAATACAGTCTTCAGTTTCTCATTTGTACAGAGAATTTTGAGGGTGTGCCGGTAATTTTGTTTTCCTGAGTTGGCAACCTATTTACGAGGTTTTGTTTCAACTCTGCTACGTAGTGGCTCCGTACTGACACTCCGCATGCAAATAAGTATGTAAGGCTACCATACGCCCCGGTTTCTTAAAATTTGTCCCGGTGTGCAGAAATTTTCCTTCTTGTCCTGTTTCTTTCTTTATTATTATTATTAATTACATATCAAAATTTCTGAAAAGATAATAAAATCGACTTATTCCTTTTGCTTTCAATTCCGACAATACTATAGGAACAATTTCATTCTAATCTTTATTATTATTGCAATCGCTGCTTCCCCGGATATAACATGCGATGTTTAAATCCTCCTAAGTAGCACTCTTATCACTAAAAGTAAGAATGTATACCCCGAGGTGGCAACAAATTCTTGTGACGTTGCAGACCAGCCCCGAAAACACATTTTTTTTCTGCTTCAGAAAAACAATTATGCAAATTGCTTTCTTTTAGTTCGCATTTTAGGTTAACAACAATAAATTAGCCTATTGAAATTTTGAAACAACTTCATAAATCTGGATATTTTTCTTTATAGACATGTAGAGCATGTAAAGGTGGTATGCGTAATAATATTGAAAATATAATTTTTGCCTAAATATTGTATGTTCACTGATTGCGTTTATATTGTATAACAGCTTCTAGCTTCTATAATAATTTTTAGCACTGTTGATTAAGTATGGACAGTGGCGTATTTACGATTTTGTTTCGGGAGGGGCTTTGCTAACTTCCGGGGGTGCTTTGCCTGAAAATACGAAAATTCTGCAAGATATTTCATATACTTTACTATAGTAAGTAAGATTTCGGTGGGGGGCTTGAGCCCGGAAGCCCTCCCCCTAAATACGCCACTGAGTATGGACTATATTAATACATTATTTTAAGTTGTATACCTAGTGCGATACTGTAGTAAAATTCGAAAGATAAAATTAATACAAAATGCAATATTTATTACTAATTTGTAAGATGTCCCGTTTTTTCTGTTTTCAAAAAGTATGGTAGCCTTAAAGTATGCTAAACCATACAAAATAAATTGTACTGTAAATAGTACCCCTCTGATAGTGCTCTCAAACGGGTCGGGTTACGGGTCGGGTTGTCGGGTCGGGTCAGTCGGGTTAGCTCGTGTCGGGTCACTCGGGTCGGGTAGTCACATTCTTCACTTATTTTCTATACGGAATACTATAAAGAGCTTTGTTGTGGAATTCAATTCGAAGTTGGTGAATGAATGATAAATGTGACTAATTGAAGGTGAAATAGTAATAAAATTTTAATTTTACCCTATATTAACTAATTGGTATTGTAATTGTAATTAATATTACTACTGACTTTTTTCCTTTCTGCGTTTCTATGTCAAGTTAAATGTCACATTAAGTGAAATTGAAAGGAAATATCTAGTTAACGTCCCACGTTATGCACCAACGCTAAGAGAGACAGTGATGATGAGAAATAATTGAAGTGGTTGAATGAAGAAAGTGGGAGGAAATGGGAGAACACCGAGAAAACCCATGCACATGGGGTTTGTCCACCAGAAAACTTACTTGGTACGAGCTGGAATCAATACCCATGGACCTTCGGATCAAACATCTGCCTTTGGGCAGGACACATTATTATTATTATTATTATTATTATTATTATTATTATTATTATTATTATTATTATTATTATTATTATTATTATTATTATAACTTTAAGAGTGCCCAAGAAAGTTCCGCCGCCTTTTCACCAACACCTTCGAACATTGGTATGTAACCTAAGACGTACCTGGAATATCAAAAATCGTCTCCATCAGCCTCGACGACCTTCTGAAAACGTTCTGGAAGGCCATGGATTCCATCGCAGTCGAACTTGGTGGGACGTGAAGTGAAGAAAATATCAAGTGCATATTGAACCTCTACTAGCTGTTTGAATTGGCGTTCTCTAAGGTGATTGTCCAAGGAATGGAACAGGTGGTAATCGGACGGTACAATGTCCGTGGAGTATGGCGGATCCAATTAGGGATGGTACCGAGACCGAGACTAGTCTCGGTCTCGTCTCGGTCTCGTCTCGAATTATCGAGACGAGACCGAGACCGAGACGGACTTTCAGACACCGAGACGAGACCGAGACCGAGACGGACTTTCAAACACCGAGACGAGACCGAGACCGAGACAGACCTCTATAAATCGAGACGAGACCGAGACGAGACTTAGGTCAGTCTCGAAAGTCTCGGTCTCGTCTCGAATATTGATATTGATAGATACTAAAATTACCTTCACTCAAAATTTGTTTCGTTGCTGTGTTTGATAATATGAGAACGGTTGACTCATGTACAGTGGCGTATTTAGGGGGTGGCACGTACAACGCAAATGTTTCTTACTCGTTCCTCAAGCCTCTCCCGAAACAAAATCCACTGCTGATGCAACTAGAATTCATCTCTCTCTCTCTCTCTCTCTATATATATATATATATATATATATATATATATATATATATATATATATATATATATATATATATATATATATATATATATATATATATATATATATATATCTGGTGGCGTTGCCAACGAGGTCCGCCCTGCGCGGGTTCCCGGGGGCCCAACTTTAATTTTAAATGGAAGCAAGGGGTGAGTGGTACCTCTTTCGATAGATCTTAAAAACTAAAAAGCGTTGTGGCAAAAGATCTTTTATATCGGGCACTGTATTCAAAATGGCCGCCAAGACCTGTTGCCTCTATCGGATACAGTAAAACGTGCAGTACCACTAATATGAAAACAGTTGAACATAAATGAATCGAACAAAAATTCAAACAGAAAATGTCATGTGGCACATCGATTGATATTGTCGCGGAGACTCCCAGGGCCACACTTCATGGGGCCCAGGGCGCAACTTCAAAATTGTAAATGGAAACATGGGGTGAGTGATACCTCGTTCGACATATCTTTAAAAACTAAAGAGTGCTGTTGCAAAAGATTGTTCATATGGGTCACCGTTTTCAAAATGACCACCAAAGTATGGTATCTGCATCAGGTAAAACGTCCAGTATCACTAATATGAAAACACCGGAATAAATATTCGAATGGGAAATCACAGAGGGTATTTATCATTCTATAGCTCGGGAATGTTGCAACAGTAGAAAAGATGATTAGAGTGAAAGTGCCATAATGGAAAGGAAGAAATTTAACTTCTAGAAAATTAACGCTCCAACTTCACTCCGTAAGTGAGTGAAGCGGGAAGGATCGGTGAAATTGCAAATGAGAGCCTTAGTTTTTTGCAAATTGTATCTACGAAACAAAAATATTTGAAATATGTTTTTAAAAGAGATAAATGTCTTTGTAATGGGATAAAGTATATAAAATTCTTGTTAAATGGTACCTTCCATTTTGATTGCGCGCAATGGTTTGATGCGGAAATGAATCAACTGAAATGCAAAACAAATTTGTCGAACAATGCAATTTTAGAACAATGTTTACGAACATTGGTTTTCTTCAACAGTCCTCTGCATGATATTATGATATTGGTTCGATTCTTTTCCTTCTGTCTTCTGTTCCTTCCATGTGATGAGTTTCACTGAAATGTCCACAGCTACATTCCGAATAACTTTCAGCGGTAATTTCAGTTGTGATCCTTGGTAACGAAACGGTACATACTGATGCAGATATGTCCCAAAAATCTTGCACGCAATGCGTTAAATTATCAGGGCGAAGAGGCGGGTAAAATGTTGTTAAACTTGAATTTCACCTTATTTTTATTCACCTTATTTCACTTTATTTTTATTCATTATAGTACCAGTCATTTGTACACACAAGTGTTTCAGACAAACCACATCTATTGCAAATAAAAGTGAGGTTCTCGTTTGAGATTTTACCATTCATTCCCGCTTCACCTACTTACGGACAGAGACCGGAAAGATAATTTTCTATCATTTCCTCTTTTGCATCATGTCAATTATATTTTAATAATCTTTTTCTCCGTTACATTATACTCTAGCCGTGGAATGATAAATACCCTCTGTGCTTTCTTATACGAGTTTTATTCTGTTCATTTATCTCCAACTATTTTCATATTAGAAGTCTAGTGGTACTGGACGTTTTATCTGATACAGGCACCATGTCTTGGCGGCCATTTTGTAAACGGTGACCAATATGAAAAATCTTTTGCCACAATACTGTTTAGTGTTTCAAGATTTATTCAACGACGTATCACTTGACCCATATTTCGGTTTAAAATTTCTAAGTTTGGCTCCTTCGAAAGGCAGCCCTGGGAGTACCGCGAGAACATTATTCGACGCGCCCCATCCTTTCCTGTTTCACTTTCTGACTGTTCGTTTATCTCCAACTGTTTTCGTATTAGTAGTACTGGACGTTTTATCAGATACAGGCATCATGTCTTGGCGACCATCTTGAATACGGTGACCGATATGAAAAATCTTTTGCCACAACGCTTTTTGCTTTTTAAAGATCTATGGAACGAGGTATTACTCGCCCCATGTTTCCATTTAAAATTTTAAAGTTTGGCCCTGGTATCCCATGAAAGGCGGCCCCAGGAGGCACCGCGACAACACTATTCAGTGTCCCCCATGGCATTTCCTATTTGAGTTTTTGTTTGGTTCATTTATGATCAACCGTTTTCGAGATATCTCTGTGGAAAGATTAAAATGGGCCATCCTGGATATATATAGCCATCCTGGATATACTCTGCAATATCACTAGATAAACAAGCAATGTTACTAAAGCAAAATAAAGTTGTATTTTCTCAAATTGCGCTACGTAAAGTATTACATATTTCTAATTTAGTTATTTAACAAAACCACAATAGCCCACACATTATTTAGTGTAGCTTGGAAATCTCTAATAACTCAAATGACATGGACAGCAAGGATGTTATAAACAGAGGATCTGCCCATATGTATCTTCATCCTATTAAATCGATGAAGCCAAAAAACAACCGAGCATCGGCACGTCTCATTGGCTACTCTCGTTTCTGGCATCGTCTGATGTGCTACTTTCCTTTCCGCCATGATTGTTGGCTCAAAACATTGCGAACCTATTGGGCGGAGTGGGCAGAGTAGGGGTGGCGAAACTGTGACGTATGGCTTCAAAATTTTGTTGTAAGGGCAGATCCTCTATTTTATAAGATCCTTGATGGACAGTGCAATGCGCATCAACTGTACCTTAGCGTCAAATACTATGATCATGGTATAATATATTTCGAATGAATGAAGGAACAAAGCTACAAGAAACGGAAAATTTAAATGTTTCTAAAGACTTTACTTCGAAAACGCGCTGACATATCACGTCTCATCATGCAGATGCTTCCAAAAGACTTATATGCTTATAACGCCATTTACAACAATTGTTATTTCAAATCGTTTCAGAGATACCAAACACATTGGTAGTGATTGTTATACGGCTTATGACGTATTTGTATTAAATTTTTATAATGATTATTGCTTTTCTTTGCTTCTATAACATTATAACAATAGTTTCTGGTAGTTTTAATTACAAGTCGCAGTTACATTATTTTAAGCAGTGTTGCTCACTTAAATAAATTTCTAAATATTATTCTAAATATGTGCAAATAGATAAACTGAAAAATATTTTAAAATTACTCGTAATTTGTTTCATGGTGCAAGAATGCTTTCAAGAGACGACGTTTTTCATAGTCTTTGGGCTACTTATAACGTTAATGTTTAAGTCTTCGTTCCAGCAATACATGTAAATGCAAATTGTAACTGAAATTAAATGTAACTGATATATTTTCAGTAACACTAGTTGTTCCCGCTAAGCCTTATGCCTGGTGTACACTTTAGATTAAGAGCGTACTTAATTAAAAGTTCTAATTACATTCTAATTACATTTCACTTGCTTTAGTTTGACCACCGACCACCTCAAACTCGATCTATACCATATAGCTATATGCATTATTCAAGGACTTACAGTTAGTAATACACAGTGTTCACTTTTGTTTTGTTTTGTTTTAGTTTAACGTCCCACAGTTATGCTAGGGCTGCTAAAGGAGACGTGGAGCTAATGATTATAGTGGAATCGGAACCACTTCGGTCGTTCAACTTTACCCCTACCGGAAATCGAACTCCAGACCACGGGAACCGAAATCAAAAGTGCTAGTCGCCAGACCAAATGGCGGTCCTCACATTGTGTTGATTTAAATCATTCCGTCAGTGTTTCCAGATCTGAAGATTAAAAAGTAGCGTGTCTGTACTCCGAAAGTAGCGAATTCGAACTATTTGCAGCTCAAATATATAGAAACGAATACTGATGGTGCTAATGAAATAATTTAATATGAGCTGGAAAGTGTGCTGGACGTATTGCAAGAAGAAATTATGATTGACGGACGAAAACAATTCTAGACTGGATACCACGAGACAAAACCAGCCTAGGAAACCTCCCCAAACAAGAAGGTGTGACGAAATCAAGAGCCACTGAGGAGTAACCTGGAAAAGAATTGCCCAAGTTAGATAGTTGTGGAGAAGAATTGGAAAGACCTTCATCTAGCAATGGATTGATAATTGTTGATTATGATGATGGTGATGATTTTATTATATCTGGACCTCGGAGGTAAACTAAACCAAGTCATAATTTCGTAATTTTACAGATGCAAAAAACCGGTTCCTCAACTAAGACTAAATATATTACTTTTACTAGGTAAGGTAGGGTAAAAATGGATCCAAAATTTAATGAAAATCATAGAGCGAAAAAAATATTTTTGACTATTCAATTCATCATGTTGCAGAAAATCTAGGAAAATTAATACAAAAGAAAACTAGAAAGTTAAGAATGATTTGTTTTGGAGATAGCTCGAATTACCTATATACTTATATAATATGTATGTCCATGTTTCGCAAGTAATTTTTAATCAATATAAAATTTCTAGGTAATGAAGCAAGATTAGTTTTCTCGAATAAAGATTGCATGCACCGTTGAGAGCTCAGGAATAAGATTAATCTATGTTATGGCACTGGATATGTGCTTACGTAATGCATTACGACCTTATGAACTTGTATAAGACACAGAATGCACTTAAAATGAGACGCGAACTATATGAAACAGCGGACTTTGAATCTAACTTGTTTTGTGATCCAACTCGAGACCTCAGATAGCAAAGATGAGTGTAGTAGCTCCCACCACAAGGTTCAGGACGTTCGTGTTATAAAGAGTCAATTAAACGCGGAGATGTGAAACGGTAATATAACATTTCATCAATTTCAAACAAAATACGTATATTGTAGTAATAATTTAACCTATTTGTTAAGATAGTGAACGTTATTTTTGGTTTTTAAAATGACAGTCAAAGCAGAATGTATTCAATAATAAATGAGAAATTGTAAAGTGTCAATTTCGGTACGATTAAATACATTCGTGCTGCTATGTGTTGCGTTATCCGTTAGGAGGTATTGAACAATTCTGATTCAAAGGAAGGAAATAAACTACTGTAGAGTACTGGAGTTAATTTAATAGAGTTTAAATGTATCCGCAGTTCTGAGGCTATATGAGACAAAGTCTATTGCTGAGAGTCAAATATGAGTTATATTAGGGTTTTAGCGTGATATACCCACTGATCATTGAACCTGGAATACGCGCATGGAAAGCATTACCACTAGCAAATTAGCTACGAAGAGGTACACGATACCATAATTCTAAGTCAAAATGAAAGGAAAAAATAAGCGGAAACGACAGACTGTACGAGAATGATAGTTTCACTATTTTAATTTCACACTATTTATTTCGAGACTTTCGAGACTTTCGAGACGAGACCGAGATTTGGTACTCGAGACCGAGACCGAGATCGAGACAAGCATTTGTTGACCGAGACGAGACCGAGACCGAGATGGTGATTTTTTACTCGAGACGAGACCGAGACCGAGACCATTATTTATCAACCGAGACGAGACCGAGACTGTGCAAAGTCTCGTCTCGTCTCGTCTCGATACCATCCCTAGATCCAATAGTGTTTTCCATCCAAGGCGTAGAATGATGTACTGGGTCATTTTAGCCACGTGGGGCTTAGCGTTGCCTTGTAACAAGAGGACCCCTTTGCGATTCAGAACTGCTGGATCTAGACAGTACACAGTGACAGTACACAGTTGCATTGATGATCTGACCAGCTGGTAGCAGTTCCCGATGGACGATACCTCGAGCAGTCCACAAAATGCACAGGAGAACCTTATTCTGGCGTGGTGCTGGCTTGGGCTGTTTTTGAACCGGTTCATGGGATGCTAACCAACAATGACGGCGCCGTGGAGCTTCGTACAGGACCCACTTCCCATCACATGTCAACACCCTGTTCAGAAATTGCTCCTTCCTCAGACGAGACACCAAAGAAACACAGGTGTCTGCTCGCGTTGCTTTCTGGCTCCAAGTCAAATCATGTAGGACCTATCAACCCAACTTGCAGTGCTTCCCAAGTTGATGGTGGTGGTGCAGAATGGTTTCTCCACTTACACTGAAAGGTAGTACCAGTTCCTCACATGTCTGTCTTCGCCTCAATTGCTGCCCGAAGATCTTTATTTTGAACATCTGTTTGTCTTCCGGCACGTGGTGCGTCTTCGAGTGTTTCGTCACCGTCCTTAAACCGTCTCCGCGTAGTCACGACACCCTCACCAAAGGCCTGTCATATCTTCCGCTCCGCGGAGCAGCAATTTGAACTCGTACAGCAAACAAGCCCTTATGACGCTCTGTGAAGGCCCCATGTTCACTCAGTCCTTACGCACGTTCACGGTGCATCTGAACAGCCACAACCAAGTAGTATGTTGGATATACTCACTAGTGTTGCTCACGAGACCTGGTTTGGGGCATTCTCGTTTCGAAAATGTGTCGTGAAGGTAGTCTCGTCTGGAAAAGTGCATATGTTTCTATTGAAAGAGCTCTGTCTCATCTCGTACCCTTTCATGAAAATTCTGTCTCGTCTCGTCTCGTCTCGTCTCGTCCAACAACTGACCTTCACCTTATATCCATTCGCATTCAACTCACGGTGTGAGGGCCAATTGAACACAGACCTCCACAAAGAGACAGAACTTTCTTGGTCACCTTCAGATTATTATTATTATTATTGCTGGAGTAGTGATTTGACTTTCTCCGCAATAAAATACTTGCTAATTTTATATAACGTTGCAAATATCTTCTAGATAAATTAATCAAGAAAAAATAAAAGGTAATTCCCTACAGAATGATATTTCAGTGCAATTAGTTCCTTATGATTCTATCAGACAGAAACGCTGTTTTTAAATAGAAAAATCGGAATGTTAACGTGATGAAATTGTTGTTTGTTACACAGCAAAAAATATTAAAAGAAGTTCTATATACATTCCTTACTAGAAAATAATGTTGTCTTCAGAACTTTTATTCTTTTAGCCTTCAGAACTTGTCTTCAGAACTCAGTCAAATTTTATTTTGACTTTTGAACTTGATTACCTAAATTTTAACCTTGGAAATTTGGATGTGGAGTAAAATAAAGAAGGTTAGCAGGGTAGAGAGGAAAACGAATAAGGAAATGCTGAAAAAATGCAAGAGACGAGAGCAATATTAGACGATATAAGGAAGCGAAAAATGGACGGATCACAAGTTTTGATCTTGCTAAGGGATTGCATTCTGAGGGATGTAGTAAAGGGGGTGATATCAGGAGATCGAGAGTGTGTAAGAAGGTTGGAATTGATAGATTGTAATAAGGAGGGTGGTACTTTATGTTGGGTTGCGAGGCAGATATTAGCGGGAAATCGCAAAAATGGAAGCTTCTTACCTAATTCACGGAAACTGGCCTGTTTATTAATGGGAGAACACTGAGGAGGAGGAGGAGGATAATTATACTACAAGTAAAAAAAGCCGAAACAATGATTTATGCATAAGAATTGGTCAGCATTTTTTTTCTGGTGGCAGTTTTGTAAAGTTCTAGCTCTCTCAAACTGGTTAGATTGTAAGTTCAAGTCACTCGGGTCGGTTGTCGGGTTAAGTCACCTCGGGTTGGTTCACTCGGGTCACTTTGGGTCGGGCGAATCGCGTCAGCTCGGGTCGGGTTGTCGGGTCGGGTGTCAATTTGGGTCACGGGTGGGGTCGGGTCGGTCTTCAACACATATAATTTCCACGAAAATTACAATATACCACGGTTTATACCTCATTGGACTTCCAATAAAACGTTTTCAATGATGTGTACACCATGTCACCATTTTTGTATGAGGGAATGTCTAGAGGGATTTTGTGGGAATTTGATGGAGTGTAGATTCCTGTGTGTGTGTGTGTGTGTGTGTGTGTGTGTGTGTGTGTGTGTGTGTGTGTGTGTGATACCTTACAGGATACAAGATGTCGAGGAAGTGTGTAAATAAACCGGACAATTTCTGTTATGTATGTGGGGAGCTGATATTTAAATCACAACGTCGATGTTTTACTCCACTTGTGAGGAAGTGTTATCAGTTATATTTTGGTTGCTGTGTAGGAGACCAGGATAAGAACTGGGTTCCTCACTACATTTGTTGTACTTGCGTGAAACGTCTGACTGGGTGGGCAAATGGTGGACGAAACATGAACTTCGCAGTACCGATGATCTGGAGGGAACCAAAAGATCATTCTTCAGACTGCTACTTTTGTATGACACAGATAAAAGAAATAAGCAGTAAATCTAACCACACAGTACAGTACCCTAATTTGCATCAGCAATTAGGCCAGTTCCACACAGTGCAAAATTACCTGTACCGGTACCTCCTCCTCATCTTACGGTAAATGAGGATTACGTACTTGAGGCAACTATTGAAGTTCCAAATGAAGATGATGATCCTACTTATGTAGGAAGCACATCTACATTGGATTCCCATCTGATAACTCCGGGTGAACTAAATGACCTCATACTGGATTTAAAACTCTCCAATACACAGACAGAACTTCTTGATTCTAAACTTAAGGCTGGAATCTGCTCCATCGTGACACTAAAGTGTGTATTTTTCGAAACCTTCATACAGAGTTTCAAAACTACTATTCTCAAGAAAATGATTTAGTGTATTGTAATAATGTCTGTGCTGTGATGGATAGACTTGGACATGCACATATAAGTACAGAGTGGAGATTGCTTATTGACTCTTTGAAAACTAGTTTTAAGGCTGTCCTTTTGCACAATAGCAACAAATTTCCTTCAGTGCCTTTGGCTTATGCAACTAATATGAAGGAAACCTATGAAAACATCGAAATAGTGTTAGAAAAAATTCAGTATGAGAAATACAAGTGGACCGTTTGCTGTGATTTACAAGTCATTTCTTTGTTAATGGGTTTGCAGCTTGGTTATACGAAATATTGTTGTTTCCTCTGCGAATGGGACAGCAGGAACAAAGCGGAACATTACATCAAGAAGGAATGGCCAACGCATGTATTAACTCCTGGACAGAAGAATGCTGTTTATTCCTCACTGGTGAGCCCTGATTATATAATTCTACCTCCTCTTCACATAAAGTTGGGGCTCTTCAAAAACTTTGTTAGGACAATGGACAAAAGTAATGCAGGATCTTGTTACCTCAAGGAAAAAATTCCTCGGGTTAGTGACGCTAGGGATTTTTGTAGACCCCCAAATAAGATGTTTGATTCGTGACCAAAAATTTGAGGATCTCTTAACTCTGGTTGAGAAAGCAGCTTGGTGTCCATTTAAATGTTTAACAGAGATTTTTTTAGGAAACAAGAAAGCCCCAAATTACCGTGAAATTGTGAGTGATTTCCGGCAATCATTCAATGAAATGGGTTGCAACATGTCCCTTAAAGTTCACTTTCTAGACTCCCACCTGCATTTCTTTCCTGAAAAGCTTGGTGCTGTTAGTGATGAGTATGGGGAACATTTTCATCAGGACATTTCCTCCATGGAGAAGAGGTACCAGTGACAGTGTAGTTCAAAAATACTGTTGGACACTTAAGAGATGTTCCAGAAACCAAACACAGAAGAAAGTCGACAACTAAAACATATTAGTTGAGGTAAGCAAGTGTCCATTTATTAAGAAGATACCACTCACTTCTTTTGTATTATTTATTAAGTAGATATAAAATGGTGACACGGTGTATACATCATTGAAAATATGTTTTATTTCAAATCCAATAAGATATAAACCGTGCTTATATTGTAATTTTCGTGGAAGTTATATGTGATTTTATCTGCACTAATGAATATTGTAAAATGAACAGTACACATAGCATATTTTTTATATAAATATGTTTATTTCTCTAGATAGAATAATGCTATTCTTATGAAACTTAGAGGGCTTACTAAGTATAAATCAGGCTAACATACAATATAATTTGTGCGTTTATATACCTAAGGTACCCAAGCTACAAGTATGAAAATGGTTTTAAAAAAAAGAAAAAAAGAAAAAGAACAGAAATTTGAGGGGAAATTTTCCGAAAACACCTCTGTCACGGGAAAACTGAGGGTGATGGAGAAAAACTGATTGCAGATTCGAATTCTACGTGAAAAGTTCTATTAGAATCAGACATTTTCTTCCGTGTGCCAGAGAAAAAGAATTTTTTTTCAACTAGTGCAATAGGAACCATTTTCAAACTCATCAACCGTTATCCAAACCGGTTAATGTTGATCGCAGATATTAAAAATACTCACATCCGTATATTATTTAATACAAACGAAAATTTTACCTGCACATTTCTGCACAAACGATGTATAAACGATCGCGACAATTTGTGGTTCAATCGAACACAACTGGTGGGGCTAGCACTTAGACAACTCCCCTTTTTTTTCGTTCTGTCCACGCATCTGATAGCTTAGAAAAAAATTTCGCCTGCGCATTACTGCTCACACGATGTGCAAACAATTGAGATGATTTTCTTTTGAATGGGACGTAGGGGGTGCTACCAATTAGGTAGCCTATACTTTGTTATCGTTTTGGCGCGCCCGCAATTGTGTACAAACGAAAATTTCGCCTGCAAATTTCTGTACAAAACCATAACAAACAAGTGCGACAGTTTGTGGTTGAATTCGACATGGTGGGAGGCCTATCAATTAGAGAGCCCATAGTTTGTTATCGTTTTGGCGGGGCCACATTTATGTGCAAACGAAAATCTCAGCTGCACATTTATGTACAAAGGCGTACAAACAAGTGCGACAGTTTGTGGTTGAATTGAACACGGTGGGAGGGCTAACATTTAGACAGCCCCACACTTTGTTTTCGTTCTGGCGCCGCCCCTAATTGTGTACAAACGAAAATCTCGCCTGCACATTTCTTTATAACTATATTCAAACGATTGCGACAATTTGTGATTCAATTGCACATGGTGGGAGGGCTACCATTTAGACAAACCCCCCCCTTTGTTTTCGTTCTGAGGTCGCCCCTAATTGTGTACAAACGAAAATTTTGCCTGCATATTTCTGTACAAACGATGTACAAACGATTGCGACAATTTGTAATTGAATTGAACATGGTGATTGGGCTATCACTTAGAAAGCCCCCCACTTTGTTTTCGCCCTGGCGGCGCCCCTAATTATGTACAAACGAAAATTTTGCATGCACATTTCTGTACAAACGATGTAGAAGCGATTGCGACAATTTGTGACTGAATTGGACATGGTGGGGGGCTATCACTTAAACAGCCCCCACTTTGTTTTCGTTCTGGCGGCGCCCTTAATTATGTACAAACAATAATTTAGCCTGCACATTTCTGTACAAACGATATAGAAACGATTGTGACAATTTGTGATTGAGTTGGACATGGTGGGGGGCTACCACTTAGACAGCCCCCCCTTTGTTTTCGTTCTGAGCTCGCTCCTAATTGTATACAAACGAAAATTTTGCCTGCATATTTCTGTACAAACGATGTACAAACGATTGCGACAATTTGTGATTGAATTGAACATGGTGATTGGGCTATCACTTAGAAAGCCCCCCACTTTGTTTTCGCCCTGGCGGCGCCCCTAATAGTGTACAATCGAAAATGTGGCCTGCACATTTCTGTACAAACAATGTACAAACGATTGCGATACTTTGTGATTCAATTGGACATCGTGTGGGGAGCTACCACTCAGACAGCTCCCCACTTTGTTTTCGTTCTGGCGGCGCCCCTAAGTTTGTTCAAACAAACATTGCGCCTGCACATTTCTGTACAAACGATGCACAAACGAATGCGACAACTTGTGATTGAATTGGACATGGTGGGGGGCTACCACTTAGACAGCCCCCATTTTTTTCTGTTCTGGCGGCGCCCTTAATTATGTACAAACGAAAATTGCGCGTACACATTTCTGTACAAACGAAGTACAAACTATTGCGACAATTTGTGATTGAATAGGACATGGTCGGGGGCTACCACTTAGACAGCCCCCAATTTTTTTCGTTCTGGCGGCGCCCCTAATTGCGTGCGAACATACATTTCGCCTGCACATTTCTGTACAAACGAAGTACAAACTATTGCGACAATTTGTGATTGAATAGGACATGGTCGGGGGCTACCACTTAGACAGCCCCCATTTCTTCTGTTCTGGCGGCGCCCCTAATTGTGTACAAACGAAAATTTCGCCTGCACATTTCTGTACAAACGAAGTCCACACGATTGCGACAATTTGTGATTCAACTGGACATGGTGGGAGGGGCTACCATTTGGACAGCCCCCACTTTGGTTTCGTTCTGACGGCGCCCCTGATTGTGTACAAACGAAAATTTCGCCTTCACATTTCTGTAGAAACGATGTACAAATGATTGCGACAATTTGTGCTTGAATAGGACTTGTTGGTGGGGGGCTACCATTTAGACAGCCCCCACTTTGTTTTCGTTCTGACGGCGCCCCTAATTGTGTACAAACGAAAATTTCGCCTTCACATTTCTGTAGAAACGATGTACAAATGATTGCGACAATTTGTGCTTGAATAGGGCATGTTGTTGGGGGCTACCATTTAGACAGCCCCCACTTTGTTTTCGTTCTGACGGCGCCCTTAATTGTGTACAAACGAAAATTTCGCCTGCACATTTGTGTGCAAACGATTGAGACCATTTCCGATTGAGTCTGATAAGGGGGGGGGGGGCTGTCTAAATGGACGTCTCCTTTTCACCTCTACTGTAATTAAATTCTTCCTCGAGAAAATCTGTAATCAACACTGTCAGTAGCTACGTCCTCGACTAATATACCTTAACAAGTACAGCTTTATTTTCGTATATTTTTCAACAGTTAACCAATTTAAAACTATCGCAAACAAGAATATGTAGTCAACTTCTTAAATACTTCGCTCGCCGAAACCCGTTCAGCGCGTGCAACAAGCAAAAACAACATGTTTGGCGTCTCACAAATGGAAAAGGGGGAAAAAAGAGAAGGAAAAGCAGCACGGCAGTGCCTTATCGCAGTCAGAGCTGACAACATAGTTTCGGTCGTCACTAACGCGAATAGACCTACTAGCGGTGTACAAGAGTTATACAGTTACAATATACGTCGTGCCACAGTAGCGCTACAGGCGGAATGTGCACGAACTACAAATGAATATGTTCCCTTACAAGCATCAGTCACTGTTGCACCCTCTTTACATTCTACACATCCTTTTTTCTCCCACTTTTTGACCTTGACAAGCAGAAGTATCAGGCTTTCCGAGTTCACAACCATAAACTGTTTGTGTACAGAGTACGTTTTCAGTTCTTCGAATGACTGTGCGCGCGAAGAACAAGGGTGATGATCGGGCTACCGTATACGGAAGTCAGTAACACCCGGTTGCAATAATAAATGTAAAATACAAATATAGAGCCTTGACAATGCCGCGAGGATGAATATATATATATATATATATATATATATATATATATATATATCTTTAGTTATTTAAAACCAATTGTTTATGTACTTTACCAGTACTTGTCCCATAGTGTTAGTTTTTGTGGAAATATTTTATCTTCCACTCAGGCTAAATTACAAGT
This sequence comes from Thermobia domestica, assembly GCF_964235325.1. NCBI lineage: Eukaryota > Metazoa > Arthropoda > Insecta > Zygentoma > Lepismatidae > Thermobia > Thermobia domestica. The sequence goes on from NC_137460.1 coordinate 169,084,558, forward strand.
CACAAATTCAGTTTTCCACAAAAACAGTATTGTTTTATTTTAATAATTACGAAAGATGGAAATATTGGTCATTCATTCTACGTGCACAATTGTGTGGGTCAGGGCTGAATGGGCTATGACTTTTCCTATAGGTGCCGTGAGAATGCTTTCTTCAGGGAAGGTTTTTAAACTAGCTATTTTATAAACTGACAATAGAAATTGAAATAATACATAATCATCTTGTCCATCACAAATAGGGATTTGTTTATATAAATTACTAAAGCTGTCTGAAGCAATGTCTACACTTACTTTATCTAAATTAGTATTAAAAGACATAAATGAATTCCCTACACGTGAATCACCAGACACCAGTCCCGATAAACGCCCCCCTGAGACCCCCTGGTTCGAATTTTGAGAAAAACGTTTAACTCTGATCTGGAGCGTGAACCAAGGTATTTGTGACTAAAATTTGGTAACTCTCGGTCTATTTGTCCGGTTCCCAAGCCGGTTCCGGTAAAAGCCCCCTGAGACCCCCTGGTTCGAAATTTAAAAAAACGACTTCGTCTTGATCTGGGGCCTGGGCTAGGTACCCCTGACCAAAATTTGGTAACTCTCGTTCCACTCGTCTGGTTCCCAGGCCGCACACGGACAGACAGACAGACAAACACACAAACAAACTCTTTATTGAGCTGAGCGAGCGAAGCGAGCGAAGCTCTAATACTCGGGTTAGCCGTTTGGTTGTCCGCGAACTCCTCCTAGACCGTTTGGCCGATCTCAACCAAACTTAGCACGCTGATAGAGTATGTCGTGCTGAGTGACAACATAGGTCGAAATCAAAAATCCGATGTACCATCGAGGAATAATCACCGAAAAACGCTTCCACAGACTTAACATGGGGAAAAAGTTTTCACGTGATTTTTTTGTCAACAATTAATATGTGCGCGTGATTTTCAAAAATTCCGGCGAAGCCCTTTTATTTTTTTAGCGAAAAATTTACAATTTTAATCACAATTTAAAAACAAATTAACGATTTTTTAAACTTTTTTTAGCCGGAACAAAAGGTCAAGACGAAGAATTGTGCGATTGTTATGAAAAATACTGATTGTTTTAAAAAGTCAGAATAAACTGATTACGTTGCTTAAGCTCGCTCAGCTCATTTCATTGCAATCGAGTATATCCATTGCATTCCTAGTTTATATTAGATAAAGAATTAATATACTGAATATCAGCTCTCCAACTTGAACGGCTTGTGAGATACTAAATTTTTCGCAAAAATTCGGACCCTCTTAGAATATGTAATATAATGAAATCGATACCGAATTTATGATAACTTCCTAGTTGAGATTGAGGCCTAAGTATATACCAAAAATCATTCCATTTGACTTTGCAATTTGGATATGATGATCATGCAAATAAGTCCTATTGCTATTATTACAGTTGCAAATATCAATATCTAAAATTGCCTGAAGTTCTTTTGTCAATAGAAACAAATGAAAAGAAAAAGGATGCCTTGAAAGAAGACAAATTCACCAGTGTTCAGAAGCTGTCTACAATGCACTGAGCAGAATGAGGATGCAAATGCAGGAAAGCAATGCAGGAACGCAATTATTAATAACATATAAAAAGATAGAAATGTATTTTGAAGGAAAAAGTATTGGTGCACTCAAGACTCGAACTCGAGTTGCCTACTAAATAAGCAGACACCTTACCGACTTATCCACGGCACAACATGCAATTTGTCGTTTCAAAGCTTTATTTCTAATGTGTGTGTTACGTAACACCGCTACCAGATGTCAGTAGTGGTGCGATCACCCATTTCGCAGTTACGAAATCACTCTTTTAACCCCCATTAATCCGATTTTTATATACCTACAATTCTCTCTCTCTCTCTCTCTCTCTCTCTCTCTATATATATATATATATATATATATATATATATATATATATATATATATATATATATATATATATATTGACAACAGTAAGTAAGAGTATAGATTAAGTTATTCTTGATTTTAATCTACAGAACAAATGCTTTTAATGAAAACACGGGGCCTGTTGCCGTAGATAGCTAAAGGCCGTAAATAAAATTCAAACTTCAAGTGTAACTGTGGTAACTCCCGACAATGGTTGATTTAAGACGTTTGATAGCGAGGGTAATGGCTGGTTTATAAACACACTTGCTATAGCGTGTGTAGGTAAGTGGTTACAGCGTCTGACTATTATGCTAAGGGTCCGGGGTTCGAGTCTCGGCCTGGACTGAGTTACATTTTTTTCAAAGAGTTAAACACTATAAATGATGTTCGCGTTTGATGCTGAATGAGATTTATCCTATGAAGGGAGAAAAACCAAGACGGATACAGGGGGCAGGAGGAAAGACGGACACTGTTTATCCTTAAGTGTTAAAATTTAATTTATTCCCATGCCTTTTGCTCTTTCCTTTCCCTCTTTCCTTCTTTTCTCATTTTGTTTAGCTTTCCATACTTTTTCGGTCTCTGCATGATGCGTATTATTGTTTTCGTTTCCTCCTAGAGAAACAACCACGAGATAAATCTGCAGAAATTCCATTCACTTTAAGATCAAAAAGATAGGAATTAATCCAAAGAAAACGAAAAGAATAATACGCTTCATGCAGAAACCGAAAAAGTACGGATAGCTAAACAAAATGAGAAAAGAAGGAAAGAGGGAAAGGAAAGAGCAAAAGACATGGGTATAAATTAAATATTAACACTTAAGGATAAACAGTTTCCGTCTTTCCCGCTGCCCCCATCTTGGGTTTTCTTCCTTCATAAGATAAATCTCTTTCAGTATCAAACGCGAACATAATTTAGTTTTGAATTTCTTGAAAAAAAAATTAACTAAGAGACTCGAACCCCAGACCCTTAGAATGACAGTCTCACGCGGTACCCATTTACCTACACAGGCTCTATCTACTACGTTTGTAAATCTGCTATTACCCGCGCTGTTATCAAACGTGTTAAATGAGCCATTGTCGGTGAGTCACTCCAGTTCCATTTGAAGTTTAAATTTTATTTACCTAACTTATCAATCTATGGGTAGCAATCCCCTTGCTTTCATAAAAAGCATTTGTTCTATAGATTAAAATGAAAAATGAATTAATCTGTACTCTTGGGAGCATACTGGTTCACCAACATATCTATCTATCTATCTATCTATCTATCTATATATATATATATATGTGTGTGTGTGCGTGTGTGTGTGTGTGTGTGTGTGTGTGTCGAATTAATTGAGGATTAAAAGAGCGACTTCGTAAATTTACGGAACGCGTGTTAACACAACAGTAAGGACATCTTGTAACGTTGTTACGTAACACACGCAGTGTAAATGAAGTTTCAAAACCAGAAGTCGGAAGATATGCCGTGGGTAAGTCGGTAAGACGTCTGCTTGCTGAGAGGAGAAATCGGGGTTCAAATTTGGGCTGTTTCGTTTTTTTTTCTGTTCCGTTGAAAATACATTTTTGCGTTTTAAATTGCTTTCTTTAATTTTTTGTAGATTATCTTAAATTAGTGAAGGCCAAGTAAGGTCAGATTACATATATGTCTGCTTTATCTGTGTGTACAGTGCAGAGATGGAGTGAGTCAATTGGGTCAAGATTTGTGAGGAGGTCAGTGGGTCAACAGGACGTGACTCAGTGTGACACACCACCCACCGTGACCTCTCTTACTCACGCTGATCCTACGTTTTAAATTTTAAGGTCTCCCTCTTTATTTGGCCTCCCTCCTTATTATTAAATTCAATATATAGATAATTATTGAGTTGAGTTGATTTTGAGTTTAGCGTCCTTTTTAGCAGCGAGGCTATATGAGACGGGACCTACTGATTAACATGTAATCCGAAACACATGAGCTCCCGTTGGAATCAAACCAGGGTCTTCCACGCCACAGGTATATAATTCTGTCTTATATAGCAGTTAATATTCTTGCTATTAAGTATAAAGTTAAAGAAAACTTGTAGCTTCACGAAAGATATTTGTTGGTCCTTCAAGGTCAGCACAAGAACAAAAAACTAATACTAGGTGTGCCTTTACAAGTGACTACTATGATAACAACAGAATGCTGCCTCCGGGGGTTAGTAAAACGCTTAACTGTGTGGAAATCGGTGCACACAACAGGTCTTAGGAACACTCACAATACGTAAAATTGAAAGAACAGAAAATAGTGCATTTTTTGAAATGAGCATACAATTCACACTTCACCCAAAGTCCCAATATGGGAAATCAGTCAATATCTTCAGTTGGAATTACTGAAAAAGACAGAAACTGGCTATTTAAAACTCCAAGTGTAAACCTGCGCTTGGAGCGACTCTATTAGCTATATTACAACGCATTTTCGTGAGTTGCTCTGTGGTCAAACGTGCTTAATAGCGCTGTTAAAGTTCTAGAACCGGAGGGCGGCGGTTCGAGCCTGAGTACAGTAAAATTCTTTTTTCAAAATAGGGATGGCTTTTTAAAAATATATATAAAGTTGTATTTTGAAGTAATTGTAAAACAAATTCAGATGAACTTTCACATTTCCAAGATCACTCGTATTTATTCGCCATGTCCCAAATTTCACAGAAATAAATCCCTACGTTAAGCGGGTTTACATATCCAGACTCATAAATATGAAAACATTTACGCTCACTCCAACCTCAATCATTTCATGAATTCAACCTGATTTACGTATGTTATTAGGACGTAAAATTGAATGTGATTTATTCTACAAACACTTTTATACATTGCAAGACCTGTGACGTCCAAATATTCACTGAGAACTCATAGTCGTATCGCAATAAACAAAAGCTAGTATGGAATAGTAAACTGCTTTCACAAAAGTTAAAAGAAAGCCCGCAAAAGCATGCAAAATGGTCGAGTGGTTTAGGTCGATACTCTATCAATCATATGTTTGTGTGTTAAAACCCGATAATAAGTTTTTCTAAGTGTCTTCCTATTTTCATTTGGAGGCGGAAAAAATTTCTTTGAGTAACTCATTGGAAACTTCTTTTGTTTCAAATTCGGCTAAGACGGAACAATATATCAATTGCAAATCTAAAATCCATAGCTGAAAACAAAATATAAAGTATGTTTTCCCATTATTATCCTCTGATTTGTAACGAGACACGGGTTCGATTCCCGGAGGGAGTTCATGTGGTTCGGATTCTACGTTAATCAGTAGGTCCACGTCTCATATAGCCTCGCTGCTGAACGTGACGTAAAACTCAAAATCAATCAATCAATCTCCAAGAGAGAGAAATAAAAAAACTTTGTTATGGTAAATTCTAGTTCAAAGTTCGAAACACTTGCTTTGCACGTGATTTTTTGTTTCTTTTTTCAGGGAACAGAAAAGTTCTGGCGCCTAAGAAATTATACCATATAATATTGCAAATTTGCAAGTGGATGTATTTACATTGCAATTTGTGGTAATAAAGATATTATGATTAGAAAACAATATTTTAATAAGTAAGTTTAATTTCTACATCCGTCGCAAGTCTTAGGGGCCCATTATACCTCGTCGCCCTCCGAATATCGATATCGAAAATTTCGAATGATATATTCATGTCCACATATTCGCGATATCGAATGTTAATATATGATAATATATATATATCGACGATAGCGATCTATCGACATATCACAGGCCCAGGTCCGAGAAGTGATGCTTGAAATATACTGGAATCAACAATCAAATTCTAAATAAGTTCTCCATTTCCGTATTCAATGTTGAGGGGGAAGAGTGTAAACCCGAATAGAAATTTTAAGAAAAACAAATGTTAAGATAAAAGTAGGTTTTCGTCTCCCCTTGAATATAAAAATTAACAGAAAACTATTACTGCAATTTACCTTTTACTTCTGTTTCTGTTTGTTATCACAAATCAGCGACAGTACAATACTTTACATAGTATACCAATAACTCTATAACTTTTCACAACCAAGCAAGCCGGAAGATGAATTTCCTGTGATATTAAAGTGGAATCTTCTACAAAATAGTCATAATTCATTGGCCATATTTCTATCAGTACTTTGGTACGGACTAAGAGCTACAAGACTAACAGAACTAGAAATTAGAGATTTCATTCCTTTTTTCTCTCAGACTAAAAGACTTCTGCATTTTCCTAAGATTTTCATTTTCTTAATATAAGACCCCTGTCCTGGGCTAATTCTCGCTACCGCGGTTTCGAGGTAATCGGTAAACGAAAGAGCAAAGTTTGTCGACTCTCAACTCTCGACAGTTTGTGAGAAGATATTTCACAGTTCATGTTGTTATTTCTTCGTTACAAAAACACTTCTAGCTGACTCTATTCATGGTGAATTACTGAACTTATAAACATTTACAATTATTGAAAAATGAATAATTATTTTTAAACATAAAAAGTAGTTACAGTTCAGTAGAATGCAGTAGTAGAATGCAGAAGTGAAAGAAAATATTGTTTATTTGTTGAGATGTGCAAACTGAATGTGAATAATAAGTGTTTCCCATTCTCTTGTCCAGAGGTGGATCTACGATGGACTTCTGGGGACTGGGTGGTTGGTAATACTCCTATTTAGAGCTACTTTTAAGAGCTCCAAACTCTGGAATGGGTTTTATTTATATATAAAATAACAAATATTCCCTTTGTGGGAGGCAATCGCCATGATCGCCCACTGGATCCGGCCCCGCTCTTGTGAAGCAGACTTTGAAGATATTTAGCTCGTGTATGCTCCTGCGATGGTGATTAAGGATTGTAAAATCTGGATAATTTTTATACTGATATCGGATAGAAACTTATCCGGATTTGCAATATCCGGTTGACGGACAAGAAAAACGGATGACGAATAACGGATAATATCAGGATAATGGATGACGGATAATATCCGGATAACGAATAACGGATAATATAGAGATAACAGATACTATCCGCATGATGGATAACGGATGACGGATAAGATCCGGATAACGGATGTTATCCGGATAATTTTTAAAATTAAGATAACGGATAATATCTGGATAATAGAAAATTCGGATAACTGATTACATCCGGATGACGAATAAAGGATAATATCCGGATAAAGTATGTGGTTTGAAAAAGACAATATAGGAGAGGGACTTATCAATACTTTCTCCTCATGGAGTTATTAAAAGACGATCATCGGGCAGTGGTTTTTACCATTGAAAGATATTGCTTCTTAAAATGTTTCCTAGTAACTTCCAATTTTCTTGTTCTTGTTGGGCGCGGTGGCTAATGGTAGACCGCTTACTTTGGCGCGTGGGGTCCTTATTGTTTCGATCCCCGGCCAAATAAGTTTGCAGTGGACAAGATCGTATCCGTAGCCTCTGTCAGGTTACTCCCGCTTCTTGCCACTTTTCACTCCATCAATTCTACTATTATCATTGACTTGCTTTAATCATTCGGCACGGCAGCTCAGTGGTAGAGCGCTTCCTCTTTTTGCGTGGGGTCCTTATTGTTACGATCACCACCCAAGGAAATTTGTAGTGGACAATATCATATCCGTGGTTTTTCTCAGGGTACTCCCACTTCTTCCCACTTTTTAATTCCACAAATTCCTATATCATTATTGACTGGCTTTAATCATTGCGCGCGGTGGCTCAGTGGTATAGCTCTTCCTCTGGTGGACCAATTAAGTTTGAGGTGGATGAGATCGTATCTGTGGGTTTTGTCAGGGTTCTCCCGCTTCCTCCCACATTTCATTCCAGCAATTCTTCTATTATCACGGACTTGCTTCAATCCTTGGGCACAGTGGCTCAGTGGTAGAGTGCTTTCTCTGGTGGGCCAATTAACTTTGTAGTGGACAAGATCATATCCATGGGTTTTTCAGGGTACTCCCGCTTCCTCCCACATTTCATTCTACTAATTCTTCTATTATCATTGACTTGGTTCAATCATTGGGCGTAGTGGCTCAGTGGATGAGCGCTTCCTCTGGTGAGCCAAGTAAGTTGTGTGGAGGACAAGATCGTATCCGTGGGTTTTGTCACAGTACTCCCGCTTCCTCCCACATTTCATTCCTCGAATTCTTCTATTATCATTGACTTGGTTCAATCATTGAGCGCAGTGGCTCAGTCCTAGAGCGTTTCCTCTGGTGGGCCAAGTAAGTTTGTAATGGACAAGATCGTATTCGTGGGTTTTCGCAGGGTACTCCCGATTCTTCCCACTCTTCATTCCACCAATTCCTCTATTATCATATACTTGCTTTAATCATTGGGAGCGGTGGCTCAGTGGTAGAGCGCTTCCTCTGGTGGGTCAAGTAAGTTTGTGGTGGACAAGATCGAAACCGTGGGTTTTCTCAGGGTTCTCGTGCTTCTTCCCACTTTTCATTCCACCAATTCCTGTTTTATCATTTACTTGCTTTAATCATTGGGAGCGGTGGCTAAGTGGTAGAGCGCTTCCTCTGGTGCGTGGGGTCCTTATTGTTTCGATCCCCAGTCAAGTAAGTTTGTTGTGGACAAGATCGTCTTCGTCGTTTTTCTCAGGGTACTCCCGCTTCTTCACACTTTCCATTCCACCAATTTCTCTATTATCATTGACGCTTTAATCGTTGGGCGCGGTAGCTCAGTGGTAGAGCCCTATCTCTGGTGCATGGGATCTTTATTGTTTCGATTCCCGGCCTAGTAAGTTTGTGGTGGACAAGGTCGTATTCGTGGGTTTTCCCAGGTACTCTCGCTTCCTCCCACATTTCATTCAACCAATTCTTCTATCATCATTGACTTCCTTTAATCATTGGAGATGCCTTGGTCCCTTGAGCATTGCGGTGATGTCAGAAATCAGATTCGGTCCCAAGCATTTAGGCCGTGATGTAAACCTTTGCTGTGGGTCAGTCTCAGTATTTCATTACGCGAGATAAAACCATCCATACAGCTATAAATGTCGTTCTATCTTGCGCAAGCAGGTATTGAATTTGAGCCAATTCGGAACCACATTTTTGGCGCTTTAAGGCCAGAAACCGATTTCGGACATTACGCTGTCCTCAAACTACTATGATCTTTCCAATGTTACCATCCGCGTCCAACAACCCCATGTTTAAAAGGGAAACAGAAAAAACTCGTGTCTAAAATTTCCGGACCAGTTTCTTGAGGTTCAAATTTAGGGATCGATTTCTGATATCACCATTGTGCTCAAAGGATCAAAACCTTTCAAATGTCGCCAACGCCGTCCAATAACTTCATCTTTAATAGGTGAATAGAAGGGACCTGAGCCCATAACGTCAGGACCCCATTCCTTGAGCTTCGTGGACTGAGCCTGATTTCTGACATTACTACTGCACTCAAAGACAGTGGTTAGGGATGGGCACGAGCGAGTTCGAGCGAGTTTTTTTTTGAAACTTGATTCGACTCGAAACAGACATCTTTTAGCTCGACTCGAAAACTCGACTCGAAAAATTTCTTCCAACTCGACTCGAAACTCGACTCGAATTTGGATCGAGTTTCGAGTCGAGTTGAGCCAAGTCGAGCCAAATCTTGTGTGTAGTTTCAAGTTCGTTTTTCACTTATTCTGCATAAACAATATAATTATTATCAATGTTGCTACTTCCACTACAACTTATTATTATTATTATTATTATTATTATTATTATTATTATTATTATTATTATTATTATTATTATTATTATTATTATTAAATTCTGTAATTAAGCTTGAAAGATAGGCGGTTTGCGTCTGAATACTAAAAACTAGTTGACTGCCGATTTCGGTAAAGGTGAAATCTAGGAAACAATGACATCGTTCACGAGGTTCTGGATTTGAGTTCCAGAGGAGCAAGTATTCGTGCTTGGGCCAAAATTTGTTAAAAGTTATAGCGTGCCAGGCAAATATGTTTAAAACTGTTCTGCCTGGGTCTACGTTTGTCAACAACTTGTGTGGCTTGGCTCACAGCTTATTCAATATCGAACCGAACCGAGAAGTTGGGATGCGCACGAGTCGCGACACAATTTGTAAAATTCGAGTCGAATCGAGACTGCTCGTAAAAATCTTGATTCGACTCGAATGTCTCAAAACTCTTCACATATTTTTAAAAATAGTTTTGAAGAAACTAATTACTCAGAAACAGTTTATATATTATTATACAGGTGCGGATCCAAGGGGAGATACAGCCCTCTTGACACTCAGGTATACACTGGATAAAATAAGCTTCAATCCTGCTTTACACTGAATAAAGCGGCAAACTGTGATTTAGTCGCTCCCTTGATCATATCCTAGATCCGGGGCTTTAAGGGTTCATAGCTGTAAAACTATGGGATCTATCGTTTGGGATGCGCACGAGACGAGTCGAGACAGAATTTTCCTGACAAATTTCGAGTCGAGACACAGCTCTTGCAATAAAAAGAATACATTTTTCGAGTCGAGACAGCACATTTTCGAGACGAGAAAGCCTCAAATCTTCTCTCGTGCGCATCCCTACCTATCGTAGTCGGGTTAAGACTTCACTTAGAAACTAATATTTGCGCTATCCAAATATACAATGTTTCAGAATCTAAAGTACACATGCGACAATTTTTAGAGAGGAACTTTGGCTATGTGCATATAATTTGAAGTACTCACCAAATACCTGTATAAAAATTGTTGCAGAAGTATGGCAGAATTCTGAAACATGGATATTTGGATAGCTCACGTACTAGTTCCTAAATAAGGTCTTGACCCTACTACGGTAGGTCGCCTAGTTTTGGAGCTATGGACCTTTAAAGTTCATTTCTTCATATTTTTGGCAGCCTATAACTCCGAAATTAAGCATTTGTGCGCCCAGGTTTGTTATTACCTTTTGTCTTATCTTGGTGTCAGGAACAGTATTTCTTCCAGATATGTTTTTGGGTCACTGCCCCCCCCCAGAGGTCTGAGAGTGCCCCCCGGAGGAGACCAAAATATTACGTCTATAATACAATAATAAATAGAATAGTACCAGCAGTGCCCCTTCCCCCACCCTGAACATTTTTTTCTGAAAGAACAACTGGTCAGGAATCTCCTTGCATTTTTTAAATGGAGTATCGCATCGCAGTTTGCACTGCAAATTGCGATACATCTTTGTGTCTTAAATTACTACGTAAGCTAAACTAAGGAGCAAGTTAAAAATATATTACTATTATTTCAAGAAACTTCCCCCGACTTGAAGGGTCGGTTATTGCAAGAAAAAATGCCTCGACTTTGGATTACAATAGTTTTCCACTTTTGACTTTCCTTCTCTTTGTCAGTTTATTGTTACTGGGTCATTCTTCAGATCTTCTCAGGTTTTGGGTGATTATCCTTGTTTCTGAGCGTGTAATAAAAAAAAATGTTCCTTGAAGAAAAGGCGCATTGGCATCAGATTGGACCTAGCCGATATATGGTATATATAGCATGATTGTGGCTTGGTTAGTAAAACGCAGAAGTGCGTACAGTAGATCAGTAAAACAGTAACGGTATTCTTCAATGCCAAAAATACAGTATAGGAAATTACACTCATCTTTGTCTCTCTTTTCTTTTTGCTTTTCATTTGAAGTACTGATATACCTGATACCCATTTACGTTCCTTGTTAAAAACAATATATGTTTTAGCAAGATTTCTTCTTGGGAGACGCCGCGAACCTCAAAAAACATCCCGAACAAATGGACTCTGTCTTTCTGTGTGTGTTTGAACCAATGAGTTGTTTTTCCTAAACCTAATTGTTGAATTTGCCGCTGTGGTAAAACTATTTCGCTCAATTTGACAAATAATATAATAAAATATAATACTTATCCAGCAATGAGCGTGGATTGCAAGGAAAAGCAGTGAACCCTAAAGTACCCCTGTAGCAGGGGCGGATCCAGAACGGACTTCTGGGGGTGGGGGTGGATTGTAATACTACTACTTAGCTATTTTTAAGAGCTTCAAATTTTGGGATGGGTTTTATTTACATATAAAATAAGAAAGCTTCCTCTTCCTTGGGAGGGGGGCAATTGCCCCGATCGCTCCCTGGATCCGTGTCTGCCCTATAGCCTCTCCCCGAAATTAAATGCATTGATCTATTCTATCCAATTCGAAGTCATTTTCGCTTCCATGTTATTGGTGACGGAGTTCTTGTTCTTTGTATCTCTGTACTCAAGAAAATAATAATAATAATAATAATAATAATAATAATAATAATAATAATAATAATAATAATAATAATAATAATAATAATAATAAAGCATCTGAATAATAAAGATATTTTTCACCCTTCTTTAAACTTTCTGTGTATTTCTCTGAATCTGGATATGTTGTTTTATAGTGTATAATGCAAAAAGGCTTCAAACAGCAATCTGGCAAAAAGCGTTTGTGCAAAAGACACAAACGTCTTATCAAGTTGTTCTACAAACAACTAAACAGCTGACCTTATTTCTGTTTGCCTTTAAACACAATGTTACGATTTACAAGGCACAGACAAAAGTAGAGAGCAACATCATATTCGCCTAAGGGCAACTTCGTCGCTAAACTGAAGACTAGCACTCTGTCAATATATTGCATAGCTATCAATAAGTCAGACTCACAGGTTCTTTCCAAACGTTTTGTATAACAGGTTAATCAAACTACGTTGTTGTAGGTAAGGGATGAGACTTTGAAAGGCCGATGTGTTGGAGGTCAGAGCCGTAGCCCACCCTGTATATTTATATATATATATATATATATATATATATATATATATATATATATATATATATATATATATATATATATATATATATATATATATATATATACAGGGTGGGCCATCGACTTTTGTCGATGCAACAATAGAAACAAGTATGAATTCGGACTTACTTACAGAAAAACAATACATAAGGCTTCAAACTAACTTTTCATCTATTCGTATATATTAGATCGCTAGCATACGCGACAGGCGGCGAGTTTATTTTAAGATTGCAATAATGAATGTGTATAAGTCTTTATCGTTGGGATGAATTGTTTTCGATAAATTTTATTATAATTAGCAATTTTTAAAAAAGGGGCAGAAAAAGGGGGCAGGAATGACTCGTAAACCTTACTCGCCTTGCTGTGCAGATGGTATGGTCAAAATCAATACTGGATAGTGAAAGTGTAAGTGTAAAGGCTAATATGGAACAGAGGAACAAAAGAGAACTTCTTCAGAAGGGAATTGGGAGGGGAGGGGAGGAGAGTACAATGCTGTGACACTTGAAATGCGTCTTGATCTGTATACTTCAAGAAACTTTTCTTATTAGATTACGCAATTTCTAGTTTCTTACTCCGATTACTCAAAGTATTCAAATGTTCTCGGAGGGAGTGACCGCCCCTCCCTTTAATCCGTCCGTGGTGTCATTCAGTTTTGCTTTTTGCTACTAATTCAAAATGCTTTCCGAAACAAGTTGTCTTCTTGTGACTGCAGGGGGTGGAAGAAACAAACAAACCGTGAAAGGAAGAAAGAAGTGGTTTTGGGCTCTTCCAGTCCAGACCATTCTAACCACTGAGAAGTGAGAATCACATTAAAAGCAGCTAGAACAGATGGTCAGCCCTCTCTCCTCTGCAGCATACTTTTTATTCTCTGTTGCCAAACTTACTGAAGAATATATTGCAATTAATCTATCGCATGTAACGTAAATTGGAAACTGTGGTTGGATTTATATGGGTCTAGTGTATTTGTATTAAACATTTCAAGTCATTACCTGCAATACTTTGTTAGAAATTACCATATTAAAATTTACATGTTTTCAAATGGGAACTTAGAAACATAAGCGAAGAGGTAGAAGATCCCCTTAATAGGTGAATAGAAGGGACCCGAATCCATGACGTCAGAACCCCATTCCTTGAGCTTCGTGGCCTGGGCCAGACTTTTGACATTACTACTGCACTCAGGGGCAGTGGTTAGGGATGGGCACGAGCGAGTTCGAGCGAGTTTTTTTGAAACTTGATTCGACTCGAAACAGACATCTTTTAGCTTGACTCGAGAACTAGACTCGACTCAGGGGACCCGGACCTTTCCAACTCTACCACTCGCGTCCAGCAACTCCATGTCTAACATGGTCGTCCTGACGTAGGATAATCGACTCCATGCTTTTTTCATAATTATTCTCCAAATGGATTTGTATACAAGGTAGTTTGGCAAGTTTAGCAGCAGGTCTAAAATAAGCCTCTTGAGAGTGGCTCTTATTTGTTAAAGAATACATAACGATCGCTTTTGGCTGTCTAAGCGGCTTGGTAAAAAAAACGTAGCATAACAACAAAAAGGTGTTTCTCTTATATGTTAAAAATAAAAGCACATAAAGTAAAGTCAAATCTTGGTAAGGTGAGTGTCGGGGTACGCCGAATTCTACTTTGCCCCGGGCAACGAAATTTCTAGCTACGGCTCTGACCTCCAACACATCGGCCTTTCAAAGTCTCATCCCTTACCTACAACAACGTAGTTTGATTAACCTGTTATACAAAACGTTTGGAAAGAACCTGTGAGTCTGACTTATTGATAGCTATGCAATATATTGACAGAGTGCTAGTCTTCAGTTTAGCGACGAAGTTGCCCTTAGGCGAATATGATGTTGCTCTCTACTTTTGTCTGTGCCTTGTAAATCGTAACATTGTGTTTAAAGGCAAACAGAAATAAGGTCAGCTGTTTAGTTGTTTGTAGAACAACTTGATAAGACGTTTGTGTCTTTTGCACAAACGCTTTTTGCCAGATTGCTGTTTGAAGCCTTTTTGCATTATACACTATAAAACAACATATCCAGATTCAGAGAAATACACAGAAAGTTTAAAGAAGGGTGAAAAATATCTTTATTATTCAGATGCTTTATTATTATTATTATTATTATTATTATTATTATTATTATTATTATTATTATTATTATTATTATTATTATTATTATTATTATAGTAATATATTTTTAACTTGCTCCTTATTTTAGCTTACGTAGTAATTTAAGACACAAAGATGTATCGCAATTTGCAGTGCAAACTGCGATGCGATACTCCATTTAAAAAATGCAAGGAGATTCCTGACCAGTTGTTCTTTCAGAAAAAAATGTTCAGGGTGGGGGAAGGGGCACTGCTGGTACTATTCTATTTATTATTGTATTATAGACGTAATATTTTGGTCTCCTCCGGGGGGCACTCTCAGACCTCTGGGAGGGGGGCAGTGACCCAAAAACATATCTGGAAGAAATACTGTTCCTGACACCAAGATAAGACAAAAGGTAATAACAAACCTGGGCGCACAAATGCTTAATTTCGGAGTTATAGGCTGCCAAAAATATGAAGAAATGAACTTTAAAGGTCCATAGCTCCAAAACTAGGCGACCTACCGTAGTAGGGTCAAGACCTTATTTAGGAACTAGTACGTGAGCTATCCAAATATCCATGTTTCAGAATTCTGCCATACTTCTGCAACAATTTTTATACAGGTATTTGGTGAGTACTTCAAATTATATGCACATAGCCAAAGTTCCTCTCTAAAAATTGTCGCATGTGTACTTTAGATTCTGAAACATTGTATATTTGGATAGCGCAAATATTAGTTTCTAAGTGAAGTCTTAACCCGACTACGATAGGTAGGGATGCGCACGAGAGAAGATTTGAGGCTTTCTCGTCTCGAAAATGTGCTGTCTCGACTCGAAAAATGTATTCTTTTTTATTGCAAGAGCTGTGTCTCGACTCGAAATTTGTCAGGAAAATTCTGTCTCGACTCGTCTCGTGCGCATCCCAAACGATAGATCCCATAGTTTTACAGCTATGAACCCTTAAAGCCCCGGATCTAGGATATGATCAAGGGAGCGACTAAATCACAGTTTGCCGCTTTATTCAGTGTAAAGCAGGATTGAAGCTTATTTTATCCAGTGTATACCTGAGTGTCAAGAGGGCTGTATCTCCCCTTGGATCCGCACCTGTATAATAATATATAAACTGTTTCTGAGTAATTAGTTTCTTCAAAACTATTTTTAAAAATATGTGAAGAGTTTTGAGACATTCGAGTCGAATCAAGATTTTTACGAGCAGTCTCGATTCGACTCGAATTTTACAAATTGTGTCGCGACTCGTGCGCATCCCAACTTCTCGGTTCGGTTCGATATTGAATAAGCTGTGAGCCAAGCCACACAAGTTGTTGACAAACGTAGACCCAGGCAGAACAGTTTTAAACATATTTGCCTGGCACGCTATAACTTTTAACAAATTTTGGCCCAAGCACGAATACTTGCTCCTCTGGAACTCAAATCCAGAACCTCGTGAACGATGTAAGTAAGTCCGAATTCATACTTGTTTCTATTGTTGCATCGACAAAAGTCGATGGCCCACCCTGTATATATATATATATATATATATATATATATATATATATATATATATAGATAGATAGATAGATAGATAGATATAGATATAGATAGATAGATAGATAGATAGATAGATAGATAGATAGATAGATAGATAGATAGATAGATAGATAGATAGATAGATAGATAGATAGATAGATAGATAGATAGATAGATAGATAGATAGATAGATAGGTAGATAGATATGTTGGTGCACCAGTAAGCTCACAAGAGTACAGATTAATTCATTCTTCATTTTAATCTACAGAACAAATGCTTTTTATGAAAGCAAGGGGACTGCTACACATAGATGGCTAAGTGAGGTAAATAAAATTTAAACTTCAAATGGAACTTGGGTGGCTCACCGACAATGGCTCATTTAACACGTTTGATAACAGCGCGGGTAATAGCAGAGTTATAAACGTAGTAGATAGAGCCTGTGTAGGTAAATGGGTACCGCGTGAGACTGTCATTCTAAGGGTCTGGGGTTCGAGTCTCGGCCTAGACTGAGTTAATTTTTTTCAAGGAATTCAACACTAAATGATGTTCGCGTTTGATACTGAAAGAGATTTATCCTATGAAGGAAGAAAACCCAAGATGGGGGCAGCGGGAAAGACGGAAACTGTTTATCCTTAAGTGTTAAAATTTAATTTATTCCCATATCTTTTGCTCTTTCCTTTCCCTCTTTCCTTCTTTTCTCATTTTGTTTAGCTATCCGTACTTTTTCGGTTTCTGCATGAAGCGTATTATTGTTTTCGTTTTCTTTGCATTAATTCCTATCTCTTTGAACTTAATGTGAATGGAATTTCTGCAGATTTATCTCGTGGTTGTTTCTCTAAATGATGCTCTCAGATAGTAATACTTTTTTTTCCGAGTGGAGGAATATCCTGGCATGTTATGTTTTCGGGCACGTATTTGCTGTCATGTTGGTTGTCCAACTATCAGACATCGAGTGAAACTATTCTGCTACTGGAAAAAGCTATCATTTCTTATGTATCCAACCTCCAGTTTCTACTGTCGCTGACTGTACATACATAAACATTGGTCTTAAAGACATATGGGTACAAACTATTCTTTCACTTTATTTCAAAAAGGCAACTTTTAAAATGAACACCCTGCGTATATGTAGTACACATGTAGGCTTACACGTATGATAACATCGATTGTATTGTTTCTTCCAGATCTTTTAGTATTTGCTGCTTGCAAACAATTTGAGTCTCTCAAACTCGTTGAATGTTTCTAACACTTTAAGTGTCTCAAACACTTCAAGTGTCTCAAACGTTTCGAGAGTCTCAAACATTTCGAGAGTCTCAAACATTTCGAGAGTCTCAAAACAATTCGAGAGTCTCAAACATTTCGAGAGTCTCAAAACAATTCGAGAGTCTCAAAACAATTCGAGAGTCTCAAACATTTCGAGAGTCTCAAACAATTCGAGAGTCTCAAACAATTCGAGAGTCTCAAAAGTTCGATAATTCGATAGAAATAAAATTCTTTATCGACGAAACGGTTTTGAAATTTTATCGAATTGTTATCGATTACTCGATTATCGGAACAGCCCTACTCAAGAATGCTGGGCGAGGGGAACACTTGCGCGTACCTATACGCTTTTTCACGAAGCTTTGCAGCCTTTGTAAACAATGCAGACGGCAGTGTGTAGGTGTTGCCAACTAACAGACTAAAAAGTTTATAGAAAACCTCGGGCTAACAAATTAAGAAACAAACCGAAGAGCAGGAGATTGAAAATGAAATGGCATGGACTTCTGATAGATTACCAAGATGTATTTTCTCCCACCTGAATCTTTGAAGTAGCATATAAATATAGACACAGAACACTAGGAAGCCTGGCTGCCCGCAGCGTGAAAGGGGGAAAGAGGATGTTGCCTCCCTGGGTTTTGAAAGGTTTTTGGAAGTGCATGTCAAGACATACTAATTTGCTTACTTAAATGTTATAACACTTAATATATTCATATTAAATACTATAGTATCTGGTATTATAGATTATTTAGTGTAGTTAATAAGCATACGCGCCTAAATAACTATTGTTTTACTTGATGTATTATGTGCCCTCGTGTATCAAAACTTGTGTATTCGCGACTGAGTTTGTGTGTCAGTCTTTTGTCCCCCCCCCTGGAATCGGTATTTTGCCCTCCTGAAAAAGTCCTGCGGACGTCCATACCTAGAAGCCGGGCTGAACAATCTCTTAAATTTTCCCTGTAATTGTATTTTTCCTTGTTTACATGTATTTTTTAAATTTCTTTCAGTATATAGATATATATGTATTTCATATGTAATTATGTGTGTATACATATGTTCCTCTGTAAATGGAGTTTGGCTTTGTAGAGGACTATTATAAATAAATAAATAAATAAATAATGGCTAATCGTGGTTGACCATAAATCTTCATCCTCTGTATATTAGGGAGTTCGCATTAATGGTTCAAAATATTCAATTTATCACTACTAAATTTTATTTAGCCTGCCCATAGCGTCAAGGGATAACATGGAAATTAGAATCAGAGCTATTGGATCTTACTATGTTCTCTAGTGTCTGTTGTCTTACTATGTTTATTAGCTTGACTAGCAGATCTACTAAAAACATATGCTCTTTTACTCCTGTCCATTTCAAGACTGTGTTTCGGATCACTACGTGACTCTCAAGTAGAAGCAAGAGAGAACATGTGGATCAAATAACTGTTCATTAAAAAAAAAAAAAAAAAAAAAAAAAAAAAAAGGCGAAAGAGTTTATTTTTGAATAGATTACAATTTTAGTTTCCCTTGAAGATTTTTTCGGATATTTTGTTACTCCTGAGAACGGACAATCATTCTTGAGACTCTTAAATGTTCATTTAAGCCGGATCGTTTCTTTTAATCGATATGCGAATTATAACCAGGGGTAAAAGTGTGGGGGAACGCGGGAGAACGCCATCCCGACCTCGGAAAAATATGTACGGCGTCCTAGAGTTCCTAAAAATTAAAATGGGCAAGGATAGGCGGGGAACGGCGTGACGACATGCCGCTTGCTACCGTCCCCCTACCTTTTCAGATCCACTTTTACCCCTGATTATAACATACAGAATTAACATCAGACGTTATGCTACTTCTTATCGGTGAAATATCTTTTATCTTTTTTTCTTACTTATCTTTAAAATAATAGGCCTACAACTTTTTATATCCAATGAAAGGCTCTCCAATTATCTGAAATATAATGCATTTAATATATTAAATAGAAATGTAGTACAAGGGCTCAGTTTTTCTTTTGGGTAGCATAGTGAACATTTGCAGCCCAGTTCTCTGAAACTGACTAAACAGTATGACTACGATTCTTTAAAAAAAAAAAAAATCAAAGTGAGCAACACTTACAATGAGCCAAATGACCATTATTCTTCCATAAGAAAATAGTCCCCAAGAAATTCCGCTTGTTCAACCTAGATACCAATTATTGTATTTTTAAAACACAGTAAGAACATCTTAGTTTCAATTAAAAGCACATCTCTATATGTGGATTGACATCTTACATAAAAATATTAAATATAACAGGAAAACAGCTACAACCACTGACAACTACGCAGAGCGCGCGCTATATTTGATGATGGCTATGCAGGCAGGAAGGTTACCAGTGAAGGATTACATGCACGTGCAGAAGCAGAAATATTGCGGGAAACAGACGAAGCATTTTCTCCTGCACCAATCACTGAATACTCGTGCGCGGAGTGATACAAATTGAGTTACGCGGTTTGTTTTTGAAGAGTGCAAAGGTATGTGAAAAAGCGTGTACATACCTTTGATATTGCAACATTGCAACCGGTGGTTGTACAGACTACGAGCCGCTACTGCTCAATTATAATTTCTACGTTTACTAAGTTCAATTTTAGACTTCAGTTGTACCTCATTTTACCAAGGCTGATTGTAAGTCAAGAAATTATTTCAGAATATCAGAAGATCGTAAAATAAAATTAATTTCCAAACAAAGCTCAATTAAAATAAATAAACAACTAAACAATGAAAGAAAAAAAATCCAATCAACAATTATTTTTATTATTGTACAATTTGATGTTAATTATTTCCGCAACAATGCTCAAACAACTGAAACCATCATAACTTGTTAGGGTAAGTTGGAAAGCCAGATTATACAGCAGCAATTTTGTTGTAATAGTTCAATGTTGCATAAAAAAAATTGTGTTGCACATTTCTACACAAACGATGAACAAACGATTAAAAACATTTCCGACCAATTTTGAAAAGGTGCAACCTTCTGTTTAGACAGCCCCCCATTCTCTTTGTTCTATCTCATTGTTCACTGTTGCACAAACGAAAGTTTGTGTTGTATATTGCTGCACAAACGATCGATATCACTTGGATCTATTTTGACAAGGTGGGGGTACCGTGTAGACAACCCCTACTTTATTTCTCCTCGAGCTCATTGTACATAGTTGCAAAAACGAAAATTTAACTTCCACATTTCGGAACAAAAAATGCACAAACGATTGAAACGATTTTCGATCAATTTTGACAAGGTGGGAGCTAACATTCATACAGCCCCCACATTCTTTTGGTTCTAGCTCATTGTTCATTGTTGCAAAAAAGAAAATTTGTGTTGCACATTTCTGAACAAATGATGCCCAAATTTTTGACACAATTTTCGACCAATTTAGACAAAGTGAAGAGGCTAACGTTTAGACAGCCCCCACATTATTTTCGCTGTAGCTCATTGTTCTTTGTTGCACAAACGAAACATTGTGTTGCATATTTCTGCACAAACGATTGACACAATTTTCGACCAATTTTGAGAAGGTCGGGGGCTAGGATTTAGATAGTCCCCACTTTGTTTTCGTTCTAGCTCATTGTTCATTGTTCAACAAACGAAAATTTGTGTTTCACATTTCTCCACAAACGATTCACAAACGATTGACACGATTTTCGACCAATTTTGACAAAGTGGGGGATTTAGATAGTCCCCACTTTGTTTTCGCTATAGCTCATTGTTCATTGTTAGAAAAACGAAAATTTGTGTTGCACATTTCTGCACAAACGATGCACAAACGATTGACACTATTTTCTACCATTTTTGACAAGGTGGGGGGCTACCGTTTAGACAGCCCCCCACTTTGTTTTCGCTCTAGCTCATTGTTCATTGTTGTACAAACGAAAATTTGTGTTGCACATTTCTGCACAAACGATGCACAAACGATTGGCACCATTTTCGACCTATTTTGACAAGGTGGGGGGCTGTCTAAATGGACGTTTCCTTCACGAATCTCCGCGAAGAATCTAAGAAGTGCGGACCAAAACAAAGTTCTCGCTGGTCGCTGCGACGCGGTGGTAACTTCAACACCCCGACACGAGATATATTTTTCGACTCGACGAAACCCTGCCGCCAGTGAGGGCCAATTATCGCAGACCTCCACAAAAAGCGACAGAACTTTCTTGGTTACTTTTATACATAAGAATGATTTCCTTTTGAAATTGCACTTAATTTATGTAAGCTTTTCTGACAAAAATGTTTATTTATTATTTGTGACTAAAAGGACATAATTATTTTATTAACAGCTATATCTCACTTCCTGTTTTACACGAAATAGCATTTAAAAAAGCGAATGAAATCCAAACTGAAAAACTGAATAAAAACGTTGCTTTTCACCAAATTTTCCATCTGATAAAAAGTTTTCTTAAAACACTAATTACAGCATATATATAATACAATGTACTTACGATTTAGTTTAGTTCCATTGTTTTATGATATAATTTTATGATACCTTGTCAAAACGTTTGTTTTCAAACTGTCAAATACAAATCGCCGTAAATTGTGTAATCTGCTGTCACAAAAAGTATACCATACTATTTTCGGATGGCTATAAGTAAGAAATACCATACTATTTTGTGATCGGTATGGTAAAATACTATTTTTCCGTACTATTTTACCGTAAATTATTAATTATATGTAAACTTTGTTATTTTTAAATGACTGAAGCGAAGTAATCTCACGATCTGGCCATTAGGAGGGCCAGGAAATCATTTGGGGGGCCTGGCCTCGATGGCCCCCTTCCGTGGCTACACCCCTGCCTAAGACGTACCTGGAAGATCAAAAGTAGTATCCATCAGTATCAACGACCTTCTGCCAACGTTCGGGATGGGCATGGATTCCTTCGCGGTAGAACTTGGTTTGCCGTGAAGCGAAGAAGACATCAAGGGTATTTTGCACCTTTAGTACGGAGTTGAACTCGAGTTCTCTAAGGTGAGTGTCCAAGGAATGGAACAGGTGATATTCGGACGGTGCAATGTCCGGGGAGTATGGCGGTTGCAATAGTGTTTTCCATCCAAGGCGTAGGATGGTGTCACGGGTCAATCTAGCCATGTGGGGCTTAGCGTTGTCCCGTAATGGGAGAACCCCTTAGCGATTGAGAAGTGCTGGCTCCAGGGTTTAGAGTTTTTCTTGAACACGGCTCAACTGCTGACAGTAGACAGTTGCATTAATGTTCTGCTCTGACAAGCCGGCAACAGTTCCCGATGCACGATGTCGCGAGCAGTCCACCAAACACACAGCAGGGCTTTCTGCTGCATTACTGGTTTTAGTTGTTTTGGAACCAGTTCATGGGAATTTAACCAATGATGACGACTCCATGGAGCTTCTCATCACATGTCAACATCCTGTCCAGAAATGGCTCCTTCCTCAGACGAGACAGCAAAGAAACACAGGTGTCTGCTCGCGTAGCCTTCTGGCCCGGAGTTAATTCATGTGGGACCAACAGACTCAAATTGTAGTGCTTCCCAAGTTGATGGAGGTGCTGCCGGATGGTTTCTCCACTCACATTGAATGTTAGCCCCAGTTCCTCACAGGTCTCTCCACTGTACGCCTCAATTGCTACCTGAAGATTTTCATTTTGTACATGTGTTGGTCTTCTGGCAAGTGGTGCGTCTTTCGTGAGTGTTTTGTCACCGTCCTTAAACTTTCTAAACCACCCTTGCACTGTCTGCGTAATCACAACACCTTCACGAAAGGCCTGAGATATCTTCCGCCCCGCTGCAATGGCGTTTGTCCCAAGTTTGAACTCGTACAGCATACACGCCCTTATGACGCTCTGTGGAGGTTCCATATTCACTCTGTCCTTACACAAGTTCACGTTGTAACTGAACTGCCACAAGCAGGTAGAATGTTGGATATACCAACACCAACATCTGACCTTCGCCTTTTCTCCATTCGCATTCAACTCGCGGTGTGAGGATCAATTGAATACAGACCTCCACAAAAAGCGACAAAACTTTCTTGGTTACCTTTATATATCTCACAGGACATAATATGTTTCGTATAGAGAATATGTCTATATTAAATTTAAAGTTTTAATATCTCGAGTTCCGGAAGTCGGAATGTCAAAAATCCTTCAGATTCGTGTTCCTTGTGATCTAGTTTACGAAATATATAAAAATTAGGTTTACTTCCGTGGTCACTTTATGTTGGAATATCTCGAGTTACGAATGTCAAAATTCCTTCAGATTCGTGTTCCTCGTGGTCTACTTTACAAAATATGTAAAAATCAGGTGGGGCCCAGTTTGCTTCCGTGGTCATTTTATATTCGAATATCTCGAGTTCCGAAATTCGAAATGTCAAAGTTCCTTCAGATTCGTGTTCCTCGTGGTCTAATTTAAAAAATATATAAAAATAAGGTGGGGTTCCAGTTTGCTTCCTTGGTCACTTTATGATCGAATATCTCGAATTCGGAAATTCGGAATGCCAAAATTCGTTCAAATTCGTGTTTCTCGTGGTCTAATTTACAAAATGCATAAAAAATCAGGTGGGTTCCAGTTTGCTTCCCTGCAGCCTACTTTTCAAACGAAACTGAGATTTCCAGAGTGTACATTTTGCTTCAAACTGAGTTCTGCCGTGGCTAACATACGTAAATTTGCTTCTATAAGAGTCGTTAAAGTTACACTTGAAATTGTCGTTCGGCATACTTGTAGCTTATGTAGGCATGAAAAATTCAAGTATGTTTGTCACAACATCTACAAACGAATATTCATTCGTATAGAACCTCCAATACATTACATTAAAAAGACATGAACTACACAAAGAAAACTATTGTGCATTAGAGCAGATCTCTTATTAGCAAATTGCCCTACACCTGCACACTGCTCAGATAGCTCACAGCCTGAGCCTGAGCGCGAGTCCAAATTTAACTCAATCGCGATTAAGATTGTCAGAGGTGTAGCGGTTTACGTTGAATATACCAACACTTTATCCATTAAGTCGTCTTAGATTTTTCTTCAATCCCAAAAAGCGGGTAGTTTTTCGTGATTAAGATACGTTTAATCGAGGGACGAATATAGAACCTGAAAATCGGGTGGTAGCCGCAAAAATCGGGTAATATGACAACACTAAGCTAAATAGAAAATAAAGTATATCCCTATTTAAGATCACTACACCTGCAACTCATGAAATCCAACTTGAAATCTCATCCACTTAGACTGAGATCTATATATATAAAAGAGAACGTACAAATCCTTTGTTAGTTCATCACGCTAATACGGCTGAACCAATTTCTTTCATTTTTGGGGGGTTATTAAGATTTGGACCCTAGATGGTTTTTATCATATCACTTTAATTTTCAATTACCAGTGTCTTGAGATAATTGACCATTCAAGTGTCCATAACGTAGAAATCCTTTGTTAGCTCATCATAGCTAAATCTAACCGTATTTATATGCAACCCACATGACCGTGTCCCTCGGCGGGTTAACATAAATGACAGGCGATATAATGTTAACATTTACTGCAATCTTCTATGGTTTTTATCATATCACTTGAAAGCGAAAAAGTAAAAATTATCTAAGTAACAAAGTTTATTGCGTTCCGGGGTGACCCCAGCGAAGCGGGGTGAACGCTGCTAGTATTTTATATTATCATTACTCTTTTACCTTGTTTTTAAATAGTACTGCCACTCTTTCTTTTGTTAACAAAAAAACGCCACCTCCTTTTCTTAAAAAAAATAAAAGAAAAAATTTAGATCGCAATACATATTTTATTGTTGATTTGTTGCCACTCCGATAAATGTGAATGTTGTGGTTTTGCATGTGTTGACAGGTTTCTTATCGCAAGACCCAGATACCTGCAATAGTTCACACGTGAAAGGAACACCGATCATATTTTATTCTATATCTTTTTACTTCCCAATAACGATAGCCGTGCCTCTTTGTGAGAAGCTGCAACTTATTTTTTTTTTATTCTGCCAATTGTAAAAGTGTACTAAAAAAGAATTTCCTTACACATTAAGCAGGCACGTAGCCTGGATTTCGTTAAAGGGGGGGTCGGAGACATGAAATACTATGGTTATCACACCAGAGTTCGATTATTCTAAACTATTTTATTGGTAACATACATTGGTTCGTTTAGTCAGGATTTCGTAATGGGGGGGGGGGAGGAAGTATGACATGAAATATTGAGGTTATCACACCAGAGGCTTGATCAATCTAAATTATTTTAATAGCAACAAATATTGGTTTGTTAGGATAAGAAAATGAGGACATGTTAGTAAGTATTTTAGTAACAAACTACGAAGAAATCTAGAATAAAAGAATATTAAAAAGATTTTTAAAAATTTTACAATATCTATAATCCTCCTTCTGTTCATTCAAATATAACAATTTTCCTTTCATTATGACCTCAACTATTAAAAAAAGTACGTATCCAATAATGTAAAATATTTTATAATATCTGCGTTCCTTTTTCAGTTGAATCAAATGTTAACAGAACTTGCTTTCCACATAACTTTGTGTTTCTATTTTTCCGTCGACTACTGTCTGTTCCAAATGACAAGTTAAAGGAGCAGTTGAAAACCATTTCTGAAATAATGTTTGATACCCTATAAAGAAGCGATCATGAAAAATTATTTTTATTTTTCGCTATTATTTTTAACGCTGATTCTTCCTATTTCTCGTTTCTTTTTGATTCATCCTTCGTTATGTTTTTTTTAAAAATTCTGGTCTTGAAGGGGGGGGGGTCCGGACCCCCCGGACCAACCCCTTTGCTACGTGCCTGCATTAAGACATTTTAAGAAAAAATATCTTCTTTCCCCTCTGCAAATTTTGATCATTTCTTCCCTACGCCGAGGGAATTTTCCCTCCATCTGGCAACTGTGAGTCGAAGATGGGAAAGATTCTTTGCTGTTTTCTCGTCGTTACTTGATATTAGTGCTGTCAAAGTTTTGTGACTTTTGCAGTTTTCGGTTTTGAGAAAACCGGTTTTCTGAAAACCGAAAACCGCAAATGCGGTTTTCAAAACCGACATTTCGGTTTTATGAAATTTCACTTTTTTCAAAACTCGGTTTTCGGTTTTTTCAAAAAACGATTTCGACAGCACTAGTGTATAAATCACGCATATTTCAGCAGCTTGCTTTGTACTATAACCTTCTTGAACCAAAACAAGAACTTTGCTTTCCGAGCTCTGTTTCTCACCCATTGCACCAACGGTGTCACGTCAGAAGGGCCCGGACAAAAGGGCGAGGACAAAAAGGCCCGAGTCAAAACGGCCCCGCGTCAAAAGGGCCCCGGTCATAAGGGCCCGAGTCAGAAGGGCCCCACGTCAAAAGGGCCCCGCGACAAAAAGGCCCAAGTCAAAAGGACCCCGCGTCAAAAGGGCCCCGGTCATAAGGGCCCGAGTCACAAGGGCCCCACCTCGAAAGGGCCTGGGTCAAAAGGGTCCCGCGACAAAAAGGACCGAGTCAAAAGGGCCCTGCGTTAAAAGGGCCCGGTCATAAGGGCCCCAATCAAAAGGGCCCCGCGTCAAAAGCGCCCCGGTCATAAGGGCCCGAGTCAAAGGGGCCCTGTCAAAAGATGCCGGGTCAAAAGGGCCCCCAGCAAAAGGGCGCGAGTCAAAAAGGCCCTGCGCCAAAAGGGTTCCAGAGTCAAATGGACCTCGCGTCAAAAGGGCCTCACGTCAAAAAAACCTGAGATATAGCCTGAAAAACATGAGAAATATAAAAATGCGTATTAGATTAAAAGTATTCAGTGGACACCACCTGATTTGTGTTGAAAGAACGTACATGTGGATCTGTATACAGTGTTAGTCAAAGTTATTACGACAGCCCAGTTACGATTCATGTGAACAGAGAAAAGTGTTGCAGGGAGGTATTGATCAGTGCCGTGTCATGGTGCGGGTGAGCGGGGCAACGTCCCTGGCTGCCGAAGTAAGGCGGAGCAAAATTCGGGAGTAAGAAATAAAAGGAAAGAAAAGAAAAGGAAAAATTACTGTTATGTATTGTTTGAGATTATCGTTATATTTGTATACACTTTCTTTCGTGAAATAGTATTTGAGATCACTCCTCTACTCTCCACCTAGTATATCAAAGTTGGTACTGAGTCCAACTCCCTTAAGCCTCAGTAACGGGACGTCTTCGGCTTTACTGGTTCGAAGATGATGCGAAAGTGCACTAAAAGTCTCAACAATGGGGGCAGACTCGTATTTCAGAGGTAGAGCTTGTACTGGAAATCGAAACCCAGGTAACATATGAAGACTGTGAACTGAATCCAGATAGGGAGAGATAGCATGACTAAATGACAAGAGACCATTTCCTTTGTTACTTTTTATTTATAAAAATAGAAAAAAAGTAAAAATGAGAATACAAAGAATTTTACAACTCGGTTACTTGCAATCACAACTTTAGATTATTACTACATAACATCTATGGGCACATCCCGTACATTGCCAAACTGGTGCTAAGCCGCGATTGATTGAAAATAGTAAATTTGATAATTCGCACTTGCAACTTGCATTGGCCCAAAGGGGAAATGATAATTTTCGAAGTGGAACTTGGTCTCATTGTTTCTTAAGTAGAAATTTATGTTGATCCCTAACAAGTCTCAAGGTGCTTGTCCCGTATCGGGGGGAACTTAGAAAAATAATCACATACCTGTTCTTATAGCGAGCGTCCGGAACGAAGATCCAAGAACACTAGACGAATGCTGGAAACGATCAACTTGAGCTCGGCGAAGGGCCCCGCTTTTATAGCGACTTCGTCCCACGCATTTTCTGCTAGTTATGACGTAGCTCGAAAGCTACGTCACGAGCCTTGACGAGCTTGGAGAAGCTTCTTCACGCGCATGCTCAATAGTGGCCAAGACTTCTAGTTTTTCTATGATTTTCCCCCATCACGCCGGGGCTGAAGTATCTATTTTACATTTACTAATACATTTTTATTTCACGCATAGCTCCAAATACATAATGTTTTTATGTACTTATCGCTTGCGTGGTGTTAACTAAATTTACAGCCGCGACCCGGCGCTGTGATTTAGGTAAATCAAAGCCAGGGTCATACCACTATTACACGCGTGTGGGTTGGTGTCAATGAGGCATCAGATTGCTAATACAATCAAAACCTCACCTGACTCCGTTCTCCCTTTCTCTCTTTCTCTGCAACACACACAATTAGAAAAGCGCGGGCGTCTCGCCCCTTAATTTGAGTCCGGCTTAGGACTTCGAAGCTTAACTGTGTAACAGTTATCCGCCGACCTCAAAAAAAAAAAATAATAAAATAAAATAAAATAAAATAAAAATAAAAAAATGTAGAAAGTTATCTTCCTAATAAACGGTTATCCAAGGCAAGTTGCTGGGATTTAAAGGGTTAATATAGCACGGGCCTTACTTAAGGCGCTAAGGAACCAAACAAAAAAAGAAAAAAATCTGAGAATCTGGAAATTATGAACGAATGAATTACAAGAGAGCGGGATTGTAAGATTTCATGTGTTTCGACTATACTACGTTTAAATGCTACAATAGTTTTATTAATAAAATAGTAGATTAGAGAACCATGTCTAATATTACTTTCAGTAGAATAGGTACATAGTATATACGAAGCTTTATGATTTGAACTTTGTAGAATGAAACCTTACAATCATGGTATCCTTCTAGCTTATAATTGCTAAGAGGTTTCGTGTGAAATCAATCTAGTAGATTTTTTTTACCAATTTCTAACCACAGTATTAAGCATAACTTTGAACCAATTTCGAGTGCAAACGTTAGTGCCATAAAGAAAATTAAGATTTTGTGGATAAACTGATTTGCTAAGTACAATCACAGCTACTAGCAATTAATGAGTGGAAAATAGTATATAATTGAATTACAGATACGTGTAACCAATGTTCTTTGTGTAGAGAGTCACACGTGTTAAATGTGATTGTCTCAGCTAAGAACATGATTCAGCAAAGAAAAATAAATAAAAGGTCAAAATTAAGTACACTCAAGAAATAGCGTGAGGCGCTTTAAAGTTTGACTGAGCTGAACAACAAAATTAGAAGAGCAGTTTTCCTTGTCTATAGTATAAACCAAATGGGAAACACATAATGATATAGAATAGTACACTTGACCGTTTTTGCCTTTTTTCTTAAAACCTTGCGGGGTTGTGCCTTACAATTAGTGAACAAAATTCATTATGTCGTTTCAATATATCACGTATAGGCGATACTCTATTTTCTTATAAAACAAGAATCAAGTGAATATTGAATATTTATGGCATATAAGAAAAATATAACTTGAAAAGTATTTAAGTACAATGTTACACATCCTGTAATACATTTCTCGTAATACAAGAATCAATTGCATGCTAAAAACTTAAAGCGTGTATGTAATATAACTTGAATGTGATATTGTATGTTGAATAATGAGCAACTAACGATTAAGAAACAATGCTTACTAAATTTTTCGAGTTCGTTTATAGACGTTTGATATTAAAATTAAATCTACCATTATTGGTTATTCTATCAATAAGTATCTTACTATCAATTGCAGTAAGTGTAATATATTCCAATCTTACTGCATAACTCTGTTCTATACTAGTGATCAAAGTAAATTATTTTTTTTAATTATTACACCTTGATTTTGTTTTTCTCATCCTGTGTGGTATGCATCATGCCGGACACATCAACATTTACGTATACTGGCAATATACAGACATTACAAACTCATTAGCGCGCTTTAGCGCACCTAGAGATTAAATACAAAAAAATATGGATTTCCTTTCTATGAGAGGTTCTGTCAGCAAGAGGGAGACTGAATAGTTGAAGAACTGACCCTATGGTTAGTGTGTTAGCCTATGCCCTAATGGCCTACGGTAATAACGGATACAAATTCTAATGGTCAGGGGTGCAGTTACATTAACCATACTAGAGTACGTTTTTTTAAAGGGACTGTACAAGGAAACGCTATACAGTTTCTTCGTAATTAGGGGGAATGTTTGGTGGGTCTATAGGTTAGTATTGTTAGTTTTCTTATTCTTATTATTATTAGTATTTGCATTTTATTTTATTTCTCTAAATACAAAACGAAGTCGAGAAGGAAATCTACGACGTACTGTTACAGGGATCGTGTTCCATCATGTTGGTCGTTCCTGTTGTTTTTATAGGTTGGATTTTTAAACACAAAAGTTAACCACAACAAAAGCTATGGTTGAGCTAGAAGATTTTGCTTCTTATTTTATTTTATTTTTTTAAAAACACCGGAAGTATGTTCCGTTCTTTCTTTTAATTCAAATAACCTTGACTGATAACAACCATATGTTTCCGTCTGTGGTGAACTTTCCTGTTTCAAACCTTAAACACATATTGTAAGTGATTTAGTTATTCGGAGAATAATTCTACATAGATACTAAATACATGGATATATATATATATATATATATATATATATATATATATATATATATATATATATATATATATATATATATATATATATATATATCCTGCCGTTGAGCAACAGTTGAATGCAGATATGATTAATTTCAATGTGCAGTGGATAATTCAATAAAATACTTCCTTGTTCTTTCTCTCTTTGTTTTTGACAAAAGATAAATATACAGGGCTTACAACGTAGTGGAATGAGAATGTGTAGATACGATTACCATGCTCACATATAGGCTTCTTCCATTGTCTGAAACGAACTTCTGCTTTCACTTGACCAAATAATAGGAATGTGAATTACATATCATGCAACAAATTGCAATGGTTTTGGTACATTATTATTGTGGTTATTACATTGAACTTGAGTTATTCCGGGTAACATTTCAGTCTCTTGACGTTTGCTGTTTGATTATTATTACAATCTTCTTATGATTTGTCACAACGCCGATTTGAAAGAGTTTTTATTCCTTTTGCTTCGAGTATTATCACTTGTCCAAATTTTGTGTTTGTACTGGTACGAGAAGAGTTTTTCACCTGTAAGCAATGAACTGATGTAGGTAAATAGGAGTCTGTCTGTAGATAAAAGAGATTTCCTTGTCACTGCAGAAGTTTATAAGTTTTCGTACACAGAGAACGTTCTGTATCCGGATGGAGGTTCAGATTTTAGATAACCGTTGTCCACTAACAAAAAGTGATGGATCGAAGAATAAAAATAATCGATTTCCATATCGTCCCTCTGGATCAGCTCTGGATGGGGCCGACAAGCTGTGATCTGGATCCTTGGGTATCTCCAGATACTAGGACTATGGGGGCCTTAATCTAGGCATCACACTGGGAAGGCAATGAAAAGAGATCTGCAATCAAAGAGACTATTAGACTACATTATCATTAATGCTTTACATAATAACCATTGGCTTATGCGGAGTACTTGTTTATATAGGATGGTCCACTGTATCTTTCTCGTAATTGTTCATTATGTTTTTTTTTAAATGAGGCTGACCACACACCAGTTTAGGAAAGGTATAGTGATCGATGGAACCTGCGTAGGTTACCAATATTGATGCTATCTGAAAGTAAGAATCGAATAAGGAAATGTTTTTATCCAGATGTCCTGAGTGTGCTGTCCACACATTGTCAGAGTCTAGGTATAGATACCTGTTTAAATACTGTATGTGATTGTATTAATATCACAATGAGATTAAGAATCAATTTTGTACCATGAACAAATTAAACAGGAAGCCTGGAAATAAGTGTATGTGCGCGGACCACACATTACTATTAGGATGTCTCTTGTGTTCAAGCTGTGATGGTGCGAAGATAACGATAACACCATGGTAGAACAAGTTCTTCACAAGATGATTGATGTACCTAACTTGGTCTGTTTCTTCGTGAGTGGAATGATAATGATGGAGGAAAGTGGATTATCAAATATAATTTTCATTTACTGGAGTGATTAATGGGTGATGAGTCATATGGTGAGTAAATCCAAGGTACTTTACAAGATGGGCAATACCTTGTTTGTTATTAAAATGTCGGGACGTAATTGCCTTATTGACATACATTTGTCGTATATTTTGTTTTCAGAAGTGGTTAGGTTGAGGAATAGAGTGTTAAGAGGAAGTTTGAATTGAGTCAGCTTGGCGGAAGTTAGCTAATTATACAGCTTGGTATAATGATATGTGGTTTGTAAATTACCAGCTCAGCTTACGAATGTTCGGAGAGAGGGGAATAAAGGGGGTTTTTGCATCGCAACTGAGAGAGAATATCTAGTATACTGTTACGGACGCCAGCTAAGCACTTCAGACCAGGGACATCTTAACATTGTCAGATAAGTATATTTGCTATTGTTTCTAAATTAGAGGATAGGAGGATTATCTACGTAGGAGGATTATCTACGTTTTTTTTAAATTGAATTTTTAACAAAGCTAAAACTTAACGAGTTGATGCAATGCTTTTAAGTAACTTAGTGAACCATAGGACTATTAAGCAGATCTTAGATTCAACAAGATTTAATTAAATTTCTTTATACTTTTGCAATTATGCCAGTTAGGAGATAGTTCCAACGTATCTTCAAAATTTATGTCAATTAATTAAACTAAGAATTTAAAACATTTCAAGAAAGCTGATATAAATTTGAAACATGTAATATTTCATAATTGAAATTCATTTCTAGGTTTATTCCTAATTACAACTTGTGTACGTATAGTGTTTAAGATAAGACGTATCTCACAATAGGGCATAACAAGCATTGAGAAATTCTCAGTTAACGTGCATATTTTTTCACAATTGTATGCTGATTTTCCTTTTTGTTTTTCAAAATAGTGTCTCACTAAATCTTTGATGATATGTTGTCTCAATTGTTATAGATTTCTTGAATTAATATTGTAGGGTTTTGAGCTTTGGTGCAACGTTGTATAGTTAATTATTGACAAATTAGGCCCTCAGAGCAGGAGGCAGTCTTATCTTGTGCACATTAGGCTTTGTTCATTATATCTGCATACCTTTGTAAGTAGCTAGTAAAAATGACAAAGAAAAATATCAAATTTCTTTTAGAAGTAAATGGTTAATTAAATGATAAAAATTAATAACTTTTAACAAAACATAAAATGGAAAATGAATACTCAGTTATCTACAATGCGCAGGTTCATTCACTTCTCTCACCTGGGCAGGCGTCTGCTGAAAGGCTCCTAGAATGAAAGTTCTGGAACGAAAGATTCTCACACACAAAATAGTATTAAAAATCGAACCCGGGGACTCGAATATGTTCGTAGTGTCCCGACTACTTATTAGTCGAAATTTAAAGAACTTGTTAGTTAAAAATTTACCGGATTTAATTAGTAGTTACATTTATCTGATTTCTACACTATGCTAATTATTAAGTATAATAACAAACGAGTTTAAATAAGTTCTTAACTTTGTGGTTCATATTTTTCAGCTTGTTGGGGTATACTTATCATCTTTGCTCGAGAACGCAAAGGAAAGAGAAATGGGGAGACTTATGTTTCCAAAGACAATATGGGGAGGTCTCCCGTTACCAGAAGAATTTCTTGAAGGAGATTAACAGAGGAGAAAAAGTTGGTAAGTATTATCTCCCTCAGTTATTAGTGTATTATCCTAGAAGTATGCATTTTCAATTACTGCACTTCAAGTTACCAATTCGTTTAGCTATTGAGTGTTAACATAGTTTAGTGCTGAACTCGAGTGCAACGAAAACGAAGTTCGTATCCTGGAAGTATTCCATACAGATTTTTTTTTTATTATCACTGTATTAAGTGATAGCCACAACGAAAGATAGTGTCCGAAGTTGCAGTTTAACAGTGATTACAAGAAGTGCGTTTTGCATTACCGATAGCTGAAGTCGATGCTTCCGATAGTCTACTGCTTTGTGTGACTTCGATAGCTGTGAATTTAGTAATTGTAAAAAAAACGATGTTTACTATAGTTTTGAGCGTGTCACGCATACATAAAGTGCGTAAGTCGGGTTTCGATCTCAGACTTATCTGTTTCCTTTCAAAGGTGGAAGCGATTGTATAAGTGCCACTACTATCCATTTCATAAAGATAGGCCCCTGATTTCGTAATGCTGCCGTGACGTTCAGTCAAAACTTATATTGCATTGTTGTACCTCGTTGGAATTGCTGGAATATTGTCTTTTCAATACTTAAGACATAAAAATTTTCTTTGTACTATGTAGTGAGAAAAAAATAAAAATTAATGAAAAAGTGCGTATTTTTTCGTACTTTTTTGGTAGATCAATGTTTATAGGACTATATCTCAGAAAAGAGATCACGTGAAATAATTTCCTGTGTACAATATGTAGATGCATCCATTAACTGTAAGTTGTGAAAATTTCAATTTTCATCACTTGATACTTTTTGTGTAATTAAAACAAATGTACAACGCTCTGATCTCCTTTACCATGCTAGGTAGAGAAACGTACAAAACACTGTTCGAAAATTTGGAAGTCTAGTGTTCCAAATATTTGAAACTATTAACAAAAAAGGTTTAGTTGGTAGAGTATTTATTTTTTTTAAATTTACTTTAACATATTCTCTGCGTTAAGCGGTGAGCCATGTTGCAGCCCAATCTTTAAATTCCCCGCGCTTATATGAAGATACAGCATACAGTAACTGGAAGTGCGGCACCGCTGTCATACAGTGTTGTCGCGTTCAGGAAGCCTGTAGCGCAAAGCCTACTTCATAAGAATGTAATAGGAAAAAGTATTTATTATAACCTTTCACAACATCATAAAAATAATAATAATGCATTACACATCTCAATGTAATCGAAATAAAACGTTGAAACATCCAAAAACTCATCTCTTAATGGGTTTGTTGACTCATCGCTGTTCCTGCTATCTTCCTGAACACTTATTAACAATGGCTCCATTTCTACCTCAAGATCTATCAGTATACACACTTTCCAGCTTACGAACATATTAAACGTTAGAAAGAAATATAGCCTTGGTAATCACGTGTTCACCCAAGTTCTGCGATGAATTCCTCTGCCGAATGTACAGTAACACAGAATGGGTCCTTTGTTTTCTTTCAACAAAAGAAAACAATGCAATGATTAGCTGACGAGGGCTGTATTTGCGTCTAATCACGCACTGATTACGTCTTCAACACTTCCCTTCGGTTCGTAAGCGTCGAAAACTTACACACTCACTCACACCATATGGGTTCATTGCAATGAGACGGACGAATGGGCATTTATATTTCCTGAGTATATCTCGTGCTATATATATATATATATATATATATATATATATATATATATATATATATATATATATATATATATATATGGATATTCCTTTACGAGCGACGGTATTACAAAAAGAAAAGGCAAAATTTTTAGCGATAATGAAATTGTAGAACTGATGAATGACTCCGACTCAGACGGTTATGAGTTAGTAATGAATAGTAATGACATTGATTATTCTGTGCACAGTGGCGTATTCGGGAGTGAACAAGATAGTAACTCTGTTTCAAGTGAACCTGAGGCTGCGCTGGGAAAGAATGAAAAGAAAAACGTGTCGTTCCTATTCAAAGACAGATTCTGATGTAGCTTGGAGCGATAAAATTCAAGTAAACGCAAAACCCCTATTTAGTGGTGTCCCGGGAATGGATCAAAATGCTGGGCTATCTACAGAGTATTCCGCATATAAAGTGTTTCAGCTGTTTTTACCGATAAAGTTTTATAGTTTAAAAAAAAGTTGAGTTGATTTCGAGTGGACTATATGAGACGCAGACCTACTGATAAACGTGGAATCCAAACTAACTTTTTGCATCCCTGGTTTATTGCCTGATATATAAAGTTGAACTTTGCGTGGGAAAGTGCTTCGAAATGTACAACACTAAAGAGAAGTACTGGGACTCCTAGATCTGAAAACAGATTTTCTGTGACGTGTAAACTCAATATTACATATCAACTAAGGTTGTATCGTATAATAAAGTTTGTGCTTGTATTTGTTTCTGTGCAAGTGAATTTTGTACTGCATGCAGTAAGTGAAAAACTGACAAAAAGCAAATTTTCGAGGACCATCACATGCAAATCGAAACAGAATAAGAGTTCGCTTTTCTAATTTTGAACATTTGGCACATTTACTGTATATCCTGTTAATTTCTAAGAAATTGGTTTAAAATCTGTGGAGACATAAAATTTTAAAAATATCTCAAAACAGTGCCGGACAGTGTGCGTGACAAGTTTAAATACCCATCCGGCTGAGAGTGTATACGCGCCAGGAAAGTGTGGCAACGTAGCACTCCGTATAAACTGCGATAGCGAAGGGCGCAAAGCTGAGAAAATCATAATGTCATATTTGTGATTGTTTATTTTTTAAACAAGTCAAAACAGTTTGGTTGAAAAAGCTACTTTAAGATCTTTCTAAAAGTTTTTTTCAGATTGTTAATGCACCGCAGCAATTCAGAGATAATGATGTCTCACTTTTTACTGAATAACAAGAAAATTACTACGTGTTGGGTAATGAAATTTTCAGAACTCACAGGTAATATATGCATCTACATATCGTGTACAGGAAATTATTTCATGTTGTCTCCTTTCCGAGATATAGTCCTATAAACATTGATTTACCAAAAAAGTACGAAAAAATACGCACTTTTTCATTAATTTCTATTTTTTTCTCACTACACAGTGCAAAGGAAATTTGTATGTCATAAGTATTGAAAAGACAACATTCCAACAATTCCAACGAGGTACGACAATGTAATATAAGTTTTGACTGGACGTCACGGAAGCACCGCCAAGTCAGGGGCCTATCTTTATGAAATGGATAGTAATCACCGGAAGTTGAGATCATTTTCACAACGATATTAATTTTGACAGGAACATTCCGGGTCTCGAACTCGGGACCCCTAATGTAGATAGTGATGATATGTGCTAAACTAAGTTTCTATTGAAAGTATTTAATTCTAACCTACCTTACACATAACAAATTCGATTATAAACTTGAGCTCGTGCGGAGCGATAATTTAGATATAGGGAAAGGAAGTAGTTCATCGGGGGATCGAACCAGAGGTCGTTAAGAACCAATTGCTCAACTGAGACTACGAGGTATCCCAATCGTGATGATTTGTTGGGCAACATTATTATTATTATTCGTCTCGTTGTAATTTCATTCCCCTATTTTTTTAATAATTTATATATTTTCTCGTTGTAAATGTTGGTGTGTTCTTCGATGTTGACGCTACGCGCAACCATCCTGAGTCCTTGTTAGCAGCTGGGTTCACTTTCGTCACCTGATAAGAGGTGATTTCTTTTAGTTTTAACGCTGAATGAGAGGCGGGTTTTGAGGAACTATCCGCGAACATTTTAAGAATTACATTAATCAAATGATATTCGATTAACTTTTAAGTTTGAAAGAGTACTACTTTTGTTTGTTTGTTTTGACAATTTATTTCACTTAAAATTATAATTAACGTCAAGTTCTTAAATTTATATCCTAAAGTTCGTATATCACTCTCACGTATTATGTGATTTTGACTTACCGTGTGTCAACGGTGCTGTGCGCTGTTGTGATGTGATGTTTTCCACCTATCAAGCAGGGCCGCTTATGGAGGGGGCCACCAAATTTGAAAGTCTCATGACTTCTAGTTATTAAGTCTTTTGTTTGGTTTAATCATAAGTTTTATTCTGACTAGAATTAAGTTATTTTATACCAGATTCATTAAAAACAAGTTGACAGATCTCGAGTGTCCGTAATATGTGTCATGTAAATTATGAAAGATTCTATTATTCGATTATTGAACCTCATTACGAAATGATGTACACGTAATGATTCTCTTCCAGTGTTTTATTATCATTATTATTATTATTATTATTATTATTATTATTATTATTATTATTATTATTATTATTATTATTATTATTATGTGCAAGTGATAGCGTGATTTAATACCACTCTGCGTTGTATTATCAGCGTTGTGTGCCTTTTAATCAAACCAAGCTAAGATTTTACTCATATCAAGACAGTTACACAGGGATGATTGAACAACACGAGTATAGTGGTGTAGTGGTAAGACCACATCTAGGAAGTCACTACAGCCCACAATGATGTTATTCATGTAACCGTTACTTTACATAACAGGTCGATAATTAATATAATCAAGTTACAATAATTGAACTAGTAGCGGGTTCTAGCCCATTACCCAATGCAGGGAGTACATAAAAAAGGGGCCTTGAACTACACCCAATGTCCTTACGAATTACATATAGTAACCTTAACACTAAGTATACTAAGATTAATGGTTTTTCTAGCAATAGATCAGCTAACATGTTTAACTATTTACAATCCTTGATAAACTATTCAACTAGAATGTTGACAATGACATCAAGAGGTCGTCATACATAAGTTTAGCTTGCCGCAATGAACAAGAGATAGTGATACAATATGATACTACCAATTAATTCGATAAATATTATTAATGTCCTTATAACTGAAAACATTATTCTAGAATGAGCATCAGCTTTAATGAGCATAACTGTTAATACTTGATCATAATTCAACATGGACATAACTAAAGGTAGTGTAATCTTACTAACTAAAGGTAGCGAAGTATAGTACACAGGTAGCTATTTACATTCTTTAAAAAAATGAATGGTCGATACATATATAATTGTAAATGCATTATGTACAATATGCGCAGTATGCTAGTACATTGCCGTAGTTTGCCAATCTCTTAGCAATTTTACAGCAGCATAAGGTCACTTGTGTTCACCCAGAAGGGTCGCAGGAAAATTTCACGTATATGCATGTGGTGTTCACAGCAGCAGCAGAAAAGCATAAAAGAGACTAAGGCGTATTTCTTCCCTATTTTTGTTTTTATTTTATTTTATTTTATTTTTATTTGTTTTTATTTTTATTTTATTTATTTATTTATTTTTTTAAAATTTAATCAATACTCTTCCCGCCTGAACTACGCGGAAAAAAAATTAAAAAATAATAATCGCTAAATAAGCTCGAAAGAAAGACAAACGGGGTAAGGCGTGTGTGGAGTACACAAAGGCAGGGGAGTGCAGTATCACTCGAAGAGGGAGAACAGACGGAAGCGTATAAAAAGCTAGAGGGAGATTAGCGCCTCTGGCAAAGAGAGGAGAGCAGTAACGCAAAAAGAATG
Source organism: Thermobia domestica (assembly GCF_964235325.1). Taxonomy (NCBI): domain Eukaryota; kingdom Metazoa; phylum Arthropoda; class Insecta; order Zygentoma; family Lepismatidae; genus Thermobia; species Thermobia domestica. The sequence goes on from NC_137460.1 coordinate 169,124,063, forward strand.
ATACTGTAGGAAAGAGGAAAGAAGGAAGGGGGGAGGAGGCTGGCCGTCCCTATCGGAGTACCAGTTGGGCACGACAACCACGCAATGGACAAGATCCCTGGATAATATCCTTCGTCCATGTTTAATGGTAGCTCTGGGTCATTTTGTCTATCCACCTCAAAGGCGGTCGCAAGGACGCCCTGACCCAAATGGGGCTGCATAGCGAGTGGGGGCTCCAATGGCGCCTCACCCCCAAATTACACTTGTCACCAAACAATGGGGTCGTACCCATCTGGAGTGCAAATGGTCCCGGGTGCGAGACTGGGGAGGCTACTCATCAGAGGCCCCCGAATCCGGATCCCAGTTACTGGGATTAGGGGAGGTCAGATTCCAATTTAAGTAGGAGTTGTACATCCGCTCTAAGGTGCTGTGGCTACAACGTGTTGGGTCGATCCCATGGTGTGCCACTACCGGGCAGGTAAAGTCAAGCCCCAACGCCGGATATGCGAGCCAATGATGCCAGGGATTGGGGCACACCACCTCCAGGTCCATAAACAGGCGCTTAGGGAGCTTAACCTGGAGTAACTCGGTGGCGGCCTTGCCGTACGTAAAAATGACCGTCCCATAAGGGACATGAGTCATTAACCTCCCCAGTAGTCCTCTAGGAGGTGGTGACCAGCATTAAAAGCGGTGTGGGTAGTTGCTTCGTGTATTGCTACACGGAGCTGGTTTGCGTAGGAAAGGTCAGCTATAGAGGAGAAAGAAGTAGCTAGGAGGTAGTTGTCGATGTCATGGACGACAGGGCCGTCCATGGGGGATTCATTAATCACTAAGAAAGATAGTTCATATGGGATAAAGAGATTGGGGTCCAAAGTGACCCCAGCAATAGAAAGGAAATAAGCCGAAGCAACCGAATTGACATTACCGAGTGGTAAGTGATGTTCGTCTTGATGTCCTTCCGCCATGGCCATGGTTACACGTAAAATTCAGATGATACCCTGGAAAGGAATAACGGGCATAGTTAAAGGAGCCTATGTAAATGTCTGGTGGGGAGAATCAAGCTCCCTTTTTTACACGGGTAGATAACCCAGGTCAAAAGAAAGCGACACGTAAACATTAACACGTGTATCATAAGTAGGAGTAAGTTTGTAGCTGAGCAACAAAAACAAGCAATATTGACTCTGTTTTATTTTCCAGGTTAATGCATTCCTAGACACGAAGAGGGAGAGCGGCGAGTTTTCTTGAGAGAGAAAGAAATAAAGTAATCAGGCGTCGGTAACGGATGGATCCCTGTAATGTGAATGAGGAGTTTGCAGCTGCAACGATGTATACTTAAAGTCGGAGTTGAGTATACGCGGTAATACAGTGATAACTCCACATGTATGTATAAATGTTCGGGATCACTAATAGTAATTTTTCTTTTCAGCTATGTCAACACTTGTATTCCTTATATGTTCCCTGTGATTGTCAGCATATTGTGAGTCTTAGAGGAGAAGAAGAAGGGTAACTCATTCGTGGCCGGCCACATTCACACAAAGAACAAAAAAATATTCATCCCAATATGTTGGCAAAACATTCATTTAGGTATCAACTCGACATAACTTTTCCTGTGACGCGTCTTGGTATGGTAGGTATGGTAGGGCCCTGATACTAACAAAATGACGTGTTTGATCCTCAAATCGGTTTTAGCGCCGCCGACTAAGATGAGTGCCTATTACCCATGGCCTACTAATGCCTCGTACGGCATCGAGGGGAGAGGGGAATGGATCCCAGGAAGTAACTTTTTGTTTCTGATTCTTGAAGAGTATACGATACAGTTTTTATTCATTTCACAACTTTACTGGTTGTAAGTGATCTTTTCGTTGCTGGGTTGGAGTTCAAATTATTCTGAGGGATTGGATCTCGAGTCATAATAATATGTATGTATACCTTTAGGCTCTATCTATAGCTATGTATGTACATGTTTCGATGTGCCAGAGGTCATGTTTGAATACGTGTACTCCACCTTTTAGAGGTCTATGCGATATATGAGATATTCGACACACTCAATAAATAATATACTCCAAGTTTTCTTTTTCTTTTTTTTGGCATAAGTCCGTCTAAATTGAGGCGACTGGGCCTCATGGTCAACCTATACGTTACGCTTAACATTCCTCGTTCTCACTATCGCTAGAAACTTCCAGCACGCGTGAGTTGTCTCGGGGGAAATACTTCTTTAACCTTTCAATGGTTACAATCTGAGTGTGGTTAGGGTTTGCTACTAATTCAATTTTACAGGCATTTGTGGGGGAAATACTCCTTAGGTAATACGGTCCCATAAACTTTGGTGTCAATTTAGGAGAAATATCCTTCTTAGGTAGATAATCTCTACACAATACTAAGTCACCAACTTTTAGCTTAATAGGTTGTCTAGTGCGATCAACTCGTAATTTAGTCTGCTGCTGTGCATGCGTCATAGCCTGCTGAGCTAGCTTACGGATTAACTTTAGTTGTTTCTGATGTTCCTGTATTTTTGTAAATTGATACTGGGTGTCCAACTGAGTGGGAAATCTTGCCTTTTGACCAAAGACAATCTCGTATGGGGGGTATTTTCTAATAGGGGAGGTTGATATATTGTAAGCATATGCACACAATCGGACATATTCTGCCCACTTAGTAGGCTGCTTGGCCGTGTACTTAGAAAATTTGCAATGACCGAGTTAAATTGCTCACACAGCACGCTTGTTGATGGTTTGAATGCTGCAGTTCGTACATGTTTAATATCAAATAAGTCATTTAGTTCGGCCATTATTGTTGATAAAAAATTACTTCCCCTGTCCGTTAACACCTCTTTCGGGGGGCCAAAACGCTTGATTAACTCGTCCAACATGGCTCTAGCCACTGTAGGAGCTTTTATGTTTCGCAGCGGTACTTATATTGCGAAATGGCTAAGATATTCTATCATAACCAGGATGTAACTGTAGCCTGCACTACTATGTAGCGGGCCAAAAATATCCAAACTCCAACGGGAGAATAGTTCCTCTTTTACAGGTAAGGGGTGAAGAAAACCTTGTTTCTTTTCTCGAGGGATGTTCACCCTTTGACATTCGTCACAAGAGCGAACATAATCTTTAACTATTTTCCCCATGTCAGGAAAGTAGTAACGTTCGTTAATTTTAGAGTAAGAGCGAGAGAATCCCGTGTTGCCTCCACACAGCGGAGACGAATGGGCTTCCTGTAGGATGTCGGGGATAGCCTTCTCTGGTATCACTAGTTTCCTATCTTTGTTCATGACACGATATAGAACATCGTCAACTACCACATAGGGTTTTAGAGCACGATCAGTAGGGTTATCTTTCTTCTTTTGTATTAGTTCTCTAATTTTATCGTCCTCTTTTTGCATTGTTCTTATATCTATTTTGGGACATAACACTAGGTTGCACACGTCTACACAATCTTCTTCTTGACCAAATTTGGAAGGTAACTCATCCTTCAGCGGACACCTTGACAAAAAATCTGCGGTCACATTATTGCGACCTTTTACATGTTCAATTGTAAATTGGTAAGGTTGTAAACGGACGGCCCAACGCATAAGACGAGAATTTAGCATCTTATTATTTCTTAGATAACAGATGCCGCAGGCATCAGTCCGAAGAATAAAGGGGCGATCTGCCAATAAAAAGTGGAAATGCAAAATTGTCTTAGTAACATCTAGAGCTTCAAGCTCAACAGTGGAGTAGTTGAGCTCCGCTGGAGACAACGATTTCGAAAAATAGGCTATTGGATGTTCTTTTTTATCTTCCTTAATTTGTGCGACGTATCCACCGATTTCCTCTCGACAGGCATCCGAATAGACTATGGCGTCCTGATTTGGGTCAAAGTGTGCGAGGACTGGAGCAGATATGAGACAAGATTTCAAAGTATCCCATGCTTGTTTCTCGGTTTCTCCAAATTCGAATTTGGCGTTCTTTTTAGTCAATGAAATGAGTGGTTTTGCAATAATAGAAAACCCTTGGACAAAAGCTTGGTAAAATGAACAAAGTCTGATAAAACTACGTATTTCTTTGACTGTAGTGGTGTATGGTACCTTTGATATAGCTTCAGTTTTGGCGGGATCTACACAAATTCCTCGGCTACCGACGATATGACCAAGCACCGAAGCTTCTTCGTAACCAAAGTAACATTTCTTAGGGTTGAGTTTTAGGTTCACATCTCGGAGTCGAGATAGAAAAATTCTCGTTCTCTCTATTAGAGCTGGAAAGGAAGGACCAGGGCAAACCAAATCGTCTAAATAACAGATTACATACTTCCACAAGATGTCACCAAAGATAACATTCATCATGTTTTGAAAAGGGCCGGGGCCGTGGTTAGGCCGAATGGTAATCTCAAAAATTCGAATTTCCCCCGGCTACAGATGAATGCAGTCTTCTCTATATCGCACGGACGGATGAGTAATTGATGGTATCCATTTTGCATGTCTAAGGTACTTTTGAATTTGGTACCGCTTAAGAAGGCTAGTATCTCATCTATGCGCGGCACTGGCACAAAATTTGGCCTTAAAATCCGATTAATACCTCTGTAGTCGATACATATGCGTGGAGAGCCATCTTTTTTAGGTACTATCACAATTGGTGCCGAATATAGGCTCTTACTTTCCCGGATAATATTACTGTCCAACAATTTTTGGATCTCTTCTGCGACTCTCTCTCTCTCTGTTTTGGTGTTTCTCTATATGGGGGGTGAGAAACAGGAATATCTGTGATGACCTCTAAGGGGCACATAAACTTTTCGGTAGCCGCAGTAAGACGAGATTTGTCCCATGCTACAACATCCCTAAATTCCATCAATAAGTCCAGTAACTGGTTTCTTTCTTCTGGGTTTAAGTTTGGACCAATATTTAGAACTTGAGCTAATTCTTCCTTTGTTTGGCGGACTTTTTGGGGTTGTCCAGAGACTTCCACATCGTCTGTTTCATTATTGTTAGTAAGGTGTACGATCTGATTAACGGCCTGCACGTCTTTGTCTGTCTCGTCATGTAAAGACTCAACCTGGGGAACAAGTTTCCCTAAATAAAGGTTTTTAGACAAGGTTCTAGTTCGATCAGAACTATTAAAAATAGTCAGAGTAATATTTCTATTTTCAGTAAAACCTGGTCCCCTGGGGATCATACAGGAGTGCCAATACCGAATTCCCTTGGACGGAATGAATTCCCAAATATGTACGTTCCCGGTTGGTGCGGTAATATCTATGTCATACGAAGCCTTGGACGGCACGCGGACATTTGCTGGAAGGTGCACTTTATAGGTAGTGTCCGGATAGATATCAAAAATTTCGTCGCTCAACCCCAAGGGGTTTGGCACGACCTCTTTCTTAATAGGATCCTGAGCAAAACCCTTCTAGGTCAGAGAGAGTTGCTGGATCATTTACACTTCCTTGCGTTGTCAAAGGTTTTTCTAATGTTTCTAACTGTCCTCTATTTGATTTGTCCTCTACAGGCTTATAAGGCGCCTGTGAGGCCAGGGGAGGCTTTATAGAGTGTTGGTTCTTTTTGCTATATTTCGTCGCATAAAACGCTTTCTTTTTCTTTCTGGAAATAGTCTCTGTATTCGAACCTTCTGTAGAACTAGCTACCAAGGTTCCACTAGGGCCTGGTTGAAGGGCAAGGTTGGATAGATTCTTTTCTCCTTTCCCTAAGTCAGGCGAATTGGTAGGTTCCAGCTCAGGAGCAGGTACCTTGCTTTTCTTAGTTCGTTTACGTCTTGCCTTTTCACGCCTATTAACGTTTCCATTCGTTCTATTCGTAGGCTCCGAGGGAAATTTTGTAGTTTCCCTGGAACGCACGAATACTAGAGATGTAATTTCTTTAGCAGGGAGATTTTGTCTCTTATTAACTACACTAGCAACGGGATTTATGGGATTTCCGGTGACCAACTTTGGAGACGGATCCTTACTCCTGAGTGGGAGGTTCCGTTTCCTATAAGTTTGGTTGTTTCTATGAGGGGGGTTAGAAAAAGCCGGTCGTCTAGTGTTATCGTCTTGTGTCGATTGGGGATCGTTAAACGATCCTTTTACTACTGACGGTGGGTATCGTTCAACATGTGTTAAGTCTAAGGTATGAATTACACCGTGACGATGCCCATTTGTACCTTTTGGGATTGTTGATTGATTGATTTTGAGTTTTGCGTCCCGTTCACCAGCGAGGCTATATGAGACGTGGACCTACTGATTAACGTGGAATCCGAACCACATGAGCTCCCGCCGGGAATCGAACCCGGGTCTCCCGCGCCAAAGGCGCGTACGCTAACCGCTTAGCCACGGAGGAGCTCCTTTTTGGGATTGTGAACCATAGGTCTTCAACATGATTCCCGTCTTTATCTGCTAGCTCCAAGTATTTTGAATGAATTGTTGTGACATACTTGTGCAAAAAATCTATCCCTAAAATAACATCATAGGCGCAAAACTGTGGGTCAACTGTGGGACTATTACGTCTAGAAACCTTCGTTTGGTTGTTTTCAAGTGATCCTTGAAACAACACGCTAATCTCACCACAGGAATGTAATCTGTGGGGTGGGCACCTACGCCACGAAGCTTTACATAACCCTTCAATCTCTCAGTTAGTGGAAATCTTGGGGGTAAGAGGGTTTTCGAAGCCAGCGAAATTTCCGACCCTGTGTCAATAAGGGCTTGTGCCAAGCGGTCTCCTATTTATATCTTGACTGTACAGAGCTGCGCCCGCCCATGGCCAAAGCCATAGGTATTTTGGTGAGTGTTCCTATACATTTTATAACCCGGTTCTGCTACTACTTCGTCTGAGTAACAAGAACTAATCTGTACAAATCCAGGTTGGGTAGTTTATTTAATGCTTGACCAGTCCAAGCGGTCATTTTCCCATATTACGTGATAACTAATCCTCTGACTAACTAATCTTTGTGCTGTCTGATATTTTCTCAGATATTGTATGCACTGTTCGAGATTTTCGCAATCATCCACTTCAAGTATCAGCTTATTTAGGACGTCTGGTAACAAACTCATTTTAGGCTTACTCATCAATTCACTTTCATTAACCCAACCTCGTAAGAATTTCAAATCCTTTATTAAATTATAAATGAACGCTAACGTACTTTCATTGGGTTGTTGTTTTCTTATATCAGCGTCATATTACAATCTTGCGGTGTACTCAATACTAGGAAATGCCTTTTTAAGTTTTTACTTCATCTCGTTATAGCTTAAGGGTGAAAGGTTTGCTATGTCTATTAAATAGAAGGAGAAAGCTTCCCCTTTCAAACAATAAGGGAGATAATTTACTATCTCTGCAGTCGACCATTCGTATATGCTAGCCACTAATTCATATTCTTGCAGGAAAATTTCCACGCATTCATGTCTATTACCAGAGAAGGGGGGAATTTCAACATTTGGATAGATCTTGAATACCTGTGGTTTAGCACCAATAGTAGAATTTTGATTGTTACCCTCGGGAGGAGGGTTGCTAACTTGGTCTGTTCTAACTTTATCTGTAAATTTAGGTTTCTCAAAACTATATGGTATAGATGGCTCGGTAGCCGGACTAGTTTTAATCTCTTGTTCAGATTTTAAATTTATACAAGGCTTATCCTCAGGATCTAATTTTAAAAAAGGCGAAAAATGTGATTTTTGCTTGTCAGAGGTCTTATCTTCACTTGATGAATGTGAAAAGGGCTCATCTTTCAGATCTAAGGACCTGTCTAAAGAAGCCGAGGTGTTGAAATTTTCAGAAACGGACCTATAGTCGGTATCAGTTACGCTTCTATTTTCTAACTTGAAGGTTTGTTCTGGACTAAATTCTGATGTATAAGATCTATTTTGTTCGCTAAGTACTGATTTTTCTGTCTTTTCTCTTTCGCTAAATTCTAATTTCTCCACTGGGGTCGTGGGTGAGACTATGCTGCTAGGTGGCGAAACACTATCTGTAAGGGATCTAACTTTTCCTCTTGTTGGTATTTTTTTCATTTCCTTAGTCGCAGGTGATTCACTAGTATCATTATAGAAACTAAGTTTAGAACTAGTACTAGCTGAAATTTGTAATCCAATATTCTTAACACTGTGAGTTTGTTTGTTAGATTCACTTTGGGTTGGAGAGGTTGAGGGATCGTCTCTATTTTCTACTTCATCTAAACAAATTACTGACGCACCAATTTCCGCGTAATCAAAGATTTTACCAATGTTTTCGTTTATTCTACTCTCAGACCAGGAATCGTTGTCTTCTTCTTCTTCTTCCTCAATTTGCTTCTGGTGGTCGGAATAAACTGAAGGAAAAGCATCATCACTTTTCTTCTCATCGTCTAACAACCTTTGAACTGGGGCAGGGGCGACGAGATCATTTCTCTGATCGGCGTTCTCTGTGGGAGGGTCTTGGTTCTCTGCTCGGGGAGTAGAAACCGTAGGAGGATCCCAATGGTCATATCGAAGCTCTTCTTCGGAGTTCCAAGAAGGTTTTGACTCACCCTCCAGGGATGACGCAGGAGGAGACTCCGGGTTGTCGTCTTGAAATTGGGCTTTCTTCGTTTTGTAATTTCTGCAGTTCGTATCCCAACCAATCGTTTTTCAAAGAATCACCCCCATCTGAATCTGCACTACTAATATCTCCGTTTGACCACTTAACTTTAGTAACTACACTGAGTATGTTATCTATACTGTCCAAATATTGCAGTTTCTCATGGAGGGTAAGGCTATTTTCAAACATGACAGGGTTGGTCTGAGTAGCGGTTGTCCGAATAACTTTAAGTTCACGATCTGTGTCAATCCGGATCATTTTAGGAAACTTATATTATGTCTGAACGCTAACATCTTTCTTTTGGAAAACGTCGGTCTGTATTTCCATATCAAAATTTCCAACTACATTTTCCTCAGGTAATAAATATTCAAAGGGGGCTGAGGGGTCAGCTTGAAAAAGAATACCCAATTTCTCTTCGTCGTCACCTTGGCGACGAACCACTGTGACCTGTACTTTCTTGTTCCGTAATTGTTTAGTTAAAGGACGAATTAAGTTTCCGACTGCAGGGGACAGTTCCGTTTGTAATGAATGCTTAATCTGGTCTATTAATGCTTCATCGTTAGGTTGTGTCACAGAGCGTAATTTATTTTCATGGTTCCCGTCAGGACCCTCAATTTTCTTTTCTCTTGGTTCGGTTCCTGTATTTGCATAAATTGGCTCTTTATTCGTTAAAGTCTGGGGTTCGAGACCAATATTTTCGTAAATTGGCTCTTTACTCGTTGAAATTCGTGATTCAGTATTTAAGTTAGCATATATAGTTCTAGGACCGATCTCAGCATAAACTGTTTCATCACTACTACCAGTACAAAAAGATTGGAAGGTCGGTCTTCGCATTTCTAACGGCGTTGTAGGATCTGATAGTTCGTATTTAATAGGAAAATGTAACGCTACTGGGCTATCTGGTTCTCTTGAGACACCACTATCTTTATTTCCTGAACTTGATACTAAGTTACTTAATCTATTTTCCTTATCAGCTAACTTATTATCGTCTAAGGGTCTTTGGTTCGAGGGGACATCAGGTATTACACCTGCTGTTGATTCTATCTCAATTGTTGCTTGAGGGCATTCCTGACCTGCAGTTATTAGTTCTGCAATTTCTAGTCCATCTTTTAAATTTACTTCATTCACTAGAGTTTTCGGATCTACCCCCGGTGGGGTTTCGTCAGTATCTGAATTAACATATATCGTCCTAGGGGCTGATGTTGGTTTATCACTCGAACCAGCACTTAGTATTTCTGTATCATTTCTAGTCGGGATAGGACTGGACGCGGCAAGCGGCGTTAGGTCGTAGCCACTCGCCGGAGCGTCAGGAGTTTGCGGGCTAGCGGTCGTTGGTTCGAAATGTCTGGGCTGACTCCACGTATCCAAATGTCTCGGTAATGGGTTCTTTTTCCAACGCCCAAATTGAGGAGGAGAATGCCCGTGTACTTTTACTTTATTGCATTCAATACAATAATAATTATTCCACCGATCCAAAATATAACGGTGCTTGCCCGTGGGGGTCTTAGGACAATGGGATTGCCCTAAATCTAATAGCTTTTCTTTTATTTTCCGCGCAAAACTCATTTTTGATGAATAAATCTGTTTTTCTAGTCAGTGGGCTCTTAAACCAGGGCAGTGTGTAATCAACCTATTTCCTCTGATATAATAGGAATTTAATCACTGATAGCTACTTCTTTCGGAAATGCTACGTCAATTTTTTACGTATTATGAGACTTATTATTATTTCAATATCTTTATTTAGCTTTGAACTTGAATACTCAACTTCCCTTTCTTTATAAAATTGGCTTTACTTTTTAGAACGGGAAACGGAAAGTGACTAGACAGCTGTTTATAAAAGCAAATGTTTATTTGTTCACTTATGATGATTTTACTTTTTACTTCTATTCTTTAACTTTTCTTTTTAAACTTCATTTTTTTAAACAAATTTTTTTAAAACTATTTTATTTTAAATGCGCACAGGTGGGATTACGAACGTTCAACCATTGGATCATGTACCTGCAGATATATATATTTTTTGGTTTGTTGCATTTGCACAAATGAGAGTTTTAGGCAGTTATTCCCAGGCAGCCGTCGGACATGCACCCCTAGTACAGGGGGGCCCTGCTGAACCCAGAGGATAAGATACCTGTGACTCCCAAGCTTTGCATGGGAAAGGATTTTAGACACTTATCGCCAGACAGACCGTCGAACTTTCATCCCGTGAAACGGGCGGTTCTGCTGTCTAGAGATAAACTGCCTGTGATCCTCCCCAAATAAGTGGTAGGGATTTTAGCCACTTATCGCCGGACAAACGTGTCGAACTTTCATCCCGTAAAACGGGCGGTTCTGTTGCCCAGAGATAAACTGACTGTTATCCCACCAAAGCTAACAGAAGCATAAGCAGATTTAGGGTTTTGCAAGTACATGAGACAAAAGCTGAATTCTGTCTTAACACTTGCGTCCCGATTTTACATTTCCATCACTACACAAGAAAACGTCGTAAGGTAAACTGAGTCTTGCTCTGCGGAACGTAGCAACTATTCCGCAGACTTATAACAACTTAAAGAGAGAGAAGTTGAGAATAGAAAATTTTCGTCGCTACTTCACTCCTTGTAAAACGCATTACTTAGAGCAGAAAGATTATACTTTATATCAGAGTCATAAGCTGAACACCGCCTAGGCCAAGTACACCACTGAACTTTATTGACTTTACATAGTACAGATACACCACTTGACTAGTCAAAAGAAAAACTTCGCGTACACTTTACAGTTTTATGTATTAAAAACTCTTTGATAAAAATTCACTCGCGATTTGCCCTGAAACGCAACTGAGATTTTTGGTTCCCCTATAAAGTGAACGAACACCGGAGACTTGTTTAAGGATTCAAGAAACACAGTTCGTTACCCGGCGCCTCCACCATAAAACTGTTATGCGCTGTTTGAGATTATCGTTATATTTGTATACACTTTCTTTCGTGAAATCGTATTTGAGATCACTCCTCTACTCTCCACCCAGTATATCAAAGTTGGTACTGAGTCCAACTCCCTTTAAGCCTCAGTAACGGGACGTCTTCGGCTTTACTGGTTCGAAGATGATGCGAAAGTGTACTAAAAGTCTCAACAATGGGGGGAGACTCGTATTTCAGAGGTAGAGCTTGTACTGGAAATCGAAACCCAGGTAACATATGAAGACTGTGAACTGAATCCAGATAGGGAGAGATAGCATGACTAAATTACAAGAGACCATTTCCTTCGTTACTTTTTATTTATAAAAATAGAAAAAATAAAAATGAGAATACAAAGAATTTTACAACTCGGTTACTTGCAATCACAACTTTAGATTATTACTACATAACATGTATGGGCACAACCCGTACATTACCAAACTGGTGCTAGAAGGGTATTATGCTAAGCCGCGATTGATTGAAAATAGTAAATTTGATAATTCGCACATGCAACTTGCATTGGCCCAAAGGGGAAATGATAATTTTCGAAGCGGAAACTTGGTCTCATTGTTTCTTAAGTAAAACTTTATGTTGATCCCTAACAAGTCTCAAGGTGCTTGTCCCGTATCGGGGGGGACTTAGAAAAATAATCACATACCTGTTCTGATAGCGAGCGTCCGGAACGAAGATTCAAGAACACTAGACGAATGCTGGAAACGATCAACTTGAGCTCGGCGAAGGGCCCCGCTTTTATAGCGACTTCGTCCCACGCATTTTCTGCTAGTTATGACGTAGCTCGAAAACTACGTCACGAGCCTTGACGAGCTTGGAGAAGCTTCTTCACGCGCATGCTCAATAGTGGCCAAGACTTCTAGTTTTTCTATGATTTTCCCCCATCACGCCGGGGCTGAAGTATCTATTTTACATTTACTAATACATTTTTATTTCACGCATAGCTCCAAATACATAATGTTTTTATGTACTTATCGCTTGCGTGGTGTTAACTAAATTTACAGCCGCGACCCGGCGCTGTGATTTAGGTAAATCAAAGCCAGGGTCATACCACTATTACACGCGTGTGGGTTGGTGTCAATGAGGCATCAGATTGCTAATACAATCAAAACCTCACCTGACTCCGTTCTCCCTTTCTCTCTTTCTCTGCAACACACACAATTAGAAAAGCGCGGGCGTCTCGCCCCTTAATTTGAGTCCGGCTTAGGACTTCGAAGCTTAACTGTGTAACATTACTTGGAATATTTTAGATCAATAGCAGATAGTGTTACTCGTGTTAGGAAAATCTATGTACACCCAACCACAAAAGTCTCTTCCCCTAAGTGCTCTAATTCCATAACTTGGGGTCTATGTAATTTGCAGTTGTGAGAACGCCTGGACAGATGCAACCCAATTTATACGTAACTTTTCTCGGCACTGACAACAGTTGGTAGCAATGTATCCAGTCTTTATGCAAGTAAAATTGTGAGTAGATGACGCACGAAACATTTCTCCATTCTGAGATGATCCTCTCTGGTTCAGAGCGTCTTGTCCAATGAACATCATATGTTAATCTCAATATTGTTGTGTATGTAATGTATTATTTAACTATATACTGCATATTCAAAGAAGTAAAAACACTGATCACACATGAATCGGAAAATGCTTGAAAGTAGACGAAAACAACTGTTGAAAATAAGTTAGGAAATGATTGCCTTCATTGAGAGACCTTCTCCAATTCTCTTCATTCCAACATTTTTTTTTCTTTCTGGAGGAGAGAAAATCTTGCTTGCCACACTGAGTATGTATTGAAATTGAAACATTTGAAAAAGTTAGAACCTGACCGGGATTTGAACACGGGTCCGCCGAATATAGGTTCAATGCGCTAAACACTTACCCACCTCGTCACTTCATCTTCCGCCTAAACTATTAGCTTGTTAAAAGCATTGCATGTAAGACTATACACAAAATACTCGTACTAATACTCGTATAAGGAGACGTTTCTTATGAGTGTCACAATGACTTACTCGAGGTTTCCTTCTTTAACTCAAAAACAAGTTATATAGACATTCGTCAATGAGGAAAATATCGCGAAGCGTTCTTAAAGATGAGGCTACCTCATTGTTTTTAACTGGTCCCGATTTATATTACTGCAATTCTTCCTCACCGTAACTTCTAATTTCTAAAGAAGGAAAGCCGACAGACATTATTTTCGCATTCTTTGAATTGCATCAACACGTGTAGAAATAGTGTGTGCTATGTTTATGTAACATAGCTACTACTTTATTTTCTTATCTTTGTATCAAATGTGAGAGCAGAGAACTGCTATTTCAGTGACCCGGGTTCGAATCCCAGCGTGACAGTTATTTTTTCTTTATTCGAAGGTATTGTTTACGTAATTGATATTGTAATTCTGTTATTATTATTATTATTATTATTATTATTATTATTATTATTATTATTATTATTATTATTATTATTATTATGCGTATAACTGTATGAATTTCGATGGCAACTGTTGCCGAATATTAAAAAGTGAATATGGTAGAACTATGAAATAAAGTAAAGAGATGGGCGTAATTTTATCATAAAATTATATGGCGCAACGAATTTTATCTTATCGCAAACGGTTATCGTCGAACATACACGGTTAAAGGAGCAATCTGTTGATCAAATTAATAGAAGTTGCTAGACAAGTATTGGCCACCGGCAGAAAAAAATACAGAGTAACTGCAAGTCGAGTACGTACTATTGTACAGGAGTATGCTCAAAGACCTTTAGAGAACTATCTTCGTTGCTTGGCTCACAACTTTAATTTGCAATCCACGTAAGCAGTTTGAGACAAATGTCAATCGTACTTGGCATTTGGAAAGTTAAGCAAAAATGATAATAAACTTATGTCCAATATAAGTTGGAAGAATTTCAAAACAGATTGAAGTAGCCAGAATTTTTCAATGTAAGTTCACATACTTTATATATCTGCGACTTGGGACTAAAAGGGCTAATGTCAACACGAAGTAGTTTGGAGTATATATACTATTCATATTAACATTTGCTTTTCTTGCAAAAGAAAATACCCATTTATAGGCGTTAAAATTTGAAGAACACCTCATTTTTTGCCAAAAACTGACACTGGCCCTTTTAGATTCGAATCACATTATATATATATATATATATAATTTAATCGACAAGATATGAATATTTTTCTTTGTTTGTAAAGATTCATGTTAAGTAAGTACTTCTCAAATATAATAAATGTAATATGTTTATATCAAAAATACTTTTTGTTAGTAATGTCTTTTTCCAATCTTTTTATCGTATTGTAAGGATTTATGCAACATTGGTACTTCTAAAATATAATGATCATAATGTAATGTTAATCAAAGTCAAGTTGTTAAAAAGTATACTGTAATGTAAAATAATTATATACGTATAAAATCTGATCAGATGCAACAGAAAATACCAAAAAAAATGCTATTTGTTTGTAATGTTTGTCATTTGTCTTTCAGCCGTTTTTAAATCCTTATTATAAGGCTTCGTGTCAGGTTAGCACCGTTAATATATAATAAAAATAATATAATGTTCACTGAAGTCAAGTTGTTAATATTCTATATACCTATATATATAATTTGATGAGATTTATTGGAGAAAATATATATAATAGTTTTTAGTAAGGATTTTTTGTTTATAATATACTTCTTGTTTCATTATTTTTTATTTGATTCCATGTCAGTAAGGCCTAGACAAAGAACGACGTGTACAGAAGGGGTCGTCCTCAATGCAATATCGTATGTCAGTGGCTCCCAATCATGTTTACCTGGCACCTTCAATGCAAGCCCTTAATACTTCACACATTTCTTACCTCTTGTTGGCTACACGTACTTTTTTCTGATCTTTTACCTGATTTGAGATGCACCATTGAATTTTCAATTAGATAATAATAATATTAATAATAATCTCAATATATTTATATTTCCTCTAGCAAAACTTCTGAATACCTTTGTAGTCCAATATTATTATTTACCAGATGTATTCCTAATTAAACCATAGTTCATATTCAAAAAATATTTGCATTCCTACTTTTAATTTAACATCTGTCTTATATCATCGTAATATTTCTAATTAAGAATGCAGTTTATTTCTGTCCGTAGCTTTTTCACTTGTGTTCTTGGAAATAACATCCCATCAATGTGGGTTTTCATCTCTCCAACAGTGATAGTTTTTTCGGTTCACCAGACCATATAAGGTAAATATCACTTAATCAAAGAATACCGGAGGTAGGGGCACGTTGGTTCAGTGGTAGAACGCTTAGCTCTGGTGTGTAGGACTACTGGTTCGATTCCCGGCCAAGTAAGGTTGTGGTGGACAATATTGTATACGTGAGTTTTCCCGGGGTACCCTCGTTTCCTTTTGATTTAACCCGTTCTTTCATCCTCATTCACTTGCTTTAATCATCGTCATCCTAAAAGGCATAATGTGGGACGTTAAACTGACAGTCTGAAATTTATCAAAGAATACCATGTCATTTACGACAATATTGCTGTCCTCGATATTTCATATCATTACTTCGCAAAACTCAATGCCGTGATCAAAGTCGTCTTCCGTCATTTCATGCACTAAACCCATTCTCCTAGGGTTTAAACTTATACAGTAAAACCTGTCTTAAGCAGAATCGAGCGGGACTGGCAAAAATTTCCGTTAAAGTCAGGTTTCCACTTAATGGAGGTAAATGTTGCCTTTTTAAAAACTACATGCTTATAACGGACATACTGAGAAAATATTGTACGTGCGTTGTACGTTCCTTTTTTCAATTACAATACTTCAATTTTCTCTACGAATTAATACACAAAATATGCTATGCATATGATTTCTTTATTTTTCCCAGTAGTCAAGCAGAGTTTTCTTGATACATTGCTGCTTGGCTGCTCTACTTTCCGCACACACTTTAGCCTGAGAAACTATACTAAGTAAATCAGAGTATTTTTTTTTTTCGCAAGGCAAATTGTTGCAGTTCCTTTAAACTTCTGAGAGCATCTTGATACGTCTTTATTCTACACTCTTTTTCGAATTCGGTACCGTATTCGTCTTCTTCTTCCATCTCGTCTTTTTCTTTCTGACTTTCCATATGATTCTTGATAAAGGTGAGGGGATTAAGGACAAATTGTGGGGGTGAATATGAGTAGTGGTTGGGGAAGATCAATAATGCCCAGAAAGATTTAACAAAAGAACAAAGAATTTATCGCAGACATGTAATATATATATATATATATATATATATATATATATATATATATATATACTCTTATAGAATGTAATGTATATATTTACCCTCTAACAAAGTTCTAAACGCTGTAGTTCGGAACTCAGAATTTTCCGTTAAAGGTTTATTTTGGTTTCCGTTGTCCGCATAACACAGTTTCCGCTTAATGAAGGGACTTTTACACGTTTTGCACTCCAAAATTCATGGGGCCATGAAATATTTCCGTTTAAGACAGTTTTCCGTTTAATAAAGGGTGCGTTGAAGGCAGGTTTTACTGTACCGCCTTATGCAGAGTCGTTTTGACGTATGATTAGCGTCATACTAAAGGATTGACTACTGCAATTAACATATGTTAATCGAACTCTTTAGTATGGTATTAATCATACTTCAGAATGACTTTACATAAAGAGCATAGCATATAAAAATTCATTGCCCTGAACTCTGGAAAACACCTAGCTTGTTAGCAACTCTGGTTATCAATGAATGCGGAATTTCCACAAAAGATTGTAAATTCAAAGAAACTGCCAAATTGCTACATTGTTTCGGCCTTCCTGATCGCATGCGATACCTTTCTGCAAAACATTCAATGGTCTCTTAGGCAGTTGACTTCGAAATTGGGTTACGTTCGGAAAATGTAGCATTAAATAACTGTTGTACCTCTGTATATGATCTTTTCCTATCCTATAACTGGTGTCACGTTAGAAGGGCCCGAACAAAAGGGAGAGGACAGAAAGGCCTTAGTCAAAAGGGCCCCAGTCATAAGGGCCTGAGTCAAAAGGACCCTGGTCAGAAGGGGCCCGGTCAAAAGAGCCCCCTGACAAAAAGACCCCACGTCAAGAAATCTGAGATATAGCCTGCAAAACTTCAGAAGTATAAAAATACTTATTAGATGAAAAATATTACGTGGACATATCTGTTTATTTGTGTTGAAAGAACATACATGTGGAAAAAAATATAGGGTTAGAAAAATGTTACGATAGACCAGTAATAACGATACGCATGGACGGAGGTAAAGTAAATATAGCAGATGGTGGAGTCTGCGATATTTGATATCAAACAATATCTTTTGAATGGAAAGAGGTGGGTTTGACACATCAATTTAGGCTAGAATGTTCCCACAGATGAGAAGAAGAACTCATTTTTTTTAATCTATCTTCATTCGTTTGCGAGATAGGGTGCTACGTTTGACATTTGTATCTAGTAGACCAAAGTATCTGGATAGGCAAACAGACACGTAGACGTACAAAAGTAAAAGGTTGCAGGTGTGTTGATGCGAAAACTGCACTGAGGGCGTGGACATAATGACAGCCATCCTAGATTCCGCCATATTGGATATCACATAATATTTTTAAATGGAAAGGAGTATGTTTAGCACATCAATTTAGGATTGAATTTTCCTACAAACGAGAATATGATTCATTCTTTACCAATCCTCATTCTTTTACGAGGAAAGTGTGCTATGTTTGACATTAGTGCGTAGTAGACAAAGTATCAGGACAATAAAATAATAATGTGGCGGAGGAAAAGCAAATGTTGCAAGTGTGTGTTGTTGCAAAAACTACATTCAATGGGGATGTGGACACTGTTGATCGCATAAATATTCAGATATTATTAAACAAACTACTACAAAATATCCTCTAAAATTATTTTATCCTTCCAAGTTAATACAGTTAGTATTTAATAGCAAACACACAATGATTTATAACTTTCTTTAAGCGTTTCGGCATCGTTGTTACAATTTTCCTGGTGTAGTGTGGGAAACTATTGTTCCAATCTGTACGTAATGCTTTTCTCAAACCTTCTTTCACCGTAACTCGTATATATTGACCTTACGTTGCAATTCGTTACAAATATTCTCAATGGCATTAAAGCCGGTACTGTGTGGTGGGCTTTAGCGTACTTTTAGGCAGTTTTAAAGCAATCTTTTTTTACAACATATACTTTGTTTGGGATCAATATCTTGATAAAATTAGAAGTCCTTCTAAGAACGTTAAGATATATATTTCTTCTGTATTTTAAAGTAGGCTGGAAGTTCTTGACATTTATTTCTGTATTTACTTGTCGAAAAACTATTATTCTACCATCATATTCATGCAGGTTTAACTTACATTCGTCGATAAAAAAAACATTCCCACCAGTTTTTGGGTTTATTTTCAAAAGCTCTAGAAAATTTAAATATCTTATATTTCTTAATTTGGGTAATACATGGTTTCTTTCTAGCAATTCTACCATTATATCCTTCCCTTATTAACTCTACATGCTACAATACACTGACCAGAAGAAACATCGTTATCAACCGCTACTATTTGAACGACGTTGTTGAGCTCTACCAAATATTCGAAACTGCACATTAAAAGCATTCTATTGCTTTATAGTCGTAAAGTAACAATTAATCACAAATATACTTACTATTAAAATATGTTATACATATGTGGTAACTTCTCAATATTTTACAAACGCAAGCAAACGAACAGAAACGTTAAAAACACAATGAAGTACTATTTATTAGTTACCTGTCTAAATACTTTCTTCTACTAGAAACAAATGTCAAACTTAGCACACACTATCGCGTAAATGAATAGAGATCGGTCAAAAGTCAACTCAGTTAGGGATGCGCACGAGACGAGTCGAGACAGAATTTTCCTGAGAATATCCGAGTCGAGACACAGCTCTTCCGATAGAAAAATGCACAGTTTTCGAGTCGAGACATCACATTTACAGTACATTTTTGAGACGAGACAGCCTCAAATCTTGTCTCGTGCGCATCCCTAATTCAGATTATCGTTTGTAGCAAGACTCTAGCCTAAATTTATGTGACACAAGTACCCCTGTCTATTTGAAAATATTTTATGGTATATAATATGCGGAATTCAAGTTGGGTGCCATGATCATTTAACGCAGTTTTAACACTAGTACCAACCTGTAACATTTACTTTTCCTTTGTCCATTTGTCTCTTTGTTACTGCCCTGTCATGATACTTTTTTCTATTAGATACATATGTCAAACACCCTGTCTCATAAACAAATGGTAATGTGTCAAAAATGAGTTCACATTCACATTTGTGGAAATATAAAGCCTAAACTGAAGTGTAAGATCAAACCCTTTCCATTAAAAAATGTAAGATCCGCAATATAGTGTAATTCAAAATGGCTTCTACGGTGACCACACTCCAAGCCAATGCAGTTTTTGCAATAACACCAATTGCAACATTTAATTTTCCTCCGTCCACGCGTGTCGTTATTATTGTTCTGTCCCAATACTTTTGACTAACCCTGTATGGAGATCCACATGTATGTTCTTACACCAAAATTAAAGAAACGTTTTCAAGATAATATTATTCATATAATAAGTATTTTTCTTCTTTGATTCAGGGGCAGAAATTGAATTTTAGAACTAAGGGAACAGTCATTAATAGATAGTCTGATTGGGCTAGGTCTCGAGAATACAAACTCAGAAATATGATATGATTTTCACTTTAGCATCCCTTTCAGCAGCGAGGCTGTATGAAATGTGGACCTACTGATTAACGTGGAATTCGAACCACATGAAATCCCGCCGGGAATTGAACTCGGGTCTTCCACGTCTACAAACTCAGAGAGGCGCGGTTGAAAGCAAACTTTCATCGAGAACCGACTTAAGCGATAGGGATTGTTGCAGAACAAACAGCAACCAAACAAAATTAAGATCACCATTCAAGTTTCCTTTTTGTCTCTAATAACCACTGATATTCTTCCTTCTATTGCACAATCACTTCTACTTACTAAGGTGGCACTATCTCCTCGTGCATCTTTGATTTCCACTTCTGTTTTGATTTCAGGCTTTCTGGCCGTGGGACTATTTCTACCCGGGCTCTTTCCACTCAAGCCCTCTTTCGCGGGGCCCTTTTGACGTGAGGCTCTTTTGACTCGGGCCCTTTTCTCGCGCGGCCCTTTAGACTCAGGCTCTTTTGTCGCGGTGCCCTTTTGACGCGGGGCCCTTTTGACTCGGGCCCTTTTGTCGCGGGGCCGTTTTGACTCGGGCCTTTCTGTCCTCGCCCTTTTGTCCGGGCCCTTCTGAGATGGAATCTGCACCAATATAATGACTTTTTGAATGGTTTACTTTATATATTTAATACATAATCGTAAAGCTTAGAAACTAGTATTTTGATTGGCTACCAATACAACGCTATAAAACCTTGACAATGATTTGACCTTTAGTCTTTCAACTAGGATAAGACTGTTTGGTAGTTTACATGTTACGTGGTTGTAGTCTCACAAAGACGGATTGTTGCTTTCTCTCTCTTTTTTTCTGTTTGAGTGCCTGTGTGAGTGTCTAATACATACACACACAAAAACAAACTCTGTACATAAATTAAAACTGAGCATTTTCTATTTCTTTTCTGTGCTGAAACAAAAGTGTTCTTTAGACAACCTAGAAATGAAGACTCTGTACTATATGACGTTGCTTAGGGCATTGTATGTAGCTTATCATTTGACAGTTTCACACTTTCATCGTATATTGAAAGCAACAGGGACTAAGTCTTTCTACACTTACATGAGAAGGAAACACATTATTTTTAATTCGTGGAATTGTGCCAATGTACTAAGCCCAGAGAGATTTTAATTTATTTAAGATTATTCCCAGATAGCACGAATACTTGCGGCAAATTTTTGCTTCGTTTAGTGGAGCAAACAATCTGAAAGTTTGCGAAGGCAAAATTTCTTAATATTTATTAAAAGCTTTCAATATGATCTGCAAATTTTCGCTGATTTATAAAAATAAATTCACCACTCCAATTAATTTGCATCTTTTTTGAAAATATAGCGTCGAAAGTTTGCCGTCGCAAACAGTTTGTAACTCTGTAAAAAAAAAAAAAAAAAAAAAACTTGTTTTGAAAAACTTGCTGAAAGCAAATACGTGATGATATTACCGGGTGCGCGCGCATGGTACCCAGAATTCACTGCGCTACATCAACTGTGACAAAACAAGCGGGAAGTGAGAATCGAGAAAAACCAATACGTCAGAGGACTCCAGAATAAACTCACTGGTCTCTTATCAGATGTTTTTATTGACCCAGGCAGCCTGACGTTGTTTTGTGAATGTGTGTGAGAGTAAGTACAGGGATATGATCGTTGAGTAAGTAGATAAATTGCGATATCCTTTGTCTGTGCGTTTATCGTTCGCAAGTTTCTTATCTTTGGCAAGTAGCTAAAGATGTTTAGTGCTTGCCACTAAGAAAAGGCGGATCCACATTATAAAAATTTTGATGTTTCATAAAGTTAGGTTTCACTTTATAAATTTGCAGCAAACATTACCTGATACATTTGCAGCAAACATGATCTTGCGATCGTGAAAACACTTTCCGTAATGTTGCTGCAAACCTTTTAATATTTTCACCAAATTCATCAGCTCATTTTCGGAAATTTTGTCAAAGAAAATTTGCACAAAATTTTTGCAGCAAAGTCCTGGTAAACTTTCTTGCTGTGCAGTCGCAAACATTTCGTTTGTATTGGCAGATGTTTTCATTTTCTGAGGCAACTTTGCTGCAAACTCAGCCAGCGTCAACTTCGTTATTTGCATTGAACTTTCGGCAAATTTTCTCATTTGAAAAGGCAAGTTTTTTGCAAACATTTTAGTTTGCCTTTGCAAATTTTTAAACATTTTTAAAAAGTTTTTTGTGCTATCTGGGATTATTATTATTATTATTATTATTATTATTATTATTATTATTATTATTATTATTATTGTTGTTGGCTTAGGTTTTCCAAAAAGATGAACTTAAACCAAGAGAGAATCTGCCTGCTTGCCTTTGGGTGATTGCAACTAGCCTACAAGCCAAATATCATTGGAAAGCTTGAAAGAAAGTATAAGCAATATTTCACGAAAACCCGGTATTTTTTAACAAATGTGTTCGTTATCAAGTTTTCATAAACTACTCCCTCTCTCGTATAAATCATTTCAGAGGTGCCGCGGTGGCTCAGTGATAGAGCGTTCACCTCTGGTGCATGGGGTCCTTGACTCGATCCTAGCTCTTTCCAAGTGAACTTTGTGGTGGACAAACACCGTGTGCGTGGGTTTCGTCGGGATTCTCCAGTTTTCTCCCACTTTCTTCATTCCACCATTTCATTCATTTCTCATCATCACCGTCTTCTTTAGCCTAGCAGGCCGGCATAATCGTCGGACGTAAAACTTAAAGATTTCATTTCAAATAATTTCAACCCCAAACAATTGCAGGAAGTATGTAATTTCGAATAAAACAAACTACTCTATAAAATTCTGAATATTATTTTTTTTATATAACATTCTCGCGAACTATATTTCTAAATCTACCTAGGACGACTCACACTAATATTCACTTTCTTATTATTATAGATGCATTTCAATTGAAGCAGCTGAAATAGTTGGGAAAATTAGAAAGCCATACCCTATATTTCAGTGTCCCACAGTCGGAATAACGCGGCACTGTGGTGTGCCCAGAAAAGTGAGCGGTGTGGTGCCAACTTTTACCTATTATTTACAAGAATATTTGTCGAAATTCCTTTATTATTATTATCAACGATTCCTCCACGGATCAGCTGTTTGAATACAGCTAAACAGACACAAGTATCACATTGAGGGAATGAGTATAATTATTTACTTTAATAGTAATAGAAAAGTCTATTTTCTTGTATTTTCTACCGGGAATAACTGCATCCGGTCTAGAAAACTAGGACTAACAACAAAGGGATCCGATGTGCTGACCACACACCACCCCAAAGTCTTGAGTGCTACAAGTTCTCTTCTACGGCTTGGCACAATAAGGGTTGTTGCGTTCAAAGAGAGAGAGAAATAACTTAAGTCCATTGCACTTACATGCGTTAATAAATGTTAACATGTTTATAAATTATCTAAATGATCGTTTCCCTTTCTGTTTATTATTACTATTATTATTATTATTATACATTTCTTAACACGTTGACTGCCATGTGTATGGAATTCCATTCACACGGCTCTTCCGTGCAGTGCCGCGTGTGTGATTTTCCCACACAAATAATATATTCTAAGTTTGTTGTATACGTTGTAAAGTTGTGTATGTAATTAGATACATATGGCATAGAAGTCAAACTATAATGTCCACGCCACGTTTATGCCAAACCATACACAACGAAATTTGTGAACAAAGACATTTATAGGGCTAAAACAAGGGCGAAAACAAAGAATTACTGGCAGATTATTGCCCATGGTACATAGGTAATAACGGTCAACAGTTTTAAATTGAAACAAATGAGAGTTTTAATTGAGCACGATTTTAAGTTATAGTGTACAGTGAGGAAGGCTCAGGAGTTCGCTAGGATTGTTACAATATCGAAATTCGTGAAATGCACTGCAAACCTGACCGCAAGCCCCCAGCAATGTTCAACAGATATTGCGTTCTAATGCTCACATCAATGCAAACCTATATACGAACTTCAATACTCGCTTCAAACAAAGGTGCAGACTATCTGTCATTTGCAGTATTATTTTTTTTAAAAAAAATAAAATTCTCGCCAACGTAATTTCTAAATCGAAGGGTAAGGAGCAGGGCCTAAAATTCAACGAAATCACAGCTCCACACTGTTAAAAATTTTATATAGTATAGAAAAAACAAGTTTAGTCAGCATTTGTTTAGACATATAATCAGTGTTCTGTCCAGTACATCATGTTTACCTGCGACCAAAAAAATTATTATTATTATTATTATTATTATTATTATTATTATTATTATTATTATTATTATTATTATTATTATTTAGGAAAATTTTGGCATCCAGACCAAACAAAATTAAAGGCACATTAGGATACATATTTAATTGTATTGTATTAAACCATAAAATACAGGAAACAAACCGGTAAGAAAAATAGTCACACTGGAAGAAAAAAGTCACTTTTTCTTACATAAGAATTTCACTGTCATTTTTCCGTGATCATTACGCTGTCTCAGTCTGTTTTCTGCCGAGGCAAATACACCGTTATACCAGGGCTGTTCCTTTGACTTCCTACCAACTTCAAAACGCCTTTCCTTTCTGTCCAGCCATTTCATAACAGCAGGGGTTGGGCTAAAATCTTCCAACGGACCCATATTTATATTAACGTGAAGGTAATTTTTCACAGTAGTGGGAGCTAAAGACAATCTGTTATCTGTTTTCAATATGTTGTAGTCACTTATAATATGTCTTTCAACATCGGAAGAAGATACGTCTGTGAAGTTGTCCCGCCCACCTAATGAATTTTTCTTTTTCTTATCTACATCGTTAGTTTATCGTTAGTTTACGTTAGTTTTGCTAAAATTATCGTTAGTTTCGAAAAAATAAAATTTTTATTCAACAAATAAATGGGCAGGCTAACTTCACGGTTCCCCACCCACAAACGAATTTCAAAAGTTTTTCATATCACATCGTTAGTTTATCGTTAGTTTACGTTAGTTTTGCTAAAACTATCGTTAGTTTCGCAAAAATAACGATTTTATTCAAGAAATAAAGTTTCCCGCAAACTGTGAATTAGCCCGCCCATATTGAATTCTCATAAAATTCCAACTCATATCGTTAGTTTATCGTTAGTTTACGTTAGTTTTGCTAAAACTATCGTTAGTTTCGCAAAAATAACGATTTTATTCCAGAAATAAAGTTTCCCGCCAACTGTGAATTAGCTCGCCTATATTGAATTCTCATAAAATTCCAACTCACATCGTTAGTTTATCGTTAGTTTACGTTAGTTTTATTAAAACTATCGTTAGTTTTGCGAAAATAACGATTTTATGCGAAAAATAAATGGGCAGGCCAACTTCACGGTTCCCCGCCCACAAACGAATTTCAAAAGTTTTTCATATCACATCGTTAGTTTATCGTTAGTTTACGTTAGTTTTGCTAAAACTATCGTTAGTTTCGCAAAAATAACGATTTTAATCCAGAAATAAATTTTCCCGCCAACTGTGAATTAGCCCGCCCATATTGAATTCTCATAAAATTCCAACTCATATCGTTAGTTTATCGTTAGTTTAAGTTAGCTTTGCTAAAACTATCGTTAGTTTCGCAAAAATTACGATTTTATTCAAGAAATAAAGTTTCCCGCCAACTGTGAATTAGCTCGCCCATATTGAATTCTCATAAAATTCAAACTCACATCGTTAGTTTATCGTTAGTTTACGTTAGTTTTATTAAAACTATCGTTAGTTTTGTGAAAATAACGATTTTATGCGAAAAATAAATGGGCAGGCCAACTTCACGGTTCCCCACCCACAAACGAATTTCAAAAGTTTTTCATATCACATCGTTAGTTTATCGTTAGTTTACGTTAGTTTTGCTAAAACTATCGTTAGTTTCGCAAAAATAACGATTTTATTCAAGAAATAAAATTTCCTGCCAACTGTGAAATAGCCCGCCCATATTGAATTCTCATAAACTTCCAACTCATATCGTTAGTTTATCGTTAGTTTACGTTAGTTTTGCTAAAATTAACGTTTGTTTCGCAAAAATAACGATTTTATTCGAGAAATAAAAGTTCCCGCCAAATGTAGACACAATTACATAGCAGGCATACGCCTATCATGTTCCCTCAGGTACATGAGTATGTGTTCAGTATGTGCCTTATATACTTCTTACGTACGCTTGTTATATAAATGTGCTGTTAGGGTTTACATTTGGCGGGAACATTTATTTGTCAAATAAAATCGTTATTTTTCCAAAACAAACGTTAATTTTAGCAAAACTAACGTAAACTAACGTTAAACTAACGATATGAGTTGGAATTTTATGAGAATTCAATATGGGCGAGCTAATTCACAGTTGGCGAGAAACTTTATTTCTCGAATAATATCGTTATTTTTGCGAAACTAACGATAGTTTTAGCAAAACTAACGTCAACTAACGATAAACTAACGATGTGATAGAAAAAAGTTTTGAAATTCGTTTGTAGGCGGGGAACCGTGAAGTTGGCCTGCCCATTTATTTCTCGAATAAAATTGTTATTTTCGCAAAACTAACTATAGTTTTAGTAAAACTAACGTAAACTAACAATAAACTAACGATGTGAGTTGGAATTTTATGAGAATTCAATATGGGCGGGCTAATTCACATTTGGCGGGAAACTTTATTTCTTGAATAAAATCGTTATTTTTGCGAAACTAACGATAGTTTTAGCAAAGCTAACGTAAACTAACGATAAACTAAGGATATGAGTTACAATTTTATGAGAATTCAATATGGGCGGGCTAATTCACAGTTGGCGGGAAACTATTTCTCGAATAAAATCGTTATTTTTGCGAAACTAACGATAGTTTTAGCAAAACTAACGTAAACTAACGATAAACTAGCGATGTGATATGAAAAAAGTTTGAAATTCGTTTGTGGGCGGGGAACCGTGAAGTTGGCCTGCCCATTTATTTCTCGAATAAAATTGTTATTTTCGCAAAACTAACGATAGTTTTAGTAAAACTAACGTAAACTAACGATAAACTAACGATGTGAGTTGGAATTTTATGAGAATTCAATATGGGCGGGCTAATTCACAGTTGGCGGGAAACTTTATTTCTCGAATAAAATCGTTATTTTTGCGAAACTAACGATAGTTTTAGCAAAACTAACGTAAACTAACGATGTGATATGAAAAATTTTTGAAATTCGTTTGTGGGTGGGGAACCGTGAAGTTGACCTGCCCATTTATTTCTCGAATAAAATCGTTATTTTTGCAAAACTAACGATAATTTTAGCAAAACTAACGTAAACTAACGATAAACTAACGATGTAGATGAAAAAAATTAAAATTCGTTAGGTGGGCGGGACAATTTCACAGACGTGAAGAAGATGGTTTCGAAGCAACAACTCGGGCTAGACTTGATGACAGAGCATGAAATGACTGATTTCCACAGATTTTCATGAGAAGGCTTTTAGCGTCCAGACCTTTCAACATACTGCACGATGATGCCTCTCTATATTGCATTGCGAACTGCAAAAGATCTATATCAAGACAAATAACTTTGTGGCATGTTCTTAGAGCATCATCAGTTACATCCTCTTGCAAAATACGCAAAGGCTCCAAAGCAACAATACTGTCTTCATAGAGTAAACGCTGACTAACAAAGTTAATTATGGAATCCAGAACTTCCTAGCGTACTACAGTAAAATATCTTTTCTCACAGACATATTTGTTATGGGATTTATTGCGACGTGTGTTACGATGAAGTTGAATACCATGTAACGAGTACTGTATTTCTCCGTTGACGTTCTCTTGAACACATTCGTTTAAAACCGTTTTTTCCCACCGCCTAACAGAGGTTTCTCTTTCATAGTCTCCAATTGTGCTATAGTTCTATTTTTATTTGCTATTATGTCCAAAAGAAACATTTCATCACTCTCAAACTTCTGCTGGCAGTTCTTGAAAACATATAGAGCGTCTGTCACAAGACACAGAAGATGAAGGCAATCTACTTCTATCCATTTACGCAGATGACCTTTGGCTTCATTACATACGTGGCTTTCCGTTTACAAGTAAAGGCAGCTTGGATACCATTTTTTTAAAGGAGAGTAGTGAGCATACTGAATGAAAATTTTGTGCACCTGACGTCAAAATATTCTGGGTAGTGCAAAACTTCTAAGTTATTTTCTGAAGCTACCATCGTTAAACTTTCGTTCGCTGCCGTGAAGAGTGATAGAAAGCACACAGTCCAGATGCCGCTTATATGAGAGATGAAAATTCTTCGACATTCTTGGTGACATCTTTCCATGCTAAATTAATGCGATGGGCAGCACACCAAATTTTCAACAGAGGCAACGTTTCACCTGAAGCAACTCTTTCATCAGTTAACAATTTCCACATTCCTTTGTGTTCTCCTGTATTCATGTTTTCACTATCAGTAACTATTGAAGTCACTCTGGGAAACATTACTCTTTCTACTGATTTTCGTAACGCTGTGCTTCGGCTAAATTTTTGGCGGTTATGATGTATGTTATCTCTGGTAGTACATATTTCTATAACGGGTTCAAAGGATCGTGTAATTTTTATCTACAAAACAACACATTTCATTATATCGGAAAAGTGTAATGTCCTATTGAAACAACAGATAAACGTGCAGTTAGTTGCATATTTTAAAACTATATGAATGCAACCGAAAACGTTTGAAAACTAAATATAGTTAAAAAGTTCCTTCACCTCAAAATTGGCAATGGTTTTCCCTGCCATCTAGGAGACACCTATACGTATTAACTATGGCTTAATGTCATATACTGGCAGTTATATGGAATTGAGTAACTCCCCATTGCATAATGGATGTATTGAATCAGTAAGACTTAGTTTGACACACTAAACGCTTTTAAATGCATAATCCGAGAAAAGTAAGGTACTCACATTAATACCACTCCACACGTTTGAGAATTGTAGTTCCACACTCCTTTCCTACAGTTCCACAAAGTGTGGAGTACTCCACTCAATTTTAGGCCCTGGTAAGGAGCCTGTCTCTCACCCACTGTGTTCTTTTAACATGTCTCCCAGCGATTATAATTTTTTTTAAATATGAATCACTTCTTAGTAGGATAACTTTACCTAGAGACCACTGATTAACTTGGTATTGTATTTTTCACTTTTTACATTTGGAATTGACAATCATCGGTTGGACACTTCAGTCTCACCTAAATAATATTAACAACATTTCTTCGATAATTTCGTAAAATTGTATTGATCAGCTTGGTTAGGCTTATTTAAACACTTTTTTTCTTTGCACCGACGTGTCATCTACACCTTAAGGTTGGATGAGAATACACTATCTCTCAGCGGGAATCAAATCCAGAACCAGTGCACTTGAACCATTTGGTCACAACAAGGAAAATTTAAAATGAAGTTTCAATTTTGTTAGGAAAATCGTGATTAGATCTTAGGCCTACATTTAAAAATATATTTAAGAAAGGGTACGGGCCAAACGCACTGAAATTTCTCGCTCGAATTTCTTAAACTGGCTCGTGTTAGGCTGAAACATTTATTTGGAAAACGCGAATAAAATAATGGGTTTTGGAAAACCTTGTTCGAAGAAATTTTAGGCGCAAACGTGAAGTATCCATTAGCAGGCACGTAGCCAGGATTTCGTGAAAGGGGGGGGGGGGGTCCGTGACATGAAATATTGTGGTCATCACAAAAGGGTCTCAATCATTCTAAACTATTTTACTGGAACATATATTGGTTCGTTTAGCCAGGATTTCGTAACGGGGGGGGGGGGGAGAAGTGACATGAAATCCTGAAGGCCCACAAGCTCGATCAATCTAAATTACTTTACTATCAACATATATTGGATTGTTAGCACAATTAAATGAGGATATGTTGGCAAGTATTTTAATAGCAAACTATGAAGAAATTTCGAGCAAAATAATAATAAAAAAAAGTATTGAAAAAGATTTTACAATATTTACGTCCTTCTGTTTATTCAAATATAACAATTTTCCTTTCGTTATGACCTCAATTATTATAAAAAGTACATACTCAATACTGTCTTGTAAACTATCTTCTAATATAAATAAAATAAAGAGTTTGTTTGTGTGTTTGTCTGTCTGTGTGCGGCCTGGGGACCAGACGAGTGGACCGAGAGTTACCAAATTTTGGATACGAATACCTTGGCCCAGGCCCCAGATCAAGACGAAGCGGTTTTTTTTTAAATTTCGAAACAGGGGGGTCTCAGGGGGGCGTTTACCGGAACCGGTTTGGGAACCAGACAAATTGACCGAGAGTTACCAAATTTTCGTCACGAATACCTTGGTCCAGGCTCCAGACCAGAGTTAAACGTTTTTGTCGAAATTCGAACCAGGCGGGGTCTCAGGGGGGCGTTTACCGGGACATGTAAAAGTAGTAGAAAATGACCGATATTTATTTATTTATTTATTTAACAATCACCACATACAGCTCAGAGGCCATTTTACACTGGATATCCAACAACATTAACAATGGAAAGGATTTAGGAAGGTATCGGCCAGGGCCTGTTTAGTAGGTACCATCCCGGCATTTGCCTGGTAGGACTGAGGGAAACCCTGGGAAATCTCACTCAGAATGGTCGGCAGCGGGATTCGAAGCCACGACCTCCCGAATGCGAAGCCAACGCTCTACCACTTGAGCTATTTGTGTCGAATTCATATTTTCGCGGTCGCTGAAATCAATGGTGAAACACGGATCGCATTAACTTCCAAATTCACGCTATTCGGCTCCGGGCCTTGGGTCACCGGAGGGGGTGAGATACCAAGACATATAAAAGTAATCCAAAATGACCGATATTAGTGTCAAATCCATAGTTTTAGCGGTCGCAGAAATCAATGGTGACACTTCCATTAGCGATGACTTGCAAATTTAGTTACAATTGTATACGGGTCAGGAGTCAGCGGGGGGTGGATACCGAGACATGTAAAAAATAGCCCAAAATGACCGATATTAGTATCAAATCCATAGTTTTCGCCGTCGCTGAGATCCATGGTGATACTCCCACAGGCGTTGACTTCCAAATACAGCCCCTGTACGAAGCATGTGTATGTTCAACTAGTTTTACAATATATACGTTCCTTTCTCTGTTGAATCAAATGCTAACACAACTTTCTTTCAACATAAATTTTTGTTTTTATTATTCCGTGAACTATTGTCGGCTCCAAATGACAGGTTAAAGAAGCAATAGAAAATTGTCCTTGAAATAACATGTTTGATACTGCAAGGATGCGATGACGAAAAATTATGATTTAAAATGTCCACGCTGTTACACAACGGCACTTATGCTTTCGAAAGCTTGAAATCTCCCTGACTAGTAGCAGAAATTCTGGGAATTCCATAACTTTTCTTGAATTTTCAAATTCCCTGACTCTTCCAGAATATCTCGCTTACCTCGTCACCATATTTCAAGTAATACAAATCTCCTCATAAGAAACAGTAAGCAAAAGCTTCGTGTAGTTTTCTTTTTAATTTTTAACGCTGATCCTTCTTTTCGTCATTTCATTATGTTTTATCCTTCCTTAATTTTTTTCATTTCTGGTCTCGAAGGGGGGGTCCGGCCCCCCCGGACCCCCCCTTGGTTACGTGCCTGCCATTAGTCATATTTCCGTTAGAAATAACTTATGCCATATATTAGAATTATTAAGGAAATAATTGAATGTGAACTATGAGCAAAAGCGTCTGAATAAGTTCTGAGACAGTCGTCGAAAAAGTTACCCCCAAGTATAAACTATCACTCAGAACAAACGAGTTATACTATGTTGTTAGTATTTTCATAAAATGCTTATTTATGCACTGAAAAAAAGAACTCATTACAATGAATGTAAAAACAACATTTAGAGTACGAAGTAGGTTTATAGGGATGGTACCGAGACCGAGACGGTCTTTTATATACCGAGACGAGACCGAGACCGAGACGGCCTTTTATTTACCGAGACGAGACCGAGACCGAGACGGAGCTCTATAAATCGAGACGAGACCGAGACGAGACTTAGGTCAGTCTCGAAAGTCTCGGTCTCGTCTCGAATATTGATATAGACAACTATTAAGATTGACCTTTACTCAAAATTTATTTCGTTGCTGTATTAGGTAATATGGGAACAGTTGACTAATGTTCAGTGGCGTATTTAGGGGATGGCTATCGGACTGAAGCCCCTCCCGAAATAGATTTGTGATCATTTTTTCGCATTGCACGTACGACACAAATATTTCTTACTCGTTGTCAAGCCTCTCCCGAAACAAGATCCACTGCTGATGTGTATAGCCATCTCTGTCTATCTCTCAATATATATAGAAGTAGGATTGAAGCCCATTTTATACAGTGTATAGCTGAGCATCAAGGGGAGGTATAACCCCTTTAACACTCCCCTTGGATCCTCGCCGTATATAATATAAGTAAAAGAAAGAGTTTGTTTGTCTGTGTGTCTGCGTGCCTGTCTTTTTGTTTGCCTGTGTGCGGCCTGGGGACCATACGAGAGTCCAAGAGTTACGAAATTTGGGTGACAAGTATCATGTCCCAGGCCTCAGACCAAGAAGAAGTTTTTTTTTTTTTTTTTTTTTTGAATCAGGAGGGGCGTTTACCGGGACATGTAAAAGTAGTAGAAAATGACCGATATTAGTGTCAAATACATAGTTTTCGCGGTTGCTGAGATAGTGATATTCCCACAGGCCTTGACTTCCAAATACTGGTCCCATGCGAAAATTGGGTATTTCATCAAGTTATATATAATAGTCATATATATTAAAAATGCTGATTTTTTTTATAATGCTGTGTGAAATATGGAAGGGGAAATTCTTCTAGATACTCTGCAATACCACTAGATAAACAAGCAATGTTGCCAACGCAACATAAAGTTGTAATTTCTCAAATTGCACTACGTTTGATATTACATATTTCTGTTCAGTTAATTTACTTTAGTGCGTGGGTTTTCTCGGGGTTCTCCCGTTTCCTCCCACTTTCTTCACTCCACCATTTCATTCATCTCTCATCATCACAGTCTCCTTTAGCCTAACCAGCATAACCGTGGGACGTAAAACTTAAAAATTTCATTTCATTTTTTAATTGAGTTTAACGCCTCTTTCAGCAGCGAGGTTATATGAGACTGAACCTACTGATTAACGTTGAATCTAAACCACATGAGCTCCCGCAGGGAATCTAACGCCATAGGCTAACTGCTTAGCTACGAAAGAGCTCTACATATTTCTAATTTAGATATTAAATAAAACCATAATACCACATACATTATTCAGTGTAACAAAGGACAATACATATCACTAACATCAACATTTTGGAGATCTCTAATAACTCAATGGCAGGAACATTATAACATTAGTGTTCAGTAGTTTTAATCACAACAAGTCTCAGTTACATTATTTTAAGCAGTGTTGCGAACTTAAATAAATTGCTAAATATTATTATAAATATAGTGCAAATAACGTAGCTAAAGTGCAAAATGTTTTAAAATTACTCGTAATTTGTTTTATGGTGCAAGAATGTTTTCAAAACACGATGTTTTTCATAGTCTTTGGGCTACTTATAATGTTAATGTCAAAGTTTTCGTTCCAGCAACACATGTAAAAGCAAATTGTATTTGAAATTAAATGCAATTGATAACTTTTCAGTAGCACTAGTTGTTCTCCCTAAGCCGTAAGCCTGGTGTATTTTTTTTAGATTAAAACACTGATTTATTAAAATTTTAATTACACTCTAACTGCATTTCATTTGTTATAGTTTGACCACCGACTACCTCAAACTCGATCCATACCATAAAGCTATATGCAATTATTCAAAGACTTACAGCTAGTAATACACATTGTGTTGATTTTTGTTTTGTTTTGTTTTAGTTTAACGTCTCACGATTATGCTAAGGCGGCTAAAGAAGACGTGGAGTTACTAATCATAGTGGAATCCGACAAACTTCGGTCGTTGAACATTACCGCCACCGGGAATCGAACTCGGGACCATGCGAACCAAAATCAAGCGTACTAGCCATTACAGCAAATGGGGGTTCTTACATTGTGTTGATTTAAATAATTGAGTCAGTGTTGCCAGATCCGAAGATCAAAAAGTAGCGTGTCTGTGCTCCAAAAGTAGAGGATATGAACTATTTGTAGCCCAAATATATAGAAATGAATTATTTGGCAACTAATGACTGATACTAATGAAATAATGTTTAAAATAGACCGAAAAATGTGATGGATATATTGCAAGACGAAATTATGATCGATAGACGAAACCAATTTTAGATTGGATACCACGTGACAAAATCAGGAACCACTGGGGAGTAACCTGGAAAAGAATTACCCAAGATAGATAGTTGTAGAGAAAACTTGGGAAGACTTCATCCAGCAGTGGATTGATAATGCTTGATTATGATGATGGTGATGATTTTATATCGAGATCTCAGAGGTAAACTAAACCAAGTCATAATTTCGTAATTTTACAGGAGAAGAGAAAAACCGGTTCCTTAACTAAGATCTATAATACTGTTTTTCAAACTATACTAAGTAGTTACAAAGTAGTAAGACGGCTTTAGACTTACATTATTACACCACTAGAAAGAACATAGTCAATTAAAAAACGTATTCTAACTCAATTTGACCAAAAAGTGACTTAACATAGTCTACCACTAATGTTCATATATATATATATATATATATATATATATATATATATATATATATATATATATATATGTGTGTGTGTGTGTGTGTGTGTGTGTGTGTGTGTGTGCTCTATAAATTTACTAGGTAAGTTAGGGTAAAATTGGATCCAAAATTTAACGAAAGTCATACAGCGAAAAAAAAATATATTTTTGACTATTTAATACTTCATGTTGCTGCAAAACTACGAAAATGAATACAAAAGAATACTAGAATGTTAAGAATCACTTATTTTGGCGAGAGAGAGAAAATAGATACAGCTAGCTCGAATTACCTATATACTTATATAATATGTATGTTCATGTTTCGCAAGTAATTTTCAATCAATATAAAATTTCAATATATATTTCAATCAATATAATGAACGCACGATTGGTTTTCTCGAATAAAGATCACATGTACCGCTAAGAGCTCAGGAATAAGCTTAATCTATGTTACGGCAGTGGATATACGTATGCGTATGTAATGCATTACAACTTTAGGAACTTGTATGAGAAACAGAATGTACTTAAATTTAGACGCGAACTATGCGAAACATCTGACTTTGAATCTAACTTATTTCGTGATGCAACCCGAGGCCACACATAGCAAAGATGAGTGCCGTAGCTCCCACCACAAAGTTCAGGAATTTCGTGTTATAAGGTGTCAATTAAACAAGTAGATGTGAAACGGCAATAAAGCATTTGACCAATTTTAAACAAAATATATTGTAGCAGGGCCTAAAATTGAGTGGAGTACTCCACACTTTGTGGAACTGTAGGAAAGGAGTGTGGAACTACAATTCTCAAACGTGTGGAGTGGTATTAATGTGAGTACCTTACTTTTCTCGGATTATGCATTTAAAAGCGTTTATGTGTCAAACTAAGTCTTACTGATTCAATACATCCATTATGCAATGGGGAGTTACTCAATTCCATATAACTGCCAGTATATGACATTAAGCCATAGTTAATACGTATAGGTGTCTCCTAGATGGCAGGGAAAACCATTGCCAATTTTGAGGTGAAGGAACTTTTTAACTATGTTTAGTTTTCAAACGTTTTCGGTTGCATTCAAATAGTTTTAAAATATGCAACTAACTGCACGTTTATCTGTTGTTTCAATAGGACATTACACTTTTCCGATATAATGAAATGTGTTGTTTTGTAGATAAAAATTACACGATCCTTTGAACCCGTTATAGAAATATGTACTACCAGAGATAACATACATCAATAACCGCCAAAAATTTAGCCGAAGCACAGCGTTACGAAAATCAGTAGAAAGAGTAATGTTTCCCAGAGTGACTTCAATAGTTACTGATAGTGAAAACATGAATACAGGAGAACACAAAGGAATGTGGAAATTGTTAACTGATGAAAGAGTTGCTTCAGGTGAAACGTTGCCTCTGTTGAAAATTTGGTGTGCTGCCCATCGCATTAATTTAGCATGGAAAGATGTCACCAAGAATGTCGAAGAATTTTCATCTCTCATATAAGCGGCATCTGGACTGTGTGCTTTCTATCACTCTTCACGGCAGCGAACGAAAGTTTAACGATGGTAGCTTCAGAAAATAACTTAGAAGTTTTGCACTACCCAGAATATTTTGACGTCAGGTGCACAAAATTTTCATTCAGTATGCTCACTACTCTCCTTTAAAAAAAATGGTATCCAAGCTGCCTTTACTTGTAAACGGAAAGCCACGTATGTAATGAAGCCAAAGGTCATCTGCGTAAATGGATAGAAGTAGATTGCCTTCATCTTCTGTGTCTTGTGACAGACGCTCTATATGTTTTCAAGAACTGCCAGCAGAAGTTTGAGAGTGATGAAATGTTTCTTTTGGACATAATAGCAAATAAAAATAGAACTATAGCACAATTGGAGACTATGAAAGAGAAACCTCTGTTAGGCGGTGGGAAAAAACGGTTTTAAACGAATGTGTTCAAGAGAACGTCAACGGAGAAATACAGTACTCGTTACATGGTATTCAACTTCATCGTAACACACGTCGCAATAAATCCCATAACAAATATGACTGTGAGAAAAGATATTTTACTGTAGTACGCTAGGAAGTTCTGGATTCCATAATTAACTTTGTTAGTCAGCGTTTACTCTATGAAGACAGTATTGTTGCTTTGGAGCCTTTGCGTATTTTGCAAGAGGATGTAACTGATGATGCTCTAAGAACATGCCACAAAGTTATTTGTCTTGATACAGATCTTTTGCAGTTCGCAATGCAATATAGAGAGGCATCATCGTGCAGTATGTTGAAAGGTCTGGACGCTAAAAGCCTTCTCATGAAAATCTGTGGAAATCAGTCATTTCATGCTCTGTCATCAAGTCTAGCCCGAGTTGTTGCTTCGAAACCATCTTCTTCACGTCTGTGAAATTGTCCCGCCCACCTAACGAATTTTAATTTTTTTCATCTACATCGTTAGTTTATCGTTAGTTTACGATAGTTTTGCTAAAATTATCGTTAGTTTTGCAAAAATAACGATTTTATTCGAGAAATAAATGGGCAGGCCAACTTCACGGTTCCCCACCCACAAACGAATTTCAAAAATTTTTCATATCACATCGTTAGTTTATCGTTAGTTTACGTTAGTTTTGCTAAAACTATCGTTAGTTTCGCAAAAATAACGATTTTATTCGAGAAATAAAGTTTCCCGCCAACTGTGAATTAGCCCGCCCATATTGAATTCTCATAAAATTCCAACTCACATCGTTAGTTTATCGTTAGTTTACGTTAGTTTTACTAAAACTATCGTTAATTTTGCGAAAATAACAATTTTATTCGAGAAATAAATGGGCAGGCCAACTTCACGGTTCCCCGCCCACAAACGAATTTCAAACTTTTTTCATATCACATCGCTAGTTTATCGTTAGTTTACGTTAGTTTTGCTAAAACTATCGTTAGTTTCGCAAAAATAACGATTTTATTCGAGAAATAGTTTCCCGCCAACTGTGAATTAGCTCGCCCATATTGAATTCTCATAAAATTGTAACTCATATCCTTAGTTTATCGTTAGTTTACGTTAGTTTTACTAAAACTATCGTTAGTTTCGCAAAAATAACGATTTTATTCAAGAAATAAAGTTTCCCGCCAAATGTGAATTAGCCCGCCCATATTGAATTCTCATAAAATTCCAACTCACATCGTTAGTTTATTGTTAGTTTACGTTAGTTTTACTAAAACTATAGTTAGTTTTGCGAAAATAACAATTTTATTCGAGAAATAAATGGGCAGGCCAACTTCACGGTTCCCCGCCCACAAACGAATTTCAAAACTTTTTTCTACCACATCGTTAGTTTATCGTTAGTTGACGTTAGTTTTGCTAAAACTATCGTTAGTTTCGCAAAAATAACGATATTATTCGAGAAATAAAGTTTCTCGCCAACTGTGAATTAGCCCGCCCATATTGAATTCTCATAAAATTCCAACTCATATCGTTAGTTTATCGTTAATTTACGTTAGTTTTGCTAAAACTATCGTTAGTTTCGCAAAAATAACGATTTTATTCGAGAAATAAAGTTTCCCGTCAAATGTGAATTAGCCCGCCCATATTGAATTCTCATAAAATTCCAACTCATATCGTTAGTTTATCGTTAATTTAAGTTAGTTTTGCTAAAACTATCATTAGTTTCGCAAAAAATAACGATTTTATTCGAGAAATAAAGTCTCCCGCCAACTGTGAATTAGCCCGCTCATATTGAATTCTCATAAAATTCCAACTCATATCGTTAGTTTAACGTTAGTTTACGTTAGTTTTGCTAAAATTAACGTTTGTTTTGGAAAAATAACGATTTTATTTGACAAATAAATGTTCCCGCTAAATGTAAACCCTAACAGCACATTTATATAACAAGCGTACGTAAGAAGTATATAAGGCACATACTGAACACATACTCATGTACCTGAGGGAACATGATAGGCGTATGCCTGCTATGTAATTGTGTCTACATTTGGCGGGAACTTTTATTTCTCCAATAAAATCGTTATTTTTGCGAAACAAACGTTAATTTTAGCAAAACTAACGTAAACTAACGAAAAACTAACGATATGAGTTGGAAGTTTATGAGAATTCAATATGGGCGGGCTATTTCACAGTTGGCAGGAAATTTTATTTCTTGAATAAAATCGTTATTTTTGCGAAACTAACGATAGTTTTAGCAAAACTAACGTAAACTAACGATAAACTAACGATGTGATATGAAAAACTTTTGAAATTCGTTTGTGGGTGGGGAACCGTGAAGTTGACCTGCCCATTTATTTTTCGCATAAAATCGTTATTTTCGCAAAACTAACGATAGTTTTAATAAAACTAACGTAAACTAACGATAAACTAACGATGTGAGTTGGAATTTTATGAGAATTCAATATGGGCGAGCTAATTCACAGTTGGCGGGAAACTTTATTTCTTGAATAAAATCGTAATTTTTGCGAAACTAACGATAGTTTTAGCAAAGCTAACTTAAACTAACGATAAACTAACGATATGAGTTGGAATTTTATGAGAATTCAATATGGGCGGGCTAATTCACAGTTGGCGGGAAAATTTATTTCTGGATTAAAATCGTTATTTTTGCGAAACTAACGATAGTTTTAGCAAAACTAACGTAAACTAACGATAAACTAACGATGTGATATGAAAAACTTTTGAAATTCGTTTGTGGGCGGGGAACCGTGAAGTTGGCCTGCCCATTTATTTTTCGCATAAAATCGTTATTTTCGCAAAACTAACGATAGTTTTAATAAAACTAAGGTAAACTAACGATAAACTAACGATGTGAGTTGGAATTTTATGAGAATTCAATATGGGCGAGCTAATTCACAGTTGGCGGGAAACTTTATTTCTGGAATAAAATCGTTATTTTTGCGAAACTAACGATAGTTTTAGCAAAACTAACGTAAACTAACGATAAACTAACGATATGAGTTGGAATTTTATGAGAATTCAATATGGGCGGGCTAATTCACAGTTGGCAAGAAACTTTATTTCTCGAATAAATCGTTATTTTTGCGAAACTAACGATAGTTTTAGCAAAACTAACTTAAATTAACGATAAACTAACGATATGAGTTGGAATTTTATGAGAATTCAATATGGGCGGGCTAATTCACATTTGACGGGAAACTTTAGTTCTCGAGTAAAATCGTTATTTTTGCGAAACTAACGATAGTTTTAGCAAAACTAACGTAAACTAACGATAAACTAACGATGTGATATGAAAAACTTTTGAAATTCGTTTGTGGGTGGGGAACCATGAAGTTGGCCTGCCCATTTATTTTTCGCATAAAATCGTTATTTTCGCAAAACTAACGATAGTTTTAATAAAACTAACGTAAACTAACGATAAACTAACGATGTGAGTTGGAATTTTATGAGAATTCAATATGGGCGAGCTAATTCACAGTTGGCGGGAAACTTTATTTCTGGAATAAAATCGTAATTTTTGCGAAACTAACGATAGTTTTAGCAAAGCTAACTTAAACTAACGATAAACTAACGATATGAGTTGGAATTTTATGAGAATTCAATATGGGCGGGCTAATTCACAGTTGGCGGGAAAATTTATTTCTGGATTAAAATCGTTATTTTTGCGAAACTAACGATAGTTTTAGCAAAACTAACGTAAACTAACGATAAACTAACGATGTGATATGAAAAACTTTTGAAATTCGTTTGTGGGCGGGGAACCGTGAAGTTGGCCTGCCCATTTATTTTTCGCATAAAATCGTTATTTTCGCAAAACTAACGATAGTTTTAATAAAACTAAGGTAAACTAACGATAAACTAACGATGTGAGTTGGAATTTTATGAGAATTCAATATGGGCGAGCTAATTCACAGTTGGCAAGAAACTTTATTTCTCGAATAAAATCGTTATTTTTGCGAAACTAACGATAGTTTTAGCAAAACTAACGTAAACTAACGATAAACTAACGATATGAGTTGGAATTTTATGAGAATTCAATATGGGCGGGCTAATTCACAGTTGGCAAGAAACTTTATTTCTCGAATAAAATCGTTATTTTTGCGAAACTAACGATAGTTTTAGCAAAACTAACTTAAATTAACGATAAACTAACGATATGAGTTGGAATTTTATGAGAATTCAATATGGGCGGGCTAATTCACATTTGACGGGAAACTTTAGTTCTCGAATAAAATCGTTATTTTTGCGAAACTAACGATAGTTTTAGCAAAACTAACGTAAACTAACGATAAACTAACGATGTGATATGAAAAACTTTTGAAATTCGTTTGTGGGTGAGGAACCGTGAAGTTGGCCTGCCCATTTATTTTTCGCATAAAATCGTTATTTTCGCAAAACTAACGATAGTTTTAATAAAACTAACGTAAACTAACGATAAACTAACGATGTGAGTTGGAATTTTATGAGAATTCAATATGGGCGAGCTAATTCACAGTTGGCGGGAAACTTTATTTCTGGAATAAAATCGTAATGTTTGCGAAACTAACGATAGTTTTAGCAAAGCTAACTTAAACTAACGATAAACTAACGATATGAGTTGGAATTTTATGAGAATTCAATATGGGCGGGCTAATTCACAGTTGGCGGGAAAATTTATTTCTGGATTAAAATCGTTATTTTTGCGAAACTAACGATAGTTTTAGCAAAACTAACGTAAACTAACGATAAACTAACGATGTGATATGAAAAACTTTTGAAATTCGTTTGTGGGCGGGGAACCGTGAAGTTGGCCTGCCCATTTATTTTTCGCATAAAATCGTTATTTTCGCAAAACTAACGATAGTTTTAATAAAACTAAGGTAAACTAACGATAAACTAACGATGTGAGTTGGAATTTTATGAGAATTCAATATGGGCGAGCTAATTCACAGTTGGCGGGAAACTTTATTTCTGGAATAAAATCGTTATTTTTGCGAAACTAACGATAGTTTTAGCAAAACTAACGTAAACTAACGATAAACTAACGATATGAGTTGGAATTTTATGAGAATTCAATATGGGCGGGCTAATTCACAGTTTGCGGGAAACTTTATTTCTTGAATAAAATCGTTATTTTTGCGAAACTAACGATAGTTTTAGCAAAACTATAACGTAAACTAACGATGAACTAACGATGTGATATGAAAAACTTTTGAAATTCGTTTGTGGGTGGGGAACCGTGAAGTTAGCCTGCCCATTTATTTGTTGAATAAAAATTTTATTTTTTCGAAACTAACGATAATTTTAGCAAAACTAACGTAAACTAACGATAAACTAACGATGTAGATAAGAAAAAGAAAAATTCATTAGGTGGGCGGGACAACTTCACAGACGTATCTTCTTCCGATGTTGAAAGACATATTATAAGTGACTACAACATATTGAAAACAGATAACAGATTGTCTTTAGCTCCCACTACTGTGAAAAATTACCTTCACGTTAATATAAATATGGGTCCGTTGGAAGATTTTAGCCCAACCCCTGCTGTTATGAAATGGCTGGACAGAAAGGAAAGGCGTTTTGAAGTTGGTAGGAAGTCAAAGGAACAGCCCTGGTATAACGGTGTATTTGCCTCGGCAGAAAACAGACTGAGACAGCGTAATGATCACGGAAAAATGACAGTGAAATTCTTATGTAAGAAAAAGTGACTTTTTTCTTCTAGTGTGACTATTTTTCTTACCGGTTTGTTTCCTGTATTTTATGGTTTAATACAATACAATTAAATATGTATCCTAATGTGCCTTTAATTTTGTTTGGTCTGGATTCCAAAATTTTCCTAAATAATAATAATAATAATAATAATAATAATAATAATAATTTTGGTCGCAGGTAAACATGATGTACTGGACAGAACACTGATTATATATCTAAACAAATGCTGACTAAACTTGTTTTTTCTATACTATATAAAATTTTTAACAGTGTGGAGCTGTGATTTCGTTGAATTTTAGGCCCTGCTCCTTACCCTTCGATTTAGAAATTAGGTTAGCGAGAATTTTATTTTTTTTTTTAAAAAATAATACTGCAAATGACAGATAGTCTGCACCTTTGTTTGAAGCGAGTATTGAAGTTCGTATATAGGTTTGCATTGATGTGAGCATTAGAACACAATATCTGTTGAACATTGCTGGGGGCTTGCGGTCAGGTTTGCAGTGCATTTCACGAATTTCGATATTGTAACAATCCTAGCGAACTCCTGAGCCTTCCTCACTGTACACTATAACTTAAAATCGTGCTCAATTAAAACTCTCATTTGTTTCAATTTAAAACTGTTGACCGTTATTACCTATGTACCATGGGCAATAATCTGCCAGTAATTCTTTGTTTTCGCCCTTGTTTTAGCCCTATAAATGTCTTTGTTCACAAATTTCGTTGTGTATGGTTTGGCATAAACGTGGCGTGGACATTATAGTTTGACTTCTATGCCATATGTATCTAATTACATACACAACTTT
This sequence comes from Thermobia domestica, assembly GCF_964235325.1. NCBI lineage: Eukaryota > Metazoa > Arthropoda > Insecta > Zygentoma > Lepismatidae > Thermobia > Thermobia domestica. The sequence goes on from NC_137460.1 coordinate 169,167,245, forward strand.
ACAACGTATACAACAAACTTAGAATATATTATTTGTGTGGGAAAATCACACACGCGGCACTGCACGGAAGAGCCGTGTGAATGGAATTCCATACACATGGCAGTCAACGTGTTAAGAAATGTATAATAATAAAAAATTATTATTATTATTATTATTATTATTATTATTATTATTATTATTATTATTATTAATAATAATAATAATAATAATAATAATAATAATAATAGTAATAATAAACAGAAAAGGAAACTATCATTTAGATAATTTATAAACATGTTAACATTTATTAACGCATGTAAGTGCAATGGACTTAAGTTATTTCTCTCTCTCTTTGAACGCAACAGCCCTTATTGTGCCAAGCCGTAGAAGAGAACTTGTAGCACTCAAGACTTTGGGGTGGTGTGTGGTCAGCACATCGGATCTCTTTGTTCTTAGTCCTAGTTTTCTAGACCGGATGCAGTTATTTTCGGTAGAAAATACAAGAAAATAGCTGATGAAAATGAAAACATAATCAGCTGTAATCAGCTGATGAAAATGAAAACATAAAAATACAATATTTACAATACGAACGGATTTTTATATGGACTGCAGGATATTCCTGCAGTACAACTGGAAAATAACAATATAAACATGATTTTCAGGAGAACGCTGCTATTTAGAATCTGAAGAAACGCGTTGGACCAAAGCTCAATTTTGTAACAAATATATCAGTGTGGCAAACTGCAAATAAGAATAAAACAAGTTGTTTAGAATGACAATTTATTATCTTGAGTGAGCTGGATGACATCAAAAGTTACAAAATGATCTTACTTAAGCGGTTCAAGAAAGATGAATGCCAAGAAACAGACATCAAAGGAAAGCATTTCCCTCCTTTCCTCCCAAAAAAAAACTCATAAAAAAGAAAAAAGTTACTTAATGTAAAGGTTTCATATAAAAACCCAAGCATAAATTTTCCAAGTTGACAAGCGAAAGGCAAGAACAACTGAACCGAAGAGAATGCAATTGTGAACAGATATGGCAGACGTAAAATGAAGGAACACGAGTTTTGTATTTTCCTGAAAAAATGGTTGGGTGGGCCACAGACCCCTCCAAACCTTTGATCATGAAATATCAAAAGTGCTAGTAACAGTATGTCAGATGTGTGTAAAGAGCATGAAGAATTGCAACGAAAACTTTTGTGGATAATACTCAAAAAATATAGGAATACGAGTTCTTTTATTTTCAGCGGAAAAATGGTTTAAGAAGGCGAAAGAACCCTCCCTAAAATTTTGAAACTTGACGCCGGAAAGGTAAGAACAAGTAAACCGAAGTGAATGACATTTTGTACAGATATTGTAGACATAAAATGAGGGAATACGGGTTTCGTATTTTCCTGGAAAAAGTAGTTGGGTGGAGCACGGACATCTCCAATCATTTGATCACGAAATATCAAAAGTACTAGTAACAGCATGTCAGATGTGTGTAAAGGACATGAAGAATTGAAGTGAAACTTTGTGTATGCACAATACGCAAAAAAATAGAATACGAGTTTTTATTTTTCTGCGGAGAAACGGCTTTAAGGAAAGAAGCACGCACCCAAACTTTTGAAACTTGACGTCCAAAAGGCAAGAAGAATTGAAGTAAAGTGAATGAAATTGTGCGCAGATATTGTAGACATAAAATGAGGGAACACGGGTTTCGTATTTTCCTGTAAAAAACGGTTATGTGGGGCACGGACCCCTCCAAACCTTTGATCATGAAACATCAAAAGTGCTAGTAACAGTATGTCAGATGTGTGTAAAGGACATGAAGAATTGCAGCGAAAACTTTTGTGTGGATAATATGCAAAAAATATAGGAATACGAGTTCTTTTATTTTCAGCGGGAAACCGGTTTAAGAGGGCAAAAGAACCCACCCTAACATTTTGAAACTTGACGCGGGAAAGGTATGAACAAGTAAACCGAAGTGAATGAAATTTTGTACAGATAATGTACACATAAAATAAGGAAATGCGAGTTTCGTATTTTTCTTAAAAAAAAACTATTCAGTGGGGCACGGACCCCTCCAAACCTTTGATCATGAAATATCAAAAGTGCTAGTAACAGTATGTCAGATGTGTGTAAAAGACATAAAGAATTACAAACAAAACTTTTTGTATGGATAATACACAAAAAATAAATGAATACGGTTTTTTATTTTCTGCTGAGAAAGGATTTTAGGGAGCAAAAGTTCCCACCTAAAACTTTGGAAGTCCACGCCGGAAAGGCAAGGAGACGTGAACCGAAGTAAATGAAATTTTGCACAGATATTGTAGACATAAAATGACCGAATACGCGTTTCATATTTTCCTGGAAAAAAGCGTTGGGTGGGGCACGCAACTCCTCCAAACCTTTGATCACAAAAAATCAAAAGTGCTAGTAACATTGTCAGATCTGCGTAAAGGATATGGAGAATTGCAACGAAACTTTTTGTGTGGATAGTACCCAACATAGATGGCCATTTTCCATTGGGCTCGCTCGGGCTCGCGCTCACCTGTCTCAACTGGGCTCGCGCTCACTCGCGCTCGCGCTCACTTCTCTCAACTGAGCTCGCACTCACTCGGGCTCGCGCTCATCTCTCTGGACTGGGCTCGCACTCACTTGGGCTCGCGCTCACTTCTCCCAACTGGGCTCGCGCTCACTCGCGCTCGCGATCACTTCTCCCAACTGGGCTCGCGCTCACTCGGGCTCGCGATCACTTTTCTGAACTGGGCTCGCGCTCATTCGCACTCGCGCTCATTTCTCTTAATTGGGCTCGCGATCACTCGGGCTCGCGATCAGTTCTCTCAACTGGGCTCGCGCTCACTTGAGCTCGCGATCACTTCTCCCAACTGGGCTCGCGCTCACTCGCGCTCGCGCTCATTCCCTCAACTGAGCTCGCACTCACTCGGGCTCACGCTCATCTCTCTGGACTGGGCTCGCGCTCACTTGAGCTCGTGATCAGTTCTCCCAACTGGGCTCGCGCTCACTCGGGCTCGCGCTCACTAATTTCATTGGGGCTCGGGCTCGCGCTCAATTATTTCATTGGGGCTCGGGCTCACTCGGGCTCGCGCTCAATTATTGAGCCCGAGCCCGGTTGAGCGTGAGTGCCGAACTCACGAACGTCGGGCTCGCGAGTTTGGACACCTATGATACAGACACAGACAATGACACGTAGAACCAGTCGTATTAACAAATGCTGAAACAAATCTTCAATTATGCGCTTATTCACCTAAAAATCATCTTCACTAACATGTCTGCTCACTTAACATATACTTACGAGAGAATACCTATATCTCAGATTTTGAGTACAGTTTCAAAAGTTCATTTCCGTAAGCTGTAAAGGCAGTAATTGCTATGCTAATTATCACAAATTAAATGCAACTTTTAAGTTGCATACACACAAACTACTAGGGAATGAAGACCATGTACTAACAAAGAGTACACTGGAAAATGAAATAACATGTTATAACAAAAATTAAAATAAGATGATAATCGATACAAATGTAGAGGATGAATATGGCATGTCCGAACTTCGCCAAGTATGGTGGAAGAAGCTATTTGTTTACTTCTTCTTGACCAACCGCTAAGAACATTTATAAATCCATATGTGGCTTTGTTATACGCAATTAATACATTCAAATTCACGAACGATGACGAACTGAAGGGTACGAAGATACAGTTGCAAGTAACAACCATAGTCATAATAATATAGTTCAACTAAACAACGTTGAAAATAGTGGATAATTAGGTTGTAAGTAGAAATGACCAAAACTGAACAGTTTGCATCGATCATTCCGAAGAAATTTGGAGTTGTACTGAGCATAGTTTGGGGGGAAGCGAGCATCCCCGGTGGGTATACTTCAGCTGACTTCTTTGGGGAGGAAGAAAATGCGATTGAGGGGAAAATTCCCCTCATCTCTCCCGGTAATTCGCACCCTATATATATATATATATATATATATATATATATATATATATATATATATATATATATATATATATATATATATATATTATATAGATAGATAGATAGATAGATAGATAGATAGATAGATAGATATGCAAGTTAGTTGGAAACCTGGGGCCCGTAAAATAGTGTTTCCAATCGAGTCCCACGTCTTGTAAGTCCTTAGGTTATCTTTTCTCTCTCACTTGAAGAAAGAAAACTTTAATTTTTTAACGGTGACTTCCCTCCGGAGCAGCCTATACTTTTAATTATGTGTTTGCTGTTTGAAGGCATATTGTCCTGTTACAATACAGTAAATATGAAAATTTCTTAATTTAAGTCAAATTTAAGAGTATTAAAACTGAATTTTTGAAATTGTGCGTTGATTACAGCCTGTAATTTGTTAAAACAACACCTATCAAAGAAAATTACAAGTTAATGAAAGGTCAAGCAAGATGTTTGTGAATATGAAACTTACGTCATAATATCACTTTGAGTCAAGAAGTTATATATGATAAGCATAATGATAATGATAATGATAATGATAAGCATAATGTGGTTCTAGTTTTAGATCTATCTTTACATTTCTTTAAGTATAAAAATGTCAGTTTTTAAATCGCATAACATAACGGAAAAAAATAGTAGCTACATTATATAAAATGAGGTAATTTTACGAACTGCGTTAAAACAGGAAATACAATTATGTTTAAATATTTAGGTAGTTAGGAATCTCTTGCCTGTCAGATGTCAATTAACAGATTAATAATTTCCTTCTACAACAAGCAAGACTTTATTTTACCTGAATTAAAGACCAAAATACAAATTCAGATTCTGCACTTTCACAGGAGACCAATCCGACAAGTTTGGAGCCTTATATAAATGACAGCGAGTTGGTACAAATGAAAAATACAACTTACTTTATGAATGCTGATATACCACCCATGGTGTGCAGATGCTGGTCGATTACTCGACGAGATGCTGGTTGGTTGCTGAGGTGACACTTGGACCTTTCCCTTACCTTTTTATATGGTATAAATTTCGTCAGTCAGATCCTGAGGTTCTCCATAACAGCCTCGTTTGTTCACTTAATTACTTTTTACGCTACGTGACTGCCGGAGAACCTCATTAGTCCACGATAAGTGTGACTGTTTATCCAAAATTCTTTTGTAACCTAATTTAAGTACACATACACATTTTTTTTACATATAATTACTAGAAAACAATGTTAGTTATTTGACAAAAAACTTTTTTTTGATATATTCCTTTTTGCAATATGTTGAGCTTTTTTTTTCTCAACTCATGTCATAGTTCCATTACAGTCCCCCACTGATGAGGAACTGTTCCTGAACATCACCGTAGTGTGTGTCACTCCTTTTTTTTTCTCAACTCATGTCATAGTTTCATTACACAACTGTGAGTTGAAAAAAAAAAGTGACACACTACGGTGATGTTCAGGAACAGTTCCTCATCAGTGGGGTCTGTATTGCAGTAAAGAAGTGACCCCACTGATGAGGAACTGTTCCTAAACATCACCGTAGTGTGTGTCACTTCTTTTATTTCAACTCACAGTTGTGTAATGAAACTATGACATGAGTTGAAAAAAAAAGTTAGCTCAACATATTGCAAAAAGGAATATATCACAAAAGTTTAGTGAAATAACTAACATTGTTTTGTGGTAATTATATGTAAAAAATGTATGTGTACTTAAATTAGGTTACAAAAGAATTTTGGATAAACAGACACTTATCGTGAACTAATGACGTTCTCCGCCAGTCACGTAGCGTAAAAAGTAATTAAGTGAACAAACAAGGCTGTTATGGAGAACCTCAGGGTCTGACTGATGAAATTTATACAATATAAAAAGGTAAGGGAGAGGACCAAGGATCATCTTAGCAACCAACCAGCATGTATTCCCTTATAGATATCAGTAAATTTGATGCCTTTATACTGATGTACTCCCCGCCGATTCCAAGAAAATGCATCTTATGTTAAAGAGCGAAGTTTCTTGCATTTCATATGTTATAATAACAAAGGCATAATAATAATAATAATAATAATAATAATAATAATAATAATAATAATAATAATAATAATAATATATAAAATATACGAGTTAAAATGTTCCAAAATTCGTTCACTAACAAATATCTAACTTGATGTCTTTACACAAATTTACATGAAGTCAATTGGAAGGAAACGCACACTATCGTCCCTTCTACTACACATATTAATATAAAATGGGTAAATGATATTAAAATATTAAATATAAGAGGTAAGTTTCAATGTATTCACTTTTAAAAATAGGTCTATCTGGAAAACTGATGTCTTTATGATAATTTACACCCCGCCGATTTGAAAAAAGGGCGTCTTATGATATATAAGAAGGTAGGTCCTTTCTACTGGGTACATTAATATAAAAAGGCGGAAATTAATATTAAATTGTAAAGTATACGAGGGAAGTTCCAAATTTGTTTACTTAAAAATATCTACAAACTTTCTGTGTTTACGCTAAATTACATCCCACCGATTTGAAGAAAGTGCATATTAAGATATACGTAAGTTCTCTTCTACTATATATATTAATATAAAATGTTCCGAAAGTTATTTACTTAATAATAGCTACAAACTCGATGGCTTTAAGCTAATTTACATCCCGTTGATTTTCGAAAGACTCATCTTTTGTTATTGCGAAATACTCATTGATAATATATGGTAATACGTAAGGTTGCATATAATATGAACATACAGTTGCCGCAGTGGCTCAGTGCTAGAGCTTTCACCTCTGGTGCATGACACATAATACTAATAAGAAATAATAATAATAATAATAATAATAACAGCAAAAATAACATGTATAAACATATCTGAATACTAAAAATTATATTATTTGTTTACTGGTTGATTGCCGACCTTCGTCGTCTTCAGGAGCCAAGAATACCGTTCACAAGGTTTTTGGGTTTGAGTTCGGGCTCGAGCCAAAAATTGTTATAAGTTATAGGGCGCCGGCCAAACATGTTAAAAACTGCTAGACCTGGGTATAGGATTGTCAACAGCTCGAGCGCTTCAGCTCATACCTCACTCACTATTGAACCAAACCGAGAAGTGAAGCGAGCCAACAGCTTACCAACCGAACCGGCTCGAGCCGATAGCTCACCTGAGCTGAAACGAACCGAGCTGACAGCTCACCCCAAACGAGCTGGCTCATCCCAACCGAGCCAGCTCAAGCCATCGACTCAATTGAGCAGAGTCGATGACTAATACCAACCAAGTCAGCTGAAGCCATCGGCTCAATTGAGCCGAGCCGATGATACAGACTAATCGAGTTGGTTGACATGGCTACTCGGGTTGGGATTATGCTTGAGCTCAAAAATTTTGACCGTGCAGGAAGCCTTGATGGTAAGAACTACAGTATATATTGGTACTTACGACATTTGTGGCTGTCTTGCTATTAAAATCTATTGTCATCTCGTTATCGACAGAGACAAGACGAGATGCGAGCAGTGTTCCCTCTTGTGAGCAACACTAAAAGTATTCTACATTACTGTTTATCATTCTCATAGCTTTTGCTTTCCAATCTAATCAGGCCATGATTTCAAAACGAGCTGAACGAGCGAGCCATTTATCAAACTCAACTCGACTCGAAACTAGACTTAAAAAAAAAAAAGACTTGAATCGGAACTCGAGTAGAGAAAATTACCTTTGATTCGACTCGTGCCAGTTCCTATGCATGGAATCCTTGGTTCGATCTCAGATTGTCCCAATTGAGCTTTGTGGTGGACAAACATCGTGTACGTGGGTTTTCTCCCGTTTCCTCCCACTTTCTTCATTCCACCATTCACTCATTTCTCATCATCACCGTCTCGTTTAGCCTAGCCGGCATAACCCTGGGACGTAAAACTTAAAGATTTCATTTTATTTTTATTTTTTTATTAACATATGAACTGTACGAGGGAATATTAGAATATTATTTACTTAGAAATACCAGCAAACTTGAGGGCGTTATAATAGTTTGCTTTCCGTAGATTCGAGAAGCATGTTTGTGTAGTTTGTGGGTAATCATTTTTTTTATTTTTATTTATTTATTTATTTTTTGTCAAAGATATTAAATGTAACTCAATTATAGTCTTGTATATGTTGATCTCGAAATTATTATATTAGGAGGCACAGACATTAATGGCTATATTTAGTAATGTTAAAATATATTGCCCTGGCTCAAGTTCTTTTGGAATTAGAAAAATAATAATAGTAAACTCTTAGCCGATTCAGAATTTTGTCTGGCCTAAATCTAAAGAAACAACGGCTCTACTATTTTTTTTCATAAATATATCTACGGACGTACATGCCCTCGAATACTAACACACGTATCAACATACAGTAGTTTTTAATTGGTTTTACTCAATACCTACGTACATTTAAATACTGAAACGTCTGGACCCAGATAGCCTATACGAAATAGGCTCCTACGTTGCCTATCCATTGTCTCCCCACGTCCAGATATTTGGGAGCTGGCGTGAAATTATCTCTCCAAACCTTCAGCATCTATATATGACCACATACGTTGTCTCAAATTCCGTTATTTACTTGGCCACCCAATCAGTGTACCGGTACTGCTTGGACAGGGTTTGATATTGGCTGGTCAAGACGTAAATATACAACTTGTTTTTTCCAGAAATATACAACCGGTATATCCATGAGTCAAAAAATCTAGGAGATGAAAGGAGGCGGCGGTGGAGGGGAAAGAATCTATCCATTCAATGTAACCTCTCGAAAATTAGTTTTCTTTTTTCTGCTGTTGACCTTGGTGTCTATGCAAAGGTCGGCGCTACTACCACTAACATTCATTTTCTACATAGAAAGACATTTGGTTGAAAGATGGAACTATACATTCCTTTTCCATTTGTTGCGTATTTATAAAATCTCCCATTTGCAGAAATTACCGGACATTTTTAACAAATGACCGTCTGATTCAGGAAGCAAAATGCTCGTTACTAACCAGTGTTGAGCACCCCCCACTCACTTTCGCTGGCGGCAATTTTTATCCATATTTAGGTCACCAAGCTGCGGGAAAGAGTTGTTTTCCTTCTTCCTTTCCTTCCCTACTTGAGGGTGGAACAACGTGGATGTTTGGAGAATTCCTAGAAATGAGATATTATCTGTATCTATTTTTATTATATGAAAGAGACAAAAGAATGTGTTGTAGCGTTTTGTAACTAAGTTTGAACATCACACCACAATGTACGAATGACAAACTAAGAAGGATATTTCTTCATGCGATGTTTTTATATTGTAGAAATTTTTACTACATATTATGTGTAAGATACAAAGAAATGCCTAGGAACATAGCTAAGAACTACTTAATGCTTTTAAACCTCATATGTTAAATCTGGGAGCAGGAAAATTCGGTGTAAGAAAATTCGGTGTAGGAAAATTCGGTGTGGGGAATGTTAGGTGTAAAGAAAGATTCGTTGTAGTAGGCCGTAGGATTTATTAGAAACTCAACTTTGAGAATAAATGAGCGTATTAGTTTGAAGTTCAAATTTTGTGTAGAACGTACTTTTACTGTCTACTATCATTTTTACTGTTTACTGTCTACTTTATATTGCTTTATATTGAATTGTGTTACTGAAATTATTTGAATTCTAGATTTCGACGGATTTTTAACATTTTATGTCCCTTACATGACGAGAAATTTGTTTTTCGATGTCCGTTTATTTATGTTACTCAAAGATGTAAAAATAAATGCCTCAACTAAAGTATCTACGCCTGATTGGAGAAGTCAATAAGGAGTCTATAGGGTTGCAGTACTTGTTTACCTTAACTTAAGGCAAACAACCTAAAGTGTCTGATTGGAGAAGTCAACTATTATCTGATAAAACCATCCTGCTTTATATTGCCCTTTCTACTAAGACTTTTTTGATCAGTAAAGACTTGAGTTAAAGTGATATGATATACACGATATTTAAGCTTTTTCAAGAGTCTAAGGGCAGTTGTTCTAGGTATCCCTATTTCCTTCCAGTTCGTCGGCCACTAATATGAGGATTGTTATGAATTGCTGCTAAAATTATCATCATTGGTGCATCATCATTATAGTTGCTAGTCGACCTTTCACGCATCAGGCGACCCTCACTGGCCCTTAATTCAATATTTCGGATAACTGTATATATCGGTGATCGTCGATGAGGATATCGAGTTTGATACAAAACAGCAGCTGGAAGATAATTTTTGCAACATTCACCCAAAATTAGGAGCATAATGGCAATTTTCTTTGGAGTGTAATCAGTCATATTTATTCTTTTCCGACAATTTGTTAAAGACAGTCAATAAAATGAAAGTAAGTCTAGTAAGTAATAATAATAATAATAATAATAATAATAATAATAATAATAATAATAATAATAATAATAATAATAATAATAATAATAATAATAATAATAATAATAATACATAGAGATAGGAAGAAAAATAGTAAGAAAAAGAGTTTCTCACACGTTTACATTTGTAACCAATTTAAACGTGTATCCAAACTAAGTGAGGTCGTAAAGTTATTTTTTCTAAGAATTAGATTTCCTCCTTTGCATTACGTCACTTTAACTTTAATCATTTTGTTCTCTGTTGCATCATTCTCGAACCGTCGAATGGTAAATGTTCTCTGTGGTTTCCTATACGAGTTTTAATCTATTCATTTATCTCCAACCGTTTTCACATTAATGGTACTGGACGTTTTATCCGATACAGGCATCGTGTCTTGGTAGCCATTTTGAATACTGTGACCCATATTAAAAATATATTGCCACAACACTTTTTAGTGTTCGAAGGTCTATCGAACGAGTGTCACTCGATCCATGTTTCCATTTAAAGTTTCGAAGTAGGGCCCCCATGAAAGACGGGACTGGGGGTTACCGCAACAACATCATTCGACGTGCCCCGTGTCATTTTCCTGTTTCACTTTTTATTATGTTTATTTATCTCCAACCGTTTTCTGTTGGACTTCGCTTATCAAAATATTTCTAAAACTGGTTTACTGGCCCCAAAATATGAAATTCAGAGTGGGGGTGGGCGACTGCCCTCCTGCCTCACTGACACCTCTGTCTAGCGGCTGCAATATGAAGCTATTCCACGCCCTTTCACATGGTTTAAGTTACATTTACTTCGGACTCTTGACTGCGAAGACATTAGGTTTTTAAATAAAATTAATTTGCTGAGCAAAATTGAACTTTATTGAAAATAAACTTGGATTCATTGTCCTCTGAACGCCCTAAATATTACTTTACTTCAATAAATTATTTACTTAAAAAACAACCAATTACACAGGCTTGTAGAAAATATTCTAAAGTTAGCACAACATGAAGTGTCCTTCAAACATTACTTTTCGAAAACGTATCATTTTAAAATAATTTTATTAGCATCAGTGTTCTGAAATAGTAATCAAATTTTGCAATTAAAATCTCACCCGCCTCCACGAAACGCAAGCTTAGCCCATAAGGGCATTATTAGGAAACTTTTAGAAGCAGTACCTCCGAAATGACTTATATTAGGGCTAAAATAACCGCACAAACGCAAACTTCTGGCAAAATTCTAGACTTAAAACATGTAACGTGACTCTCTTTGCGTTTGAAATTTCGAATACCAATCAAGGATGGCCGCCATGATGCTTGACAGCACCATCTGATGTGTTTCAACGTCTCAAGACCACTTTCAAGTTTCATCATTCTCCCTCAACCCGTTCTCAACACACAAGGGTGCTGAGGACTTGTGTTTCACTGTGTATATTGATAGATTGTGTGAAATATCCATAGTACCGGTAGCTAGATTTAAAATTAACCTAAAGCTTATTACAACCAAGAAAGTACTTATGAGAGTCACTGGCAAGAAGGTGTAATAAAAAGGGGGTCGTGATGAAATAAGTTGAGAATTACTAATATATACTGAAATATTCTGTTACCAACACAGTGTAGTCTTAACCACGATAAAATAATGAAAAGGTCGGTTGCAAGTAAAAAGCAAGAAATGTTAGCAAATAAGTTATTACACGATTTTTAAAAATATGTTTAAAATCATGTTTTAAACTGTTAAAAATGTTTATAACATTGTGTGTGTGTGTTTTAAAACATGTTTAAAACATTTTGAACACCTTTTTCATGTTTTAAACACATATTTTGTCCTTTTTTTGAAAAAAAGTTTTTTTTTTCAACCCTGCCTTCATGCAAATATCATAACAAATTTCCACCGTCTTGTCTACCACAGAATTATGTTTATTTATGAGTGCATTTCGCGACATTAATAATTTACAATCACAAAAAGGTCGTTGGTTAATACCTAATTAAAAAGGGGAAAAATAATATTGAAATATAAAATACAGGATGCAAATTTCAAATTTCGTTCAGTTACAAATATAAGGAAACTATGTGTCTTCACGCTGATTTGAAGAAAGCGCATGTTATGATGTAGAAGACGACCCCTTGTACTACAAAATATAATATAAAATGCAGGAAATAACATTGTAATATAAAATGTACGAAGGAAGTTCCCAGATATATTCGGTTGGGGTGAGCCATCATATCAGTTTGTTTCGCCTCGAGCCGGCTCTGTTGAGTGAGCTGTCGGCTCGACTCGATAGTGAATGAGCTGTAAGCCGACCCGCTCGAGCCGTTCAGAATCCTAATCCCGAGCCGAGCAGTTTTGAACTTGTTTGGCCGGCGCTCTCTAACTTATAACGATTTTTGGTTCGAGCCCAAATACTTGCTCCTCCAGAAATCAGACCCAGAACCTCGTGAATAATGCCTTCCCTCCTAGACTTCACGACTACCGAAGTCAACAGTCAACTCGCTTTTAGTATTTAGATACAAATCGCCTATCTTTCATGTATATACACGGTGTAATAATAATAATAATAATAATAATAATAATAATAATAATAATAATAATAATAATAATAATAATAATAATAATAATAATAATAATAATAATAATTTGTAGTAGCAGTAAGTATCATTGATAATAATTATATTGTCTATGTAGGATATCTGAAGAAAGTATTTGAAACTACACACAACATTGGGCTCAAATTCGAGTCGAGTTTAGAGCCGAGTTGGAGGAAATTTTTCGATCCGAGTTTTCGAGTCGAGCTCAAAGGTGTCTGTTTCGAGCCGAGTTGAGTTTCAATGAAAACTCGCTCGTGCCCATCCTTAACGGTCTCTCGTTCACGGTTTTGTTTAGGACTCTCAAGTAAGGCTCGATCGATATGTTGAATCTCGGTCTAGTTTCGATTTACTAAAGTCTGTCTCGTCTTGAAATTTAAAGAGGAGAAACATGATACTTAGAGTAATCTCGGTTTCGGTATCACCATTAGAATATGTTACGTATGTTCAAGTTTAATTCTAGAACGCTTGGAGCAATTTCAACGAAGTTTGATACACATATAACATACAATCACAATAATATTGTAGGGAAAGATATCTCCGGTCTCCCTAGCGGTGGATAGAAGGGTGACGTATAAATAATCGAGAACGACCTACATTCATGTCGAATACACATTTTTAAGAGTCGCTATACTGATTGTTGAGAGTCCAGATGACATTTAAGCTCAAGTTTAGTCTAATAGAACAATAGATCTCCGTAGAACCTTATGCTAACTGTTAGAAATGAATAGAACTATTGAAGCTACCAGAAATTTTGAAAACAAATAAATTGCACGTCAAATATACATTTCAAATATTTTGAATAAACTTTTATTCTTCCGTGTATACAGTTCAAAGACTAAACCATATTCGATTACCTATTAAAGAAAGAAAGAAAAAAAAAAACGAAAAAAAATCATAATTTAACGTCAAACCATTAAGGTCTTTCGGCTGAAGGAGATGAATGACTAATGAAAGTGAATGATGATGAAAAATTAAACTTTGTGCTCTCCCACTCTGAATCAAACCTGGAACCACGTACAACAAAGGAAATACGCGCTAGTCACTACACTAGCAGAGAAAATTGCTTATTGCACTCGTTCGAGTACAAAGGCTATATGACACGGTGACCTTCAATTTAAGGTAGAACCATAAGCACCGCAATACGATCAAATTTCAAGGCTCTCCTCATCAGGACTCCAACCCAGGACACGGTGTAAGGAAGGCGCAAGTGCATGATTGTAAATATTTTGCCGTAATTTAAATGTATTATACGGAGTATTCATATAGTTTTTGGCCAAGAAGAAAAGAAAAGTTGTAAGCTGTTGTAGTTTTATTCATTGCTTATAGCATTCTTTCAAATTCTTTAGAAATAAATAAATAATAATAAAAATAAAAAACTTCCACTGAAATCTAGTTACATACATTAATTCATACTATCCTTCGATATGGACAACAAACCCATGTGCAAAAATCCTGCTGCTCTGTAACAATAGATAGCAATTTCCAAGAATTGTCTCACTTCCCTCTATGCTCTGTACCTTCAACCATAAAATACAAGCATCATAACTCTGTATCTTTCGGAATGATGGGAGAATTTTGAAAACGCTACGTCTCATTCAGAGCTTACGAAGCAGAGATGGGTATTTTTGCTAACTCTCACTCACACTCACCTACCAAAATGAGGGTGAGCGAGGGTGAAGGTGGCCCCCTTGAGAGCAAAAATGAGTGAGGGTTCCAATCTCTGGCTCAGACATCGTCAAGAATATGCTTTTCCTTCGTTTTGTAAAGTTTCTTCAATCTTCCTTTTCAATGCTCCACATGGAATGCGTTTCTTATGTTCTTGTCTCTGAAGCAAATGAGTCCACGTAAGCGCGAAGCGAGTGCGGGCTCGCGATCACACTCACTTCTTTCAACTGTGATCGCGCTCACTTGGGCTCGCGCTCAGTAATCTTAACTGCACTCGCGCTCGGTCGCACTCGCGCTCACTAATCGTAACTGGGCTCGCGCTCACTCGGGCTCGCGCTCACTTCTCTCTATTGGACTCGCGCTCACTCGCGCTCGCGCTCAGTTTTCCCAACAGGGCTCGCGCTCACTTGGGCTCGCGCTCACTTTTTTCAACTGGGCTCGCGCTCACTCGGGCTCACGCTCACTAATCTCAAGTGGACTCGCGCTCACTCGGGCTCACGCTCACTAATCTCAAGTGGGCTCGCGCTCACTCGGGCTCGCGGTCACTTTTTTCAACTGGGCTCGCGCTCACTAATCTCAAGTGAGCTCGCGCTCACTCGGGCTCGCGCTCACTTTTTTCAACTGGGCTCGCGCTCGCTTGGGCTCGCGCTCAATTATTGAGCGCGAGCCCGATTGAGTGCAAGTGCCGAGCTCACGAGCGCCGGGCTCGCGAGTTTGGACACCTATGGTACCCAAAAGTAAAGACATACGTTTTTTTTACTTTCTGCAGTGAAACGATTTTAGGGGAAAAAGAACTCCCTTTAAAATTTTGAAGTTTGACCCCGAAAATTAAGAAGTGGACCGAAGTGAATGAAATTTTGCACAGATTGTATACATAAAATGAGTGAATACGGGTTTCGTATTTTCCTGCAAAAAGGGTTATGTGGGGCACGAACCCCTCCAAACCTTTGATCGCGAAATATCAAAAGTGCTAGTAACAGTATGTGAGATGTGTGTAAAGGATATGAAGAATTGAAGCGAAACATTGTGTATGGACAATACGCAAAAAATAGAATACTAGTTTATATTTTCTGCAGAGAAACGGTCTTAGGGGAAGAAGCTCCCAGCCAACATTTTGAAAGTTGACGCCCGAAAGATAAGAAGAGATGAACCGAAGTGAATGAAATTGTGCACAGATGTTGTAGACATAAAATGAGGGAATACAGGTTTCATATTTTAATTGGAAAAACGTTTGGGTTGGGCACGGACCCTTCCAAACATTTGATCACGAAATATCAAAAGTGCTAGCAACAGTATGTGAGATGTGTGTGAAGGACATGAAGAATTACAACGAAACTTTGTGTATGGACAATACGCAAAAAAATAAAGGAATACGGGTTGTTTTAATTTTTTCAGAGAAATCGTTTTAGGGGGTAAAAGCCCCCAACCAAAATTTTGAGATTTGACGTCCGAAAAGGTAGAAGAGGTGGACCGAAGTGAATGAAATGTGCACACATAGTGTAGAGGTAAGATGAGGGAGTACGTGTTTCGTATTTTCCTGAAATAAAAAGAAACTGTATAGTGGACCGACGCGTTGAATGGGCGAAGGAGTGGATCGAAGCGAATGAAATTGTATGTTGATATTGGATATGTAAAACATGGCCTTCCGTGTTCACAAGTTTCGTGTCCCCATCCGATTTCTTTAAATTTGGGAGATCAAGCAGAAGCACAAACGGTATAGGATATTTTATTGTTTTACAATGTTTCTGCGCAGAAACAAAAAAACGTGTCCATTTATTTCCAGTTTGCTGTTGATCTGCCAAATTTGAAGCAAAACGGGTAGGAACTCTTGAGAAACACGGAAGGCATTATTTTACATAGGGTCTATATAATATCTATATACAATTTGTTTTGCTTGGGTCCACACCTTCCTGCACTATTACGGTACTATTTACATTTTTTCGGATGGGGCCTGGGCCCCAACACTGTTTTCCGCAAAAATTAAAACACGTTTCATTTATCGTTTTGCAGATTTTCCCGATACAAAGTTTGGTTGCAATTCTCCATATTCTTAAGAACTTCTGACGTATGCTTATTTGCACGTTTTATATTCCGTAATCAACGGTTTAGAAGGTCCATGCTTCACTCAACCGCTTTTTGTCGAGGAAAGTACGAAACCCAATTATCTCATTTTACGTCTATAATATCTGAGCACAATTTCATTCAATTCTGTGACCTTCTTCCGTTTTGGACCTCAAATTTTAAAAGTTTGGGTAGGATTTCCCCCCCCTAAAACCATTTTTCTGCAGAAAATAAAGAACGTATTCGTTTATTTTTTGCGTATTGTCCCTACACAATATTCATGTCCTTCAAGCACTTCTGACATACTGTTATTAGTACTTTCTCTGTCCCACCTAAACGGTTTTCCCTTTTCCGGAGAATAAAAAACCCGTATTCCCTCATTTTATGTCTACAACATCTGTACACAATTCCATTCACTTCCGCTCACTCCCTCTGGCCTTTCGGTTTCAATTTTCAAAATATTGGGTATGGGCTTTTGCACCCTAAAACCGTTTTTCGCAGAAAATAAAATAACCGTATTTTTTTATTTCTTGTGTATTTCCCTACACAATGTGTCGTTCCAATGTTTCATGTTCTTCAAACATTTCTAACATACTGTTATTATCACTTCCCTCGACTAAAGGAATCAAAAATTATTCTTTAAACGTTATAGAAGGTGTTCAAGATCTGGTTGTCTCATTGAAATCTCAACCAGAAAAGATAACTCTTATTTGTTTTCGGAAGTTAATAAGCTAAAAATGCTTTACCTTACTGTTCGTATGACTTCAGTAACACCACAAGGATTATTTTCGACTCTATGAAGAATGAAATCTTATCTTCGGAGTACCATGACCCAACATAGATTAACTACTTGATGATTCTTCATTCCTACAATGATCTTCTAAAAGAAGTTATGAAATAACCCGGTACCATTGCCAAGGAGCTCATATTAGTTTATGTGAATTTGAGGTTAACGTCCTTCCAGCAGCAAGGCTATATGAGACGGGACTTACTGATTAATCGTGAAATCCAAACCACTTGAGCTCTCGCCGGGTCTCTCACACCAAAGGCGCGTACGCTAACCACTTAGCCACGAATCTCAGAGCTCATATTATTAAAGAAGAAAACTCATTATGGGAATTTCAGTGCAGACAACTAAGTACGACGACTGTTAAATGAATATTTGTCATCTTGAATATATCGTGATAATGGTCAATTTTATTTGATAATGTCATTTATTAAAAATTGCATTCCCTTTTCTGTATCTCACTACAGTATATAAGTTAAATTTCACACAGTGTGCAAAAGAGGAAGGGATTTCAACGCACAGTTACGAGAGAAATAAGTCAGCGGGGCAAGAGGAGAAAATATTCCCAACGCTGTTGATGTAAGTTATCTTCTCCGACAGACATGCTGCTTTCATGTGGGGTCTGCAAACAGTTCTCCTAAAGAAATCCAGTATCTACTGAAAAGCAATGTTCTTTTCGATACTAAGCTTAGTGCTTTTAGACAGAGAAGAAAAACAATACTTGAATTTATATTCGAGGAAAACAAATAATTCATACATACTAGTTTACAAGTGCCAGATTACCTATTATAATTAATTTAGATACCTAAATACTCATGATCTGCTCAGAGGTAATTGAGGTGTGAACAATGAAAAGTGATTTCGGAAATTCAAGACTGCATTATTGGTCTAATACTTTGAAATGAAATGGGAACTTTAACATCGCACGATTATGTCCTGGAGGCTAAAAGGAACATTATGAGTGAACTAAATGATTAATGAAAAGAACTGAGGAATGAAGTGGAAGGCAATAAAGAACACTTTGAAAGAAATTGTCACAATGCTGTTCAACATAAACTTACATAGTATAGACTGGAATCGAGCTATAAACTTACATAGTATAGACTGGATTCGAGCCTATGACCTTGAAACCAAAAGTGAGCGCTCTAGCATTGAGCCACCATACTCTAATTGTGACGGAAAGGCGCTCCCGATTCCGACGTCGATTGGTTGGGTGGTGGATTGATTTGGAGTTTACTATTCTATTTAGAGCGAGGCAATTTAAGACGTGGACCTATATTTTAACGTGGAATCTGAAGCACATAAGCTCCCACCAGGAATCGATCCCGGGTCTCCCGTGCCGAAAATGAGCACTCTAACTATTACGAGGGAATTCCCCACGGCCCAGTAGTACTATTCAACCGGTTCGCTAGAACAGGTTCTTAAAATATTTTCAGTTCGCAGAACCGTTTTTTAAACCCAGACAAGAGTAAATGTTACCCAGTTTCATCCAGAAACAGTACATTTTTGTTTAACTATCTTTGTTTTTAGAACCTCTTACTGCTACAGGGTTAAACATGGTCTCTCAGAACAAGGTATAAGCGTTTATTTCTTAATCTCAAATGCTGAGATATCAAGAATGCGATTACATCAGTATAGTTGTGAGGGTTATTTATAATCGCAACGCATACATACCATTATCAACAACGACGTAAACTTCGTGGTTTTTACTAGTGATGTTCACGGAGGTAGTCTCTCTCGTCTCGTGAAGTATCATGGAAATTCAATTTCGTTTTCAAAAAGGTTTAATTACTTCTATTGGACGATATCGTCTTGTGTCGTTCCCTCAGCAACACTACTTTCTGCACACAATAACACACACATGAGTAAATAGCATGTGTATCAGTTTTCAGTATTATAGCGTATCGTTTACTCGTCATACATTGCAATCAAAAGATCTTATAGTTGTAGCATCTCTGCTATCGTATAGGTTGTGTTTTAAATATCCTAATCATGTAATTACTGCGTAATTGCTGCTCGTGAAATTTTCACCAATATTGTCTCAAGCGTTTAAGGTTTCAACAATTCAAGAAGTCAACAGGTTTCGTTATTCCTCTTTGTTAAGGGGGAAGTTTGGATCACAAATTATTTATAAGTGAGATTAAGAAATTAAGGAAGAATCGTCCTTAGTCTTGAAAGAAGTAGTAAAAAACCTTAGGTAACAGGAAAAAGACCCTTAGGAAACAGGAATAAGAAAGACTTTGTATTTTAATATTATGCGGCCCACACCAAACGAAAAATTTTATTTTCAGATGGACAATGACCCAGATATCTTCATCTTACATTAAATAATAAAAAATCAGATCTAATGTAAAACGCTCCAGGAAAACTGTTGATTGAAAGTGTTGAGAAATAAGAGGTTTCATTCACTATGTATATGGTTACACATAGTCGATAAGGTTTAACAGCTTTATCAGGCCAGCCATTCCGAGCGAGGTTTTTCTTCGGTTTTCCTCAGTCCTAGCAGGCAAATGCCGGGATGGCACCTAACATACAGGTCCCACATCACTTCCTTCCTTTCTTTTCTTGTATTCCTTCGTCACTAATTGATTCCATGCCTCCTCGAATGAATGCGGTGATAGATAATAATGGTTCGTGGATACACTATTAGGTTTAAAATTTTAAGATTTTTATATTTATTGAAAACTGTTTTGTTCAAGAGTAATATTACTTTGAAGTGTTCACGAGCAGAAGGGAAAAAATAGTTCTAAGCATTTGGAATTGAGACAGACTGAAATAATTTATCTTGTTCTTTTTGTTTAATAAGTGTAATTATACTGAAATATTTTATCTTGTTCTTTTGTTTAATAAGTGAGGCGTATAGTTTCTAAATCCGCCATATCCAATTTTCAAAAAAAATGAGCTAAGTAGATTTACTGGTATTCCTTTCCATGTCCTACATGATGGTGAAAAGAATTGTTTGAAATGTCGCCACCTCCACCCTCAATTACTGCTTCAAAGTTCAGGGTATTCTTCAAAAGCCGCCATCTCCACTGAGCAGTGTGTTTGTAAACCCCATCATCTCGATTCTATTCTATTCTATGCTATGAATTGAAGTCCGACGTTTATGAAAAAAAGTTGCTAGATGTTGTTCAACTCGTAACGAAACACTTCGGGGAGAATTGGCGTGCTAATTCCAACTTAGCCATTTAAGTTGATGCTGAAAAGAGACTGACTGCGTCAACAGAAGAAAGTGTAGATGAGGATTAGGCTGAATGCCAGTGTTCCGAACATGATTCTGATGAGATATATATCTGACAACAATGTAAAGATCACTTTCAATCCTTTTCTTGTTGGTAAAGGTGGCATTTATTCCTAAGTACCCATCCTGTTATGTGAAGCTATGTTAGGTTAGGTCAGGTTAGGTTAGGTTAGGTCCCAATAGATTAGATTAGGTTAGTGAGGTGAGGTTAAGTTAGCTTATGTTATGCTAGGAGATGATATTTCTAAACGGGCCTGGGAACTTCGGAACTTGACCCGTAAATGTAGCTAACGTACTATGATTAGAGCTTCATTTATTTCCTTGTTTGTGCACATTATAATGTCACCCAACAAGTTAATATCGTTGTTCAGATTCAGCTTATCTCCATCTACTGTTCTGTTCTGAAATAGTTATCCGAAAGTATAATAGTAATGATTTGGAAGCAAATAAACCCCAAAAATAACTTAGGTACGTTTGTGTCAAAGTCCTCCATCTCCAAAAGTTGTTTTCAAAATCCGCCATCTCCAAACTGCTTTCTGCAATAACCGAAAAATGGAATGAGAGATATTTTTGTCATTTGGTAGTTTTAATGAATGTCCTGAAAGCAGTAAAGTATTTCTAAAAAGAAAATTTTATCTCACATAATCTCTGAGTTAACAGTTTTTTCTGTTTTTCTCGAAACCGTTTATGAAGGAGATGGCGGATTTAGAAACTATACGCCTCAAGTGTAATTATATTTTTTTTTCTTTTTCGATAGGAATTAACAATTCCTTTTATTCCATCACTTTTCTATTGGAGTTAGGAAAATCATTCTGAACAATTTTGAAACACCCAATGCCAAGGCAGAGTTAACTAGAATATTTTATTTTGTTATTTGTGTGAAGTATATTTTTCTTTCTTTCTTCCTATATACCAGGGGATAAGTGGATCTGAAAACGTAGAGGGAGGCATGAGTCACACCGTCCCCCGTGCCTATCTTTGCCCATTATAAATTTCTAGAAAGTGGAGGGATGCCAAAAATATTTTCTGGAATTGAAGGGACGACGTCCCGTCCCGTTCCCCCGCAGTTTTACCCCTACTTTATATGAGAATTACCATTTCCCTTTATTCTTATTATGGAAATAAAATGGATATTTAGAACAGTTTTGGTTTTTAAACTCTTAATTCCAAGAAGCAAGCATATCTCCATGAAATAAGCATACCGTTTTCTTTCTTTTTTGACTCTTGTTTAGTCGATTGCCTGAAGGAGAACATCGCACAGCAAACAAGCTGATTAGACACGTGCCAGTGTAACTTCTGAGCAGGGTAGGATGTTCATTTTTCTCTTTCCTGCTTTCATGAAAAAAATATATTTCTTCCCTTCTGCACGATGGAGTTTGCTTCCTACCCGATGAACAAAACCATTCTTGTAAAATTCAGCCGGAGCAAAGTTTGCCATCTTTCCCCACCACTGCCTACAACAACGTGGTTTGATTAACTTGTTGCAAAGAACCTGTGTGAAAGACTGACAGCAACACAATATATTAACAGTATGAAAGTCTTAATTTTAGTACTGAAACTACCCTCAGGCTAAAAAGCAAGCATTGTGTTAAAAAAACGGACACAAGGTCAGTTGTCAGTTGCTTAGTTCTTTGTGAAACAACTGATAAGGCTTTTTTCTGTTATACAAATCGTTGTTGTTTGAAGCCTCTTTATTCCTTATAAAGACAATATATCCAAACCACGGAAACCCACAGGAATTGTAATAGAAAGTTGAAAAAATATCTACCATTCAGATTCTTTATTATTATTATTATTATTATTATTATTATTATTATTATTATTATTATTATTATTATCGTATATTTTTCGTTATTCCTCACAGCAATTAATACTAAGCAGCAGGGGTAAAAGTACTTGGGAACGCGGATAGACGCCGTCCCCCTCCTCCAAAAAATGTGTACGGCGTCCCCCAGTTCCTAAGAAATTACAATGAGCAAAGATAAGCATGGGGGACGGCGTGACATCATGCCGATACCTACGTCAGCCTACCTTTATCGCTGATCTATACCTACCGTCAGATTGACTTTATCGCTGCTTAGCAGGAAATCGATAAAAGAGTACAAAGAAACAAAAATCGTAATTTGGCAGTTATTAAAAGCAATATTTCTGTGTCTAGAGGTAGAAGAGAGGGGACCATGGAAGTTACTATTGCCACGTGTAGAAATGAAACCTGTGTTCAACACTGACTACATATAATTCAAGGAAATTTTTAAAAAAAGCGAAATGCTTACACCTTTTCGAAAGTAAACTTATAATTACTAAAAAACATTCATTAAAAAACACGGGTGTACTAAATGCACCCTCTTAAATCCGCTTGCGAGCGTTCGAGTCCAAATTCCAGTAAAGTTAAAGCATGGAAGACCCGGTTCGTTTCTTGGTGGGAGTTCATGTGGTTCGTATTCGACGTTAATTAGTAAGTCCACGTATCATATAGCTTCTCTTAATTAGTAAGTCCACGTTTCAGCTTCTTAAGAAAATATAACAGCTCACTAGTATCTCTTTCTACTGTAGCCGGAAGTTCAAGAAATTTAATACGTAGGTTTTCAATATTTATCTTCATAGAAAACAAACGGTAAACAGATAGTGAAAAGCAAGTTTTTAACTGATTCATCGTCTTCAGAAAATACAGTATCCTTATCCGTGTCTTTCTACTACAACCGAAAGTGGTAGAAAATTTCTACTTCCGGTTTCAACATACAGTGCGTCCCACTAGCTTTCGAATCCGAAAAAAACGTTATAATTTCTGAACAAATGAACATAAGAAAATGAAATTCACAATACACGTACCTTGTTTCATGCTAAACACGAGAAACTGCTGAACAGAAGCGCACTCGTCAAAACAAAGACGATAGGTGGCGCCAGGGGAAGTGCTGCTTGGCGTGGTGCGCATGCGTTAGTGTGACTCTAGTCGCTGCATCGCGAGGATGGTTCTGTACACCGTACAGGAACGCGTGTTTATTTTTAAAAAATATTGGATATCGGCATCGCATCAGACCGTTCAACGTGAATTTTGCCGTGAATTTGGATGCCGTAAAGGACCATCAAAATCATCAATACATCATTTGGGAACAAGTTCGAAACAACGGAAACGTTGCTTACGGGACATGGAGGCGCGCGTCCACGGATGTGCGAGGACACAGTACAGAATGTGCGGCAACATCTTTTGCAGTCCTATAAGAAGGGCCTGCGTCGATTATCACAAGAAGTAGGGATGTCAAAGTCAACTGTGCAAAGAGCCGCCAAAAGAGCCAAGCAGTTTCCATATCGCGTTACAGTCGTCCAGGAGTTGAAGACTACAGATTGGGAATAGCGCGTGATGTATTGTCGTTGGTTGCAAGCTTTGTTGCATGACAATCCAGGAATCCTAGACTACACTTGGTTCACAGATGAAGCTTGGTTCCGTCTCTCCGGTTATGTGAGCTCGCAGAATACTCGGGTGTGGGCTGCTGAAAATCCGCATGTGTACCATGAGATTCCACTTCATCCCTTGAAGGTTGGAGTTTGGTGTACAATTTCCCGACAGCGCATCATTGGACCCATCTTCTTTGAAGATATAGTAAACACACAAGTTTACTTGCACATCTTCAGTGAATTTGTGAATCAACTGGACGATCAAGAACTGCGTCGCGGTTATTTCCAACTAGACGGAGCAACATGCCATACTTCCAACGTGGCCATGACAGAAATTGAGTCCTTTTTTGCTGACAGGATAATCTCCAAAGGATTGTGGCCGCCAAGATCCCCGGATTTGTCACCACCTGATTTCTTCTTATGGGGTTTTCGTAAAGGTTGTGTCTACAGAAACAACCCACGATAACTGCAAGAGTTGCGAAACAACATTGAGAATGCGATTCATGAGATCACACCGGAGACTCTACATCGGAATTTTCACAATATGGAACGCCGTGTACAAACATGTCTTGACATCCAGGGAGGACACTTTCAGCACCTGCTGTGACGGTCATGTATTCAGCATGAAACAAGGTACGTATATTGTGAATTTCATTTTCCTATGAATAATTGTTCGGAAATTATAACGTTTTTTTCGGGTTCGAAAGCTAGTGGGACGCTTTGTACATAGAGCAAAAACAATTAGGTATGTCGAGAAGCTGTTTCTCAGAATTGATTTAGCATTGTAAGAACAGGAAAAATCTTCTCTCTTGAACATCTATTCAAACTGAAAACTGCAGAAATTAACCACTTCCGGTTTAACGTTGATCACTATAGAAGTAAAACGGTAATAGATGCAGGAATCTGTTATCTTTTATTATTTCAGGGTCCCAATAAAATATTCCATTTGTAATGAAACCTCAATAGGTAGAAATCTACTACCTTTTCCGGTTTCAATATTAATTAGAAAAGTACTATTACACAATACAGACGCAACTCCTTAACGTGGTGTACACGTGGCATTACTACTTGGTTTATTTATAGAAATATTTGCTGTACAAAACAGTTATCTCGTTATGGAAATTACATCATTGACTACCAACGCTATTCTGTTTTTCACCTTACATTTAAATAGCAAACTTATAAAATCTTCGATTGTATATAGTCGGGATTACTCTAGTAGAACAATTACGAAGTATATTAGTATCTGAATAGAAGAAAAAGTCCGATTTTTCAAACACCAATTCTCTTAAGATACTGATACGATGAAGTTTGTAAAGAGTGAAAAATTTGTAACTGGACCGTATATTGAACCAGGGACAGAGCACAGCGACACGGTATGTCGAAGGCCCTGGGTTAGATACCTTCTCCAATCATCATTTTTCACCCTTTACAAACTTGTCAGGATATCGCTTTTTTCGACTCAGTTAGACTATGTAATTTATCTGCGTACAGCTACTCTTTATTTGTTTGCTCATTATTACTATTTGATTTTTAGGCAAGTACTTCGAGAACTTCACCAGAGCTCTATTACCTCGACATTTCAAGCAGCGTTTTGAGAGCCACAGGAGCAGAGCAGAATCTAACAAAATCTGCAGCAGGTACAGTGACAGTTGGATAATCGATTTCAATTCTTTTCGATAAGGAGCACAAGGATCAACCAGTCAATATAGACTTGTTAAAATCAACAGGCTTAAAAATAGTGTGTGGTCAATATGTAAAAGTTTATATTGGAATTTTGTGATGGAATTACATTCTTACGTATTATCTTTCTCCCATCCACGAAAGACAGAATCATTCTGTAATTATGAATAAATTATAATACATTTTTGTATTTATACGCAGATCATTATTCTTCAATTAAACGTATACAGCATGTATTTTGCCACTTCCATTTCTACATCAAATATCACGTAAATATATGTGTTTATAAAATGTTGTACAAGTGCACAGATAACCCACAAGTATAGACCTTTTTATTTATTTAACATTGTAAACATTATAGATAAATACAGGAATTTTAGGTTACTTTGTACTGTTTTTCATTTTTGATGATTGAGTTTCTTAAAATGAGATAATTGGGTTTCGTATTTTCCTCGACAAAAAGCGGTTGAGTGAAGCATGGACCTTCTAAACCATTGATTACGGAATATCAACCGTGCAAATAAGCATACGTCAGAAGTTCCTAAAGAATATGGGGAATTGCAACGAAACCTCGTATAGGGACAATTGGAAAACTATAAATGAAACGTGTTTTAATTTTTGCGGAAAAACAGTGTTGGGGCCTAGGCCTCATCCGAAAAAAAAGTAAATATTACCATAATAGCGCAAGAGGGAGTGGACCCAAGCAAATCAAATTGTGTGTAGATATCATATAGACCCTATGTAAAATAAGTCCTTTTGTGTTTCTCAAGTGTCTCTATCCGTTTTGCTTCAAATTTGGCAGTTCAACAGTAATCTGGAAATAAATCGACACGTGTTTTTGTTTATGCGCAAAAACATTCCAAGGGTTAAAGCTGCCCCCTGAAATACTATAAAATACGCTATACTGTTTGTGCTTTTAGTTGATCTGACAAATCTGAAGAAATCCGATGGGGACGCGACACTTGTGAAACACAGAAGGACATATTTTACATAACCAATATCTGCATACAATTTCATTCGCTTCGGTCCACTTCTTCCGCCGCTCAACGCCTCGGTCCAATAAACAGTTCTTTTTCTTTCAGGAAAACACGAAACACGTATTCCCTGGTCTTAACTCTACAATATTTGTCCACATTTCATTCACTTCGGTCCACTTCTTCTTCTTGTCTTTCGGGGTCAAATTCCAAAATTTTTGGGTTCGTTCTTTTGCCCCCTAAAAGCATTTTTCCGCAGCAAATAAAAAACCCGTAATCGTTTGTTTTTGCGTATTCTTCATACAAAAAGTTTCGTTGCTATTCTTCATGTCCCTTACAGACATCTAACATACTGTTACCAGCAGTTTGATATTTCGTGAACAAAAGTTTGGAGGGGTCCGTGCCCCACCTAACCGTTTTTCAAGGAAAATACGAAACCCGTATTCCCCCATTTTATGTCTACAATATCTGTGCATAATTTAATTCACTTCGATTCATTTCTTCTTTCCTTTCCGGCGTCAGCTTTGAAAATTTTGGGTTTGAGCTTTTGCCCCCTAAAACCGTTAGTCCGCAGAAAATAAAAAGCCATATTCATTTATTTTTTGCGTTTTGTTCACACAGAAAGTTTCGTGGCAATTTTTCATGTCCTTTACACACGTTTGACATACTGTCACTAGGAATTTCAATATTTCGTGATCAAAGGTTTGGAGGGGTCTGTGTCCCACCTAACCGTTTTTTCGAGGAAAATACGAAACCCGCATTCCCTCATTTTATGTCTATAATATCTATACAAAATTTCATTCACTTCGGTCATATCTTCTTACACCTTGTGTCAAAAAGGTCGAGCACATTCTTTATTGCAGTTTCGAGGCAAAAACTTTTTAAGTCCAACTTCGGGTATCTTCGGAAAAAAGTAAACCAGGTTCGAACCTCCAATTCAACCTTTGCAATCGGGAAAAAGTTTGCAGATGTGTTTTTCTTCTTTTAAATATAATAAGACTTGTTATCAAGAGTAGAAGAAAAAGCAACATTGATCGAAATACTTAATGATACAATATTTCGAAACTTTTTATTAATGTCAGCACATGCTTGTTTGCCATTTATCTCTCCATACGTAATGGAACATTTAGATACGTAAACGAATCTTTCCATATGTAACAGAATACTGAAAGTTAAGACAGAACATAATTCTCGTCTGAGTACTGAAATAAAAGTCAAAGTAGAACAAAAACAGCGTTTGCAGTGGATATGAATGTCATAATTACCTAGAGGGCTGTTATACATCGCTAGAAGCATCTTACGAAGACTGCTTGTGTTAGCTCAGTGGCAAGCCGTTGGATTTCAAATTTTAAGGTTGTCATTTCGATTCCTGTCTGGGTCAATGCTTTTTTTATGAAATTCTTTTTTTCCGCAATGCATGAAAAATTATATTTTAAACATAATAACCACATGATGGAACATACACACATGATATATATATATATATACGTTCTGCAATTATTATATGTTATATATATATACAACTGATGTATTTTAAAGTAATTATTTATATATCATCTAATGTATGTGTTCACAGTACGTCGGTATTCTATATGTGAATGTTAAATACAAATTATGAAAATAATATCATAGCAATAAATAAGTTATATAGTGTATTTATTTGCAGCTTTTTGTTATACGGGGGTTACATCTGAATTCTCTCATTACAGCAAGTTATTTATGCTTTTTGACTATGCGTTTATAAAGAGAAATTATTATACAAACTCGAATCTTGGTTACAGACACAAAACTTACGAAGCCCAAAACCGTGTAGACAGGAAATCTACGAACACGAAGTCATGGCTAAGAGACTTATTTATACTTTAGAAATAAGGCAGGATAGGGTTTCTTTCCAAAGGATTTCAGTTCAATAATCTGCAATGCTTTTGTATATGGATGGGGTCTCTTTCTCTCCACCTCTTGTATATATACAGTATAACCTCGTTAACACGAACTCGCTTAAACCGAACACTCGGTTAGGACTTACAAAATTTCGGTCCCGGCATCGCTGTACGTTATCTTATAGGAAGTTTTATCGGTTAACACGAATTTCGGTTAGCACGAATTACGAACTAATTTTTAGTCCCTTGAGTCAGTAAAGGTTTTCATTTAACACAAATTTCAATCCTTTTTTGTTTGTTTGTTTGTTTGTTTATTTCAGATTTCATTCCAGTTCGGTTTTTGTCATACAGTATTTATACAGACGAAAATTGCCTTGTAAATAAGAGAAAAACCAGAAACAGGTATCTTTCCTCTCTTATGAGGTGTTCATTCTCTCCTCCGTCCAGCGCTGAACATGCAGGTGCTTGGCAGACGAGCTGATGGCGACAGCTCGAGACAAAACATATTCTCTCCCCTGTAACTCCAAACTGGTGACAGCAGTCATAAATACCTTTCCGTTACTAGCGGTACCCAACCTACTAGCGGAGTTATCAATTTTATAAGTTGACCTAGAGTTTCTGCGTGGAAACATTTTTTTTAATCTTCGAAGATATAATAATAAACTTACTATTCTGTTTTCACTTTTCAGAGGATAATACCGAGACCGAAACTAGTCTCGATCTCGATCTTAACTCGAATTTGAGACCGAGTCGTGCTTTTCGAAATCAAGACGAGACGGAAACTCACAGTCTCGTCTCGATACAATTCTGTGGATGGTATCAAGACGGAGAATAGTATTGGTCTTCTCTCAAATTTGGAACCGAGAGGAGACCAAGACCACTCAGTCTCGTCTCAATACCATCTCTAGTGTTTTCTATGACATACATAATAAACTGGAGTGCTATATATAGTCTGTATACGGTAGTGCGTATGTATGGAAAAATGTATTCGAATAATAAAATTTGGGTCCACGAATTTTTTTAACACGAACTCCTGATTTTTCGGTCCCTTGGAATTCGTGTTAACGTGGGTTTACTGTATATATATTATGTGTGTGTGTGTATGTCCCATCATGTAAACAAACTTCCTACATATAGTGCTCACAGTCTAAAAAAGAGTACTCTTGGGGTAAGCTATTCGGAGTTGCAGCAGGATATATATAAAGTAAAAGCGATCATTATTACTGTCGAATTCATAGTTCTCGTTGTTGCAGATATTAACAATAACAACTCCGATAGCGTTAAAGTCGAAATTCAACTCGCATCGTAAAGCTCCTTTGTGGTTAAGCGTATATAGAGTACTCGCCTTCGGCGTAGGAGACCCAGGTTCGGCTCCCAGCGAGAGCTCATGTATTTCGGATTCTACGTTAAGTAGTAGGTCTACGTCTCATATAACCTCACTGCTGAATGGGACGTTAAACTCAAAATCAACTCAATCGATTCAAACCCCATCGTCATGACGCCCGATAAAGGATGAAAAGTAAAACCCCTCAGGAGAGGGACATTAGTGTCAAATCCATAGTTTGGGTTTGTCAAGCTATTATAAACGCAATGGCATTTACCTTGTCACCTGGATTTGGAATTTACAGGGCCAACATCGAAAGCGTTGCTTACACAGCTTTATGTATAAGTGTATATTCCAGCGAAACCCCGGAATATCTGGAGCAACTTTTACCTAACGTGGGAGATATATTACTTTCAATCTAAGAAAAAAATATTGTGGAAGTCAGATACCCAAGTGATGCAAGTTGGGAGGAGTGACATGTAAAAATAGTGTAAAACGACCTATCGTAGAGTGTTTTTCATTGTTTTCTGAGTCGTTGATATGAATAGTGAGTCACTGATGCCGTGATACCAAAATTCATCCCCATCTTCACAGGATGAGTGACTCGGAGATATGACCAATAAAATGTAAAAACTTACTTAAATATTTGTCGAATTGATAGTTTTCAGGGGTCGCGAAAGCGTTTCTAATAACTTTGGAATGTAGTTTATACTCACTTCAAGATGGGCTTTTTAATCGTATCAATTTCTCACCTTAAGAAGAAATTACCATCTCAACTAGTAATGTATGAAGCCAGCCTTCGCAATCGAGAAAAAAATGTGTAGATTATTTTTTTCTTTTAAATTACATACTACATGATAAAGTCAGAGATTGAGTGGATCGGTGGGTCAAGTGGGTCAAGATTTGTGAGTGGGTCAGTGGATCATGGGTCAACACTACTCACCGTGACTCACACTGACCCATTGATTTACCGATCCATTCTGCTCAGTGCCTGCTAGATAGCATTTTCTGAACACCGGTAATTTTTTTTTACGTTTTGCTTTCAATATCATTTTTTCTTCTTTTTCTTCATTTGGTTCTAATGAAAAAAGAAGTTCAGGCTCTTTTGGATTTTGATATTTGCAATAGTAACAATGGAAACAGGACTTACTACCTGGCTTTTGAGATGCAGGCTGGAGTTTTTAGAGGAACTAACTACTGGAAAAAATGGTTTATTACAAATATAACATCTTTAGTAAGTAGAGAGGATGCCGTGGATCATGGATCAAAGTTAATGACGATGTATTTTAGTGGGTTGGAGTTGGTCACAATGGTTCAGAGTTATTTATAGTTTGGGGTGGGTGAGAGTGCGTTATGTTGGGTGAATGGGTTACGTTGGGTGGTGAGTCATTGTGAATGACGGAGGGTCGTGGGTCACAATGTGTGGTGGGTCAGTATCTTGTGGATTAAGGTTTCATTGACCCACGCCATCTCTGGTTAACAATGTACTAAAGACGAGAGGCTCCGAAGGTGATCGGCGGCGTTTATCTCAAATTTTGGACACAGATAGTACCCCACCAGAAAGCAGTAAATCTGGAAACGGTTCACAGTACCATCTCACAGAACTCGAGATAGAAGGATTTGTTTGATTGGCTAAATTAAGACCTCAACAATTTATTCTTCTACAAGCGAGATTTTCTTCATCGTTTCCGTGGCGAAGTCAGAAGAATACGCGGCTAGTAAACTTAAGGTTGAAGCTTCGCGCCCATCTCGGGGTACTTGGTTTTTTCCTAGTGTTTTTTACACTCACCTGAATATAAACAAATCAGAAACAAACTATTTGCTGAGCAAAACAATATATTCACATAAAAAACTACATACGTGTTACAGTTTCGCCAACTAACATTTTGGCTTCATCAGACACTATCATGAAGTGAGACACTTTTGCTCTCGGCGTCTCCAATTACTACATATTTCTCCGCCCGTTGATCCCTATTTTAAAACAATTCGAACATGCTTAATTAGTGAGTTTATTACAGTTAAATGCCACTCACTAAATGCTACAGCTACAACTACGTAACAAAAAATAACAAATGGGAAACATGTTCTGAGTGATTTTTAGATTTCTTACGCTTTCATTAAACACATTAGAATAGTAGAAGACGATTGTTTATGAAATAGTATATTTGCTCTTGATTTTTTAATTTTTCATAAGAAAAAAATTAAAATATTATTTTATTTTTAAACATTGCACTCTTCAAAGATGTTACCCTCTAGGCACGAGCCTAGTTGGACTAATGGGAAATGCGGCACTGTTAGCGGCGCGAAAAAATTACAATTTGACTCTAATATCGGTTCATCTCAATATTTTTATGTCGCTACGTAACCACTCTGGGTGCTACTGGGAGCTTAATTGGACTTGAATTGAAAGTAGTACTATTACCTAAGCGACCACGAACTATGGATTCGATAATAATATCGATTCTTTTCTAACATTTTTGATATGTATGCCGACAGTACTCTTTTCCATATTGTAAGAAATATGGTTAAAATTGCTCTAGAGAAATCAGAATTATGTTCACACACACACACACATACGTATCCTTATATATATATATATATATATATATATATATATATATCGTCGTCTAAGTAACATATCGCCAATTTAACAGGAGAGACAAAAAACTTTTTAACAACTAGCTTCAGCCGGTTGAGAGAGTAACAAAACCATTTGTCGTGATATAGGTGTAGTACTTAACCAGGTTTTGCGCCATCCTATACTGATTCGAACGCTGGTTGTAGACGATCCAACAAAGCTTGAACAAGACCATTCAATACCTCAAATTTACACGTTTAAAGAAGTATTGTTCAAGGCACTTGAACAAGAGTCTGGAATGGACTTGAAACAACTTTTACACTATCATAGCGGTATTGAATCATGTTTTATATACTTGTTGATAGATGGCAGTCCAAAACAAGTAACTGTAACTGAAAGCAAATGAAAGCGAAACTACCTACTGATTTAGTTCAGACCTGAGCATGAATAACTATAATATTAGCATATCCTTCCTAACTTTCTGCAGGCATTTGTAATTTAATAGATTATATTAAATAATTTAGAAAACAGATCAATTGATTTCGCAACAAGCCCATTGAATTTTCACTAAGTATCGTATCCGTTTTACATTAAATACGGGTTAGGTTAGCAGGCGTTATAAGAGTACAGTGCTGCTTAATTATAAAACCGTTCCCTATACTAAGCTTTTTAAAAATTTGATTCTTCAAACGGTGTGCTGATGAAAGAATCATACTCTAAAAGATAAAATCGAACTGTTTCCTAAAATTGTGTGTATCAGGAGTCCTAAAATCATGACTGCCTTTTGATGTTAGTTATGCTATGGTATCCAAGACTGTTTAAAGAAGAGGCTGAAAACACAGGAAACCAAACGAAGCAATATTTTTTCAGCTACTGGACTTACCGCTCATATCTGTATAGACTTTCTTCGCAAACTTATCCCATATTTGTACTGGTTAAAAAAGGCCCGTCAAACGAATAGTAATTTTACTGTCAAAATGTGTGAGTGCCTATGGAGGAGATTGTCTGAGTTAATAATTTCCACTGTCGGAACATGCCTGTATAATGTAGGAAACCAGTATTTTATGTTCAGAAGTTTAATGTTAAGAGTATCAAATCATTACAAGGGCTATAGTTGAGTTCAAGTGAGTGAATACGATGTCAAAGGTTTGTTGCACTATTCTCCTTTATGCATGGTTCTTATTCGTATGTTTCTTCCACTATTAACCGCCGTCGATGACGCGCCTGCTCCCTACGGACGTACTCTCGCGTGGACCCCTTCCTGCCCTGACACTGTTAGATAAATTCTCGATTTTAGTGTTTTTTTTTTTTTTTTTTTTTTTTTGCACTTTCTTATATGTGGCATATGTCAGATGCGCATTTGTACGTTACGGAAAAGCACTCGTAAAATTAATCTTCACGCATGAAAGCAACCTACACCTTGAGAAATAACTTCTGGAATACTACGTATGGATTTCGTGATAAAATAATTACATTACGATAGAATAACATGTAATCATTTCCAGGGTACTTCAGTTACTTATTAATCTGTACGCAATTATTTGATTGTCCCAGATTAATAACAGTACAAACCAGGGGCGTACGCAGGGGGTGGGTCCTGGGGGTCCGGATCCTCCCCCCCCCCGAAATCCCGACTTTTTAAATAAATGTAGTCTACTTTTAGGGGTAATTTTAGAAATTTTCATATAATTTAGCCTCAAATTGTATTTGGAACCCCCCAAAACGCTTTAGACCCCTCCCGAAATAAATTCCTGCGTACGTCCCTGGTACAAACCGTCTTATTAAATAAAAAAATGTCAGTTATATATTTTTTTATTTGATAGGCTCTTCTTTCTTAATCTATACCCGATATTCTTGTATATTAAATTCTCAAATTAATACTTATACTTCTCATTGCATCAAAATTTAACAATAGTTATGGGCATCTAAGCTAGAGAGGCAAAAAAAAAAAAAAAAAAAAAAACGAGAATTTTGGAAATTTTGGCTTTTTTCATTTTCATGATTTTTCTATTTGAATAGCTTTCTTATAGTATACTCTAAAGTTAAATAAGATTTCATGAAATAAATACCATATTTCGCTCTGGAATTCACCATCATGATGGATGGAGCACATGTTTTATGAATTAAAATAAACATACAGTACGTAGTACTTGAGGGCAATTGCAGAGGATATTTAACTTTATTTTAACTTATGAGTTATCGACATTTTTTTCTTCTCTACGTCATTTCTTTTTCAGCCATCCGTGTTTCATTTCTTAAAGATTAGCAGGCCTACTCTAGCTCCTAGCACATAAGTTAAACTTATGTTTTTCAATATATCCGTCAGAACGTACGTTTGTCAGTATATCTGTCAGAGCGTATTTCCACATTTTGTTAT
Organism: Thermobia domestica; assembly: GCF_964235325.1. Taxonomy (NCBI): domain Eukaryota; kingdom Metazoa; phylum Arthropoda; class Insecta; order Zygentoma; family Lepismatidae; genus Thermobia; species Thermobia domestica. The sequence continues at coordinate 169,202,074 of NC_137460.1, forward strand.
ACTGTAGCTGTGCAATGATTTAGCAATAATCTTCCGGATACAACCTTGAATACAGTTTTATTGAAATAATCAGCAGCGGATTCAGAAAAGTATTTTGGGAGGTGTTTCTCTGCTTAATGTTTGTTTTTTCTAAAATTTCCTAATTTTTATTTGGGAGGAGGTTGAAGTTTATGAGTATAGGCATAACTACTATTTCGTTTTATTTGTATCCAGCAATAATCTTTCGGATACAACCTTGAAGACCATTTTATACTGATAATCAGTGGCGGATTTAGAAAAGTATTTTGGGAGGGTTTTTCCATATTAATGTTTAGTTTTTCTAAAAATACCTAATTTTTATTTGAGGAGAGCTTGAAGTTTATGAGTAAAGGCATAACAAATATTTCGATTGGTTTAGAAATTCCGTAATTTCGGGGTACAGGCTTCAATCTGTAAGACATCCTCGCCCTAACCCCCTTCGCAAATCAGTCATTGCTGTTAATTAGTAATAACAACGATTTAAAAACGATAAAGGAAGTCGGCCAGAATTCACAGTACACGCACTATCTCTACATTCACAGATGGAATTTAAAAAAAACTATTGTCAAAATGCTCGAATTCGGGGTTGAATCCCGGACTTCCCGATAGAAGTGCAAAAACTAACCACTCACTCATGTTTGTAGTTCAGTTGTGCTCAACTTAAATTATTCTCTCTATATATGGCTTATGGAATCCGAAGGTTCAATGCCGCGTTCACAAAAGCTCTCCACTGACATCTATCCTTAGCCAACTGGATCAAGTTTTTACTTTCTATTCCTATTTCTGTGAGGTCCACCTTACTGCCCTCTCATCTGCGCCTAGGTCTTCCTAATGCACGTTTTCCGATTCTATTTCCAGTTAAATCTTTGAAAGCGTTCCTACCTTCTTTCATTCTCGCTACATGACCTACCCACCTGAGCCTCCTAGACTTGATGATCGTAACGATGTTTAGTAAACCGTATAAATTATGCAGTTCTTCGTTATGAAGCTTCCCTCATTCCCGTTCCTCTTGTGTCCAAATATTCGTCTCAGGATATTGTTTTCAAATACCTTCAGTCTGCGTTCTTCCCTCATCGCAAACGACCATGTTTCACAACCATACAGAACAACAGGCACGATTATCGTTTTATATATTTTATGCTTTAAATTCCTCGACAGAATTCGCGACGGCAAAATATTTTGAACTGAATAATAACACGAATTTCCTTATTTCGGTCGACATTTAATTTCTTTGTGGATATGATTTTGGTCTGTTAATATTGATCCTAGATATTTGAAAGTATCCACTTTGTCAAAAGTATTATTTGATATTTTAGCGCATCCACAATTTGCCGTATTACGATCCCGGTGAACTTCCATGTATTTAGTTTTCTCTGCATTTACTTCTAAACCAATGTCGCTGCAAGCGTTTAGTAAGGCCTATGCATTTCTTTCTATTGTTTTCCCATCATCCCCTATTAAATTTACATCATCAGCATAGGCTATACCCTGGTGAATACCATTCAGCTCTAGGGCCTGGTTGCTATCTTTAATTTTTCTTATAGCGTGCTCCGGAACAATGCTGAATAATAATGGCGATAGCGCATCTCCTTGTTTCAAACCATTCTCGATGTTGAAGCTCATGGACAGGAATTTTTCTACTCAGACTTTACTCTGGGATTCATTTAAACACATTTTAATTAATCTAACTAGCTTTTTCGGTATTCCGAATTCTGTAAGAATTGTACACTACTTCCCTCCTATCCGAGTCGTAAACCTTTTTAAAATCAATAAACAGCTGATGTACTAGATAATATATTCCCATTTCTTTTCAAGTATTTATCGAATAGAAAATATCTGGTCAACAGTTGATCGATTTCCCTAAATCCACACTGATAATCTCCAATAATTTCATCTTCGTATGGAATTAATCTTGTTAATATAATGTTAAGGGAAATGCCTCGCTAATTATTACAGTGAGTTTTGTCGCCTTTCTTGTGAATTGAAACAGTGATTGATTCTTTCCATTCTTCTTAAATGTATTCCATAGTTTTTTTTAACAAAAAAGTTGAATTCCTGTCCTTAAAAATTCAGAAACCTTCAGGACTGGGTAAACTGTGATGGTGGTGATAAGCCTAGGAAACCACGCGATAAGATGAACAGTCTATTACGCATATGATCCATGAACAGAAAATTCGGTACTTGCTCGATTCTAAACAAGGTTTAAGGATCAATCAGTGCATTATAGAATTCGAAATTTTACCGATTTTGCAGATCCGAAGCACCTAATAGGTGGTAACAGATTGTTACGTATGTGATCAATGATGAAAAATTTGTTCGAAATATTCATACAATGTATATGAAAGTTAAAACTTAAAAGTTTCAAGAATGTGCAGAACCATCCGAAACCAAGCTCTTGATGTGCAGCCTGTAAGATTATCATATACATGTATTTCTCTCATGTTTAATTTTATTTTGTTTTAACAAAAGGACGTGTGATATTTTGAAGTAAAAATACTACATACAATTTTGCTAGTTATTTGTGTATCATTTTTTAAAATAAAAGTACTCACTTTTGTGTATAAGATGTTAAAAAAATATTACATCTATTGGTTAATCCTTAGGAATTCATAACGTAAATTTTTTAAGAATTTAAAAAAAAAACTTTTCGAAATTCATGGTTTATTTTAGGCTTTATATTATTACTAGAGCAATCCAAAAGCATAAAAAGCATAATAGCAATTTTAGACATATGGTCGGTACTTTGAACATGGTTGTGGTTATTTAAGGGTCCATAAGAAACTAATTTTAAAAGCATAATAAAGCATAATTTTAGAAAAAAAGCATAAAGCATAATTTAAAATATATAACACAATTCTTGGAAAATACTGTTTAACTGCAAGTTTAACATAGGCCTACTATATTATTTTTAAAATCAATATTTACAAAGGAAAATCATCGAGAACGTAACAATCCAACAATGAAAAGCTAATTTTTATTTCTGTAAACTTTTCGATGTAATCCTCTGATGTGGAGGGGAAAAAAAGGAAATGAATAAAACTTTCCGCCAACAACGAATAGTACACAAGAACTCCACTCATATTGTTATGTGTACCTCTTGAACTTGAGCACTTTCTGTAGTTTTGTGATATCTTTTACTTTCCTTTTCTATATATTCGATGCACCTCTAAGGCGCACACAAGTGAAGCAAAAACTGACTCGAGAAAAGCATATCTCTTTACAATGCATTTAGTAGAAATTTCATTAAATATGAAATAAACTGGTTGCATAAAATATGAATAAATAGATCAAGATATTTAGAATATATAATGTATAGTAAATATTTTACATTATACGCGATTAATATAAAACAATGAATGAAATTAACAATAAAGCATAATAAAGCATAATTTGGAAAAATAAGCATAATTACATAAAAAATAAAGCATAGTGTGGGGTGCTCTAATTATTACCTACATCAACCACTAACTAAATGATTTTTTGTGCTGTAGAGAAGCGAAACAAGGTCTGCTTTATCAATTTAAAGCACAATTTTGAAAAAAGCCCAAACTTTCCCAAGCAAAAAAGCGAAGCAGAAAAAAACCGATTTTTTTTCAAAAAAGCCGGTTTTTTCCGAGCCCTTGCATCTCTAATGCAAGCACTATAACTATATAAATCTTGTATATTATCAACAAAAAATGCTAACAATATCTTCATGCGCAGATATTAGCTTTCGTTTAGTATTATAATGCACATTTGGAACATCAGATAATTATAGAAAAAGTAATAAAAGATAGGCCCTATTTATTCAACAACTGACACTCTGTCTCACGACGCTATCATACTTATTTTGTATTTTCCTACACTCAATTCGAGCGCTGATTATCTATTGAATGCTCTTGAATTGGATTGTTTAGAGCAGGACCGAAACGAAATTTCTTGAAGGAAACTATTGAATTCAAGACAAAAATGACGTCAGTGCTGACGTCTTTTTCATCAAATGGTCTTGAATGGTCTAGAACAAGAGTCTTGTTCAAGCTTTCTTGGATCGTCTACAAGCAGTATAATGTTATTAAAAACTCTAATTCGCCAAAATTCGAGATATATAGTGTTGAATTTCAGACGACTATATATATATGTACGTGGTGTGATTGGAAAGTTTTAAGACAGTTAGCAACACTGCTCAGCAGGAGTAGATATCAGGAGCTGCTAAATATGTGATTCGAACTGGTATTGGTCGTTGGAAGTATGACGTCACGCGGAAGAGAGGAAATCGCGTCTTCTGCTTTTAGCATATACTTTTTGTATACTCCGAGCATATTGTAACTTCATTTGATTGTTGAAACTACATAGAGACAAAAATATTACTAATTCTAACACTACAAATACGCAGAGTAAATTGCTATATTATAATAAATTTATATTAAAGTTATCATCCACTGATTGTTATTGTTTTATGAATATTGATAGGAAAAGTTAGTGATAATTCTAATTGCAGCCCTCAGAAGTCACAGAACCCGGAACGCATTGATTGTTTTTTTTTGCACTGTGTTTATTCATTGTTTGGGCTTTATTTTTTTAGGTTGAGATTGCTTAAAAAAATGTTCTTGTTTTTACATGTGTTTCTACTATAGTTTGAGTTTAGTTCGCGGAAAATGTGACCGAACAAAACTCGTAAGCGCGAGTGCCAGGAGGCTAATAACTGCAAGTCTCATTAAAGGATCTGAGCCAAAATCTGACTAAGCACGAGCCTGAATGAAGGATGTGAGCCCAAGCAAAAATGAGTGCAAGCCCTACTAACGCCAGTGAGCTCGTGTCCCACTGAATGTTGAAGTCTGAGCCCAAGTAAGCGCTTGCCAGAGATCAGAGAGCATGAGCTCCAAGGAACATAGTGTAAACCTCATTGAAAAATATGAGCCCGGGGCCAAATAAGCACGAGCTTCAACGAGAATAATGAGCACGAGCAGTGCCGGATTTGCGTATAAGCTAAAACAGCTATATCTTAGGGCCCCACTCTGCTGGGGGCCCCAAACAATTAAAAGAAAATCTTTATGTACATTTCCAAAATATAAGAAAAAAACAATAAATAAAATAAAATATATCTATATAGTAACTATAGTACTTGTTGTTGTGTAGACTTTTATGATGTAAGTATGGGGCCCCTTTTGCTAGCCTGCTTCCTAAAATATCACTAGTTTCTTCATTTCCTGCACACACGAAGGGGCTCCTTTATGACAAAATACATAAAGAAGCCCCATTACCTTCAATAAGTAGGATCAATGAAACATTAACACGGCAAAGGATGCCGCGCTTTGATAAGATAAGAGTAATCTAGTGTGGATAAGGATGATACGTAGTATGTTTCACAACCAGGAAGCTGATGCAAGAGGGTGATGAAATTGTGTTAGGAGTTTTTTTTCCTGGATGTAGTTGAATGACCTTTGTGGTACTTCAAGACTGTCCCTGGTCCCTCCAGCTTATGTAATTGTTCGTAATATGTAAAATATTACTCGTTGGTAAAATAAGCCAGGCCCCATGACCCTTCCCTGTTTTCCAGGGACACACCGGATGACCCCCAGGCTCCAAACGAACAGCATGTGAGAAGTTAAAAATATGGCAAGCCATACTCCTTGTTAAAAAGTGTGTGAGAAATTTAAAAAAAGCCAGGACCCTTCCCTGCTTTGCAGGGGCACACCGGATGACCCTCAGGACCCCTTCCTTATTTTAATCCCTCGTAACTTTCTTTTTTTCGCTTCATTAAATTATTTCCCTCATAATTATTCGAACAGTGTGTGAGATGTTAAAATAACCCCCCCTCTTCATCCTCCTCCTTAATGAATTAAAAACTGAAATTATATTGATGTGACGTAATTTTTATTCTTTCGTATCTTTTATTTTTACGTTTTCATTAAAGAAAACTCGGAGGAATTATATTCCAAGACATTTAAAAGTTCATTGTTAAAAAAGGGACCATGCTATTCAGGGACACACCGGATGACCCCCAGGAACCATACGAACAGTGTGAGAACTTAGAAAAGCTCATAATACCTATTCGAAGAATCGAACCCGGGAAGTTTGTAGGGACCATATTATTTATTTTTTGATATCTTTCATTCTTGCGCTTCATTAGAAGCTTCTTGTTAACTTTACTTGGTGCGTATGGCAAACCATACTCCTTGTTTAAAAAAAACATGTTTGAACAGTGTGTGAACATGTGAAAATGGGAGGGACATAACTTTATTCACGCGGGACACATTATGGATTTTCCGTCTGAAAGACGTCGTATACGGAGTAGCTACATATACAGAGCCTTGTTCTTGTACAGCCATCACCGACGAATTGAAGGAACGAACTGAAATTTTCGCGCGCTCTTTTTTGTACGGACAACTGTGCAGAGACATCCTTCTGCATTGACTAAACGAACTAAAATTACTTCTGACAGATAGCTGGAGTCACGGCATAGTGACGTCACGTTGACTTTTGTACTGGCGTGGTTGATACCTAATCGGATTGATGACGATTGGGGGATACACAGATGGAGCGTTGTTTTTATTTGCGTGGGTGACTTAATCAAATGAAAAAATGATCACGAGGACTTGATATCATGATGACATCCCTCATGTATTTACATGTTTTCCTAAGAACTTGGAATCATGACGAATAAACACAGAGATAAGCTGATGTTCCACAATCACTTGTTTTTGCATCTTATGATGAATCGTTGAAACAAGCTGGCGCATACAGATGAAAAATGTGATATCAATACCTTACTCACAGATAAATCTGATTCATTGGATTTGTAATACAGATAGCGCATTGAAAAACAACTTAGTCAGAGATAAATCCCTATCCTCTGGTACACGAAACTTTACAATAGATCACGAACGAAAAACATTTTGCAACTTTTGATGACTACATGAAACCATGTATTGGACGCTGTAAATAAATCAAAGTATTCTAATCTTCTCTGGTTTACGTACAGAGATTAATGTCCTTAGAATACAAGAGCACAAATATTATCTAGTGTATGCGAGAATTGCGTATTGAACGCAATAAGATAACTAAATGATGACATACAAAAATAAAATTTGAAGTTCCTATCCCCCCAGCAAATAACGAAATAAAGGAGTATAAAAACGTTCCGTTACCTATTATATTATCCATTTCTGTTTTTATATCAAGTTTATGCGTGTGTGTGTGTTTCTGTGTTTAAAAGAATTTTGCGACTTCAGTTGTCTCTTTTGACTTCGACTGTTTGAACTTAAAAAGGTAAGATAGTTTTTTGTTTGATTATCCCATTAATTAGTTTCTCTTTCAGAGTATTTTTTTTAAATTGACGGGAAACTTTATTTTAAGAGAAACTTGTTTCGAGGTTATTATTGTATTACGTGTAATAGATAGAAGTGAATGTTATTATTTCATAGAAAGTTGAACTGAATTGAGTTTAACACACCTTTTATCAGCAAGGCTATACTTTGTAGATACTCGTCGGGAAATGAACATTGAGTTTTCCACATGAAAGATATGTATAATAATAATAATAATAATAATAATAATAATAATAATAATAATAATAATAATAATAATAATAATAATAATAATAATAATAATAATAGACTTTTACTAGTGCATCTCTTAGCAACGAGGCTACGTGAGACGTGAACCTACAGTTGGGGGTGGAATCCGAACCACGTGTGTTCACCACGCGAATGAAAACCAGGTTTCTAATAGTAAAGACAACTATAATAATAATAATAATAATAATAATAATAATAATAATAATAATAATAATATATTGATTGTGAATTTCGCACTTCTTTGAAGACTAAGGTTATGTAAGACGTGAACCTACAGTTGGGGTGGAATCCGAACCACATAAACTTACACCGTGAATGAAAACTAGGTTTTTAACAGTAAAGATAACTATAATAACTATAATAATAATAATAATAATAATAATAATAATAATAATAATAATAATAATAATAATAATAATAATAATAATAATAATAATATATTTATTGTGAATTTATCGTTTTTTTCAACAGTAAGACTACGTGAGAGGTGAACCTACAATTTAACATGGAATCCGAGCCATATGAGCTCTTACCGGGAATTGAATTCGAAGTTTCCACATTAAAGATGAATATAATGATTATATTTGAATGAGAATTTAGCACTTTTTGAACAGTATGGCTATGTGAGACGTGAATCTACAATTTAACGTTGAATCCGTTCTGTATGAGGTCCTACCGCGAATGAAAACTTGGTTTCTAACAGTAAATATAACTATAATAATAATAATAATAATAATAATAATAATAATAATAATAATAATAATAATAATAATAATAATATATTTGATTGTGAATTTACCGTTTCTTTTAACAGTGAGGCTATGTAAGACGTGAACCCACAGCTTAACGTGGTATTCGAACTACATGAGTTCACTCCGGAAATTGAACTTGAGTTTTCTCATAAGAAAGATTTGTATAATAATAATAATAATAATAATAATAATAATATATTTGAATGAATATTTAGTTTTTTTGAACAGTGATGCTATGTGAGACGTGAACCTACAGTTGGGGTGGAATCCACATGAGTTCACCGCGGGAATGAAAACTAGATTTCTATCAGTAAAGATAACTATAATAATAATAATAATAATAATAATAATAATAATAATAATAATAATAATAATAATAATAATAATAATAATAATGTATTTGATTGTAAATTTATAGCGTCGTTTAGCAAAGAGGCTATGTGAGACATGAACCTACAGCTTAACATGGTATTCGAACTACACGAATTTCACAACAGGAATTGAACTTGGGTTTTCTCACAAGAAAGATTAGTATAATAATAATAATAATAATAATAATAATAATAATAATAATAATAATAATAATAATAATAATAATAATAATAATAATATATTGATTGTGAATTTCGCACTTCTTTGAAGACTAAGGTTATGTAAGACGTGAACCTACAGTTGGGGTGGAATCCGAACCACATAAACTTACACCGTGAATGAAAACTAGGTTTTTAACAGTAAAGATAACTATAATAACTATAATAATAATAATAATAATAATAATAATAATAATAATAATAATAATAATAATAATAATATATTTATTGTGAATTTATCGTTTCTTTCAACAATAAGGCTACGTGATAGGTGAACCTACCATTTAACGTGGAATCCGAGCCATATGAGCTCTTACCGGGAATTGAATTCGGAGTTTCCACATTAAAGATGAATATAATGATTATATTTGAATGAGAATTTAGCACTTTTTGAACAGTATGGCTATGTGAGACGTGAACCTACAATTTAACGTTGAATCCGTTCTGTATGAGGTCCTATCGCGAATGAAAACTAGGTTTCTAACAATAAATATAACGATAATAATAATAATAATAATAATAATAATAATAATAATAATAATAATTATAATAATTATATATTTGATTGTGAATTTGCCGTTTCTTTTAACAGTGAGGCTATGTAAGACGTGAACCCACAGCTTAACGTGGTATTCGAACTACATAAGTTCACTCCGGAAATTGAACTTGTTTTCTCATAAGAAAGATTTGTATAATAATAATAATAATAATAATAATAATAATAATAATAATAATAATAATAATATATTTGAATGAATATTTAGCACTTTTTTGAACAGTGATGCTATGTGAGACGTGAACCTACAGTTGGGGGTGGAATCCGAACCACATGAGTTCACCGCGGGAATGAAAACTAGGTTTCTAACAGTAAAGATAACTATAATAATAATTATAATAATAATAATAATAATAATAATAATAATAATAATAATAATAATAATATATTTGATTGTAAATTTATAGCGTCTTTTAGCAACGAGGCTATGTGAGACATGAACCTACAGCTTAACATGGTATTCGAACTACACGAATTTCACAACAGGAATTGAACTTGGGTTTTCTCACAAGAAAGATTAGTATAATAATAATAATAATAATCATATGAGCCTCCGCACGGAATTGAACCCGGGACTTTCACGATAAAGCTGATACGCTAACCATTTAGCCACGAAAGAGCTGTAACTAATTTTGATTAACGTGGATTTTTTTGGTACTTAGACTTGTTCCATGAGTATTGCATTTTCAACTGAATTTTTAGTAATAATTGAAATTAAATAATGCGTTATGAGTGTTATATCTTTGGTTAAGTACTGATGAGAATTTCCTTTGTAATATGGAACTGTGTATTTCAATTATATGAAATGTTGTTAGGAGAAAAGTACAGTGATCATATATGTTTCGCTAAGAGAAAATGTGTTAGTTTCACCTAGACTTTTCATTAGTATTGATTATTTATTTTTGCTAAATAATTTCAGCAAAGCGAACTGTACCTTTTCTACTGAAAGAGGACATCATTATCACTATTGTTAGGTAGTGCACCCAGAGTTTTTCCATCAATGAAGAATATTTATTATGCTAGATGATTTTTTTCCAAAGCGAAGCACTTATTTAACCCAATAGTTTAACTTTATACTAAGTTTACTTCACCAATACTTGTACTACTGGAATCATAGAACCCATCCCCATTGGTCGAAATGATTACCAGAACATTCACGTCTATTTATGGGGATATTAAACAGTCTTAATATTATAGGAAAGATACAGAAAATTTGACATGTTTTACCTCTTTAAAAATTAACTAATGGTTAAGAAAAGAAAAATAGCATTTATTGAAATAAACAATACTATACTTTACCTTATATGTATATATATATATATATATATATATATATATATATATATATATATATATATATATATATATATTCAGAGAATTTGAAACACGCGTTATCATTGTAGAACAGTTCGTCCTGTACTAAACAATATTTCATAATTCTACCGTTATGTATCACTAGTAGTACTAGGTTATTATATTAATAATAATAATAGTATTAAAATATGAAGTATTTCCTCAAAAAATAGAACCCAATGTAATATGTAGTATTTCATGAAAAAATAGAACCCATGTATTATTAATGCATTTAAGACACTTATTTAATATAGTTACAGGAATAAGATATATAGTGTTTGTTCACTTGAGGGGAATTAAAATTGAAGTATAGAGCGTAAACATATGAAGTGAATGCGTTTCCCACTTTTTTTAAAAATAAATTATTATGTATGAATAGTGTTTGTTGTTAGGAAAAGAATTGGAATTATTTGACTTTTACAATACCATTGAAAACTGTTTTAACCTGTTATGTTTGAGGTGGTCCTTGACGATTACAATATTCGGGAAGGAAGTGGGTTGTAACCTATACTAGTTCATGTGAATAAGAAAAATTTTAGTTAGAATTTATTAACCATTTGGAAATTGAAGTCAGATTTTCTACGCTAAAAGCATGTACGCTAATCGCTTAGCGATGGAGTTAAGATTTAAATTTAGTTTTTATACATTGAGGAAAATGCTAGCTAAGAATGAATTAACCTGATCTTATGTATTTTGACATTGATGACCATTTAAGTCGTTACGTCCCATATCACTTGAATTATAAGAATAAGAAAAAATACGCAGTATGGTTGACGCAAAATTTTGCACACTTTTTTCCTGAAAGGTTTACCGGAAATTGAATTTTGGTTCGGTCGTAATACTTTGCATTGGGAGTTGAACCCGGGACCATCGGAACAACGGCAAGTACGTTTGGGCGGACCCCGGCAAATTTAATTCGTTATAAGAAATGGCGTGAGCCATAGCTATTACCACATGCGATGCGAGCGCTAGTTCCTGCACTGGAAATTGAACCCAGGTCAAGTTGCACCAAAGGCGGTAGCATTAGTGGTTACGCTATGCGGGACCAGTAGAAATTGAACCTAACCTTACTTCCACTAATGCTATGCAAAACCTTTAGTTTACAACCGGAAATTGAACCCGGGTCCGCTAGCACTGAACACCGAAATATTAGTGCCCGGATCTTTTTAAGTGACAGTTCTTATTCACGAACATATTGAAAGATTTATTAGTGGTAGCTTAATTTCAGTTAACCAACCGTTCAGCAGCGATGCTATATGAAACGTAGACCTACAAAAAGCTTAACTTTATGAGAGTTTAGCTTAGACATATGAAGAAATCTTTTTATTTGATACTCGTAGAAACAATTCAAATAGAATAAAGTAGTCCCCTCAGAGTTGGTATTGAAAGCTAGGAATATATTGTGTTTATGAAAAAGAATAATTATAAGTCGTACTAATTACAGTTTTCATTTTTTTTATTTTAGAAAAATGGAACCACAACCTTCATAATCATTGACATCTGCCGCCTCTCCCTCCTCATCGTCGAACCACATCCAGAAGTTCAACAAAATGGACCACTTATTGGATGTGGCCGAAGGAAGGAAAAGGAGAAAAGAGAGGGAGAATAAGTTAAAAGCAAAATAATAAGCGGAGGCGGTACTTTCCGGTGGTGACAGTGAGAAAAAACGGTAGAAGTGCTGCCAGTGGCGGAAGAAGTGCTCCCAGTGCTGCCAGCAGCGGAAGAAGTGCTGCCAGTGCTACCAGTGGTGGAAAAAGTGATGCCAATGGGGCCGATACCAGCATCAGTGGGGAAATGGTTGGGGAGGGGGGGAAATGATGAAGACTTAATAATCTTAGAAGATGGGGAGGACGAACTCTTGGTAAAACCATATGAAAAGTATGAAAGACTGGGAAAAAAATAAAAAAATAAAGCAAAAACTCCGCAAAAACATTGAACAATATTTGTAGAAAAAATATAAAATAAACGTGTTTTTTTTTGTGGGTGAAGGGAAAATTTGAGTTTTCTTTCCTTTGAATTTTTTAAACCTTCGTAACAAACTTCATAAATGTGTAACTTTTTTTCTTTCCTGGTCATATTGAACTTATATCGCTAAATATTGCGTAATGAAACATATAGATGTCTTTTATTAACAGCAACGTTTTGAAGAACGCGAAGGGAATTTTGATAATAGAGTAATAACAATTGTCGTTAGAATTAAAAAAAAGAAGCAGAAAAAATCTTCATGCTTTTTCATTATGATGCACTATTTAGTTAACAGTCACCAAGGAAAGGTTTTTCAATTTTGCTGTAGTGTACCATAACTAGTTTGATTTCCTTCTAGTTCTTAAATTGCACTTGAGTTTTCAGGATAACTAGTTTGTTTTCCTTATATTTTTTGACCAATATATATATACAATTGTAGGGTGAAACTAGCTCATTGAGCCCCTTCTTTAGATGCTAGTTAATTCTTCATTGAAAATATTTTATTTCTGTTCTTGTCTTAACCCAAAGTTAACACTCACCAATGAAAAGATTTTTTAAATTTTGATGCACTGTGTGCAATAACTAGTTTGATTTTTCTCTAGTTTCTTGATTAACATACATACTTGCAGGGTGAAACAAACTCATTGGGATAATTAATGGAAAACAAGGTTTTCGTTTACTAATTAGTGTGTTGTTGAGAAATGTTTACTATACAGTATACTGAAAGAGAAGTCTTTGAATTTTACTTCTTGGTTAAATCAGATTAGATCAGTTTAAGATGGATGAAGGAAATATGTAGTGAAAACTGGGAGGAAACGGGTGAATTTCGAGAAATTTTATGCAGACAAGATAAAGAATTTGAAAACTTTTCTTCTGTGAACACTAAAATTTACTTGGTAGCAGGGAACATACAATGAGATCAGTTTTTTTCAATCCTTGAATAATTAATTACCTATTTCTTTTAGGTTTGAAGATGTGGATTTGCGATCCAGGGTATTTTTATATGAAATCGGTTTAAGATGAAATGTTGTACAAAAACACGATAATATCCAGCTATCTAAAGTAAAGTATTAATGTCATTCATGAAGGGTTTCAGTGTAGAAGGGCAAACTATAGACTGTATGTTAATTGACATACCATTTATACAATTGGATTAAAAAACTTGAAAAATGAAATGGAGTCCCACACTTATGCTAAAGAGGCGGTGATTTGTTGTATTATAGCTTTTATAAAAGCTCTTAAAAACAGAAATAGAAAGTGTCCCTGAGAATACCAAGGCACACAGTGTTTACTCACCACAAAATCCAAAACTTGATGCTTGTCATGAAAATGTTCAAATAATTGGCCTGAGCTGTGATCGAATAAGTAACCCCAAGCATCAGAGGTCCACTTTTTTCCAGTGACCCACCGAAGCCCCAAAGAAGAACTTCAGTTCAGAAACTTAATGCTGTTGTCCACCACCGCAGTTATTTTTTTAAAAATTTCAGAATATTTTCTTCGTGCACCCGGGAATCGAACTTTCAATAATTGTTGAGATGAAATAGAGACTGTCTCTTACAAATAAAAATTACTTACTATGGTGTCTGTGTACGCTAAACTATTGATAAAATCTGGTAGTGTATTGAATTATCTTGAACACTTAACTTTCAATCAGTTTATTGGAATATAATTGTTTTTTAAAAGCTAAGAGAAATGGTAATACCAATGCAAACAATCTGCAAAAATTTACTAAACTTTATGGTTCTTACCGCCTATTTTTTCTGTATAACAATTTGATACCTTACACCATTTATTTTGAAAATTAATCGAAATTGAATTCCTGAAAGCCGTGGCGTTTTATAGCTAACATAATGATAATTTTTTGGAAGTTCTTTTCTGTTTTGCACCACAAAGTTAGGGCAGACGGATATTGTAGGCCATATAGCTCAAATCAATTACATGTTAGCAAGATGAATTGTCTCATACATATACTAGATTGAAATTTTGTATCTACTGGGTATGAAGTACGAGTTTTAAGACAAGTGAAGAAGGACGGCCACATTAGAGTATCAGTATTATATATAAACAAACATGTTTGAAAATACAAATCCACACGAATAAATTCCAATTTCATGAAAAGAGTAATTCAGACATGAAAAGTAAGGAAGGGGGCGTGGGCTACAATAATGGGAAACTTAATAATAATTATTTTAATAATATAGTGTATCCTTTTATAGGATATCGAATTAATTTGCATATGGTGAGAAAAATTAATTAATTGAAACATATTTAATGTATGATCTGTCAGGAAAGTAAATGTACACCTATTTTTCGAGTCTGGCATTCCTGCGCTCCATCCGTGGAGAGTATGAGAATTAAATCAATCAAATGTTTACTGAGGGGCAAAAAGTAAAGCTTAATCTGAATAAGACATTGCAGAAGGGCACAAGCTGTGAATACGAATAGTGCATTGTGTAAATAAAGGACGACACGAAAGAGAAAGCCAGAAACAGCTGTTAAACTTACAAAAAAGGAGTAAAAATTGTCGAAGTGGGAACATAAAACACAAATACAACAAATACGCCGACAACTAAACGGTCACCATGCCATGATCTTGGTGTAGTGGTTAAGGTGCTGGCTTACAAATGCAAAGGACGCAAGTTCTAATCTTAAGCGAGAACATTTTTAAAAATTTTTGTTAATAATACATACAACTCATGAGAGATGGTAAAAGAGGTCGTATTTAGTTTTTCGTAGCAATTATTATTGGTAATGTTTAGTACTGATAATACTTTTTGTCTTTGCGTATTGCTTTTATTCTTTTCTTCATTTCCAAAGAGAAGAATATCCGAACAAATGCCACCAAAATTCCTCATATTTTGAATGTAAACGCCATTTGCAATTAGTGAGGAATAAAAATTGAACGTTCCGATGTAGCTGCAAAAAGTAGAAAGAAAAACATGGAAGTGGACCATACTCATGGTTATTAAAAATACATTTTCTACATGCCTTACACCTCCCGACCACGTTTCTACGTTAGCAAGTAAGAGGCTTGTGTTTAGGTTAGGTTGGTCAATACGTTTTGCAAAGGGGCCCGGTTTAGCTCTGACGCACCACAGGTGCGAGAAGGGAGAAAAACACTTTTTCTCTCTCCCTCTGTGTGTCTATTTATCTATCTATTTGTATATATATAACGCTATTTGTGAATGCCATAACCACCCTAATTTTCAGCGGATTGAGACGAAACTTGGCACAAACATTAATTGTTGAAATATCTTGATGAGTTCGTTAACGAGAATAATCAGATGAAAATGTTCAAAATGGTGGCCCTTCAAACTCTTAAAAAGTTCCAAGGGAACCAAATTTCGCCCATAAATAGGTATTCAGAAAGTTTGAATAAATTTTCCTCTTTTACTGAAATATTTGTGTGCAGAAACTTATTGAAATATTGGACCCGATTAATCGCCTAAAGAAGGTTCACGCCCTTTCGCTACGGTCAGTTTTTTTTTTTTTGCAGGAGGGGGTTATCTTCCTATTGGAACAAGATGATTGTTAGTGATGATATGAAATTACACACTGAAAGTGAAGTAACTTGTGTAACGTGTTATTTGAAAGAATAATATAATAAATGTGCATCCCTCTAACACAGAGAACTGTAAATCATGTATTTCGAGTTCGGGAGCCTGAATGGCGAGGAGTGTTATTTGATTTGCTTTTTAGTAACACATTGCATTGCAAATAAAGGTAGGCACCATTAGTGGTAAGTAAAATAATAATAATAATAATAATAATAATAATAATAATAATAATAATAATAATAATAATAATAATAATAATAATAATAATGTGGTGAATATATTAATAATTGGCAGGTTAGATAGTAAAAGTGTATAAGAACATTGACTTAAGAATTTTTTGACTTGCTTAAAAAATTAAATTTCCGTGTATAAACACATTGCTTTATAGACGTTGCAACTAAAAAATATGGTAAAACTTTAAAGTTAAATATAAGAAAGTCTTGCTACAAGGAAGTCACCTACAAGGTAATTACATTAATAAAAATTCAAAAAATTGTAAAAAATATAAAAAGTAATTTTTAACCTACAAATAAAGCTTAAAAGAAACAGTGTTAACTAAACTCCCGTTTCGGAAGGATCCCGCAATTCAACATCCAAATCTGTATATTCTTAATAATTATAATCTAATAATAATAATAATAATAATAATAATCATAATAATAATAATAATAATAATAATAATAATAATAATAATAATATGAAATATTAGTAGCTAACTCGTGTGTGTATTTCGACAATATAATTTTATATTATTATGTGGAAATAAGTAAGGCTGGCTGGCGCCCGCCTCCCTAATTTTTTCGATGCGCCTCATGGGTCCACGGTGTCCAACGTTGGTCCCATCCCAGTATCACCTCCTGTTTTCTCGATATAAGCTATCGACATTTTGCCTAAAGAGAGCTCTGCCGTGGCCCCATGAGTACCCATGACAATGACTCTTCGTTCATTTTGCATTCAAATTGCTTACTTTTCTGAGTACTATGAGTGCATACTGTCCAACGTTGGTCCCATCGCTCTACAGTTTCCCGTTCTCTCGATATAAATTGCTAATATTTTGTTTGTAAGAGAGATATGGCGTTACAATCATTACGTTTGAAGAAGAACTGAGGAACATATTGCCTTGCCACAAACAACACCTATTATTATTATTATTATTATTATTATTATTATTATTATTATTATTATTATTATTATTATTATTGTTTTACTTACCACTAATGTTGCCTACCTTTATTTGCAATGCAATGTGTTACTAAAAAGCAAATCAAATAACACTCCTCGCCATTCAGGCTCCCGAACTCGAAATACATGAGTTCTCTGTGTTAGAGGAATGCACATTTATTATATTATTCTTTCAAATAACACGTTACATAAGTTACTTCACTTTCAATGTGTAATTTCATATCATCAGTAATAATCATCTTGTTCCAATAGAAAAATAACCCCTGCAAAAAAAAAAAAAAAACTGACCGTAGCGAAAGGGCATGAACCTTCTTTAGGCGATTAATCGGGTCCAATATTTCAATAAGTTTCTGCACACAAATATTTCAGTAAAAGAGGAAAATTTATTCAAACTTTCTGAATACCTATTTATGGGCGAAATTTGGTTCCCTTGGAACTTTTTAAGAGTTTGAAGGGCCACCATTTTGAACATTTTCATCTGATTATTCTGGTTAACGAACTCATTAAGATATTTCAACAATTAATGTTTGTGCCAAGTTTCGTCTCAATCCGCTGGAAATTAGGGTAGTTATGGCATTCACAAATAGCGTTATATATATACAAATAGATAGATAAATAGACACACAGAGGGAGAGAGAAAAAGTGTTTTTCTCCCTTCTCGCACCTGTGGTGCGTCAGAGCTAAACCGGGCCCCTTTGCAAAACGTATTGACCAACCTAACCTAAACACAAGCCTCTTACTTGCTAACGTAGAAACGTGGTCGGGAGGTGTAAGGCATGTAGAAATTGTATTTTTAGTAACCATGAGTATGGTCGACTTCCATGTTTTTCCTTTTACTTTTTGCAGCTACTTCGGAACGTTCAATTTTTATTCTTTACTAATTGCAAATGGCGTTTACATTCAAAATATGAGGAATTTTGGTGGCATTTGTTCGGATATTCTTCTCTTTCGAAATGAAGACAAGAACAAAAGCAATACGCAAAGACAAAAAGTATTATCAGTACTAAACATTACCAATAATAATTGCTACGAAAAACTAAATACGACCTCTTTTACCATCTCTCATGAGTTGTATGTATTATTAACAAAAATTTTTAAAAATGTCCTTGCCGAGGATTCGAACTTGCGTCCTTTGCATTTATAAGCCAGCACCTTAACCACTACACCAAGATCATGGCATGGTGACCGTTTAGTTGTCGGTGTATTTGTTGTATTGTGTTTTATGTTCCCACTTCGACAATTTTTACTCTTTTTTTGTAAGTTTAACAGCTGTTTCTGGCTTTCTCTTTCGGTGTCGTCCTTTATTTACACAATGCACTATTCGTATTCACAGCTTGTGCCCTTCTGCAATGTCTTATTCAGATTAAGCTTTTCTTTTTGCCCCTCAGTAAAAATTTGGTTGATTTAATTCTCATACTCTCCACGGATGGAGCGCAGGAATGCCAGACTCGAAAAATAGGTGTACATTTACTTTCCTGACAGATCATACAAACTTCTCTTCCAAGTTTATAAATACATCGTAATAAAAATTAGATGGAACATTCCATGCTTCAAACATTGTAGAAACCAAATGTAATACCATATTGAAAGCAAAAATATATAATTCGACTAGTATACTGAAACAGTTCTAACACTAGTAAATCACCTTTAAAATAAATGCTGAACTTGGATACGTTGATAGAAATATGTGGTACTCAGGAAGCGTAGCATTGAGATCAGGTCAGCTTCTGTTGGCATATTGTGGAGTAACAAGAAAGACGCTTGACTCATGCATTAAAGTTCCTGCGTTCGATCCTCGGTAAGGCTTTGATAAAAAAAATGTTTTTATTTTTACTAATTGTATCTTGAAACAAATTTTTTGTATTCTATATATTATTCCGTGAATAAATAATTTCAAAGATTGAAAATTGAGTTGATTAAGTTAGGAGTTTGTAAAAGTTTTTTTTTTCACAGAAGACACGAGAAAACTTATGACAGAAGTAAATCACAGAGACGTCGCAAGAAAGTTTGCTGGATTCATAAAGTTAATTGGGAATGGAATGGGATTAGTGGACGATGTTAGAAAACTTACTGTGCTTGTGAGAGCGGGATTGTAGGTTATGAACGTTGAAAAACATGAGGGAGTGCACACGCACTGTACGTTTTGGAGCGGTAGGACCTATAGGTATATTTGTCAAATTATAGAGAAAATTGAGGCAGTCATAATTCACTTAAAATAAATTTATATTATGAGAGTAGGGAATTTTTTATAGAACAGTGCTGCTAATAAGAAAAAACAATTTACTATCGTATTTATTGTACAAGTACGTGGTAAAGATTTGGGTAGCACACTTTGTTATTAATCCACGTTTGCCTCCGTTGTGGAGTAACGAGTAAAATGGTTGACTCACGCATTAAAGGTCCAGGGTTCGATCCTGGACTAAGCTGTAGAAACAGATTGTTTTCTTTTTATTTTTTCTTTTGATCGCTCGTGTTATTTATAACACTCGTTGTTAAATATTTATTTCTTTATTATCATGTGAAAGTAAATTACAGGGGCATCGCAAGATAAGAAAGAGTAGGGGAATAAAATAGGTTTACTGATACATGTGAAAATGGGATTGTGATTTGACACTGGTTTTGTTTTAGAATTGGTTAAGCGAGTAGTTACATGGGTGATATATATAATAACTTTTTGCAGCGGGAGGAAGGCAAGTGCCCTACAGGTATATTTGTCAAGATTATAGGGACTGTCCATCGGTTTTATCCTACAGGGTTAGGCAATGTGGTACGACACTGTCGTAGTGTTGGAATGCATACCATCAAGGAACTGAAGAACATTTCTTATTGGGTTCATTAAACATATGCTAGTGTTTAAAAAGAATTGCAGATATGAACTAAGTATGAAAAGCAATACTGTAGAACACGAAAACTATCAATTGACCACAATTGTGAGCCAACATGTAATGGGGAAACGTGATTTCCTCCCTTTGACAGACTTTTATTACACGAAAAGTGGTAATACATAGGGTTCACAACCTCATTTCAAGATTTATTAAAGACAGGATATACATCAGTTATTAGTTCTGAAAACAGTAAATTATACATACATATATTTAAATATTTCTTAGAAAAGTTTCGAAAACCAAAAATTCTCTATCCTTATTATAGTACAACATCGTTTCAGTCTGTTTTGCTACAGTGTCAACTTGTAAATAATTCGTTTGAGTGGACGCTCCAACTTGGAGATTTTCTTATTCTTCTTCTTTACCTCTCGTTATTACCCCTCTCTTCTTACATGATGATCTGTGTATTTCCAACATTCTTTACTTCCTTCTTTCTCTTTGTGTAGGTGTATTCTGTTTATTTCTCTGAATATCTAGTTATTTGTTTTTAGGCGTTTAGGATAAGTATGTGGTGGTATTTCTTTGTTCTTGTTTGCCCTCCCTCTATTTATTTGATTCATTAACTTCTAAATCTAAATTAGGCTAAATTTGCTCTGTGTTTTCTGCTATTTATCAGTTTCCTTTTTTTATCTTCTGGCTTTTCTGCTCTTGTTCCTTCTCCACCGCTTGTAGTATTCCCTCTCTACTTCTCTTCCTCTGTAACTATTCTCGTTTGCATATTTATTTTTTGTCTTCATTGCTTTTTACCTGTACCATACACAAGTATTTCCTTTCTTTCTATCTACCTATTTTTTATCTTCATAGCTATTTTTTCTATCTTTCTTCCTGACTATGAAGCTATTTATTGTTTTTTCCTTGCTTTGTACGTTTTTCTAATTATCTTTTGCTTTTTTATTTCATAACTTTAATTGGTTCATATTTCTATTCTTGTTCGATCACTTCATATTTTTCCTTTTGTACGATTGCTTGGTACACAAGCTCAGAGCAGCTACGCTGCAAAACTGTAAATAATTTTTCGTTCGTGTTATTGATTTTAAATTGGTTCATTTGCATTTTTTGATGATTCACTTCATATTTTTACGGATCGTATCTTATTTTTATACTCTCTTAATAAATTAGTCCGAGCAACTTATTTTTTATTTTTGTTCGATCGTTTCATATTTTCATATTCTCCTTTCCTATGGAAAGTCGTAAGAAAACTCGATGAGTGTGAACGTTTTAAAAATCGTTGTTAAAATTGGAAAGTCCTAAGAACAGATACACTGAACCTAACCCAAGCTAACCTTACTCTGTATTTCTATGTTTCATGGTAGTTAAAGTCTCTCTCATTTACATGTCTAAGTAGTTTCTTCTTTTTAAAATTAAAATATATATCCTTTAGTATATTTACATTTCCGAACTAATTCGCTATCGTACGAGCTTCTAACTTTATTATTATTATATATATGTTGTGTGACTGTCTTACTCTTGTAAGTATGCCCTAGCAAAAAGTTTCATACACATGTGCGGTGTTCTAATACGAACATTTGTTTTCGTATGTACATCTGTTGTGATAGCTGTGAGTTTGTTACAAATTTAAATTATTTTTTTTTTCAAATAAACATTCAATGTAATATAACAAAAATTAACAGAGCTCGATGAAATGTTTCATACAGTTAGTAATTCAAAAATTACTCTCGTAATTTAAGGCTACCAATTTATTATTATTATTTGTAATAGTAGTAGTAGTGTGAGCTTACAAAGGAAAAACTAAGTGCTATAAAGTTTTCGTAAACTGATACTGCTAAAATACATTTCATTAATCATTTGAATAATAATTTTAAAACATTACAGACTTCTAACAAGAGAGTTCTTAAAGAAAAACGAGTCATAAAAGAGAATGAAAGCTATTGGTTACATGCTTTTAAGTGGGCGTTTCCGTTAAACTTGCTGAATGACGTCATAACGTCATATAAATACCGCCTTAAAATGAACAAATCAGTCTCCAGTCTAGTCATTTGCATCGTATTTCTGCTTGTGTATATAAGTAAATATAAAGGAAACGACTTTATTCGGAAAACTGTTTCTACGTATTGCTGGATAGAAGACAAATCATGTCGGATGAAACATTTTACGTGTGCGAATGCCATAATAATAATAATGGTATTAACATTCAGTGTTTAATAAAAACGTTCCTTTTGTGGCAACCTAAGAGAAGAAGTTTGTTAGTGTTCGATGTGTGTTCAGACAATTATAAACAATGTGCATCATATACATGCTTGGTAATTCATAATATTTTAAAAACAAAAGTGATATGTCTAGTTACTAATATCGACATCCAGGATGAAATTCTACAACAGTTTCAGAAATGCCATGAAAACACATTCACAACATTACGACAATTTTTTAATACATATGAAAAAGCAATTGAAAATGATGATTTATTAATGAACTAATAAAACTATTCCTAGAAAAAGATTTTAAAAGATATATACTTGAAAATGTTGCATGTATATAATTAGAAAGTCATTCTTATTTGAATTTTCCTAATATTTTTAATGGTTCGCTTGGTAAGCAATTTTGACGGATCCTTTCTGATAGAAAGTCGTTCTTATTTGTATTCTCCTAATACATTAATCGGAGCAAATTGTATTTGCGAACTTGCAAATAAATCGCTTCATAAGCAAGTTATTTTGACGAATCGATTTCGAATGAAATCTCATAAAGAAAAACTAATTTGCGAACCTGTAAATAAATGGTCTGCTTGCTTCAGTAGTTATTCCGGATGATTTTTTCAACCTATATAGTTGGTGATAATTGTATTTAACCTTCCAAGAACAGTATATGTCCTTGTTCAACGGAATGGTACTTTGTTCCTGATGTGTAGTGAAATCAATGTGTCCTCTTTTATTAGGGGATTTACAATGTGTACCCTGAATCCATGAAAATGATGTGTTCATTAGTATTTAAGACGGTATGTTCATGTACGTTGAAATGTTTAATTTTGACGCAGAACTTTTAATAGTAATAACAATATACATATTGTCATCTAACGTATGCTCTTTTACATACTCAGAGTTTCTTCAAATAATCAACCGAGTCTTTGATTCCAATGTTGCGTATGCGTTTTATTGTAATTTCCTTTCCACGCAAACCAAAGTATGAATAATTTTTGGTTTTACTACCAATGATGGACAAAAATTATCATTTGTTCCAGCACCATACAATGTAGGTTCAGATGTGGAATATGTTCTGGCGCAAAACTTATACTAACTTCCGGAAGAACACCCATGAACTCGACAGAGTCGTCTTCAGTTAAACCAGAAGTCTTCCCTGCAAATACAAATTGCCTAAATTTTTCACGCACCAATTCACGCATGTTATAAATTAATATTATCCTTTGCGGACTTACAACTTGTCAAAATAACAAGCGGATCATAACCAAAATGCACCAATAATGCATGTAGTAAACGCGCATATTGTTCATTATACACACGCACCCCTAATACGTTTCACTGCGTCACCACCTCCCACATAAACGAAAATTTTCCTGCATCCTTGATTTTCCAACATGTTAACAATTACAGATTATGACAAGTTTGTTCTTTGTCTTCATTTTTCCATAAATCGAATTGCTGAATATTTTAACTATGTACATTAGTCCTGAGTTCGTTCCAATATTTTTCTCATTTAATTGTATGTCCTCATGAGTATAATAATCTGCAATATATTTTTCTTTGTCTCCTTTATTGTGGCATGAATCAGGAAATCCAGACATTTCATGTTGCATTTGGAGGAATGAATTCGCATAGTCTTTAAGAAGACTATCCGAGTTTTTCCCTTCTTACAACCAACTAGTTCGAATTCCCACATTTCCTTTATTGCGAGTATTTTATAGCCACACTGTATAGCCTTATGCAATTCTGGGGTACAGAATGTGCCAGTAATGGCACAATCACTTTCGCAATGCGGACAATTGTTGATATTTTCCTCATCTAAATGTATAAACATATTCCTCAGAGTTTCTAATGTTGTCTTCCAACAATATTTCCTTGCAAGTTGTATCTTGACAATACTAAACTTAATAATAATAATATATGGTTTAGTGTATTGTAAGTACATCTAATATTAATACTACTAATTGTTAATATTATACTACTAATTGTTAGTAATATTTATGTTACTAAAATAGTAAAACGTAATTTATGACAAAATGTCTATTTTCACACAAAAAAATCTCCATAGAGTTCATTGAAAATAAAAACCAATGTACGTAGAAAATTAAATATGGTAATGCGCAGTCTTCTGCGCAGGTTTGTGAGTATAAATCAGGTCATGGTTCATACTGATATAAAGCGGATTCTACCGTGATAAGATGTACAGTCAAGGGCAGTCTGTTTCCGCTAGTGCAAAACGAAAAGGAAATACATCACTACAAATAAAACCTTTTCAACTTCTCATAATAAAAAACGAAAAGGTGAAAGTCAAACTAATCTTTTATTATCCAAAAGTAATAGTGTAGACTCTAAGTATATTTCACCACGTGAAAAACGTTTTGAACTTGAAAAACAAAAGAAAATTATTCTTGTGCATCCAAATGATCGTGATATTCCTGAAGAAGATGATACATGTGAAATTATTTTTCCTAAGCAAGAGCCAATGAAAGACTTAGTTTACAGGCGAAGTTTCAAATATCCAAATGAAATACCATTTGAAGAAGAACTAGCAGATCAAAATACAATTTCTAAAGACATTTTAATATTCAACGAACTAAAGTGTGAACGTACTCCTAATGAAGTAAGTGAAGTTTGTGTAAAACAACTACTATAAAATTATAAACTTTCTGAACCTTTACTTTGTGAAAGTTGTGCAATTCATAGTAAAAACGAAACTGTGCATAAATGTGTCAGTGAAATTGATGAAGAATTAAATACTGTTGTGTGGAATTTCCTAATTAGAAAATCAACGCGTGATCAAATATTAAAACGATATCTAAAAAATCATGTGAAATATATAGATACCAACATTATTCCATATCTTGCAAACAAATTTAACTATACATATCAGGAAATTACATTTAATTATTAGCACATTTCTGATTTAAGAGAAGCATATCTTGAGCATGATAAATGTGTATGAACAATCGTCAGTGTGAGCATCAGTGTATTTCCCTAAATACATACGACCATTGCAAATATAATTGTGATTCTTTCTCTGTAAATGAACAATGTGTGTTCATGTGTATTGCAAGATGGAAACCAGAACATACACTTTTGTGCTATGGATGTTTTCAAAATCGCAGTAATGAAGATGAGCATGAATGTATTACTTTAGACTATGATATACTATATTATAATGCATGGCGTGTATTAGTTAATATGCAAACATTTCATGCGTTATATGAAGAATTTACAACAGTGCATAGTAATATCGAAATTGAAGACTGGGAATTTACATATGCATTATATAACATATTGTTAAACAAAGACAACATTCAATTAATTACTGAATTATTCTTACAAAAAGATTTACATTATGGGACGCAGACAAGGTTGGACGACGACAAGCCCGGACACTTAATTTTGGTCGCTCCCGACAAGGTTGGACAACGACAAGGTTGGACGACGACAAGCTTGGACAACGACAAGCTTGGACACTTCTCAATTTATCCTCTTGCGCCAGACTCGAACGAATTCCTGAGGTGTCCAAGCTTGTCGTGGTCGATCCCGACAAGCCTGGACACATCTCATTTTGGGTCGTTGACGACAAGGTTGGACGACGACATGCCTGGACACATTCCTGAGGTGTCCAGCCAGGCTTGTCGGGATCGATTTTGGATCGTTGACGACAAGGTTGGCCAACGACAAGCCTGGACACATTCCGATGGGCCGATTTGGTGCATTCAAAGCACGTAGCAATAAATTTGTTTAGCGCTGAAAGAGCAGCATTGCGTGAATTTCCACCAGGAAAGTTTCGTTCCGTTTCCAGGTTCGGGAGATGATAAATACCCCGGAAAGTAGCACCGTAGGCTCCATAAAGTTGCTTTGTTCTTTTTTACCAAAAATATTTCAATCCAAATATAAATTTTGTGAAAATGAATATATTTGTGCGTGTGTATGAAAAGGTACAAGTTCGCGGGTACTGAGCTATTGGTGTTTTCTTAATGTTTGTTAAAAGTAATAACCATATAGAATGCGGTTTGAATACAATTTCAGCATTAAAAATTACTTTCATAAAGTTAAAAAAAATGTGTACACGAAGATCAATTTTCAAATTCGGTTTACGCAAGAAGATAGATAGTGTAGGGTGCACCGTGAGACGCTATAGAGTAGAATCTGTGGATCTAGTCTTCTTCTTCTTCCCGAGTATTATCGATATGCAAAATACTGATTCCCCATTTCATCCACGGTAGTTCGCAGTGGAACAACATAAACAGTCTCTCTAATGTATCCTACCCCACACAAAGTGAGAACAGGTGATAATCCACTATTAGAGATTCTCATGCCAGAAATTCTAGAAAATTTCTATGCAGATTTTTCGAATATCACTTCTGATACGAACATCACCCTTATTGGAAATATTATACTGATATTTCCAATAAGTATGTTATAATGTATACACGGTGTCCGGTGAGGAAATGCAAAGATTTTGGGATGTGATGGGGAGGGGGGATCGGGAAGGTCATGCTAAGCACAAATGCTTATGTAAACATAGGGTCTATTCCCCTTCGTTTCGGAGATAGGGGTGGGGGTAACGTTTTTCGTGGTGCACTTACCGATTTTCGTTTGAAACATTATAGCCCACCCTGTAGTTGGTCTTACGTTACATGCAGTTTATCCCAGTATTTTCCTATTTTTTAAATATTACTAGCCTTAACGCCCGACTTCGTACGGGGAGATCTGGTTTCTTAAAAATATTTTGGAATACTATTACCTATTTCTACTACATTATACTACTTCTACCTACTACTACTACTACAACCATTACTACTACTGCTACTACCTACTACTACAATTATCTACTACTACTACTACAACTACAACTACCTACTACTACCATCACTACTGCTACAACTACCTACTACTACTACTACTACTACTACTACCGCTACTACCTACTACTACAACTACCTACTACTACAACTAATACTACCACTACCACTACTGAAACTACCTACTGCCACTAACACTACAACTACCTAGTACTACTAGAACTACCTACTACTACTACTACTATTGCTACACCTATTAGTACTACTACACCTACCTGCAACTACTACTACTACTTACTACAACAACAACAACAACAACTCCTACTACTACTACTACTACTTCTACGGCGTTTGGAGTATTAACATTGATCTAAGTGGCCTCAAAACCTATATAAGCGACACTAATATTGGTCATTTTCGACAAATTTTACATTTCAGCCCCTCCACCTCCGCCTATGGACGGGTTAGGGGTGTTCCACTCCAACATTATTATCCGCCAGACTATAAGGTATATGTGTGCCAAGTTTCGTTCAAATCGGTTTAGTCGTTTATAAGATATTTCATTAACAGCATTTATGCCATTATTTATATTTCAACCCCTCCACCTCCGCTCCTGGACGCGCGAGGGGTGTTCTACTCCAATATTATTATCTGCCAGGCTATAAGCTATGCGTGTACCAAGTTTCATTCAAATCGGTGTAGTCGTTCTTAAGATATTTTATTAAAACCATTTATGCCATTATTTATATATATTTCACCCCTCCACCTCCGCCCCTGGATGCGCTAGGGATGTTCTACTCCAACATTATTATTCGCCAGACTATAAGCTATATGTGGGCCAAGTTTCGTTTAAATCGGTCGAACCGTTCTTAAGATAATTCATTAAAACCATTTATGCCATTATATCACCATTTAAAAAGCATTGTGTAGTGTTCCACCCCCTCCCCCTCTGCAACGGGGTGAGTGTGGGGTGGCTAACCCCGACGGTGTTGGTTGTCTAGTAGCAAAAAATATTTGTGCCAAGTTTGGTCAAAATCGGTTCAACCGTCTAGGAGGAGATGTGGAACATACTTGCATACATACAATCATTTTTATATACCTATAAGGATAACCGTTACTTGGTTAATAAGCCGATTTTCTACAAAACTGGGAATACAATACTATTCCCAAACACACGAAAGCTCCACATTTCCACGTAGGAACACAAGTTACAATAAAAATTGTGACAATAATAACAGTAACAATTAAAATAAGAGAAGAAATAATAATAATTATTATTATTAAACAAAATTGTTTGTTTCCAGCGGAAATCATTATTTAACAAATTAACCGATTAGTAAGAAGTGTTTGTGGCTTCTAAAGAAGATAACAAATTGACACCTGTGTATAGTTTTCCCCAAATGAGAAACAGTTTCTCTACTGACAGAGTTTCTACTCAAGAACAGTGAGAAATTGTGTTAGAAAAGAGAATTAAAAAAAAAAATCTCTCCGTTACTTCCCTATTGTATGCAGTATTGAGACAAATTCCAGACCTCCTAAAAGCCTGTTTCATTAGCTTTAAAACAAGCTATAATATGTAATGTAAGACCAACTACAGGGTGTGCTATAATGTTTGAAACAAGAATGGGCAAGTGCAAGATGCAAAAAGTTACCTCCACCTCTATCTCCGAAACAATATATGTTCACGTAAACATTTTTGCTTAAAATGACCTCCCCTATCACCTCCCAAAATCTTGGATCCAATATGGTGGCCGAAAACATTTGTCATAAAAATACAGAGCCTAGACGCTGAGGCTAGAGACACCAAATGTGGTATAAATAATGACCATCACGAGGAGGTTAGAAACAGAAAATAAATTTGGGAAAATTCTCCATCCTGAATCCAATATGACTCCTAAAATATAAGCACAGTATATGGACAGCCTGAACTACTGAATCTAAAAATACGAAATTTGGTATAAAACCCTTTCATCAAACGTGCATTAAAAGAATAATAAAAATGTTCAAGAAGTCACCATCTTGAATCCAATATGGCGGACGAGAATATATTTCACAGTCGCTGGGGATAGAAACCCAGATGTGATACAAATATTGATTATCAATATGTGATCACGCAATGAAGTATGAAAAAATCGTGATCTTGAATCCAATATGACCTGCCTCTTAAAATAAAAATTAAAGCTGTATGTACAGTCAAAGTGCTGAAGTTATTGTACCAAATTTGGTAGAAATATATTTGTGAATGAGCAAGTCAAGGAAACAACGCCAAATTTTGAAAAAGTTGCCATCGTGGATCCTATTTGGTAGCTTAAATAAAATAAGGAGTGTATATGCACAAACCAAATGGTTGAAGCTATACAAACATAGAGTTTGGTATAAATGTGCATTATGATAAATTGGTAAATCCATTAGGTAAATTGGATAATACCAAGAATGTAATGGAGGGAATACCTTCAATTTTGAGACACCATTGTATGGCTACCTAAAATTTATGAAGTCTATATACCGCATCTATAGAGTGTGTAATAAATGTCAGAGCATATATCCACCTAAAATTTTAGGATGACATCACTGGAAACTTTGAAAATGTTGTCATCTTGAATTCAATATGGCAACCGTATATACAATTTCAAAGTAGCCACCATTCCCGTACACTGTAAGCGTAGTTTGTTTTCGTCCACTTTTTCGAGGGCTTTTCAGATATCTTCGCTTTTTTTCTGTATTTTCATTTTGTTGGTTTAATTCAGATGCCAATTATTAGTTGTTTCGATTAAAGTCATATACAGGGAAAAGTTCCTATTTTGTGATTGCGAACATATTGAATCCAAGATGAAAACCATTTCAAAGTTTCATATTATCCCATTTACGTAGTCGTCATAATGCACATTTTTACCAAATTCGGTGTTTCTGCCTTCATCCATTTATTGGGTTGTGCATATACTTTCGTTATTTATTCAAAGCGCCATACTGATCCACGATGGGAACTTTTCCACATTTGGTATTCTTCCCTTTACCTGCCCATTCTCTTGAACATTTCTACCAAATTTAGTATCTTCGATTTTTATTTTAGGAGGCCACTTTGGATTCAAGACAACGACTTTTTCACACTTTGTTTATCATTTCGTGATCACATCTTGATAATCAATACGTGTATTTCATTTGGTATTTATATCCCCAGTGATTGTGAAATACATCCTCATCCACCAAATATTAAATTAAAATACTTTTCCTTAGTTATACGAGGATCATTCAATAAGTAAAGAGACAATTTTTTTTTTGTTTGTTTGTTTGTTTTTTATTTTTTTTGTTTCAGGGGTGTTAGCTGGCAACCTTGGGATATGCTCTGATCTGCTGTTTCGTAATTTTATGTCAACATAACTTCAAAAATATCAATTCATCATGGCAAGTCCTCTAGAAGATTGCACCTTAGAAGAACCGCGCTCAGTCATTAGGTTTTCAGTCGCAGAAGGTGTAAAACCAAGTGAAATTTTTTCTCGAATGTTGATACAGTACGGTAACAGTTGTATGAACCGTGCGAATGTGTACAAGTGGGTTGATCGGTTTAAAAGTGGCTGAACAAGTGTAGGTGATGAACCCCGATGTGGACGTCCAGTGGAAGTTTCTGGTTCTTCGTTGGAATCGAGGATTGACGGACTTATTCGTGATAACAGAAGAATTACTGTTGAAATGATAGCTGAGGAAGTTCAAGTAAGTGTTGGAACTGTTCACTCAAAGACGCCCTACGTGGTAAAAGATTTGCTAACAATGAGGAAGTTAAGGCAGCGGTGCAAAGGTGGCTTCGAGGTAAATCGAAAGATTTCTTCGCCAAGGGAGTTAGGAAGCTGCAAGAAAGATGAGACAAATGCATAACTGTAAAGGATGATTATATTGAAAAATAGCCTTAGTTTTGAAAGATTGAAATAAATCTTTATTGAGCTATAGCAATTTCTCTCTACTTATTGAATGGCTCTCGTATATTTTTATTTTTTAAATGTTTTTCTATTCAACTAACAGGTGGGGTGAATAGAAACAAGCATTAATTTTTTTGAGTTACATTGCATTGCAACTGATATGAATTATCATCATTCCCTTACAGTAAGGCTTTGGCTGCGAGAGTTTCCTTTCTACCTTCCCAAAATGGAAATCGAACACATCTGGAACGTCGGGATAGCCACACACGAAATCGATATCTGTTGAAGAAAACTTACGAGCAAATTATTTTTGAACTTTGGAACAAGCAAATTATTTTTTAACTTTGGAAATGTTTTCCCTTATTTGTTAAGATATCTTTTGATCATCAGTGTTATGTCATACTCTTGTAGGGAATAATCCTACTCTGCACACTCCACAATTTTATCAATAATCATTTCTTCGGTATTTTTTTTACAGTATTCGATCTTGTGACTTCACTTTATATTGCTTTACATGTCTCTGTAAAACTGATGTGGGTATGTCATATTTTTTACTAACACATCTTTTACGTTAGTTTGTTAACGATAATGCCCTTTTAGCTTTTTCAGTTAGGTCATTTGGGTGTTTGCGATATTTTTTGGCACGGGGTTATGGTTTATACACTCAAGACATTATGTACCTGTTCACCTGCCACTCTCAAAAATGCTGTTGTTAATTTATAAAAATGTCTTAAAATCAAGCAATCGCAGAAACTTTAAACGTGTTCACCTCTAGTGTTTGTGATCGTATTACGTGGTGAACTTTTTGGAGTTCCAATTCAAAATAGAATCAATTTCCAACTAACGTATTCATTGATTTTTCGCGTCTGAAATGTAGAATGGCGACGGTTTTCTACATGCTTTCAATCTGTGCTTTAAATCATGTTCACTTTCACACGCGATCATCTATGAAAATGCAATGTTACGCATTTGATTTGCAAGATATCTTGATCAAAAGTTGTAAGTATGCTCCTATCCTTCGACAATAAGGATATAAAACTAAACTATGATCACTCTGGCGGTTTCTTATACAATTTTTGTCCGTGCGCATCTCAGAACATTTAGTTCCTAGACCCGGGCTTAGTAGGCCTATTGGGAAATCCGGGCCTGCAGGAACAGGTAATGAAATCTAATTGGAAACTTTCGAAATGTGGGCATAGAGAGAAAGGTAAATTATCAGACAAAATATATAATGAAGGAGAGCAGAAGAAATTAAGTGCTGTAACAGCAATATTAAAAAGATGGAATTAAAGAGAAGTAGAATGGGTGAGACTACGCACTAACCACTGGCGGATCCAAAGGGGGGGCGGAGGGGGCAACCGCCCCCCCAAAAGGTCTGGATTTTACTTCCAGGATGCATCGTTCCAAAATACAAATATGATCTTTTCCCGACCGATTCAATATGTGAGACAAGCCTAGCAGAGTCTAATCAAAATATGTGGTACCGTACTTAGTAGTGCTTAATACAGAATACTTGAAGTGCGAATACTTCTGTCCCTAGTTCCTTGAGGCGGTCACCATAAGCCCCAAAGGAGCGAGAATATGATTCATTCGTTGGACGAACAGCTGTAGGAAGGAGGGTAAGGCGCCTCAGCCTCACTCTTTGAACTAAAAAGATATATTTTAAAATTGTGTCCTACAAAAAGGATATGGAAATGGAATTCAGGTTCCAAAACTTCAAGTACCTTTATCTTGAATAAAGAGAAATATAGAATCTTCAGCGTTCCTTACCGAAAAGCTCTCTGAATCTGAGACTTTTCGGTTGGTTGATTGATTGACATGTATTTACATCGTTTGTCAAATGCGATGCTATACAGAACCTGAACTAGAGTTTAAAGTTGGATCTGAATGACTGTAGTGCTTTGGATGCTCACTCACCGGGAATCAAACCACAGAACCTCATGCATCAAAGATCAAAGATACGTTCGCTAGCTACTAAATCAACAAGAGAGCCGTGACCTTTGGGGTTCAAACACGGAAACATTAGGAAGGCACCAGTGATTCATTGTGACTTTTAATGGGAATACATCTTTTCTTGGGAAATAACACAAGCTGTTATATAAAAGACCAAGTCCTGAGTGAATAACTGATGGCACAGGCTAAACCACTCACACTAGAAACTTGGAATTCGGACAGTAGATAAGATTTGTGACGTAGGGTATCATTAAGGAAGGATTTCTTGGAAATTTATTTATTTATTTATTTATTTATTTATTTATTTATTTATTTGCCAAAGTTCCAGATACAGCAAGGCAGCCATTTTACACTGAAACTATATAACATAGAATATAAAATTAACAATAACAAGTATAAACAAAAAGCTATATAAAGGTCCATAAGTGTAGCAATAACAAATTGAAATAAAACTAAGGTTCCATAAGTGTAGCAATAATTTCCTGTCGGAAAACATTCTCAGGTTTAAAAATATCCACGTCAGAAGCAATGGAGTTAAATTCAGAGGCCAGTCTATAGAACAAAGAACGCTGAATAATTGATAATCGAGGCGTGTTGCAATGAAGTAGTTCACTATTTCTAGTTCTTCTAGCAGGTACCCGAATATTAAATTTAGAGATTAGTTCTTCAGTTCTAAGTTTCCCATTTAGAATTCTATGAAGAAACATCATATCAAATAGCATGCGACGAGATGAAGGTGTAGGATGCCAAGAACAGTCAACAGTTCAGGTTTACTTAAACAGCGTACAGAAGGTATTCTTTTCCTGACAATGGCAAGAAAGAAATTTAGAACTGAGTCAATGCGAGAGAGAGTTGATACGCTAGCCATACTCCAAATGGTGGAACAGTACTCTATTTTGGTTGAAATGAACGTTTTATAGAATATACTTAAGGCTGTAATATCCCTAATCTCTGTAAACCTGTACAGGAGACCTAATAATCGCATAGCACTCTTGGTCATGGCAGCAATGTGATCAGCAAACAGAAGTCTTTCGTCGAACACAACCCCGAGATCCTTCTGAGATGAGACCTTGGCAATAGGATCATCTCCAATGAAGTAGGTAGAAGGGATTTTGTTTTTCTTTAATGAAAATGTAATGGTAGAAGATTTTAAGGGATTTACTTTTAGATTCCACATGCTACACCAGTCCAGAAGATCTGAGAGGTTTTTTTGCAGTTCAATTACATCTTGAGCTGTCCTAATTTCCCGAAATAATTTGCAGTCGTCAGCAAAGAGAAGAATTTTGGTGTCAGATAACTCAAGATAAGACGGGAGATCATCTATGAAGAGAAGGAAAAGAAGTGGGCCTAGAATACTACCCTGCGGAACACCAGAGAGAACAGGAACAAAATTCGAAGCAGATCCAGAGAGAACAACACGTTGTTCACGTTCGGTGAGATAGTCTCGTAACAATGAGAAGAAGTTGCCGTGAATATTAAATCTATGTGCTAGTTTATGAAGAAGAAGCTTAGTGTCAATGCGATCAAAAGCTTTAGTTAGGTCTAGATAGATTACATCAAGTTGTGTATTATTGGACAGAGATTTAACTGCTTCCGAAAGTAATAAAGATAAATTTGTGATAGTAGAACTGCCAGGAAGAAAGCCATGTTGAGCAGGATCTAAGTAGGGTGAAACAAATTTATGCAATCTATCTTTGATTATTTTCTCGCACACCACAGAAAGGATGGGCAAGAGAGAAATGGGTCTGTATGATGAAACATTGTTCGCGCTGCCAGATTTCAAAATAGGTACAATATTAGCCTGTTTCCACGATCTAGGAAAAACACCTTCACTAAAGCATCTATTTAAAAATCGTGATAAAGGGTTGGCCAGAGATTCAGTAGTATTACGTAAGAAGATTGAACTGATATTGTCAGGACCAGGAGAACGATTCAAAGGTAAAGAAGAAAGAAGATGCCTTACCTCATCAGGAGAAGTACTGAGTGAAGACAACGAGTGTGAACAAACTTGCTGAACAGGGGGAAGCGGCGTAGGAGAAGTCTGAACACAAAAATTCTTGTAGAAATAATCACTAAAAATATTAACTCTGTTTTCACCTGTTGCTACAATCGAGTCGTGAAAAATTTCTTCAGGAATGCGGGAAGCACTTCTTCTTGAATTTATGAGGGACCAAAATCTGTTTGGATTTGTAGAAATATCAGATGTTATACTGGCAATATAGTTTTCATATTTTATTTTAAGCAACTGTTTTGAGTAACGTCTTATCTCAGAAAATTTCTTATATGTATTCTCATTTGGATGTTGCTTCCACAGTGACCATGACAGTTTTTTGTTTTTTAAAACGGATCGCGCCTCCGAATCAAACCATGGAGGGTACCTACTAGACTTACATTTCTTTTTAGGAACAAAGTCTTCACATGCTGCATGTACAATATCATTGAGGAAATCCAGGGCTTCATTGACAGAACCCACTTCAAAGGATGTCCCATGGAATAAGAGACAGGGCACGATTAATGTCAACCCAAGGGGCTTTCCTCCACAAAGGAGCTCGATGCTTACTAGATGAGTAATATTTATTTATTCTGTGAACTTTTTTTATGTGGAATAAGGCCTCCAAGCTTTCATGATCAGAAGAGAACAGATTAAGTGATGGAGTGATAACACATTTATCGAGCGAAGACAACACATAGTCTAGTATCCTATTTCCTCTTGTATTGTACATATTGTGTTGGGCGAGTCTCAGTCCATGAATAAAATTTTCCAGGAACCAAGTCTCTTGTAGGTCGGTGGGAATAGCTGTTCGTTCATCGGACCACTTGATGTGCATGTTAAAGTCACCAAAAAGTAAAACATCTCCTTCCGAAAGTGCAGCTAGTGTAGAATCCCGGCAGGCTTCCAGAAGAGCCATAGGACTAGTTTTGTGCGGACGATAAAAACAGCCAATCAGCAGTTTTTTACGTGGATTAATACGCACTTCAGCCCAAACTATTTCACACGCCGTTTTCAAGTCTTCCCTCAGTCTACTCGACCACTTAGAATGAACGCACACAGATACTCCACCTGCATGAGTTCCTCGATCGCTCCTATAGATATTAAAGTATTGAAATAGAGGAATTTCAGCACTCGATACATTTTCATTTAACCACGTTTCACTGAGAATAACACAATCGTAGGTCAGAAATTCTGGTATATTAAGTGCACAGTCAAACAGTTTATTCTTAACAGATTGCACATTTTGGTAGTAGCATTTAAAAGTAATATCGTTTGGATGCTCATTAGAAGTTGGGCCAGGATTTAACTGATTCGATCCTGACCTGACGATTCGTAGAAGGGAAGGGGGTGGCCATCTCTCCGAATCCCTTAATAATGGAGACTTGAAATTTGGATTTCTCATTTTAATTAATTTGACACGCGTTTCAACATTTTTTGATACTTTAGTAAAAGGGGGGAAAGAAAAGGGGGCGGAACTGCAATTATTATAATAAGATATCAATATCTAAGAATCTTCGAAGGTTAGAAACATGAAATTTAACGTATGGACTTCTCACTCCAAATAATTGAAAAAGTATTTATGCGTTTTTGATATTTTACATACAAAGAGAGAAAAGGGATGGAAATTATTATTATTATTATTATTATTATTATTATTATTATTATTATTATTATTATTAAGATACCCATATCTCGGGATACCTTACGGTTAGAGACATGAAAGTTGGTAGGTTAATTTTTCATTTAAAATAATTAAACATGTATTTGAGCGTTTTTTGCCACTTAACGTGGGAGTGACTCATTAAAATACCTTACGAGGTGTTTGAAGTTTGTGATAGAGTTTTAGTTCAATCCAATGCTATATGAAAGAGAGAGGAGGAAGAAAGCGAAATAGTGTGCCACAGTAGCACGTAGGAGCATTTGCTATACTATGTGAGGCCTTATGCAGAGCAAATTGGGGGTCTGGGGGCGAAGCCCTCCTAGGCGAAGACTAGAATAATATAATTTTATTATTGTTGTAAGCATAGCTATAATTATACTGTTTCCAACAACTACATGTAAGAAATTACCTAATAGAGCCAATTTCCAACTCCCTATTCCTAGTCTGGTATAATGCTTTTTTTCTTTACATACTCAATTATACCACTGCATAAAATGTGTATTCGTACAAAATATCCTATACAGAGCATCAACCGAAAGAACATTTCCAACACTAAAAAGGTTGAATACATGGCTACGGTCCCGGATGGGTGCAGATCGACTTAGTAAGGGTGCACTACACACGCACCGAGACAAACGTAGATTACGATCGTGTCATCGACAAATTTGCCAGGAACAAGACAGGGCATAGATTTGAGTTTGTGCTGTAACTTTCACAGAGATGGACTGCAAGGTGACTAAGGCCGTTGTGTGGTTTCCGCCCGTCGTGCTTTTTGCTCGTAATTATTTTCAACTCGTGAATATTCCCCAAAAGTCATGAGTCTGAGTCTAAAGTTGAACTCCTTGGGTGTATCTAAATCGCAAACAAAATCGAGAAAGATGAGCAAACTCGAAAAAGTTTTTGAAATTGCTTTTTTAAATCTTTAACTGAAACAAAAGGGCACAACTACAATCGTAAAAAAATGTGTACCGGTATATAGGCTATATTATATTTTTAATAAACAGTTATATATTATACATATATTTGTTTGTTTAACGTCCTACGGTTGTGCCAGAACGGCTAATGGAGACATGGACCTACTGATTATAGTGGAATCCAGATCACTTTTTCGTTTAACTGTACCCGCACCGGGAATCGAACCCGGGATCACGCGAGCCAACGGCAAGCGTGTTAGCCATTAGACCAAACGGCGTCCATATTATATCTGAGATGAAAGGAAAACAAGTTATACGTACTTTATTCTCAATTGGTAATTTCGTTTAAAGGTGAGAATTTTTCAAAATTAAATTTTAATTTGCATTTTTTTTCAAATATCTGATATTGTCAAATAATGTTGCCAGTCGGTATATTTTAGGAAATATAGTTTGTGTGCAGTAATGAACGGAGACATCACTTTGATTTTACATTTCTGATCATCTTTCGTTCATTTTAGTGTAGGCTATGCTCATCTTTCAGTTTTTTTTACTAGTCATACATTATAATGGCTTATATTGTGATTCTATATAATTTTAATTCATGTAAAATTTATAAACATTTCGTTCTAGATCCGACAAAATTTCTTTTGAGTTTGTGTAAGTGAAAGTTTAGTATTGATATTTTTGTTATTACGTTATTTACAGTATATTATTGAATAAATTGTCCATTTACCTTCGTAGTGATTTATATGGTTAAGGAATACTGCAACTTATTATATTTATATACCTAGGTAGGATTTATATTCACAATTCATTTCTTTATATGTTACTGCTGTAGTTTAACTTCAAACCATCGCTCTGGGTTCCAGTTAATAGTACAGTACAAGGTTTAAATGCAGTGATGATTAGTATATGTATTAGAAAGTGTATCCATTTCATTTTCCTGTACCTGATCTGTGCCCTTGAAAGCGCAGGCCAGTTCTTTTAAGGCAAAAACCATAACATTCTTATTTTGGGGGAAAGCCACGTAATTAATGTTCGGGCAACCACTACCACGGGGAATAATCACGGAGCCACTAAACGTCCATGGAGTTCAGTTTGAATATTATATTTCTTTCTTTTCAGTTTTCAATTTACTGAATATTATCTGATATAAACAGGAACGAAAGCAATATGTAAAGATTGCTTCCCTATAGTTTGGCCTATTTCGAACACTGGGTTAAATTTACTATTAAACATCAATTTATAATTAATTATTGTATTTTTTAAGCTACCAAGAAATGTACATAGAAATATTGTGTCTTTTGTTATTTGTTGACATTTTATATTATTCTTTATGCATGTATACTTTTGTTATCTATTTTTGCTCACACCGAGTCTGTCATTTTTATCAATTGCTGTCCCGCAATTGTTATTCAAAATGTAAATGATTAGAGAAAATTTTACACTCTTTCATTAAAATGAATGCCATCGTCAATACAGTACTTTCTTTTGTGCAGGTACTGTGCAAGACAGCGTATCTGACATACATATTGCGGTGACTAGTAAATCACCGAAAGTGAGTATTTAATTTAAATCTACAGAAAGAATATTTTCACACACACACACACACACACACACACATATATATATATATATATATATATATATATATATATATATATATATATATATATATATATATATATATATATATATATATATATATATATATATATATAAACAAATTCGAGTCCCAAACTGGAATCTGGGAATCAGGTTTAGCTACCCCCCCCTCCAGTCCCGCATTCATATGCGTCCGATTCTTGAAAAGTAAAATTCTGGACACCTTGAGGCTACACTCATCTTCCAGGAAGCGAACCGCCCCCCCCCCAAACGACCCTTCTGGATCCGCTAGTGGCACTAACTGAAGAATGCGATAGGCTAGGGGGAGCGAGAAAGAAGCTTAGTATTAATGCAGACTCTTCAGATCAAATCTATAACACTTGTACGAAAAGCTACAACAGTACATTGTATATTTGTAATTTTGGGCCATAAAATATTCTAAATATGTACTGGGCTGGCTGTTTACTATCAGAAGAAGAGAAAGAAAAAGAAATAATGTATAATTATAATTATAATGTTAATATAAAAAGATATTCAAATGTTTAAATAATAAGACTTTGGAACGTCGTTGTCAGGAAAACCAGGTATAAATAAATGGAATCAAAAAAGGACCGAGTGTGTATTATTTAATGGCTCAAATTTATTGCAAAAGGAACCAGTGATTTAATCGTTGTATATGGTGCCGAAACCCGGTAGTGGAAAGGAAAAGTAATTGTATCGTTTTCGAAGCATAGTAAAAGGCGATCAAGATTGAGCCATATATTAATTGTACTTTTTTAAGAAGTGGCCGAATTATATATAGGAACATTATGAGTGTTACCGATAGTGGAACAATGGACAACCAAGTAACAAATTCATCCGACAACATGTTGGAAGCTTTAAAAGAAATATCACGGCAACTCAAAGACCAATCACAGCAAATCAAAGAACAGGCTCAGGACCAAGCTCGATGTAGCGAGGAACTATCCCGACAAATCAAAGAACAGGCTCAGGACCAAGCTCGATGTAGCGAGGAACTATCCCGACAGATTAAGAACCAAGCTCAGGAGCAAGCTGAACAGTTTGCTAAGGTGAACCAGAAATTGGAAAGGTTGGATCAAAAGGTGAATCAGCAAACCCAACATTTTGATGAGCGATTAGAGCAATTGCAACATCGTAATGATGGCTTACAACAGCAATTGCAACAAATGAATCAACAAATCGTAGTCAAATTCGAACATTATGATGAGGAAATGGGCAAGATAGTTCGAAGATGCACTGAGATTCAAGATTCTGTGGATGTTATCGAGACTGTGGTAGAAGAACACGACAATCGAATGAAACGATTGCAGGATGAATTGAACTTCATTAAAGAAAAGCGTATTCAAGAAGGTGCAGTGTAAGATGGTGAGCAAATGAATCCTGTACATCTCACATCTATCGGTTGGGAATCTACACGTCAGCCTAGAACAATTCTCGAAGGTAATTAATCCGCGAGTTGTAATGAAGATAGTACAGAAGGAGAAAGAAGAGTGAGGCGATCATCTCATCAGAAGCGGGCTCGTCATAGATATTTAAGGGTTAATACAAATAAATCTTTGCAATTTAGCGAACTGAAATCACTTATAAAATTTAGTGGTGTACCGGAAGACATAACTGCGAGGGGATTTCTCGAAAATTCGACGACGAGTGCGAACTAATGGGCGTAGATGAATCTCAATATTTGAAGTTACTGCCTCATGTATTATTGCCATCATGTCTAACTTGGTTCAAGACAATTAGGAATAATCTTCGTACGTATTCCGACTTTAAAAACGCATTGCTTTCTAATTACGAAAACCATTTTATGATAGCAAATAGAGACGCTTTGTTAAGATCGAAACCCTTCAATTCCAAGTTACATAGATATGTTACAGAATTTGTGATTTCTACATTTAACGAGTTAAGAGCGTTAAATCCGGGTCATCCAGGACCACGAATCATCGCTTTTATCCGGATATTATTGCCTTTCAGATTACAACAGCTACTAATGTCTGCGCAATGTGTTAATTTTAAACATCTGATAATGCTCGTCCAGAATTATGGAAGTCAATTTGTAGTACAAAACTGTAATAGAGAACAAGACAGGGGTCAAGGCAATTCTGGTCGTAATCATAAACAATATGGTCCAATTCGCGACTTAAGTATACAACCAGGAAATACTTTTAATAGCAGAATAAACGATTACAATGCTACCGGTAGTCAGGCGCAACCAAATCGTGGAAACGTAAACAGGAATTTTAGAAATAATAATCGGAATTCCAGCAAGAACAACAATCGTCGCTTATTTATGCAAAATCGAGGTACAGATGGCAGAAATTACTTTGATAGGAGACATACAGATGGCAGTAGTTACACGTATAGAAATCCGAGTGCTGTAACCGTGTGTAATCGCCAAGAAAGTACCCAAGAATGTGGAATATAATGTAATCTAATTGAAGCTATGAGACACCGTGACTTGGGATAGATTGTGTTGATGTGAAATGGATTGAATTTGCGTTTAGAAAAATGAAAATATTTTATGGTTATGTGAGTCGGTTTATTGTATTTTACTTTAAAGTTATTTAATCTTGAGTTCATGTCTATGATTGCAGTTACTCAAATTATGTCTACATGTCTTAATGTTATGTGTTTTCTTTGATATTTGTATTATCAATCACATTATTCGTGTTCCATGTTATTGAAGCATATTTAAAAGCATCTTTGTAATGCTAGGATATATATTGAAGTTAACAATTTATGTTTTCTATAAGGAATTTGTATTTTAAACAATTCTTATTTTTGTGTTCTTGTTACATTCGAATTATATGCTAATAATATAAATATATTCGATCATTTTTAAGTTCAAAGAACAACTATATGAATATCGCATACATCTTTTTCAAAACCTTCTTCATGATGCCCAAGTAAATAATTATTATCTTGTAACAAGCATTTAATGGACCTGAAAAAGGACTTAAAATAAAATAACTTGCAAATTAAATTTCGAATGTGTCTTGTCGTCCTTGAAATGTATAAATAAATTAAAATGATAATAAAGTTTAAAATAAATATGATGATAAATATGATAATAATATTGTTATAAAATTAAATATGATATATATGTATATTTATATGAATTGTAATTTTCAGGTATACGAGGTGCATTCGAAAACTCAAATGATTAACATGTAAAAGTGAACGATCCAGAATTCTTTTTCTTTTTATGAAGTTAATGAATAAAAAGAAAAGTCCGTCGGGCGTCATAACATACAACAGTACATTGTATATTTGTAATTTTGGGCCATAAAATATTCTAAATATGTACTAGGCTGGCTGTTTACTATCAGAAGAAGAGAAAGAAAAAGAAATAATGTATAATTATAATTATAATGTTAATATAAAAAGATATTCAAATGTCATGACAACCAGGTATAAATAAATTGAATCAAAAAAGGGATGGAGTGTGTATTATTTAATGGCTCAAATTTATTACAAAAGGAACCAGTGATTTAATCGTTGTAAAGGAAGTATCAGCATTTAGCTGCCCGCCTGTCTCATTTTTCTTGGATTAGAGTCATAAAACTATCCACTCTTTCATACACTGATGTCAAGCAAGAGAGTTCCACACAGAATTTTCTCTACCACTCAAGACTACATCTGTATAGCTCAAACGATTGATTCAATTCTAACATTGCAGTTTGGAAAACCCACACTTACTTGTAACATTGTTCTCCATCGAGATGGCGTCCGTAGAAAAACACACTGTGCGATATTGGAATATTCTTGGTTTATATTTCAAAATTGCTCATGTTCTCATAGTCCGAAAATAACATCAAGATTAGCACAAATACTTGTTGTCCCAGCCTAATGCTGCTATGACACTGTTAGATTCCTTTATTGTAGTAACTGGTTTAAATAAAATACAGTGACGCACCTATGAAAATATCCTAAATATTGTCTATACCCTCCTCAAAATATTCTAAATATGGCCTATACCCTCCTCAAACAAATCCTGGGTACGGCCCTCTTTAAGACGAACCCCATTCTCAGCTTTTGAACATCCTACTAAGAGCACGCAAAGAAAAATGCTCTACATGGTCATAGATCATGATTTTTTTTAGATATTCATTGTTCTATCAGATAGTCTTGCAGAAACCAGATATACTTAATTTGCTTACGATTGCTCACCAGATGATCTCCCCAAATAACTCACTTCCATAATTGTTCATCAAAAAGTCCAAATTTTTTTGCGAAGTGTAGGCCTACTCACGCTAATAATTGATTCACCTCCCGTAACGAAATAAGCGTTTTCACGAAAAGAATTTCATAACACTAGGCATTTAACCTGATCAAAGAAAGCATTTAACCTGATCGATGTTTAAGAACGCGCCTCTAGAGTCAGCGGTGCATGAAAACGTGGCTTTCACGGCAGAGTCGCACGGTCCGTACTTACCATGATTTTTTGGCGGAAATATTGCAACGATTGCTAAATACTGCTTGTAATTTTTTAACTAAAACTAATATTTTGTAAATAATAATAATCTATTTTAATAAAAGATAAATAAATTTAAAATAATTCGAAAATCCTCTAGTAAAGGGCAGTAGCTGACTGACGAGAACCAGCCAATAGCGATATAGATACGAGCCATGCAACTCTATATTGAAGGGCATGTATGTATGAATTGGTAGAGTTTGTTGGAACAGACATTTCAAATTGGGTCGTTGACGACAAGCCTGGACACATTACTCAAGTGTCCAGGTTTGTCGCGGTCGATCTCGACAAGCCTGGACACATCTCATTTTGGGTCGTTGACGACAAGGTTGGACGACGACAAGCCTGGACACATTCCTTGGGTGTCCAAGCTTGTCGCGGTCGATCCCGACAAGCCTGGACACATCTCATTTTGGGTCGCTGACGACAAGGTTGGCCAACGACAAGCCTCGACACATTCCTGAAAGTGTCCAGGCTTGTCGGGATCGACCCCGAGATGCTTTGACATATCTCATTTTGGGTCGCTGACGACAAGGTTGGACAACGACAAGCTTGGACACAAAAACTGTCCAGGCTTGTC
This sequence comes from Thermobia domestica, assembly GCF_964235325.1. Classification (NCBI taxonomy): domain Eukaryota; kingdom Metazoa; phylum Arthropoda; class Insecta; order Zygentoma; family Lepismatidae; genus Thermobia; species Thermobia domestica. The sequence continues at coordinate 169,246,566 of NC_137460.1, forward strand.
GTCGTCCAACCTTGGCGCGGTCCCTTACATTATATGTATTTTTAAAAAGTAGTAACGGAAAATGAAAAATTCTTGTGTTAATCAATTACAAACCATTTTGTGTCAATTACCAAAAAAGAAAAGTAAAAGACTTTCAGTTTTAAATTGGCCAATATGTAATTGTGCATATAATAATAATATAAATCTTGAATGTATTAAACAATATTTTAAGGAATATGTTCATGAAAATTTGTGAATAGATTTTTTATTATTATTTATATATTTCTTGTTTCCTTTCATACCTTTTTCCTTAACAGAACAATCGTAGATTGTGATCCATTAAATAATTCGCTTCATATTTTCATATTCTCCTTTCCTATGAAAAGTCGTAAGAACACTTTGAGTGTGAACGTTTCAAAAATCGTTGTTAAAATTGGAAACTCTGCTTATGTATTGGATCGTTTATTTTTACGGATCGTATGTTATAATACTCTTAACAATCGTAGATTGTGAAAATATTATAAAAATGTTCGTTGTTAAAAATAGATTGTGAAAATCTTTTTATATTCTCCTTTTCTATGAAAAGTCGTAAGAACACTTACAGTGTGAACCTACAAATAATTTCAAAAATAGTAAAATGTATAAATCTGTTTTACATTATCATACTTAAAAGATTTTCAGAAAAATTATTTCATGCATTTAAAAGTATAACATCTATGAAGAATAAGTTTCTGTATTTCTTTCTTTGATTCGTGTATGTTAAAAACAAATTTCGGCATTTTTACAATAAAAGAGTTTCATGTAATGAAACGAACTTATGAAGAATTGCATTTTACAATCAGAGAGTTTCATGTAATGAAATGAACATATGAAGAAATGCATTTTACAATCAGAGTTTCATGTATTGAAATGAACATATGAAGAATTGCATTTTACAATCAAAGAGTTTCATGTAATGAAATGAACATATGAAGAATTGCAATTCCAATTGACTTATATGAAAATAACTTTTTTACGGTTTACAATTTGTGTATCTGAAAAACTTTCTGCAGTTTTCATTCGCGTACCTTAAAAACTTTCTGTGATTCATATTTTTATTCTTGTTCGATCACTTCATATTTTTATATTCTCCTTTTCTATGAAAAGTAGTAAGAACACTCTATGAGTGTGAACTTAAAAATAATTCGTTCGTGTTATTTATTTTAAATTAGATCATTTGCATAGCAAATTCAGAACACTTTGTGTGAACGTTTAAAAATCGTTGTTAATATTGGAAAGTCGTAAGAGCAGCTACGCTGCGAAACTGTAAATAAATCATTTGCTGTGCAACTTATTTTGACGAATCGATTTCGAATGAAATTTCATAACAAGAGCTATGCTGTGATCCTACAAATAATTCTTAACAGAACAATCGTTGATTGTGAACTTTTAAATAATTCGCATCAATACGATATTCATTTACATAATGTAAAACAGCTATGCTGTGACCATGTTAATTAGTAAAATTATAAACTTTCAAAAATGTTTTTCAATTATAAAACAATATAACATATAAATTTGAATGTTGAAAATCATATCAAACTTTTTAAAAATAATTTATAGTAAAAACACACATCCAATATCAAAATTGTGCATTAAGTAAACTATAAAAGATAGGATTTTTTAATATACTCGCAACTGTGTTGTTCGGACCGTGAAAGAAGAAATAAAAATCAAAAATAAATTTTGTGAATATATTTGTTTCACTAACATACAAAATACAAAATATTTATACAGACATAATAACAAACAAACATATACAAGCATACAAGTATAGAAAATAATATATATATGCATAACACTGTTATTGCTCATAACACACCACGTTTCTGCTTCAAGCGATAATTTGTTTACAAAAGGCACCTGTGCCCGAATTGATTAAAATAGTTTAAACTGCACCTTTGGCAAAGTAGCACATTTTCCGTCTACATTGTCACACTCGCACTCACACTTTTCTTCTTCATATTTTTCCGGAAAACATCCAAAATCCGTTGGTAAAACAGATGCTGGTGGTGTATCCGCTCGGCATTCTTCCAATTCTTCCAACAAACGAAGAATTTCTTTCTCCTCACTATTCGTAAATAAATGAGTAGATGGGGGGTCGTTCAGTTAGGGAAATTATATCTTCTGATGTTAATTCATCATCCTCTGGAAATACAGCTGCTGATGTTGGATCGTCCAGTTCGGGAAATAGATCTTGTGATGTTAATTCATCATCCTCTGGAAATACAGCTGCTGATGTTGGTACGTCCAGTTCGGGAAATAGATCTTGTGATGTTAATTTATCATCCTCTGGGATTACAGCTGCTGATGTTGGTCCGTCCAGTTCGGGAATAGATCGGGAGATGCCGATCTTTCTTCTTCTTTTCCTTCTTCTTCCACCAAGCTCCATCTCATTGAAGGATTTTTTAGTACTCCTCCATCTGCTGGTGGTGGTTGTGCTAATAATGAAACTGCTACTAGCACTGGATCATCTGTTAACCCATTTGATGAAGCTCGTGATCCCACTGGAGACGATGGGATTATTATTGGCTCGTCCCGTAAATCGATAATCTTCTTTTCGATGATAATTTCAGGCGATTGAGGAGAATCCTCTAAAAACGTTTACTTCTTTTTGCTGGTTCGAACGACGAATCGCAATGTAGCTCGATTTCTCTCTCTGCTTGAGTCTTAAACGCCTGCATGATGATACTATGATCAACTTCTCTTCAAACCCAATATATAAAGGAAATTTTATCATACCACATTGTACTTTAAACAGTTCTATTACTACATTTATTCAAATATTTTTTCGAAAACAATCAACAGTCATGAGAAAACATGTGATCTCTTAAACAACAACATGATATCATGTTCCGATCATTCACATTACCAATGATATCATATCACGTGAAACCATCCTATTACTACAATTGCAAATATTATTTCGAAACAAGTTTTCATAAGGAAAACATGTGACTACTTAAAACAACATGATAACACCATGTTCCGGTCTTCACATCTTCTGTATGTCTTAAGCAAAAACAATAATGTTGTTGTTCACTTTATCAAATAGATATCATCCATTTACAAATATTAATTTCAAAATACATCTACCAATCTTTGATTGTGAAAATATTAAAAACTCCTAAGAACACTTACAGTGTAAACTTACAAAAATCTACCATTTTTGTTTATTATTATTATTATTATTATTATTATTATTATTATTATTATTATTATTATTATTATTATTATGTCAACAGTTTCTCTAATCATAGTAAAGTCATGGGTTTGTGACCATGGTTACTTATCGCGGTGTCAACAGGATTCTCTATTGGTTAATACCCTACCAATCTTGTTTAGTAATGCAGCGGTGGTTTTCTTTTGATAATTACTCATCATGGCGTGCTCACATGTTGTTTAGTCATACGTCAACGATCATGGTTATTTATCGCTATGTCATACTAAGGTCAATACCCTACCAATCTTATTTACTTATGCGTCGACGGCTTTCATTTGATAATTACTCACCGTGGCGTTGTCACATGTTGTTTAGTCATGTATCAACGGTCATATTTAGTTATCGCAATGTCATACTAAGGCCAATACCCTAGCAATCTTATTTACTCATGCGTCGACGGCTTTCGTTTGATAATTACTCACTATGGCGTGGTCACATGTTGTTTAGTCATGTATCAACGGTCAACGAATTTATCTAATGGTACTAAGGTTATTTCATCCGGGTTCCAAAAGCGCGCGAAAACTTCAGTTCGTTCCTTCAGTTAGTCGGAGACGGATGTTCCAGCATTTTATTCTGCAATATAACAACATTTAAATGTCTCGGAACTCTTCATCAGTTCACACAAAGTGTACAAATAATCATGATGGAAATAATTTAATGAAGCAAAAGAATGAAAAAGATACGAAAGAATAAAAGTTACAATAAGCTTCTAATGAAGCTATGGAATAAAAGTTGTTCGAAGAGCTTTTAATAATGTAAATGAATAAATAAATGAAATACATTTATTCCTTTTTCTCCACTGCCAATCCTTTTCCTATACACCGAACTCCGGGTTCCTTTTTTGTTAACAAGGAGCTTTTTAACTTCTCACACAATGTTCGAACATGTTATATATGTGAGGGATTAAAAGATACGAAAGAATAACTAATATAAGTTATCATTTTTTCTATAGGTGGTTCCTGGAGGGTCCTCGATCAGGGGCCATTTTAGATTTGTCACACTTTTTAACAAGGAGTATGGCTTGCCATATTTTTAACTTCTCACATGCTGTTCGTATGGGGTCTGGGAGTCATCGGGTGTGTCCCTGCAAAGCAGGGAAAGGTCATGGGGCCTGGGGGTCATCCACTGTGTCCCTGGAGGGACCAGGGCAGCCTTGAAGGACCACAAAGGTCATTCAATTACATCCAGGAAAAAAAACTCCTAACACAATTTCATCATCCTCTTGCATCAGCTTCCTGGTTGCGAAACATACTACGTATCATCCTTATTTACACTAGATTACTCTCATCTTATCAAAGCGCGGCATTCTTTGCCGTGTAGAAGTTTCATTGATCCTACTTCAATAGCTTAGGGCCCCACCAAGCCTAAATCCGACTCTGAGCACAAGCCCACTAAAGGTAATGAACCCGAGCCTACATTACTGAAAACCGCGCTGGTATCAGTGAGCTCGAGTTATATTGATAATACTGAGATCGAGCCCAGCTGACGGAAGTGAGCCAACACAAGTAAGCACGAGTCCAATCCAGATTAGTGTGCCCGAATGCAAGCAAGTGCGTGACCGAAGGAGACTAGAGAGCACGAGTTCCAAGGAGCCTAGTGAGTTTGAACCTCATTAAAGAATGTGAGTCCTACACCTCTACCACTGAGCCAACGCGCCTCCACCCCCAATGAAGTTAGTGAGCGCGAGCTCTCAGCAGTCTAGTGAGTGTGATCATTGTCGGATTCAGGGGGGTGCACCGGCGCACGTGCACCCCTTCGTTGTAAATATACACTATCTAAAATGAGAAGCTAGCAGTCAAAATAGCAACACTTTCCGAAACTCTCTGCCATTGTTTTTCCGTTTGGGGCTTAAGAGAAAGCAGAGCTTTGCAAAAGCAATACATTAAGTCGATTTTCTGAAGGTTGAAGGAAATGGATTCACCAAGCAAAAGAATATAACATTTGTCAAGCAGGACAGAAAACGTGAGACCTTCTTTAAAATAACCGCCCCCAGTTCTATGTATCAGCGTTGTCAACGGTAAAGAATATTGTCACATGTCACTTTGAAGAGTTTCAGTGTGATTGGTTAGTTTGGTAATTATTGGTGCACCCCCGCTCAGAAAATCCTGGATCCCACCCTGAGTGTGATCCTTATTGGAGGATGAGTCCTAGCCGAAGTGAGCACGAGCCTCAACGGAAATAAGAACGCGAGCCCCATTGAAGGTAACGAACACGAATCCACAAATTGCACATGTAACCACGTTAAAGTGAATATTTAAATAAGAATAAATGCAATGAAAACTACATGTTGGCAAACGGAAAACCTACTTTTGAGCGAGCATTACTGGCGGAAAAGAGAACAGCCAATCAGGTTTGTCTCGATTTTTTTCTTTTGCTTCACCGAGTTATGGGGACAAAATGGACAAATCCTCTTTTCTAACATTTTTGCTCGTCCTACAGGACGGCATGCACGACTCTAGTTGTTTAAATTTCTTTCAAGTTCTTCAACTTCATATGTTTGAAAAATAAATTATTTTCTCTTAACCTTTTACTTCTGTTCGTTCTTAACAATTCCATGCCAATACGATATATGCAGAGAAGAAATTGCATGAGGGCGGATTTTTTTTTCTTACAGGTAGCTTATGAAGTTCGTGTCGTAAGTCTGTCTCATAATCTTTCGGTAAGAAACGAATAGAATAAATATTAGCATTGTTTACATCGATTCTGTCTGCGCGTTTACACCGAGAAACTCATGGTTGTTGTACCAACAACATTGCTATGTTATACATGGAGTCTTCCTGTCTCAATTCGGACATTGAGCAACAAAGTTATTTTTATTCCTTTTTGTCTCAATAATTACCCATTCTTCATAAATTTCACGCATCGACACCGCTTACTATATTCCCTACAATTTGTTTGTTTCGTGCTCTCTTCCACGTGACGTCACGTTGCGCAAGAATTCTGGGTAATTTTTTTCTCTCGATAGAAAATGTGCTACCTGTAATGCTCTATATACATTGGGTAGATATAATCGCCGTTAGCATGGAAGCGGGGGCTTGGTGTATCCTTGAGACATGTTGAAACATGCATCGAGATATCTTTATTCAGTCAGTACGGCGTAGCAACCAGTTGTGTGCGGGCGTGTGTGTGTGTCTTGGCGGGTTTTTAAGTGCCCAAAATGGATGAAAAATTGGAACAACGCGTTTGTGTGAAATTTTGTTTTAAAACTGCTCGATTACTTACGAACTCTTAGAAACACCTTTTGGAGACAAATATCTGAGCCGATCAAACGTGTTTATCTGGTTTCACAGATTGAAGATGGCCGCGTGTCAGTAGAGGATGAGCCCCGGTCTGGCCGGCCTTCAACATCAAAAACTAACGAAAACGTTGCGAAAGTTGGCGATTTAGTGCGCTCGAACCGTAGACTTACAATTAGGGAGATGGCTGAAGATCTGAATTTAAGTTTCTATGTGGTTCAGTCAATTTTAACTGATGATTTGAACATGTGTCGAGTGTCCGCGAAATTCATTCCAAAAGTGTTATCACACGAGCAGAAACAACACAGACTTGAAGTGTCCCAAGAACTGTTTCATCGAGCCGAAATGGACTCAGATTTCTTGAATAGGGTAATAACAGGTGATGAATCACGGGTTTATGGGCATGACCCAGAAACAAAGGCCAAATCTTTTCAGTGGAAGAGCCCAGATTCACCAGGGCCAAAGAATGCGCGACAAAGTCGGTCGAATGTGAAGACAATGTTGCTGTTTTTTTTTTTTCAAAGGGTATCGTGCATCATGAATTCGCTCCTAGGGGCAGACAGTCAACCAGGAATACTACAAAAGTATCCTTCAGCGTCTGTGCGAAAATGTGCGGCGGAAAAGGCCTGCCCTCTGGAAAGAAAAGAATTGGATTCTCACCATGACAATGCACCAGTGCATTGTGCGTTCTCGATCCAGGAATTTTTGGTCAAATTCAACATTCCTGTGCTTCAGCAACCCCCGCAATCCCCAGATTTGCCTCCGGCCATCTTCTACCTCTTTACTAAATTAAAATTATAATTGAAAGGGAAGAGATTTGACTCAATTGAGGACATTCAAGCAAATACGAAGAGAGTGCTTATCACCATCACGGAAAATAATTTTCAGTAATGCTTCCAGAAGTGTAAATGCCGTTGGAATCGGTGTGTTCATTCAGCAGGGGACTACTTTGAAAGAAATCCATCACAATAGCCTGTAGGTAATGCCATTTTTAAATTACAAGCCCTGCCCCTTTCCAATCACACCTCGTGAGCTCGTGTATATATAAGATGCATTTCTCTTCTGTAATAATTATCGAGGCAATTCTCTTCTGTCAACATCCTATAAAATCCTTTCAAATATTCTATTAGCAACACGGACCCCATATGCAGATGAAATTATTGGAGATTATCAGTGCGAATTTAGACGAAATCAATCAACTATCGACCAAATATTTATCATTCGCCAAATACTCGAAAAAAGTGGGAATACAATACCCCGGCACATCACCTATTTATTGATTTTAGAAAGGCGTACGACTCGGTTAGGAGAGAAACATTATACAACGTTCTTACAAAACTTGGAATACCGAGAAAGCTAATTAGATTAATTAAGATATGTTTAAATGAATCCCAAAGTAAAGTCCTGCTAGGAAAATTTTTGTCCACGAGCTTTCACGTCGAAAATGGCCTGAAACAAGGAGATGCGTTGTCGCCATTATTATTTAACTTCGTTCTGGAATACGCTATAAGGAAAATCAAAGATAGCAACCAGGGCCTAGAGTTGAACGGTATTCACCATGTCATGGCATATGCTGATGATGTAAATTTAATAGGGGATGATAGGAGAACAATAGAAAGAAATGCAGAGATCTTATTAAACGCTTGCAGGGACATGGGTTTAGAAGTAAATGCAGAGGAAACTAAATACATGGAAGTGCGTCGGGACCGTAATACAGCAAATTATGGATGCGTTAAAATATTAAATAATACTTTTGATAAAGTGGATAGTTTCAAATATCTAGGATCAATATTAACAGACCAAAATTATATCCACGAAGAAATTAAATGTCGATTAAAAGCAGGGAATTCGTGTTACTATTCGGTTCAAAATCTCTTGTCGCGAATTCTGTCGAGGAATTTGAAGCTTAAAATATACAAAACGATAATCATGCCTGTTGTTTTGTATGGCTGCGAAACATGGTCACTTACTCTGAGGGAAGAACATAGACTGAAAGTATTTGAGAACAAGATGCTGAGACGAATATTCGGACCCAAGAGGAACGGGAATGGGGGAAACTTCATAACGAGGAACTACATAATTTATACGGTTTACCCAACATTGTTAGGGTCGTCAAGTCTAGTATGCTTAGGTGGGCGCGTCATGTAGCTAGAATGGAAGAAAGTAGAAACGCTTTCAAAGTCTTGACTGGAAGTCAAATGGGAAAACGATCATTAAGAAGAGATTGGAATACAAAGTAGAAACTGGATGCATGGATGCAGTTAGCTAAGGATAGAAGTCAGTGGAGAGCTTTTGTGAACGTGGCATTGAACCTCCGGGTTCCATAGGCCACATATATATATATATATATATATATATATATATATATATATATATATATATATATATATATATATATATATATATATATATATATATATATATATATATATATATTATAGTTTAGTGAATTTTGAATTTTTGATCTAGTACTAAACCGCACAAAGGAAGATTTCCACGAATTTGAGATAAAATGTAGAGAAATTTTAGTTTTCAACAAATGTTAAGTTACTAAGCACTGCGGCAGTATGAAGAAAGATGGTGGCATTCTTTAGACAATCTCACACCCGAAGTGACAAATATTTTTTTTTTTTCATAAGACTTTCGCGGCCTGGCCTGAGGATGTCATTGTAAAAGGTAACATTGAAGTAATACCAGAAGATCATAAGCACAAATGTATGTTGTGGAGATGTGAGCACAATATAATAAACCATAGATACGTAATAATACTTTTATTTAAACCATGATATATATTGTGAAACGAAAAGAGAGAATTTTTTCTTAAAAAGGGAATTGTCGGGCATTCCTGAGGGAAATTTGAATGTTAGGATCTAGTATCTCTGGTTGGCAATCCTGATTTCAAGTTCTTTCGGGGGAGTTCGACAGTTGCTGTTACGGGGAGTGCCTCGAGTGTGGTGATGATCTGTGAGGAAGAGATTTGAGTGGGATTTCCTATACATCTACACTTTCTTTTACATTTACACGTACATCCGTCCCCTTCTTTTTTATACTCTTTCTTTTTTCATTTTACACTTTCCACTTTTCTCTAACTTTTTGCCCTTTCAACTTGCCTTTCTGCTCTCTTTCACTGTCTGTACTTCTTACCTGTTTTTGACCTTTTCCTGACTTTGACCTTGGATATAGTATACGAGAGTGCCTCATCATTTAGCGAGGACTCACGAAGTGCAGTCTTTTAAGGATTATTCATTGAGGATATAGGAACTTGAAAATGAGGTAAAAATGCGACTTTCATTTAATTACTGAGTAATATAAAATAAAATGTACGTCGGTTTGCGTTGCGTTTCGTTGTGTTTTATGGTATGCGAAGAATAATAATGTGCCCTTGTACGTAGTGTATGAGTATATGTGGGGGATTTGAAACACATTTCGCATGTCACGTGCACGTGGATGCTTCTTACTACTTCTAAATGTAATAAAATCATTTTTATACGTAGTGCAACAGTAGGAAGTATCCACGCGCACAGATCATGAGGCACTGTTGTATACTATTACCTTGACCTTTTTCCCGACTGTGTCCTTTCTTCCCAATTGTATTCTGTATTTTATTCAGTTTTGTTCCTGAATCACAAATCCTCCATGTGAGGTACACATAAGACAATTTTGCATTTGTAGCACACATTACTTTAATGCTGGTGCACCTACCTATGTGACCGATAGCACTGAAGGGCTCGTTGTGACAGTTTATGTATTTCTATATTTTTTCTTTTGATCTCATGTAATTAAGAATCGAAATGACAGATTAGCTTCTTTGTAATTATGTATTTTGCAGTGATAGAAAGTGTATGTTATTTATATAGAAATGTTAGTGACAAGATAGGAAATATGGTAATGTGGAGAGTAACCTGGAACATACCTACAAATGTTTAAGACGTGCAATACATGAAAGTCCCATAAAGAAAGTTGGAAGTGAAAAGAATTCGTCTGCTTGTCATCACATAACAGTGTGTAGTTAGTGTTCTCAATTCCTTTCATAATGTTTGTTACGAAGAGAATTCTTGCGCTATTGAATCTGGTTCAGTGTTTGACGTAGTGTATGGAGTTTGTATTAATTTTACTGTTACATAATTATTTGATGCATATTTTATAAGTGATAAAGTAGTAAACACGGCAGCTTCGGTAGTTTATCTTAATTCTGAAACAGTGGTATGGGAGTCGTTAAAGCTTCGTTTTGGTTTGGTTTATAATATCTTTCGTAGTGATTTAACAATGGGTTGAAAGCGGAGGCAACATCGGGACTGGGAAGGAAATATCAGGAAACTTGCATCCAAGATTTCCTCTGTGCCTTCATCAACCATGTTGGATCAACAAGAATTCCACAAACATAGGAGGTATGTATGTATATTTTGGTAAATCTAATGTTTAGCACAAGGGGTCCAGCAATTATTTCAGAAAGTCTTAATATTTCGGTAATTTCTGTTCACATTAGATTAGGTTAGGGTAAAGTTTACAAGACACGCTCCAGCTTCGCATCGATAGGTAGAGCACGGGTTAACTTTACAACGCCCGCTCCAGCAGGTATACTCACTCAGAAACGAGAAATTACACACTAGTAATTGTACGGAAATGGATCAAAACTTGCTTAAGCTAACCCGTTCCAAACCCCTACCCTAATTATATGTTATGGGGCGTTTACACTTAGTCGATTTGCGTTCGATTCAGTTGAATTGACGTCACTTTCAACTTAATCGACCGTGTAAACAAGACTTCAGCTTAATCACTTGTTGTTCGAAGGCGACTAATCGACTGGCAACTGAATTGAAAGACGTTCTATTTTCTGTGGTCGATTCGATCATATTGCCTAGCGAATACGACTAGATTGCCTAATGCTTGTTTTATATTAAGTTACTTTTATAATTATATGAAAAAATGAATGTTTATGGAATACAAAAAATACTCTTTACAGAAATATTGCTACTAGAGGAGCAGCACTAGATTTATTGAGGAACAGCACTAGATTTATTCATCAAATGAATTTAAAAATCACAATTGCTGATCTACGTAATAAAATTAAAAATATTAAAATGCTTCGAGAAGGTCAGGTGCAGGCATGGAAGATATACCTCAACAAAAGATAGCTTGGTTCATGAAGCCGATCACTTTTTACGCTAGATTATATAAGCTCCATTAGAACGTAACAGGTCTACTGTTACGTTTACTATGGATTAAAAAAATCATGGATGTAGTCGCCAATTTATTACAGCTCTTTTCCAGGAATGAGAAAAATTTTGAAAACGAATCAAAATCCTGGATGGTATGGCTAATTTATAACGCGCAGCTACATCGTTCCCATGGAAATGGATTTTTGACTTGGATCGCCAATTTTATACTAACTTATTCTGGCAGAATTTATTTAAAATGAACCGAAATTCTGAAAAAAAAAAATTCTATTTTACATACGCAACGGAATTTAACAGCTAATCTCAGGTTCTTGCTAGAGTAGTAGACCATCGATGAGATCAGTGTTCCGTCTAGCACATGTTCGACACTAATTTCCAACATATATTATTATTATCTAGTATGTAATTAAATTCTAGTAGCACTTTCTCAACTCAAATCATAAGTTCAATTTGGAATTATTATTTATTGGTTCAAATTCAGAATCAAATTACAATTCGGAAGTTTTTTTTTAAAAAATCGATGCTTTTCCAGATAAATTTTGTTCCAAATGTTGAGCCTTAACTTTGGAATATTTCAATCATACATTTTATCATTCCATAGCTCATTGTAAACATATTATTATTATCGTAGCGATTATTTATATGGTCAATAAATTTCAGTATATATCTTATTTGACTTTGCTACTTATTTCCAACATGTATTTAACAGGGTTGGCTGGTTTAAACCAAGGTGGTTTAAACCGTGGTTTAAACCAAGGTTTAAACCAGCTGGTTTTTTCAAAAAAACCAACTGGTTTAAACCAAAAAACAAAAAATGTTCGTAAAAGTGTAAGTGTTTGTAAAATCTTGATGAACACACATTTGTGGGTTATCACGTTTCACTCCCGTATGTTATTCGTATTATATTCAGACCTAAATTCCCCATTCATTACTCAAAAAGATTATACTACAAAAGCAACTTCTTTTTACAAGTTTATTTTGTGATTTTTTTGTAGTTGTTATTATTGTTATGTAATTGCAATCGAAGAAAAATTCTAAATATTGTTTCGTTTCAATGTTTACTATTGATAAAATAAATCGAAAATGCCGTACTTTGTGTGTGTGTGTGGGGGGGGTCATACAGACCCCACGAGAGGTATTTAGTGAAATAAGTATCTTTGGTATATATTTATGTATAAATGAGTTTGAGCCAAAGTAGACTCAAATAATTCGTATCTTTATTCACTTTTCTTATTGATATGCAGATTAAGTCGGTGTATTTCTTTAATTTGGACCATAAAAGTCGTTGTTAACTAACTTGAACTAAATTAATTCTTCTGTACTCCGTAGTACTTTGAAATTGTTCATATGTAATTCTGTGTAATGGTTTCACTTGTGCAACTGTTTATCTTTTTTGTCCTTCTGAAATGACTCTTGACAGTTATATTAAGAAGTATGTAAAGATCAGTATAACGTATTTTTTTTTATCAGGATTCCTTCGTGAGTGAGTCGGCAGACGTATCGCATTTATGGTCAATTAGTCCTGGTTCTGAGTTCAAATGGAGGAAAATTTCTCTCGAATGTAACTCGAGAAGCGGTTTTTATTCCGCTTTAAGCTTATGTGACCCCTTCCAGCATAACCCGGTTGTTGCATAATAACATCAAGGCGAAACAAACTTATTTCTGTCCATATATGATATGAATATATAGAGCAAATTATTTAAACCATAAAAACCTGGTTTAAACCAAAAAAACCGGTTTTTTTGGTTTTTTTAATAAAAACCATGGTTTTTGCCAACCCTGGTATTTAATATGTATATCTCAATAGCTTCCCGGTACAAAGAAAGAGAGAACAAAAGAGATGACACATACAAATTATGAGTAGTCTTCTTCGGAAGGTTAAACAAAGTTACACATTTACTCTTCACTAACATATATACATAATTATACGACATTTCACATATTAATGATCATCATAGTCATTTCCATCGATCCTGATCCATCGACCTTATGTTTAAGAAATAGGAAAGGCAACTAAGGTAAATGCCCCAGTAATCGACCGCTTAGTGATGAAAATGGCAGTATTTTTTATATAGGATATTACAAAGAGATTAGTAACAAAAGAAAAGCTGTTATAGAATTCACAATGTTGTGAGCGGTTTTCAAATAAAAAACATTTAGTTTCATAAAAATTAATGAACAAAAAAGTATTGGTTTTTACATGTTGAACATTCACCATTATTCGACACCCCTAGAAGTCGACAACGCCAGTATTCGACATGTTCCAGTACCAGTAATCGACACCCTGTTCTAGTTTATGAAAAAAGAACATCAATCTTAAGGAAATAAAATCAAATCATGGATATATATATCAGAGGTATAAAATCTTGTCCAAAATTGAAAGAAACATTTTAATATTAGTAGCATTTGAGGCTTATTTGGACCTGAATGGATATTTTTATAATTGATTTGTAACTTAAGCTAGCTTAAACCTATGAACCAGTTAATTAAAACTCCTCAGAGAAATTGTTTTCAATGAATAGAAATGATAGTGTTGTGTTTTAATACTGAAGTTAATATTCCATGAAAACAGTTAAAAGATAAATGTAAGAACGTAAGTCATATCTTAAAACTCTTTGACCGGCAGAGGATTTTCAAACTTGTATATAATTCTTGCGCTCGCGCCGTCTTCTCCTGTGGTCACTGTCTCAGTTACATCTTCAGCTGTGGTGTTCGATGCCCGCCGTAAGTTATATAACGAGGTGTCTTCGGCTCCTGACCAGGTTCCTCGATTTGCTTTGAAAACTGTTAATTTATCTTTGCCAATTTGTTGTTCAAGAATAACCAGGAATGTCTTTTCATCTTCACTCACAGTAGATACCTCGTGGTCTTCTACCGATACTACAGTGGGGTTCCATGGCACCAAACCACATTTTCTGAATCCATTTTACACAGTGGTCGGAGTGATACAACTGAGTGCTTTTTTTTTTTTTTTTTTTTTTTTTTTTTTTTTTTTATTAAGAACTGAAGCGAAGTTATGCTTGTCAACTCGTCGACTATCATTCTTCATTCGCCAGTCTATTACCTTTTGTCGCCAGACCTGTTTTAGTCCATGAAATACTGCAACATCCATTGGCTGTAGAAGGTGTGTTGCATTTGGATACAAGGCAACTAATTCCACACCGTTGTCTTTGCAAAACTGACTCAGATGCATTGATACGTGAAAGGAGTGGCCATCTATGAATAAGATGATGGGAAATTTGATATTCTCACTATTTGCTCATGGCACAAAGATGTTGGCAATATATTCGAAGAAGAGTTCACAAGTCATCCACTCGTTCGGACTTCTTCCTATAGCCCATCCTTCTGGAACGGATTCTGCGATCACCTGAGGAATACGAGCATATCTGTAAACAATCATTGGTGGTGCTATAACCCCTGCTGCAGTGTAAACCGCCCTGCTTCCTCTTGGAGCGAGCACCTTCCCTGATTTTGGGTTCAGGAAAAAAGAAGTTTCATCCGCTTTAAAAACACGGTTAGGCTCTTCCAAAACTTCCATTATATGATGTTCTTTTAAGTATTCCTCCACTTCGTTACACCAGCTTTGTATTTGCTGACTAGTTACTGATCTCTTAGGACTAGTCAAATTGTGGGTGATCCTAAATGTAATCTCTGGATGTTTTTTACGGAACGGCTCAAGCCATCTTCTTCCTGGTTGACTTCTGCCAGAAAACTCCACGTTTAGCTCGTTGGCAAGCTTTTGAACACTAGCAAGAAACGTCTCTTTCAAAACAGGAAATCCCGCGTTAGCCATTATCTTACCCACGTACACAGCAATTCCTCCTGTTCAGGTGACAGGATGCCTTTTGGTCCAATCCTTCTGTAAAGAGTCCGAACTTCATGTTTATCCATGAGCGTGACACGAGGTACATTTTGCTTTTTTGCCGCCTGCCTATAGCTCAAACCTCTATCCACGTCACTTAGGGCTGCTGCCATGCCGTCCTCGGCGCACCTTTAATATCTTTCGTCCTTCCGCGACATCTCAGGAAAGAAGACAACGCAATAATTACTAACACACTAATAAATTTTAAAAATTCCCTGAAATGAAATATCACATTTAGTTATGCATATTAACTGCAAGAAATGAGATCACGTAAAGTGCGCTAGTAGTTGCCACAAACTTATGGCCACTGTTGCTGAGCTCCCATTAAGTTTACATTGCCCAAATACAGAAAATGTCAGTACGACGAACGTCAATTTAACGAAATGTTCGGACTGATGAAAAGATCTTAAATCCCGGTAAATAATTTACTATTGTGAAAGCTTTAAAATGAAAAATTCGAAAGTTTAAGGAAAATTCGTTGTACTAGTATTGTACTGTATCTCTAACTCAGAGGTCTTAACTTTTTATATATATACAAAGGAAGATTTCATATAGGTTCAGTTTTCCATGTCAGAGAACACAGTAGTAGCCTTTATTTATATTGAGGGTGGGGGAGTATGTATTTACGGAGAAATTTGCATTTTCTGTGGGAAAAAAAGCTGTGATTTAAAATTGCATTATACTAAACGACGTTCAGTCTATGCCCTGTAGCATTAAACTCTTCAAATTGGATCTGCGTATGTCCATTTTGACACTGTTCATGTATCGGGAAAATTCCTTTGGCATTTTATTTATTTATTTATTACTTATTTATTTATTTATTTTTGAAAGTTGTTTTTATATTGTACAGTAATTCCTGTTCGTGTTTCGGTTACCTACATAGTTTTCAGATGATAGCAGGGATTATTGTGAGGGGTTAACGCAGTCACCAGTCTTCGACAGGTCAGAACACGGGTGGTCGAACATTGGATCGGAGTCTCGTAGAAGGCTGAAATTTGGACAGAACTTATTTTCGCTGCATATCCTGATTACTGGTGTTTGTCATTCGTTTCATTTAGTTTTCCCCAGTAATCGACATAGGTGACGAACTTTAGAGCACTGCTATAAATTACTGTTCCGATATTCGACAGAGGGTGAATAACATCGTTTGTCATTGTGTTTAACTCTCAAAAACATTAAACTATGCGTAAATAGCAGAAAATTCTATTGACAGTGATGACACACACTTATACTAACAGAAAGAAAAATAAGTCACTATCACATGCTTACCGCTAACTAATTCACTAAAGAACACACAGAAAACCAGTCAAATCTTGCGCTTTAATGATGTTCTCTTCATTACCAACGACGCTGGACTAACGAAACCAGGTGTTATTTACACATCCCACGCCAGGACGTACACAATGTTGCGCAACGTATTCTCGAACCGCTGAGCTTGCACAATACCTTGTTTTATGCGTTTTAAATTCCACATGTCGAATACTGGAGCATGGTCGAACACTGGGGTATTTACCTTAAAAAAATAAAAAATAAAATCAATGTTCCGTGCAATTCAACGTACTCACTTCTGTCACATTTATTCATTCATATGTCCCAAAACAGATACTACATTATTATTTCATTTTTAGTTTAAAATTTATATTTATAGCATGTTATAAGCTTGGCATACATACTTAGGCATGAGACAAAACTTTCACTATAATGATTACCACTACTAATAAAAAAAAAAAAAAAAAAAAAAAAAGAATTATGTAGAGATGATATAAATGAAAAAAGAAAACCTACACTATGTGACAGAGTTAGCATTTTCCTTATTATAGTTTAAACATAATATATTTATTTCATGGATCGATATAATGAAAACAAAATATTCTTTACATACATTATTCTCATGAATGTGACAAGTTGAACTGACCTAACCTTTCAAATTATGAATTTCCATAAATTAAGTATGAATTGCTATAATATCTGTATCGGAAGCATTTCTGAGACTAATTCTATAATTGTACCGAAATAAGTATATTATAATCAAAACGTTTAGTTGTGCTAGAGTTTACTTATTAAAAGTTTGTGCCAGTGTTAGCGGAAAACCTACGGTGAAACTCTGAAATGCGTGACGCAACCAAAGGTCCTATTTGCACATGTTCGTCATGATAATTTTAAGTGCTGATATCCACAAAAATGTACACAGTTAGTATTTATCAACGGTTTGAAGTTCACACATGTCGCGGACATAAGCTCGCCTATGTTAATGCAAAAGCGGACATAAGCTCACCACTAATAATATAATTGTGTTATAAGATAATTAATGCAATAAAGAATACAATAATGTTAACTAACTACATTTGTAGGTTAAATAATTGAATTGCAAAGGAAAATAAACCTGAATAAAATAAATACAAGGAAGCAATGGAAAAATGGCAAACGGAAAATATGACAAAAATGAAAACTAGACTTTCAATATTAATATGAAGTATATTTTGAATATTAAAATATAAATTGAAAACGCATTTGGACAAACAAAAGAATACTACTTCCTTTTACTGAAGAAAGCAATCCAACCCACTCCCCTATGCTGAAACTTTCGGTGCAAGAAATTTTGCAGCACAGAAATATCGGAAAACGATTGTGGGGAAAGGGTGTCTTTTTTTTTTTTTCCGCTATGGCTGAAAGTGTCTGAGGTATATTTCATTTCGCTTTAGAAAAACGTATGATAGGTATGAAGAGGTATTAAAATCTAGACTTTGACTAGCAGTAGGCCTAATTCAGTAGAAAATAGAGCTATTAATGCTATATGTCAGTTGTCAGATACAAAAATAAAATAAGAATGTTGCAGGGTTTAATGTATTAAACATGGGCGGACTTTAAGGAACTTGAAATAAAATGCTCCTGATATTTAAATGTGGGCTTTGACTACTAGTAGGCCTAGTTCCTCAACAGAAAATAGGGTATATAGTACAGTAAAATTAGCTCCGAACCCGGGCATCCAAAAAAACAAAGGTTTGAGTGTTCCACATTGTTCATTACACTTTACTTTAAATGTGATGAAAAGTCTCCGCCAAAAGACTGTCGGGTTTTGGACGGGAGAGGGGGGTGCTGGGGGTTGGTATGAGTTGTTGAAATTAGTTTAGAAAAATGATAATATTGTTGATCAAAAGCATATTCATAATATAAGTAATACTTTAATATACAATCCTTGACATCTAATCTAGGCTATATGCTTGACACCTATAAAACAAATACAGTAAACTCTCGATTATCCGCGATCATCTTTACTGAAGAAAATCTACATAGGAAAATAAAATCACAAAAAGGAAAAGGTATTTTAACACTTAAAAACAAAGCCAGTGGACATTTTTATGAGAAAGCAAATCAACAAACTTGTCTGTTTAGGTAGTAATAATGTTATTTGTAGAAATTCACCTGTAAATTTCAATTCAATTTGACATTAAAAAGAGCTATGCATTGTAGCTCCACATAACATGTCTCTTTTCAAATGATCGATTAAATTGTCCAAAAGAAATTTCGTATAGATGTATTCTTCTTTGTCCATTTTGAACACTGTCCGGTATAAGTTTGCCGCGCCACCCAATTACAAGGATAATTAGAGTTTACAGTATAGAAAGCAAAAAAACATATATAATTAGACAAACCTAAAACGAAAACTATTACCTTAACGCATTAAGCACAGAGAGTTTTCATTTCTCTTCATCATTCTCATCACTATCTGAATTTGTTTCAGAAAATTCTTGCATATCCTCGTCATCTGTCAACACATCTTCTTCCGCATCAGAACCAGTGGCAAAATCTGTATTACTGCATCCATATCCAGCGCAGTTAGTACACATGGTTGTGCACTGAAGGGCACTTCTTCGGCAATCACAGTCGCTTAAACACTCTTCTTTGCATGAACAAGAGATGAGGCGTAGCAACCATTCTGGAGCAGCAGCAAGAGTTGTTGGTGTTGGACGCAGATATCCACTGACCTTCTTCCAGCCCCATTTTAGTGGTTTTTTCTTTAATCCATTCCACTGTTGCACTTGGTGGTAGACTCTCAGTGAATGTTCCCTTGCTGCAGCTTTCGTTGGAGGTAGAATAGCTAACTGAAACTCACCTTGCACTGGCTGTCTTGCAACTGTCATTAAATATATCTGGTGACGTAAGTCATCCAAATTTCGTGTCTTGTGGGAATCATATAAAGAAGAAATAAATCATGGCCAGCTTCAGCAATATCGTCTGCCTGCGCATTAGGATAATTAAAAATAAGAATTTTTTTCTGAGTTCCTCATCACTTTTAACTTTTTTAAATGGGGCTGTCTTACCTTTCCTATATATTGAGGACACAGAGTCACAGCCTGTAAAGACATAAACACACAACAGAACTTCCTTCATGTCCCCTATTTCATGCTGCATTTCTTGAATATTGTAAATTTTATTTGACTGATTTCCTTTACCAGGCACAATCATCTTTAAGCGTAAGCTGCAGTATGGCGTAGCTAGAGTAATTAACAAAACCAACAGATCAGTATCATCACCTATTACTCGCACCTCCATCCCATTTTGAGCCTCTGCGATTGCTGTCGAAACAATCAAAGTGTCTGCATCCCCATATGCTTGAAGCACATGACACCCTCTTTCCTTCAAGTGTAATATCAGAAGGGACATTAACTGTTTCTTGTTGTTCTGGTTGGCAAGGAAATCACTCTGCCCAAAGGTGACGTGAATGTGGTCTTCTACTTTCACATCTATGTTGCTAGCTGAGCGAGACCTTCGCAGATGTTCCTCATCTTTTGTGTTGAGTTCTTCCCTATAACCATCGAACACGACAGTAGCTCTTCCGTAATGGAAGAGAACATAGTCACTATATTGTCGGCATATTACTTTAAACGTTGCAGGGCGTTGCCAAACAACACGATGTAGAAGATGCCCTCCATCGACCACATATGATACCATCAGTGCCATCTCTTCATCAGGAGGTGGATTGGTTCCTGCACTTGGTAACACTTTTAGGATTGAAGACTTGGTTCCTTTCCTCATCAAACCAGTTTCATCGAACAGTGAGGGAGGGTATGTACATAGTTCATATTTAAATATTTCTCTTAAATGTTCTTCTGTTCTCACACTACAAACCATGCGATGGAACAACTGGTTGGGGTTGACGTGAGTGGTGTCATTTCGGATGGTGACAGATTTTGTCACGGCTGCTAACGATTTGACGGTATACTTTCTTTTTAAATGGATTTCACTGAATTTCAGCCCGTCGATCTCTTTTATTGCAGAAAGACCAATATCACTGGCCTCGTCACAATTTGTAGTAGAGTCAGCCAATACACCTGTAGAGAGAGAAGACAGCTGAGGAGGTTTTGTAAAAGGGTTGTGCAGTCGAAAACAAGTTATTAAAACTTTTAGGTGCTTGGCATTTAGCTTCTGGTTTGCATCACGTAACTCTACGTGTTGCTCTGAGGAAGCATAATTAATAGATGCAAATCTCTCAACTGCCTCTACGATTCTGGAGCTTGCAGGCATCGACTTCACCCATGTAGCGATAGTTGATGCAGTGATTCCTCTGCCACCAGTCAACCCACCGCTGCTTTTCATCGCCCGCATTAACACTTGTTCGATGGTCATATCGGTCCAAACACCGCACCAAAATTTGTTACTTCGGCGAATGGTGAAGAACCCTCTGGTGATAAATTTGTCAAACTCTTCTTCGGGTAATGTACTCAGTAGATGTAGGCAATCTTGCAAGTACATATGCGCCGATTTCGCATAATTCAAGTGTCCTGTGGCATGGAGAAAAGGCAGTATTTGCTGCACACAGTGAAGATGGAGGTAAAAATCTCCAGTTCTCTCTGCTTTTATGAACATCTTGATAAGATGTACCATTTCTATGAATTGAATCCACAATTTTTGTGTTCTACCATGTTCCTTGAAATTCTGCAGCTGCTCATCTAAAGTATTTGCTAAATTCTTGACTGCAGTAGACCTCACTATCTCATCAGCACTTATTGTCCAAGAAGTTAATTGCGAATAGAGTGCCTTTAAATCTTCCTTGTTAACATCAGGATCGTGTGTCTCAAGGAAAACTGTTATAAGGGCTTCTTGGGTTAGGAACAAAGCACGAATAGATCTGGAATATGCTTTCCCCTGCATCATTTGCGGAATGCTGTTTTTTGCGTATACTTGACTCCACACCTCTTCCAAACCACTTCCAGCCATTATGTGACCTACTGATCCTATAAAAGAAAGGAGAAAGTGAAACCCTCCAAGGCGAATGAATAGTGAGTTCAGAGGGCTACTGAGAGGGGCTGCAGCTACAATTTCCCGAGCCTTAGCATATAATGGTTGATCGAACGTAACCATCGTGCAAGCCTGACCCTGCTTAACACCTTCCTGAGCAGCATAAAGGAGAACGGTGTAAATAGTGGAAGGGTTTGAGGGTGCTAAATTCACAAATGGAAGAGCCAAAACTGCTGATGTTTCATAGTTGTCCAGCATGCAGCTTTTCCATACAACCACTCCAACCAGGCCTACTATCGGTACACGAACCATTAAGCCAAATACCAGACAACAAAAACATATTCAAAGTGTGGGTGGTAATAGCTGATAAAGGTTTAATTTGCATTACTTTCCAATTTAGAGCAGTTATACGTGTATACCCAGATGTATCTGGACGTTTGTATATCTGTAATTCTGTTAACCCACTGTGTTCAATTTCTTTTGTTCTGACATTCCTCCGAGGTACACAGGTGTCAACACTGAGTGCAGATTCAGGTGTCACACACAGTACACCACCCATGGAATGAAAAGTGGCATGACCATCCACAGTATGTACATTGTAATCAGCATTATCAAAGAAATACTGAACATAGCCCTGATTTATGTTTAATTTGTCCTCACTGGTAACTGACCTTCCGATTTTTAATATTTCGTTATAAGACGAACAGAACCCCATATTTGCCAGTAAGTCAATTAAGAGCCTGAACCCAACCCTTCTGTGAAGGAACACTGCTGTACCAAATTGAACAGGGGACACAAATGATTTTGGCCGAGATACTGCAATTATGGAATGAGCAATAGCGATTGTTTTCCGTTCAGTACTTTTTTTTATTTTCTTCTGTTATCCTGGTAGGCTTAATGATTTCATAAAGCAGTGTCTTCAGTAATTCTGGAATAAGATCTGGACTTCCCGTTTGAATTTGCTCAAGAGTTGGAAACTGAGAACAATCATAAGCTTGAGATTTCAGTGTTCATCGAATTATTGCTGCTGCAGTTTTGATCACTCTCAATTCATCATCTTTTTCAACAACTTGCCGATTTTGGTACCAGACGTCCGACAGGATTCTGGATGCTGTTCCACTGAAGCAAATTACGACCCTTTTTCCGGGAAGATCTGTTACATGTATGTTGGAACCAAAATGCCCGATCAATTTTCTTTTCAGGTGGCTGTCATCGTATGATTCCACGTTAGGGTTCAGATCGTTATACAGTTTTTGTAATTCCTTCAACGTGTATTGGCATTCATCATTCTCAAATATTGACATAATTTATCAAATGCTGCAGCTCTTTCAGAGTCTATTGATCCGCCTCTAGTTGCTGGCTTCCAGGTTTACTTGAGCCTTCCACCTTGAATCTTGACAAACAATACCTATGATACCTACCATCACATTGGACTAGGTCAATGACATTGCTAAGTCTGAGAAGTACTTCTCGTCCCCAAGCACAATTTCTTCTTAATGCGTCTTCACGGATACCTTTTATCAACTCAACTGTCTGTACCTCACTCCATTCTTCTTGGTATGGATATCTGCATTTCGATACGTCCACACATTGGCGACCACACAAGAAACACTGTGTTTTGAAGTCAAATGGAGCACGGGGAGTTTGTCTAAGCTCAGGATTTGGAACTGTTGGGGGTGGCTTGGGTTTTAAAGTGTAGCGCCTACGACACTCCTTATGCACTTCCAACACTACTTCCTTTTCGAATTTCTCCTTCACACCATCTTGCTTAATTTCACTACACTCTATTATTCTATCTCTCCCTTTTTGAGTTAACCGAATAAGTTCACCACCTTTATCAACACAAGGTTGCAATACACAACTCATACTCACAATGATAATAATATCGTTTTCACGTCCACAAAGCAAATCAAAACTGTTATGAAACAACTACCGGTAATACCACTTGTTATACTTGATCAGTGTGCCTTTGTTTGGAAGACATAGTAAATGATCAGAAATAGGTTTTAAACGTAAAAGGTAAAGTAGATACACAAGAGAATGTCGTTTACATTTTTTTAAACATTAATCTTAAAATAATAATTATGCATGTTGATTTAAAAATAACAATACGCAGAGGAAATGTCGAGATTTTGTAATTTAGAGACATCTGCGGAGCAAAAATATTACTGTATCTTTAACAAAGAGAAAAATAATTTTCTAATCTCTTTCCTTCTACCCCATCCCTCTCCCAAACCCGACACTATTTCTGCGGAGACTTTTTACCACACTTAGAGTAAAGGGTAATAAATAATTTGGAATAGCCAAACCTTTGTTTTTTTGGATGCCCGGGTTTAGGTGTTTTTCTGCCTAATTTTACTGTACTAATATGACTAACGTCATATAGGAGCTATCAGACATAGAATAAAATGTTAAGAGTGTTGCAGAGTTCAAATCTTAAGGCTGTCATCACACTTGCAGACCAATACTCATCAAAGGAATCTCTTTCTTATTTACTAAGATCAAAACAACTTATGAACCAAAAAAAGCTTAGTGTTAGTAAATAAGAAAGAGATTTGTTTGAGTGTTGGTCTGCAAGCACGACGGCAGCACTAAGAAGCAAGACCTAAATATATTTGTGTATGATGATTTCGTAAATAAAAAAAAAATGTTAGCAAGCAAATTCTATTATGTAAGTATTCATGCCTAATCATGAAATTATTTTAATGCAGTTGATGAACTGTCAGGCTTATAAGAAAAATTTGGTTCGAAAATTTCCAGGGCCAAAATTAGGCTTACTGTCGCCTATGCTTCACACATTAAACTTGCAACATCCCCATTTTATTCTGATATCTGATAACTGCTATACGACATTAGTAGCTCTACTTTCTACCGAGTTATTTGGCCTATTTGTAATTGTAGTTAAAAGCTAGATTTTAATATCCAGGTCATTTTATTACAAGTTCTTCAAGGTCTGCCTACGTTTAATACAACGCAACTCCGCAACGCATTTTTTTATAACTGATACATAAGTCATATAAGATAGTAGCTCCATTTTCTGCTTAGGAAGTAACTAACACCTGAATTTCAATATTCGGTTAATTTTATTACAAGTCCCTCAAGGGAGTTTGTTTGCTATCGGTGAGGTTTCTGCCGGTGAGCTTATGTCCGACACCCACATTACGCATAGATATCTCTTGTTTTTAACTAACCAGGGGCGTCATTTAGGGAGGGCAGGAGGGGCAATTGCCTCCCCAAGAGTTTGAGAAGTACATATGCTTTAGTAGATTGTCTACTAATACACTAGTACAAAACGTGAGATTCTTATGCCAGTGGTGCCCTTGCCCCTCCCTAGCGAAGTCTGAAATGACGCTCCTATAACTAACACACAGATTCTTAGGTTTTAATTTATATTTATTTACATTTTTGTGAGAAGACAGCTTTAGAAGTAAAATTAGAAGTAGAAATTGAAGGAGACATTACAGGTATTCAACATTCGTGAAATTACAGAACTTATAATAACAAGAGCTAAACGTTTCCCGAAAGTCTGCTAAACGTTTGGTAAAGGAAGTAACAGGATCTGATATCAGTGACTATAAGTGTTGGTTGAAACCATTTTATAATAAAACAGCTACCTCTGTGGAAGCTAAAAGCAAACCAAAAGGAAAAGGGAACTTTCTCTGAACCCTTTATATTGATTTGAATGTAACACAACGAAATAATAGTACTTCAGAGGGTATTGCAATATCAATGGTCTCATAGGCTCCAGTAATACTTGCAGGAGTTCCGGCCTATCCTACAGGAACGTGCTAATCAAAGCACTAAAAATTAGCGATTTTTGAGAAATTTTGGTAGTGTATACCTCCAGAGCAATAACTTTTATGGGTGATTTTACGAAAAAGGGAAATTTTCTGTCACGGGCATTTCTTCAAACTACTACTAGAAAGAATCACCTCATTTTTATTTTGTTTGGTAGTAACCGTCACAAAGTAGGTATGCCATGTATAACAGTTTGCAAATATAACACAAAACATACGGAAAAAATTAATTGTTACCCAATTTCTCAACACCGTGGGCTGTCACAGACTACAGTTGACTGATTTTAATCAATAAATTACAACTGAAGTCGCAAATCAAACATCATTTAATGGTAACTAGCAGCGTTCACCCCGCTTCGCTGCGGTCACCCCGGAACGCAATAAACTTTGTTACTTAGATAATTTTTACTTTTTCGCTTTCAAGTGATATGATAAAAACCATAGAAGATTGCACTAATGTTAACATTATATCGCCTGTCATTTATGTTAACCCGCCCCCTTCGCTGCGGTCACCCCAACCCGCCCCGCTTCGCTGCGGTCATCCCGGAACGCAATAAACTTTGTTACTTAGATAATTTTTACTTTTTCGCTTTCAAGTGATTTATAGCGCCTGTCAGTTATGTTAACCCGCCGAGTCACAGGGTCATGCGGGTTGCATATAAATACGTTTATTTTTATACCTATGATGAACTAATAACAAAGGATTTGTACGTATGGACACCTGAATGGTCAATTATCTCAAGACACTGGTAATTGAAAATTAAAGTGATATGATAAAAAACATCTAGGGTCCACATCCTAACAACCCCCCAAAAATGAAAGAAATCGGTTCAGCCGTATTAGCGTGATGAGCGGACAAAGGATTTTTTGTACGTATTGACACCTGATTGGTCAATTATCTCAAGACACTGGTAATTGAAAATTAAAGTGATATGATAAAAACCATCTAGGGTCCAAATCCTAACAACCCCCCAAAAATGAAAGAAATCGGTTCAGCCGTATTAGCGTGATGAGCGGACAAAGGATTTTGTGCGTTCTCTTTTATATATATAGATTAAATGGAAGAGAATACTTCAATGTTTCGGTTTTGTGGAAAGTAAACCTTTATAACGATTATTTTGGAAAGCTTGACTATGCTTCGTTTCTGTCACCTCTATTTCGTCTCAACTCCATGGCAATAGAAAAAATTATCATTGCTCTCAACAGATAGCATGGTCGTCCACATTGGCAACACCCACAAGAAGACAAGGCAGACATGTTTGACTGAAGAACAGAAAAAGTTGTGTGCATGTGTTAAAAGCTATAGGAAAAATATTTTTGTGTATGGAAAGCAGGTGCGTATATTAATTGATACTCAACACCATGGTATTTATTACTGAGTGTATTTGTATGGTATATACCTTCTTTCCCTTGAGGAACCTAAACCTTAACGTAGAAAATTCGTACACAATCACTCATATGTACTGGTTAAAAAGTGGGCCGGTAAAGATAAATTATATTCGATTTTCTCAACTCCATGTCCATCTGAAAACTAAGGAATCCACGGTGTTGAGACAAGTTCACGGAGTTGATAATCCTATAGTGTTTGTTATGCTTATGCTCTTCCAAATATTTGTTCTTTCAATATATTGATAGAAATAAAGCTCGTTTATGGTCTAGTGACTAGTATGCTCGCCTTTCGTGCGTGGTTCTGGGTTTGTTTCCCGGTGGAAGCTCAAAAATTAATGGTGTTTACTTCGCACAGTGAGGCAATTGAAAAACTCATTTGAGTAGAGATGTACTGAAACCTGATCGCGCAGACCATCACAACGGCCGTAGGAGCCGAAACGCTGAGCACGTGTCATTCACACTCAAAGGCTGGCTGGTGGGTCCTAGCCCATTTAAGGAGTATTTCGCGGAAGTTCAGATTTGGGGCTGTCAGGTAGCTGGAGATAAAACTTCCGTCAAGTCAAGATGGATGGTATCTGTTTTTAACCTATTGACGTCTTAATCTTATGATCAGCTTTTTTTTTTTTTTTTTTTTTTTTTTTTTTTTTTTTTTTTTTTAAGGGATTGTTGAAGAGTCTGAGGGCAATGTACAGACAGTCAATTTTATGACGCGGATCAGGAGGAATTTCTCCTGGCCTACTAAACCTGACGTTTAAAAAGCGTTGGCAGTTGTCATTCTGTGTAGACTAGAACAGCCCTTCCCTGTTTCCTCAAGACATTTCCTTCATTGGAGTGGAAAATGAGGGCTACTTAACAAAGAACATCGAATTATCCAAAGAAAACAGAAATGATGAGTGCCTTACACTGTCATTTAGTGTGCATTATACAGGGCGTTTCAAAACAATACCGACAACGTTTGGGAGGTGATTCCTAACACCAAGATAAGATAAAAAGTATAGACCAATCTGGGTGCACAAATGCTTCCTTTCGCAGTTATAGGCTACTGAAAACATGAAAAAAAAATGAACTTTAAAGGTCCATAGCATAAAACTATGGGACCTACCGTAATCGGGTCAGACTTCACTTAGGAACTAATATGTGCGCTATCCAAATATCCATGTTTCAGAATCTTAGGGTACTTCCACAACAACTTTTATAGAAGTAGTTGGTGAGTATTTCAGATTATACGCCCGTAGCCAAACTCTCTCTATAAAAATTGCTTCGTTAGTACCTCAGGATTCTGAAACATATTTTTGGATAGTGCACATATTAGTTCCTAAGTGAAGTCGTTACCCGACTACGGCAGGTCTCATATTTTTGGAGCTATGGACCTTTAAAGTTCATTTTTTTTTTTCATGTTTTCGGCAGCCTATAACTCCGAAAGGAAGCATTTGTGCACCCAGGTTGTCTATACTTTTAGTCTTATCTTGGTGTCAGCAATCAGCTCCCAAACGATGTGTGTATTGTTTTGAAACATCTTGTATATATACCAAATATACAAATACACTTACCAAATGTTAAAAAAGTATTGCACTTTCGACGTGTTGACTTGATCACACAGAGAAGACAGACGGTTTACATAAGCTCAGAAAACAAATGAAGTAGACAATAGACAGGTTTAGTGACTACTTCCTTTGTTTCGTAAGCTTATGTGAAACGTCTGTCCTCTCCATATGATAGTCAACATATTGAAAGCTGAGTAATTTTTCAATATTCGATAAGTGTATGTGTATTTCTTTTTTTCTTATTTACGTCACACACACACACACACACATACACACACACACACACACACACACACACACACACACTCACACTCAATTTTGGAACCTTCATTAGATATATTTTCATATGTTTGCAGCATTTTCTGGAGTATTTTTGTATAACAAATTACGTGTCATCTAGTTTGTTAGAATTTTATTCAACATAAGGAGAATAATTCTAACACAAAAATTTTTATTGTCCTATTTAAGAGATTCTTGCTTTAAAAATATTCAGTGTAATATTGTTTTAGTTTTTATTTATACCGGTATATGTTAAAATTACATAATACAGTAGTTAACTTTCGCATAGAATACATTTAAAGATCTCAAGAAGAAGTAGTCAGCAAATTAGCAGGCTAAAACTCTTTTATTTCAAAAAATTAAAACAATGTTTCCTCATATAAATTAATGGGCTGAATAACAATTATGGTGCAAGTTATCAACATTCATAAGAGCTACTCTTGTTTATTGGGATTTAAAGAAGCTACAATTAAATAATACATAATTATTTCGCTCGACTTTTCTATGAACGCACAGCTGCATTAGTTGCTAGTAAATAAATTTCCGACTTCGCAAGGTCAAGTAATTTCCTTACTCTATGATCTCACACATAAAAAAAGCTTGGATCATGGAAGTTGTTACTAAAACAACAAAAACAAGTACCTGCCTCAAACAAATACTATTCTCCGATAAAAACCATGAAAAAGTCTGTTCTCTATCGAAAGGTGTTTGAGGTCTTCTGGTCAATAAAATGACGGCTCAGACCTCAAGAATGTGCTTTTTTTTTTGTTTCATTTTTCATTTGCAATTCTGCACATGGAATGAGTTTCCTTTTTTTTTTTTTTTTTTTTTTTTTTTGACTAAAGCAAATGAGTCCACGTGAGTGTAAAGTGAACGCGGGCTCGCATTCAATTTAACTCGCTCTCGCTCGGGCTCACGTTCACTTCTCTCAACTGAACTTGCATTCACTCGGGCTCGCGCTCACTTCCCTCAACTGGGCTCTAGGGATGGCCGGATCCGGATCTCGAATCTCGGATCTGGATCTGGATTTCGGATCTGGGTCCGGATTTCGAATCTCGGATCTGGGTTCGAAATTCGGATCTGGATCCGAAATCCGGATCTCAGATCTTGATTCTTATCCAAACCCACATCCCACTCAAATTGTGATAAACTTGAATATAAAAAATTCGCCGAAATAATTTCACGAAGCTCTGACAGTGAAGAAGAAAACAAAAAATTAAGACGAATATTGACAAGTCTATTTGTCTCCTTCATCTGCACTAAATATCAAATGCTTGCCTTACTAAAAAATAATCTGATTTGATCCGGATGAGAGTTCGAATGTCGAATCTAGGTCCACCCGGTTGCAGGACCGAGATGAAATACACACATATTTATATTTGAAATCGGAATACAAAACTCGAATATTTACAATTCCTCAATACACCTATTTCATTGACAGTTAAGAAAACATAAACAGTTAAGACAAGTATTCACTAGTGTTTACGTATATTTATCTTGCTTAGTCTGCTCAAAATGTCAAATGTATACCTTACAATTAGATTTAATAATTATTTAGTAAATCGCAATATGAGCGCCGAGAATAAACGATGAATTTTGGTGCCCCTTATCTAGATTTGAAATTTCGGATTCATACATAGAATCAGGCTGAAAGATAAATATTTGAGATCTGGAAACCGAAACAAGTGCTATAAGTAAAAAAGTTTGTAAACAGAACGCTGCAGCCTAGTTGTTGCGCACCTAATCTTACATTTCCCCACTCCCTTCTCCGCGACGATGATGTTTTGCAGTGTTGCAATCTGGAGGGAGCGGAATGGTCTGAGGATTTTCTACGACATTTGAGTATAAATGCTGTATATTGACTGCACTAAATTTTTAATGCATTTTAATATTTTCTCTTTGAATATTAAATGAATTAAGTATGATTAGGGGTACTCCTTACCAACGTAATATATGAATTAAAAGGTGGAAAAGTTCGCAATGAATCTTAATGAAAAATAAATAAATAAATAAATGATAACAGAAATCACCTTCTAAATGTTTTCCATTTCTCCTTCAGTTTCACTCTCCCACTCATCTGAGTCTGTATCGGCCGATGAATCTGAGTCTGAATCGGTTTCACCAAATCTAGTATCAGTTCATCTACACACTCATCCATAGAGTTCGAGACGGGTTCTGTCAGTTCAGTCCGTCTCTTTCAAAGTAAGAGTCTTCAATTTTTTTCACGTGTTCACAACATTTTACCCATTTCTGTGGTGAATATTCATTAAATAAAATTCCCAGTAATTCTTTCTTTGCATCAAGTGAATCGGAAATGCATTGCCTTGCTTTGCTCCTGATTCCATCCCCCCTCCACACACACACAAGTTCAATAGGATTTAAGTCTGCGTGGTAAGGTGGAAGTCTTATTATAGTGTGCCCCGCGTTTATAAATTTCTTGGCAATCGCGTATTGTTTCACATAAGGTACAGTTTGAATTCTTAAGAAAAGTTGTCTTTTGTTCATTCTCCACAATGTATTTACTCTATTCTCTGCTTCAATTTCGGTTTCGTTTATAGGTTTGTCTGTCGTTGATAGCCACTGTATCATGGCGCATGTTGTAGTGTATCATGTAAGTGAAGACATAGATAGTCTTTTATTGATTTGAACATTGTGATAACTGGCATTATCAACGACAACAACGCTGTTTTCGGGAAGATTAGGAAGTAGTTTTTCATCGATCCATTTTGAAAAATTTCTACTGTTCATGTCATCATGATAATCTCCACTTTTTTACTTAGATTTGAACATTAATAGAGCATTATCAACAAACTCAAATTCCCCTCCTGCATGGGCAATAATAAGACGTGGCCCTTTTCCAACAGTTTCTGTTACACCTATTTCATTCTTACTTTGCCAACACGCCGGTACTGAATGTGATGCGTGAATGTAGGTTTCATCTCAGGCCGGGCCTGTGAATTAATAATGTGAGGCCCGACTCGAGTTAGAAATATGTTTTAGCATTTAGGCTCGACCCAAGGGCGCTGATTTCTCTGTAAAGTTGGGGAGGGGGGCATTCAGATGCAGAAGGTATATACATGAGGATTTTAAGACAAATTGCATTCAAATTATGCCAAATATTGTATATTCATAAATACAATAGGGGGCCCACATGTCCTTTGGGGCCTTGAACGTATAACTAGGGTGATAATTAAATCAAATATTTTAATTGTAACTATGCCAAATATTTTGATCCGCACTTCTGGAAGAGGAATTAGCTGAAATAAAAGAAATCGTTGAACAAAGTTTTCTCTATTAGTCATCAGTTGTTATAGTTTTTTTTTTTTTTTTTTTGGCACAAGTTGTATCTTCGGCCTTGGAAGTTGAATAATTATTCATTCTTACTCAGAAGGATGGGGGGCGCAAAATGTTAAACATTATAACACTTGAGACATAGTTTGTACTAACAATAGATTGATAGCAGCTTATTTGTTGTCTTATATTGACAAAAATACTTTTGTCAACTCGTCTCATTGAAGTAAGACAAAAATATTTCCCTTTCACAAAGATGCGCCCCCCGTTCTGTCTTCGCCCCTGGTTCAGTGTCGTAATGTTCTAGTAGGCTCGGCTGTCAGTTCAGTCTTTAATGTGGAATCCAGAAAATTAAGCCATTCGCCTTTTGGTATCTCTTCGTCATAAAGCTTAATAACGAACATACGCGAATATACTACCGTGGAATACTAAGAGCTATCACCGGAACGCATTTTCAAAAGCGGGATTAAATGAAATGGACCACTGATATGAGAATTACGAGTCGATACTGTAACGCTACACGGTAATATTTGTCATTTATTTAGCAGGTGATATTTGTTGTAGCATAAGTTTGCTGAGTTAGTATCACTGGTATTTTCAAGGCCAGATCAGTGGATGGAAGAGTAGTGGGGAGGGTGGTGGAATACGAAGTGCTCCGCAGCGATCTGCGCATCTTGGTACTATAACTCGACAAGTTTCAAACCAAGATCGTAGCCGTTTGTACCTAGGTAATGCGAGCGTAAGGCACTTGCACTAATTCCGCATGTGCTTTGGGGAACACGAGCAGGGTTGAAAAAAAAAACGTTTTTTTTAAAAAAAAATTAAAAAGAACGTTTTTTATGTTTAAAACATGTTTTCTTTTGTTTAAAACGTTTTTAACGCTTAAAACAAAGTACTTTGTTTTAAACAAAAAAAAAAAGTTTAAAATGTTTATTTAGTTTAAAACAATAATCTAAATAGTCATATATATTACAGTTTTACACTCTTAGGTATTGCTTGCCATCTATATTCAACCGCTAGATCAAATTTCGGGAACTTCCCTAATCTCGATCCTCTCAAATGTTCAATTCCGGAGAAAGAAATCGGGATTTTCCCGATCTCCGTTCACAGAATATGTAGTTTAGTTTCTTTGTGTTACGTTCTACTGGTCGTCTGCAGTCTTAATCTTTAAACGCCCATTAACGCAACTGCTGTGCCAGGGTTTTAAACCTCAAAGGCTCAGTCTTAAACCTCAAATTAAGGCTGGAAGATAGTTTTGGTACCAATTTATTCCTGAAAGATGCAGCTTTGCTGATGTGCATTTTATGTATGTGGGAGGAGGGTAAATATCGTGTTTTTCTGTTTTTTTTTTTCCAACAGTTTTTTTGGGGCCATTCCCCCTCTTGGGGGATAGATTCATAAAAATTGTTACGTAAAACAATGAAGTAGGCTACTAAATCGTAATATCGTGTATTTGTACTTCTTGCTTATATGGGGTAGCAGGGAGGGGGCAAAGTTAGGCAATTTTTGGAGTTTAAGTTTTTAGACGTAAATTACATTTATTTTTACAACAAACATCAATAGCTCAGTCCTTAATTAAGCTAGAAAGATGATTTGGTGGCAAAGTATTTTTGAGGGATGAAGCTTTCCATCAGTTGCATTTTATGGATATAGGGGGTACATATGTACGGCCGAGAGAGGGAGGATGAAGATTTTTTTTTTAATTTTTCATCATTTTTTTCATCAGGTTTCGGCGGGTATTCCTCCCCCTTTGTGGTACATCCATAAAAATTGGTATGTGAAGCAATGAAGCAGTCCCCTACATGATAGTAACCTGTATGTGTAATTGTTGTTTATAGAGGAAGAGGGGGTCAAATTTGGTTAATTTACATTTATTTTCGAGACGGTGCCATATAACACAAGATATATTTCACTGAAGTGATCTAGAGGCATAAGTCTTGTTCGTATACATGATGTGTGCAGCTAAAATGATTTGAATATGGATGTGGTACTATAGTGGGGGAGAGGAGAGAATGTCTAATTCAATGAATGTTTTTCTACGCATATTAGTTTAGGCTGTCGTAGTGAAAGGACGTGTTTGTGCGAAGTTCCAGGGAGCAGTGAACCGTGACAACATGGGGATCGAAATTCAAGCCTGGCGTGTGAGAATAGGAATGTGGTGTGGTCGAGTGTGTATCAAATATCCGAAAACTCAGTGTGACCAACCTTGTTTGTCTCCTATGTACTTCATGGGAATTGTGATTGCTGTGTTGCTAGTAATTGGTGGGGTGGAACTGAATCCTGGACCAGCTACAATAGATGATGTGTTATCCAAGCTTGAGGACATGGACAGTAAAATAATATCATTGTGCTCAACCACCTGTGACCTGGGTAAAAAAATAGAGAACTTGACTGGTGAATTAAGTGCTATCAAGAATGAAAATAAGGAACTTAAGCGACAGTTGGAGGAGACAAAGAAGTTGATTGATAAGCTTGAGGACCACTCCCGCCGCAATAATCTTGTTTTCTACAATATTGCGGAAGGGGAGAAAGAAAGATGGGAGGAAACAGAGGAATTGATAAGGGAATTCGTTGAGGAGAAACTGCAAATTGAACTTAATCCGATGGACATTGAAAGATCACATAGATTGGGCAGGGGGAGGGATAGACCCATAATAGTGAAATTTGCGAATTACAAAAGAAAGGAAGAAATACTAAGAAGTGCTTATCGTGCCAAGGGAACGCCTGTCAGAATAGGAGAGGACTTTTGCTATGCTACTCGTGCCATTAGGAAGGAACTAAACACTCACCGGATCGAAGCAGTGTCGAGGGGTCAGAAAGCACGACTTCAGTATAATAAGCTGTACATCGATGGGAATCCTTTCCGGCTAGAAGATCTTAAGAAAAATAGTAACAACCAGATGTCTTCGAAAGTGCAGTATGGTAGTGAAACTAGTGCTAACGAGAAGGAGTCGGCAACAATGCAAGGTAATCTTCCCTCTGTTTGGGCTCCAGTCGGACAAACAGCAGCGGCAAAGGTGAATGAAAAGGAATATCCTGTCCTTCGACAAACAAGAAGAAGAGGAGGAGCACGACCTCAGGGGACTTTTCGAAATTGACAGGAAACGTTCAATGACCCTCAAGGTAAGACTTTGAAAACTGAATGCTCTAATGTGTTTGAAAGTGGTAAAAAAATAGAACATTTACGTATGTGCTATATGAATGTGCGATCTCTTAGAAAGAAGGCGACTGAGTTTTATCCTAATATTTTATCAAATGACTATGACATAGTAGCATTAACAGAAACTTGGTTAAATAACAGGTTTTTTGATCATGAGTTTTTTGATATTCGATATTCTGTTTATCGGAAAGATAGAGATAGTGCATGCAATAAAACACGTGGGGGAGGCGTGCTACTGACATTTAAGAACATAGAAGTGATTCAGGTTACCTATACCAATCTGAACATGGATGGTATTCTTGTGAAAGTAAAAATTAATTCAAAGGCTGTTTACATTTGCGTTGTGTATATTGAACCGGACTCCAGTATCTCTCAATATGATTACTTCTTTCAATTTATTGAAGGCAATTGTGAAGTAGGCAGCACTATTCTCATAGTGGGGGATATGAACTGTTCTCAAATAAATGGAACGCAATTTTCTTTTCTTAACTTGACAGGCAAATATCAGCATTTATATAATTTCCTATTGTATTATGATCTAACATCCCTTAATAATGTGTGCAACAGCTTAGGACGAACGTTGGACCTCGTGCTCACAAACCTTGAGAATGTTACTGTAGAAAGAGAGCTTCATCCTCTCGTAAAAGAGGACATGCACCATCCGTGCCTTCTCATAAATATATTGTGTAAAAGGGCAATAAAATCGAAATCCCATAAAAATATTTTAGGTTTCAACTTTCGAAAGGGAAATTTTTTGCGACTTTCCAAAGATCTACATGAAATTAACTGGTTAAGTCTGGGAACTTACCGGGATGTAAATAGAATGGTGGACCAATTATACGAAATAATTTATGACGCTTTTCGCAAAAGTATTCCCTTGAGAAAAAAGTCCACAAAAATTTTTCCATGTTAGTTTACAAGTAGTATAATAGAAAAAATAAAAAAAGAAATCGTACCACCGTGCTTTTTGGCTGAGGGGAAAGGGGAATTGTCAATATCATTATAATGAATTTTGTAAATTGCGGAAGGAAGTGAAACAGGAAATAGCAAGAGAGTATAAATTATTTATTTTAGAAACGGAAATTAACATACAGGAAGACCCAAAACAATTTTGGAACTATATTAAGAGTAAAACGCGACATCTCTCTTCTGGACCACTGTTGTACCAAGGACGTAGCCTGAGCAAAAATGATGAGATTGCAAATGCTTTCGCACACCATTTTCAGTCTATATATAGACTAGCGTCGTCAACTCACGATACCGGTAGTAGTCATTCATTTGGTGATAACATTGATAATAATACTATGTTAGGCTCTTTTTTTTTATATCGGAGATAACCATTGAAGAGATTGAAAGGGCAATCAGAAAATTAAAATCTAATAAATCAATGGGAAATGACAACATTCCTCCATATATTGTTAAAGCATGTATTGATATTTTCAAATATCCTCTAAGTATAATATTTAATTTTGCAATAAAAAACAATGTTTTTCCTGACAAATGGAAGCACTCAATAGTTTGCCCAATTCCAAAATCAGTAAAGAAAAACAATATTGAAAACTTTCGGCCTGTTGCAATTTTACCCGTATTTGCCAAGATATTTGAAAGTATCCTATATGTTCGAATACTAAATCACGTGCGCCCTGTAATCTCGATATATCAACATGGATTCTTACAAAGTAGATCGACAGTTACAAATTTAGGTATTATTACAGACTATATAGCTTCTTCTTTGGACAACAATGGTCAAGTAGATGTTATATATACTGATTTCAGTAAGGCTTTTGACACCGTACAACATGATGTTTTACTACATAAATTTAGTCCAGCGATGGTCAATTTCTTTTCCTCTTATTTACATAAGCGTAAACAGTCCGTTATCTGTAAAGAATTTCTTTCTACAAGAAATCGACATGATTTCAGGAGTTCCGCAGGGATCGAACTTGGGACCTCTTCTCTTTTTACTTTTTATCAATGATCTTCCGAGTTGCATTACAAATTCAGAAAAACTACTGTTTGCAGACGATCTCAAAATATATGCCAAAATCAAAACACAAGAAGACTGTTATTTATTACAACAAGACCTAAATAAGGTAATGAATTGGTGTAAGGTAAACAAACTTCAGATGAATGTAGATAAATGTGTGTCTGTGACGTTCAGTAGAAAAGAGTTTCCTTGCGAATATTCGTATTTCATTGGTGGGACAAATTTAAATAAATCGAACTCAGTGAAAGATTTGGGAGTAATATTTGATCATAGGTTAACATTCAACCAACATGTAGATAAAATAACTAATGAAGCCTACAGGAACCTCGGATTCGTAATTCGAATGAGTAATGAACTTATAAATGAGATGACGTTGAAGACTCTACTTTTCGTATGTTAGGGCTAAATTAGAATATGCATCAGTTATCTGGAATCCATACTTAAAATCTGAATGCCAGAAAGTTGAGCAATTGCAAAGTAAATTCTTGAGATATTTTACCTTCAAAAAGACCGGTCTTTATCCAAAATTTGAACACTATACCAATCTTATTGACAATTTTAAATTCAGGACGTTAGAACAAAGAAGAACACTAACTGACTTAATTTTTCTCTTTCGACTTCTGCATAATAAAATTGACTGTCCAGCGCTGTTACAAAATCTATTTATTCAAGCCCCGTCCCTCAAAACGCGTGCAAAAAATAATAACATATTCTTTTGCCGGAAAGCAAGAACAAATATACTGTATATGTCACCTACTTGGAGAATTAGTGCTGCTTACAATGCAATAAGTAAAGAGAATGTGTTTTTGGATATATTCAGTAACAAAGAGCGTCACTTCAGGAACCAAGTTTTGGAAATCCTATGATTCATGGCTATTTGTACACTTAATGTATTTTATTTGTCTTGTCGTGTTATTATGTATTTGTTTATGTATGTATTTAAACTTATGTATCATCATTACTCTTACTGGTTAACTGGACATAAACACTAATGTTAACCTTCTGTAACTGGAGTTTTATACTCTGTTGAGGGTACAAATAAATAAATAAATAAATATTTTTTAAAATATTTCCTACATAAAACGAATTCATTACGCAATGGCAGCAATAGCTACCATTTCTTATATTACTGTCACAAGTATGTGGCCTACACATTAGCATCATTTTGTCAGCGTAGGGTGGCTGCAAGGGTTGCCAGGGCCCAGCAAAGTCAATATTTTCATATTTTTAATGATTTTTTTATGTCTGTTCTTTTTCTACGAATACGGCGGGAATTTCACGAATGTTACCTCGTTGGAATTTGTGGTTTATAAGCTTTCCAATGGTGTATAACTCATGACTCTGTAATAATTAGGGGGGTCACCAGAGCCCGAACGTAAGAGTCTACCATTTTGTTAAAATCCCTGGCGGATGTCTAGAGTTAATTGTGTTGTTATGCCGTAGACACTAATCATTATTAGCTACCCATGTTGCAGATAGAGATGTATCTTGAAAACTGTTTAGTTAAAATATGTCATTTGCTCCTTGTAGGCTACTCATTGCTCTTTTCTATGAGTTGTATTGTATTTGCCAGAGCATTTCTTCTAGCTTATGATGTGAGAACTGTTCATTATTATGGAAATGATAGTGATCAAAAAATACCCAAGTTTTGAATTTGTGAATTTGGATCTTAGAATAGTGTATAGTGTGTTTAACCTCCGTTATTCTTGGAAATTAAGAAATGTTCAAATACTTCACTTGAATTTCTGTTGGTTTAGTTATGCGCACACTGATGTGCAGAATTTCGTTCAGTAATTGTTGTTATAATAAGAATATAACTCTGCTTGTGATTTACTCCATGCACAAATCCTGCGGAGGATGAGTTGTTTGTTAGAAAATTAAATTAGCTTCTTCAGTCTGATATTTGAGTTGTTTTAAACATGTCCAACCAGCATCGAAAAAAAACACGTTTAAAACAATTTGTTTTAAACATATCAACCCTGAACACGAGAAACTAAAAACAGATAAATATTCTTTTTCAGGGGCAAGTCGCGCTTGAACATGACTTTTCATGTGTGTTGTGTTCAAATACGAAAACTGTAATGGCAACTTGTTTGAAATAAATCCCTTTTCTTTTTTAGCAGTAAAGTTAGGTACTTTCATATTGAATAAAAATTAGCAAAGCATATTTCACTGATTAGGGTGCTGGTTCTTATGGAAGCTTTCACACTGAACCGAAGATTTTCTCATGTAGGTATCGGATTGCCACAATTCCCTTGCTGAAGGACGTGGCTTATCAGGAGGTCGGCCAAGATTCTTTTGGACTTAGCCTGTAGACTGCTTCTGGTCTCAATTATTCTCATATAACAAGACTAACCACATATAAAGTTGGTTCGAAATGATTTAAATTATCACTAATTAACCTTAAGGGGATAATCGCGATTTAAATATTCGTAAATCAGAAGAAATGTAAAAGTTAAGCGTTAAAATAAATTCGATAATTCCTAATGCAACCTAATGATAGCAATAAAACTCCTTATGTAACATTTTCAAAGCTAAGATTAACAGTTATGTTGTTGAAGACGGTTTATGACAACATAGAATATTACAAATCCAATTATCATAAGTAGTACCTCTGACAGCCCGGCATTTCACATCATCATCGCCCTTCATCCTGACAAGTGGGCAATTCACTTACCCACAATGACTTTTCAGTCGTTCCAGTGACATCAATATCTCAGTTTGGGTTTGGGATCATGCTTCGGTGAACCTTGACTATCACCAGCTATCAGCAGCTATTAGAGAATCAGAACTTATTTATGTATTAGATAATGTGTGTAACTATAGCTTTTCGTCTATAGAAGACGGAGAGCGTGCTTTCGGTGCCCGTGGTCATGGGTTCAATTTCCGGAGAGGCACTCAACAATTTCGATGTTGACCCAGCATCGTGAGGACAATTAGGGTGTTATCTTAAGTAAGACGTATCGGACTGCTGTCTAGAAAGCCGGCATTAGGGACTTCGGGTATCGATGCTTTGACTACACATCCCCACTTTCAACGTAAGCCTGCTGGTAGGAACCAAAGGACTGTCGTGCCAAGAATTTAGTTTGTTTTAATTATCATAACTGCCTTCTTTATTATTAAATTTTATCCAATATTTTCTTTTCAACTAGTTTGCGAAACTCAGAGCTAGCTACTTGTTTTCTCTTTAATTCATGTTCATAGTTAGCACAACTAATCACTAAGGAAAAACAATCTTTTCAATAAAATTCGCCTTGTGTCTTTCGTAGCTCTAACTTTAGTTATTTTTATTTATTTATTTATTTTTTTAAAGTTGAAGGGCGGTTTATCATTTTCCCGTCGCTTTCCCTATTTTTTTCTAGTTTTACCTATGTTTCTTTGCATGGTCATTGCGCCTATACGCACGTGCGTAGTGTGTTCGTTTACAAAAGCGGTCCATTTTCCAGCCACTATAGAAAGTAAGAGTGCACTGTATCAGAGAAATATTAATTGACGTTTGTAAGTGAATATATCTGTGACGAAGCCATAATTACTCAGTTTTTGCATTGTACAAGGATAAATCAAAAAGTAAGGTGAAATTTCCTGTCAAATCCATAGTATTGTGTGTAGCTAATTAATTCTTTTCCATGTTACAGGTAATCTGGTAATAGAAGCGTGACGGCTTGTACAACATTCTATGTCCACCCGTCTGATGCTGAGAGCAACTCAAAGATGGCGCAACGACTAGAACATTACACCAAGGAGGAAGTGCGTGGTGTCATTCGTTTTTTCTGGGCCAAGGGAACAAAATCATGAGATATTCATCGAGAATTGGTGCAGGTCTACCATAAGAGATATTCAATTCATTGGCAATGTCCTGCAACCGCACTCTTCTCTCTTCACGAATCATGGCATCGACGACAGCCACATTCGTGTCGGTGATGGACGTTGATGGTCTGCCACTTCTGCCATCATCTGTGACAGTACTCCTACCACTTGCAAATGCGTTACACCACACGTACACTTGTTTCAGCGACATAACACTATCTCCGTAGACCTGCACCAATTCTTGATGAATATCACATGGTTTTGTTCCCTTGGCCCAGAAAAAACGAATGACACCGCGCACTTCCTCCTTGGTGTAATGTTCCACTCGTTACGCCATCTTTGAGTTGCTCTCAGCACCAGACGGGTGGACATAGAATGTTGTACAAGCCGTCACACTTCTATTACCAGATTACCTGTAACATCGAAAAGAATTAATTAGCTACACACAATACTATAGGTTTGACAGGCAATTTCACCTTACTTTTCGATTTATCCTTGTACATAGTTTCCTCATCCTCATTAATCGCTTCACCCCCGCTTCCTGAATTCCAGTTCTAGTATTCTTTCTTGATGGGGGATTGATATCTCATGTAGGCTTATTAACTATAATATCAGCAATAAAGAAAGTACGGTTTAGTTTGCACTAATTTCAAAACATTGCGTTAATTAAATAATAATAATAATACGGAGCGAGCTCAGGCTACTTGTTAGGATTCTTGCTTCGCAATTGGATAATAACGGGTTCGAATTCGGAGACCAGCCATCCTGACTGAGGATTTTCTAGGGTTGTTCCTCAGTTATACTGGGCAGATGCTAGGTTAGTACCTTGATCTAAGGCTCTGGAGACCTTCCTTCCATTTCTTTTCCAATGTTTTCATCTGTTGATTACTACAGTGTAAAGTGGCCTCTGAGGATGTATCTGGTAGCTTATAGTAAATAAACAATAACGACGTAATATATCTTCACGAAACGTGTGGGTTAATTTAACTATAGCCTTACAGTCCCAATAGATAGCTAAAGTTTTAATATCAATTTCCTGACTTTTAAATACTATTTTCATATTGTTTCAGCTTTGTTTTCTCATGTATGTTCCTACCGAGAATTGAACCTGAGATCACATGAACAAATGCGAATAAGTTAAATATTTTTGAACACTTTAATATACAAAACACAAAACGCTTTAATGATACGATGCATGGATATGTTTTGGTTACGTCCTGCAATATATGATTAAAGAAACCTGGAGGGTGAAGAAGAAAGAAAAAACAACAACAACAGAAATCTCTTTTATATTTACTCCTTCAACAAACTCCCGACCTCAGAAGGGCAAGCCATAAGTTAGGTAATAAAGTCATACAACGAACACAACCATATCGCTTTCCTGAAATTCTCGTGTGTATGTTTAAAAATCTACTGTTGTTCCACGCCAACCAGTCTATATTTTTTGTTGTATATACCTTCGAACTGAAAGATATTAATTATTACATTTGTTGATGGTTGGACTCTAGTGAGTCAGAAACTACTATTAATAAAGAGTTTGTTTTGTCTAGTAGTCGTGCGATTAGAAGAGCCTTATCTAAAAGATATTTCATTTGTATATGAGAAAAGAAGAAAGTTTATTTTCTAAGAATAAAACAAATATTTTTAATGTAAAGCTAACATTAAGTTTCGAAGAGGAGCTAAACAGAAGAATTTGTTACCATTTACATCAGGTTTCAGACAGTTCACTATACTCTGAAATGGGAAGAAATCAAACTTGGAAACATTTTACTAAAGAGACTTCGACAGAAAGTGCAACATGTAAATATTGCAAGGTTAAAATAAAATAAAGAACAAAGGTACAACAAACGTGTTATGAAAACATTTAAAAGCACAGCAACCTACTATATCAGTGAATCCGAAAAAAGTTTTGACGAATTTTAGATATTCAATTTTATCATCCCAATTTCAGATGTAGGTTTGGATGCGAATCAAGATCTGAGATTCGAATTTCGGATCTAGGTCCGGATCCGGCAAGATCCGAATCCGGATCTCACTGGATCCGGGATATCCGAATCCGAAAATTTTTGGCCATCCGTACTGGGCTCGCAATCACTTGGGTTCGCAGTCACTTCTCTGAACTGGGCTCGCGATCACTCGGGCTCGCACTCACTTCTCTCGATTGGGTTCGGTCTCACTGGGGCTCGCGCCCAATTATTGAGCCCGAGCCCGGTTGAGCGTGAGTGCCGAGCTCACGAGCGTCGGGCTCGCGAGTTTGTACACCTATGGTGCGAATTGACCGGGATTTTGCAAGGGGAGATAGATTGCGCTTCAGACGACAATATCATGGCAAATTATGACAGTTGTAGCCAGGAGCGTCATTTAGGGAGAGCAGGAGGGGCATTTGTCCCTCAAGAGTTCGGGGAATAAATATACTTTAATCGATTGTCTACTAATATACCAGTACAAAGCGTGAAAGTCTTATGTCGGTGGTGCTCTTGCCCCATTAAGCGAAATCTAAAATGACGCAGCTGGTTATAGCATACATCCAGTATTACCAAAGGGAATTTCTTCCTCATCCCCATCCACAGGTCGTCTTTCTTTACAAAAAGGAAGGTAAATAATATAAAAAATAATAAAGTATTTTAAAAATATAGGACATTATTGAATCGAATTCCGAATTATTTTTTAAAAATACGTATGGATTAAAA
Source organism: Thermobia domestica (assembly GCF_964235325.1). Lineage (NCBI taxonomy): Eukaryota > Metazoa > Arthropoda > Insecta > Zygentoma > Lepismatidae > Thermobia > Thermobia domestica. Next base: position 169,290,266 of record NC_137460.1, read on the forward strand.
ACAAACAAAAAAAAAATAATAATAATATTGAGAGGTAGAAAAAGGATTGAGGCTGTTTTAATATTTTCAACAGGCAACACTGTTTTGTTCTCTTCCAGCTCGCGTAATACCCGAAGTGTGTTGATTTAAGTGTTGATTGTGAAGGAGGAAGGTTGTTCCTCGAGTACTGACTTTGACGTAGCCATGCCTTCGCTCTTCATGGATTAAGTTGGTCGGTTATACGTGTCCGAATGCCTTGCTTTAAATTCTGATTTGTGTGCTTAAAGAAGACAACAAAAGTTTATAGTTTATCAGCAAAGTCAAGTACGAAAAGTAAATGCGATATTTTTGCTCTTTTCTTTTTTAAAAAAGAAAAAGAAGTGGAGTGAAAAGTGATAAATTGGTGCAGTCGAATGTTAGTGCAATTAGCCGTCTGGTTAAAGAAATATTGTTGGTAAATGAATGATATTATTAGTAAATTAATTAACTGGTCGGTTATTTGCCAATTGATCGAAGTAAATTCTATTACTCTACTTCGCATTTCTGTGTTATGCACAATTTATTACTCGTAAAAAGGCGTGATCTTAGGGAACGTGTGAGCTGTCTTGGAGGCTTAGAACTTGGCTAATTTTTGGGTTGCAGAAGTCAGTCATGGTCTTATTTCCACCCAGGAGGCGAGTCCAGGGTTATGATTAAGACGATTAACCGAAGACTGAAAGGTGAGCATTAGAACAATTTTCTGTGTGTAATTGTCAATATTCAGGGAAATTGTTATTCTAGCTGTCTGGTTGTGATTTAGTTTGTTTCCTCTAACTAGAAGAACGACCAATAATTCCTGTATTTCGAGATTTAAATCGTAATCCATCAACCCAATTATCCCTTTAATTAATGCTCAGCTCGATCCTAGTTGTTGTTTCAGCTAAAGAAGAAAGAGATAATTGTGTTGCAGTTAAAAATATTAATTAAATACTGAGTAAATGGTTATTATAATTATTCTTGATTTCTTATGTATTGTGTAGCGGGAACGATTCAAGCTCGCTGGATATAAAAGAATACGACTTAACCGTTGATTTTTTCTGGTGTTACTTCTAGTCGAGTAAATTTTGAATAAAGTTGTAATGAGATTATTAATCTGGAAGTTAAGGCAGGTGTAGGGACCCCCCCCCAAATACGAGTAATGAGATTATTAATCTGGAAGTTAAGGCAGGTGTAGGGACCCCCCCCCTCAAATACGAAATAGAATTTTTGATTTAATGTTATTTTGCTAATAGCTAGGATTAGAATTGGTTCCCTAGTTAGATTTGAGGAAGGTCGATTATTGCGCGCTATTGAGGAAGGTTGAGTAAGTTTGTTTATATTTTTTCTCTCTCCGGAAACTTTATAAGCGCGTTACAAGCACTGGAAGATTTGACAACTGGTTTGAACTTCTTATTGTTTCATGCATTATAAGCATATGATGAATTAATATTTTATCGCTATTGTATTGGTTAAAGCAAAAAACAAAAAAGTTCACTCGTGCGGGAGTTCAAGCCAGGACCCTTTGCACTTGGATCATAGATGCTCTGCCAGGCCTTCACTTGATAACTTTACGCGTCGTATCATATATGCGCGAGTAGGAATCTAAGACTTTTTCTTTACTATTTCTGGCTATTGTGCTGTCCCAGTTTCTAATATTAGCACTTTGAATTTGCACTACTACCTCGCGAAGGATGGACCCAAAGTTTATTTACCAAAGTCTGCTTCCCCTTGTAAAAAAATGGGTCACCTGGAGTCCGCTGGCGAACTTGGACATTATTTGGAGAATAATCAACTATGCCTAAATGAAAAAGTCAGTTGGAAATACACATGAGGAGAAGTTATGGGGATTGAAGTGCAGTTTAGTAACCAAACTCAATGAGGAACAAATGTTAATGTAGCCACAATCAGTCAGCATCAATTGAGAGCGCAACTAAACACTTCAGACACGTGTAAGGAATGGTTGATCCGTTGGGTTAAATAATCTGTTAATTACGTCTACAAACCTTATAAAAATGTTTTTGTAGTTTGCGCGCAACACATTCTGTGTTTTCAGTGACTTCCAATGCTAAACTTAAATCCGCTATTACTTCTTTCCTCGTGTTCACTTCCACCTGAAAAATTATACAGTGAAACCTCTCTAAAGCGAACAGCCATGGGAAATCCAAAATTGTCCGCTATAGAGAGGTGTCCGCCTTAGAGAGGTTTCAATATTTTCGTACGTAAACTAGTAAACAAGGTAATATGCAATTTTTAAAAAAATGTATGAATCGCGTATTCACGAATATTACGAAAATGTTCCTGTGCCTGCATTATCCCCCACCATCAAATATTCTATGTTCGAGACACAACATGGAAATAAGATGTTATAGTTTTCTGCACTTTACACTTACCACTACTTACTACGTTTTCGGTATGTTGCTTTAATTTGTAAATTAATTGCAGTCCATTAGTGCCTTTTTTTGAGACAATATGCGTATTCGCTAGCAAAAAATACCGAACTTTTCTTTTGCTTGATTAGAGATTCCAGCGGGACAGTAGAATGACGTGTCATCGCAAATGGCAGGCAACTGTCAATCACTTTTGCCTCTGAAACAGGTTGGGTGGGAGTGGAATGCAGGCAAAGGACATGAGAGCATTATTACACACAGACGCTCCGTCTGAGTTGCTGAACAGACAGTTAAGGAGACAAAATGTTGTCACAATGCAAGGGCACCGATTTTTCTGTAACTTTGGAGGGGGGCATTCATAAAAAATACATATAACAAGAGAAACTACATATAAAAATACAGGGGGCCCACATGAGCCGCCCCCAGGATCGGCGCCCTTGTCACAATGCTTTCGTGGTGACACATGTATGAATTACTAAAAATGCGCTTTTACTGTACTTTTCAACTTGTTCCTAGAGAAAGTGTCCGTAATACGGCGGTAAATAATGCCTATAAAAGACAGAAAAGGCTGTCCGTGTCCGTACTTGAATGTCCGCTTTAGAGAGGTTTGCTAATATGTTTTTTCCTATTATAGTGTTTGGGGATTACAAAATATGTCCGTTAAGGGAGGTGTCCTTTAGTAGAGGTTTCACTGGCATAGTTGACCATCCTCTAAATCGTATTGAATTTTTGTCAAGTTTCCAGTGGACGTCAGCCAACCATTTTCCTCCAAGTACTAAATGTATTCAAATATTCATTTCAAACGGTTCATTCGATTTCCGTGATGATCGAACAAATAATCACGATGTTACTTTTACATATTTACCGCGAATTTAGAACTTGCCTCCTCCCCCCCCCAAAAAAAAAGCAGATTTTTAACAACGGAAGATGGGCTCACATATTGTAAAATAAGGTATTTATATCCATCTCTTATAACCATGTTGGTTCCGGCGTCCCTCAGAGGGGACATATAATATGACGATATTCTTTCTGTACAACTTTAAAATCAAGACTGGCAACATTGAAAACTGTTTACAGGGCATAATCTATTTATGGATAATATATATACAGGGTGCTGCAAAACAACATCGACAACGTTTGGGAGGTGATTCCTGACGCCAAGATAAGGCAAAAAGTATACACCAAACTGGGTGCACATATGTTTCCTTTCCGATTTATAAGCTGCCGAAATCGTGAAAAAAATGAACTTAAAATGTCCATAGCTCCAAAACTATGGAACATACCGTAGTAGAGTCAAGACTTCACTTAGGATGTAATATGTGCGCTATCCAAAAATATGTTTCAGAATCTAGAGTTCTCACGCAATAATTTTTTTAAGAGGGAGTTTGGCTACATACATATAATTTGAAGTATTCATCAACTACCTCTATCAAAAATTTTGCGGAGGTACCGCAGGATTCTGAAACATGGATATTTGGATAGGGCACGTACAAGTTCCGAAGTCTTGTCCCGACTACGGTAAGTCCCGTAGATTTGAAGCTATAAGACTTTAAAGTTCAGTTTTTCATGTTTTCGGCAGCCTATAACACCGAAAGGAAGCATTTGTGCACCCAAGTTGGTCTCTACTTTTTGTCTTATGGTGTCAGGAATCACCTCCGAAACGTTGTTGGTGTTGTTTTGAAACACCCTGAATAGAATACAAATTCCGTGTGGGGACACATTGTATTAAAATCTGTAAAATCACCCCAGACATTAGGCAAAAGTTACAAAATAGTGAGGATCGGACAGAAGTGTACGGGCGACCAGGGCGTATCACCTGCGTACGTCCCTACAACTAGCTAGATGTTAATATGTTCGTTGCGGTAGTGTAGAACTGAGTTTGGATCTCAGTGCTATACAAGTCACCGTGTCTCTCGTTGAAGCGCACAGAAACGAAGTATCGCACGAGCCACCTGTGACTCGTAACGCAGCGAATGTGTTTTAAACGAAGGTTTTCCAGTCAAATTTCATGTAGAAAGTAGGCCTGCTGAACTCACAAGAGCCCTAAGAAAAATTACGTTTTTAAGTTTTACGTTCAATGGTTATGCCGACTAAGCTAAAGGAGACATCGATGACGGGAACGAAAGAAATAGTGGAATGAAGAAAGTTGAAAGAAACAGAACCCCGAGAAAGCGTACACACACGGCGTTTCTCCAGCACAATGATCACTGGGTGAGAGCTCGGATAGATGCAGGGACACTCCAGACCTGAGCGGGCCACGACCTAAATAACCATAAAGGAAGCGCTTATCATTTTGGAACAGGGTAAGCCATTAAATTCACAAAACTTCAATAATAATAATAATAATAATAATAATGGTATTAAAGTTTTTTAAAGTTGCCTTAAAATTAAGCAAAACTTACCGAAAAATCGGAATTTTGGGGAAGGGGTCTGGACCTCCAGAACACACCTCTGCAACTACCCAAATTTTAAACGAAAGGTTCCACTAAAATTTCATGTAGAAAGTATTCTACTGTATGTTTTAAGGAAAATAACTGCAATAAAAATAACTGAATATCACTGAAAAGTAAGGTATATAATAAAGTAACTTTTAGGATATGCAGAAGTATTTATAAAAGCTTTGCTACAACAATACGTACACAGACCATAATTTTATAAGCTCAAATATACAAAGTAACAAAATAGCGTTTAAGATTCAGTCTACAGAGCAATTGATACTTAAAGAATAGACATACACTGTTTCGAGAATCAAGATAAGACGAGAAAAGTTTACGATACTTTTCGTCTCGTCTCGTTTCTCATGTCTAAAGCAAGAAGATAATTTGAGTTAGCCTTGTCCCATATCGAAAGCAAAATGTACGGTCTCGGTTTTGTTTGAGACACGAGATAAAAAATTCCTCTTCTTGTGGGCAACACTAAACAAAACCGAAATGTTCTTGCCAAAAGTCACGTTTCTGCTTGTAATGGTATGACCTGAGCGATAATAAGCTCTAACTTTTAATCTTCTACGAGATAATAATACACCTGAAGGTTATTATTATTATCATTATACCTGAAGATTTGGCAGTTCAAGTATTGTAACATCCGAGCATTCAAAATCTGAAAGTAAAAAGTGTGATCGCCGAGCAATGGTCAGCAAAAATTTCTAAAGTAAAAGAAACACTTTCCCTTCGTGGATCCGATCCGACGACCTTTAGATTACAGGCCGAGCGCCTTGACTACTGAACCACGATCACTGCACAGTAAAAGATACGTCCTTAGTGTGTTAACATTAGGTTTGTTTGCCTCCGGTTAAAAGTTCTATGTTATTTTCTTTTGTATCGAAAGTTCTTTCGTATTTCTTTTATAATAATTTAAGTCAATAATCTTTGGATAGTTTCTGTTAATAACTTCACTTATTCTTAAACCTTTGTGGTTCTCAGTTTTGTTTCTTATCCACACTTAATTACAGATATAACATATTTAATTCTCATAGTCTGCGTTTGGTCCCCATTACATGGTCAAGGACATATCCGCCACTAAACAAACCTTTGTTCGACGTGGTATTGAAACACAAGGATTACCTGGTGAGCTCCAAATTTAAATGACCGAATTGATGCCTTCTGCTTGTGGTTCTTTTTTTAACAAGCATTAGAAAAAAGGAATCATAAGATAGCCGCAGCGGAGGTTCGAACCCAAGACACCTAATGATTATTTACTCTTCAAGTACGTTATTTACTCACCCAACAACACAGAGAAAATTCTGTAACAAACATAATATCTCGGAGAAGTTGTAAGTTAATACTTTTTTTGTGTTAACGTTAAGTGCTAAGTATGAAGATTTGTTCTGATTTTTTTTACAGCTTGTCTAAACTGCAACATTAAATGTAAATAACTAATTTATTCATATCTGCTAATTGAATAGCTTTGTTAAACATAATTAAATTACGAAGTGCATGCGTATTGGATGGACTGATTGTTCATAACATAGATTCCAGGAAGGGTTAAACAATGTAGACCCGCAACAAAAATCTTTTTGACATAATGTAGTATTTCATGACACAAGACGCTTCTTTTAGATTTCAGCGTAATTAATTAACTACCTACCAAGATACAAGGTTTCTATGGTAGAAAAGAAATATTGTGTCACATTCAAGATTTCTTCAAAAGGGTTGTCATAACCGAGACTTGGCTACTTAAGCCGTCATTCAGCAAACCGAAAGTTTCTGTTTCTTTCTTTTTCTTTTCTTTTTTTCTTTTTTTGTAAATCAATGTTTTGATTCCATGCCTTCTCCCTCCGACTATTATTTCATGACTGAACTAAGTTGGAAGACTTCGGCAGTAGTGAAAGAATAGTCGGTGTTATAGGCACTAGGTTAGAAATCCGGGGGTCATGAGTTCAAATCTACTCAAAGTCAACTTAATACTTTTAAATTTAATTTGTTCTTGCAGGGTGTATGATGACTTCTTTTTTGCTCCAAGTTCTCCATCTAGAGATGAGATGCAAGAATCATGCACATGTTAACCGAGAGAGAGTGGGGATATCTCCAATTAAAATATGATCCGAAACATTCATCGATATTCATATTTCATTGTCTTAATTCATTTTTATACATTCTTCTTTACGAAATTACAGTTCTCGATTACTTACAATATAGCAAGAGATAGTGAATGGTATATTACGGCGTATTACAAGAGAGAACTCTTATTCTTTTGATATCGCATATACTTCTAATAAATACATGCTTGTATCATTAATTGGAGGTTGGTACACAAACTCATGTTATGTGCACAAAATATGACTATTTGTCATATCTAAAACCATTGCATCAGTAACATGTGTGTTACTGATGCAATGGTTTTCGCAAATTGAACTGACACGCTGCACATCTTGTTTTTACGTTCGTAGGTTGTCTTTCTGTTTTCTTTTTCTTTTTCCTTTTTATTTTCTTCTGTTTCATTTTCCAAACACACTGGAAACCAGTAATACAACACCAAAAAATATTCTTGTCAGCTTTAAATGTGTAAATGAAAAATAATAATAATAATACATTTTTTAAAAATAAAAGCTAGGATGGTTTCGCTGATAAAAAATATTCTCACGAAACAAAGATGGAAGTCAAAATACCTCGACCTAATATTTTTTCATGTTTTAGTAGAGATACTAAAACTGATAACTAACTAAACTGAAGGTAACGTTGAAACGAATAATGTGAAACATTCGGAGATTCAAAATGTTATAACCTGTAAAATGAAATTAATGTTTGACCAACATTGATTTTTCCTTGGTATATCTAAGGTTAAATAAAATTTCTGTGTAACTCTCTCATGATATCAATCGTACTGTAAATACTAAACTGTATATTCTAAACGATTTTTCATTCGTCGCAGAGGTATGGACATTTTCTATTTTTTTAAAGTCTGCTACACTGACTGACATGTTTTGAACAAACTAGTGCATTTTAGAACGCCTTATGTATTTCTCAACCAGCGACTGTTAAGAGTATTGTTGGTTGTCTAACTTTGCAGGATATGAAAATTGGAAGTGTGAATGCAGTTTTGTTCGTGTGCATACATTTCATTAATAAGATTAAATAGTTTCTTCTTTGTTGCTATTCCAAGATTCTTAATCACTTCCGCTGGTATTTGATCTATTCCTGGAGCTTTATCATGTTGCATTTTCTGCAAAGCATCGTCAAATTCACACTGTAAAATTGGTGGTCCTAATTCATTTTCATCGACGTCTTCTTCCTTCTCTAGCTCTTCTTCGTTCACTGTCTTCTCTGTAGATTTCTTCAATATATTCCTTCCATCTTTTTGTTATCTGCTCCTCTTCTATTAGTGTTGTTCCGTTCTTGTCTATGATAATGTCTGTGCGTTTCTTTTTCTCACCGAACAGTTTTCTATTTCTAACCTTTCTATATGCCGTTTCTGTATTGCCTTTTACTATATTTTCTTCGATTTCTTTCCACAAGTTGTTTATCCAGTTTTTTCTGGCCTTCTTTACTTCTCTTTTGATGTGATTTCTGCACCTTCTGTATTCCTCTTCTTTGTTTATTATCTTGAACTGTCTTCTTTGCTCCATCATTTCCAATACTACTGCTGTTATCCAGGGTTTATATTGGGTTCTTGTTTCTCTTCCTATATACTCATCGGCAGCTTTTATAGTTCTTGCTTTCATGGCTTCCCATTTCGAGTCGATGTCATCACCTGCTAAAGCTACCTTAGACGTCTTTTTGTCTGTCGCATTTGCAAATTCCCTTTTCGTGTTTTCCTCTCTTCTTAGCTTGATTGTGTTCCATCTTTTGTTTAGTGCTATCACTCGTTCCTCTTTAGTCGGAGTTCGCTCTTCATCAAAACTAAACTATGGTCAACGTCTGCTCTTGGATAACTCTTACTGTTCTTCACTTGATTTCTAAATGCTTGTCGGACCAGTATATAGTCTATTTGATATCTTTCTTTGTCTATTGGTCTTGTCCATTTGTATCTTCTTAGTGCTTGTTCGAATAGAATATTCGTTACAGGAAGATTATGGCTTTTGCAGAACTCAACTAATCGTGCATCTCTCGCATTCCTTTATCCTAGGCCGAAATTCCCAGATACATTCTCTTCTTTGCCTTCTTCGACTACTGCGTTCCAGTCACCTATGATTAAATTATCCTGGTCTTGAACTTGCATCAATACTTCTTCTATTTGCTCATAGGTTTCTTCTACTTCATCTGTGTAGCTTGATGTGGGCATATATACTTGGATTATCGTCATATTCCTCGGTTCGGTTGCTATCTTCAACATTACCATCCTTTTATTGTATCTCCAGCTGCCTATAGCTTTCTGTCCTGTTCTCTTATTCAAGACAAAACCGACTCCTGCTGTACCGTTTACAGCTCCTGAGTAAGTCATTCGAAGTTCCCGTTCTCATGTCTCCTCCATCAGGCCACCTAACTTCGCTGATTCCCAAGATATCTATCTTCAAGCGTTCCATTTCTCTCTTCAGATTTTCCAGTTTTCCACACTGTAACAGCGATCGCACATTCCACGTACCTATCCTGCAGCAGGGGTTTCGTTTGATGACCGAGGAGGCCCTGCTGTGTTTCCTTCCACTGCTGAGGAGACCCTCTGTGAAACAGTGGTGTCGTATTCCCTAATATTACATTTTCTTATTTCTCTTTTCATGTTGTTTTATAGGGACTGGATAAAGTGGTGGTGTCCCAGGTCCTTCCACCTAGCAGTGAAACAACCATAGAGGACATCCTGTCCCTGCCTGTTTTTGTCCTCATCTGAGCCTTGCCGATGTCAATAATCTTCAGCCTCAGTGTGGTAACGGTAGAGCTGCTGCCCGCTACCATAATATCTTCGTCTGACTCCTTCCTACCCCTAAAGACCTGTCCTTCATGGGAAGCTCTCTGATAGCGAAGCTATGTCCGGCATAACTCTCGGGATCACTAGAGCACGCAAGCCCCCCATCGCGGCAGGTTTCCTAAATGTTCATTATAATATTTCATATGATAATTCCTTATAATGTTCCATATGCTGAACACAGGGAGAAAGTTAATTTTAGTAAGTCCTAAACATAAGAAGGTAAGGAGGAGAAGTAGTTACAAAAGTGGGAAAAGGTGTTCATTTTAGTAAAGCATTATCTCAGTAAGAAAAGTTAAATACAAGATGTGTCCAGAAAAGGAGTTGGAGGTATGCAAGTATATACAAGGTATGTCCAAAAAGGAAGGAGGATGGATGTATATACAGGGTGTGTTTAAAAAAAGCTTTCCCATGTTCATCTCTAAGGGTTCTAGAAGATTCTACGATCTATTCTACGTGTTCTTTACTACATAAGGAGGTCACCCAATGTAGGCCACGTACGTACGTGAGTAACAATAGTCATAAACGTGTATCATAATACCCTGAAGGGTGTAACAGTACTTTCTGCCATTTTGGACATTTTTTTTTTTTGTTTCTTTCTACTACAGCCTCAATGCTGAAGATGCTTTCTCCCAAAAATTTTGACGGAGTGGTATGGGATAAACTTAAATGTGAGGTAGCTGCACTGGGATACTCTTTGGTAAAAAGAAACAATGAGCCTCGTAAAAGGAAACAATTCGAATACATTCACGACTCTGCACATCAAATGTTCAGAATATGGTATACTAGACGCTGGCTACTTCTGTGCTAGAGTAAAGATACCTGGGCTTTAGAAGTTATAAATTCATCGCAAATTTCCACTTGGAAACGCGAAAAACGTATGTTCTAGAGTAGGGTTTCTCTCAACCTAGATGCCACGAGAGGGTTTCATGGGGATCGCGAAGATAAGCAAAAGAGAAAAATATAATTAGAATCTAATACTGGAAAATATTTTTAAATATTATTTTGAATTTTGTTCTGATAGGCATATTTTTATACATACTGTTAAGAACAACAAAAATAGGTCTACTAAACATTTTCAACGGGTGCATAGTTGTTTAAAAATCAATGTAAATGAAAGAGGTACGATATGAAACTAATGATAACTCCTATTGAAATACCAGAAAAATACAAATGCAACAAAACCTGCATGTTGAAATAGCTACAATTAAAATTGGAATCTAATGAGATATCCGTGTTGCATTTGTTTCAAATATTTGTTGCGTTTGTTGACAAATCAACAATGGACAGATTATTCTGTCGGCAATAAAAGGGATTGCTTTTGTTTAGGATCCTTTGTTGTTCTTTGCAGAACTGTACAGGTATGTATGTGAACGAATAGTTGTTTCTTTCCAGCAAGCTGCCCACAATGAAGGTAGATTTTTGGTGTGGAATTTTATTTGTTTTCTAAATTTTAAATGTAAACCAAGTTGTTTTTAGCAGTTGTTGGTGATACTGAACACATACACAACAATGTACCAAATTCACAACAATATGAAGTAACTCAAAGTTGCAGCCTTTCGAAAATTAAAATACTCTAACTTTTTTTTAACAACTGTACAAGTTTTTTAAAACTAAAATTAGAAATCACTTTTATTTTGTTTATCATATGAATCAAAATTAACCCTTTTAAATTATGATGTCACAACACCTGTGCCATGGCGTCGACCTTAGGAATTTGCTTTATAAGTCTCTAGTAAAGCTTTTTAGACCGGGTTTTTTTTTTTTTTTTTTTTTTGCATTCATTCAAATATGGAAGCATCATAGAACATATTTTATGGGCATTTTGCAGCATCGCATGCTCTGTCTGGGGGCTGTGACGTCACAAACATGGACGATGGGTTTAAAAAAAGGGTATATTTGAGAATTTTTTTCAAAAAATCCCTGACACATTACTATTTACCCTAGAATCATGGTTTGTATATCGTTGGTTTCATTATAAGACAGGCTTTCGAAATGTATCACTCAAATTTTCCTATGGTGTACCAGAAGCGGGAAAATTTTGTACGAAATGGAAAAAGGGGATTTTTTAAGAAAAAAATTCATTTTTCCCCATTTTTCTCTTCACAGGTACACGATAGCGAAATTTGAGTGGTACCATTTGAAAGGCTGCCTTACGCTGAAGAAAATGAGGTATAAATCATGTTGCTAGAGTCAACAGACGTGTGTCAAAAAATCTCGATTTCTTTATTTTTTTCATCTTTTACACATTTTTAGTCAATTACTTTAGTAAAGTATCTACAGTATTATCACTATTTATTCTAAAGTCATGATACGTACCTCGTTTTCTTTGGCATGAACCAGTCTTTCAAACGGTATCACTCGCATGTCTCTATCATGTACCATAGTGGAGAAAATTCGCGAGAAAGGGAAATTTTTGTCAAAAAATCCTTTTTTCTTCGATTTTGGGCCCCCCTGGCTATGGTACATGCTAGAGACATGCGAGTGGTATCGTTTAAAAGACTGGTTTTGGCCAAACAAAACGGTGTATCAATCATGTCTCTACGATAATTAGGGATGAGCCAGGAAATTTTTATATAAAAATGGGTTATCCATTTCTCACATAGGGGAAAGCTGATACTGTTTGCACATGGGGCAATATTTTTTCCTCTTTTATTTTTCAAGATATAACATTGAAATTTTGTACAGTTATTACACATAGTATGTAGTATGTTTGAGATTTTTTGGGGCTCTGTGGGTTGACACAGGGGCCGGCCAGAGGGCCCGAAATAGGGGAAAAGGGATTTTTTGACAAAAATTTCCCTTTTCGCGAATTTTCTCCATTATGGTACATGCTATAGACATGCAAGTGGTACCGTTTGAAAGACTGGTTCATGGCAAAGGAAACGAGGTACAATTCATGTTCCCACAATGCACAGTCTTGATGATGATGATGATGATAGTATAGAAATTCACTAAAAAGGTATTATCAAGGGAAAATATGTAAATCGGCTGTAGCATCAAAGCTATTCATCCCAGGGCCACTCTTTGTATCTCATTCTCTTCACCATAAAGCAAAGTTTTTTTTTTTTTTTTTTTTTTTTTAGTAGCATTCGCATGATCGTATCCTATACCAAAGGAAAGATATTCCCGATAAAAAAGGGATTTTTAAAAAAGAAAATCCCTTTTTCCCACTTTGAGCGAAAATTTCCCGCATTTGGTACACTTTAGGGAACTTTTACGGAAACACTGCTTTACTAGAAACAAAACGGGGTATGAACCATGATCCTACGATAAATAGTCTTGACGTAATAGATGATTGAGTGAAAGTCTACAAAATACCTCAAAAAAGCCATAATTTAAAAGGGTTATGGAAGTTACGAAGTTTTAAAAATTTTCATTTGGCCACCATTTTAAAACAATATAACGGATCGGATTCGATATTTGTAATATGAATGAACTGACCAAATTTGGTTTTATTCCATTCGCTTTTAGGGAAGTTACTGTGCCCACTATATACAACTAATGGATTCTACTATTATAAAAGTAGATTTATATCGTGATCTCCGCAAGAGGTATATTACATATCCACACAAACTTATTAAAACCACAAATTTTAAGGGGGTTGCTGGCAAGAGAATGTGATAAATTGGGGGTCGTGATAGGAATTGGATTGAGAGCCACTGTTCTAGAATATATATTTTTCAGATTCAATAGATTGAAACAGAAATTTAAAAAAATCACGGAACACATTAAACACCACTTTCAGAATATTTCAGAAAACCTCCAACGAATGATGCTTTAGCTATCAAAGTTATAAATGTTTTTGGTATTGTGATACCATGAGTTAAAATATTCATTGGGCTGTTATCAAGGACAGGTAGCTACGATGCGATCTATGATAGTACATAGGAAGTAAATTCAAAACTCAATAGACCTTAAAGTTTAAATACGTCTTCCATGTTTCAAATTACTGAAGTCTACGACAATTCCATGACGTCGTTCGCAATGAATAATTTACATTTTTCTGACTACTACTCTGCTGTTAGAAACAGTCTTGAGATTAACCTACTATGAGTTGGTATCCAAATAGTTTCAACAGTGAAGTGTGTAATATGTCAACCATTTTACTTCAGACGAACTAATTTGATTAGTTTTTATCCTACTTACATTAAATAATATCACTTCTGCTATGTATATTTATTAAACTTACATAAACTTTAAATTATTTTTCAGCCGTCGAACAGATACTATGTCCAAAAGGTTAAGTGCCTACAATCTTGTGCTGGTGTTTTCTGTGGTCATTTTAGTCTTTTTCCTCAGTCAAAGGCTTTCAAATTCCAGTGTAGTGGAACGGACACCTCATATGGACATAGGAAGATCTATTCAGGTACCGAAAAGAATAAATAGATTTAAGAGGAAAATCATATGCATGTTACACTCATATGAAATATGTTTGGAGAATAGCTCTTGAAGTTTTTTTGTTTTCTTTCTCTTGCTGTACGAATGTTTGTTATACTTGTTGCTTTTTCAGAATCTTCTATTTTACGCTTTTTAAGTCTTGGTATTTTGTATAGCGTATTGCAAACTTTTCAATTAAGCACATGATGGTGCAAGTGTAGGAAAAGTGCAGCATATTTTTGTATGTACGCAGTCCTGAATGCTGAAATATCATCTACTGTGAAGTTGGTATTATTCTCGGTTTATGTGTTCTTCGGAACAAGAGGATTTCGATTACGTGTAAGCGGATAATATATATATATATTGTTTTTCATAGTGCACTTTATACTCTCATGAGAAATTCACGTAAACAAATTCAAACAATAAAAACATTTTGTCATTATTATTATTTTAACAATGCAATACAGAGCCCACATTTCAGTATTAAAGAACTGAAAAATTTATTTTTAGTTTTAATGTTACATGAATCGGTGCTTGAAAATGTCCTAGAATCTAGCTCAGACGACAGCTTTTAAGGTTTTTTTTTTTCCATTTATAAAGTGTGTAACGAAAAAAGGTTCAGTTCTCATTCGTTCGTTAGAAGCAATACACCAGGATGAGGTACATTTGCTCTCTTAAAACATGAAAAAATATTATCTATCTAACTGATGAAAACAAAGGAAATAAGATCAGGCTAGTGATAAGCTGTGGCATACAATTAAATTATTTAGAAATAGCTGAGGCAAAATACAACTGAAAGGACCTACTAAACAGTGTATTATTAGAAATGCGAGATTTTATTATTGTATTACAAAGTGATAGATGAAATAATTTTATTCAACTCTTTGCTTTATATATATATATATATATATATATATATATATATATATATATATATATATATGTGACATTGTCTGTTGAGAATGAAAACACCTTTACAGGAAACTTTTCGAGGACTTAGTCGCTATTAATAGAATGCATTAATCCGTGTATATTTTTAGTAGGTCGTTATTAATGTAATGGAATTTTCAATATATAATTTTAGTACAAACTCTGTTAAGTGATGTTTTTTCCCTTTTTCTTGTGTTAAAATCAGCGATAGTGCACTGCTGACACTGTTGTTCTTGTCTCACCAGGATGCGATACATTTGCTCAAGATAATTTAGAGTAAGGACATTCATAAGATAATTTTCGCACCTTTTTCGTATCAAAGTTGAGAGATACATTTTTGTTGTCCTCGTGCAGTTTTCTTGAAGAACAAATTCACGTCATTTTGGGAAGAACTTCATTCGCATTTGTTTTGTTTCTAGTAAGTTTTGTTGTTGTGATTATATTCTTTAGCATAATAAATCTTCCACTACTAGAAAGGAAAGTATTGCAAGTGACATATTTCAGTCGTGGTTCTTAATTACACAGTTATAAGTAGGTTTTACCTGTATCAAAATTTAGTGGCTGAATGACATATTTGTGTACGTGGATGTACTCCTAGTTCGAGTTTTTGTGTGAGGTCAAAAGTATTCATATTCACATTTATTATTATTATTATTATTATTATTATTATTATTATTATTATTATTATTATTATTATTATTATTAATAATAATAATAATAATAATAATAATAATAATAATAATAATAATAATTTCTTTTATCCAATAAGTTTACATTTTCCCATCTTTACAATCCAGTTTTTGTTGATTTTCGTTAATCGTTCAGATATGCATGAAAATTTTTGGTTTCGGATATTCACTAATACGGATCCACGGATGGCTAAATATACTGTATCTTATTCAAATAAGGAAGAACTGAATTAAAATTTGGGTTACGGATGTATGTTTTTGAGTTTGCGGCAGTCTTTCTCACTACATGGGTATAGAATACACAGAAGTTCCGTTTTTCAAAGAAAATTCTAGAGCTATTATAACGGGGAGGAAAAGAAAAAGACCCTGAAAAGTAATATTCGTTTAATAAACTCCAGTAGTTTCTAATAATTATTATAAAACAGCAGCTTTTTAAGTTATTTGAATAGGGTATGAATTACTGTTTTCTGATATAATGAAATACCAAGAAAAGGAACATAAATAATAAAATGGAATATAAAGAAAAATACGATAATACGAATCAAAATTATACCACAATAATAATTTATATTCACGCTAACTGATTTATTTATGCTGAAAATGCAATTGCTCTTCAAAAGCTTTTGTTGATTTAAACTCGGCTAATAACTATTTTCATCCCTTACTTCTCTAATTTAATTCTCTAAGCCTCTAATTATACACATATCGAATTCGTATTTCACTGTTAGAGATCACGTATTAAGGTAGTAGCAGTTTGTTCTTAGGATAGATTTTAGCTTCTGGTACGAGTTTGTTTAAGACAGTGCAAAATTGAAATCGTATGCAATCATAAAAGCTATATAATTTTATGTCTATCTATATATCTATATACTGTATATCTATATCTATCTATCTATCTATCTATCTATCTATCTATCTATCTATCTATCTATCTATCTATCTATCTATCTATCTATATATATATATATATATATATATATATATATATATATATAGAGAGAGAGAGAGAGAGAGAGAGAGAGAGAGAGAGGGAGATAGATAGATAGATAGATAATAGATATAGATATATCTTCAAAACAATTTACAAACTTGAAGAGAGTTGGTGGCTCTGCGGGATTGTTTTTCGTGATTAAACTTAGCAATATTGTTAGTTTAAGATTGAACAAAATATATCCAAGCGAATTCCATTTTTAAACACGATCTTTAATCATCTTGTATGTGTGACTTCGAACATTTTGAGTAGCAAAATCATCATCATCTTATTGATTTCCTTTTCAGATTCCACAGCGAGCGCCATATCATCTGCATACCATACACACCTAATCATTCTACCTCCTACTGAAATGCCGTCTTCATCATGTAGGCTCGTTTTCACTGTTTTCTAAATAGATATTAAATAACGTTGGCAAGAGACAGCTTCACTGTAGAACTCCGCTTCCATTTGCACTCTCCTCTGTCATTTCCTCCCCTATTCTATACTTGTTGATTCATATATGTTTCGTATGAGTCTTCGATCTTTCCATCCCATCCCATCCTTCCATAAAACCTCCAATAACAGTTTCCAATTCACGCGGTCAAAAACCTTTTCTAGATCAATAAATACCATATACACTTCTTTCCGTTTTCTATAAACCTTTCACCGATCACCCTTAATAATACCATTGCATCTCTTGTGCCCTTACCTCTCCTGAATCCGAATTGCCCCTCCCCAACTTTTTCAATTGTACTTCCATGCAATCTTCTGTTCAGAATTCCAAGCAAAATTTTTGCAGCACGAAATGTGATACTAATAGTTCTATAATTCTTACATCTATCTCGATTCGACTTCTTAGCCATCGGTATCACGATCATCTTCAAGAAATCTTTTGGCCACTCTCCTGTTTTACATATTTCATTGCAGACTTGGGACAGTTCTTTCTTGCCGTTGTCTCCTATATTTTTAATGAGTTCGATTGGCATATCCTGGTTGCCTTTCCATTCTAACCTCAGATATAGCTTTTTCAAATTTATTCCGAAGAATACTAAACCTTTATCATCCTCACGTACTTCATTTTCTACTTCGACATCTACGCCACACGGTCTATTCCTACTCTCATGTAAGTCCTCAACGTATTCTTTCCATCTTTCTAAGATTTTACTTCTCTCGCTGACTACCTTCCCATTCTTATTTTCTACTGCCATCGTAATACTCCCTTATTTCCTCCTAAGTTCCATTGATTTCACCTCCTTGTACATTTCCTCATATTGTCCAACTCTCTCTAATTCTTCTATGTCCTCGCATTTTCTTTTGTAAAACTTTTCCATTGCTCTGTGTGATTCCCTTCGCAACTTGTTTAACCTTCTCTTCTGTATCATCCAGTGTCCAAGTCTTCCTTTCTCTCATATTCTGCAACATCTGTTTGTAACTCATTGTTTCTTAGCCGTTTTGTGTTCCCGTTAACCTATTACTACTTCTGCAGCCTGCTGTATGTAAAAGTTTAATATGCTCCCACCCTCTGTTACCACCCGCACCTATCCTGTCCTCGTTTTAGTATTTTTCTTCGAATTTTTCAACGAAAAGATTTCTTTCTTCATCTTTTTTCAACTTTTCAGTATTCAACATCTTGTTGCCTACTTTTCTTCTGCCTACATTTTTTAGTTGAATATTCACCTCAGCCAGTACAAGGTTATGATCAGAGAAAATGTCAGCTCCGGGAAAGATCTTCGCGTTCTTCAAGCTATTGTAATACCTGTCCTGGATCATAACATAGTCTGTCTGATATCTTGGGCCGTCTGTTGGGAATTTCCATGTATATCATTTTCTCTTGAACCACGTGTTCCCAATTACTAATGAACTCTGTCTACAGAAATTCACCAGTCCGTCTTTCCTTTCAGTTCTTTCGCCCAAACCATATTTGTCTACGACACTATCTCCCTGTTTTTCTTCCACAGCTGCACTAAAATCCTCCATTACAATTACGCAAGCACCCTTCTTCTCCCTGCCTGTAATTTCTTTTTTGTCATGATTTTCCATTGCTATTTCAGTTGTATGCGAAGTCGTTGCTGCAGATGTCTCTATCACTATCTTCTTTTCCCCTTTAAGTCTTAACATCGTAACTCTATCATCAAGAAATTATGCTGTAGCAAAATAGATATTCTGAATTCGATTCTGTGGTGAACAAGAACGAAACTCATCACAACAAAATCTTGGAATTTTTTGTTCCGATCACTGTTCATGTGAACGTGCAGTAGGCCTCATAGTATACGTGGCTTTCCTCGGGATTGTTACTTTCTACTCTACCTTACTCTCATTTACCAATTTTTCAATAATCATTTACGTGCGTTTATCATGCGTCTCGTTTAGCGCAAAACACCGTTTATCATGTGAGATGTGAGAAGCTTTGAATTTCCAAAAGTCATAAATTACAATAAAAATTTCAGAACTACGTGTATGTTACATATCGTTCGACTTCTTTCAGATATACAACCTGCTTGTCTTCATTTTTTCCCCCTTCTTTCTTAAGTCCTCCATTTAGCATTTCACAATCTATACTTTTCCAAGAGAATTAATCTCTTACCTTGTTTTATCCAAGCCTTCTATCTTAGTTAACTTCGTCGTCAGAAAAGTAGTCTTAACGATTCAGTCCTTGTTTTTAACTACAAATAAAGCATATAAGAAAATGTAGAGATAATATGGAGATACTAGAATCACATTTCTAAACATTCTTTATCAACAATTGATGATGAATATACAATACTTTACAAAGAACAATTTTACAATATTTTCACTCAATAGCTTCCTCATGGCTTCGGCGCAGGATATGCGGCTTCGATTCCTGGTGGTTACTCTTGTGTTTCAGATCGCACATGCACATCCACGTCTCATATCCCTGGTGCTAAAAGGGACGCTAAACTCCAAAACATAATTCAGTAATTTGACTGAGCAGGAACTTGTCGCAAAAGCTAAAGAAGTCACAAGAGGCAAGAACAGACGGCTATGAACAGTAATAGCCATATAAAATGGACTTAACAATTTGTTTTCTTGTTCCTCAGAAATTGGACAGCATCTACATCAAAAGACTAGTGAGAAAGGGCATTCTGTAGCATAAATTGTACTAATAAAAGTTTAGAAAAAAGTTATATATTAGAAGAAAGAAAGAAGGAAGAGAATAAGCACACGGGAAAAATTAGGATCATAATTGCATGCTTCAGTATTTAAAAATATGTATTTCACTTGCAGAGTGTTCTCCCGCTTACCAAATTTATTTGTTTATTTTGTGTTTTACAGCCCAGTTGTTGATGTCGAAACGTGGATTTTGAAAATGAGATTATAATAAGCAAAAGCGATTTGATTTGAATTTGATTTGCTTTGGTTTGCTTTTAGCGTCCCTTTCAGTAACGAGGCTATGTGAGACGTAAATTTGCAGCTGAACGTGGGATCCGAACCACATGAGCTCCCACCGGGGACCGAACCCGGGTCTTTCACACCAAAAGCACGTACGCTAACCGCTTAGCCACGAGCGAGCTGTAAGCAGACTGCAATTAGATGAAATTAGTTAACCAACATCTCTTATGCAATTTCAATGACCTTGTAGTTCTATTTCTTTCTTTCATTTATTTCTTTTTGTTCATCTTGTAATTATTATTTTTTTTTTTATTACTACTCAATTCTGTATAGTAAATAATTTGAAATACGTGATGTTAATTCATGTTTCCATTTTACAAGTTGCAAATTTATTCTTTCTGTGAAAGTTCTGAAATCAAGTGATGATAAAATATATTAAAATAAGCAGTATGAGAAATTGACCACACTTCCAGATCTAGGGCGTTGTGTTCAGATAGAACATTGCTTAAAATTGTGCAGGACAAAAATTGTTAGGTATCGGGTGTATTGTTTTTATTAGATACAAAAAAGTGTAAGTCTCTAATACCGTATTGTTGTTCAATGGCAATTCAAATTTCTTATTTATTTATTGGCTCTGACTAGTTTTCTTACATGAGAAAAGTGGACAAACACCGTGTGCGTGGGTTTTCTCGGGGTTCTCCCGCTTCCTCCCACTTTCTTCATTCCACCGTTCCATTCATTTCACATCACCATCGTCTCCTTTAGCCTGGCAGGCATAACCTGGGGCGTAAAACTTAATTTCCTTTCATTTTTTACATGTGAAAAATTTTAATTTAAATTAATACGGAAAATTTAATCTTCATATCGTGGGGCATTGGAATTGGTGCACTTGATCAAAAGGTATTTTCCTGTGGCCATTGGCGTATATTGTAGCCTATCGGGCCTATCGACGGTAGCCTTAGAATGTTACAAAATAAAGTTAATATAAATAAACTAATTTATATTCATAATTTCATACTTTACTACCTTCTTCCAATGTTAAAAGTTTCTGCGAAATGTATGAATTTAGAAAACTCGACTTACTTTTTCCCGCATCCTGTCTCGCTTTCTTAGGGAATTTTTAATCTGGCAACGCAGTAGGAAACCGCCTGTAGTTACTGAACTGCAAGAAGAATCGTATAGTTATGAGCGCATTCCCTTTCCCTCCACTTTTGCCCGCAGCGTACGAACGGGCTAGCAGGTAACACCAGTTTCCTTTAGAGTAATAGATTTCTTGGGCGTGAGCGAAGGTACAGGTAAGTTATACGAGAATTACAACGCATTTTGTGGGTCTCCGGGAATTGTCTCGGACATCTTAAGCCCCGTTCTGTAGCGGTTTGCGTCAATGCAATGCAAATTTTTTGTTTTACAGTATTTTGCGATAGTTGGCATAATTATAATTATTTGTTTCATAATTTGCTCTTACAGTATTTTGCGAAGGCTCTTACAGACTAAGGCTACTTTGCTAATCTCGTATTTCAGCGTTCTTTATAACTCCCACACAGTGGTGCACCCACGGGGCTCCACGGGTCCGGACCCCCTCAAAACATCCCAACATATATTTGTATACTTTCTCAATAAAACTATCCTTGTTTTAACAGGGAAATGATTGATGTAGCATGAAAATTTGATCTTACATTTCATCTGTACTCTTTTTCTTATAAGGAGCCACGGAGGCTCAGTGATAAAGCGTTCACTAATGGTGCATGGGGGTATCTGGTTCGATCCCCGCTCACGTCAAGTGAACTTTATAGTGGACAAACACCGTGTGCGTGAATTTTCTCGGGGTTCTCCCGTTTTCTCCCACTTTGTTCATTCCGTCATTTCTTTCATTTCTGATCACCGTCCCCTTTAGCTTAGCAGGCATATCCGTGGGACGTAAAACTGCAAGATTTACTTTCATTTTTCTCTTTCTCATAAAAACAATCTAGTTCTATAACTTTCCCTCTGAAAATGTAGGTGGAAGTATTTTACAATTACTTATCGTCTTCTCGTGGACAGAATAATAAATATCCTTTCAATAATACATATGCGTAGTGGCTTGTAGTATTGACCTTCTAAAGCTTGGACTCCTCCTAACAAAAACTTCTGGGTGTAGAAATGTACAATATTTTTCCTGTGCTAACAATTAAGATATGTGTTTATAGTGAAGAGTAAATATTTTCATATTTATCTACTTGATAAAGAAAAAGTGTGTTGTCTTTCTATTTGGAAGACTGTATAATAATGTAGAAACTAAATTCCATTATTATTATTATTATTATTATTATTATTATTATTATTATTATTATTATTATTATTATTATTATTATTAATAATAATAATAATAATAATAATAATAATAATAATAATAATATTATTATTAATATTATTAATATTAATATTATTAATAATAATAATGTATAGGTGATATAAAGGCTAGTGATTAGTGGCCCAAACCATCAAACCAGTATACGCTACTGCCTGTGGCCATGAACTTAATATGAGTACTTATGTTAGTAGTCGTACTCAAGTTAATCCATTCAAGAGAAGGCAAAACAGATTATACATTTTTCTTACTTTCTCTGTCTAATGTCCCTAATGCGTTCTTCTAAGTTTCCTTCTTGCTTTTATTGGTGTTAATATGAAGAAATGTAGTGCTTATCATAAAGGGCTGAATTTCACTCATTTCCCTCTTTTTCTTCCTTTTTCTTTTTTCCTTAAGCAAGAATCGAGACTCTCGAGGCGTAGATCGTTGTCCATGAAATCCCAAACTAATTCCAGCATTGCCTTGTCCTTGTTGGTACCTATTGTCGAATAGAAAGACCTTTACCGAAATACTGAGTGGTGTCGTTGAAAAAAAAATCTCTTCAAAGTGAGGAAAATATTTAACTCGAAAGTTTGTACTGAAACTTAGATCAGTGACTCTATTTCTTTATTCTCATGTGAGAATGCTGGTAAAACTTGAACTTGAACGAACATTCTTGAAGACATGATAACTGTTTTGATTTATTTAAAAACATTCTGAGCATTTCTTGCCATAAACAGAGATTCAAGTTGTCCTATTTCATTGTATGATAATACAAAAGATCATACTTTTAAAAATAAATCCTACTTTTCAGTCAGAAATAAAGATGTGCAAGTAATATTTTCCTGGATTTTACGCTGCATTTTTGTTGAAACACAGCAGCTGAACTTAATCCGTATTGCTCAGAGGGTTAGAACTCAGTGGTCACTAATAATAATGAACTATCTCAGAGCTTCTCAAATAAAACCAAATGGATGTAAATGGATAGTACAGTGTGTGAAAGTTTCTCTTTTAAAAACTTTTAGCCAGTTGCATTTTCTAGTACGTGCGTTATTACCATTTTTGAAATTTTAAAAGCTGTTTCAGAAAGAGGTGCTACTGAAGAATGTATGTTCTTCGTGAAGAAGCTTGCACCATTGTTCGTTACATTATATCGTAAATATTGGTGAGTTTACTGAGGCTGATCCGTTTCCATCTAAACAAATTGAAGTTGTTGCTTTTCCTAAGTATTTCACTCCTCCTCTATTGATCATGCTCGATGTGATGGCCACCAGTATGGACCATTGCACATCACAGTTCCTGCTGTAGCAGCCTTCGTTGTATCTGTTCCAGCTGTATATTGTGTCACTTTTGCTTCTAGGCTTTCTAAAGGATATTTAGCATTTGAATCCGAGAAATGAAAAGAAACTTCGAGAAAGTCAAAAGCAAAGTAATCTTTGGGACTAGCATCTGGACTCTTAACGGTAATAGAGCAGAATAGCATGTATACCAGTTGCACCTGTCATGCATCAGAAGACGACCAACGATGTTTGGTCCGTGAAACTTGAAACTTTCATCTGGTGCAGTTCCACACCATACAATGCTTGTATTTGCTCTGTGCAAACTGGAAATAGGACATGTTCTTGGTAATAAGCACCATTTTATATATATATATATATATATATATATATATATATATATATATATATATATATATATATATATATCTACGAATCTTCAACTTTCCATTTGTAGCAAAAACCGTTGAGAACCATAAAGCCTTTCGAGAAACTGTCTTGCATTGACACACAAAGTTACATCAGTCTTTTTCATGAACCGGATTTTTTTCATTATCAGTTAGGTAGATCCTTGGTTGGCTCATTGTGGCAACGAGTTTCCATTTGTCATCAGCTAGGTGGTGGTGCTCATACAGACTTTGGGCCTTGTTCTTTCGCTCGTTAATATGCTGTGGTGTTAACGCATGAGCACTGGTTTGCTGACAGTTCGCAGCCTTGATCTGCGATGAAATGCCCAACTCAGTGTTGGTTGAGACACATCTACTAGTTTGATAACATCCCGTGGTAATGAATTCTCAGAGGCTGCCATATCCGTGATCTGGAGCATAGGTCTTGTGAGTTTCATTGATGGCTTGTTTGGTTGCGATTTCATTGATAATGGGAGGTGTGGACAAGATTGCTGTGGGGGGGGGGGCACGGTGGCTCAGTGGTAGAGCGTTCACCTCCGGTTCTTGGGGTCCTTGGTTCGATCCCAGCTCGCGCCGTGTGGACTTCGTGGTGGACAAACACCGTGCTCATTGGTTTTCTCGGGGTTCTCCCGTTTTCCTCCCACTTTCTTCATTCTACCATTTCTTCATTTCTCATCATCACCGTCTCCTTTAGCCTACCGGCATAACTGTGGGGCGTAAAACTAAAGATTTCATTTTCATTTTTCATTTTCAAGATTGCTGTGCATAACGTTTAGACAGTGGCAGCAAAAGATGACACTAGGAGAAAGGAGTAGTTTTCTTATTAGTAGAGATACTCTAAGAGGGTTTTAATGATAACGGCTGTAGAAAAGTAGGAATTTTTGATCAAAGAGTAGGAGTAAAAGACTACCAGTATACATCCTTTATGGATATACCTACATAACTACACTGATTTTAATAAGTGTTAAGTGGTTCCTTAATTTGTCTATTTATTATATTAGTTGTTATGTTTGCCATAATGTTATCAGTTTTGGCTGTTTCCATTTATGGAGCCATAAGGAACGTAAATGTGCTGTACCCCACTTTGAGAAATTTGAGAAATGCTTAGATGCATATATTTTGAATTTGCTTATTTGGTAGAATCTTTTAATCATATGAGTGAAGTAATGGCTGTAGAATACAATGTTTCACCTAAGTTAAATTGAAGCTGCTTTCCAGAATAGGACTTGTCAGTAACAGTTTTGAAAAGGCATCCTCTGTAGCCTTCTAATAAAACCTCATTTCATACAAGAAAAGGATATTGCGTTTCAATTTTCATATTTTCTATGACGTTCACGAAGCGACTTAGTTAACTCTTAGCAAGGATCCTAGCTTGTTCATGAAGTACATAAATTCGTGGATCCTCTTTCTGAAACAGCTTTAAAATTTTCTCGAATGGTAATGACTCCTAATGACGGATGTACTAAAAAATCAAATTTACTATATGTTCTCAAAGAGAATCTCTTATACAGTGCAGTATTCATTTATACCAATTGTTTTGTCGTAACTTCTAGTCTTGTTTGGAAAGCTCTTTAATAAAATATATTTTATTGCTGGCCACTGAATTATAACCCTTACAGCAGCGGGGATAAGGTCAGCCGCTGTGTTTCAGCAAAAATACACCGAAAATTCCATGAAAATCTTACTTGTATTTATTTGTAATTGAAAAGTACGTGAAGTAAGACTTATCTTTAAAAGTGTGGCTTTCCGTACTTTCCCACTAAAAAGTAAGAAAACTCACTCACTCAAAAAGTAAGAAAGTATACTCACTACTATATACTTAAATTTCTGTATACTCTGTAATTTTACTGCTATGTACACTTATGTCCAAAATTATTGTCGCATGTCTACAAATATGTTGTTGTAGTAATAAAATTTGATAACGAATTCGCCCGGTATTTGTTATAACGTTAGTATGTGTATAATCGGCAAAGACATGTATGTGGAAAATTTCATGTCAAAAGAGCTGTAAATAAGAACAATAAAACGAAAATAGAACTTTCTTGTCCATTTACCAACATTGTGTTTTACTCATTCTAATTTTCGTATTTATAATTCTTTTCCTATGAAATTTACCACAAATATACATTTTCCGATTATACACATAGTATCAGTATTAAAAGTATCCTGCAAAATCATTATCGAATTATTTTCTTACAAGAAGACAGTTATAGATATGCGACAATCATTTTGGACATGAGTATACCTATCTATCTATATACACTGGCCGTCATAAATTAAGCAACAAGTGAATACTCAGGTGTATAAAGTAAACGCATGCTGGTGAACAAACTTATTGAAATTAAAGAAGCACCTATCTTACGCCATATAGCAAGGAAAACTACCAAATAAAAGTACGCTCATGGAAAAAAGAATGATGCTGGACGTAGGTGGCACTGAAACTGGGAAACCTTGAAGTCGCAAAAGGATGGTTTGCTGATACTAGTAAGGGATATGATCATCGTGCATAGCAATACAGGATTCAAAACGTCGTCTTATGCAGGTAATGAGTGTTTGTACTAGCTTATTTGGTATCTGCATCCATTGTTGACAAAGAGCCCGTTGAAAATCTTGGAGAGTTCGTGGAGAGGGCACAAAGCTTGCAATGCGTCGCCATAGAGCATCCCACATGTATTCGATCGGGTTAAAGTCCGGGGATCTCGATGGCCACTCCATTCGTTGAATATGGTGTTGCTCCAAGTACTGATCGCCCAGTTGTGCTCTATGGGGACTAGCATTAAAGTCCTCTAGATTGAATCCCTGACCTCTAGCACGTGTGAAGGATACAATATGACGATTTAGAACATCATTCAAAGATGTCATTTTGCCACGCAGGTCATACAGATCAGTACCTACTCCAAGCGAAATGCCACCCCACACAAGCACACCTGGACTACCCTATCTATCCCTTTCAAGAATATTGGATCGATAATAACGGGTTCATGTTTCTCGCCAGACCAATCTGCGTCGAGAACTACTGTCCAGACAAAATCTAGACTCATCAGTAAAGAAAACTGACTGCCATTACTCCTGGGCCCAATTCACATGTGCTCTTGTCCAATGTAATCGCTGCCTCTTGTGACACCAGATAAGGGGTACACACACCACTGGTCTTCTGGCGTACAACCACCCTCTCATGTATTGCTCAAATGTACCGATAATTAGCAACATCCCCTATGTGTCGAAATATGTATACTAAGTTATGTATGCAACGCAGTATATGTATATAGATAAATAGATGTATAAATGAACCTTACACAAAATACATATTATATGTATTACTAGGTTGGTGCGAATGAAATGTTTATCCGAAATTTCTCGATTCCAAAGGCCAATAAAATTAATACTATAATACCTAGTTAATCAAAAGTGTCACTATCTGCAGCCATACACAGTTTTGTCATCGCTGAGCCAACGAATGTATTCTGTGACGAAAAAAATGTGGCCTGCGATGCGTCCGACCATCAGGTAAGATCTTTCGTCCCAAGAAGTGATTGAAATGTCGAAAGACATGGCAGTCAGTGCGAAAGATATCAAAAGAATAGGGTGGATGAAAAAGGGTATCATACTTCAAATCATAGTGTGTCTGCAACGTTGTTTGAGTGATATTGTCGCTTAACGTGAGGACACCATGTTTTATGAACATTTCTGGATGCTTGAGGGCAGTTACGATTCATTTCTTGGAGTTAAGATTTAACGATCCGCAGCGATGGTTTTGCCTCGACGAAAAAGGACATAATGGGCCGACTTACCATAGATCATCAAGGAATCATCATCATCTAGAAGTTTTGGAAACCGTCCTGGACTTCGATCAAGATCCAGCAGAGTGTCATGTCGATGTACGATTATTGTAGCAGATCCGGTTTTCATCAAAGGTAATAGTTCGGTGCAGGTTCGGATTATTCTTTACACTTCAGAGAACTTAACACCTCCAGACGGCACTTCTTACTAGCCGGTGTCAACTTATGTGGCATCCTTGAATCCAAGTTTTTTTTTCCCTCTTTACCGAATGCACAGAACCATCGAATGTCAGTGGCGTGATTTAACTTGATTTGTCTGCAATAGCACGAACACTTTTTCGACTATCCGTTTCCTCGGTGTTCCTGAGGAGCTCATCCAAACATAATTTGCTCGGTGCTACGGGGTTCCTTTTGCTGTGTTACCGGAACGAAAAATGACAAACCAACAGTGGTTGGTGCGTGCGTTCGCCATTCGTATTCCAAATGCACTACTAACGTTGTTTCTGGGTAGATTGTCTCAATTCATAAAAAAAAAAAAAAAAAAAAACTACTCGCAATCTCAAAGGTGCATTTCCATATGACTCTATTCAACAACACTGCCTCCCAACTGTCTACGTACCCCGCACTGTTTCTGGAAGTGTACAGAGTTTGTGCTGTTATACTCGTGACCTTAATCCGTCGTTGTGTTGTGTTGCTGAGGTGAATTTCTCATCAGACTTCAAAGTGGACATTTCGATCATACCAGTCTAATGCTGCTTCTCCCAAATAGTTATTTGTTATAGTGAATAATCTTAGAGTGACCATAAGAATCCGTACTATACCATACGTAAAATACTAGATTGCCAAAAGATCCCTCACATATCTGTCGCAAAATGCACAAAAATTCAAAATATGTGATAAGGAAGGATTTTCGTTTCCATTTGATCTGAGTTAGCATTTTACAGCATAGAAGTAATTATATAAATACTTAAGCATTATCTTATACCAGTGGTCACAGAGGTAAATATGATACACAAACCAGAGCTAGAAACCCACTTCCCAGCCTATAGCTGGTGTAGAACATAAGCTACCTGCTTTATTTCTTTTTAAACTTTTCTCTTAACTTTCCATTCTTTTGGGGTGATAGAAGGAAGAAAGGGAAAGAACGACACGCAACCTTCACTTCCAAAAGAGAACCGAAGTGAGGGGGAAAGATAAAACTTTCTGAAAAATCTTTCAAAATGGTTTTCCTTAAGTTTTTTTCGGTCTATTTCAGGAATTTTTACCTTAGTTTACAGTGTATTTTAATCAGCATTTATTTGTTCATATCGTTTCCCATTTTGAGTGAGAAACGCAGAAGCTAAAATAATCTGAAATCGTTATTTCTTTCTTTTTCCCAGTCAAGAATGTACTGTTTATTCAAGAGATCAACAGGTGTTTCACCAGACACTTTGTCTCCAGCGAATTGTTGATGAGACTCATAAGTAGCGTGGAAACCATAACATTTTGTGATTTCCAAAGCATAACTGGGCAGAACGCCAAAACACACAATAACACATTCAAAATTGCCAATTTATTATTGTTTTCCGAACTGTTTTCTGTGTATCGGTAACGTGAAACGTTTATCAACTTCGTACATTTTCTGTTGAAGTTGGAAATATTAATAGAAGTCTATGAACCGTGAGTGGACCCGCGTAGCATTGTTGCTAGTGCTGTCGCCTTCGGTGCGAGCGGTCCCGGCTTCGATTTCCGGTGGGGACAGTCGGTCGAAAAAGTATGAAAAGCTTTTTCAGGCTAGCCATCCTGAGAATTCTTCCTCATTCACACCAGACAAATGCTGGGGTGGTACTTAACTTATAGATCGCAGGCCGCTTCCTTCCTTCCTTCCCTTTACTCGGATAGTGTGCTTGCCGAGGGTCGTCATCCCTCATACGTGACGGACTAAATGACCATAGATGCTGAAAGCCCAGAAACCTAAAATCCTAAATCTTAAATCTATGAACCGTGAGAAATCTTCGTTGGATTTTTTCTCAAGAAGGCCACTACCAACACTAGGATTTTCCAGTTTATTGACAACGCTCAAAAGCAACGCTGAGAAACTTCGTATTTCTCAGGAATACAGCGTGCAACCGTTCCATCGATTATATAGAAGCATTGTTAAGGTCAATGTTTATGTAGGCGTGCTGCATACAGCGCAATAGTGTTCAGCGTTTCTCTTTTGTACAAGTAGCGTAGTAAATATGCGCTGAAACTGCGATTAATATTTTGCTTTGCAGAAAAATTTATTATTATTATTATTTAATGTTTGCTGATTGTAGTTATATGGAATGAAATCATTGTCGGGCTATGGAGACAATTGTAGTAGTCCAGCCATCCAGTTTTAAGTCGCTTGAAAAGCAGCAGCGTAGCGTAAGGGAACGCCGGTATGCCCGGCATCCCCTGTTAATAAGAAAAAATACGTATTTCATTGTATATAAATTGTTTGCTTGTAATTATCACAATTATTTCCACTGCAATCTTCTTAATGCACTGTCTCGCCTTACTTTGACAAGCGGAACCTACGCATGCACGTCACTCAGATGCACATTTTCTGTCTTTCCTCTTGTCGTATGCTATGTTCCTTGGGCAATCCAGGCTGCATTTTCGCCGATCCCAAGAGGTTCGTCCAATACATGGCTGAAATAGCACTCTTATTGACCACATACGGATGACGTCGTAAAGATTCAAGTTCAATTTGGAACTATGCGTGTTGCTTTCGTTTCTCTGTTTTGTATATGTGCGTGTTTAAAAACAGAGAGAGGAGATTATCAATATTATTATTTGTGAAATACATTGTTGATTTATGTTAACTTCTTACGCGGTACAAATAAATTATCCTTAAATAAGTCTTCGTCCAAATAAAAGTGTTATAAAACGCACTTCACATGAATGTTATTATTGACTGCAATTTTAACATTTTTATTAAATGACAGAGACAATATTAGCTGATGGTGCTCACAATGAATACACTGGCTTTTGCAGAAATCGTGCACTTTATGCAACACATTCTTTTGATTTCAAATTTACGTACAAAACTTGAGTTCCACTCAATTGATAGTGTAAAATTGAAAACGTCTTGGCCTTGTTACTTTTACCATGTACAAAAATGTTTCTAAGATTAACTTTACATTACACGCTCTAATTCCTCTATATTTGCATCCAAAAATAGGTCTGGTTTAGAAGTATTTTGCGGCGAATAAACGTTGTAATGTCGTTATTGGTAAGTTATGATCGATTCAATTGCACAAGAAATGCTTACCAACTTGAACTAAATGGCCATTATTAGCTAGCATTCTTTATGAAGCATAGCATTCTTTACCAACTGGAGTATACAAAATAAATTGGATTATATTTCGTTGGAGTTTAGCATCCCTTTCAACACCAAGGTTATAATGAGACATGGACCTACTGCTTCACGTGGAATCCGAACCACATGGGATTAAGCCGGGAATCGAATCCGGATCTCCTGGGCCAAAGACGCCCACATATAAATAAAATATGTGTGGCTGGTTGATTTAAGTGGAAGCAGAGAAATACACTTTTACAGGTCAAGAAAATAACTTATAGGTTCATGCCTCTACTCAAAAGAGGATCTTTCTATTCTTGTGGGCAGCAGCAAACTTATCAACAACTTCTTCAAGATCTAACGATTTAGCAATTTTCTTTAATATAAAGTAATCCTAAGTTTTTCAACCTATCATCAGTCATTGAATTGCCTATATGTCTTTAATGTTTTCAAACATGAGAGTGGCCTTTCACATGTAGCATTAGAAACTGATATAGTGACAGAGATTATATCTGGCTTGTAGGTTTCTGGGAATGCGTTTTTGTAGACGCAGAGCTCATCGAAATTCATCAAGAAATTAACTTTGATTTTCTCTCGTCTTCATACAACTTAATTGTGTTTGGGAGGATTTTGAGTTCACATTTGAATGTTTCCAGATCACTTCCGTAATGCTGAGCCATATGCTCCACAATGTAATTTAGAAAGTTTTCACCTTTTGGATGTAGAGTGGTGATTAATCTAATGATTTTGCACCTTGATCCAAAGCGTTTTTCCGTCTCAGTGATTGCCTTATCAATAGTAGGCAGAAAAATGTCTCTTAGTATATTATCTTTAGAAAATACGTGCTCTGCCTCCAATGAAGGAAGAGATTCATCCAAAATGAATTTGTGATATTTCGATGGCGAATGTCTTGTTCGTTTCCAGGAGGAACTCCTATATTATATCTGTTTCCGGCTCTGGAATTTAAAGACCATTTTCTTTGCATATCCACAAATATTCTTGATAAATTTGTTCGAATGTTGTTCGTTGAGAGTCATATTCTCCAGACCTCATCTTCGACACCGTTTGAACTAGTGAATCTACAAGAATCAAACCTTCCGACATGTCTGCATCTTGAGATAAGGCGAAGCTCAAAGTTACATCATGGCAGCAGTCATCTCAAAATCTACCAGCCCGAAAACATACCCTCTCGTATAGATCACATTATTTGCCGAATGGAATGATCGAAGTAAATAAATATCACAAGTCCCAGATTTGGTTTAATACCGCATAATAATATAAATACTTCTGTGGTAGATAAACTATATTAATAATAATAAAGTAAAAAATGATATACAAGGACAAAAGTGCTTACGAGACAAATGTCGCACAGAAACAGGAACTGAACTCTAATAGGACACTGATTTTCCGTTCCAGCCCATTTTTAATTGTAAGCTTTGCTCTTGAAGCTTAAGTTTCATTTTAAAGTAAACTGCCAATAATAATCATGCATTCTTTATATTTAAGAAAAACGTCCCAATTTCACGCTGTAAAAACATTTTAGCCTTATCAGTGACGAAACTAGACATTTTGTGCCCAGGGCAAATTTTGCGATTAATATCCCTTTCATCTACATCTACACCAATAAACACACCTATTAGTTTGCTGACGCCCGGGGCAACTGCCCCGGTTGCAGTATCTTGTTTTGATCTGTCCGTAGTTCAATTATTTTTGGTTACTTTTACCCTTGATCTCTAAAATTCAGTAATGTATGTGCCTTTACTTTATTAAAATGATGAAGTGAGCACTGTTTGAAGCAAAAAGAGGAAATGTGTTTTTCTTTCCCGAATATCAAACAGTGTTAGAACAGACATTTCAATCGGGACTTCTTACAGCAAAAGAAGTATACGTGGCCTTCTTCTTTCGTTTGTTTGTTTACCTTCACTAATTTTTAGAATTTGACGTGAATTCAAATACACAAAAACTTCACACAAACACCGAATGGCCGAAGCTCAGCAGTAGAACATCAGCTTAAGATAGTGTGATTGATCCCTCGTGATAAATATTTCAACTGAGGAGATTACCAAGAATCTTCCTCGGTGTCACAAGGGAAACTTTTATGGCCCTATTGACTCATTTCCCTTATTTCTATCCTCTGAGTCTCGGATGTTTCAAAATAAGTTAAAATGTAGTTGAAATAACGCTACTATCCTGTAGTCGATGCTAAATTAATATTGTTAGTTTTGAGATTAGATTTGAAGGAAGGGCATTAATTAGTATATCCTGTTGAAAATTCACGTCACCACTGATTTACTGTTCTGCATAATTCCTACAATGTAATCTTCTCAGAAATGCTTAATGCTTAATTTTCTCAGAAATGCATATTTTGACGAAGAACAAATATAAATCTGCGACAAAATTTGGTATTCACTGACTGAACTTACTGAATGGAATATCTGTGGGCCAGTCACACAAACTCCTGATATATCTCTGATTACTGAACATCAGGTAACAGGATGATACAATCTTGTCATGGGAATAACTATCGCTTTTATTGCGGCGACCAAGTTGCATCATCTCAGTATCTTGCCTGATGGTTAGTAATCAGGAGATTGTAGTACTGGCTCTGTGATAAAATTTCGGAATTTCTCTAGTAGTAGCAGTTTTGGGATTAAGCTACAGTTAAAATCGTATAAAAGAAAATACTTCTGAACGATTTATTTATAAAGAATCAATGATTTTTGTTAGCCTCATTTTCCCAGGTTTTAGTTAGTAGTATAGATTCACCAAGCGCTGACTTCGTTTTCCTTGGAGATCGCTAGTATCGCTTGTTAACTTCGTAGCAGAAGGTTTCTACTGAATTGCCAACGGCCAAGAGCGTTAGGAAACTAGGCGTACTGGAGACAAGACCAGAAGATAGTCAAGAAGGAGAACCGGTATCAGTAGCAAATAGTATGTGTTGGTAGTATTTAGTATCTTAATTTTCTCAAACGATTGGGATACGAACAACAGAGAGAATGACTGAAATAATGAAAACTTCTGCTCTCCTCTTTTACTGTATATAAGACGCCTCGATATTATTTAATAATAATGATGATAATAATAATAATAATAATACCAAATTATTTAATGGATGCTATGCATTTTTCTATATCGCCAGAATCGATGGAAATTAATTACTAAATGTACGAAGACTTCTTTCGTCCAACACGAGTATAATGTTTTACTGCTGTGCATCTATTTGTAAATAAGCATCTCTTATTTTAGTATGACTTTCAACATCGAAACGAATGAGAATGCCGATTGATTTTGCCTTTTTTCTGGTTCTTTGTCGATAACAAAGAAGATAGCCAGATAAGGGACAGAGGTTAAAAGAAACGTTCATATGGTGAGGTCAATGCATACACCTTACAGATTTCGATAAATTAGATCTCGCTGTACTACAAACAAAAACGAGCCTGGAGATTTTTTCTCGGATCGCAGACTATTGCAACACAGGTATTGTGCAGTTGGCAACTCTGTTGTCGAGAAATGTTTTGGTAGTAGTTTCACTTGTGGCCACTATCAACTCACATATAGCAGTATCACTCTGTGTGGGGGGCCAAGATTTTGTGCAAGGGGGCCTGGCCCCCCAGGCCCTCCCTTGGCTCCGCCACTGTGTAAAGTTGACCCTAGTATATTCATTCTAAAGAAAAGCAGGGTTAACTTTACATTGTCTGGAATTATATCGTTAACATATGCGTCTTTGGCCCAGGAGATCCGGATTCGATTCCCGGCTTAATCCCATGTGGTTCGGATTCCACGTGAAGCAGTAGGTCCATGTCTCATTATAACCTTGGTGTTGAAAGGGATGCTAAACTCCAACGAAATGTAATCCAATTTATTTTGTATACTCCAGTTGGTAAAGAATGCTATGCTTCATAAAGAATGCTAGCTAATAATGGCCATTTAGTTCAAGTTGGTAAGCATTTCTTGTGCAATTGAATCGATCATAACTTACCAATAACGACATTACAACGTTTATTCGCCGCAAAATACTTCTAAACCAGACCTATTTTTGGATGCAAATATAGAGGAATTAGAGCGTGTAATGTAAAGTTAATCTTAGAAACATTTTTGTACATGGTAAAAGTAACAAGGCCAAGACGTTTTCAATTTTACTCTATCAATTGAGTGGAACTCAAGTTTTGTACGTAAATTTGAAATCAAAAGAATGTGTTGCATAAAGTGCACGATTTCTGCAAAACAAACAAACATACATACATACATACATACATACATACATACATACATACATACATACATACATACATACATACATACATACATACATACATACATACATACATACATACATACATACATACATACATACATACATACATACATACATACATACATACATACATACATACATACATACATACATACATACATACATACATACATACATACATACATACATACATACATACATACATACATACATACATACATACATACATACATACATACATACATACATACATACATACATACATACATACATACATACATACATACATACATACATACATACATACATACATACATACATACATACATACATACATACATACATACATACATACATACATACATACATACATACATACATACATACATACATACATACATACATACATACATACATACATACATACATACATACATACATACATACATACATACATACATACATACATACATACATACATACATACATACATACATACATACATACATACATACATACATACATACATACATACATACATACATACATACATACATACATACATACATACATACATACATACATACATACATACATACATACATACATACATACATACATACATACATACATACATACATACATACATACATACATACATACATACATACATACATACATACATACATACATACATACATACATACATACATACATACATACATACATACATACATACATACATACATACATACATACATACATACATACATACATACATACATACATACATACATACATACATACATACATACATACATACATACATACATACATACATACATACATACATACATACATACATACATACATACATACATACATACATACATACATACATACATACATACATACATACATACATACATACATACATACATACATACATACATACATACATACATACATACATACATACATACATACATACATACATACATACATACATACATACATACATACATACATACATACATACATACATACATACATACATACATACATACATACATACATACATACATACATACATACATACATACATACATACATACATACATACATACATACATACATACATACATACATACATACATACATACATACATACATACATACATACATACATACATACATACATACATACATACATACATACATACATACATACATACATACATACATACATACATACATACATACATACATACATACATACATACATACATACATACATACATACATACATACATACATACATACATACATACATACATACATACATACATACATACATACATACATACATACATACATACATACATACATACATACATACATACATACATACATACATACATACATACATACATACATACATACATACATACATACATACATACATACATACATACATACATACATACATACATACATACATACATACATACATACATACATACATACATACATACATACATACATACATACATACATACATACATACATACATACATACATACATACATACATACATACATACATACATACATACATACATACATACATACATACATACATACATACATACATACATACATACATACATTGGCGGCGGGGGGGAGGGGCGGGGAAGACATGATCTGAATATTTGCATATAAATGTTAGTTTTCCTGCTTGTTTCTAATATTTTATTTGTCGAAAGGTTGTATAACTAATAGGATACTATCTTTTTCAGTTAAACTACCGTACATAATATTTCATATTTTATTAAGTAAATTGAAAAGAACAACGTCAGTAGGTAGTAGCCCCTTCTACTCTTAAACAACGAAAGTGCAAGAAGAGATGTTCATTGCTCATGAACATCTTAAAATTCTGTCTGGAAAACTGTGAGATCAGATTATTGAATAACATATTTGCAAAACAAATAAATAGAAAGGATAATATTAATCATAGTAATAAATAATGATTAGGGGCACGAGTTTTTCGCACTAAGAATTTGAAAATTTCGCGTTTCGTTTTTCATATTTCGCATTTCCAAATAACTTCTGCATTTTTTAGCTCTTGTAAAAAAGATATTCCCCGACATTTTTATAATTGTTCCTTCTATTCATAGATCACTACAGAAATAAACCGTTAATAACCTCAAAACAAAATACACTGAATATTGCACTTGACATTGTAAATTTCACATTATAGAAAATTATATTTTTTAAAAAATCAAATTAAAGAAAATCAGTAACTAAACTTACTATGAGTAGGGAAATTTTGCTGTCGTATGAAACATATAGGGACAAGTTACATTTAAGCATTAAACATAAGCATGTTACACATTTCCACATTTTCCTTCATTGTTATACGTTTGCCACTTATCAGCAGTCCATACTTGGGGAAAGAAAACTCTCACAAATGGCATTGCTTGTTGGAAGCCACACATATGTAAGTGCGTTTACAACAAACTTCAAGCAATCATCACTTCAGAACTTTTGTCCATTCAAAATATTCATTACACTGTACTTTCCAGACGAATCACTTGTCAAGAGTTCATAGGGTGCTTTGTAAAACTCCAAATGCGGTACTTCACAATCAAATGCTTTCATTTTTTTTAATGAAGGCTAAGCTTTAAAAAAAAACTTCCTTAACGTAACAATGTCTGACTCACTGCCACATGCAATTACAGAAGGATCAAATAGCTTTCCCAAAGCATCATATACTTCTATAGTTTTGGAGTCTTCTCTTTGCGAAGAAAGCTTCAAGGATGATTTTTATGCACATTGTTAAAAAGTCACATTCAACACTAGCCCCTTTTCACTTCGTAACAAACGTAAGTGTGCTTTAGTTTATCCACCAAAGGGGCCCTGCAATATGTTCTCTATCCGAATTACCCAAAATACACAGTCCATGCCACGTGCTACCGTTCCGACAGCGGAAAACTGGCGTTTCCAAATTAATGAAAACGAATGTTTAAAATTTCGCATTATATCGCGAATTGTTAGAAATTTCGCGCAAAACTGCCAATTTCGCGTTTTATCGCGCAACAGAAAACAAAGAAAATACACACAGAATATCACAAAACGTCAAGAAACTGAAAATTACTTAAGGGTATTCTGACGCATTTCATTTTGTCGCGCAATGCGAAAAACTCGTGCCTCTCATAATGATGTTTGTTTTGCAAAAGTCATATTGAAACAGGGATTAACGAGCAACTTAATTTTTAATTCCACACACCCTATTAAATGTATATTATTACTCTTAGAAAATGAAAGACAATAAATACTACAAGCATATGATACGACATTTAAAGAAATATTTGCTTTTGCAACTTCTCGAAACATGTTCGTTGCCATTAGGTGGTTTTAATATTCTTGGAGCACATCAAAACACAACACTACTTAGACTCACTCCATACTCCAGTTATACAAAATAACACTAAAACCTAGAATTATGTTGAATTCACTAAATTTAATTGTATATACACTCGTAAATCTCTAACACCACTTCATTCCTACATTACACTAGAAAACAATGGAAAAGGTAGAAGTTGCTTCTTATTACGCTTGCTCCCCTTACTTTAGAAAGAAAAGACATCTTAGGAACTGTCAATTTTTGTGCAATTAAAAAATAACTTGTGAAAGACTTTTTTCTTTTGCGAAATGCTCTCTGAATTACTTTCAAACCGACTGACTAATATATCAAACCCTTGTAAGAAGTGAAAGTATGCTGAAATTGTTGTGCTCCAATAGGTTAATTTTGGGGTTACGTATTTTCTGTGTCAATTAAAACGCAATTCCTGTAGTTTTCTTTACTCCACGGGAAGACAACCAATACCTACTCACGGAATGGCAAATATATGGCACCATTTTTTCTATGAACCAGTAACACATACAAAAACTTTACATTTCTAAATGAAACTATATACATTAATGGGTTACTTAAAAAAGTGGGGGGGCAACTGCCCCCCTTTGCCCCCCCTAATCGCCGCCCATGCATACATACATACCTACCTACCTACCTACCTACCTACCTACCTCAATCAAAGAAGTCGCTGGTGACAGTTCCTATAAGTAAAAGTGTTCTTTCGGTGTGACTTTCCTAACTAATATGAAAATGTCACTATCATCTAAGCACAATTCGAGTGAAAACCGTTTTCAAATCGATCCAGGGGATCACAAGATATAAACGAGAACGCTAATACTTGAAACCAAAGGACAAGCCCGCTGCCTTTCCCTCAGACATCTAATGATATCGTTTTAAGTGTGAGATTACTGTGGTTTGTATCCTCAGTGAATTGAACAAGACTAGAATGGGATAGTTTATTAATTTTTCTCATAAGTGATTCCTTTCGTATTAATTTGTCAATTATACCGAATAATTTATTTCGGTTATTATTCGTTAATATTTAATATTTGATCATTCAGTAACAATACTTCAAACTCCAAAATGTGTTAGAGTGAAAACAATGATTAATACACAAACTACAAATATACCCAGCATCCCTTCTAGGAGTTCCAATAATTCCCAATGTTCTATATGTAATAAGTTTTCTCAACTCAAGAGGACTAACCATACATAACAGCAAATGCCACAATGACATTAATAAGGATAAGAAAGTAATCGATGCCATCGCGAAACATTCTTCATCTCAACAACCTAGTGCGCAAGTTTCGAATGCAAAGGTCAGTGTGATAGATAAAAATGCACTAATTTCTAAATATAGTGATATTTTAGGAAAATTAAAATCATCAGTAAATATTTTACGAAGAGTTGCGCGAGGAGCAAGACATGTTATGGCAGATTTGTTATGTGAAGTGCTTGAACAGATAGTGAACTCTGATAATTTGGAATCCTGGATGAATCTGTTACTCTTCCTCTACGTAATACTTTATATGCCTCCACATACTGTAAAAACCAGTAACCTAACTACATGGGTAAAACAAAGAATCCAAAATTGGTCAAGCAGCTCCAGTGACAATATAACAAACAAACAACTTTGAAGAACAATAAACAAAAATGCACAACTGACAAATCATCTAATATATTTATCAAGATAATTGAAAATATACTCGCAGATGGAGATGTACATAGAGCAGTCAGACTTCTTATTTCCGAAGATACTTTAGCTCCAACAGATGCAACCATATTGAAAGCCCCAAAAGTCAAACATCCTACACATGCATATGCATTTACAGCTCCTGATATAAATGATTTTAGCACTGATCTTAACAACGTCACATTTAGTGAATTTCTTAAAGCACTGAAATCCTTTCCTTCAGGATCGGCTGGCGGTTTAGATAGCATGCGCCCTTCAATTATCAAGGATTTGATAGTATATAATAATCAAGATTCTAAAGATCGCCTAATTAAGAACATTTGTGAGTTTCTTTCAAAGATTATATCAGGTAATGTTCCTAAAGAAGTAAGACCCATTTTCTTTGGAGCATCCTTAATAGCCTTGACAAAGAAAAATGGCGGTATCAGACCCATTGCCATTGGAAATGTTTGGAGGAGACTTGAATCCAAGATTATCTGTGGGAGGATTAAACAACCACTACTCCAATTCCTTGCTCCACACTAACTTGGAGTAAGCATTCAACATGGTGCTGAAGCGGCAGCACATAAAGCACGTATCTATTACTCATACCATCACCAGAAGCCCAAAGCTTTCTTAAAAATAAATTTTAGGAACGCATTCAATGAAATAGACAGATATACAATGCTATCGTCAAAGAAAATTTTCCTTCGATATATCCCTATGTACACCAAAGCTATGCTGAAGCCAGTAATTTATATTATGGCAAAGATATAATCTTATCAGAAAGAGGAGTTCAACAAGGAAATCCTTTAGGTCCAGCATTATTTGCCGTAACATTGCAGCCTATAGTCAATAATATCAAGACAGAATTAAATATCTGGTACCTCGATGATGGTGCAATAGCTGGAGATCCGGATATTGCATTAAATACATTGAAAATGATCAACACACAGGCGGCTACAATTGGTCTGCAACTAAATTTCTGGAAAAACGAAATCAGCTTTCTTAAAACTACAAATGAACAAAATCGCACACTGTTTTCGTCATACAACCAAGTAGCTCCAGGTATCCAGTTGATGTCGCCATCAAACGCTTTCCTCCTTGGAGCTGCTCTCTCAACTGAATCAAGAACTCTATTAACTGAGAAGTATTAACTGAAAAGATAAACCAGTTAGACATGTATTTCTCACGTCTATCATCAATATCTGCTCATTCTGGCTTTTACTTACTAAGAACATCATTTTCCATCCCAAGATTATTATATTTCCTGCGATGTTCACCTTCATGGAAAGAAGAGGATTTATTAGAAAGATAAGACAACAGTAAAAAATCTGGTTTGGAGTCTATCCTGAATTGTGTCCTTGAGGTAGCACATGGCTTCAGGCATCTCTCTCAGTTAATCTTGGTGGATTAGACGTTCGAAGAGCCTTAGATTTGGCTATTCCCGCCTTCTTGGCATCATTCTATGGCTCTCAATGTCTAATAAAATCACTTCTCCAACAGAACAACAATTTCCAGTGGGATTCTGAAGTTCAAGATTGGTCGTCCACATGGTCATTGTTGGTGGGCTCCGATTTACCTGACTTCAGTTTCAGGGCTAAACAATCCACATGGGAAGAACCTATCATACAATCAAATTTTTCATTTTTACTACAGTCTTCCGACAACCCAGAAGACAAGGCCAGACTGATCGCTGCATTGTCCATTGAGGCAGGCGCTCGGCTCAAAGCTTTGCCCTTACGTTCTCTAGGCCTTCACCTGAATGATGAATCTTTTAGGATAGCAATTGCGTTAAGACTGGGAGCAGATATTTGCGAACCCCATAAATGCCAAGCGTGCAAAAATCCTGTTGACAAAAAAGGACTACATGGGCTCTCCTGCATAGAAAGCACAGCTAGACATCCTCGACACTCGAGCTGCAACGACATCATTGTGAGAGCACTCATCTCCGCAGGTGTACCAGCAATAAGAGAGCCAAATGGCTGTAGTAGAACAGATGGAAAAAGACCAGATGGGATGTTCATAATTCCTTGGAAGAAAGGTAAAAGCCTTAATTTGGGACTTCATATGCACAGACACTTTTGCACCTTCCAACCTTCCTTTCTCTTCAATCCAGGCGGGCAATGCAGCAGGTCGGAAAGAGATAGAGAAAAGAAGAAAATACAACAACCTTATGGAAAAAATATCAATTCGTACCAGTTGCAGTTGAATCCGGTGGCTCGTGGGGGAAGGGAAGGCCTAAACTTCATAAAAGAAGTAAGAAAACGCATCACACACTTATCCGGTGATGAAAGAGCAACCAGCTTCCTAATCCAAAGAATAAGCATAGCGGTGCAGAGAGGTAATGTAGCCTCAATACTAGGAACCATACCTCCCGGTAAAGTACTGGGGAGTTTTTTACTTTAAAATACATATACTTTACATTCTTACTTTAAAATAAAATACCTTAAAATACTTAAACGAACGAATAACGAAAATCCAAATTTTATGATAAATTTAAAATTTTTACATTGTACTTGTCCATTATTGGCTTCAATATTATTTAAAAATGTATAACAATATACCAATGTATTTTAATCTAAAATTTATAAAATATAATATTTAGATTGGAATATACATGTATAAAGAACAAATAGCGAACGTTATAGAAGTTAGACCAAATATAACAATAATAAATAAGCTTTGCACATTTCCAACATTATATTTGTATTTTAGTGGTTCGGATTCTATATTTTACTATAGGTTTTCGTCACATGTAGCCTCGGTGCTAAAAAGAACAATAGACTTTAACAAAGAAACAAACATACATATTGGAAAGGTACTTAAAATTCAAATATAATTTTGATAACATAAGCCTCGCAACAGCATCCTCAAACTTCCCCGAGATTACAGACAAAAGATCTCCTCCAGTTCCTTACCAGAGGGTAGCGTTCCCAAAACTGATGCAACGTTCCCTCTTTGTACTGCCATGCTGATGCGTTGCAGTAGAAAAGAGGTTGCTCTAGCATCTCCTGACGATAAAGAAATGCGGTGACCAACTTCTTTTATAAAGTTAAGGCCTTCGAGACCCCATGAACCACCCGATTCAATAGCTATAGCGACAAAATTATATTTGTCGAGTAAATTGCTATACTTCCTGCGTTTTTCTGTTTCTCGGCGAGCAGCCACGTTGCCAATGTATTATATATTATTCTTTCTAAAGAAAGCTATATATATATATATATATATATATATATATATATATATATATATATATATATATATATATATATAATTCCTCGATATCTTTTATCGTTTTACCGTTTTTGCTTTGGAAATCAGTATTGAAACAACCGGAAGTAATACTAAATTTCGGCCATTTCTGTTTTCAGTAGAGAGTTGCTTTCTGTGACAGTATGTTTGAGACGCTGAATTGATTTTAAAAAAATGATTGTCTCTCTCTGTTATCGTTTTTGTTCTATGACGATAAACGTTAAAATCGGAAATGTTTAATTTGAATCTCTTCCGGGTTGAATAGAGGG
Organism: Thermobia domestica; assembly: GCF_964235325.1. Classification (NCBI taxonomy): domain Eukaryota; kingdom Metazoa; phylum Arthropoda; class Insecta; order Zygentoma; family Lepismatidae; genus Thermobia; species Thermobia domestica. The sequence goes on from NC_137460.1 coordinate 169,334,269, forward strand.
TTAGCGGAGAAATGAAATCTATTATTGGGACTCTGAATCAATTGCAGAAAACCGCCTCTCGATATCTCTTACTGTTTTCGCTCTGATTCCTTTCGACATACGGACGAACAGACATAGCTAATCTATAAGACTTCCGACATGTGTGCATATCGTAGTTTGGAAGTCTTAAAATTGTAAGCATATTTAAGTGTTTCAAAGTGTGGGAATACTAGTAAAAGGCATCTTACTTCGTGCGACAATTAAGTAATGAAACTGATTTTATTCTGATCAAACCAAGATAATGCAATGAATCTTGTTCATTATTCAAAGTACATCCCTCCTGCGTCAACACAACGAGTGGCATGATCATGCAAGAAGTAGAACATCTCCAACTCAGTTTGTGACCTGTTACGTAATGTCGCTGTTACAGCTGCTTGGATGTCTTCAACATTACCGAAAGGTCGTCCTTTTAATTGTAACTTCCAGTCTCGGACTGACCGGTATAATAATAATAATAATAATAATAATAATAATAATAATAATAAAAGTTATTATCGCTAAACTTATCGGCACATATTTTATTTCGTATTCTAAATTATGGTTTGATTAAAAATTATCAGTTTTTACATATAATTGCATTTGTATAACGAAAATTCTATTTGATACGGGAAAACCATTGTTTGTTTTGTATCCTGAACACCAGAAATGTGCTTTTTCGAATAATGTATTTCTGTGTTCGATTATTTAAGTTGTTACTATAATTAAATGCTAAATTTCTCAAACTAAATAGTTATTGTCTGTATTGTCTGTCCGTCACTTAAAAGTGGTAGAAATTAAATGGTTTTGTAGGAGAAAAATGAGCTATTATGTTAGTTTTTTGTTGACTGACCTCATTAACAATTATTGATCCTGTAATTTGTATTCAAAGCAAACACGAGACATTTTAGCGTTCCGGCAAACATATTTGGGATACTGTGACAGAACTCTTAAGAAAGGGACGATCCCGTATTTTACGGGATGTATACGACTTCTACCATGGGCATTTAAACTGCTCTTTCAGCCGGGGGCCCGGGGGGCCCGGTCCGACACTGGTAACTTCAGTTTAGGTGACAGAAAATAGTAGCAGGGAACATTTGGAGAACAGGGGAGGGGTGCCTGGGTACACATACTTTTTTTTTTGGCCAAATATTCCTGAATAAGTAGTGTCTGGTGAGCGAATGCCTTCTTCATGTAACACTCTAAAACACTTAAATAAAACTGGATATTCAATGTGTGATTTTCTGATACAAATGCATGATGAATGATACCGTTATTGTCGTAGATAGAAACACAGGAGCATTGTCTTCATTTTTGACTTCTAATGTGGAAGTTTCTCGGTATCCCCACTTTTCCATACACTCACCGCATCAAATCAACAGTCTCTGTGGCACTATTTAACAAAGAATTTGATATTCGTTCTCTGCTCTATGCTGACAAGGGCTCAGTGACTACTGGTAATGGCGTCGTACTTTGTCATGCTTCGCATGCGACAGTGCGGTGTTGCCAGATTGTAGGGAAGGGATTTAAACTAATTTATTAAACTTTTGCACATAATTATAATTTTAATTCATTACTCTTCAGATAACTTACAAAAAACATTTTAAAAAACTTTAAATGTTTCAATACTCAGTTGTAATTAACTTTTAAATTCTTTATCGGTAAAAACTGCTCAATATTGGACTTTGGAAGAAGTTGGTCAAGTGCTATATATGGATCATTGGACTGTATGGTTCAGAGACTTGGATATGACGGAAGTCAAACAAGAAATATTTAGAGAGCTTCGAAATACGATGTTAGAAGAAAATGGAAAAGATAAAATGGACAGAGAGAGCAACAAACAAAGATGTTTAAAAACGGATAGGAGAGAAGAGAACACTTCTAGCTAGTATTCTTCGTAGGAAGGCCAATTGGATTGGATACATCTTGCAAAGAAATTGTCTTTTTCATACCTCCATAGAAGGAAAAATGGAAGGACATCGAGAAATAGGAAGAACTCAACTGATCGATGATTTGAAAAATAGAAGAAAATATTGTGATTTAAAAGAGGAAGCTGGAAATTGATAAACGTGGAAGAAACATTTCCAGGCCCAAATAAATAAGTAAATAAATAACTTATTAGTTCCGGGACCTACCGAAAGGCAAGATACTTAATAATAATAATAATAATAATAATAATAATAATAATAAAACCTAAAAGTACGTGCACTTACTATTTCACCACAAATATACTAATAAGTACATGACCTCATCACTAACCAAAAACAATACAAATTTCCTAAGTCGTAACAGCTGGAACGTTAAACTAAACAAGTAAACAAACAAACAAACAAAACTCAGTATCCAACTTTAAAGTCGTCTCAACATAAGAAAAAACCCTTAAAAGTGTATCGTCTACTAAACTTTAGATTACACCAATACCTATAAGCCCAATGTATGCACTCACTTCATATTAGTCAATGCATAGTCATAATACAATACTTAAAACGTTTTAACAAACAGAAATAAACATAATGGTGTGCGGAGATTCCTGGTTCGATCCCAGCTCGTACCAAGTCGACTATGCGGTGGACAAACACCGTGTTCGTGGGTTTTCTCGGGTTCTCCCGTTTCCTCCCACTTTACTCACTCACCCATTGCTTCATTTCTCATTATCATCGCCTCCTTTAGCCTAGCCGGCATAATTGTGGGACGTAAAACTAAAATATTTCAGTTCATTTTACAACTAAACATAAAATGACACACATTGAAATCTTTCCCCAAAACTCTATTCTTTCATTTCACTATAAACAAAATGTTCATTAATATTGATATAAGCATTTTTGTTTAATTCATAAATAAGACTTTTATTCATTTTCACATACATAAGAAATCTCAACGACTATTATATTGTATAATTCACTTCTTCTCTCAGCAACTTGATTCTATTATTGTCGGTTATATATTTGCACCATTTAATCCATAAGGACAGAATAATTGCAGTTTCATATGATTCTAGGGATCACACAAGAAATGTGAAATATATATATATATATATTTCAAATAACAAATATCTACTAAATAAACGTACACGCATTAAGACATACAAATCGGGAAAATCAATATAAAACAATAACAATAATAATGTGTGCAGGAAACTAGTAAATAAACAAAAGAACAAGAATATATGAACGGCAAGAGCATGGGGGGGGGGGGGGAAATACAAGGAAAAACAGATTCTAATAATATCCAAATAGTATAGAAAATCTAAATGTCACCCACAAATCGAACTACTACTTCTAGCAGAAAAAAAATTACATAACATAATGGAACATATTTTAAAGCAGGAAAATTTCGTCCAGCTCTTTACCTGGTGGTATAGTTCCCAATATAGAGGCTACATTACCTCTTTGTACTGCCATACTTATTCTTTGAATTAGGAAGGTGCTTGCTCTATCATCACTGGATTAATGGCTGATGCGTTTACCTACTTCCTTTATAATCATTATAATATAAGCATTATCAATATCTAAATTTCTATACAAAAAAAAGTTAATTATTGCTATAACTATAATCTCTAACATATGACCCATTCTATATTAATCGTAAATAACTTATAGTGTAACTGCAATTGTTTTCATGCACCTCCTACATCATAGCATGTACGACTTTTACCGGTTTGGAGAGAAAAAACCTTAATCTTGTATTTAAAATTTACATCGACAGTTTTTTTTTTGTCTGTATCACGAGTATTGAAAATGTCCAATATTCCGAGCATTCTTTGATTTTTTTCCTTCCTTTGTAACATACTAAATTCCCGAACAGAGATAATCTACACTGAGCTATGTAATAATTACTACTATCCAAATCAAATCGCAATTTTAGTGTTACCAGGAGTAACTGAGTTCGACGCTTAATAAGCATTCTTTTTTTAAAGACTGGGATGTAGTAAATGATTACATTGCTCATTAAGGAAATCACGCACCTGAAGAATAAAATAGGCAGGAACCCTGTCCTGCTGTATCTACACACGATCTATGATTTCCCTCTCTTGTAACTGAGGTATTAATCGCGTTCTCAACATGCGCGAATAAGAAATATATAATTCACATATTCCTAAAACAAATTATGGGCTGTCGTGATGTCATTCCGGCCCATATCAAAACATGAGACAAATTTCATTCCAACTCTTTGACATAATGAGGATTTTCCGTAGGCAAGATGATCACATTCCTTCTGTGTGAACTCATATATAAATATAAATTAGAAATGGGCAAAACCGGTTTCTAGGAAAACCGAAACCCGAACAACCACATTTCGGTTTTCTCCAGAAATGATTTCGGTGAAAACCTTTGGAAAACACAAAATTGTTTCTGTGGAAACGGATTCGGTTTCCGGGGAACAACGAAACACTATTCTGGTCAGAAATACCGATTGTGCCCACCACTAGTATATATATATATAAAATCATAATCATACATTCGTATGAAGATAACAGCTGTGAGCAAGATATAGCATTTGGAAATTGTGACAATAATACACGACAGGTTGGAACACACATTCCTCTATGTCATTGTCACATTTATCCACAAACATCAATGTAAATGCTTTCATGTTTTTTTTTTTTTTTTTTTTTTTTTAAGTGGCCGTTCATTATTCAACGCGATATATTCAGCTCTGCTGCTCTTTTGTGAAATGATTTAATTGGAGACATTGCGGTTGCATAAATATCTCCATCTGTGCTCTTACGTTCACTACGCTGATTGTCTTTGACACATCGTGAAGGAAATGTACGTTTCTCCCAATCAAGCAAGGTTGCTTCACGAGATGGGTTCCTGCCAAGACGATCTCTAAATGTAATAATTTCTTGTATCATTTCTTTCCCTGTGTGGTCGCTCGTGCAGTCAGCATACCACTGACTATTCCTAACTGTGAAACTGCAACCACACACTTACATTAGCTGTGACTTTACAACTGAATTGTTCTACACGTCCTTGAACGTAGGGATTCCAGGCCGTGCTTGAAAGCGTAGATACTTGATAGTTTGTGACCATGAGAACAATGTTACCAATAGTACAACTAAAATTACATTGATATTGTTCATTGAATCTCAGCGGTACGGAGGATTTCTAGGACACCCTGTAATAACCTTGTTATATTTGAGTAGCCCATTTTGAAAAATAAACTACTAGAATTGGAAATTTAATAATAGGAACACTCTTGTAGACAACAAATGAAACGGAATTTGTTATTCTCACCTCTAGCAAATGTTTGTCAATGTGTTCACAGTAAATGGACTTGCTATGCCAGTGCAAAGCGCAGTTGTGATGAGAAGACGATAGTAATGTGTGAGGTAGCGACCTATACTATACAGCTGTGAACGTACCCTGTGCGTTACAGATTTATTTGAGGTGTATTTATTAAGAATCGTTTATACTCGTGTCTTCTATATTCTCTGGATTAATTCAATTTCCATAAATGTATTTTATCAGCTAACTATTTTCTTACTGGTATTATTATGGCTGTTATTATAGCTGAGTTGCGTTGGGTTGTGTCGCATAGTTTGCGTCTCCATGATTATTAATTATTTCATCAAGTGATAAAGACAATGTACCGCTTTTATCCATTATTCATTCCTGTCTATACTTACAATTTCTATGTTGTTCTATCTTTTATGATAGTTTGTCCATCCATTTAAGGATAATATATTGCTTTAAGTTTATCAAGTGATAACCACAACATATCGTTTTATCTATGGCGAGAATTTATTCATACACTTAAAACCATAGCACTATGACTTAATATGAGGTCGTCTTTGTCTTTGTCCAAGCTGTTAGATAGCATAGTTCGAGATTTCGAAGGCGTAGGGAAAAGTATGGAATGAAGCTGCCTCACATGTAATGAAGTCAGACCTTACTGTAATATTATTTTTCTTTCCCAGTCGTTCTTTTTTTTATATTTCGTCTTCTTTCTATTTTGTCTTCCATTTACGCATATTTCTTTATATTTAGTCTTTATTAATATGCTCAATTGGGTTTTCACCGAATTATCCGTCGACAAGAGAGAGAGAGAGAGCAGTAATTGTCCGTATTCCATTTCGAAACAGTGGTCGTACTGTATGTACACTGTGCAGTACGCCCGGTAAACATGGAAGAGTAAGTGCGGTAGTTTGTGCTATCCCTAAAAATCAGGGAAATCGTGCAACATCCGTATAAAATGAATTTGCATTAAGAACATTTTAAGTGGTAGAGTGGAGTTACACATAGTGACATGAAATGAAGCAGTAATATATATTGAAGGAAGTGATAACGTTGAAGTTACTGCAATGGTGCACTAGCCACATGTAACCGTTCTTTGTCTGCAATATTTTCTGCGTAGTGATATACATATCCGGTCTGTAACTGCAAGTCAGGTAACCTTTACGAACTTTATGCATGTTCCAGAATTTATTATCGCTCAGGATGTAGGCAGAATTTTAGACGGAAATTTACCCATCGCCTTAACAAAGGAAACTTAGAAATGAATCCCGTAAATCTTCGCCACGTTGTCGTGAAGTCGAGTCTGACCACTGAGCAAAATTTAAATTTTGAACTAGTTAAATAACAGTTTATTAATTTTAAATACGACCTGCCTATCTGATAGTAGTATACATAATTATAATATACCATAACTACATAAGTATCTGATGTGTTTGTATTATCTGAAATTATCGCTTTAAATATGTCTATTTTTAAGTTGCGTACTGCTTACAGCAGCATGTTTGAGTAAGTCTTTCCCGATGGGAGGAAACCTCTCCCAGGGTTGCCTGCCTTGTGCCTGGCTTCGTAATTTGCCAGTTTAATCCTCTCATTTCGCATGTCACACGTTTCTCTCTCTCTCTTTGTCTCGTCGTACGGGATATATTTGGTGGTAAATAATACGTTATTTAGTCTCTTATTATCAGTACTCATAAAGCTATAAGGTATTGTTTACAATGATAAGTTCATGGCATCACACAAATTAAGTATGTCCAGTGTCTCTGATATTTCTACGTTACATAATTAGTAATGCTTGCTTGATCTAATTAGTTAGAATGGTGTTGTCGATATATGGAGATACGCCTGCGTTAGTCCAATTGTCTGCCCTTGTCAAGTAAATGTTTACAATGATTGATATAAAAATCAACGTAATTATCTTCCATATACCATAGTAATGTCCGCCATGTTTGGATCAACTCAATTATCTATTTGTGTATCTTATGTCCACCCTGTCTATTTGATGTCCACCCTGTTATGGGAACGTCGTCTTAGTATTTTGCTAAGGCTGAGAGACTACTGTTGCCGTCGTTTCGTCGAGTGTTGCTCCGGCTGTCCGCGGTCTCACTTAAACCTTGGTCTCAAAGTTGTCCACGTTAATTAGTAAACGGGAATTCGTAATTGTGTGGAAGTTGTAATTTAATACTTTCAGGTGTGTCTATGGTTTGACTTTATTCAAATAATTTAAATGTTAAAGTGCGCTAATGCTGCAGAGTTGTAGAACAGAGATGACTGAATAATGATGAATATGCTCAGTTTCTTTTATTTTTATTTTGGGGATGCCTGAATTGAGTTAGGAAATATTCACACTTCCACCTTCTGACGCACATTCAGACGAAATGTAGTAAGTGATCCTGTTCAATGTTTAATATGTATGTAACGTGAGATGTAGTACAAGGTTTCATAGTGTCTAGTTTGAACGTGTAAACAGTGAAAAGATAGATAGGCAGCAGATTGTTGCTACGAATCTTGGAAATGCAAACTTAGTGGTTCTGTGGAGTTACAGTGAGTGGTCAGTGAAATTAAACTAAATCATCTTTCGTCGACTAACTGTTGGCATTATTTTGAAACTATTCTGGTGGAACTAGTATTTCATTCTGGAGACTGAGACATTGTGAAAATTCTATAAACGTTAATAAAATTCAACTATGCAAAATTTATGCAAGCATATTCCAATTTAAATAATTATTGATTTTTTCCCCTTGCTCTTGGATATTTTCTACTAAATTCTAAAAGTACTGTGATACCTAATTCTGTTATAATTTGGAGTGTGATACTAAATATTGAGTTATTTGTTAATAAATGTTCAGTTTAATATATACTGACGAGATCATTTAAACGTTCAAAACCAATTCATGATAAAGTAACTACAGTTAGTATAAAGCGAAGTAATGGAGTTGTTGATTGTCTTCTGCTGCTCTTCCGTCCTTACTGCATCCTCCGTAGGTAAGTTCTTGGGCTTCTAAGAATCAAGGTAATTTTAACTTTAGTCGATACAAATTTCCGTTGCGCACATTATTCCATCTTTTCGGTTCTTACTGGGATTGCTAGGATCCCGAGTCAAGAGTTGAGAAGACTGGGCTAAAGTTAGACTGGTCGTTACGTAAAGTAAAGTAGCGATACAGCTGTTTGTTGGTATTCAACATATTCATGAAATAGAAACAGTGACATTGGTTTAAAATTGAATGTGACAGCGGTCGTACAACAAGACAAAGCCATGCAAATCTTCGTCAGGAGTTTGGGGACATAGAGCTCCCACACAGAATAGTAGAGAACTGGGTTAAAGCTCTCAAGGAGGGTTGTGAAAGCAAAGCAGACAGATCGTCAGGTCACCTCGCTGTCAGTGAAGAGCAAGTGTAGATTGTGAGCGCGCTACTAGAGACAGATCGATGTAATTCTAGCGCACATCATATCCCATAGAAAGATTGTCAATGTAGAATACTACTGTTTATTTTTGGAGCTAATATGAGACTAGATTTGCGAAAAAGCACCGCTACTTTCTCCATAACCTGTCATTCACTTTGCTGGATAATGTGCGGGCCAAGTAGCATGATCCGATTTTTCGGTCCCTTTGGTAGAGAAGTGATTTTTTGTCTTCCATATTAACCAGATTTGAGTCTATGTGATTACAATTTGATCCTCAAGATAAAGGAACTACCTACGTACTTAGTAAAATTCAGTTTTTGAGCTGGTTTTGAGAACACTGGCGAGTACGGTAAATAACTAATAAGTTTCACGCAAGTACCTCATTTGTATTAGCAGTAACTAACTATTAAATTTCGGACCCTCGTAGTGATTGAGTTTGTCTCTTGCGTATTAAGATCACCCTCCATTGATTTTAACAAATTTCTAAAAAACAACGCTGAAAATATTTCATATGTGTACGAAGAAAGTCAAGATCAACCGGGAAGCCAAGTTCAAGATTTTATGAGTTCTAGAGTGCACACTAAATTCACTGTCCTTGTGATTGACTTTTAGAAGGAAAAATAAACGAAGGGCGAGAATATAGATGATAATTCAAAACTTATACTTCAACGCAGAGCTTTTGCCATACCATATTTTCAGTGCTCCGATAATATTCAATTGTAAATCATTGAAGATTTAAAGCATTGTACAGTATGAAACATGAGAATTGTGACAACTTTCTTTTATTGAATCCCTGTTAAATCCAATCCAACTGTCAGATTCTCACTTTGCATTAAAAGCTTCTCGTGATGGGAGGTAAGAGTATTGTGGTTACCATTTACAGTTTAACTTCAATTTTTATTCGTAAAGGATGTCATATAAAATATGACGTATCGCTCACGAACATGACAAAGATTTTTTACAATGGAATTTACGATTTTGATCTGTTGTTAATTATTTAGTAGTTTTGCCATGACTAAGTTCACGCTTTTTCACTTGGTAATATTGAATAACTTTAATGCTATTTAAATTAACGTACTCACAAGCGAAGGCAACTTTCTACACTTCCTGCAAACCTAGACAAACTACATTTCATCATTGGTCTCAGGTATTGTTGAAACTTTTTTAAATAGAAACTATACATGTTTTCAAGAGACCTGTATTTTTTGTTTTGTTAAAAAAAATACCGTCAAATAATGGGCCATCAAAGACGGGGAGTACAATTTATAAATTGTAGAAAACATGGAAAGTGGTCAACTTCGGAGGCCCAACATTCAGCTATGGAGGCAGGTAGAGTTATAATTCTTGTTATGGTATGTACATAGAGATATAAATAAACTATACTTTATTATAATTTGGTTTGTGCAATCATATCTTTTTTTTTTTTTACATTAATTAACAAATAAACGTCGGTTTATCTGAAAGGTCGAAGTTTGCGATTTTTTCCGGGCACTTCCGGTTTAAATTTCAAAATTTTGTATTCACAGTTGGTAAGACCTACAGGGTGCGGCAGCTATTTGGGAACAAAATAACATCCGTGAAAAAGGGAGCATTTAATGACAGTTAAACGTTATGTACACTCATGTCCTAAATTATTGTCGCATGTCTATAAATATGTTGCTGTAGGAATATAATTTGATAACGAATTCATCTAGTACTTCTTATAATGTTAGTATGTATATAATCGGCAAAGACATGTATGTGCCTTTCATGTCAAAAGAGCTGTAAATTAAAACAATAAAACGAAAATAAAACTAATAACGACAGTCATTTTGGACATGAGTGTACATGTGAAGAAAGACCCAATACATTATATCATTCAATGAAACCGCCATCTGCCGCAATAACAGCCTCTAGTCGAAACCGACATCTGCCTAGTGTCGAAACCGTCGGCAGATATGAATGAGGTAGTCCTGGTAATGCTTGTTATGGCATCCACAATAGTTGCCCCGAGAGCCGCAACTGTGTTTTGTGGATGCTTATTGAAGGACCTCTCAACCACGTCTCAGAGGTAAAAGTCCAAAGGGTTGACATCAGTGGAGCGGGGGACCACATGTTTGAGGTGAAGTGGTCGTGATAATTCGTGGCCAGCCATTCTTGGGTTGAATGGGTCATATGAGCGGGAGCGAAGGCCTGCTGAAAAACATATGGCCTGCCACGTGCTAGAGCAGTGATCTAGGGTTGCACAATCGCCTTGAACACATCGGTGTAAGCAAGGGCGTTGACTCTGGCACCTTGAGTAAAGAAATGTGGAAGCATCACTTCGTCCTTACTGCTAACGACTTCCAGAACCATGACGGAGGCGGGAAACTTTGCATGATCGTCGGAACCTACTCGGGTGATCTACACAGCCACCGATCATTTCTACGGTTCGCCTTCTGGTTCTGGACGAAGATTTCTTCATTCGAGAAGAACCAGAGCATTTCTGGCTGCTCCGGCTATTTCAGCTTGTTCAAAAGGTACCTGGCGCGGTTCACTCAATTCTTCCTGGTTCGCGCGGATATGAACTGGCCTGTCCGCATCACGTACGACTTGTAACGGAGGTCTTCATGCAACACACGTCGAATGGTGGCCTCGTCAACCTGCTTCTCCCTTGCGAATGCCCTCAGCTTCGACAACAATTTGGCCGGAAGCGATGAATTCGGGCGTCCTGGTCCTGTCCGAGCGCTGACAATGTTTCCTGTGGGAAACTGTTTCTACATCACTACTGGCGGCCTCCAGTTTTCTCCGAACTTTGAAGACGAATGACTGGGCAACTTCCAGGAAGGCAGCGATGTTGGAATCGGCGTGTCCTTCGGCCAAGGAGACGATGACTGCATGGATCTTTATATACTGGGTTAGCCTAGGGTTTGCTATGTTTACCTGCAAGGAAAAGGGATGTGTTACAATAACATACAGGGTACTGTGTCACTTACACTATGTGTTCTCAAATAGCTGCCGCACCCTATAGTTACCTGCTTTCTGAAAAATATTTTGTTTCGCTTCTGTGTGCAACCGTTTTGTCGCAAAAAATTCGAGAAATTGTCAGATTTTCAAAAATCGCCATTTTTGGCATCATTTTCTCGAAAACACCATATTTTAAAATTCTGAAATTTTGTCAGATGGTTCAACTTTACATGAATAATAAACACACCAAATAACATTCTCGACCACATGAATTAACTAAGCCTTTTGAAGTTAGCGAAGTTTCGTTGATTTTGATGTCAAAGTTGACAACACTGGAAACAATAAAAAATCAACAATTTGGTGATGGTTGTGGTTCACATTCATTAAATAAAGAACAAAAGTTTTTCCTAAGTGCTTTTTATTATTTTGATCAAAAAGTCTCTCTGAAATAGTGAGGTGTCTCTCCCCTCTCGTCCGTTTTCTTAAACCGAAGTAGTCTGAAGTGGAAATTACGATTACAAAACACACAAATTTTAAGTTTACATACTTAAAATGGTTTTCGGAAACAAGGTTTCACTTCTTTTTTTCACGCTGAAGCAATCATTTGTTTGCTAAGCGTTTTCTTCGCTAATAACATGTAACCGTGCAGATACTCCGTGGTGTTGGTGCACTCACAACTCGTAGCAGATTGTCGGTAGTCACAAAATACCTTTTTCACTTTTCTCTTATGCTCTTCTGGAAACCTGTACCGTGTTGAAGTCCATGTGGAAGCATAAATAGCTCTTCAACTTCAAGTAATTCATGATTTATTGATAATATTTCTTGTAACCACCACAGGTTATCATATATGCATGCAACAAAAGTTCCTTTTTGCAGACTCCTTAAATATACACTTTGAATTGTAGAAGCTCGATTTTGGGGGAGGCATAAAGTTAGTTCATGGTGACCCATTACTGCTATAAAAACTTCGCAATTTTCCGAAAGCCAAAGGTGACTTCGTTGAATACCAGTTACGGGTGGCACACTTTCCCATTCCTGTTTTTTCTTCGAAAATTGTCGATTTCAGTTCCCTGGCAACAAAACGAGAGTAAACACCCGGAGTTTATTCTTGTATTATACTCACGAATTCTTCTGCTGTTTTAATACTGTGTGTCTGTTTTTGCCTGAAGTTACGTCGCGTTCCCACATTTTTACAATCCCCTCAATATCGTCCCTTGTCATGGCCGATTTCACTAAAAATCCACTGCCTTATGGGTCCTGTCTGCATCTCGCATATCTGAAAGTAATATTTAAAGTGAGATGCAGTACCATCCGAGATCCGTTTTTCTTCTATTATTTTTAGAATCTTGTCTATGGCTATGAGTACATGAGCCGAATAGTGTGTTTTGTCATCGCTTACTACAGCAGAATTGTCCGTTGTTTCATAATAATACCGGTATACTACTGCCGTAAAAATGGAGATTTGCTAGTTTTTCCAGTGATAACTCTGTATTTCACTTTGCAGAATAACAGTCCAGTTTTCAACAGTAAAATAGAACTTGTATCTTGAAATTCTACACGATGCTTTTCGGTAGCAATAAATTCACTTTAGATTTTCTTAATTTAGTCATGAGTTACAATTCTTACAGTTAAATCAGCAACGTACGATTCGAGAACAGAAAGTGGCACAGTTTTTTTTTAAAATTTATTTATGACATCATTGTTTTCCCATATGACATATCTAACACTTTCATTTTCATCAAGATTAATAATTGAAGACTGCACACTTACTCCTTCCAGTCCAGGACATTCATCACATTCTTGAAAAGACAGTTGTCATTTTCTACGGAGCATACTACTAATGAAAATAAGTCACTCATGACACCTTCAATACAAGCTGCACCTTTGATTTGTTGCAACGCAGTAGCAGCTAACTGAAATCCGCATAACACATACACACAAACACACACACACACACACACACACACACATATATATATATATATATATATATATATATATATATATATATATATATATACACCTCCCTCCCTCGCAGATTGCGGACTGACCCACTTTGAGTTCGAATACTATAAAATTTCGAGTGACCCATTTTTATGCTGGGATTGTTCTTTATTCAACAGTCCGTAAATTTCATTGACGGAACGAGTAAGGAAACGTTTTGATTTTTTTTTTTTTTTTTTTAACTTTTTGTCCATTTTCATCACTGTAATGACATCGCACCTATCGAGACTTTGTCTGGGGCATTCCAAATAATCACTGAGGCAGTAATTATTCACGGCTATTTGTAGATCATCAGAATGTATTGGATGTCCGTTGTACGGATCTGCGCATCCGTATACACCTTTCTCATGTACAATTGGTAGGACTTTGTCGATCGTGTGTTTTGTGATTGACAGAAAGAGTTACAATATTTTTTTATTTTGTTGTCGAGTTGCATATAAGGGTGACAATACGAACTTGATTATATGACAAGAGATTAAAGAGCAGAGTTTAAATCACGCACGTATGAAGCACAAGTTTCATATTCTTTTTTCCATAACTTGAAGTTTCTTGCACTGGAATATTTACGTTGTATATACTGGAAATTTTTGCCATGGTGTGCCTCGAAAATTGCAATTTGCAATTTGCCGTCGTATGCTTGGACCTGGTGATGGCCCTTTTACGACCAATCACTATACAGTGAGGTATCGAGTTTATCGGTTGCCTGCAGAAAAAATGCAACGGAAGCTCTCTCCTTTAAGAAAAGAAGAGGGAGGAAGGAATGGGCACATTTCAGAAATTAAAACCGCCATTTCAATAAAAGAAAAACTAAAAGGTACTCAGAAAAACGTTTCTTATCTTTATTTAATATTTAATGAATGTGAATTACAAATATCGTCAAATTGTTACACTTTTATTGTTTCCAGTGTTGCCTACTGCGACATCAAAATCAACGAAATTTCGCTAACTTCAAAGGCTGTAGTTAATTCATGAAGCATTGATCGAGAATAATGTTTGTGTTTATTATTCATGTAAAGTTGAACCATCTGACAAAATTTCAGAATTTTAAAATATATTGTTTTCGAGAAAATGATGCCAAAAATGGCGATTTTTTGAAAATTTGACAATTTATCGAATTTTTGCGAAAAAACTGTTGCACACAGAGGAGAGCCAAAATATTTTTCGGAAAGCGGGTAACAAGGTCTTACCAACCGTGAAAACAGAATTTTAAATTCGAACCGGAAGTGCTCGGAAAAATATTGCGAACTTCGACTTTTCAGATAAACTAACGTTCATTTGTTAATTTATGTACGAGAAGAGATAATTTATGCGTGCGCAAACCAAATTTATAATAAAATATAGTTTATTTATATCTCTGTGTACACTCATGTCCAAACTTATTGTCACATGTGTATAAATAAGTTGTTTTAGGAATATAATTTGATAACAATTCGCCCGGTATTTCTTATAATGTTAGTACAGGGTGTCTATCGGTCACGAAAGTCACGAATGTCACGAAAAAGTCACGAAATCAAAAAACGGTCATGAAAGTCACGAAATTTAGCTTTTGGGTCACAATCTCTTTTAACTGTGCAAATGTAAGTACAGATTGGAAAATTTTGTTCCATAAAACGTCAAACTTCACCACCAAAAATGTTTATGGTCAACTTTAGACGCTATCACATCGCAAGCAAAGTACGTTTCTATCTCATGGATGAAAATTAGGTCTAATTCACGTCCAAATTCGCTCTTGAGTATGTTAGGAAATGTTATGATTGCGTAAAGAAAAGGTCACGAAAAAGTCACGAAATTTCATTTTGGAATTCTTGTAGACACCCTGTAGTATGTGTATAATCGAGAAAGACATGTATGTGGCAAATTTCATATCAAAAGAGCAATAAAACGAAAATAAAACTTTCTTGTTCATTTAGCAACATTTTGTTTTACTCATTTTAATTATCCTATTTATAATTCTTGACCTATGAAATTTACCACAAATATACATTTCCCGATTATACACATAGTATCAGTATTAAAAGTACCCTGCAAATCATCATCAAATTATATTCTTACAAAAAGACAGTTATAGATATGCGACAATCATTTTGGACATGAGTGTACATCCCACAAGAAGAATTATAACTCTGTCTCCATAGCTGAATGGTGGGGCTCCGAAGATGACCACTTTCCATGTTTTCTACAATTCATAAATTATACTCCCCGTGTTTGATGACCCATTACTTGGCGGGAAAAATTTCTTCGAAAAAAAAAAAGGACTTAAAAACATGTATAGTTTCTTAAAAAAAAGTTTCAACAATATCTAAGATGGTGATGGTACATGTTCTGCCTGAATTGAATTGGAAGTCACCTATTACACTTTCAGTTCTCATAGTAGTGTTTAAGAGATCGTTTAAATCTCTTTTGGAGAGCTGTTTTAAGAATGATTGAATTTCTTTGAAGACATATTGAATAATTATTATAACCTCTATCTTTTAATAGCTACTAGTTTTATTTACCGTATAGTAGCAGTGTTACAGTTTTCAACCCGTATAATACTGAGTAGCATGCAGATGAAATGATAAATAAACAAGTGATGATAAATGAAACAGTACGAAAGATGATGCATGTTAAAACCGTGATCCCTGCGCTGTCGAATATAAAAGTTCCAGTCAAATGTTAATGTCCATTGAGGCGTATTTCGTTTTTAGACTTAAAAACCATGCTATACATAAGTGGTGGAAGTCAATCCTTTGTCCTTCCGTCTGTGGACAGGTATCAGAGCAAAATCGGTAAGTAGTTTCAAGATGCGATTTTTGCAATCGATTCGGCGTACAAAGAATAAAATTTCATCTCTTCCGTTAACACTATTTACTGGAAGTTGTTCGGATTATCATTTCCGGTTTCAAGATTTGTCGCCACAGAACGAAGACGGTAATAGATAACGAGCAGCGGTCTTTCTCAAACGATTAAACGTCTCAAAGCATCGTACCACGACTATCCCGATCACTCGACCAAAATCGGAATTGGTTTAAAATTAGTATTACTACCGGTTTCAGTGCTGATTTCCACATAGCAAGAACGGTAATATATATCGAGATGCGGTTTTCTGCAAACAATTCATTGTCCCAAGAATAGGTTTTATCTTGTTCATCAACCCTCTATTCAAACCACAAGTAGTTTAGATTAGGCATTATTGGTTTCAATATTTTTGCTATAGAACAGAAATGGTAATAGATAGCGGCAAGAAGTTTTCTGCAGTCGTTTCAGTGTCTCAAAAGAACATATCGTCACAACACACAACACTCTACCTAAACCAAAATTAGTTGAAATTTACTATACTTCCGGTTTCAACACTGATTTTCATAGAGCAAAAACGTTTAGAGATATCGAGATGCAATTTGTTGTAGTTGATTCAACGTCCCAAGAATAGGTTCTGTCTCCTCCGTTAACCTCTGTTCAAACCGGGAGAAGTTGAAATTTATTACTACTTCCAGCTTCAATATCAATTTTCATAGAGCAAAATCGATAAGAGTTATCGAGAGGCAGCTCTTTTGCAATCAAGACAGTTTCTCTATAGCAGCTTTTATCGTCTCCTTTAAGCAGCTATTCAATCCCAAAGTGGTGTAAATTAACGATTTTCGGTCTTAACCTATATTGTCATAGAAGAAAACATTAAGACATAGCGAGTAATGGCTTTTTGATATGAATTCAGCACCCGAGGAATACATTCTATCTTAAATCTTATCAATTTATTGCAATCAGTAGTTTCATAGTATTCAGTACTCAGCAGGTATCATGGCAAATTTTAGGATCGCATACGATCGTATAAAAAACTTGTTATATGCAAGATATTAAGGATACGATTGCTTTTCTCGTACAAAAAATTAAATCACGTTATTATAAAAGAAAGAAATGTAAGTGTAGATATGTTCAGTCATTGCTTTGGACGAAGGCAAAAGAAACACTACCATATTCATATATATATATATATATATATATATATATATCTCAAACCTTTGAACATTAATAACTTCTAAACTGTACAAGATAGAAAAAAAAACACAAATTATAGCACTAGCTAGTGTTATTTGATGTGTCATACACCCCCCTTCCCATTTAAAAAAATTGACTTGAATCCAAAATGGCGGATCTCAAGATGGCGGCCATGAATGACATACACTTCAAAAGTTGCGGCCCCTCATCAAACCTCTGTTTCCATCATCACTTTTTACTTTTCCCGTCGATTTTCAAACTTATGCAGGTGTCCAAGGAGTTTTGACTCACCCTATATATATATATATATATATATATATATATATATATATATATATATATATATATATAACATATAATCGTAATCCCAATTGAAAATCAAGCTTATTCGCGACTTCCCTTTTTTTTTTTTTTTAGTGCAAAAACAACCAACTTCGATTGTAGATGAAAATATATTTCATTATTCAGGAGGCATATATGTGCATGTAAGTGTTTCATAAGTGTTTTCAATAAGAAAAATAAATGTGAGGTGCTTTATTAGAGTTGTTGTTGTTAATGTTTTGTTGTTGTATGTTGTATGAAAAAATGCTTATATTTTATGTAAACTTAGAGTTGGGCCAACAGCGAAGTGGAGGTGAACACGACAGTGGATATTGATGATGTCGTGAATGAAGAACGAGAATTAATTGCTGAAGAGATGATAGGTTATCCTTATCCAAATGGCCAGTACAACATAAATGCCAGGTAGGTTGTGTTGTAGCAATAATCGTTGTTATTTGAAAGCATGTGAAGGAGTAAAGTTAAGTTTGAGGTGGTTTACGATGTAATCTAGTACGAGTCGTTTTAAACCCAATAGAAAGTGCTACAACTTTTCTCCGTAGATGATGTGTCAAGTGTAGACGCCAGAATAAACATGAAAGGGTAAATCTAGCAGCTACGTATTTTTCGATGATTATGCAGTGGGAAAGATGAGGAAATTTAAAAGAAACTATACTCTATATTACATTAACATCTAATATGTATTTTGCCTCGAAAGCTCGTTTCTTTAAATTTAAATCTATTCATTAATTTCTGTTACTTCTGAACTGATGTAAACAAGAATTAACGAATGGAAGACAAATTATCATTTACTGTAAAATCAAATGAGTATAATCTAAATGACTTGACTAATAAAATCAAAGCCGAATGTATTTAAGAGAAATCATCGGGGAAGAGGAGAAAGAAAATGAGTTAAAAACTGTGCGCTGACACCTGTCATTTTCTATACCATCGCCACTAATGAGCAATTTCGGAAGTGGCCATTTTTTCAGAGTTGCCAAATGAAACTCGTAGAGTTAACCATTCATGTTACATCTATATTTCCACTATAAATTCATTACAGCAATCACAGGTGCATTTTCAATTTAAACCATTCATTTTGATATGCTCTGTATTGTAGAAAAGTTCGGACTTACAGGTACAAATTTTTCTTGACGTATTGTATATGAAATATGTCCATATGCTTTTAAGGTACAATCCGAATACATTGTGTATTATGTATGTAGTCTGTTTTGTACTTTTCGCTTTTTGCAGCTTTCGTATGCACACAGCTGTTTTTATTTGACTTTGAAAGTGTGTTGCAAAATAAGAACGCTACAGTTTTTCATTATATTGTACAGCGGGGGACACTTCTAAATGGTACAGTCATATGGAGATTTACGGCTAAGGTGTACCATTTAGAAGTGTCCCCCGCTGTACAAGTAGAAAGAAATCGGAAAATGAAAGGGAAATCAGTTGATATAGAGACATGGCGATTGAATGGTACCAAGTACCGGGTACCAAATGGGAAAATACTTGTGTGGGTGCTACAGAATTGATTCATTTATATTGAGCCGAATTTGAATTTGCTATTATCCTAGGAAATGCTGTCTTTCCATCAGGGGCGTCATTTCAGACTTCGCTTGGGGAAGGGGGGCAAGAGCACCGCCGACGTAAGACTTTCACGTTTTGTAGTAGTATATTAGTAGGCAATCTATTAAAGTTTATGTATTCCTCAAACTCTTGGGGGGGGGGGGAATTGCCCCTCCTTCCCCCCTAAATGACGCCCCTGCTTTCCACTACTCGTTGTGTTAGATGTGCAGGGCACCTCTACTAACTATTGCGTGCCTGCTGTCGAAGTTTCAATTGCAGGAGACTGCGTTGCAGCTGGACCATGAGTATTACATCCCATTTCTTTTTACTGGCTTTCCACAGCCCTGACAAGTAAACCTTACGCTTGGGTGAATCGAGTTGCTGACTGAGACACATATGAGAAATTAGTACTAAATGTGGTCAGTATTTCAGTGAAGTTGTAGGTGCGAAGCTCCAGGCGTTTAGGAGATACAGCTACCAGAAAATCACATGGAAGTACAGAATAGTCTTCATACAGTTGGAGGTAAAAGCTCTGTAAGACCTCTTGTAACGACAAAAGGTGAATAACAAATATATGGGTACATATTAGGACTAGGGGAAAGTCATATAGTAAGGGCATACCTGACGGCGGCCATCTTGAAATCCGCCATTTTGAATTAAGGTTAAGTCTTTAAAATAGGAATAAGGTTATGTGATACATGATTTAAGGCGCAAATTTAATCAGAAGAACAATGGTGACGTTAATTTTGATTTACGCGCAATTGGTAAAAAGATACAGGGAAATTAAATATTGTTGCAGCATATGTATTAGTCCTTTACCCCAACTTGTAAATTTTGTGTTAATGATAATAATCAAATAAAAAGCAGGTGGATAAATATTAGGTCTATGGTAAGAGTTGCCTTGATGGCGGCCATGTTTAAATCCGCCATTTTGAATCAGACAAAAGTTTTAAACAAAACGCATAACAGTGACACCTTATTAATAGCAAATTTTACCATAACTCCAACGGTATAACTATTTTTGCTTTATCATTAACTAGCACAAAATTAAATGGATCGCTCCTTACGACTACTGCTTTGACGGAATTGTTAACGACAAATGTGTCAAGTGTAACTCGATTGCCTTTGTCAGGTGTGCTTACTGTGAGCAGAGCATTTGTGCAAGTCATGCACTCCTTTCTGAACTACATATTGATTGTACTAATTGAGGACTTTTCTGGAAGAAAGACCCAAGTTCAATTATGACTCAATTCCACTTTGGTCATTTTTCCTTAAATTAGCAACTTGTTTATGCGATAACAAATGCTGGTTACTGACAAAACAAAAATGGTTATACCGTTGGAGTTATGGTAAAATTCGCTATTAATAAGGTGTCAATGTTATGCGTTTTGTTTAAATACTTTTGTCTGATTAAAAATGGCGGATTTGAACATGGCCGCCATCAAGGCAACTCTTACCATAGACCTAATATTTATCCACCTGCTTTTTATTTAATTATTATCATTAACATAAAATTTACAAGGTGGGGTAAAGGACTAATACATATGCTGCAACAATATTTAATTTCCCTGTATCTTTTTACCAATTGCGCGTAAATCAAAATTAACGTCACCATTGTTCTTCTGATTAAATTTGCGCCTTAAATCATGTATCACATGACCCTATTCCTATTTTAAAAACTTAACCTTAATTCAAAATGGTGGATTTCAAGATGGCCGCCGTCAGGTATACCCTTACTATATGACTTTCCCCTAGTCCTAATATGTACCCATATATTTGTTATTCACCTTTTGTCGTTACAAGAGGTCTTACAGAGCTTTTACCTCCAACTGTATGAAGACTATTCTGTACTTCCATGTGATTTTCTGGCAGCTGTATCTCCTAAACGCCTGGAGCTTCGCACCCACAACTTCACTGAAATACTGACCACATTTAGTACTAATTTCTCATACGTGTCTCAGTCAGCAACTCGATTCACCCAAACGTAAGGTTTACTTGTGAGACGGTGCGGACTCCACAATGGGCAGGCACGGCTTGAAGAGTCCGAAAGCACACTACTCTATTGCCCTGGCATCTATACTTCTGACAGGGATGTCAGAGAAGAGAATTCCGGAAATTCCAGTTCCTTGTTCCATAGGGCAATAGGAATCCAACGATGTTTCTAAGTGTGGCTGTGTAGTACTAGTGTCACTATACAGCCTATGTCCTAACACATACCACTGTAAGTTTCAGTTCTCCAACTCGTTCCTTTTTATGAGTATAAAATATCCAAAAATTTACATAGTATGGCGTATTATATAGTATGGCGTATTATAGAAGTCCATACTATTCTATAAGATGGACAGATTGATGTCTGTTAATTTTTTGGAGGGGTACATGGGACCACCCCTTAAATTTGTTAATTGTCAAAGAAATTGGTAAATGTTCTCTAGGACTCAAATATATAACTTGCTAAATTTGGGTGTTTCTGCTGATATCCTTCTACGGGTAAACAGTTGCCAGAAATTCAAAAGAGGTTTTACTACAACATATAGTTACATAGTTGAGTACAGGATCAATTCTCTCTTTCGTAGGATTTAGGTACATGGATGTCTCTTAAATTTTGAGCTCTTAAATGTAGGAATTGTGATAAAGCAAAATTGTTAAATATTGTCTGAGACCCATATATATTACTGTAAATTTGATTGGTACTGCTTCTTCCCTTTTATTGATAAAAAGAATGGTTAAAAATTCCAAATTTGGATGTTTTTAACCTATCATATCATCTTTGATAATGCTTTAGTGTATTATGTGCTTAATAGATGAGTACGGGGTTCAGTTCTTTTTCATATGATATGGGTACATTGATTCTTTTGTTTTAAATTTGGGAGGGGACCCCTATATTTTAGAATTATTAAAAATATATATTGGTAAATGTTCTCTAGGACTTCTTTAAATTTGATTGGTTCTGCATATACCGAATTTTATGTATACAAATATCTCGTCAAAAGTAACACATTATATTTGAGGAAAAATGAATTAGCATGAGGCACGAAGTTTGAACGTTCTCGTTAACGTTCACTAAGTTAGATTGTAACAGCTATATTGATCAATACAATATTACATTATCCTTCATTGAACATGAGTACCTTGAGACTAGAAGTGCATCCCACCCTTAAATTTTTGGAATTATCAAAAAATAAAAATTTGTAATTGTTCTCCAGAACTCATGATAAATTTGGATAATTAACTTGTGTTTTTTCATAGGTGAAAAATTGCCAAATCTCAAATTTCATGTTGTTGACCTGATACATCATTTGTCATTTTGAAACTTAGAAAACTCGTAGTCTAAGGTTATCGGTGCTTAAGTTCTAGGACTTGAAACCTGATAGGTAATTAATACCATCGATTGATATGAAATGGTAACAGTTTTGCACAGGACGTTTAGAATAAAGAAATATGGTAACACTCTTCACAATTATTGCATCGTTATGATGCAGTAGCACGTCAGAACAAGTTTATGCAGCGTCTGCAGAATTGTATCACATCCGTTTAGATTCTTGTTCTCATATATAAGTATCGTTCGAAATATTATTCATCATAACGTCATCATGGCTACTTGTTTACAGTTTCTAAACACGTGATGTAATGAAATAATGCACCAAGATTACCAATTTACAACAGTATATACCTTATAAACTCTTATCTAACCAAATTATGCCTACAAAATTTGGATTAAGAGCTATTCTTACTTTACAAAAGATAAGTTTGAAATTGTCATTAATTCCGATTTAGTACACAATCCTATCTTAATGATTAGTGGATCTTTTTTCGTGTTCATTGGACCTTACAACGAATATTCCATTTCAATGACAACGATGCCGTGTCAGCATGACATCAATATTAAATCAACCACTATGAAATAATTAAAAAAAAAGCATTCTGATTGGAAACATATGTACCATTAACGTTGATGCTTACAAAGAATATATGTTTCCCAACTATTATCCAGTAAATCCATTCAAAATGAAACATGTGATTATTGATTCCAGTGCTACTTCGTTTTGTCCTACGATTTGGCACAGCATAATAGTTTGGTGTGTAATTGAACTTCGAAGAGTGGAAAACATTACTTACTCTAGTCGACCATTAGTCATTATTTTCATTATGAATTGGATGTGACTGTTGTGAAATCATTAGGCAGAAACAATGAAGTAGTGTTGTGTACAATACTTGACGAGAAAATGGTGCTTCTACGTAAGAAAAGTACGTCGCAATATTGTGTACTGAATGGGCCACTTATAAACGTGTGTACTTATATACTGAATGGGCGGGCCAAATTTACAAGTGCACTCAAGTACATGAAACATTCTGTTGAAATGTGCTGAAAAACAAGAGTATTTCTGGAAAGGTGTTCTGAGAAGTGGTATGCGTCTCGTACAGCGTTTATGTAGACTATGTGAAGCATGTCGACATTGTTCTTGAATACATGCATGCATTGATACAGTTTATTTGGGTCAATATAGACATTGATTTTCCACTTGTAGATATTGGAAGACTTCAATTCGAATTAAAATTATACTCTAAAGACGAACTGGTGCAAGAAATGCAAAGTAAACTGTTGCAGTCCGAAGCCTTTACATGAATGGATGTATGTGGTTAAGCAAACACTGTATATCTACTTATATAGAAAATTATAATTTTATATATTTGTGTTTTCATTTCATGTACAACCAAAAGGTATCAAAATCATCTATAAACGGATGTGATACTTTCTGCTGTTATTGCGTGAACTTGTTCTGACATACACTATTACATCATGATGATGAAGTTCTTGTGGACAGTTGTCATATTTCTTTATTCTAAACCGTTCCGATTGTTTTCTTATGTTTGTAAATTTTTTTCAGTGTTCTAAAAATTTTCAGGTTGTGACAAATTTTCAAACTAAAATTTAAGAAACAAACTTTTCGACAGATGAAAACAAAAAATTTAAACTAATGCAAAAATTTTCAAGCCTGAAAATTTTAGGCGAAGCTGTTCAAACAAAAATGTATAAGAAATGAAACAGTGATAAATAAACAAAAATTTTCAGACCAAAAATTTCAAACAAATTTTTAAGCTAAAGTTTTCAAAATTTTCGAACTAAAAAATTTAAACAATTTTCAAACTAAAATTAAAATAACATTTTCAAACTGAAACTTTTCAAACCAAGATTTTTCAAACTAAAAATTTAAAATCAAATAGTGATTGAAGAAATGTTAAGCAAAAGCTTTAAATGTTTTAAAAAGTATAAAGCAAGGATTTGACAGTGATCTACCAATCAAACTGCATCAAGAATAACTTCCCGTGGTCAACCAATCAGATTGCACCAGGAATAACGAATTTAGACTATGAATCGTAACTGCAGTCCTAAGGTTGAAAACATTTTGAAACAGTAACCGAAAATATTAAGCGAAGATTAAAAGTGATTACCCAATCAAATTGCACCAAGAATAACTCCACTGATCAACCAATCAGTTTGCACCAGGAATAATTTTTCACTGATAATTGTAAACTATGAGTTAACTAAAGTTCAGTGTTAAATTGCTTTTGTTGCCCAACAGTAGACTTTGATAATTACATATTAGGTATAATGTCCTAAATTTTTCACATCAATGAGCTTAGACAATAAGTCGTACTTACAGTCCTAAGGTTCAAAGTATGAAATTATTTATACCAATAGAATACAATAATCAGGTTTCAAGTCCAAAATTTGAAGTTTAATGTAGAGATCAACCAATTAAATTTCACTAAAGATCTTTCCACGAATGACCTTATACTATGAGTTATGGCTGAAGTTCAGATTGTGAAATTGTTATTGGTTCATATCAATCTGTTATGAATTACCTGTTAGGTTTTAAGTCCTAAAACTTCTTTATCTAGCACCCCCTGCATACAACCTGCCTATTTCACGCACCCATCCCTCGTCCTATCTAGAAGATATAGTGAAAAAGAGTTTACATGATGATGGAGGCATTTCGGTAGGAGATAGAGTGATTAGATGCATAAGATTTGCAGACGATATGGCGCTTGTTGCAGAATCTGAAAAGAAAATCAATAAAATGTTAGAAAAAATGAGAAAGGGATTTGAAGAATATGGGATAAAAATAAATGTTAGAAAGACAAAAGCCATGGTGATTGGAACGAAGGGGTCTGTGTCAAATATAAAAGTCGGAGGGGAGAAAATAGAACAAATCAAGTGAAACAAGTGAACAAGTGGAAATAGAACAGGAGTTTTCGATATCTGGGTAGTATTCTTAGTAATAACATGAAGTGCGAACGTGAAATAAAAGCAAGAATAGGAATGGCGAAAGAAGCCTTTAGGAGGAAGAAAAGTGTTTTGTGGGACCTTGAATAAAGAGTTGAGAAAAAGACTCATAAAATGCCTCGTGTGGAATGTTGTACTGTATGGGGCGGAAACGTGGACATTACGTAAAGGTGATGAAAATCGACTGGAAGCCTTGGAAATGTGGGTGTGGAGAAGAATGGAAAGAATTAGTTGGGTCGAGCGGAAATCTAATGAGAGAGTGTTAGAAATGGTGGGTGAGAAAAGAACACTTTTAGATATTATTAGGAAGAGTAATAGAAAGTGGTTGGGACATTGCCTAAGAAGAGATTGTATCATGAGGGACGTCCTAGAGGGTATGGTGTCGGGAAAGAGGGAGGGGGCGAAGGATATTACAATTAATGGATGATACAGGGTGCGGCACGTAAAACCGACCCGTCGTAATATTCTGGTATATTGTGTTTTTGGCAACACTTAAATAATCTACCTTCCTACCAAGAGATGGCGTGTCGAGGTCGGGTCGACTTACGTGACCTGCAGCAGTCACGTGCAGCCGCAGCCAGTAAAACTTGTCGAAACCAGTTGAGAAAAAGGCCTCGTTGTGTTAAGCCGGGTGAGTGTCAGTGTGTGATAATGCCGTATTCGATACCCGAGCGTGTTGCCATTGTTGAAGGGTTCATTCTCACTGGATCTTTTGTGAAAACAAAGAATTTGTTTCGGGAGAAATTTCCAGGACGTTCTGTGCCAGCAAAAAGCACCATTCAGGAATTGATTGAAAAATGGCGGCGTACAGGATCAGTTCAAAATGCTCCCAGGAACAGACGACCATCTGTCTGCACACCTGAATTAAAGATGCAGGTGGAGGAGATAATGACAAGAAGTCCTCGAAAGTCAACCAGGAGATTGAGTCAACAGGTTCATGCGAGTGAGAAAAGTTGCAGACGTGTTTTAAGGGGACTGAAGTTAAAACTGTACCGGATAAGTGTTGTGCAAGAACTGAAGGAGCCTGACCTGCAGAAGAGGGTGCATTTCTGTTCATGGCTGTTGAGCAATGTTGCCAGTGGTTTCTTGGATCCACTAATGCTCATCATGAGTGACGAGGCGTGGTTCCACCTGTCTGGGTACGTAAATTCCCAAAACAACCGGTATTGGTCGACAGAAAATCCACACGCAATCCACTAGGTACCCTTGCATGATGAGAAGATTGGCGTTTGGTGTGCCATTTCCGCCACACGCGTTATTGGGCCCATATTCTTTGAGACGACAGTGAACAGTGACGTGTATATGGGAATCCTGGAGGAGCTTTATACACACTTGACCGAAGAGGAGCGCCAGTTATGTTACTTTCAGCAGGACGGTGCAACATGCCACACATCAGCTGCATCATTGTCCCTTGTGCATGAGATGTTTACACCAGAGAGGACAATCAGCAAAGGCTTGTGGCCTCCTCGGTCACCAGACTTGCCCACGTGTGACTTTTACTTATAGGGACTGTTAAAGGGAAGAGTATACGAAACAAATCCACACACAATTGAAGAACTCAAGACCAGGATCCAGGATGTCACCAATAGCATTACAACACAAGAACTGACAAGGGTATATATGAATCTCCTCAATCGTGCTCACATGTGTGTTGAAGTGGGCGGAGGACACTTTCAGCATCTGCTGTGAAGGTGAGTAGTCATATTCAATAAATTACATTTCATTTATGTGTTATAGTTAATCATATTCAATACATTACATTTCATTTTATGTGTTCACTTTACGGGCCGGTTTTACGTGCCGCATTCTGTATAAAAACACAAAGATCATACGCGAAGACGAAGAAGTTAGCGGAGGACCGTCGAGCATGGAAGCTTCTCAGCTGCGGCAAGTGATCTGCCAATAAAGGCAGAATACCTATGATGATGATGATGATGATGATCCTTCGTCCTTTTTTCTCGTTGGCGTTACGTGGTTTTTGGCTGACCCTTCTGCAAATTGAGATACAGCTTTGAATTCTCAAATCTTCAATAATATAATAATAATAATAATAATAATATCCTATTCTCACGAGTTTATATTTAGTTCCAGCAAGAGTTCTACATACCATTGTAGTGCAGTATTATTATTATTATTATTATTATTATTATTATTATTATTATTATTATTATTACTAAATTTGGCCTTTATGAAACCATAGTTCTTTCTCAAAATTATTTTGCGTTTGTACGATATTTGATTTAACGTCTCTTCGTTATATTTTTTAATATTTGTAAGTTAAATAACTATAGGTAAAGTCGTAATTTAATATACATTCTTGGCTTCTTGTAAATCAGTTACGAACTGTTTAATTGTCGTTTTTCATTTTTTTAGTACTTTCTAACACACCGACAACTCTTTTGACGACTAAAAACTGATGTAATTGGCAACAACTTTGAAAATCAAAAGTTCTAAGGAAGGTTGAATAATAGCAGAGCAATATTTTGTATTTATTTTCGTCAGTGTTAGTGATAATCAATATACGAAAAGCTTACATTACTTACAAGGAATGGACATAAACGTGTCATCCGGACATCCGAATCAAACCTAGTTCATTCGATAAACATAACAAAGATGCCTTCATGTACAAAAAATTAGGTGCCATGGACAACGGAGTAAGCCCCTGGGGCCAGAGTTTGTCCAAATGGGCCCAGCCTGAAAGAAATCCGGCGGTTTTTTTTCGGGTTGGATCCACCTGAAAAAACCCATCTGGGTTTTTGAGCTTTCCGTTTGTATATTATTGATACAATTAAGGTGATCACATTGAAAGTAATTTTTATCATATTTCGGACTTTCCTTGAGCGAATCAGATGCGTTCACATTAAGGTATACAACTGCATTTAACATAAGGCATTTACAAAGTTCTGAATCCACTGAATGAATAAAAAAAACGTACCTTAGCTTGACATAATTATAGAACAAATTTATATGTGGATTATGCTTATAGCCTATTTGAAGCAAAATATGGAATTTTATATTTTAGAACCGTGGGCGTGGATTTTCTCGGGGTTCTCCCATTTCCTCCCACTTTTTTCATTCCACCATTCCATTCATTTCTCATAATCACCGTCTCCTTTAGCCTAACCGACGTAAACGTGGGACGTAAAACTCAAAGATTTCATTTCATTTCATTTATATTTTAGAAAATGCTTTCCATGAATAGTTTGCTCACCGACTCGACAACGCCGAGGGACGTTATCCCTCATACGTTGACGTTTTTAAGGCCATTGTTGCCGGTACTACCAGTAAATATGTAAATACCTTAGTGAAACTATTAGTATTATTTCTTACTTTTGATGGTAACACAAGTATTCTTCACTAAATTTGGTTTACCAGCAACAGTAGTTTAGTTCAGTCATTTTGTTGCTACTCTTCAAATAAGTATTCTCTAGAATCAGCACCAGCAATAGCATAAAAATTCTTGTCGAATTTAAGAAGCTTAATGCTCAGAGTTCCGAAGACTACGTAACGCTTACTGTGTCACGTGCTGAATTCAAACTTCCGTACTAATGGAAAATTCAATGTTAAAGCTGCATTTTCGGCAAAAACCCGTCGTGAAAGAAGTGCTCGGAATATTCCCGCAATTGAACGCACAAAACATTCCATGTGAATACTCCCACAGTAAAATCATTCTGTTTACGCTGGAATTTATTCAGTTTCATTTAAGATATTTTGAAACTTTTACTTTATAAAATATGAATTACATCTTCGTTAATTGTTTTAAATTAATTTTTGGGAATGAACCGTCTTGCAATAAGTGCTCGGAAAATCCCCGTAATTGAAGAAGATAAACTTCAACAATAAAACCATTTATTTTAGGTTGGAAAATATTTATTTCATATAAGACATATTGAAAAGTTTTTTTAAAAAAATACAAAACATGAATTTGATCTGTTTTAAATTAATATATTTGGTATTCATATATGGCGACCTACATTTGTTCTTTTGTCTACCTGTACCACACACACTAGAGTGTACAACTTTAAATTTTCAGGGTACAGACACGATATACTTTAAATTTCCTGTATAGGTTTTAGCAGCATCGTAACGTAAAATTTCAAAATGGCGGCCTTTTTTTCCTTTCTTTCTTCCTTTCTTCAAAATAGCTCTTATCCACGCTGCAAAGCTTAGTTTTCGGGCTTTTAAGTTGACATTTTCAGAGTAGAAGCACGAGACACACTAAATTAGCTGTATATATTTTGGCGGCAATCCAACGTAACATTTCAAAATACCGGCCATTTTTCAAAATAGCATGTACCATAAAATGGGGAAACATTAGCCCCAAGGGGTAACATTAGCATAGAGCGGGGTAAATTTGGTAACGTTATTTTACAGCAAAATTTTCTCTTTTTTAGCTTTTTATCTCTATTTGGTTTTCAACATTGACCAACTATTAGACAAATATAGTACCATTATGAGCAAAATAAATTACGCGTTTCTTTATTTTGAAGTTTTTTTGAAAATATCTCCGCTTTCTTTATATGTTCGAAATTTCGGAAGGTTTCCCAACAGGAAAAGTTAATAAGAAACTCGTTTTTAATATTTGTGTTGATATTAGGTTAAAATAAATAAATTAGAAGCAACATCGACCGAAATGCGTCGAATATTCAATCGACCGAAATTACGAAAATTACTAACTCTGCTAAAGTGGGAAATTTTCAAGAACGCGAGGGAATTCTGCAGTTCAACACGAAGCAGCGACATCTATGTCATTGAGAGAAATGTGGATTAAATCTACACTCAAAACTTTTAACGAAACATTTCTAATATGTCTTTATTACGTGCATTATCTGCAAACTCTAAATGTATGAATCTATGCCAAGTATTAACGTATAGATACAGCAAATAGTGAAAATTACCTATAGAAAAGGACGAATTGGTAACACGATCGTAATGAAAAATCGTCTTTACCGTAGAACAGGTTCAGTACGCGTAAGAAAACAAACAGCTCAGTTCGTTAAAGCAACGAGTTTGTATGCCGGAGGTAGGGGGATCGAACCCCATAGAAGTGCAATTGTAATTTTTATTACTATGGTTATTTTATTTATTTTTTATGTGGGAAAGAATCAAATTGCAACATACCTGTAAAACTCATGACAATACCAAAAAAAGAAAAAAAAATGTTTTCGCACTTGCATTCGTGTCCCTAATTTTGTTTCCAAACAGTTTCGTAATTATTTCCCCTGTGCTCACTGCTCACTATATGCTCGCTGGTGCATAACGAATGTTTTCCTGTAAATGTTAATTCTAATTTGGAGAATTTTAGAAAGTTTCACAATGTTTATCATTAAATAGTCTTCTATGTACTTGTTTGGACATTTTGATAACAGATTTCCGTGTTAAATGTTTAATTTTCCCTAGATGTTTAATTACGGAAAAGTTTTACAATGTATTTGTCTTGAATTGAAATTGTTTTGAATCTGCCCATGAGGTAAGTAGCCCGAAGGAAAACTGAAGTAGCTGATATTCTACGTAAAAGCAACCTATTGTAGAATGATGATGCTTCTTACCTTCAGTACATAATCTCTACGTTAGAGAGTCAGACAGGGAAAAATCCTGGTTTTTCCTCCCTATGGCAACCCATCTTAAACATCTATATACCATGGTTCGTCTCACACAATTTCGGTGCTCAAAAGACATTCATATAATAATAATAATAATAATAATAATAATAATAATAATAATAATAATAATATATTCCTGAATATGGCATCCTTATATAATCTAGTAACCTTAGACATCTTAGTTTTAAATGCTTTCTTTAGTAATAATTTGAGCAACCATGTAGGAGGGGGCACGACGTTTTATTTTGCCCTCTTATTTCAGTACCCTCCCAACAGAAAGTAATTTCTGATAAGCAGGGCAGATAAAATGAATAAGAAATATATTTACAGCATCCTCTCCCCTTCATGAGTGGAATATCATGTAGCATTTTTTTATTCTACCGGAGATGGCCCTGTGCGGTTAGGGGTAGATAACTAAAGAAATACCTACTATATAGCTCTCCATTATTGTAATATTATCGCTTCTTTATTTGTTCGAGGGAGCCTGTACACAACCAAGGGTGACCAAAAGAATAGGAAAAGTGTCTATTAATTCCAGTGGCGGATCCAGCACGGACTCCTGGGGGGCGGTGAAGTGAAAGATTCTTTTGATGATGTGAAGCTGTCACAAATTACCACTTAACTAAACTAAACATAATAATGGGGTGAACCGGAACCCAGTCAGTTCAAATTAATGTAAAAGTTTAATTTTTGGCTTCATATTAAGGTTTTGGTTCCAAACGAGAATTTCAGTCCCTGTGGTCAGTGACCCAATCTCGGGGGGTCTTCAGTGTAGAGGCTATGACTCCCGTATGGGAAAAGGCAAAAATATTAAAATGCTTAAAACTTTCAGAGTTTTCGTTTATTTTAAAGGAATGTTTGGCTTCATATTAAAGAGTTGGTTCCAAATGACAATTTCAGTCCGAGTAGAAAGTGATCAAATCTCGAGGGGCTCTGCAGTGTAGGGGTTACGGCCCGCTTATGGGAAAAAGCAAAAATATAAAAAATGTTTATAACTTTCGAATTTTCCGACTATTTTAAAGAAATGTTTGGCTTCATATTAAAGTGTTGGTTCGAAACGACAAGTTCAGTCCGAGTGGACAATGACCAAATCTCGAGAAGGGAAGGGGGGTGTTCTTCAATGTAGGCTAATATGGGCCCCTTGTGGGCAAAAGGGGAAAATATTTAAATGTTTATAACTTTCGAAACTTTCGTCTATAAAAAATGTTTGGTTTCATATTACACTGTTGGTTCCAAATGACAATTTCAATCCGAGTGGACAATGATCTAATCTCAGGTGCTCTTCAGTGTAGGGGTTTCGGCTTCTGTATGGGAGAAGATTCAAGTAGTTGATATTGTAACATTGTTTTGTATACGTGAGTGGAAGCTTGCACCATCCGGTTAATTTTATCTTTTATATTTTGTAGATTGAAATTCCAAGTAATAGTTACTTCGCAAAGCTAAGAGAAGGCACTTACTAGTTTCATTAAAATGAAGTGTGTTGTATGAGAAGTTGTCACGGAGCAGACGAACAAACAGGCACCCAAACGTTGGTTGAGTCGGACTGTTGAAACTCCTTGAAATGGCTTCAATTATTATTATTATTATTATTATTATTATTATTATTATTATTATTATTATTATTATTATTATTATTGATAGTGGTTGTTTTTGTCTCGTACCAGTAGTATTTCCTGAGTAAGCCCTCTAAGTTTTTCCAGAAAAACTTTTGCGCTTCATTATGTAAAACAGCAACGTGCTTTACTGAATGTTATATATTCGAAAGTCTTATACTGAGCTGAGCTAACAAGGAGAAAACCGACTTTGGCAAATGATCTTCGGGGTCATCTTAACGCGACGTAGTAATGCACATTTAAAGTGTTAAAATTACAAACTGATAGAGCGAAATAGCCAGAAATAGCGGAGAAAAGGCGTCTCAAAGTTTTCGACTTGCTGCATATATGATATCACGCGTGAAGTTACCAAATGACGGTATGGCAGAGTGAAGAGCATATATGACTCACCTGAAAACGGTCACGGGTTCGATTCCCGCTTGGGTAAGCTTTCATTTTAGTTTTTATTTATTTAACCAATAAAGTAACCAACCATTTGTAACTACAAGTAAAATATTATTTCGCCATATGTTTATAATGCATAAAGTAATAGAAAGGTATAAATCAGTTGTAAAACCATTCAATGTTTCATGTTATGTAAACAAAATGTAAACCGTTCCATAAAAAATTGATATCAAGAGATATATTATGATTACCACTGTCGTTTAGAACATTTGTACATTTTGTTCTTAGTTTTTACATAGCATCAAGAACATTTTTTAGACAAGGACTATGGTAACCATAATGTAACTCGTGATGCCCCTCATTCCTCTACGCCGTCACTTGACAGCTCTAGGCGCCATACCATATATGCGGCTAATCTGAAATGTTCAGACGCTTTTTCTCCGCTATTTCTTGCTATTGCGCTGTATCAGTTTGTAATATCAGCACTTTGTGTGTGCGCTAATACCTCGCGAAAGGTGGCCCCGAAATTCATTTGCCAAAGTCTGCTTTCTCCTTGTAACACTGAAAAATAAAATCATAAATAAGTCACTCCCTGGCAGTGATCTTACAGTATTTGAACTTGTATAAAAGTAATAATAAGGACTAAAGATTAACGCTATTATTGTATGCATTGTAATTCATGATTGTTTCTTTTTATGTGATAAAATATTTTCCATGAAGAATACTTCTTAATTTTTCTTTCTGAGTCTTATGAATTGGCGGGGGTGTGCATAGTGCGTTAAGTCAGTAATTGCCCAAAGGGTTGTAACTATTATCAAACTCCTAGAAATAATATGTTTTTTTCCAAATGAGGTTTTTATAGTGATTAAAGATAGTGTTATTAACAAGAACTACCATATTCAATTATTTTCCCATAACAGGATTGTCTGATTAATATTTGCACTTTCCAATTCGATTTTCTCTTATTAAATATTTTTATCATCTACTTTATCTTTATTATCTACTTAATCTGTTTTTATATCTGTATAGTATTTACTTTTAGAAGATAGTTGTCCAGGCAATTTTTGGAACGCTATCATATTTTTTTTTTTCATAATAAAAGAAATAGTCGTGCAATCAGCTTCCATTAATTTGAAGTATTTAGTTTTAATATTTAGTATACTATATATTTCGAATGAAAAATAAAGTAACAGGAAGGTTCATTGTTTACAATCTAGTATATTCAAAACAAAATAACTTAGTTACTGAGATATAAAGCTTAAAATATAAGATTTGAATTCACATATCTACTATGGTTGCTGTATACATATTGATTGTCTCACACGTGTTTATGTATTTATTAGTCCATATTAGTTATCTCTATATACGTGTGTGTATATATGTATATATATCGGGTGTTGCAAAATAAGTGTTACAACTCTTGGGAGGCGACTCCTGCCACTGAGACAAGAAAAAAAAGTTCTCTTCAACTTTCTGCTATCGGACATAGTTTCAGATCTACAAGGTGCCGAAAGCGTGGGAAAATGACTTTCGGACGCCAATAGTTCGGAAACTATCCAACATAAAGAGGGCGGGTAAAAAATTCACTGAAGAAGTCATACCTGCTCTATTGAATTCTGCATGTTTCACAATCCTACCATGCACGCGCAAGGTATTCCCCAAAGGAACGTAGGGAGTCCCGGATAATCTGCCAAATGAAACTTGGTCTAAATGGATATGAATTGATAGGCTTTCTACCAGGTAACAATAATTCGTTTGTCTTAAGTCGATATCTGGAACAAATACAAAATGGCGGACAACTTCATGCCCGTTGTGTGTGGTTGCATAATCGCCAGGTACGGATGCTGGCCAACAGTGACGTTCTGAGTATTAATTGTAGCGAATTTGTACTCAAATGCTCTAGAAAGACATCTGGAGTGTCGGTAGAGCATAACAGATGAAGCAGGGTGATTCACGTGTGGAAACACTTAACGAAAAATGCCCAGAAATGCACTCATACTCAGTAAACGTGAGTTCAAAGCGTCGGAAATGTAAGGATTAGTGTGAAGAACATGAAAGCCATTGCCAATTCACCAATAATATTCCCTCAAACGGATGCAGTATGCTTTGCATGGTTGCATACCAATAAGGATGCAACAACTAAGGCCAAGTTCAAATTGTGCAATGGACTCACAAAGAAACCGGGTAAACTAAATGAATGTCACTATTGGGATCGCATGATCGATATTGAAATGTGGCCAATGTGTGTGTTGATATTAACATGTAGCTAATGGACAAATGTCAACATGTCGCACTACTGCTGGGACACCATCTCACGTGCAAAAACTAGGAAAATAACGTTGTACATTCTGCTATTACATCTGGTGCACCTTTTGGTAGAACGTAACTAGAACACGATTGTATCAATGTACCTCTTTGTTTGGGACATTGTCCCATAGTCGACACATATGAAAAGAAATCTCTTAATGCATGGTTCATATTCTGATAGAGCGTGAAAATAACAAATTTGTACCATGTCCCACGTCTTCTGAGACATATGACGTACTCAAAATATAGGAAAATATCTCCAGAAATTCGTATCTTACACACAGTGCACATGCCAAGACAAAGACGAAAATGAACCGATTTGGCACATTTAACACTATAGCTGGAACACCATACATATGGAAAATAAAACGACATGAGAAATAGGAAGAAACGTCTTAAAACTGTTTGTTTACAACTGAAGGGTAAGGGGAAAAAACAAGGAATGTCACAAAACTGCATTTTCGAGAAAACGGCGTTTTAATATTGAAAACTGCGTACAAAAAATAGGGTTATGAAATCTTTTGCCACTTTTTACATGAACATTTCTACAGGGGTGTAGCCAGCAGGTTTGTGTAGGGGGGGCCCGTCGTTTTTTAGGAGGGCCAGCTACAATGTACAAAGCGAAAAAAAAGTGTTGCTGCTAGTATTTTTGAGGCCTGAAAGAAAGGAAAATTTTGGTTTCCTTCTGGAAAACTAAAAACACTATTTTAGCTTATTATTATTATTATTATTATTATTATTATTATTATTATTATTATTATTATTATTATTATTATTATTATTATCCATAAATTATATTCAAGATAATTTTTATTATACTTAATCAAGAACTACTGCCCGGGACCAAACGCTATACTTTTGTGCATAACTATAAAGGTAACCAAGAAAGTTCTGTCCCTTTTCGTGGAGGTCTGTGTTCAATTGGACCTCACACCGTGAGTTGAATGCGAGTGGAGATAAGGCGAACGTCAGTTGTTGGTGTGGATATATCCAACATACTACCTGGTTGTGGCAATTCAGACACACCGTGAACTTGCGTAAGACAGAGGGAACATGGGACATCCACAGAGCGTCATAAGAGCATGTATACTGAACGAGTTCAAATGGAGGTCAAACGTCGCTGTAGCGGGAGAGAAGATATGCCAGTCTTTTGGTGAGGGTGTCGTGACGACGCGGACATTGCAGCGATGGTTTAACAAGTTTAAGAACAATGACGAAACACCCGAAAACACCACGTGCCAGAAGACCAACACATGTACAAAGAGGAACTGGGGCTACAATTCAGTGTGTGAAGAAACCATTCGGCAGCACATCCATCAACTTGGGAAGCACAACAAGTTGGGTCGATGGGTCTCTCATATTTTGACTCCGGGCCAGAAGGCAACGCGGCAGTCGCCTGTGTTTATTTACTGTTTCGGAGCCATTTCTGGTCAGGGCGTTGACATGTAGTAAAAAGTGTGTCCTATACGAAGTTCCACCGTGCCGTCATCATTGGTTAGCATCCCCTGAACCGATTTCAAAACAGACGAAACCAGCACTGTACCAGAAGAAGGTCTTTCTGTGTGTTTGGTGCATCGTGCATCGGGAACTGCTACCAGCTGGTCAGAGTATCAGTGCAACTGTGAGTCAGCAGTTGAGCTGTGCTCAACAAAAACTCAAAACTCTGGACCCATCACTTCTGAATTGCAAATGGGTCCTCGTTTACGGGACAACGCTAAGTCCCATGTGGCTAGGATGACTCAGGACACTATTTTTCGCCTTGGATGGGAAACAACATTGCAACCACTATATTCCCCGGGTATTGCACAGTCCGATCATCACCTGTTCCATTCTTTGGACAATCACCTTAGAGGACGCCAGTTCAAATCCCTAGTAAAAGTTCAAAATGCACCTGATACTTTCTTCGCTTCACGGCCCACCAAGTTCTACCGCGATGGATTCCATGGCCTTCCAGAACGTTTTCAGAAGGTCGTCGATGCTGATGGGGACTATTTTTGATCTTCCAGGTTAGGTGACGTATCGATGTTCGAAGGTGGTGGGTGAAAAAGCAACAAAATTTTTCTTGGTTACCTTTATATTTAAATTTAAGACCTTGTATACAGAACCTATCTACACAAGATTGATTTTTTTTGAAATTTCACTTAATTTCTTTACGGTTTCCTGACAAAAATATTTATTTATTATTCGTGACTTAAAAAACATAATTATTTTATTATACTGAGTAGAAATAAAAGAGAGAGCGAATGAAATCCAAATTGAATAAAAGCATTGTTTCTCACCAAATTTTCCATCCTCTATGTCTTTTAAAACACTTGCTAAAGCATATAAAAATATACTGTACTTACAAATCAGTTTAGTACATTTGTTTTATGACTGTATTTGTAGTACCTTGTTAAAATGTTTGTCTTCAAACTGTCAAATATAAATCGCAGTAAATTGTGTAATCTGCTGTCACAAAAAACATCCTATTTTTCGATCGGTATAAGGAAGAGATACTATACTATTTTTCGATCGGTATGGAAAAACAATATTTTTCCATAGTATTTTACCATAAGTTATTAATTGTCAATAAACTTTGTTACTTTTAAATGAATGAAGCGAGATAATTTTACTATGATGTTTTAAAAGCTGGTCATTTGGGGGGGCCAGGAAACCATTTGGGGGGGCCAGGCCCCAATGGGCCCCCCCTTGGCTACACCCCTGCATTTCTACATCTACGCATGCGTGCCATAGACAGTCAAATAGTACCAAGAGTCACCAACAGATAGGACAAAGCACCTGAAAAAGCACATACATGGACATTCCTTGTTTTTTCCCCGTACCCTTCAACTGTACAGTAGGAGTAACAAAATGAAACACACAAGTATGTCGGGAGGCTGTACAAGAGGGCTTGCCAAACAAAGTGAGTATTCCTCAAAGAAACGAATACAGAGAAAATGAGGCTCCTTCGAACCTCAGGGCTAGAGCGTTCGTTTTTGCTCGCGTGGTCGCAGTTTCCAATCCTACTGCGAGCCCACGGCCTCAGATTCAAGACCCGAGTAGTTATTTTCCTATTTTTCGCACGTGGGACGATGTCCCGGCAGTAGTGGGACATGTTGACATTTGTTCATTAGTTACATGTTGATATCAGCACACACATTGGCCACATTTCAATATCGATCATGCGATTCCACTAGTGACATTCATTTAGTTTACCCAGTTTCTTACTGAGTCCATTGCACAATTTGAACTTGGCCTCAGTTGTTGCATCCTTAATGGTATGCAACCGTGCACATCATATTGCATCGGTTTGAAGTAATATTATTGGTGAATTGGCAATGGCTTCCATGTTCTTGACACTAATCCTTACATTTCCGATGATTTGAACTCACGTTTACTGAGTATGAGTGCATTTCTGGGCATTTTTCGTTAAGTGTTTCCACACGTGAATCACCCTGCTTCATCTGTTATGCTCTATCGACACTCCAGATGTCTTTCTAGAGCATTTGAGTACAAATTCGCTACAATTAATACTCAGAACGTCACTGTTGGCCAGCATCCGTACCTGGCGATTATGCAACCACACACAACGGGCATGAAGTTGTCCGCCATTTTGTATTTGTTCCAGATATCGACTTAAGACAAACGAATTATTGTTACCTGGTAGAAAGCCTATCAATTCACATCCATTTAGACCAAGTTTCATTTGGCAGATTATCCGGGACTCCCCACGTTCCTTTGGGGAATACCTTGCGCGTGCATGGTAGGATTGTGAAACATGCAGAATTCAATAGAGCAGGTATGACTTCTTCAGTGAATTTTTTACCCGCCCTCTTTATGTTGGATAGTTTCCGAACTATTGGCGTCCGAAAGTCATTTTCCCACGCTTTCGGCACCTTGTAGATCTGAAACTATGTCCGATAGCAGAAAGTTGAAGTGAACTTTTTTTCTTGTCTCAGTGCCAGGAGTCAGCTCCCAAGAGTTGTAACACTTATTTTGCAACACCCGATATAATGGTATATTTATATATAGATATATATGTGGTTGTATAGTATATGTGTACATACTGTGTGTGTGTGTCGTCTTTTTAAGTGTATGCGTAATTGTATATTTATCTGTTTATTTATATATTTATTTATTTATGTGTATTTATATATATTTATATAATTATTAATTATTTATGTCAATTATTTGTTAGTTTATATTAGTTGTGCTAAGATCGTCCTGTTTATGTGTGTGTGTAATTTACAACAGGTAGGAAGCCTCGGTATAGGGAAATACAAATTAGAATACTTAAAGGGGATTGGCTACTGCCAGGAGCCAATGAGAAGCAAGATGTCTCAGCTTTTGTGTGTATATAAGACTGCACGTTTCTCGTGCATCTCATAGTGTCTGATGAAGCCAAAATGTAACACGTAACACGTATGTGGTTTTTTATGTGAATATATTGTTTTGCTTAGCAAATAGTTTGTTTGTGTTTAGTTGTTGAGATCAGTGTTTCTATTCTATTCCCAAATTTTTACTATTCCATTAAATATATGAAATAATAATAATAATAATAATAATGTGGATCAGTGCTAGGAAAAATTGCTGGTGTAAAGATAAAACATGGAATTGTCAAACAGGAGACCCGGTTCGAATCCTGTTCTGTTAATTATTAATACATGCGCACCTTTGGTGTAGGGGTCTCGAGTTTCATTCCCTGTGGAAGAACCTTTGTAATTTTAAAAATCCTTCAAATTTGTGTGTTGATGTTCCTGCCGTATATAGATGACCGAAGGATCGAATAAAAAGATTGGCAATTGAGTTGAGTATGCGCGTTGGGACGAATTAAAAAGAAGTGGTAGAGCAATCACCTATGGTGCATGGAGGGCGTGGCTCGATTCCACTTCGCGCCAAGCAAAATTTGAGGTGGACAAATACAGTGTGCATGGTTTTCTTAGGATTTTCCATTTTCTTCCTATATTCTTCATTTCACCATTTCATTCATCATCATTCTCCCTTAGCGTAGGTGCATAATCGTGCAACGTTAAACTAGAAATTCCATTTAGTTTTATTTAAAATAATAATAATAACAAACCTTTAATTCAACTGAAAGGACTGTATTTTTGGACTGATATTTTATGAAATATAAACCAAATCCATTAGGTCGTGTTTGAGAAACTCACTGGGAATAAATTCAATTCCAAGAATAAACTACTAATATGTTTTTCAGATCAAATGCCTTATACCATGTTGTCAGGTTAAATATTTATTTTTGAAGTGAGAACAAAATGCTAGTGTCTTTTCTGAGAAAATCGTTAAGAAAAAGTCA
Source organism: Thermobia domestica (assembly GCF_964235325.1). Lineage (NCBI taxonomy): Eukaryota > Metazoa > Arthropoda > Insecta > Zygentoma > Lepismatidae > Thermobia > Thermobia domestica. The sequence goes on from NC_137460.1 coordinate 169,375,200, forward strand.
CCTCCAAGAATAAACTACACCTCGTAATTTTTTCTAAGAGAATATCTGATACAGAAATACAGGGTTGTTAACACTAGAACGCCCAAAGGGATCAATTTGCTCCTTTTGAGAAATTTATTTTTCATATCTACAATGTTTTAAGGAATTGAAAGATGGCATTACCTGACTTTTCCTAAATCGTTGATGTCGCATAGAAAAAAAAATGATATTGTGGTTGTGCAATTTAATAATCGATCGATTTGCCTTAAACGCTCAGGAGATCAAATTGATTCTGCAGTTGAAAATAAAATACTTTCTCGCATCGACTATTATTTTGCATTTCCCTGAGCAGCTTTTAGTAAAAACGATTTAATTTGTCAAACATTATGAAATCTTCTTTTTCTCGGTACCAGGACATCTATTGACCACTATTGAGTTAGAATGTGCAGTCATAGCGTCATTTGTCAGTACGTGGTAGTCACGTCGCAATGTGTGTGGCGCAATGCAGCGGTTGACACCTTGGTCGAAGGTGTGACAAAATGTATGAATAAGTAATTTTATAGTGAAGCATCTACGAAAATGGCACAAAGTAACAGCAAAATAGGGTTGTTAATTAAATATTGATTAATGAAAAATAAAGAAAATTGTTAAAACCATTTTGAGAAAATAGCGATTTTCCGCTGTTAGTAAACCACACTTCTTTTAGGCGGTAGGGGAAAAAATTAGAAAATCTCCTGTAGGAATACTATGTAAACCCTAAGTTTAAAATTTGGTGCAGATACGTTGGACGGTATGGCCTCTAGGCGAGTGCACAGTAAAGTATAGCGAGTGCACAGTAAAGTATATAAAGTATAGTCCGTCCGGTATGAACGGACCGGAAGGACAGGTATCGGAAAATCACATTCTCGGTATGTAGACGCCATGAAACATGTAAATCCGTTGAAATCTGAATTTGATATATTATTTTCACAGTCACCATATTTTCTTCTCTCTTTTGTCGCTTGAAAAAGAAAAGCCTTAGTTTACCACAGAAAGGTAGGGAGTTTACCAAATAATATTCAATTATAGGGTACGGGCCACCGCACTAAACTTTTTCAATTCAATTTCTTAACTGTGTTAGGCCGCAGTTGTTACTGAAGTGTGTATTTGGATAATGCGAATAAAATTATCGTATTATCCAAATCCATCGAATATCAGATTATCGAATAAAATGCTTCTTTTGAAGAAAATCCACAGTACAAAACTAACTCACATTTTGAGAACATTTTCATTAGACACACAATAGAGCAACTAATGCAATAATTGTTTATGAAATATGAAAAAATCAAATGAGTCATTTTTGAGAGAGTCGTTCAAAAAGAACACGTCAGGAGTAACCTACCTCTTGTGAATTTTTCGAACAATGAGTTAAAATATACTTTTGGTTATTAATGAAATATTTATTTGCGAAAATTGAAAAAAATCGCCTGTCGTTCGATAAAATTGTCGGGAAAAACCTTAACCCCCAAATATAAACTATCCGACGTATTTTTTTTTTGTCATAGAAATGACATACTAGAATGTAGGGTTATTAATGAAATACTTATTTATGAATTATCAACAAAATTGCCCGAGTAATTTTTGAGAAAATTGTAAGGGAAAAGTAATTCTGCGAATAAACTCTCTCTTGAGGATTCTTTCAGGATAGGAGAGGTATTCCGTACTATTAGGTTTTTAATGAAATGTTTATTTCTGAGTATGAAAAAAATTACGTGACTCATTTTTGAGAAAATCTTGGAGGAAAAACACCCCCATATTGTTAGGTAATTAACGAAATATTTTTTTTTTGACATATGAATAAATTTTTTGAGTCCTTTTTGAGAAAATCGCCCATAGAACACACACCACCAAGAGCATACTACCCCTCGCTTTTTTTTTTTTTTTATTAGGACAAACGAATTATGCCATATTGTTAGGTTATTAACCTTTAGGACACGAAGTAACTGTATTTAGTTACCTAAAAATAAGGCTTGGGATACGAAGTAACTATTTATAGATACCTTGCAGTTTGCCCACTAAACCTAATTGTTTTTTAACTTTCTAAGTATCAAATATATGCACTTGCATGTGTTTTATTCAGGAGACATACTAGGCAACCGCTGAATGCAGAAAGTATGTTGTTATTGTTTTTTAAAGTGAAGAAACGTGACTGTTTGTATTTGTCATACAAGCTCTTTAAAACACATTTAAATTTTTAAAGTGTGCAGTTTAGTTCTCAGAGGTTTAACACAACAATAAGTTAATTGTTGTGAAAGAAAATATAAATAATCAGTCGGGAGACGTTTCCCTTCCAATCTTGGTGCCAGGGACGTAATTGTGAATAGTGGGTGTGGGGGGAGAGGTCTTGACCTGGCTGAGAAAGAAAGAATTACTTCTACACGTGGTAACAACATAGAGTGATAAGAGAGTTTGTTTGGGTTTCTGGGCTTCTACAGCCTTTGTAAGACGTAGAGATCGCTGTTCCTCTTTTCATATGTATGTTGTTAGTCTGAACTGAGTGTTGTGAGCGCGTTCTTTCTTGCATACGAATTTTAATTTAACCTACAGTAGAATCTACTTTACGGACCCTAAAATTTGAAAATTTGTTACCGTTGGTTTTACTTGTGAGACTTTAGTGTTGCGTGTATTAGTAGAAATGGCATCGAGAGATGTTCTCGGTTCAGAAGACATTCGAGACGAGTTGGAAGCAATGGACACAGATTCAGAGTGGGATGAAAAACAAATTGAATTTCCTTCCTCAGACACAGACGAATTTAATTTTGATGACTTTGATGATGATTCTCCAACCCAACCCCCTAATCCTTGATTACAGTGATTGGGCGCAAACCATACTAATTATGAAACTTCCATGTATTCTCCGTAAAATGCTTCAACTTTCGTGAGTCTACTGCTATTAGAGCTTGAGCTATGATCATTTGAAAATAACCCTGTATTTTGTCATTTCTGTCCTAATCAGTGGCGTAATTACATTATAACTTTGAGGAATTTCCTAATTATGCTGTATGTATCTTACGTTAACATCGAGAGATGACATTGACATCGTATCTAACGTATCTTTATGCTGTTATATGTTATTGAAAATATATCAAAGAACATTTTGATGTAAATTTTATCTTCGTCAACTTCTAGAGCGGCGGAGGGGGGCGGAACCCAAAATTTTTATAAGAAAAATTGTAAAAAAATTACCCCCTAATCAGTGGTTACGGTGGTTGGCCGAAAACTATATTAATTATAAAACTTTCATGCATTCTCCGTAAAATGCTTCAACTTTTGTGAGTCTTCTGCAATTAGAGCCTGAGCGTCGATCATATGAAAATAACCCTCATTTTTGTCCTAATCAGTGGCGTAGTTACATTATAATTTTGAGGAATTTACTAATTATGCTGTATGTATCTTATGTTAACAATGCTGTTACATGTTATTGAGAATATATCAAAGAATATTTTGATGTAAATTTTATGCTCATCGTCAACTTCGAGGGCGGCAGAGAGGGCCGGAACCTAAAATATTTATAATAAAAATTGTAAAAATTTTGTTTTTTTCCCACCTCCTAATCCTTGGTTACAGTGGTTGGGTGAAAACCATATTAATTATGAAACTTTCATGTATTCTCCGTAAAATACTTCAACTTTTGTGAGTCTACTGCTATTAAAACCATAGCTACGATCATTTGAAAATAACCCTGCATTTTGTCATTTTTGTCCTAATCAGTGGCGTAGTTACATTATAATTTTGAGGAATTTCCTAATTATGCTGTATGTATCTTATGTTAACACTGCTGCTATATGTTATTGAGAATATATCAAAGACATTTTGATATGCATTTTATATGCATCGTCAATTTCTAGAGCGCCAGAGGGGGGGGGGGGGGCGGAACTCAAAATTTTTGTTAGGAAAGTTGTAAAAATTATGTTTTCCCCCACCCCGTAATCCTAGATTAGAGTGGTCGGGGGGTAAACCATACTAATTATGAAACTTTTATGAATTTTCTGTAAAATGCTTCAACTTTCGTGAGGTTACGACTATTAGGGCCTGATCCACAGCCATTTGAAAATAACCCTACATTTTGTTCAAAATTGGCGCCGTATCCCAGGCTTTATTTTTTAAAAAGGCTCCGTAATTAAAAGGTTAATGAAATATTTATTTCTGAAATATAAACAAAATCTCCTAGATCGTGTTTGAGAAAATCATCGAAAAAAGCTCAGAATAAATTACCTCTCGTACATTTTACGTGGATCAAATAACATGCCATATTGTCAGTTTATTACTGAAATATTTATTTATAAAATATTTCTTCACGTCAATGCACGGTTACAGGGTTTATTACGATTTAAATAAAATGGCTGGCTGTTAGTTTCCTGCTCACATATTTCGATAAAAGATTATCATTGTTTCGTAAATACGTTGAGCAATGCTTAGATACACATTTTAGGAGAGTGCAGTTTGGTGTAAATAATAATTTCATGCCAGATAAAGGCTGGATAAGTTTTGATAAAATGTTTCATATGTAGCTCTCAATAATACGCTTGCTGTTTGGGGTGAAGTTCCAAGGTTCAGCATTGACTAGAAGTTCTTGCTATTAATATCCCTTCTAACAATATTGGCAGTGGACAAAATTTAGCCCGTGTTGAAGCTTTTTGCTCGTAATTTAGTTATTTTACTTTACTATTTAACGAATATATTAAAGATATATTTGTTAGCAGGCAGTATGCAGGAATTTATTTCAGGAGCGGTCCAAAGCTATTTGGGTGGTTCGACTTCAATATTAGGATAAATTATAATAAAATTTTTAAATATAACCCCTAAAATTAGGCTAAATTTAGAGAAAAATTGGAATTTCAGAGGAGGTCCGGACCCCCTGGATCCCAGGAAAATACCACTTCAAGGAGTCGTTTTGTTGCACATGATGGTACCCCAGATTAACAAGGACAAGAGTTCCTTCCGTTTGGTTCTCTTCCATTGCGCTCTATCGAAAGTTTAGGTTTGTAAAATATTACTCCTGAAAACAAACGTGATTGGCAGATAGCAATACTGAACAGAACTCCACAGAGATGCATGCTGAACTTACGTTTTTAGCTACCCTTTGGTGATTTGCCCTCAAGGTCAATCGAGTGATCACTCAGTTCCGTGCGTGTTCTTAAGCCGTGTTCGTGTTGCTTCGAAAAATTTTGACGTATTTGTTTCCCAACCATCATAGGAACAGACAATCAGGGCAAATCATAGCATACAATACATTTAAGCAAGTATCTTTGTCGTTTAATTATTACACACATTATCCAAACAATCTTAATATATGAATCCATACATTATATAGATCAAGCAAACAGTGGAAACTACCTATCGAAAGAATAAATTAACAGCAAGAATATAATGAAAAGCTTGCCTCGTAATAGACCAGATTTCTTTCGAGTAAGAAATCGAAACTCAGAGCAACTAGTCAGAGCAACGAGTTGGTTAGAGCAACTAGTCTGTACGAATTAGATTGCTAGTTCGAGCCCAGTACGAGTAAAGTTTTTTATTAGCACTCTTTTTCCTTTTTTATGTGAGGAAAAATCAAATTGTGACATGGCGATATCAAATGTATTTGGTTAGGTAACTTTGTCTGAGGTAAAATTTAAATATCAGTGACCGTCCAAATTATTTCACTAACTGATCAGTTACTGAAAAATTCAAACACGTCAAACCAGTGGCACAACATGAAGGTTAACCTCTCATTCGCAACCCTTAGTTATGCGTCCGTACTTTCAGGGGCGGACCAAGGGCCGGGCAACCCGAGCGACTGCTCGGGGCACCAGAGTCAGAGGGGCGCCAAGACTAGCCCCAAAAAGTTAATTTTATAATAAGTTTTCTACTGACTTTTTTGATTTATATTGTAAAGTAGCGGCAATTACATAATCTTTTTCCATTTCACCATTAAAAGAAGAGAGTTTCATAGTACTAAGGGGGTTGTATCGACAAATGGAGATGGAATGTAGAGTAAAGAGTGGAGGGGGAGTAAGTATTGTTTGTTTGTTTGCCTGAGTTTAGCGTTCCACGGTTATGCATTAATGGCCAAAGGAGATGTGGATACTTATTACAGTGGAATCCGAACCACTTTTATCGTTGAACAGTAACCCAGCGGAAATTGGACCCGGGGCCACAGAGGGGAGGCGTGCTAGCCACTAGAATAACAGGAGGGGGGGCGGAGTTGGTATTGCTTATAACGGGCCATATTCTTTGTGAAGTTTTCATAGGTAAAGAATGTCTTTTTGAAAAATGGGTTTAAAATATTAAAAACACTATGATAAAATGTAAATATAGGTTAGTAGAGGCGAAAATTTGGCCTGGTGGGTCCCTGCGTACTTTCTATATATTTTTTGGCCTTGCAGCTTGTGCGGTCCTCACGCTACAGGGTTGCGGGACGCTACTTACGCCTATGCTTCGAACGTAATTCAATAACTGTTTCAGAAATTCTACCATCAGCGTGGAAACGGGAATATATATTTTTCTAATAGTCCCATAGAACTCTCACCCAGAACGCCAAATGCACTTTTTCAGAATGGGCTCTGGCTAAGTATAAGGAGGATCCGATGTTTCCTAAGTAGGTTCCTTTCAGAAAGTTTGCTATTTCTTTAATGGTGATGTAAATAAACATACTCATTTTTATTAGCCCGACACCAAACCATCCTGAACAAATACCTCTAGGGCAACGATCGGCAAAAGTTGTATTCTGGGTGATGACTCCCCCTCGCAGCTTAGCACATTCGCCATGCATTTAGTTATATAATTCTTTCCCCCTCATTTTATACTCAACGTTGTCAATCCCGATATAAATTCCTACAGTCTGGTATTAAAGATTACTATTTGCATTATTTTTAAAGATAGTTAACTTTACGCCTTAAATTAAACCAACACTACTGATTTGCTAAGATTCTTTAGAACAACAGATAGAAAACGTGTAGTTTGATTCTTTATTTTGTTCAGTAGTAATCGTGTATGAATTGCACTGTTCATACCGCTCACCTAACATTGTTAGGGTCATTAAAGCTAGCAGGCTCAGATGGGCAGGCCATGGAGCCATAATGGAAGAAGGTAGGAACGCTTTCAAAATTTTAACTGGAACTCCAATTGCAAAAAGACCATTAGGAAGACCTAGACGTAGATAGGAAGACAATATTAAAATGGTTCTTGCAGAAATAGGAATACAGGGTAGAAACTGGATCCAGTTGGTTAAGGATAAAAGTCAGTAGAGATCTTTTGGGAACGCGGCATTGAACCTTCGGGTTCCATAGGCCATAGAGTGAGTGAGTGAGTGAGTTAGTTAATCGTGGAGAATCCCATTTATATTAATGTTTCTTTCCTATGTTTTTCTACATTTTAATTAGCTTAATCCTGTAGACTCAACCGCATAATGATTACCGTATTGTAATGATGATATTGGTAAATCTACAAAGTTAACAATGTTTTCTTATCGGCAGTAGAATAACCCAAGGGACAATACTAACTCTATCCATTCTCAACGTCAAACGGTCAGTGAGTGGCATATTGCCGTCGTATAAATGATGTAATTACTTCATAGTATCACTAAGTGTAAAAGGTGGAAAGACAGAGATTGGAATGTTCTTCTCTCTCCCGTAGATATTAGTCTTTTGAGATAACTCACCTTAGTTACTAAAGAGAACTTTAAATAATTTGTAAAATACATATTGCTTTCGTCCACTAATAAGAAAAAGTCTAAAAGATCATGAAATCACAGACGCTCTCAATTGCGCTTTTTTGTTCCAGTGTATCCTTGGAAATGCGAACGCACCCTGTGGTGCTATAATGCTCACTTTGAGAAGTACTGTTTTAAATTACTATGAATATTGTTGAAATAATAATGATTATGTCAAAGAGACAAAGCAATTTTTACTGCTTATAATGTAACTACAACTCGAGACCACCCCAGTAGCACATGTCGGTGGGCCGTTGATGGGTAAATGGAAAACTGTGGCATCGATCCGTATGGATCTCGAAGTTGATCCTCCTAGAACGGTTGACAAGTCGTCCCATTATAGATGGCGCGATGTCAAACTATGAAGAATGATACAGGTTAGGTAAAACTACATTGAACGACATTGCCCCATATCGACTGCTTCATTGGCTTAAATCGTCTTATAGTTACGTTAACACAAAAATTCCGAAACGAATTAGTAGTAATTTACGTTCCAATTGGGCAGAATCTGCACAAATCAATAAATATGAGTTATATCGTTTATTGACATGGGTCTGTAAGGGGACTCATTTGGACTCTGCTGGGTACACTTAAATTCTACATGATCGATATGGAAATTACTAGGACCCCATGAGTGGCCCGGGATTTTTTGCTATTGGGGCATTTTATACTCAATTAGTTAGTTACTCTCATACATCTTTCAGAGAAATTGACGAAAGGGTAAAGGAAGCATTTACTGTATTGAATCGTTTTCTGTTAAAAGGACGTATGTGCAATAATCAAATGTTTCGGGAAATCACAAAAAAGTGATTTCTCACGATTTGGTTTGGCTTATGAAAAAATAAAAGTATATGTAAATACATATTGGTATTGAATGTTTATTAGCTGTTAGAATAAGTTATTGTTAACCTTAAAAAAAAAAAAAAAAAAACTTTGAACACATACGACTTTTTAACAAAACGATTATATATAAAAACACATAATGATGAGAAGTGAAACACAGTCATTCCAAAATGAGTTCATTTTAGGTAAAATACATTTCACTAAAAATTTGCTCTGTGGCGATGAACAATCCTCATTCTTTTTCAAAAGAAAAAAGAAAAAGACAGTTGAAATGTATTTGGATATAGAAAGGAAATACAAATAGAAAAGAAACTACAAATAGAAAATACAAATAGAAACATTAATTAAAACATGAAAGCATCTACACGTTTACTCGAGGAGTTAACGGAAACTACAGTAAATTATACATTACAAAACGCTTTGCCTAGACAAGAAGAAGGAAGGCTATTTTCAATACTTCACGGTTTATGCGAACTGTTTGTAGACCGACAAAATAGCGCAAGTATTTAAAGCATTATACTTGTAATCTAAAGGACGTAGATTCAAGTCCCAGTTTTCGTTTTCTTTATAATGCTGCAGTTGGCTACGACTTGCGAAAGAGTTTATTCACAAACACACGTAAATCAGTAAAAGTATCGAAAGTGATGCTTCTCCAAAGGAAAAATCCCGGTTTTGACTTGAAACGCAACCAACTGATGCAATGGCTAAACTTAGCGATGAGACTTCTTGCTGGAACGTTTTGTGAAGCGATTCTTTCTTTCTAGCCATAAAAGGACTGCTGGGCGATTTGATCGAAGTTAGTTGCACACACACACATTCAAACATATATATATGTATATGCTTGCAAAGAGAGAGTTCTTGGAAAATTTCCATACGAGACCTGTTCATTAATTTTGAAGTTCTCACTGCATAGACTGTCTTTCTTCTCTTGATTAACAATTAATGAGCGCCAAAAAATCAGTAAAACGTATGGTGCTCACAGGGCTCCGAGCAAATTTATACAATTTGCGATGAGAATCGTGGCCGTCAGAGGGTTAATGGTCCATATTAAAATGCCACTGGAAAATCACTGTATTGTGGAACACCCTGTATATAGATCAAATGTCACTGGAGACTCACTATGAAAATTCGGTATATTGGGACTTCACTGTATATATCACACTTCACTTGTTCACTATAAGGTTGTTCATACCTGTATGAGAATAAGCCACCTTTTGTTAACGCCACCTATTATGTTGATAATGCCACCTTTAAGTTCTGAATAAGCCATCTTTATGCCACCATTAATAAAAATGTTTATTATTATTTCATTGATTTGTATATGCAGTTTATAATTCCTTTATTATTATTATCGGTTTCTCACCATAGTTGTGTGTTTCAAATGACCTTTCACTAAATATGTATCATAACACATTTGGAAACATAGTAAATGTAATTATACCAAATCGATATGCAAATAAATACTAACACAAAGATACTTCATTACTAAACAGTAACAGGAAACGTATGTATCGATTTCGAAAATGTTTTCTGACGACGGTGCAAACGGTAAGCTCGAAATTCTTAATATGTATATCTGATGTAGTGTAATGTGTGGATATGCACCTTTTTACAACAAACTTATTCAATACCTAAACCTTCTTATTCAAAACATTGGTAATATTCAGCTATTAAATATAAGCGCATAAATGTAGTATCAAAGAAAATAGTCATACTTAATAATATCCATATTCATACACATAAAATCATTAGTAAACGAGATGATTTTTTAAAACAAGCATTTCATAAAACAATTATATAGCGTTAATTACATACTGATTTTTTAAAATACTATATTTCAACTTATTAAATATCAAAAATACTAAGGGAATATAAAATCGTTTAAAATCTTAAATTTCAATAATCATATTGCTCAAACAACAAAAGATTCATTGAAATGTTTCAAACAAATTTGGAACCACATGTCAACTCACAAAATAATCTCTCTTATCTTGCTATTAATTAAACTAATATATCAAAAGTTACTTTTTACCAAATCATCAATTATAACGGGTATGTAGGCATCAACACTAATGCACGGATCTTTGCAATGTTAGCGAACGCACGATCATTGGCTGATACAATCATTACTTCATTTCCAGCAAACACCTTATTGGCAATGGCAAACTCTACTAACACAGTCATGGGCATTAATCGCAAACACACATCGCAAGAGGGAAATACAATCCACCTCTAAAAATATTAAACCTTTACAATAAACACTTACTATTCATCTATAAATAGCATTCACAAGCTAAGCATTCAAGAAGTAACAAGGAGTAAATATCTCCGAACGTGAGCCACCCTCTAATGGCCTTTGGCATCACGTTAAAATACGCATACATCATAACAGCAAATTTAAATGAAAATGCCCCTTTACAACAGCCTTTTGGCATCCCAAAATAGCCCTAAATCATTTAAAATGCTCAATTGCCATTCGGTTGCACTGAAACCTATGCAGCCCAAATATACTTTATACGGAGTCATTTTGTTCGCTTGATGGACATTATCAATATTCACATGGCTAATAGATTTATGCCTGATTCCCTTAACATGCTATGAGTAATGGAACCTACTCATTACTAGATTGCATAACGAATCTTTTTTAAATATGAAAATTCCCAAATTCAATCTAAATTTCATTACATATTATTATCATTGTGTGAGTTTATTCATAAGTGCTAATTTAAGACAATATTTTCTCTCTTTTTAGACTTACAAACATAAAAACAATTGGTTAAACAACAAAGTAATTCGTTAGCTATGACTATTCTATTCAAAGGAAAGCTTCAACTAGTACTTTTCTCATATGGAAGTGAATAAAAATCCTAATAAAATGAATTAACTAATTTTTCCACCTGTATGAATATTTGAGATAAAACAAAACAACGATTAGATGTTCTCCCTTTTGTGTGAGTCGTTGAGCAATAGATAAACTTGTAAAAAATTAGGAAAACGGAACTTTTTTAGAATATATTTTCCACACTGAAGTTACTTCTTCATTTTAAATATGCATTATTCAAAAAGATAATTAAAATGTACTGACATAATATATAAATATATGTGTGTATATAATATACGAACAAAACTCAAATACTAATCATATTTTCTTCACTAAATACGCGAAATATATTCATGAAATTAGTAAAATTCAAAACTACGAAAAAAAAAAAAAAAAATTGCGTATGAACTATTTAACATTCCTACATATTATACCATTATATGCAAAATGGTTAAAATATTTATCTATATACTTGCATTATATAACATAACTAAAACTTTCAAACATTTTAATACATACAAATGAGTTAAACGGCGGTTAAACCTTACGTAACACCATTCTATGCGTCATTGTTTGACGGCACAGGTTGTAAGTCATTGATAAAAAAAATATAGGATACTAAATTGATCCCGAAGACCAACGGGCGCAGAGTGCAGGGTCGCCCAACTTCCCTGACGATTCGAATGAATCGCTTCTACACTAAGACCTTATATACCACCCTGGCTGAATGCCTTTCGCATTCATGCCATGACATGTCCGGGTTAATTTCCAACCCCAATTGGGTTGTCAACATTCAGGCCTTTAGGAGGCATTATAAGAATATAAAATAAAATGGAAAGGTCGTAATAAATTACCCTGGGAGGAATTTAATGCTACAGCCCTATATTTTAATTTCATCAATCATTTAACTATTGATATCACTCAAGGCCCGCTCATACCTACAAAATTAGTAGGTTTACAAATGTATCCTTTTAAAAAGCGCTAGCCAATACATACATGTGCGGCTTGCTATCATTGCACTTATCATTATCGAGAATAAAGTCACATCCGAGAAAATTTGTCATGATCGTGAAATACAAACTAACAGTGATATTTACTTGTTCATTAAACATTAATGGCATTCAAGGCCTACTTATACACAACAATCTTAATATGTTCTTATAACATAATCCTTAATTTTACAATATACTGCCTAACTGACATAGGCATTTGATACTATCGATACATTATTGTATCCGGTGTTCGTCGTAGTAGGGGGTACCGTGGGATTATCAACTGGTGTCCTTTTTTCTTTTCTCGAGACCAGTTTATAATCCCCGGCACAAGGAAAGAAGAGTTATTTTCAAAAATCGAAAAATAATATCTAATTTCCTCTATTTAAATCCAAATCAAAACTAAATATTATATTGAAATCTAAAATCCAAACATCAATTTTTATTACTATGATACTTTTCTCTAAATGTGCCAAACATTAAAAAATCTAAACAAAATTTTGAAATGCGTAGTCAACAGCCAAATTCTACACATTAGCTGGAACCCAACCAGACGCTACCCTAGTTTCATCACTTTAATTTTGCAAGGAAAGTAGTGATATTCCTAGGGGATTAATTATATTTTGACTTTCAACTCTTCTTAACTCATAATATAATTGTCTGTAAATTCGATTTAGTTTTTAAATTTCATTAACATCGTGACAAATACATACCGACTTTGCATAACAAACACCATATGTGAACAAATTCGTAACAGATTTATCAAATTCACCATTGTTACCAACTATTTTCAATATTATACTGAACTATGTTTGATTCACAGTATTTTAACGCCAAATCAATCTTGCATTATAAATTTAATATGTTTTTTTTTTTACTATTATTGAATAACAAACTCAGATGAAAAGATTCATTAACTGAAGAGTACACTCTGTCTCTTTTTTTTTTTTTTTTTTTTTTTGAATTACCCCAAATTCAAATTTCATAAGCAATTGTAATAATTATTAATACTTTTCTAATTAGCTTTTCAAATATCTCTAATTGCCTAACATTTCTCTAAATGCATGAAGGTATGGGGACAGCTAAATGTTCATGTAAACAAAGGTGAATAAATAAAAACTCAAAACAAGAGTCCTTATACATTCGTCTTTCATCTCCAAAAGTTGTTAAAAGAAATCATAAAACATGACATTTAAATGAACGTACCTGATTGTAGATCGATGTTGATGGTCCGATGTTGATGGCGCGTCGGTGGCGGTGGACATACACTCGAAGCTGAAAAGCAAATTCCTAACTTTCTAAATTCGAGGGGAATGATGAGAGAAAATGAGTAATAATCTTTGTTTTCATTCTCTATGAAAACCTAAAAGTCAAATTGGGTATTTTTAGTTTCTCGTCTCTTCCAGAATTTAGTCCAAGTTCGGGCAAAATTCACGCTTTGGTTGCGCTAAAATTTTGATTTTCCCCCGATGCCGATTACACTTGTACGCCTGCGATTTAACACGTTTGCGAGTGCTTTTCCGGTTCTTTTTCCTAATTCGTGGGACTTTTCTCCTTTCTACAACGTATTTATTAAATTTCCACGCAATGATGCGTCTTCGTTTACGACGGTTAGATTTACGATGCATCACGATGCCTTGTACAATTCGCGGTAAAAAACCTGCAACATGAGCATATAAGTTTATTGTGAAATGACGAAGGCTTTTGCTCCAAAATAAGTGTGTACGGGAGGAGGCCGAGGTTTATCCTGGCATGATTCGTTCCACTTAGACGTTATGTTCATTCCCTGTGCTGTTAGGCGAAGTTTCACAATAAACTTACATCCTCATGTTGCAGGTTTTTTGCCGCGAATTGTACAAATTGCTCTTCGCGTTTGCGTTTCTTAAAATTCCTCTGAGTCGATGTTTTCACGATTTGCATGTTTGGTTCAAAATAAACTCGCCAACGGCTTGACTTCGATTTGTATCTAGTTCGTCTGCGATTGCGTTTAATTTGTTTCGGATTACGCTTACTACAGCACTTTTCATTTATTCTCAGCTCATATGTTTGGTGTTTGCTCGCTTGCATTGCACGTATATTCTAAGATTAGGTCGACGAATATTATTGTCACCAAGAGCGATCAGCTGTTTCGCCTTCCGACTACTTGCACAATCGAATTTTCCCCTTTTACACATTCGCGGTGGCGGGACACTAGTTCTAAAATTTGCATACGCGAAGAAATAAAATTTACTACGCTCATGACCCACTTGTCTACATGGTAGAAATAAGACAAGGTAAGTCCATCAGCGAACGCATTTGCGTCCTAGTCGCGCAATGACGTCACCTTCGACACACCGAGGCTGACGAGAAAGACAGGCTACGGCGCTACGCAACAACACGAGTGTGACGTCATCAACTTAGTCCGACACTTTTCTAGCTGAATAGTGGAATTTTAACTGTTGTTTCATGGTTCTATCACAGGTTAATTTCAGAATTTCTTAATGTAACAGGAGTAATAGCCTATTTATGAGAATTCTATTTAGAATTAAAATAATTCCAAGCTATAATCGAACACATACATAACCACCCCCTTTTATTATATATATGTTACACGAGCGAAGCGATTTAACACAGGGAATATTTGGGTCAAATTATAGATCTTATATCATTTCCAGTCTGTAGGTAGAATCCAACTTAAGGTAACAAACCTTACAGAATAATTAATATATCAGCTGTGAGTGCCTGCATAGAATTTCAGTCCTTGTATTACTTTGGGGTGGCGAAAAAAAAATGTATTACAGGAAAGATAGAATATATTTATAACAGAAAGTTAGTGAAATATGAAATGAAATAGCTAATTTAACATCCTACTTTTATCACCGAGGCTAAGGGAGACAGTGATGATAAGAAATGAACGAATTGGATAATGAAGAAAGTAGGAGGAAACGGTAGAACCCCGAGTCTCCAGAAAATTTTCTTGGCGCGAGCTGGAATAGAGACAGAGATCCCACGCACTAGAGAGTAAAAATTTAAGCACCAAATAGTTTACCATCGCTCCTTACCTGCTCGCTACGAACGCACGTGCGCGTGTGCCCATAAATTTAACTCTGCTCTGGCGCGGAATACATGCAATTCTTTGTTTTAGTGGTCACCAAGCATAGGTTGGTGCGTGTTTTCTGGATGGAAAATATTTTTACGGCAAATTAATTTCCACACACATAATGAATCTCTGAGCAATTATTTGGGCATGCGCCATAGGCAAGTAAGTTTGCAGAACCCCTTAGGGAGCGTTTCAGGCAAGAAAAATTAAGTACAATTTCTTGTTTTAATTTGGTGAATTATTGTAAATCTGGACGTTTGACTATGAGAAAATATTCTTGCAATAACTGGAATTTCTGCCAGCCATTGTGTATCAAAGTCCGCTGTCCCTGTGAATTAAAAAGTAATTTGATACAGGAAGTCACTGGCGTCTCGAACATGTAAAATTTGTGGGGGACATCAAAGAAATTGATTTAAATGGTACTTCCTAGTCCAACCCGTTTATTATCTTCGATTGCATTGTTACCCTTTAGCGTACCTTGAAGGATCCCCTGAGGTACATCACGAACTGTTATAATCGTTTCACATCCTGAATATTATATTCCAAATAAAAAAATATGTCATTCTATCGTTAGTAAAAAATTAAATTAGAATAAAATATGGAATATTTTGTACTTCAAAATATTGGGGGGATGTGTCCCGCTCTCTTCCGCCCCGCTAGAGACGCCCGCGCAGAAAGATTATCTCTGCACTCACTTATGTGCCACTATATTTTAGACGAGAAGAAAAAACGCAATTACTCTTATTCATAATTATCTGGAATTTTACTTGTCTCCCTCGTACGAAGTAACACATACATATTTTAAAAACTGGTGAAATGATAATGTGGGAGAAGACGAGAGACTCTGAGAACACCCACGGACATGATCTTGCCCACCACAAACTGAGGCCTCCGAGCTGGGATAGAGCTAGGGAACCCACGCACCAGAGAGCAGAAATTTAAGTTTTAAAAAAACAGTTCAAATAAAAGACCACGTTAATTCAACTACTGACACACACTAAATAAGTGATGGATGTACAATATGCAAGCAATCGTATAGATTGAGAGTGAAGATGAACTTACCATGGCAAAAACTGAGTTATAAACAGATACGGAATTCTGTTCCACTCACTTTTTGCATATTTTTCTACAGGTTAAGGAATCTTACAGAAGTTATAAAAGACGAGTTATTTTCACAAAAGGAGGTTGAGTATAAGGAATTAATTTACGTTTGCGTCAACCCTCCTCCTGTGAATAACTATCGAGTAATACTAACAAATTTGGTGGATAAAAGTAATCAAAAAGTACCTTTTTATTGCATTTTTTGTTAAATATGCTGTAAAAGATTCTGTATCTGAATTCACACGCTGCTTAACGCAGGGTTTGAAAAAACCCGGGCTTTTTTGAAAAAGCCCAACCCACCTGGGCTTAGATGGGTTTTTTCGAAATATTTCAATGTCTTTGGGGTAAAAGTGTTAAAATGTGATTTATATTTCAAGATTGTCATTGTCACAATTTGCAACATTTTTCTACTTCCTGTTATTTTGAAAAAAATTGCCGCCATTTTGAAATTTTACATTCGATCGTCGAGAAAATCTGTACAGCAAATTTAGCATATCTCGTGCTTCCATCGTCAAAAATTCAACTTAAAAGACTGAAAATTGCGCTTCGTAGCGTGGATATTCGCTGTTTTGAAAAAGTGGCCGCCATTTTGATATTTTAAGTTGGTATGCCGGTAAAATTATACAGAAAATTAAGAGTGTCTCGTGCTTGTACCCTGACAAATTTAACTTAAAAGTCCGAAAGTTGTACCCTGTAGTGTGTGTGGTAGAGGCAGACAAACGAGTTAAGTTGATTTTGTGTTTAACGCCCCTTTCAGTAGCGAGGCTATATGAGACGGGACCTACTGATTAACATGGAATCCGAACCACATGAGCTCCCTCCGGGAAGGAAACCCGGGTCCCACGCCGAAGACGCGTACACTAAGCGCATAGCCATGAAGGAGCTCGGCAGACAAACGAACAAATGTAGATCAAGTCATCCAGAAGCCTGACTGACGTTCGCCAAATATGAATACCAAAAGGGCTCTATCAATTTAAAACAAAGATACAATTCATGTTATATGAAATAAATAAATGTTTTAAAATGTCGTATATGAAATTAACATCTTCCAGCGTAAATAAACCTGCCATATTTTCTCCATGAGAATACGGGACACCTCATATCCCCCCCCCCCTCCTCAACTTTCCAACACAATACAATGAACAAAAGTATTGTGAACTGGTCTGGTTATGAACAAAAGTATAATAGGCCGCGGTGGTTCAGTGGTAGAGCGCTCACCTCACTCACCGAAGAGATTTCAATGGAATGGAAACATTACTGGAACTTAACATAAGTAGAATTTTAAAACGAAGCTTCCTTTCACTCTCTAGAATTTGGACATAACTTATTTGCCGGTTATTATTAATCTTTGTTTCACCCTAGGAAGAATATAAAACGGAAATACGTCAAACGCGTCAAACCAGTGTAGCCAGTAGCAAAAAGTGCACTTTTCAGTCAGAAAGGATGAAAGACTATTGTCCCTTTATACATGTGCATATAGTCTCATACAACAAGGTTACAGACCTTACGGTTGCCTCTATTCGTAGAACAAGTGGGAAGTGAACAACACAAGTCACTTTATGTAGTTATTTATATCTTTACTTAAAATAACTTAATAGCGTGTGTAATCCAATTTTATGTATGGCCAAACGGCAAAGCAGAATGAAAAGATTTTCGGTTTATCACATTAATTATAATAGCATACCAAGGAGGAGTGGGGAGGAGTCCGAATTTTTGCAAAAAAAATTAAGTATCTCACTAGCCGCTCAACTTAGAAAGCTGAAATTTGACATTTTTTAAAAATAAGCAGACAGCCCAGGAATTTTAGCGTTTTTGAGAATTCCCTTCAGATTCTAAACCCTTCTAACATTCAATTTTTTTTTTTTACACACCCCCCTGGATAGAAAAGGAATCCAATTCTTTCTTCAAATCCAATTCCATCAATCAGTGTTGTATGTTTATTGCATCAATTAAAAAAAAAAAGGTTTGCTAATTTCTTTCCTTTCAAAATATGAAATAAACACATGCTCATGTCTGGTTTTGTAAAGCATATGATTTCATTGTTTCGGAGTTTCGATCAAGACAATCAACAAAATAGACATGCTTAATCCTTCTCTTTTGGGCGCCGCAGTTCCTTCCGAGAAATAATTAACCTTTTTTTTTTTTGAAGGAAAATTGATACGTATAATGAAGGTTGAAAGGGAAGAGACCATTAAACCAGTTATCACTAATAGTTGAGTTACAGAATATATTGCTTTGTGAATACACCCCCTTTTATTTTGAACATCCCTGTAAGAAAAAGTTCCTGGCGTACGTATTGACTCCCTTTTTAGTGGGAGGTCGCGCTTTTAGTATATTACGAGTTGGTAGTGGGTTGATATGTAAAAATAATCGGAAACGATTGATATTAGTGTCGAATTCATAGTTTAGGGGTCACTGAGATAAATAGTAACTCTCCCGAAGCTGTTCATGTCTAAGCTTAGCCCCATCCACATGGTGGGGATGAAAATTAAAATGTCCAAACTCATTAAGATTAGTGTAGAACTCATAGTTTTCGTGGTCGCTAGATGAATAGTGACAATCTCCAATTTGTGCAAATAGTGTTGCTCACGAGACGAGAAATTAGGTTTTCTCGTCTCGTCTCGATCATGGAAGACTTACTTCTCGTGTCAATTATCGAAGGATTAGTTCTCGTCTTATCTCAAAATTTATTCGGATTGTTTTGTAAATTTATTTATGCCCTGAGTATTCTTAATTTCATCCACAAATTATGAGATTCCCTCCTCATCACGAAAGGTTTACGAAAGGTAACAAAAATTTAAAATATGTTAACTTTTGTAGCAGTAGTGTAAATTCGCTTGAACAAGTCATTGAAGCGGTGGGGGAATATAAATTTGTAAAAAATGAAGCCTAAAACAACTTTTGCGGGGGAGGGTTCCGGACCACCCACTATCCTGTGTGGTATTCCATACTACTGGTGCGTAAAGAAATAACGGTTTTTAAAAGAACCGACAGATTTTTTCAAAAACTGGGAAGATTACGAAAATTCCGATTTTCAGAGAAAATTCTTTCGAATTTAAAAACTGTTGCGTTTGTAACTGATGCCGATTTTAATAGAAAACCGAACCGTTTTTTAGTAGAAAAACGAGCCGGTTTAAGACCAAAAACATTTTGGTGAATTCGGTTACTGACAGAATTTAAAATGTTTTTGAAGATTGTGGTAAAAACAAATTAAACTTCAGAGTTGACTTGCGCGGCAGTTTATAATTGTTCGTGTGTCCAGCGTAGCTAGTAAGTTCATCTAGCATATTAATATAAGTGCTTGCAACCCTAACGGTAGCCGACAACAACAGCAGAAGTATGACACAAGTAAGATTGTCAGATTTACTCTCACTCAAATATTAGTGTATCGAAAAACTTTTTTAAAATGGAGCTACTTTTGCAGTAGATACACGAAGAAAGTAAGACTGACTGTTAGAATAATAATAGAGGTATGCAAACTCATTCTTTATCAGTTTAACTTCTTACGATAAGGTAAGTTTGGCAACATGAGCTCAGTTGTTGCCACGTCGGCGGAAGCGGGATGACAGTTTTGATTCATTGTGTTCTGTGATAGTTCAGTGAATTTTGTTGTGCAAATTTCTTCTGTTTTGTTTTATTTTGTTATTTTCTTGTTATAGTTATTCCGTGTTATCTTTGTTATTATTAGTGCTGTTAGTAGTTAATTTTGTGTTTAACTGCTATAGTGGTATTTTTGGAGACAGTGGCTAAAAATTCCCACATTGTTATAAGAAGCAAAGAAAGAAGGGAAACCTCTTTCTACTGGTGAAAAAATCATGTTATTAAACGTTTATTCATATTTTCGAAACCAGGCAGTGAAGCTGGAGAGAGGGTTTGTCCTTAGGCGTCAAGGCATCTCTGAAAAAAAAAAAGGGGGGGAGTAATAGTGTGATTCATACCATAACTGAGAGTGGGTAAATTCCTGGAGCTGACCTCGTTTTTCGCGGCACAAAAACAGCTGATTATCACAAAGAATTTGAGCAGCAGAATATGAATATTTCCAAGAAATACTCTTTCCGAATGTACCACCAAATTCCGTGATTGTTATAGATAATGACCGCACATACTCAATAAAAGACGAAAAAATCCTTACGAAATCATGTTCCAAAAAAGAAATTGTAGAGTGATTAAAAAGAAAAGTGTTGAATGTGATTCAAGCTGCAACAAATTTGAAGTAATACAAATGTTAAATAAAGTTGCTTCTAACACAGAAGTCTCCTACAGAATAGAAGGCATTAAGTTCTTCGTCTCCCCCTTATCATTGCGAACTCCCTCCCACTGAACTTGTGTGGAGTAAAGATTTGGGTGCTTCTTGCCTCCAGGAATAGATTACGTGAGGTAAGTAATTACAATTCCTCTTCTATTATTATTATTATTATTATTATTATTATTATTATTATTGAGTCGCTTACCGCTGCGCAGTTTGGTTTGTGTTCTTTTTTATTTTCTCAAATCGGTTTCCTCCTACTCATAATAAGTGGCAACATCGCGCTAGTTGAACGTCATTTCCGTTTTATAATCTTCCTAGGGTGGGACAGAGAGTAGTACCACTTATTAGTACCATAACTTATTAGTACCACTCATTTGCCGGTAGTTCCCGAAACGTCCTTCAAGGTCGTCTGTTTGGAATTTTCCCAACAACAGGCAGTCTGTTCTGTAGTTATGAAATACATAGGTATCATTTGCAAAAATGCGTCCGTCGTTGTAATTAAAGATTGAAAAGTTTGTGTTGTTAGTGCATCAGCTATAGGAACAATCTGTCGCCAGGTTTTTAACCACATGGATAGAGTACGAAGAAAATCAACAGATGAGGAGGCTATTCCTCTTACAGGTTCCCTGTCTGGGTCATTGAATCGTTTTCCCTCAAAAACGCTTTGAACATTCACTATTTCCTACCATTTACAGAAAATAAGCAGAAAAGTACACGTTTCCTCATACCCAGGAAATAACTGAGGATGATGTAGAGCAATAGCTCTTAAAGCTGCTACATTCTTTTCATTTATTATATCTAAAGCTAGTTTTACGTTTTGTTTTTGTATGTTAGATGGATACAAACACTTGCAAGACAAAATATGACCATATTTTACAACAATCTTCTTTTTCACACTATATAACACTTCTAAATGTATTGTGCTTTCAAAAGAACATTCTCATTATTCATATCAGGATACACTACACTGCGTCCATCATTTCTTTTGGCAAGCCAGTTATTTCGAATGCATTTCAGGATGTGAACAGTATCGAAGATAAAAAAATAAGAGTCTAGAGTTATCTACTAGATGAGAAATACTCGGTTCAAGAATTTTGTTCGGGCTTAATAACTCAAAAGCTTTGCGATTTACAGAATTATTATCTGAGGTTACACTTAACACCTGAAAACTATTTTTCTCAAGAGCAAAAATAACTTCTAAAATCAAGTTTTTCAATTGTTCACTTGTAAGGCCATGAACAAATACAATACTGACCACATCTTTAAATTTAGAAAACACCGAAGAAATCATACTTGAGCTGATTTTGCAACCATGTTAGGATTTAACTGGCTAGACCCATATATTGATCCACCCTTAAAACTGTAATTCTGTTCCATGTATATTTCGTCAATCAGTAGGTTAATTACATGTTCATGCTCTAACAAAAAAGGCAATTTGGCTTGCAGGTACCGCATACTACCTTCTAAAGAGCTACCTTCGAGTAAATATTTACAAATTAATTTTTCTAGATTTCTTGGGTGAGGCAGACAAAGTAATTTACATTTATACAGAACAATATAGGCTGATCGTGAATGTATATATAATGAAACTGCTAACAACATAGTATTGTCTCTATAACATCTCTTAGGTTTTGGCACCTGGTTATGTTTAAGCTGTTCACAAATAAAATGTATTTGAGGTGAATCACAAGACTGAAGAACAGAAATAGCAGTATCAATACAGTCAACTTCATCTATTGTGTTTAATACTACTTTTTTCTCAAGAAATTTCATTAAATCTTCTAAAATATTTACAGAACTTAGTTTTTGTAACCCTTTTGGAAGTAGAGTTTTTCGCACTTCTGTTTGATGTACATATATATTAAAATCTAATGTATTGAATACTACAAGAGATCCTAAAATACAAGGTACTTTTTTTGTAAGATCAATATAACAAAATGATGTTTTCTTTGTGCAGTAGTCACACACGCCCAATTTTCTGCAATACTCTCTTTATTAACAAGGAAGTAACACACTACATCTTTCCTTGAATTTATCGCCGTATTAGCCACATATTCTTTATGTTCTACAATACTTTGTCTGATAGCTTCTTCAAAGCGATCCCGCTCTTTCTCTTCCAACCTCTTTGATGTACCGGGAGTAGAGGAAAGATATTGTGGCAAGTTGAGAAAAATACTTGGCACTGCTCCTTCCTTCAACTTTGGTATTTTTCTAGGAAACACTTTCACTTCACCACCCACAACAAATGTATCGTGACGAATTATGTTAGATTCATGAAAATGTTTTATACATATCACTGGACTTTTTATCCTGGTAAAATCGGTAGGTATTTTCCTAATCCATTGACTTCTTAATGGCTCTGATTTTGGGAACAAAAAAGTGGTAACAGTGGAATCACTTTGCTCACTTTTATAATTAGACTTGCATCCACTCACGCTACAGTGACGAGGCAAGCAGATAGCCCACATAAATTCCTCGTTCAATCTATAAATAAAATTAAACAGGCGTCAGTGAAACATCTAAATACGATTTACAAACATGTGTATTTAGTACATTTTAAAAATTGAACGTTATTAATATTACACGAACATACATATTTACTAAGTAAGTCAGTCTTTTGAAAAAGAAAGAAGGCTCTTATGTTATAAATGGCAGTAAAAATAATTAGTGATACATTGCATGACCGGCAACCACACAACTTTCTCGATGCCAGATCAATTGTCAATGATATATATTATATTTAGGGTCTCCCACACAACATGTTACACAGCTTGTGGGTAGATTCTTTGGACCAAACTGGTTTAGTTTTCTTAATACCATTTTCTAGACTACGGCTTCGTTTGTAAGATACAGGGTTGTCAATTGTGAGGCACCATTGACTTTCAAAAATAGTAAATACAATTGAAAACTGGGCAACAATAGTGATAATATATTGCAGCAAGGTGCTGTGTATACAATTAGTGCAATGAATACATGAAACATCAGTGACACGGTATTAAGAAAATTAATTTGGTCCAAAGAATTACTAGCTGTGTAACAATTTGGTCCAAGTTGTGTAACATGTTATCTGGGACACCCTATATATATATTCATCATACATTGGAATATAACACCAAGAACTGAGCCATGAGTTATTTTAAACATACTCAGTTGCGCTCTTCTGATACATATGCTGATATCAGGGTTAAAAAAAAAACATGGTTTTTATTGAAAAAAACAAATAAAAGTTTTTTTTTTTTGTTTAAACCAGGTTTATTTGGTTTAAATAATTTGCTCTATGTATTTATATCCCATATGGACAGAAATAGGTTTGCTTCGCCTTGGTGGTGTTATGCAACACCCGGGTTATGCTGGAAGGGGTCACGTAAGCTTAAGGCGGAATCCAAACCGCTTCTTCGTTTACATCCGGGAGAAATTGTCCTCCATTTGAACTCCAAACCGCGACTAATTGGCCACAAATGCGATACGTCTGCCGACTCACTCACGAAGGACTCCTGATAAAAATATGTTGTACTGTTCTTTACATACTTGTTCATATAACTGTCAAGAGTCATTTCAGAAACTCAGAACACTACACAGAATTGCATATGGAAAATTTCAAAGTACTGCAGAATACAGAAGAACAAATTTAGTCCACGTTAGTTCCCTACGACTTTTATTACTCGAAGTTGAGGAAATACAATGACTTAATTTGCATATCAGTAAGAAAAGTGAATATAGGTACGAATTACTTGAGCCCACTTTGGCTCTGACTCATTTATACATAAATAGATACCAAACATACTTCTGATTTCAGTAAATGCCTCTTGAGGGTTTGTATGCTCCCCCCCCCCAAAGTCGGCATTTCGAGGTACTTTATCAATAGTGAACACTATTAAAACAAAATGATATTTAGAATTTTTCTTTGATTCCAATTGCATAACAATAATAACAAATTATAAAAAAATTAAAAAAGAAACATTCAGCACTTATAAAAGAAACAAAAGGTGCTTTTGTAGTATAATCTATTTGAGTAATGAAAGGGTCTGAATATAATACGAGCAATATACGGGAGTGAAACGTGATAACCCACAAATGTGTGTTCATCAAGATTTTACGAGCACTTACACTTTTACGTATTTTTTGTTTTTTGGTTTAAACCAGTTTTTTTTTTTTTTTCAGCTGGTTTAAACCAGCCAACTCTGGCTGATATGTTTCCACAACATAACGTAGTATGAAATTTAAGAACGATTTGTTACATTCAGGAATAGACCTTGTAAATATAAGGGATTAATTCACGTTTGCATCAACTCGTGACGTGAAATTAATTAATTAATTATCACATGATCGAAAATGATTTTTAGTTTTTAATAACTGAATATATATATAATGGCGCAACTACAAAGTATCCAGGCAGTATTCAATTTACGGAAACTGTTAGTGGGTAAAGAAGGAATAACATATTTATTAGTGTGGAAAACCTGTGTGCAATAATACCTAGTATTGTCATAGCTTACAGGAAGATTTTAACACGTAACTTATATTGGTGGATTTTAGTTTCATGCGCATTCCCACAATCTCTTCGCGCCTCCTGAGTTGCGATAAGTACCATCGTGCTCAGTTTTTACTCGGATTCGAATCAAAACAAGTTTTGAAATCTGTATGGTGGATGTAGATGTCGCTAAAGTGAGTTCAAAAGAAACATCGTTTAGTACTAAAAAGTGGTTTTACAACAAGAATAGTTAATTGATACAGGTTATCGTGTTGCTCTCATATTCCGCGACACAATTTGTCACCAACAACAATGTCATGAAAGGCAGTGAATCTTTCAGAGATGATTATCCACATAATTGCTTTCGTTCAACTTATTGATATGAATGAATAATCAAACTAGAATTTAAAATTAACGAATGGACAGTAGCCTACGGAATTCTATCAATATTCTTTGAATTACTAACTCTGGTGTGATGTTTTTAAGCACCCTTAGCACTAATTACTTGTATCCAAAAATATATATATATATATATATATATATATATATATATATATATATATATATTGGTAAGGTGGACTAGCATAACAGGACTATGCCACAGAGGAACGCCAAAAATATCTACACCAAAATTTTCAGTTCTGTGTCATTTTGTAGCAAGGACAATAACGCATTTAGCCATGCACATTACAATAGCTTAGTGCATGTTACCTTACGTATAAACATATTCGTGTGACTGCTCCGAGAGCAGCTTGAAACCCTTCCTAACGAAGCAGAGCTTTATAAGGTTATTGCCGTTTACATAGGCATAAATATGAATGCGTGTAACGTAAAGTAGGGCGAAGCCGAAGTAGGATAGGGCAAAAGTCGAAATACATTAGGCATAATGTATTGAGTTTTTTCGTATTTTTAGTAGTGCAAGGATGGAATAGAATACATGCAGTTAATTTGCAAAGTCGGTAGTATGAATTAAGCATATCTTTTTCTAGGTCTGATAGTGGAGGGGAGTAACTAAAGTTAAGCAGTGTTTGAAATCAATAAATCGTATCTGGGAGTGAATACACATGGGAAAGTAGATACGTTATGGTGGAACTATTTGACAAGGTGAAAGGCGGGTGAATACAAGCAAGGAACGAAATGCCAGTAAGTGTATGTTAAGCTTTGGAAAATGGCCGTCTGCAATGGTCGCAACGACAATTGTTTGTAAATTAAAGGTAGGGAAAAACTAGCCCTACGGGACTTCTAACCCCCTTCGCTCGCTCAGATACGTTTCGTAGCAGTAGTGGCCAAAATCTAGTGAAAAAATATTTAAAAAATCCGTCCATAAATATAAATTTGGTAGAGCCGTCTGCTAAAGTAATACCCCCTAATCTAACCCACCGTAATCTAAATTTATCTAACCTAATAATAACAAAAAAATAGCGGTTATAAAATTATATAACAACCTTAATTAACCTAACACAAACTAACCTATCCTACCCTAATCTACTAACTGAACGTAAACTAACCCAGACCTTAACATAACTTAACGCAGTATCGTAAACTCCATTTATTTAAGATATAGAGAGAAATGAGCAAAATAGTAACAATTTCTTAGAAAAAACCCTGACCCCCTACAACTACTTAAAGGCCAAATTTTCCAGGCACCACGTACGTTTTGATCATTTGAATCCATTCTAGACTTTCAAACTATGTAGATTTTTCCATTCCTCTTGTCATTCCTTTTATGGTCTTTTTCTCGTTGAGTAGGTCCAACTTGTGAAGACCTTCAAACTTGTGACTTTGCTCCCTTGTACTCGTACAAAAAGTAATGATACTTGTACTATAGTGACTAGTAACTAGTACTATACTTCCACGCGTAACTAGGCGAACACTTCAATAGTATCAACAACTCTAATCATTTTTAACTTCTAAACAATATATTTTAAAACTAATTCTAACCAATAATTACCATTAAAATTCAGAAATTCACTGCCGCACTTCTTTCCTTAATGTCGGTTTTTGCTATATTCTGGACCTACTCAACGAGAACCCCTTTTATTTTCATCTCATTGACCAAAATTTCATTTTCTTTACGGTTTCACTTGCACAATAAAGCAATGTTTTCACTATGAATTAGCGAGAACGAAAACTAATATTGAGTTTAAAAATATATCCTTATACCGAAGTGATTTTCTGTAAGGACTGCTTAATGAAAACTCATTTCAAATCTTTACCAAAACAAGATTATAAAATAATAAAGTCGTAAGACTGATTTTTGATAGAAGTTTTCGTAAGATTCATCTAGGAATTCGAGTTTAAGAAGAACAGTAGTAATCTGCTTAAATACCAGGCCTTTCAATATACTATCAAAAGTACAAGAAGTGACTAATTATTGTATACAATTTTCGTATTACACAATATTATCTAAACCCCAAATAACACTATGTAAAACTCACGATTTGGAAGAAATTCAAGATTGCTTAAGTATTAAATACAGTACCAAATAGTCGTCTATAAAATCTTATTAATATCAAATAAATACACATGTGAACACGAACACAGCCGAAACTTCAATCGTCGTCAGGTATCAACTTAACGGCTTACAAAAAACTATTATTAAATTACAATTTGAAACTTACCTTATCTTCAAGTTCTTTAAGAATGTTTCCTATTCTTCATGTCAAAAATTAAAAATGTTTTTATTACAATTAACATTAACACAATTCAAATCAAGCGCACTTCCATTAGTTCACAACGCACTATCAGCCATGATCGGACTAAGATTGTGACGTCATCTTCCTGCGCCGTAGCCTGTCCTTTCTCGTCAGCCTCGCGACACACGCTCGGGAAAGTAGTCGCGCTGTCGTCTGCTTGCTCCCGTATATTCTCTTTGGAACCTCAATGTGAAATCACTGTTTTCTCCTGACTTCAAGATATCCATTTGCTATTTCTGATTTAGATGTCTATTATATTACTGGAATTTTATTCCAGCATGGGAATATATTTCATTTTTTTAATGCACATAAAAAGAAATGTAGGGTAAATCAAGTATTACAATATACACTTTATTGCATAAACTTTCATCTATATGTACGGTATAGAAAAGTTTCCCCACAATCTTAGAAGTATTGTCCGCCGTGTTTTTTTTTTTTTTTCTTTCTTCGTAAATAGTATCCCCAGTAGGCCTAATCCACTCGCATTTACCATTTTTTTTTTTTTTTTTTTTAATACTAAACTCAATTCTCTCACTTCACCACTTTCTTCATTTTCTTGTAAAATATTCCTTTGCGGGAAGAGTTTTTCAGTTGCTTGTTTAGTTCATTTATTCGTATGCATGTTCTAAGTCGGATAAAATGTTAAAACTTTCGGTTCGCACTTATTATCAAATTCATTTTTCATGATACTTGTTAATTTTCTAATGATGCCCCATTTCTTTCCAGATAAATTGTCGTTCTTTTTTGAGATATACAAGAAAGTATTTGTTAGCTACTTTAATTGTGTCCAGACGTTCTTTGATAGAAATGTCAGTCCTCCTTTCGAGATTAATTTTGTCCAGTTGTATTGCAGCAGATTCTTCGACAGAGAGCTGTGAACATTTGAGTTTAAATTTGAAACCTACCCGCCCAGCTATAAATTCAAGACTGTTCTTCAAGGTCATGCATATTCAATGAACATATTTGATCTTCATTTCCATTTTCATTTTCTGGTAAAGTATACGTCAACAGTTGCACTGTTGTACATAATTCATCATACAGTACGGAGTTTTTCAAATATATATCTTCAATTAATGTAGATGTTACTGTTTCCTGCTGTGTAGAAGATTCTTCGATAGCTTTGACATTTTTACCGTGAGTAAATAAAGCAGCAGAATGCTTTCTCATTATATATCCTCTTAGTCTGTACTTAAATTCTAGAGAATCCGGATGGTCGTTTCTTGAACCCATGTCTCTGATATAAGAAAAAAATTCTAAACTATCTTGACCTAATTTCCTTGCCAAGAGAGTAATTTTTTCTGCATATTGTTGTACTTTAATTCTTCATCAAAATGAAAGGAACAATACTTCTTTCTTTTTCCTGCTTGATCTAAACAAATAATTTTAGAAATAATAGGATTATTAGAAAAGATGAAACATGTAGCATATTAAAGGGAGTTGCTTAAGATTGAAATTATTGCATGAAAAAGCCACAGCTATGAAAATATTCGAATAAATTATCTTGTATTATCCTGATAAAGAGAACAAAGTTGACATACTGTAAATGATGAAAAAAATGTGAATTTAAATATATATATTTAGATTCCAAAATACTCTCTTATAAACCACTGCTGAATATTAGGAAATGAGCGCATATGGATTAAAGTTACGTAATTAACTTGGAGCTTCAAAACCAAATACCCAGAAACCGGCATGTAAAGTCTACCTCATGCAGATTTTTTTTTTTTTTTTTTTTTTTTATTTATTGAATAAGTGCCTTCGGTTAGTCGGGACTTCGCCCCCAGACCCCTGCATTTGCTTGTCCCACGGCCTCTCACTTCTCATATTCCTAAGAACCCTAATCTTTAGAGATTTTGAGATATAGTGTCTTATTATAACAATTGAAGCGCTTAGAATGAAAGCATTATGTTACATTTTTTGAAACAATAAATTTTGGCGGTTCATGCACGTGGAAAGTCATGTTACATACATCATTTAGTGAGTCCTCGTTCCAGTGAAGAGATTTGAAAACGATGAGGGCGATGAGAAATGTACAGGGTGTCCGAGAAGTCCTTCCCTGATTACAGAAATTGATAACTCAGGCTAGAAATAAGATAGAAATATGAAACTGGTGTTGAATTGTTTACAAACTATAAAAGTTTTTGTCTGTGTTAGGTTTGTTCTGTTTTACCAAGTCTCAATTTTTTTGTTTTAGGTTTGTAGTACGTAAGTAAGAAGCCCAAGAAGCCATGCCAACCAACCAGGAGAAGGCACAGTGTGTCCTGTGGTACCATGAGACACGATCACCAACCACGGTGCAGAGACAGTTCCAGACAACATTTGGGAGGACTCCACCTGATGTCAAGAGCATTAAAGCCTGGTATGAGAAGTTCAAGAACACAGGGTCGGTTGCTGACCTTCCGAGGTCTGGTCGACCAAGAACCTCAGCAAACACGGTGGAGGAGTGTGCGGCAGTCTTTTCTGAGAAGTCCTAAGAAATCGGTGCGCAGGGCCTCACGTGAATTACAGATGCCAAAAAGCTCTATCCATGACATTTTACACAAACGTTTATTGTTTCGTGCTTACAAAGTGCAACTCGTTCAGGCCTTGTTGCCCGACGACGGTACACGTCGATATGACTTTGCGGTCGAAATGCTATCACGTATTGAGGACGATAATGGTTATCTCAGACGAATTGCCTTTTCCGACGAAGCGACATTCTTTGTCAGTGGAGTAGTGAATCGCCATAATGTACGCATTTGGGGTTCAGAACCCCCCAGGGAGGTCAGGGAGTTCACCAGAGGCAGTCCAAAGGTGAATGTTTGGTGCGCGTTATTGCACGATCGAATTATCGGGCCATTCTTCTTCGCTGAGGATACCATCACATCTGCAGTGTACCTGGATATGTTGCAGCTGTATGCTGTTCCTCAGCTGCTTCAGTATCGCCCCGATGTCGTTTTTCAGCAAGACGGTGCACCACCTCATTGGGGTTTGGACGTCCGTGCCTATCTCGATAGGACATTTCCTGGGCGATGGATTGGTCGTGATGGACCAACAGCTTGGCCTCCACGCTCTCCTGACATAACCCCATTAGACTTCTTTTTATGGGGTTATGTCAAGGATGAGGTCTCCCGAACACGTATACCAGATCTTGAAACCCTGCAGCAACGAATAACCACAGTCGTTGCATCGATCCTCCAGTGATGTTGGCTAATGTGTGGATGGAAATTGAATATCGCCTAGATGTGCTACGTGCTACCAAGGGTGCTCATGTGGAAGTGTACTGATGTGACCAAAACTTTTATACTTTGTAAACAATTCAACACCAGTTTCATATTTCTATCTTATTTCTAGCCTGAGTTATCAATTTCTGTAATTAGGGAAGGACTTCTCGGACACCCTGTATGTTAATGGATATGGTGTACAATTTCCCGAAATGTACAATTTGTTACATACCATCTTTATCTTCTAACCTCTAACCGCTTCAATTGCAACTCGCAACTACTTTCTTCCCGTCTTTTTTCCTTTTAACGGTAATATCAAAATCGCTAAAATACATAATTAATTATGATGTTTATACTCTTAAGGGATTTCGGGAAATGGTCATTTTATTTTACCAATTACAACCCCAACCCCTTTTTCTGTTTTCTAAGGAAACATTTAAAAAAAAGCAGAAACATGTCTTTAATTGTTTTAAATTTAATTATTTATAATTAAAAACCTAAACACAAATTTTCATGTCAATAACGTTAAGGAATTTCATGATATGGCTGTCCAATTATAACCGCCCTGATTTCTTTCCTTCTAGAGCAAATATCAAAAAACGCTTATCGAATTTCATGTTACTAAGCTTAAGAGATTCCAAGATATGGACACCTTATTATAATAATTCTAATTCCCACCCCTTTCTCATTCTCACTTCTTTTTCTTCTCGTCTAGGCAAAATATCACAAAACGCCAAAAGATGTGTATAATTGTTTTAAATGAGAAGTTCAAATGCCAAACTTCGTGTCTTTAACATTCAAAGATTCCAAGATATGTACATTTTAAAATAATAATTTCTACTCCTCTTTCCATCCTTCCGCTTTGGATTTAAAAAAAAAAAAAAAAAATCTATGCCCTGTTAGTCGTTGATCAATCAGTCAGTGAGGACTTGGTATTTTATATAGAGATATACATTATTACAGTATTAGGGTTCGAGTCCTGGTACATTCCCGCGAGAGAAAACCATATATTACAGTCCTGGGTTCGATTCTCGTCTGTCCCTGTCTGTTTTCCATATATAACAGTACTGGGTTCGATCCAGGTACGTCTCACATAGGGATTAACCATATACTAGAGTATTGAATTCAATTCTACTCACTCCCTTTCGGGATAAACCCTTTTATTACTGTATGTGGTTCGTGTCCTACGGTCCCAAAGTGGGCTTACTCTTTTACTACGGTCTGGGGTTCGATTCTCCACCGCTCGAATGTCTTCTTTAGCATTAACTAGTGGGTTTGATCGACCATTGCAACTGACCATATAGCCGCTGGACAACAGGTTCAGAGTTCGGTCAGAACATTACGGGAAACCGGCACAAAGTTAACTCCAATTGTATTCTATAGCGCTAATGCAATTTATTAATGTATGAATTATTAAGTTGCATAGGCACTAATCACTTGTGCTGTAAAGAAAAATGAATTAAGTTGCTCCTTAAAATTAACATATATGAATTTAGATTATGATTGTTATTTTGAAAGGATACTCAACTTTTGGATTTTTGCTTTTAATTCACAACACTAAAACTTTACGAACATATAATACATCACTTTATGACACTTCAAATGAATAACTGATCACTGTGATATATATATATATATATTGATTTAATTTTAATTTGGGCCCGTTGATTATCGAAGACGCGGTTGACGCGGTCGCCACGAATTATTGGTTATGTTTCGTTACATTGCTGATTATACACCTTCACTAGCACTGTTCACTTACTTTGACACTGGAAGGGGAACTGTATTGGATATTCAGGGGTGATGTCCTGCAGGTTGCGGGTTGCTCTCATCTCATCTTCCTTGCGGTGAATTGAATTATATGCCGTTCTCCAGCTCCATACTGCCAAAACCACTTTATTCACGCATGTTAAAATATTATCTAACGTTGCTCATGCACTTTAATTGTTCGTTTTGGTTTTTAAGTAAGAGTTTACTGAACGTATGTGTCAAATACTTCATTATTGCTGTATATGCGTACCAGCTACTCCATTCGTGGTGGCTTCTTCGGGTGTCTCCGTAACACTAACCTCTCTTTCTTTTCGTCTCGTCTTGTTGCTAGGCAAAAGTGCGCTTTGCTTCGCAGTTAGGTGATGTCAGAAGCTAAAAATAACTATGACAATCCATGCATTGGAATTTTTAGAGACGACGTTTGTCCATTGTGCTGGATTTTAGTTCCTTATTTGGGAAGGAGAGGGGAATTCTGCGATTTCCGTCGCAGTCAAAACCCACATACATATATGCACATTCGTTTGTTGGCTGAGAGAAAAATTCTTGAGAGTGCTTTTATGCGAGGTTCATTCAAAAAGTTAAAAATTTCTTCTTAAAATTGACTGAGCTGAACCGTATGGTTACAACATAATAAGCAAATTAATGCCAAAAGCAGTATTTAAAGTGGTAGTAGCAAAAAACACATATGTTGTGTTACATACGGTATATTCATTCATTTGTAAAATTCTTACAATTGCTTAAATCTTCCTACTTTGGAAATGAATGGAACTTGGCATTATCTTCACCAACTTTTCTCTTGTGTTCATTTTACAGCCATACACAACGCATGAGGGTATTGTTAAAGCTTTCAGAGTCAATGTAACAAATACAGATGAGTTGCACAGTACAAAATGCAATATTTGCACATACAAAATGTCATACACAACAGTGTATAACAAATTAACCGAATGTTAAAATCAAAGAAAACGTAGAAAATCTTCAATAGAAATCAGCTAGCAACCTGTCAACTGAGAAGGCGCGACAATATAGTATCATCTTGTTCGGAGGGTCAGTGATTTGGTGTCGAAGATGACGTCACGCAAACGGGCAGGCTGCGCGTGGGTTTACCTTATCTTATTTCTACCATGACTTGTCTATCGCTATTTTTACGTCTATGAACCTTGATCTTGCTAGCTATGCGTCGTGACATCCTTCTATTTCGAGCAACTATGCTGTGGAAAATTGGTTGACCTTTTCGAACTATTTTGTTTTTCCTTTTGGCTTTATTCTATCATTTTAATCTCTTCGCTAGTGTATGCTTACTTTTCAATCTACATTTGTTGACAACAGCATGATTTTCTTGCCTGTTGCGGGTAATAGTCCTGACCAATTAATCTCGCAAGAACTATTTACTACATAAAATACAATTCTGCGGGCCTCCATTTTAAACTCTTCACTTGAAGTCGTTGACCTATTTCACTATGCTCAAAGTCGATATGGACAGAATCGAATTGCAAGATAAGGACGTAACTCGTACTAAATGACACGTGTGGTACTACAGACGCATATGTAGTTGTGAAATTGCGCAAAACAATTTGCTCGCGATACAAATACAACATTAAATTCTCAGTATCACACAGAAATAATAACTCAACCCTCAAGCCTCCCTTGATTTCTACGAGAGGAGGGGTACGCGCTACCACTAGGGTACCATTCATTTCATACGATTCATCGGCATCTATCGCCGGCGCTGCAACTACATTTAAAACATGTCTGTTTACGAGTACTCGCATCAATCCTTGTTTAGTTACTGTCTCTGTATTACCTATTTCCTTTCTCTGGACACTAACATCCTCTTGTTTTGCCCTACGTGTCTTTATTATCGACTTCCCTTCAAGCGTTTTACGAGAAACACTGAGTTCCTGTTCGAACTTACAAAGCGATTCATCCACCACTACGCAAAGTTGTTTACCAAATTCATAGTCAATAGTCTCACTAACGTTATTTTTCCTAACCACTATTTCCGGTGTCAACGAACGAACATCTTCAAATATGACATGACTATCAAAGGACTCAAAATTTTCTTCCACAATCTGGGCTTGTGCGTACTCAGGGGTATTTTCGATCTCTAATGTGCCTTGCACTTCGTATGCTACACTTGGAAGTACGCTAACACTAGCCTGATGCACTATTAAAGGTGGTAATTCGCAACTAACACATTCGGAATGGATTTTATTTACACGAATTTCCTTCGTTTCATAGCTAATCAATGGTGTCATTACTTCAAACGCCTCCTGATTGATGTCACTTATGTTTACTTCTTGAAAGTCTACTTTTATTTCACTGACGCTAGCCTGACGTAAAACTAATGGTGGTGATTCAATAACTGTAGGTGCAGAAATCTGACATCGTTCTATACATTCATCTTCTACAAGGGTGACGTTAGCTCGCGCCGGCTTTACATGATTTTCCACTAAACTGTTTTTACTTTGCAAACATTCAAATTCAGTTAGCCTAATTTCACAGCTATCCGACTGTTTGACACTCAGGGGTGGTAACTGAATTTTAGCAGAAGGCAGAATTTTGTGTATTTCCTGACATAAATTGTGTACTTTAACTATGCGCGCGTACTGCGGTGTGACTTTCGACGATGATTTTAATTTCAAGCATTTTTCAAAATCTATATATTCAAAATTATGATTTGCGTGTTTGTTCGATGATTCACATCTAGTTAAAGTTGGATATTTAGTCAATGGTGCTGACCTGCACAACAGCTACTTGTCTTAATCTACTTCGGATGAATCAGCTGACTTTTTATTCTTAGCTTTGTGTCTCCTACGTTTGCCGGGTTCACTTTCGAGTTCTCTTACAATTGTTCCATGTAAGTATTGTTCATACTCAGGATGCCCTATTTTCTGATACTTTTCTAAAATAGATTGCAACTCTTGCATTGTACGCGTACCTATAACTATGATCCGTCGTCTGTCATCTGTGCGCACTTCTGCCGTTACGTCAAATGTAAATGGCCAACTTCGTGCGGTAAAAGTAATTTCCTTTGGAATGTTCGAATTTTTATCTCCATTTGATAAAGCAAGATATTCTAACTGGTGGACTCTACGCCAAGTAACATAATTGGTTTCTTCGCTTTTGTGTAAATATATGTCAAAAAAACTTGTACCTATCATTACTGTAGACGACGTCATGGTGATGATATTATTATTATTATTATTTTCACAAACAGAAACTCGAAACTAAACTCTGAAATATCCTAAACGTTCAACATTCATTTCCATTTTCTGCCTAATTCTAATTTTGCCCTAATCAGTGCTAACTGATCCTTTAATCATGTTTGAAATTGTTCTAGAATACTAGGCTCCATATTAATATGAATAACGAATAAGTAATTCACAATACAAAAAATGCAAAATATAACACTCAAATTCAATAGTAAATTGTAAACGCACAACTTTCTGAAACAAATGTGCCGCTATTTCACAGAATTGCACAGAACGTTTTTTTTTTTTTTTTTTTTGACACTTCTCAAAACTTACTAATTTATCTTAACATATCTTAACACGTGTTCTATAATTATTTTCTCACAATACTCTTAGGATACGCATAAGTAAAGGTGCAAACAGAATGTTATGTATATGTTGGTGTCTGTGTTCGATTACCATCAGCTGATTTGCGTTTGTTCGTCTGTGCGTAATATCGGAGATTAACGGGAGGAAATTTTCGCGAACAAAAATAAAAATGTTATATTTTAATTTCTTACGAAAAACATACTAGTAATATTCCTATAGTAATTAAATTTACTTTATGGTATTTAAAGCCTGCTTATTACTTTCTATTTATTATTATTTTTTTTTGTTGTTGTTTTTGTTGTTGCAAGTTTGAACAATTTCGAAGGAAATTAAATTTAAGTAGTCTGATACATATACTACGTGACTCAAACTCTGGATTCTATACACAAACACTACAATACCTGTTCTAAATACTGTCGGATTTTAACACGTAAAACAGTAGTATCTTCAGGCACAATTACATCCGAAGACTGATAATTTTGTCTATGGCACGGTCGTCATTTATGGATATGAGCGAGCTTTGTGGGTTTATCGCGAATAGGTTGACTTATTCTTATTTTGGATTGCTAACAAACGACATTTCTCTCTCTCTCTCTCTGTCTTTTGTCTCACTTGCTTCAAATTTTGGCTTCGTGGCTTCCAGCGCCTACAAAAAGTCATCATAAACCATACAAACAGTCCCCGTCTCCACCGACCACTGGAAAGATACCGGGGGAGAAAAGAATGCTTGCTGTAAAGATCAATGAATAAAACAATTTAAAACAAATAATCTATATACTGTTACAACGCCCTGCTACAAGAGATTACGGCTAAGAATTAAACGTGGGATTAAAATTGCATTTAACAACTTGAGCGCTCAAAAATAATTACTTTACCTTTTATTTTTAAAAAAATCATTTACTTTGATCAGGTGGCCCTTTCGATTTCATAAGAATGATTCTTTCTCAATTCTACTTACAGTTTGCGCTAGCGGCATGGAATGAGAGTAGGGAATAACTTATATAACACTCGCGTTTCAGTATGCACACTGTACTAAACAAGGAGGGTTAGGATTAAGTCAGCCGCAGTTTCCTCTCCTGGGCTATCCTCTACAGAAACTAGTTCCTAAATCCAATCCAGTAATTCATTTGCCATGCGAAAAAAAGCATCCAGTAATTATGCTGTTCACAACAGGATTATTGTTTGAAAGTGCTCCTGCCCAAGTCCACTGACTGCATTGAATTACGTTTAAAACTAGCTTGCAAGCCCTTTTCCTTTTCGGCTACAACAACTCATAAAATCACAAAATGGATTTAGATGCAAGGTTCGTTCTATAATTACACAACACCGACACTTGGTTCCTTTTACTTCAACTTCTTAGGAATAACGAGGGGCACAAAGCTCTGGAAACTTAGTCACGTCGACGGGCTGGGTGCGAACCCGTGTAAAAGCCTACTCTACGTGCAGGATGCACGACAGGTGCGAGGCGCACCCCTGCTTAACCTAGTCTCTTCAATAGACTGACTTGATTTTTTTCGCCAACCTCTTGTGTTGCTTCTCCAAAGGAAAAATCCCGGTTTTGACTTGAAACGCAACCAAATGATGCAATGGCTAAACTTAGCGATGAGACTTCTTGCTGGAACGTTTTGTGAAGCGATTCTTCTTTCTTTCTAGCCATAAAAGGACTGCTGGGCGATTTGATCGAAGTTAGTTGCACACACATACATTCAAACATATATGCTTGCGAAGAGAGAGTTCTTGGAAAATTTCCATACGAGACCTGTTCATTAATTTTGAAGTTCTCACTGCATAGACTGTCTTTCTTCTCTTGATTAACAATTAATGAGCGCCAAAAAAATCCGTAATAAAAACTTCCCCGTAAAAACAGTTTTTAAAGAAAATTAGCTGCAACGAGGGGCGCTCTCGTGTCCCGGTTATTTCCTTTTCCTCCCTCCTTTTCTATTTCTTTTTATTCCGTTTTAAAGAAATCAGGCTTGTCTTGAAAATCCTATTTAGGGAGAATCCCGTTTACTTTTTCTGGGCAAACCCGCTTTGTTGAAGAATTTAGTTTTCTTGGGAAACCCCGCTTTTTTCGGAAATCCCCATTTTATGGTAAATCCTGTTTTTATCGGGAACCTCCATGTTAAGGGAAATTCCGTTTATAAGGAATCATATTTCAATGGGAATACAGTTTTATTTTGGTAAACTCCACTTTTCGAGGAAATCCGTTTTCGTGGGTAATACCCACTTAGAAAATCCCCACTTTTGCAAATACACGCTTTCTGGGGTATCCCCACTTTCTGGGAACCACCACTTTAATTGGGAATCCCGACTTCTTGGGCAATCTCGGTTTGTAGGGGAAATCCACTTCCTAGGGAATCCTTGTTTTTGTGAGAATTCCCACTTCCTAGGGAGTCCGTATTTTTATTATTGGGGAAATCCCTTTTTCCTAGGCTATACCCACTTTTTGGGGAATCCCGTCTCTGGGAATTCCTACTTTCTAAGGAATCTCTGCTTTGTGGGAATTCCAACTTCCTTTGGAGACCCTACACTTTGAGGAACATCACACTTTAAAGTATGCCCACTTTCTAGGGAATTCCCACTTTTTGATGAATCTTCACTTTTTAAGTATCCCTTCTTTTTTGAGAATTCTCACTTTGTACGCAATTTGCACTTTCTGGAGGAATCCTCACTTCCTGCGGAGTCCCTAATTTTTGGGAAATCCTCACCTTCTGGGAATTTCCACTTGTTGAGGGAATCCCCAATTTATGGAAATTCCAACTTCCAAGGAATCACTACTTTTGGAGGAATTTCAACTTTTGGGGGAATCCCCACTTTTCGGCAATTCCCACTTTCTGGGCAATCCCGTAACAGAATGACAAAACAGAGATAAACAACTATTTAATAGGGAAGCATGTTACCATACTGTCCAAACAAATAGATTAAGGATAATTTAATGAGAAGCGCTCCAAAATGTATTATAAAATCTAAATTAGAATTACAATTTACTGGAAAGCATTTATTTACCAGTGAACAAGTAAAAATGAACATCTCACTTTTACAGGAATCGAACCCACTTCCCACTACCTCCTGCTTACAGATTCGCTGCTCTAACTAACTTTTTTAAAGCTTTTTATTTAGAAATCAATTATACAGGGATAGAGAAGATCAAGAAAGAACACGCATAAAAAAAAAAAAAAAAAAAAAAAACAGTAAAGAAGACAAATATTCATTTGCGATAGTCGAACAGAAATTATACACTTAAGGTAATATATTTAAAAAGTTTGCAAACTAGTTTCGTTTATAAACATGAGAAATGTCGTGAGCAGAATGAGGTAACCAAAGTAAACATCAGAGTAATATGGACCTGGTGTAGTTAACACATACGTCGTTATTTCGTTAAAAGTTCTGTTTGTAAATGTAATCCACATTTATCTCAGCGAAATAATTTAGCCGATTACTGATATTTCTGGTTTAGCTAAGACAAAATTACCTAACCAAATATATTTAATATCGCGATGTCACAATTTGTTTTTTCCTCACATAGAAAAAGGAAAAACAGTGGTAATAAAAATCCTTATTTTTGCTGGGCTAAAACCAACAACCTAATTCGTACAGACTAGTTGCTCTGACCAACTGAGTTTCGATTTCTTACACGAAAGAAATATGTTATATTACGAGCATGCTTTTCCTTATGATCGTGTTGTAAATTATTCTTTTTGATAGGTAGTTTCCACTGTTTGCTTTATCTATATAAATAAATGTATAGATTCATATATTAGGAATCTTTGGGTAACGTGTAATAATT
Source organism: Thermobia domestica (assembly GCF_964235325.1). Lineage (NCBI taxonomy): Eukaryota > Metazoa > Arthropoda > Insecta > Zygentoma > Lepismatidae > Thermobia > Thermobia domestica. The sequence goes on from NC_137460.1 coordinate 169,415,486, forward strand.
TTACCCAAATATACTTGCCTAAATGTATTCTATGCTTTGATTTGCCCTGATTGTCTGTTCCTATGGTAGTTGGGAAACAAATACGTCAAAATAGTTCGAAGCAACACGAACACGGCTTAAGAACACGCACAGAACTGAATTACCACTCTATTGACCTTGAAAGCAAATCATCAAAGGGTAACTATAAACGTAAATTCAGCATGCATTTCTGTGGAGTTCTGTTCAGTATTGCTATCTGTCAATCACGTTTGTTCTTAGGAGTAATATTTTACAAACCAAACCTTTCGATAGAGGGAAATAGCAGAGAACCAAAGGGAAGGAATTCGTGCCCTTGTTAACGTGGGGTACCACCATGCGTAATAAAAATGTCGCGCCTTCTTGAAGTGATATTTTATCGAAAATAATTCGTTTTTCTTTATATATTCGAAGTTCTGGGGGGTTTCAAAATGAGGGTTTCAATCGTTACTGACAAATAAGGACGTATTTAAGGGATTATCCTAATATTGAAGTCGGACCACCTAAATAGCTTTGGACCGCTCCTGAAATAAATTTCTGCATACATGCCTGCTGACAAATATATTTTTAATATATTCGTTAAATAGTAAAGTAAAATAACTAAGTTACGAGCAAAAAGCTTCAACACGGGCTAAATTTTGTCCACTGCCAATATTGTTAGAAGGGATATTAATAGCAAAAACTTCTAGTCAATGCTGAACCTTGGAACTTCACCCCGAACAGCAAGCCTATTATTGAGAACTACATATGAAACATTTTATCAAAATTTATCCAGCCTTTATCTGGCATGAAATTATTATTTACACCAAACTGCACTCTCCTAAAATGTGTATCTAAACATTGTTCTACGTATCTACGAAGCAATGAAAATTTTTATCGAAATATGTGAGCAGGAAACTAACAGCCAGCCATTTTATTTAAATCGTAATAAACCCTGCAACCGTGCGTTGACGTGAAGACAAAGCTTGGTCCATTGGTAAAGTGTTGGAAGAACGAAAACTCAATGTTTGTAGGTTCGAATTTATCCACTCAGCACATTTTATTCTTACGTGTAACTATAAAACAAGAAAGAAAGAAAGGTATAACCGTTAAGACAACACTTCAACCAAGTCTGAAGAGAACAATACTAAAATAGTAACACGATGACGTCAACCAAGAATTGTTTCATGTAGCGTTTGGACGAAATTACAGCTGTCAACGATTGCAGAAGTAAAAACAAGCTGATAGACGTAATGCAGTCTAGACTTCTGAATGCATTTACTTCCTCGAAAGTTTCGTCTCTTCATTGATATGCAGTTAGTCATGGTAAAACCTTTTAATTGGAAGTGAAATTACTTTTTACACAAGCTAAAACAGTTTTAAATCAATAAATGTCTATATGTAAAAATATATATATATATCTTATCTGTAGTTCTGAGTTCCTTTGACTTTGAAGCTGTTCGTATTATCCAAATACACACTTCAGTAACAACTGCGGCCTAACACAGTTAAGAAATTGAATTGAAAAAAGTTTAGTGCGGTGGCCCGTACCCTATAATTGAATATTTTTTGGTAAACTCCCTACGTTTTTGTGGTAAACTAAGGCTTTTCTTTTTCAAGCGACAAAAGAGAAGAAAATATGGTGATTGTGAAAAATAATATATCAAATTCAGATTTCAACGGATTTACATGTTTCATGGCGTCAACATGCCGAAAATGCCCTGGTATTTTCGTACCCGTCCGTTCGTTACACTTTTCTGTGCACTCGTCTAGAGGCCATACCGTTCAACATATCTGCACCAAATTTTAAACTTAGGGTTTACATAATATTCCCTAAGTACAAACATTTTTGGTGTGTTTACCACATAAGTACATAGTAGTCATTAGTTACATCGTATTACAAAATTTATTTCGGAAGCTCTGTAACTACTTCTGTTTATAGTTCTGCTTACAACTTTCCTTCATCTTTGCTCACGAATATGGTACTCAATACTGCGCTGGTATCACCGTGATTACACACATTTTCTGCATTTATAAGTTACTTTACGAACACATTTTCCACAAACTGTCTTTTTGCAAGTGCTACAGTTTGCAGACGCCTTGTTTCTCTTGCAGTTGATAACGATTTGGCAATTACGTCGTTTACGCGGTATTTCTGAATTTGAATCTCTGTCGTCTTCTGTTCTTGTGGCTTCATTTGAATCCTCAGACCGAAGGTGCAGGTATTCTGTCCGGAGTTCTTCTGCTAGCCTTTGAATAAATTCGTTTCGTGATATCTTCATTCCAGTGACTGCTCTGTATATTACAACTGCATTAATTACTGCAAGATCAAGTACATTATAACAAGTATGAATTGGCCATCTTCGTGATGACGCTTACACTGTATATTGCTTGGCCATTTTGTCTACAGTGTCAACGCCGTATTTCGTTTCATTATAATAAGCAATGGTTTCAGGAACTTTATTATTATTGTCAATTATGTCCACGGTATCATGAAGCGAGCTCAATACCAAAACATTCTTACTTTTCTTACCTTGATAAGCGGTCATTGTTACGTCCTTGCTTTTGAGAATATTTGTCGAGTACAAAGGTGCTTTCTCTTATTTAATTTCTTTCGGTATTTCTCTTCTTTTATTCACTGTCCCAACAATGGTAGATGACTTTGCTTTCAGATTTTCAGCGAGCTTTAGTGACGTAAAATAGTTGTCTGCAGTAACGTTTCGAACTTTCCCAGAAAATGGCTCCATAAGACGCATGACAACGTACTCCGGAACTCTTTGATTTGCAGGGCGTTCTTCCTCCTTACCAACGCAAAGGAAGCCATTCAAAATATATTTCGCATCTACATCTAGAGCCAGCCAGAATTTTTACCCGTACTTATCTGACTTATTTGACATAAACTGCGTAAATGGACAACGAGTTTTACTAGGAAACAGTTGTTCATCTATTGTAATGTTCTGTCCTGGTTTAACCTACACCAAACTGCAGAGACAAGAGCAAGTTTATCTTTCTTTACACGAATCAATCTGTCAGCTTTAATATCAAATCTTAGGAACCTCATTTCACAAAATCGATTTCTGCTCATAGTCTCGGACAAAATGGCAATCCCCAAGACTTCGACCACATTGAATGAACCTCAATTTTTTTATCGCCACTAACGCTACGAGCATACAGAATCGCTATGAAAGCTTCGAGTTTCGATAAATTTAGTGACCAAGTATTGTCCTTCAGCACATGACGCTCTTCTGTTTCGGTACACTTTTTTATGTGGGTAAGTATGCGTTTGTCTATGAATAAGCGCCATGCACTTGACACAGATTCACTACTTACATTTCTTCTGGCATGCGGGTTTTGGCCCTGGAATTTCTCTTAGAATGTTATGAGGACATTTTCGACCCGCGTTTCTAACATTAGCAGGTATTTCCTCCCATACAGTACCGTCTGGAGCTGTATACTGTTTCGCCGCCGCACTGATGCCTTCACCTGAACATCCACACATGTTTCCATTTTGTTCTGATCTTACCTCATTATGTACTGGAATGCCTGCAAAAAAGGCAGAGAGAAAAATTCAGTGCGACTGCTTTCGTATTTTACAAGTAAATAATTTAAATTTATTACTTATTAATTTATTACATTTATTTTATTAAATTATAAAATATTCATGAAAAGTATATGATTGGTCCATAAAATGTTACTTCACAAGGGACCAAACAGGAAGAAATGTTATTACTTTCGCAATGAGTAAGGTTGTTTTAGCATTTATAAAATAAACTGAGATAATGCGACGAACTTGGAATCGATATGTTGCATAGGAAGGACCAGTCATATCTAAGAGATGATTACGAGTAATAAAAATATATCAATGTACGTAATATTATTTTAGCGACAACACTTTACTTTGACCATAACAGTACTACGAACCAAGTTAGTGGCAGACAGTCTGCTTATTTTTATTTTTTTTGTACAAGGGCGATTGTTACTCGTCCTTGTGCTGTACATACATGATAGGTAGCAGCTTTCTTTGTAGCATATTCGCCCTTGTACATAAAATTGAACTGCACAGTTCTGCTCAAAGTAAAGATTTGAAATTTTAGCTAAACTTAATGATAGAATACATTATGCTTTTGGTATTACTGGAAAATGAAATCTAAAAATTTACTGTTGATCCCAGTACTGTACAACGAATGTTTCATCACATTTCTTCAATAGTTGTCTGAAATTATTTGATTTTCTTATTGACTTGTAGAGAATTTAAACACATGTTGAATAAAACAGACTGAAATAAAATATACTCACTTTCGGTAGTTTTATTTTCATCTGCAAGACTAACTGCTTCAGAAGATTGCTCACTACAATAAGTATCCCATTCCAAATTGTCTTCTGAGTTCGATGACATTTCACCGCTATCAGATTCGTCTTCGGATATTCTTTGAAGCTCTTCAAGAACTTCATGAGGATTTAATTGTTTACTTTGCGCCATTTTCGTAGATGCTTCACTATAAAATTACTTATTCATAGATTTTATTTGTCACACCTTCGAACAAAGTGTCAACTGCTGCATTGCGCCAAATACATTGCGACGTGACTACCACGTACTGACAAATGACGCTATGACTGCACATTCTAACTCAATAGTGGCCAACAGATGTCCTGGTACCGAGAAAAAAAAGATTTCATAACGTTTGTTTGACAAATTAAATCATTTTTACTAAAAGCTGCTCAGGGAAAAGCAAAATAATAGTCGATGCGAGAAAGTATTTTATTTTCAACTGCAGAATCAATTTGATCTTCTGGGCGTTTAAGGCAAATCGATCGATATCAGATTATTAAATTGCACAACCACAATATCATTTTTTTCTGTATGCGACATCAACGATTTAGGAAAAGTCAGGTAATGCCGTCTTTCAATTCCTTAAAATATTGTAGATATGAAAAATAAATTTCGCAAAAGGAGCAAATTGATTCCTTTGGGCGTTCTAGTGTTAACAACCCTGTATTTCGGTATCAGATATTCTCTTAGAAAAATTTACGAGGTGTAGTTTATTCTTGGAGGTGACTTTTTCTCGACGATTTTCTCAGAAAATACTCTGGACTTTGTTCTCACTTCATAAATAAATATTTAACCTGACAACATGGTATAAGTCAATTGACCTGAAAAATATATTAGTAGTCTATTCTCGGAGTTGAATTTATTCCCAGTGAGTTTCCCAAACACGACCTAGTGGATTTTGTTTATATTTCATAAAATATCAAAGAAATAGGATGAACCTAAAAGATGTGCACAGACTTCAGGAGGTGATTCGTGACATCGAAAGAAGACAAAAAGTTCTCTTGCAGTTCTTAAAATTCAGCGTTGTTTTCGAGATACAGGGTTGCAACTTGAAATCCTAAATCGACTCATGACATTTGGAAATGAGTACAAACATGTAGAGAAGCTTCTGGAGGTGATTGCTGAGATCAAAAGATGACAAAAATCTTCTTGCGGTTCATTTTAAATTCAGCTTTGTATTCGAGATAAAAGATTGCTAGCTTGGAATGAAAAATCCACTCCTGACAATTGGAAGTTAATACAAACATATAGACAAAGAAAGGTTGTTTACAATCCTTGGGAGGTGATTCTACAGATGAAAACAAGTAAAAATGTCTATGTAACACAATGTCCATCTCGGGCTCCTAACCGAGTTACGGACGTCCAAAAGGGTGGGAAAATGAACTTTGAAGGCTAATTCTGGCAAAACAAGAGATAGAAGGGCGGTGTTAGATGGCCCACACAGACTCAACATGGACTATCCAAAAATACTAAGATTAGATGTGTACAAGGCGAGCGCAAGGGATTCCCCAAAGGATGCGAAGCATGCCGCGGACGTTATGAGGGCAAAGTGAGGTGAGAGGGTGTGTGTGAAGTGTTCATGCATACAGAAACGAATAGCTAAAGTGTGTTTGCGTATTTAAGATGGCGGGAGAAGTGCGTGGTTGCATAACCGTACAGGAAAGAAGCGCAGTTTTGACATGTTTATTTAAAGCATGTTGTCAAGAAAGCAGAAACGGCAGTCCGGGAGTGGGGTAGGGACATATCGCGCTCTACATAGGGTCGACAGTTGTGTAATTAGAAAGCGCTAATGGGGAGGTGATACAACGTTTACGATAGAGGAACCGAAACCGGTTCCGGTGATAGTACTCGTAGAAGATAAGCTTCAGCTGGTTACTACAATTGCAGTACAAACAGCAAGAATGAAAAACTGAGTAGTTAAGGCTGAATTCGACCACTTCGTTAGAGTGTAATAAACGTTTGAGGATATTAATGACGAAACTATGGATCGCACTATGCATTGAACTATGCATTGAAAAAAGTAAAATATTCCTAATCGTTGCCATTGTTGTATAAAAAGAGCATTTGAATGAGAAGTTACGGTTTTCGATAATGAACTGAGCTTGAACAGTGGTTCTATTTATCTCTTATTAAAGCAAGTTTTATTTAGTGACTAAACTTTTCAAACTGTAGTTAGAAGTATTAAAGATATTGCGAGACTGCACGTTTTAAGCTGCTACTTGTTGCGACGAAATTATCCACAAAAATGGAGTGTTCTTCAGGTGGAATTCGCCCGCAAAGAGATTGGCACAGCACGGCAAGATGCCGAGACACAGCAGCAGTGAGAACCGGCATCCGGGATTGAACATATGGGTAAAAGGGCAATTCGATGAGCATTTAAGTAATAATAATAATAATAATAATAATAATAATAATAATAATAATAAATGACCCTCTCGCGTACTTGGAGCGTCGGGCAACCAACAGCCCCCACATTTTTATAAAGCAGTAAAACACCTTTAAAGCGAAAAGTTACCAGGTGATTTAGGAATAGCTTTCTGAGGAGTGTTGGAAATCTGGCAACCTTGCCTGTCATTACGAAAGGAAAAAGCAGAGTTCTTTATAACCGACAGACTATGGCTTAAGTGTGATTGCGTTTCTTAAGCGTCACGTCTAGGCAGATGTTTACTATTTATTAACATAATTTGATACACTGCAAATCAATTATTCCAAGTTTTATCCACGACATGACATGGTTACTGTGGGATTTAAGGACTTCCCATTGCTAAGTAAGGCTCCTCTAAACGCTCCCCACAACGTTTCTCGGTTTTTGAAAATTGTGGGTAATCGAAAGAAAGTAGTCGATTTTTGAAGAATCGGCCACACAGTGATCATGGAACTCTATGAAGTGATCTTAAATAATTGATTTCCAGGAAAGATATTCGATACCTTTGAGGGCAGCCAAATGACTGTCATAGGCTGTCCTATCAAATGTCTGAAATGTTATTTGAATAGTTTCTTAGTTTATGAGTACCATAACTACTATGTAATCCACTTTCCAAAACCTGAATATTTTATTCAGTTTTCACACGAATTTCATAAATCGGGGGGAAAAGTTATGGGGAGCGTTTAGAAGGGCCTTAAGTAAATAACAGAACTCTATGCTTAAGTATCGAGCCTTTGAAGGTAAAACACTGGAAGGAAAATAATTCAACACGAAGACATTAGCGCTGATTACATTCATCTATTTTATCCACATCATGAGAAATCATCCAAATTTACTACACACCAAAGCTGTTCAACGTTCATGCTGCACGTATTTTCAAAGGTGAGTTTAGAAGCTCAGTTTCGTTTGTAGAGCTGAGAAAAGAAAGAAAAACAAACTATCTTCACATGTAACCAGTAATACATTTGTACATTCATATGTAATTACCGTGCTCCTGAAAAAAAATCTTATCACTCGTTAATTTTGCCCTACACAAACCCGGTATGAAAGACAGGATCCGTATGTGTGTAAGTTTCTCCATGGTTCAATACGAAATTGCGTCTCCAGGCTGCAAGTGACGTAGTTTCTTCGTTCACTAAGCAACATGTGTGGTTCTGTCTTTGGTTTGACACTAGATGGCGTATCTAATGCACAGGGCTCGTAACTGAATTCCACAACTAGTTGGAAATGCATTGATAGTTGATACCGTCGAGTAAATGCTATTTTGGTGCTTCTGTGTGTGTGTTTGTGTGTGTTCGCTTAAAGTGTATAAGGGCCTCAGTGTATAGAATTGGGCAACTGATAACTCGCACGTGAATGATAGTAGAAACAATAGAAACAATAATCATTTCAATAGTTTTACCGCTTATCATTGTGGTACTCTCAGAACGGTGAACGACAGTGCAACTAATAGAATGGCGGACTACTCTTACTGAGCTTGCTGATATGCATCTCACATATGGTGAGGCGAGAAGCAACAGCCGGGAGGCAAGGCGTCTGTATGAAGAACTGTTCCCGAATAGGAGATTACCGTCGCACGTCTTCTTTCAAACCATCGATCGCCGACTTCGGGACACAGGATCACTACACAAACCCCGACAAGAAGTAGGCCAAAATCGAAGTGTGCGAACTGTTGCATGTGAGGAAAACGTGCTGGAAGCATTTACGTCTCATCCTGAAACCAGCACGCGCTCCGTAGGTCAGGCGCTAAACACAAGTCATACGACTGTGTGGCAGGTTGTGCACGATGAACGAATACACCCTTTTAAGTTTCAAAAGGATCACGATTTATCCCCTGCAGACTTTCCACCGCGTATGGACTTCTGCCAGTGGTTTCTGCAGCGCACTATTGCTGAGCCAGACTTACTAACAGTTATTTTATGGACGGACGAGTGTATATTCACCAGAACAGGTGTACGAAACGGCCACGACAGTCATGTATGGGCTGAGGATAATCCTCACGCAACCCTTGTGCAGCAGCATCATCACAGGTTTGCTGTGAATGTCTGGTGTGGCATCATACGTGACTACCTGATTGGACCGTACATCTTACCTAATCGTCTGACTGGTGGCAATTATCTTACCTTTTTGCGTGACGTCTTACCTCTACTTCTCGACTATGTACCCTTGGCATTAAGACAGCGGCTCTGGTTCCAACATGACGGCGCGCCTGCTCATTTTGACCAACGTGTACGGATATTCCTGAATGAAACTTTTCGGTAATGGATGACTTGGTAAGGGTGATCCAGTAGTATGACCACCTCAGTCGCCAGATCTCACACCCATGGACTTCTTTCTCTGGGGTGAAATGAAACGGATTGTCTATGAAACACCTGTGCAAACAGCCGAAGAACTCATGGCTCGTATTTCGATTGCTGCGGCGTGAATTTCCGATACACCGGAAGTATTTGGACCGTACCAAGCAGTCTGTTATTAACCGATGTCACTTGTGCAATGCTTCTCATGAAGGACAGTTTCAACATGTCTTGATGAATCCTTCTACGCATGCGCACAGAACATTGAGAGGCATATGACATATTGCACATATGCATCTGTAATATTTAGGGAGGTCATTGTAGTTTGATGTAGGTCAATTTGAGACAACAGGTAGCTAGTACAATGCTTGTAGTGGCGGTGCTAATACTAACACTAATACAATAATACATTAGTTTTATTCGTATTCCTCGCCATCTTCTTCTTCTTCTTCTCCTCCTCCTTCTTCTTCTTATTATTATTATTATCATCGAATTTCCCTTTCACTCTCCATGTGCAGAATCGCACGTTGAATCTTGGATGTCAGTTCAAACTTTTGCTGTGCCTGGCATCTTGCCGTACTGTGTGAATCTCTTTACTCAGTTTTTCATTATTTTTGTTTCTATTGCAATTGTAGTAATCAGCTGCAGCTTGTCTTCTACGAATACTATCACCGGAACCGGTTTCGGTTCGTCTATCGTGAACGTTGCATCAACGCCGTATTAGCGCTTTCTAATTACACAACTGTCGACCCTATGTAGAGCACTGTATGTCCCTACCCGACTGTCGGACTGCCCTTTGTGCTTTCTCGTACACATGCTTTGAATAAACCTGTCAAAATTGCGCTTCTTTCCTGTACGGTTATGCAACCACGCACTTCTCGCGCCATGTTGAATACGCATACACACTTCAGCTATTCGTTTCTGTATGCATGAACACTTCACATACATCCTCTCACCTCACTTTGCCCTCATAACGTGCGCAGCATGCTGCGCATCCTTTGGGGAATCCCTTGCGCTCGCCTTGTACACATCTAATCTTATTATCTTTGGATAGTCCATGTTGAGAGTCTGTGTGGGCCACCTAACCCCACCCTTCTATCTCTTGTCGTTTTGCCAGAATTAGCCTTCAAAGTTCATTTTCCCACCCTTTTGGACGTCAGTAACTCGGTTAGGAGGCCGAAATGGACATTGTTACACAGACATTTTTAGTTGTTTTCATCTGTAGAATCACCTCCCAAGCGTTGTAAGCAACCTTGCACAAATATTTTACAGGTTTAGTTGCATGAAACGCCAATACGCCATGGTCTCGCTTATCTGACCTTCGTTTATTCCACATACCGTATTATCTGACATATCATTGCAGGTAAAAAGTAGGATCAATCGGCAAGAAGAACTGCAAGTTGTGGTCTTAGTCTGTTTTTGATGCCCTGGACTCTATCGACTAGCATGTCCGTCTACACCATGACTGATACTCTATCATTCAGTGCAGGCACGTATCCAGGTTTTCTTTTCGGAGGGGGTCCAACACGTAATTCTAGTGTTTTAAAAATATCAATAATAATAATGCAACAGTTCTGTATTTCTCTTAAACTTTTTCTTACTTTTCATTTATGAACCGGTTTACTTTAACCCTTAATAACCGCAAGGTATTTCAGTTACACAAAATCGCAAGGTGTGTCCAATGGATACATTGCAATTTTTCACCTCATTTCGTTTTCAATACTTTAATATTTTATTTTTTCTTAACTGCAGTTTTGTAGAAATGTGTATTTAAAATCAATACATTCTAACATAAGCCAAATATATAATATTCAGTGTTTCCAACCCCTTTGCATTACGAAAGATAAGCGACAACAAATTTGTAAAACTAAAAACAAATGTATTCTTCATAGATATATTTTTGTATATTATTGACATAACATGGATTAAGTTGTACATTGAGCATCAAAATACTCTAATATAAGGAAAAATATATAATATTCATTGGTTCCATCTCTTTGGACTACCAAAGATAAAAAACTACTTTGAAAAACTGAACACTAATGTTTTCTTCATAGACTTGTTTGGTATTGTTGACAAAACATTCAACCTTTCACACATTTAACATTTCTACATTCTAATACAAGACAATATATATATATATATATATATATATATATATATATATATATATATATATATATATATATATTGTTCAGGGTTTCCATCCTCAAGTATCTAATGTACGATAAGCGACTCATTTGAAAAACTTTGAAAATATGTAATATTTTATTAGTATATATGTTTGATATATCATTGACATTACATGGTTGTATATTTCCCCTTAAGAGCTACCCATGGAGCATTTCAGACACTTTCTGATAACACTTGAGTGCTCAGAGCAGACATTTCTCTTACAAATATCACACACTTGTCTCTGCATTCTGCACTTTTTGGGGTTACACATGTAACATCATCTCTTGGGCGTAGATTTCAGTGTGCCAACTTGTGGATGATACATTAGATTGAGCTGCCGAAGCATCACGTGTCACGTCGATTGCAATAAGAACAGGTCTCTGAAGTCCTAATTTTCTTCTTCGATGGATTTGAGGGAGAACCAAGGATTCCGCCAACTCTACAAGAAATATATGTCGTCTCGAATTCGTTTTTCCTATTGCAGCAATCAAGTCAAAGAAACGACCGGTACACTGCATTTTCCGAGTGGTTACGGAAAACAAGACTTGGTGAAAGGGTTATTAAACAGTTTTTAAATTAGAAGAAATCAGTTTCAATTGAGACATAATTTATTATAACAAATAATTTAAAGAAAAACATATAAATATAATAACAACAAACAAACCGATTCCGGGGTGAAATTGCCTCGCAATCACGGCTTAATGTCGGAAGGCGAAAATTTAGCTATTCTTCCACAACTCATTTAATTTATAATAATTTGATTTAATTTTGAAGTTTTCATTTAGTCTCAAAATCGAAAGTAGATATCAATTACCAAACCAATATTAATAAGTACATACACAGATGATCTAATAGGAATCGGGGCCATTCCTAAGTGGGTGACCAATACTCACCTGGTCGTTTGATCGAAAATGGAAAATAAAAAAAGATTATAAATTTAGAATCAGGGAATATTAACCACACACTCGCAATGCTCCCGTTTCCTTATACAAACCACAATGCACTATACACTTTTAACTTCTCATCTTCCCGACACAATTTCGAAACAATTTCACTCTCAAAATTATAACATGTTGACTCTTGTCATTACCTTGCGAAACTACAAGGATCGATAGGTCAATTTATCAAACGTAAGTTTATAGATGGCAGCACATTAACTATTCATAGCAATGTTCAATGTTTCCAACTCTGATAATCACAATCTCGTTTGACTTTTTTTTTTTTTCATTATGCTTCATATTAAGTTCCTCCCCTCTGGGAAGTTTTGCTTCTTTACAATGGTTATCGAAATGAAAAAGAAAAAAAATATAATTCACTGTTGAAGTCAAATCACTGCATGCAGAAATAAGGATAGTTCGACTCACCAAGAGTAGTCCAACAACTTCCAGATATTACACGATTACCAATGTCCGGACGTCCTATCTTAAGTCCCAGAAGTAGATGTTCACAACAAGATGAGATCTTCCTCCTTATCTACCACAGATTGACTGGAAGCACCAATGAGATGAAAAGAGTGGGAAACATATCTAGCCTTCGGGTTGACAAAATCGCCTTTCCTCGACCAAGCAGTAGATTCAAGGTAATCAGTTGTCTCAGAAGCAAACACAAACATAGTGGATCCACATAATTCTGAACCTGCAGAATTGTAAAAATACACAACAGTACATTTCTTACAGAAACATTGCATAAACTACACACAAATATATATATATATATATAATTTACATTATCTTGGAAATGAACAATTTCTTTTTTTTTTCTTTCTTAGTTTAGTCATTATTATTATTAATATGTGCAACACTGTTTACATTTCTTGGTGGCAAGTACTTCTTTATAAATTGAACATGACGTTTTAACTTTACATCAGGATTACTAATTAACTCAACCCACACAGTATTGGGTGTTACATAATTCAAAAGTTTGAATGGACCGGAATATTTAGTATCAAACTTGGCATAATATTTCTTATCCAAGGATGATTTTAACATTTTCTTTACAAGTACTAATTCTCCCACAGGCAAATTACTAGGTACATGTTTTTTATTATAAGCTTGTTGTCTCCTTTTCCAAGCTTTCTCGATGTTATCAACTATAATATCATTAATCTCTTCTTTATTTTGTGATTTCTCTATTATACCCAAATCTAAAATCCAGTTAACATCTAATGGATTGAACATTTTACGCCCAAGATACAACTCACTTGGACTTTTCTGAGTTTCACAATTTTCAGTTATATTCAAAGTATATTGGATTTGATAAAGATAGTTGGCCCATTTGGTATGATTTTTATTAATATAAGATCTGAGTATCCCTTTAATCGTTTTATTCATACGCTCTGTTCTGTTCGAGGACATAGAATAAGGTGAAGTACAGATATTTTTAATTCCTAGGCTAAACAAATACTGTTTGAAGTACTCACTACTGAAGTATGACGCATTATCATGCAAAATAGAAAATGGATACCCGTAAGTTAGAAAGATCTTAGTTAATTTAGAACAAATTAATTTAGAATTCAAAGATCTTAAAGGTTCTATTATAACAAAACGACTATAACTATCTGTCAAAATCATAATGTATTTAAATCCATTACTAGTAGGCAAAGCTCCCATACAATCTAAGTGTAGGACATTATTTGGGTATCGAGGCTCCTTAGAATAATAAGTACCATACGGTTTCCTATTAAGTTCTTGGCTCTCTTGACAAATTTTACATCGTCTCACGAAATCACTAATTTCAGCATACATTTTATCCCAAGTAAACCTAGATGCAACCTTAGAGATAGTTTTCTGGATCCCACCATGACATCCCCCCACTAATTCTTCGTGCCAATACTTTATAACAGAATAGCGCAAAGAATGGGGAATTACTGCACGTAAACCACCATATTTTCTACCATTAGTTCTTTTTAATAGCACACCTTCTTTCAATATGTACGGATCCTTATTTTCCTTTCTCTCTAAAGCTAAAATTATCTCTTTCAACTGAGGATCTTCTCTTTGATGTTCAGCCAGTGGTTTATTAAAGATGGAATGACTCCAGAAATTTACAAAAGAAAGATGGACCTGCTGTTCATTAATAGTATTAATCTCTTCTATATCACTGTTGGGTGGAGTAAAGTCTACATAATTATACATACGACTGATGTAATCTGCGAGATGGTTTTTGAAAGAGCGCAGGTGAATTATATCGAAAGAGTACTTACTTATTTTCTCTATTAAAGAACCATACTTCTTTTGCCTTTTATGATTTCTTAATATCCAAGATAAACTAGCATTGTCAGTATAAATAGTAAATTTCTTTTGCAAGTAAATATCGAACTTATCTAAAGCATAGACTAAACTTTTCATTTCAAGATCGAATATACTTTTAGACCAATCACTAGATGGAATCATTTTCGAAAAGAAATATACAGGACGAAGACGTCCTTCATCATCATATTGACTTAAGATCGCGCTATAAGCCCTACTACTACTATCTATGTGGATTACAAAAGGACTAGAGAAGTCCGGGACTTTCAATACAATGATTTATAATGGCCTCTTTTATTTGATCTAGTATCTCATCTTCTTCTTTTCCCCAACGAAATGGTATTTTATTTGATTTTAAAGCATGTAAAGGACTCATTATTTCACCATAATCTTTCACAAATTTTAAATAATATGACAAGAAACCAATCATCTTACTCAACGCTCTACGATTCTTAGGACGAGGTAGATTTTTAATTACCTGGACTCGGTCATCATCAATCATCATATATCCACCTGAAAATATATAACCTAAAAATTTTATTTTATTTTTACATAGTTTAGTTTTTCTTTTAGAAATAGTAATACCCCATTTTCGTAATCTCTGTAAAACTAGCTCTAATATTTCTTTATGCTTTTCAATAGTATCAGTATGAATAATAATATCGTCACAAAATATATCTAAATAATCTCCTAAGAGATCCCTAAAGATTTTATTCATGATACTAGAGAGAATAAATGGTGAGTTTATGAAACCCATCGGCATTTTCAAATATTTTAACAACCTAGTTGGAGTAGCAAAAGTAGTATATTGCCTAGAGTTTTCATCTAACAGTAATTGGTGGAAAGCTCCCTTGGCGTCAAGGACGCTGTAAATCTTATGTTTACCTATATTGGCAATAGTAGCTTCAGCATTAGGAGCTGGAAATCCAGTTACAAGCACTTTTGAATTAATATTAAAATAATTTACCACTAGCCGCTTGGTTCCATCGCGATTATTAACTAGGAAGCACGGAGAAATGTAGGCAGAACTGGAAACTTCTTCAATAACCCTTTTCTTAATTAATTCATCCAAGTATTCATCTAATTCACGCAACTTATGACGTGGCATAGGATATGGTTGAGCTATACTCGGACTTAAATCATTCATTTTAATTTATAAACAAAATCTTTAACTGTTCCTAATTCTTCATTTATAACGTCCTTATATTTGTCTAAAACGTTCTCAACATATGGTATTAAATCGTCAGAAAAAATATTTTCATGAAGGTTTACTGTACCTGTATTTTCTTCCTCCGGATAAATATCATGGATGGTAGGATTGGAAATTGGTACTCCAGCTGGAATGTCTTGATATTGTTCACCTCCCCTAACATCATGATCCTGAAGTACTGTGGAAGATCGCTGGCTGGTCCCTGGTTTCGGTTGCCGAACTCTGGACTCCTCCCTACAAAAATTCCGCTTGGCTCTTTTGCGTTGTGTATGGAAACACTGCTGGGCTGTCTGGCCGCTGTTCCTGGAATCAGCTGATCGAGGTTGACAAGTGGTTGACGGCTGTATCGTTCGCTGACTAGGTCTGGGTTTCCCCGCTCCCCCTGCGTCAAGGTCATACGGCGACACAGAGTTCTCAGGACCAGACCTAAAACGAGAAATTTGTGGGCACAGATCACTGGATTCACAACGAGTTTGATTCCATTCAGTTAATTTTACCGTTAAATTTAGTTCCGTAAAGTTCAACTCACGATTTCGAATGTTTATATTAACGTTATATTTTTGTAGGAAATCAAGTCCCACTAGCAGTTTTAAAGATGAATGTTGAACCACCGAAAACCAGTTTACAAACCTAACACCATTTATAAAGTATATTAGTTCCACTTGTTTAGAGATTTTAATAGGTTCAGAATTCATGACTGAGAGGGTAAAGTTCACTACTCTAGTTTTTGGACGGCACCTACGTTCAATCCTGGCCAACACTCGTTCTTCAATTAAGGACAGGCTACTTCCAGAGTCAATGATACAGGGATACAGATCTCGACAAATCGAAACAGGCATTTGTAATAAGGAGGGAGGTTGTTCCTCACTAACATAGTATGTTTTTTCTCCACGAATATTTATTTTATTATAAGGACACATTTTCCAAAAATGATTATTAAGACCACATAAATTACATTTACTAAAATTATTCCTCTGCCTATTTTTCTCGTTAACATAACCAAGGGGCTTTACATTCTGATTTTGTTTTTGTGTAATAAATTTATAATCCAACCGGTAACGCCGATTCATTTCGTAACTTTCTGCAAATGCAACTAATTCCTTCTCAGTATGGGGAACTTGAGTAATTATCATTAAATCTCTTATTTCAGGAGGTACAAGGTTAGCAATAGTTTTAGTTAATTCATCCTCCGACATTTTCATATCAAAAATGAATAATACACTTAATTTTTCCTTAATAAAATCTACCAGAGATTCCTCTACTTGCATTATTCTATACAACGTTATTTTCAAGAATTCCATTTTTACTAGAGGAGTAACAAATCTTTCTAAAAATGCAGTTATAATTCTTTCCCAGTCAGTGGTGATATTCAATAACCTTTGCATTTCCTCGAATGCTGGGCCTGTACATTTACTCAGAGAAGCCACTAACAAAGCTTCTACACAATTTTCAAGTTGGGCTTGTAACAAGTCAAATTTTAATAGAAATTTACATACTTCAAAGCCATTACTTCCATCTATTTCAGGTAACTGACTAACCTGCTTTTCTATAGCTTTATACATGTTATCACCCAAAAGCTTATTAAAATTACATCTTATAGCTGGTCTAACAGCTGGCTTTAACACGCGATGTGGAGGAAGAACCACACCTGCGAAATCAAGCGAGGAATCGTCATCGTTTACTCGCTCGTGTCCGCAGGCATTCGCTCTTTCCCCCTCGCCAAGGTCAACTAGGAGAGAATTCCCCTGGCCATTCTCACCAGTTGAAAAACACTCAAGAAGGTTCTGTGACATTTTTTTTCCCCAGGTTTAAATCCTAAAACTATAATTTCTAATATTACGCCTAAATTCCTTCTCGCTATTTTCACTTATTATTACACTTTCAATTAATGTCTGGTCTTTCATTCGTAATTTTCGTACTCAGGTTCAATTCCAAAATAATATAAATCCCTTTCTTTCTAACCAAAGTCTTAATATTTCCGGTAGTTTCGCAAGGTAACTAAATTACTTATGCAGCAATCAAGTCAAAGAAACGACCGGTACACTGCATTTTCCGAGTGGTTACGGAAAACAAGACTTGGTGAAAGGGTTATTAAACAGTTTTTAAATTAGAAGGAATCAGTTTCAATTGAGACATAATTTATTATAACAAATAATTTAAAGAAAAACATATAAATATAATAACAACGAACAAACCGATTCCGGGGTGAAATTGCCTCGCAATCACGGCTTAATGTCGGAAGGCGAAAATTTAGCTATTCTTCCACAACTCATTTAATTTATAATAATTTGATTTAATTTTGAAGTTTTCATTTAGTCTCAAAATCGAAAGTAGATATCAATTACCAAACCAATATTAATAAGTACATACACAGATGATCTAATAGGAATCGGGGCCATTCCTAAGTGGGTGACCAATACTCACCTGGTCGTTTGATCGAAAATGGAAAATAAAAAAAGATTATAAATTTAGAATCAGGGAATATTAACCACACACTCGCAATGCTCCCGTTTCCTTATACAAACCACAATGCACTATACACTTTTAACTTCTCATCTTCCCGACACAATTTCGAAACAATTTCACTCTCAAAATTATAACATGTTGACTCTTGTCATTACCTTGCGAAACTACAAGGTTCGATAGGTCAATTTATCAAACGTAAGTTTATAGATGGCAGCACATTAACTATTCATAGCAATGTTCAATGTTTCCAACTCTGATAATCACAATCTCGTTTGACTTTTTTTTTTTTTTTTTCCATTATGCTTCACTATGTTCCACTGAGGACTGATATTCAACCACACAACATAGGCGGCAACAGTAGAGATACATCCAGAAGAATCATGAAGAATGCTAGAGGCCATCGATTGGTTTTCGTTTTGCAGGAGTAGCAGTGTACTGATTGATCTAAACTATCAACGCTGCCTTTTGTTTCATTATAATACAGTATTATTTCTGGCTTCTTTTCTTTATCAACAACTATATCGTCAGTGTTGTGCATGCTTGACAAAAGAATAACAGCTTTTTACGGTTTCGAGCAATAGGAAACTAATGTAAAATCACATGTGAACCCGAAGATAGATGTTTGCTCAACCCTGTTCTTGCTTGGTTTGAATTCTTCAGGAACAAATGGTTTATTTTTTCTCACAGTGCCTACTATTGTTAGATCATTTCTTAGTAAGGTTTTTCCGAATTCCATGCCTGGAAAATAGTTGTCACGAGTTATATTTCTGTTAGTTCGATAATATGGTTCGGTTAAGGATAAAACAACATCTGTAGTTACCTTATTTGCTCTTTTTCTTCCTTCTTTGCCTAAGTACGGTATACCTTTCAAAGGATAATGGGTTTTGGAGTCTCATATCCACCAAATTTTCATTCCGTACTTATCCGGCTTTGACGGCATGTATTGTTTGAAAGGAGAACGACCTCTAAAGGAAAAAGACTGTTCGGTGACTGTCAGACAGCTACCAGGAAGATAATATTTTGTTAAGTTTTTGCAAATCTTTTCCCAAATGTCTCTAATCGGAGCAAGTTTGTCCTTCTTCTTTCCAATCTAGTAGTTTTATCATCAAACCTGATGAAAGACAGTAGATCAATAAATCTATTATAACTCATAGTGGTGCGAAATAAAGGTGGATCATACTTCTTATTCCATAGGGACTTCGTTTTTCCATTTCACATAACCAGCAGTAATAAGAAGTCCAGTAAATGCTAAAACTTCTTCAGAATCACACATCTTCGACACCTTTTCCCTCTTTTTTCCCCTATAGACCCGATTAGCTTCTGCATTTGTGTTTGTAACAATGTCACTTACAATATCATCCCCAACGAATAAGTGGAACACATCTTCAGGTGCCTTTTATTTCACAGTTAATAGGAAGAACTACTTCATTGCAACTGCATTGAAGAACTACTTCATTCTAACAATATTTCGTGCTTTTATTTTGGTAGAAGTTGGAATGTCCTTATTCCAACGGGTCCCATTTTTACTTACATATTCACTTACACTTGAACGAGAAGGTACTTGAATGTCATTATCACTATCCGAAGCACTTTCCTGATATTCATGTTCACTTACATTACTCACGTGATCCGCCTCACTCGAATCACTTTCAAGTGTTTCATCGAATAGCAAATCTTCATCTGAGTTTATCTGAACACGATTCATTCTTCATCTGAACACGACTCATCATCAGCAAGTATTTGTTCGATTTCTGTATCATTCAGTTTTCTATTTGCCATATTTACACATAAAGTATACTCACAAACACAAAGGAAAATATTTCAAAAGATAAATAATCGGGGACAACATCCACCAACACAAAAGCGAGGGAAAACAAATGAATTACTAAAGGCGCATAACAATTTGCCAGCCACATCTATCAAGAAAGCAACTACATACAAGAGATATTTTACTAAATTTTATTAACATAAATATCGAAAAAGAGACAAACAAAGAAAGAAAACACGAAAGAAGAACGAAAGTAAGAACGAGGGGATGATAAAACGTCTGACAATTGATTCAAAAATTTTGAAAATACAATTATTCAATACATTTTAAATATGTGTCCATTAAACACATCTTGCGGCATTAAGGAACTAAAAATATTAATCCCGCCATATGCAACAAGAATCAGCACCTAGAACGAACTTACTTTGGTAATATAATGCTATTGAGTAGTTAGATGCATACCTAGAAGGAAAAGAAAATTTTAAAAATAATAAAGATACAGCTTCCAAAAATTTAAAGCTGTGTCTCCATTGGACACACCTTGCGGTATAACAAACTGCATTGTAGCACAAAGCAAATCAAAATATTTTTTAGTCACATGTAAGGAAAACAGTCTGCTACGTATATCACACAACAAAAATAGCAAATGGCAATGAGTGTATAGTTCTATTACATTAACGTTATAAACAGAACGGAATTGAAATTGTAATCCCATTTAAAAGTGTTCTTTAATTCCACCTGGTATGAGTGGCATTATGGTATGTTCTTAGAATTAAAAGAACGTATGCCCACAGTTTGGACATTGCCTCAAAGTAATCTGCTATAAAAGAACCGCAAAAGGGAAAAAGGTTTATTAAAAAGTGCTTGAATTTTGGAAGAGAACAGCTTCCAGGACCTCACGCTCGATACGTCCCTGATCCAATGCATTATATTTATTTCCTACAAAACATGATTATTAGATGCGTAACATGTAAAATTATAACATAGTTTGACTTTTAATAGATCTTTTCTTAACACATCCATAAATTCCGGCGTTCTGCCTACATGTTTTATGTCGGATAAGAGATAAAGATAGCATATACACAGGGGCTAGAGGTCTGCACGGGCCGGAATTTTTTAGCCCAGACACGACCCGGCCCCTCGAATCTATAAGCATTAGCGGATTAAGGGCGGAGCCAATGGAGCCCAGCCTCCTGGACCCCAAGCTCAGGGGGCCCCTTAAAATCCCTCTGTTTAATACTAAAATATAGCAATCAACTTATTATATTATAGGCTTCAGACCTATGCTAAATTTCCATCGGCTCGTTACGCTCGCGGTATCGCTAGATTTAAGTCTTTTCATCAGCAGTATTTAACTGTTAATAATGAATATGATTATTTAACTGTTAATAATGAACTAATTATTGTAAACTTGGAGCACATTAAAACATTACAGCATAGTTCTCGGTGGTTCGATAAGCCTATGAGGCAGTGGAAGGCAGCAAAGAAAATTTAAGCGCTGGAGCTATTCGTAACATAGGGTTCCCTTAAAATAGTCGACTCCAGGTCCCCAAAAGCCTTAATCAACCCCTGTCTATAAACAATATTTCACGAAAAGCTGGTATTTTTTTAACAAATGTATTCATCAAGTTTTCATAAAGTAGTCCCTTTCTCCTTTAAATAATTTGAGAGTCCGCGGTGTTTCAGTGGTAGAGCGTTCACCTCTGGTGCTTGGATTCCTTGGTTCGATTCCTGCTCGCGCCAAGTTAACCTTGTGCTGGACAAACACCATGTGCGTGGGTTTTCTCGGGGTTCTCCCACTTTGTTCATTCGATCATTTCATTCATTTCTCATCATCACTGTCTCCTTTAGCCTAGCCGACATAAACGTGGGACGTGAAACTTAGATTTCATTTCAAATAATTTCGATCAAAAAACAGTTGCAGGAAGTGTTTAATTTCGAATAAAGCAAACTACCATATAAAATTGTGAGTATATTATTTTTTAAATTAAATTCTCGCGAACCTTATTTCTAAATCGAAGGGTAAGAAGACTAAATTCACTGTCTTATTGTTACAGATCCGTTTCAATTGGAGCAGTTGAAATAGTTGGGAAAATTAAAAAGCCATACACTATATTCCAGTGTGCCACGATCGATATGACGCGGCACACTAGTGTGTCCAGTAAAGTGAACGGTGTGACGCAAACTTTTTCCTATTATTTGCAAGAATATTTGTCGAGTTTCTGTTATTATTATTATTATTATTATTATTATTATTATCAACGATTCTTCCATGGATCAGCTGTCTGTATACAGTTAAGCAACCAAAAGCATCACATTGAAAGAATGAGTATAATTATTCAATTTAATAGTAATAGAAAAGTCTATTTGCTTGTATATTCTACCGGTAATAACTGCATCCGTCTAGAAAGTTAGGACTAATAACAAAGGTATCCGATGTTTTGACCACACACCGCCCCAAAGTCGTGAGTGCCACAAGTTCTCTTCTACACCTTGGCACAATAAGGGCTGTTGCGTTCAGGGAGAGAAAGAAACAACTTAATTCCATTACAGTTATATGCTTTAATAAATGTTAAGCTGGATCGCTAGTCACATTTAAGGTGAAACTTTCTCACTAGATGGCAGAGCACATTGCGATCCATGCGATGTTGCCACATGAGTTACGGATAGAAAAGTGTTTATACACGATCACATTTTATACATGATTTACTACGAAGAGAAATAAGAGCTTCTATTTCCATTTTACTCAATACTGCCTGCTTTTTGATCAAAAATGATTTTTCCAACTCACGAAACGTTATATGTATATTTCTCTCAAACTAGATGTCTTTACAGTGCAGATTAAGAATACGTACTAATACAAAATCATTTTGGAAGGGGGGGGGGGGGGAACTGACTCTCGGTACGCTCAAAAACGATATTTTATGAGCTTAGTTGCAATCCTTGGTGTAGTTCTACTTTAAAGGCTTAATTATCATGGTTAAAATTCCAACATTTTCTGGTCAAAGTGCAACTCAATTTGCATTTAGGGGAAAAATTATATAATTTTTATGGTAATAGTTTCTCAGAAAACATCAGTGAAATGTTATACATTCATTTATAATTAGATGCCTCTACGGTGGAGATTAAGAATATATGTACAAATACAAAATCATTACCTAGGTACATAGGACAAAACAGATTCTTAATACGTTCAAAAATGGTATTTTATAAGCGAAGTTGCAATCCTCGGAGCTGCTTTACTTTAGGGTCTTAAAAATCATACCTAATATTCCTGCGTTTTGTGGGCAAATTTCGACTCAAATTGCTTTAGGGGGTAACTAAAACTACTTCTATGGTAACATTTTCTCAGCAAATGATAGCTGTGTTTCCCAGTGCATGTATTTTGTAAGTTGAATTCCCCAGTGCAACTTTACGTTAGAGGGCATAATCATCATGGCTAAAATTCCAGCGTTTTCTGGACCAAATACGGCTTAAACTGCGTTAAATGAAAACTGTTACCAACTTTTACTAGGTTGCTTACTTACACAGGCAGATTTGTTCTACAATCCAGGTGGAATGAGGAATCTGAGACCAATAGGGCCTTATGCAGAGTCGTTTTGACGTATGGTTTGTGTCATATTAAAGGTCTGAGTACTGCTGGAAACATACGTTAGTCGAAGTCTTTAGTATGACAATAATCACACGTCAGAACTACTCTGCATAAGGCTCATAGCGAGTAAAGCTACGCGATTAGCACGGGTGTTAGGGGGCCGAAGGCGTTATTTGAAATTTTCTAGTTTAATATTCCATGATTATACTCCGAATCTAAAAGGAGCAATGATGATGATTATCAAAATGGTGGATTGAAGGAAGTGGGAGAACACCGAGAAAATCCACGCACACTATGTGTCCTACATAAAGTCCTCCTGGCGAGAAGTGCGATCGAACCAGCGATCTCGTACGCCAGAGGTGATCTATCTACCGAACTATTTACAGCTAATTTTATTAAAATCTACTAGTATATTTAAACTACTTCATTTCTCCAAGTGTTTTGCAGGTACTTGCTCTTGCACCTTGATTGCTGTACTTCATATATCACATGATCTTCGTAAATAACAAACTCAGGTATGAATTCTCTAATTCTTGTTTATAGTGGCATATATTCAAAACAGTTTCACGCTATCTTTCAGTACTAGTTCATACTTCATACTATGCACACCCGAACATAATAACGGTTCCGAATAAGAATACTTTTATCCAGAAACACTCGCAGGATTTTCCCAAGGGTGGGGAAAGGGCAAAGAACGACATACATTAATGTGCATCCGGATTCCGGCTTTTTGGGCTATTTTTTAGACTTTCAGTCAAGCAGCTACTGCATCGTCACTATTTATCCTAGGATCATGGTTCATACCTCATTCTCTTCAGAATAGAGGCTGTCTTTCAAATAGTGCCACTTGCATGCTCATACCATATATCAGAAGCGGGAAAAATGATGTCAAAGGGAAAATTTCGGAGGGAAAATTTTTTCTCGAACTTTGGCTTTCCCTGGACCCCCCCCCCCCCTGTGTGAACGTAGCCATCTAAAAAAATCTGATAAATAGTACTTGGTATACTGAATGGGTGTGCCAAATTTCAAGTTTCTATCTTGAATACTAAGGGCGGGAGAAATTTTATCAAGAATTCCCACAGTGCCCCAAATTACCACAAAACACTATGATCTCAGGGAAAAAAAATTCCTGAGACATCCCTAATTACCCTAGGGTCATGTGTCGCCCATATTCTCTTCTGAGTAGAACTGCCTTTCAGGCAGTACCATTCACATGTCTCCATCATGTATCTAAGGCGGGAAATTCCCGAAAAAAGGGATTTTTGGGTCTAAATTTCCCTTTTTTCAACTTTTAGCCCCTCTAGAACCCCTCTGTTTTAACGCAGAAATCTGAAAAAAATCTGTTAAATACTATTCGGTGGACTGAATGTTTGTGCACAATTTCAATCTTCTAGGTGCAAAAATAAGCCCGCCAAAAAAAAAAAATTCAGAAAATGCCCCATGCTACCCTATACAGAAATATATTTTGAAAAAAAAATCACTGAGACGTTCCTAATTACCCTAGAATAATAATTCGACCGTCATTCTCTTCAGAATGGAACTGCCTTTCAGACGGTATGACTCACTTGTCTCCATCATGTATGTGAGGCGGGAAAATCGTGAAAAACGGGATTTTTTGGTCTAAAAATCCCCTTTTTCAATTTTTCCCCCTCTGGACCCCCCTGTTTTAATGCAGAGATCTGAAAAAAATCTAATAAATACTACTAGGTGGGCTGAATGTTTGTACACAATTTTAATCTTCTAGGTGCAAAAGTAAGCCCGCCAAAAAAAAATATACCGACCATGTCCCATTTTTCCCTATATAGAAATATATTTTTCAAAAAATCCCTGAGACATCCCTAATTACCCTAGGATAATAATTCGACCGCCATTCTCTTCAGAATGGAACTGTCTTTCAGTCGATATGACTCACGTGTCCCCATCATGTATGTGAGGCGGGAAAATCGTGAAAAACGGGATTTTTGGTCTAAAAATCCCCTTTTTCAATTTTTCCCCCTCTGGACCCCCCTGTTTTAATGCAGAGATCTGAAAAAAATCTAATAAATACTACTAGGTGGGATGAATGTTTGTATACAATATTAATCTTCTAGGTGCAAAAGTAAGCCCGCCAAAAAAAAAAAAAAAAAATATACCGACCATGTCCCATTTTTCCCTATATAGAAATATATTTTTCAAAAAATCCCTGAGACATCCCTAATTACCCTAGGATAATAATTCGACCGTCATTCTCTTCAGAATGGAACTGTCTTTCAGTCGATATGACTCACGTGTCCCCATCATGTATGTGAGGCGGGAAAATCCCGAAAAACGGGATTTTGGGGGTAAAAATATCCCTTTTTTCAACCCTTTGCCTCCCTGTTTCAACTCTCTAATCTGAATAAAAAAATCTGGTAAACACTACTCGGTGGACTGAATGTTTGTGCAAAATTTCAATCTTCTACGTGGAAAAATAAGCCCGCCAAAAAATATTGAACATAGGCTTAGTAAATGAAAAAATTAATTTTAGACTTATGACGTCATCACCTCCTATGTGCAGGAAGGTCTGAAACCATACGTAATGTCTTCTACAATGCCTCTGGACTTGAAAAACAAAAACAAAAACAAAAACAAAAACAAAAAAAAAAAAAAAAAAAAACAGACGAAAAAGCTCAAATAGAAGAGAAATAACGCAATGTACCATGAAAAACGCGTATGGTACAAATTGTACCATAGGATCCTCAAAGGGTTAATGCAAAACAATTATTATTAACGCAAATTGCATAACTTTGCAGGCTACATTAAATAGGCCTATATTAAATATTCTAGTGGGTGTAACCAAATATACTGTGCCTTGACGTGTATTTCTGGATAAAAGTGTTTTGAAACAACCAAAATCCTTTCGAAAATGAGGGATAAAGCGATTGCTCCCTTGCCTCCGTTGCGGGCGTCCAAGGCTTTACCATTGACACAGCATATTGCTTTTTTTCAATGGTGTCATTCACCTGGTTCGCCAGAGGCGGTTATTAAAATTTTTCAGGCTCTTGGAACCGGTTGTTAAAATTGTGTTTCCACTTCCATACTTATGGAAACAACAATTTTCTAGTGTTACGAGGTCAGTCAAAAAACCTTAAAAACTTTTCTTTTAACATGGAGAGAGTAGAAACACATGAATTTCATTTTCCTACACAATTTCCTCTACACTCAATACAAGTTTCCCATTACTTACGAATTGTCCCAATGCCTCTGATTTTGTTTGCTACGCAACCAGTCCTACACCATTTGTTGCACCTCTTCATCAGATTGCAACTTCTTTCTCTCTAGTGCTTTTAAGAGATACAGATATGTGAATCCACTAAGGCGAGATTCAGTACTCAAAATGGATGGGGTAGACACTCGAAATGAAGATTTTCAATGATCGTAGCCATTGCACAGTCAGTAGTATGAGGCCGAGTATTGATGTTGTAGAAGGAAGTTTGTTGTCAGACGTCATCGTCACGTCGTACAGCAGGTTTAGGATCTTTTTGGAGATCCGTATACAAGATATTATTGACTATGCGTTCCCTAGGCTCTAATGCTCCAAAATGACACCCTTTTGATCCCAGAAAGTACTATCTTCCCTGTAGATGATTGCGTCCGATAATGGATACTGCCATTGCATGCTCGCTTCCTTACTTCCAGAATGTAATAGTGCACCCATATTTCATATCTAGTAACGAATCTATTCTGAAAGTCACTACCTTCTCGTTTGAGGCGTGGCAAAATCTCGTCACACATCAACACATCGCTGCCTCAGTTCGTCTATCAACTGGCGTGATACCATCCTGACACACACATTCCGAAATCTGAGCACAGCGTGGATAATGTTACAGATTGAACAGTGACTTATGCCAATGATTGTAGCTACTTCATCCAGTCACTTTGCATTGCCCCTTATCACAGTTTCAATTTACATAGAGCAAAGACGGTAAATGATAACAAGGAATTATTTGTTGGTATAGATTCAGCGTCCCGAGTATGGGTTCCATCTCCGCTCCTTATTCTTATGTTGGAACCGCAAGTGATAAACGTATCACTTACGGTCAGAATATTGAATCAGTAAGAGCTACACATATAGCACTCACTTCTGGTGGGTAAGGTTTTTGACTGGATCCAAACTCGCTCCAAGTGGGATTTGTGGTGGACAAATCATATGAGTGGGTTTCCTATGGGTACCTCCCTTTCTTTCATTCATTAATTTCATTCGTTGTCATCATCACTGTCTACTTTTCCTTCGGAGCATAATGATAGGCCGATACAGAAAAAAAATCATGTTTCTCGGCTATGCCATGTAGGCTAAACGACACGGTGATGATAAGAATGAATGAAATAGTAGAAGTAGGAGCACATGGAGAAACCCCGAGAAAACACACACACACATGGTGTTTGTCCACCATAAAGCTCACCTGGCAAAGCTCGGATCAAACCAGCGACATCAAGTACAAAATATCAATGCTCAACCATTGCAACTCCAGAATACAAAAAGGATTTGCATTTCTACAGGAGTGTTGCGTTTCTGAACCTAAGCTATACATACTTTCTTTTCTCTATAGGAAAAGAAAGAAAAACAATTCAAGCTGTAGGTTTTATTATTTTTTTTTAAATACTAACTAGGGAAGGTCGCGGGGTGTTACTCTGACTCCGTATCGATATTGTGCTCAGTCTACGCCGTTTTACATATGAAACAATTAGGCGACCGGAGAAATCCTCGATCGCAAGCGTTTTCGAATTATGAGCGTTAAAATTTCAAAATTGAACAGAGTTTGCAGAAAGTTTGAAGTAGGTCCACCTTTCTTGAGATAGACGCTTCATTCTTGGTTTCGGGAGGATTTCTTGGGTTCCCAACACAGTGGTAACATCAAATCGAACGCATTTTGTAACATAAGGACAATTATTTGGAAGAGGGTGAAGGCTTATGGCGTCTTACACTTTACAAATTGCCTCTCATTTCACATACTAGGCCAATAGGCTAATAAAATGTATTTGATACCCCTATTCGACTGTAGTGTTATTCAAATATCACTTTCCTGTGTGGCCACCTTCAAATTAAACAATAACATTTGACTCGGAAAAACTTTGCCAGGCGTGCAAAATTCAATGAAGAATGTCATGGTATTCATAAAAGAACTTGTGATAATCTATATTGTAGTGTTCTTCCCCTTAGTTGGGAGTGAGACCAATATTTTCTCAAAAGGGTCTGTCACCAATATGTTGTTTTGTCCGGATCATCTGTTCAGCAAAAATTTTGTATTTGTATTGGGAGTATCATATGTGGAAAACGAAAATCATCTTATTGTTAAAATGAAGTTAAATCAAATAAGTTATCCACTACAGGCTGGCAATGACAGTGAATACGAATATTAATTTATACCATCGGTATTTTATTTGTAGTTAATCGTGCGGAAATTGCGATCCTAACAGCTTGCGCAGCGCCAGAGAAGCCTGCCGCGGAACAAACCTGAGCGGTCCTCCGAACCTTGTCGGCCTATGCTTATGCATCGCAGCATACGGTATTCTAATACATCATCGCTAGCCATGTGCTTAGTTTTCAGTGAATTGGTATGTCGATTATGGGATAATATTGTTCAAACTCCAGTGAATATTCTAAAACATTCAATTACAAAGTAAACCTTAAACGACGAAAAATTTAAAGAAAACAATGGTTAGCGGGAATGTGCTTTCAAACTTGTGAACCAGGTGGCTTTTATTCTCGAGAAAACCGCTGTTTGTGTACATGATCCCTAGCCGATTATTATTTTTTATCACTTTTCTCGCGGAATACCGTAAACAGTTGCTTGAACTTGGCCACTATTTTCAAACAATCGCCATTAAAATCCATTGAAAAATAAAAAAAAAAAAAAAAAAAAATAGCTAGCGGTGAAATATTAAAACACCATCTTCCACAATGGATACTATCATGTCCATGGGTTTTCTTAGGGTACTCCCGTTTGCTCCCACATTCTCATTCCATCAATTCTTCCATCATCATTCAGTTACCTTAATCATCGTCTTCATTAGCCTAAAGGGCATAATCGTCGGATGTTAAACTGAAATATTTCATTTTTTCCACAATGCACAAAGGTTTGCTGGGTTGGGAGTTCCGTTCACGTTAGTTCCGGGGCAAAGCTTTTCAGAGACAAATATCATTGTTCAATGTTAAGGTGGCCACACAGGAAAGTGACATTTAAATGACAAAATAGAGTTTAATAGGGTTGACAAATAAATTTTACTAGCCTACTGACCCATGTGCCAAATAGGAGGCCATTTGCAATTTTGTAAGACGTCATTACCCTTCAACCCCTCCCCAATAAGTTCCCTTATCTTGCAAAATGCATATGTTTTGACCTCAGCATTCTGTCTATCACCTAAGAAAACACCCTAGTACCAAAAATGAAGCGTGTATCTCAAAAAATGGTTACTTCAAACTTTCTGCAAAATCTGCTCAATTTTGAACTTTTGACGCTCATAATTCGAACACGCTTACGATTGAGGATTTCTCCGGTCACCTAATTGTTTCATATGTCAAAAGGAGTCCACTGAGCATAGTGTCAATATGAAGTCAGAGTAACACCCCACGACCTTCCCTAGTAAGTGAAATTAATTAGTATTTTCCACTAACGGATTCAGGCAAATATTCGTGTACATATGAAAGCTCAAAAACATATATAAGTTATTTTCAAGAAGATATAATAGTTTACCTAAGCAAATTAAGTTTCAGCAAGAAATAAATAAAAGAAAAGAAGGAACACATATTACATATTTAACGTTCAAAATGATCATCATAATAAACTATATTACACGTATGTATAATCAGTACGTGGCAACAAGAAGTTAAAAATTGAAAAGCGCTTAGCAGTTTCTTCAAATTATTCTCCTTTTCTCTTCGGCCTTTTATTTTGAGTTGTATTCTTCTTTCTTTTACATGATTCCTTCAGTTTCCTCATTTTAAGCTTCTATTAATTATAATTGTTTTGTCACAATTCACAAGTTCCACTTCTGGACTTCAAACGCTAACAAGGAATTGCCTTACTACTGTGACTGCAACAGTACACATGCAAGTTTGGCAACGAAGCATTATGGCGTCCTGCGCAAGCACGAGATTTAGCCGCAAAAACTATTTCCCTAAACATAGAATAATATTTGGATGAAATGCAAAACATAACACGGAAAACGGCCATGTAATATCCATATTCCGTAATGAGATAACTACTTGTAAAATAATTTATGTTTGTAAGTAAAAAAATTATAAAACTTAGCACAGGAGTAGCAAAATCTAACACCAAGTGCTATCTTCCGTACTCATCTTAAAATTCATCAAGTTTTACTCTTATATGTTACTTTTTTAGATAACGATACATAAGCACAGGAAATAGTATCTTATTTTGTAGCTGACGCATAACTCTATTTTATAGTGCAATACTTATAATATGTGCCATTTCGTTACGCATTGGTTAAGGCAATGAATTAATGCTTATACTGACTTCCGGGTAGTGATCCATTTTAACTTATGTTTATAAATTACGTAAGTGATCTTATCGTTGTCTGTTTATTATTATTATTATTATTATTATTATTAATTCATCTTATTATTATACATTTCTTAACACGTTGATTGCCATGCGTATGGAATTCCATACACACTGCTACCTCATGCAGCGTTGCGTGGTGATTTTCCATACACAAACAATATAGAAATTCCAAGTTTGTTGTGTTCGTTCTATAGGGTGTATGTAATTAGATACATATGGCGTAGAAACCAAAATTTAATGTCCACACCACGTATATGCAAAACCACACACAAAGAAAGACATTAAATTTGAGTTTAACATCTAGTTCAGCAACGAAACTATAACACGTCGACCTACTGATTAACGTGGACTCAGAACCACATGAGCTCTCGCCGAGTTTCCCACGCCAAAGGCGTGTACGCTAACCGCTTAGCCTCGAAGGACCTCATGAACACCTCACTTATGGGCTAAAACAAAGGCGAAAACAAAGAAGTGTGATGTGATTTTGAGTTTATCGTCCCTTTCAGCAGCGAGGCTATATAAGACGTGGACCTACTGATTAACGTGGTTTCCGAACCACATGAGCTCGCACCGGGCGGAAACAAAGAATTATTGGCAAATTGCTGTCCGTGATGAACAGGTGATAACGGTCAACAGTTTTAAATTTAAACAAATATAGTTTTAATTAAGCACAAAGTTAACTTACAGTGTACGGTGGGGAAGGCTCAGTAGTTCGCAAGGATCGTTACAATATCAAATTCCGTTAAATACACTGCAAACCTGTCAGCAAGCCTCTATTAATATTAAACAGGTATTGTGTTCTAATGTTCATTTCAGTGTTAACCTATGTAGGCCTACGGACTTCAATACTCGCCCTCAAACGAAGGTGCAAACTATGCATGATTTGCAGTATTAAACTCTCTCTCACCCTCTGTATTCTCCTAACATGTCTCCCAGCAATTACAACATTTTTTGGTATCTCAATCAATTCTTAGTCGGATAGCTTTATCTAGAGGCCACTGATTACTCTGGCATTGTATTTTTCACTTTTTTACCTTTGGAATTGACAATCATCGTTTGGACATTTCAGTCGCACCTACCTAATATTAACAACGTTTCTTCGATAATTTCGTAACATTGTATTGTTTCTTTGTATTATTGATTAGCTTGGTTAGGCTTATTTAAACACTTTTTTTTTTCTTTGCACCGACGTGTCACATCTCCTGGACGAAAATGCACTAGCTCTCACTGGAAATCAAATCCAGAACCAATGCACTTGAACAATTTGACCACAACAAGGCACATTTGAAAAGAAGTTTCAGTTTTGTTCGGAAAATTGTGATTAAGTGTAACATTTAAAAATATATTTAAGAAAGGGTACGGAGCAAATCCACTGTACTTTCTCGCTCGAATTTCTTACACTAACTCATGTTAGGCTGCAGCTATTATTGAAACATTTATTTGGGAAATTGCGAATAAAATAATATTTTGGAAAACTTTGCTAGAAAAAACTTTAGGCCCAAAAGTAAAATACCCATTGATCATATTTCCGTTAGAAGTAACTTAAGGCATGTATTAGAATTATTAAGGATATAATTGTATGTAAACTATAAGCAAAAGCGTCTGAGTAATTTCTGAGAAAATCATGAAAAAAGTCACTCCAAGAATAAATTATCCCTTGTTGATCTTTCCAGGACAAACGAGCTATGCTATATTGTTAGTGTTTCCATAAAACATTTATTTATGAAATACGAACACAATCGCCTGAGTCGTTATTGAGAAAATCGCAGGGTAAAACTTACTGTCAAAAGTAATATATCACTTCTAGATTTTCAGGGTGAGGGAATTATACCAAATAGCTAGGTTATTTACGTAATATTTATTTATGAAATATGAACAACAAACATCTCCTGAGTTGTTTTTGGGAAGGTCATCGGGGAAGAACTCACCCCCAAAGGTAAACTATTCTATTTTTAATTTTGAGGATAAACGATTTATGCCATATTGTAAATTATTTATAATCTGGACCAAGTATATCGAGTAGTTTTTAAGCAAATGGTCGGGAAAATGTCACTGTCAAAGTAAACTCTCCTTTTTGGGTTTTTCTTTACGGAACAAGCGAGCTATACCATATTGTAAGATTACTACAAAAAATATTTTTATTGAAATTACAACAAATTTGTCTCAGTTATTACTGAGAAAATTGTTAAAAAAATGATTCAACCCTTGAGAAAACGTCTCCTGTATGTTATCGGGATAAACGATTTATGCTGTATGTTAATTTATTAATGAAACATTTCTTCACGAAATATGAACAAAATTGCCTGAGGTGTTAATGGTAAAATCATCGGGGGAAAGCTCACCCTAAGAGTAAACTACTCCTAAATGTTTACATGACGAACGAGTTATTATATTGTTAGGTATTAATGATACGTTTATTTATGAAATGTGGTTGACCAAATTGTGCAAAAGAACGCATACGATACAGTTAATTACACTATATGTGTTTTTTCCCCCAGAAAAATGATTGATACTACAGTGGAGAGTTGTTAATAAAATATATATTTATAAAAAATAAATAAAATCGTCAAAATAATATTTATTCGAATTATTATATTATATTTTTCTATTATTCTGTTAGCAATTATTGTTCCATTCCTCATTTATGCCTGTTGTTATTTTATTTGAATGTCGAAAAATCTTCAGTTTTTTTTTTATTTTTATTTTTATTTATTTATTTATTTATTTTATTTATTTATTTATTTATTTTTTTGTTAGAGAAAATTGAATTATTGTAAATTTTCATCCTTCAGTAAACTACCCTTACTTTTAGGTGTAGAAGGATATAAAATTCGACACGATAGTATTTTATTAAAACGTTATGTCTAGAATTCGGCCCAGATACGTTAAACAGCATGGCCTCTATTTGGGTGCATGTAAAAGCGTGACGAACCGATAGACGAATAGATGGACAGACATCGAAAAATCATTCTTTTCGTATGTAGGGGTCATGCAACTTGAATTCATTGAAATCTCGTATTCGATTTTTATAACTATCAGCACACTTTCTTATTTCGTCGCTCGAATATGAAAACGAATAGGCCTACACTGACACGTAAAGTGATAATTTATAATCCCAAAAATTTAATTTGTTATGTTTATGTTATATTTATCACGCTAGAAAAAAAAAACTTATGCCTGTTATATCATTTTATTATCATTTTTTCACGCTACTGTATAATTCTGAAGAACCGTATGATTATAGTTAATATCCATGTTATATTTTGGAAGCATTCGTGTTCCTCACAAACAAAGCTGTATAAATTAGTTTTGTTTAAAGAAAGCATTCTTTATTCCTTACACAGACTTATGATTGCATTTCGTGCACTTGTGGATATGAGAAAAAGGAGGGACAGAGAGAGTCAGTACTCTAAGAAGAAACACACACACACACAAACACTAAAACATTCGCTGTGACTCTAAGGCTGCAGGCCGTTTTTTTTCCGTTCCTGACTCGCAAAAACACTCGAAGTGAGTTGAAGTTTCTGCTGCTGTGGAAAAACGGAGTGGGGAGGAATAGGCATACCATACTATAAACTGAAAACAATCGCTATTACTAATAGTACACTAATTCTGCATAAATACGTCATCAGAGGAAACAAAGTTATTTTCTTATTATATTGTTTCGGTTCTTATTAACATAAAAATTGTATACTTTCTATAATGTTTTGTAAAAAAATAAAAAAAAAATAAAATGGATGGATGGATAGGATTCGATATGGTGTCA
This sequence comes from Thermobia domestica, assembly GCF_964235325.1. Taxonomy (NCBI): domain Eukaryota; kingdom Metazoa; phylum Arthropoda; class Insecta; order Zygentoma; family Lepismatidae; genus Thermobia; species Thermobia domestica. Next base: position 169,450,298 of record NC_137460.1, read on the forward strand.
AAACAGTATAAAAACTACTAGTCCGCCCTCTACCCACTAGACCACACAGACTACGTTTTGTTGCCTGTCTTTTCTTAACAAATAAATGCTCATGGCTATAAAGCATGTCACTTCCAAACTTAAGAAAACAGTTTTCCTCTTTGTTTCTATATTTCCGTACACTATCTTGATTACAGAAGCTAATTTATATTTGGCAGACAATTTACACCGTAGGTTTAAACCAATAAATGCAATACTCCACTTTCTAGTTCCTTGATTCAACTTCTGGATACTACGATAGTACTAATCGTGAAATTCCCTCTGCAGTCGTGCTCAGCTACTGCAAAATTCCCTCGAAAGCATTATTGCCAGTATAAACAAAACCCAGCATAATTTTGTTTATTGCTTATATTTTTATTATTTTATGATTTTTTTTTTTTTTTTTTTTTTTTTTTTTTTTTTTTTTTTTACATGAGGGTACATCTGATTACAAAGAAAGTAATGAATATGAGTTGAAACAGGTTAACAAGAATGTGTTAGGAAAATTTGAAGATGAGCTGAAAGGTGTTGTAAGTTTTAAATAAAAAATATATCCTATTAATAACTAGAGGAATAGAGAGAATGAAAAAACGCAAAGGAAAAGGAAGATCAAATAAGAAAGGCAAAAGGAATAAAATCAAATAGTGTTAAATCAGAAATATCTTTTAAGGATTCTGAAGATTGTGTCTTAGAAAATAAGGAATCACACAACATACAGAATACAGTTCGAAGTGAAAAGCATAATGTATATTCAGTAAAAGAAAAATTAGCATTAAGCTCTTATGATGATTAAAGATACATATTAGAAGATGGGATACATACCCTTGCTTGAGGGATGTTACAAGATATATTTAAAGAAAGAAAGATTAATAACAAAATTAAGAGAATTGAACATGTGTTAGAGAAAAAAAAAAAAACAACAGAGAATAGGAGATTTAAATATATTTAGGTTTAAGTTTAAATGTAAGTATTTTATAGTTAAAACAATAAAGTTATATTTGATTAAATTCCTTCTCTAAATGCTTTTGCGCGAGGATAATTTGGAGAAATGTGTTTCAGTAGTGAGATTTATATGTAAAACGTGGCTAAAATGAAACTGCGCTGAAACGAACATTATATATACTACTCTTATTTAATGAGTTCCAGCACGGTGTGCCAAATACCCTCCCGTAGAGGGTCAGAAAATATTGCAGTGAAGTTTTGTTCTGTGTTAGCTCGAAAATAGTAGTGTTGCGCATCGAAGCATTGACATTTATCCGTATATTCAGTGTATCAGGAAGGATAAAGTTCTGGGTCTTCGAGTCTGAAGACAAAATGCTTATTCCTAAACTTACATTTTTCAGAACACTTTCTTCAGAAATAGAATCTTTCCCTGTTTAGTTTTAGACTCTCTTCTCAATCCGTTTCTTTACAACACGTTATCGGATGTGATAAAAAATATGATGCGAAATAAGTTTGTAGAACCAGACGTTTTCGGTTCTTCGAGTTCATGTATAAAAATTCATATGGAAAATGAAGAAAATCTTCTTCCTGTGAGAAACATTCGCGTTGGTTTTGCTTCACATACTACCTTTGAGAAATATCAACCAATAACAGATTTGAAAATTCTGAATTTTTGCCGAAATTGCAGAAAGTGTCTTAGAAATTTGTTCCTAAACTTCTGAAGAGATTATCTTTAAATTATAAACTTGCTAGATCTCTTTCAGTTTGAACTTTAATGTTTCAGCAGGGTCTGATGATGGAGTGGAGTGGATGAAGTATGTTTTAGATGAACTAGTTGAAAATAATTGGTTAGATGCCACTAGGACAGACAGGGTTATGAGGCAGTTGTAATTGTTTTGTTCGAATCCCAATTGTAGAACAATTATGAGTCAGTATTCTAGAACTGGTGAGTATTTGGTAGTGGTAGGCACAAATAACGGTTTTTCGGTTTTCAGGAAAACTGAAACCGGTTTTGGAAATTTTCAAAAACTTTTTCACCGAAACCGGTTATCGGTTTCCTCCAAAAACCGGTTCGGTTTTTCACCGGATCCGGTTTCGGGTTTTCTTCAAAACCGATTCCGTTTTTTTTTAATTCTATTTCTCCCCAGAATAGTGTTTCGTTGTTCTCGAGAAACTGATCCCGTTTCCACAGAAATAGTTTTGTGTTTTCCAAAAGTTTTCACCGAAACCGGTTTTTGGAGAAAACCGAAATGTCGGTTTTTCGGATTTTGGTTTTTCTAGAAGCCGGTGTCCGGTTTTTTATAAAAACCGGTTTTGCTCATCCCTAGTATTTGGATGGCTGTTGACTAAAGAATTTGGATACATCAGAGCAAAATTTTTTAAAGATCTTAAAATGGTCATGGATTTTCTCGCATCAAAATACATATTTAGAAAGAAAATTTTCAATCAATACACAATATATACCAGAGAATTTAAACGAACAAATTTTAGTAGCATTCATACTTTTGTACGATTGAGAAACAACTTCGGGTGGTTCTGAGAAAATATCCATGAGGAAATCAAAGATTCGCTATGCACGAAATCCTCCTACTACTCGTTTTCCAAAAAGAACAACTCAACGAATAGAGGAAGAGTCAAAGAACAAAAATTAGCGAAAGACAGGAAAATAAAGATTATTCTGAACAAACATGTGAAGCTAAGAAGATTAAAATAATGGAAGATATGCGCAATAATGGTGAGGGAGTAAAATGAATTACTAAACAGTATTCGTATTTTCTAAAGATAGGCTGTTAATACTGCACCCAGTTTTATGTATTCTCGTGTCCAAAATTTGTGTCGCCGATCTTTAGAAACTACGTAAATTGAAAGAACTACTCTTCTTATGAGAGAAAATTTCATGTGTTCGTGGAAATTTCCAGAGAGATCTTTCAAGATAAAAATAAAATAAAAAAATCAAGTAAGCAAGTTAAAGTTTAAAAAAAAGATATCCGAAACTTTGATTGCCAAATTCTAAGTTCCTGTTTCATAAACGTGGCAGACGCGTAGGGAAGTTTACAAAGAGAGAGAAATTTTTATACCTTATTAAAAATACAACGCGAATTTCGTATAGTGTTAGTTATTATACACAGTCGTAGTTAATTATTAGCACAGTCGTAACTTGTAGAAGTATTAAACATTCGATATGTAAACAAAGGAGTAAATAGAAATAAACGTTTTTAAAATATGCGATGAGAAAATTTAGTGTTAGTGATTTTTTATTTATAATCTCACCAAACAGCTAGGAATCGTTTGTTTCTTTTCCTCACATTTTATTACTGTACTTCAATCTGCTGTGGGTCCCTAATCCTTACTTCGAAAACATGTATAAACCGTTGCACTGGAAGCAGTTACATTGATCGCTGATGTATGTTTTTCTCGTTTTAAAATGACGTTCTATTTCAGATTTTCCACTGTTGACAATGAAAAAACTGAGCTGAACGTTTTTCAGAATATTACAATTGCTTTTCACAATATATTGCTTTTCCTCTCTTAATAAATGGAGCTCCTCCGTGGCTAAGCGGTTAGCGTACGCGCCTTTGGCGTGGGAGGCCCGGGTTCGATTCCCGGCGGGAACTCATGTGGTTCGGATTCCACGTTAATCAGTAGGTCCACGTCTCATATAGCCTCGCTGCTGAACGGGACGTTAAACTCAAAATCAACTCAACTCTCTTAATAAATGGGTAGAGAGATTGAAGTTCTGAATTTAGAACACATTTCCATCTTTTAGGCATCTCATATTTATATATATATATATATATATATATATATATACCGGGTGAGGCATTTAAAACTGTTTTTGGGAATATCTGGAAAACTACAAATCGGATTTTGAAAAAGTTGTAATAAAAGTTGTTCGTCTGGAAGAGGGAGATCCAATGATACCGCACTTGAATCTCTACCCCCGCCCCCCGGGGGCGGGAGGGGGGTAAACTTTGAAATCTTAAATAGGATTCACCATTTTTATTGAATATTCTGATTCTCCATGAAAAAATACTAACTTTTGTATGGAACATTTTTTTTTCGTTGCGTGATAGATGGCGCTGTAATGGACAAAGTAAAGATGAGTTACAAACAGTCGCCAAAATTGAAGTAAGTTACAAAATACACATCAGACTAGAAAAGTTAATACTTGTGATATTTTTGAAAATGCTACCAAATTACACCATAGTTGATTCCCCCTCTACAATCTCATATTAGAAAGGCAGTTATTCTGAAATCTGTAATGAGAAACCGGTGTTTGATAGCAAAAACACTCGATTCTCCGGAACTTAATACATTACTGTCCACATTTTTAATGTCATTTCTGTCACAGATGTCACTTAAAGAGACGACATTTGGAAACACTCAACGTTTGTTTTTATCAATGTATTAAAATCTAGTTTTAGCGTTTCTCACTAACAACGGCGTGGATGTAGTAATAATTTGTTCCCTTCGGGATGCTTTTTTAATGTGAGTTCCCTTTTCTCTCACCATCCGGAGCAGGACGTTTGGGCGCAAGGCCGTTTCGGCGCGAGATGTTTGGGCGCAAAGCCGTATATTTAAATAGGTTAATCTACTTAAATGGGTTATAATTATAATGTTATTTCATAACGACAACCCGGATGTTTTCGCACTAAAAGCCTTGAAAATAGGCCCTAACATCACAAATACTCTGTCATAAAAAATAACTGCACAACTTACAAAAATCAGAAAGATTAAATTTGACATCAATTTTCTAAAAAACAAATGTTCAAAAACTAAATTTTCGTTACGTTATTACAGTATGCCCTATGGTAAACAGTCACTGATAGTCTCAGTTGCATTAAATGCTTAGGCCTAGATTTGTTCTAGTAAATTTTTGTATATGCCTAATGCAGAAGGAAAAAAAATTATGTAACATTTACCATGACATTATCATTACATGACGGAATTATGGACCAAACCCAGCAAGTACCGTAAGACGGGGTTACTTTGCACAAGATTTAAGCCATTTTAAAGAAAATCGCATGTAACTTACAAACATAATGATTTAGAACACTGTATTCTAAACATATAATACCTATAAGGAAAAAATTAGTGCCAGTTCATTAATAAACATTCAGTATAGCTATAGTTATTGGAATATAAACTTTGGTCCAAAGTAACCCCATAGCTGGGATTACTTTGCACAACATACAAAAAAGTATGTTCGACATACGAACATAACGTGTTTGTGCAATGTTTTCCCTTTAGTATTTATACATTTTACTTTCTACACAAAACTGCATGCATCCTTCAAATATTGATATTAGAATGATGGTACTGGTATCAATACTTAATTTGAATTATCGATATTTGTAAAGAAATTATGTATTTTCTGCTACCGGCACAGGAACCTCATTCTAATAGTTTAGCATATGTCTCACAAAAATGCCAACTCAGGAACAGAAAAAATTCCCGTGAACTGATTTGCCTTAGTTATTCCTTATGTCCAAGAATATCATCCCAACCGTAATTAGTGGGAGATTTACGGGATTTGGAACTTTCAGGCTGAAACACACCCAAATTGCACGATTTCTTATTTAAAAAATCTAATGTTAGTCATTCATATGCGTATAAGCTGAAATCCCCCCCCCCTCCAAAGTCTAGTAATTAAAAAAAAAAAAAAAAAAACGAAGTCTGTGAGTGAAGCCTCTTTCAAACTACTTTTCTAGATCCGCAATTGTTCATAATTTATTTTCCAACAACAAATTCATTCCAGTAGTAATAATTTCCTATCTAAGCGGTATTTTGGACCGGTGCAAAGTAACCCCGAGTACAGACTGAAACTGCCTTCTCCCAGTTTTACTTTTTTATGACTTTAAAACGTTTAACATTTCAATTTCAACTATTGCATCAAAGTTCCATTTTGCAGAGTAGTATTCTACGAAACTGACTTAACTTTGACGGAAAATCTTGCACGTGATATCTTTCAAATTTTGGCGGCCTTTACGGTGACTGCTTTTCATACCTCTACAACAATGAACCCTCTCGGTAATTAGAACTGATGTTAACCGCCAACATTATAGCCAAAATACAGTTAGATGTTCTATCTTACGGTACCAGTTGATGCTTCCTGTTTTCTGTTCATTTTTTTGCCGACAGAGAACTGTGAAACTTTTGATATTTTGTGCAAAGTAACCCCTGATGTGCAAAGTAACCTCATCTCACGGTATTCTACAATATCAACAGTTTCAAAATTTCCGTACAACAGTACGAATTTTTCATCTGCCCGAATATATTTTCTTCTTTCCATGCGAGGGTTTCTTCTCGAAGCATTGCCTCGTACACTAAGTTCTGCTTTTTTCTGTCCTTCGAAGTGCATCAATAAAATGCCAACTCGATCAATATCGTTCCTTTATGTTAAGACAGAAGTTGAGTTTGGTGTGTCACAGGCTGCCTACAGCTGGACCACTCCTATTTCAATGAATAGCTAGTGCCTATTTTTATGAAATCTGAAATAACTTTCTGTTAATACAATAGTCTCAACTATCCGGCCTAATGGGCAGATCGAATAACAAAAAAGCATTCAATAAATACTCACTTCCTGAAACACCCACCCGTAGCATTAAAAACTCAATTTTTATTCCAAAAACAGCTCTTATTCATTTTTCTGATCTCTTGGTACAGACCAGTACTTAATAAACATTTCCTATGTTTTGTAACATTCGTTCAAATAATTTATTATATGAAAAAGAAAATGCAAAAGTGAAAATATGTGCAGTACTTGTACACATTGTAAGTCACATTTTTAAAATAACTAAACGTTAAGAAAAAAAACTTTTTTTTTTTTTTTTAAACACAAATTACATGTCCTTATTACATACATCTTAATTTATTAGAAAGAAATATTCTTCCAAAACTAAGTCGCATAGTACGGAGCAAGCCGGTAGCCAGCCCAAAAATGTAGGGGGGCCCGGCTGAAGTTAGGAGGGATCCGATCCAACCATGTTATAGTTCATTTGCAAGCCTACCGTGAAAATTTTAGGGGGGCAGGAAAAATTTAGGGGTAATCTGCCCCCTAGATCCCTGAATACGGGCCTGGTACGGAGATCTGATACTAGAGATGCGGATAGTCGAGAATCTGCTGCATTTACTTATTTACTTATTTATTTATTTTTACTGGTACAGATAAGTTGTGCATGGCGTGTAGGAACTTTGCTGTGTTCAAGATGTTATTTTTAGTTTTTGCAAAATTGTTGTGGAATTTTTTTAAATTTCCAGTGCCTATTTTCATATTTTAGTGCCTAAACATCCGGATTCTAGTTATGAAATACAGTATATGTAAGTAGGAAACCTATTTGTATAAAAGGTTTTGTGTCCAAACATTTCGCACCCAAGCGGCCGCACTTAAACGTCTCGCCCCCAAATATCATGGACCCTGTCCATCGAGGTGCTTGCTTCTCACACATCTCCATTGTTTACTGAAACAAATGTTCGAAATAGTGCCCGTTTTCTGCAACACACATTGCAAGCGTTACATGTACAGCGAGAGCCTGACCATGGATTGCGACTCACGATCGCAGTTCTTGCTTCATAGACTGTAATTTGAATGATAAAGAATGTATCGCAGAAAATAGTCACCATTTCGAACATTTTCTTATCACTTATCAACGGCGTTTAGGGATGGGCACGAGCAAGTTCGAGCGAGTTTTCTGTGAAACTCGACTCGACTAGAAATAGATTTCTTTGAGCTCGACTCGAAACAAACATATTTGAGCTCGGCTCGAAAAATTTCCTCCAATTCGACTCGATTTCGGGTCGAATTTCGAGTCGAGTCGACACAAAACGAACCAAATCCTGTGTGTAGTTTCAAGTGCTCTCTTCAAGTATCCTACATAGACAATATAATTATTATCAATGATACTACTGCATATTATTATTATTATTATTATTATTATTATTATTATTATTATTATTATTATTATTATTATTATTATTATTATTATTACAACACCGTGTATAAATATGAAAGATAGGCGGTTTGCATCTCAATACTAGAAACTAGTTGTCTTCCGACCTCGGTAGTCGTAAAGCTTAGGAGGCAAGGACATCGTTCAGAAGATTCTGGGTTTGAGATCCAGAGGAGGAAGTATTCTTGTTCGAGCCAAAAACTTAAAAGTTATAAGGCGCCGGTTAAACAAGTTCAAAACTGCTCGGCCCGGGCTTAGGCCTATCAACCGCTCGAAGAGCTCGGCTCACATCGCATTCACTAACGAGCCGAACCGAATAATAAGCCGAACTAACAATTCACCCTGGTCGAGCTCTAGACTCAATTCAACCAAACAGAGGAAATGGCTCACCCCAACCGAGCCGATGTCTCACCTCAAGCGAGCTGGCTCGAGACATCGGCTCAGTTGAGCCGAGGCGAACTAAGGTCGTTATAAAAATCCCTTGTCGTCTTGTTATCGAGCAGAGACTAGAGGCGACCAGTGTCCCCTCTCGTGAGCAGCACAAAAAGTATTACTCATTACTGCTTACATTTCACATGACTTTCACTTTGCAGTCTCATCAGATCATCATTTCAAAACGAGTTAAAACGAGCTGAATGAGTGAGCTATTTATCAAACTCGATTCGACTCGAAACTCGAGTTCATAAACAATGACTCGGCTCAGAACTCATAGTTCGACTCGGCCCGTCCGTAACAGTTTTTACCCATTTTGATCTTTTGTAGATCACTGCGCTATCTATCACGCCATGGAGAATGGGAATTACGAATAAAAAACGGAGTTACTATTTAACATTTCAAAGTTGACCCCCTCCCGCCCCCAGGGGGTGGGATAGGGGTTCGAGTGTGGTATCATTGGATGTCCCCCTTGGAGACGAACAGCTTTTATTAAAACTTTTTCAACATTCGATTTGTAGTTTTCCAGATATTCCCAAAAACAGTTTTAAATGCCTCACCCGGTATATATATATATATATATATATATATATATATATATAGTCACAATTAAACTATAAAGAATTCTCGTCCTTTCTGTCTTTTCACACCGATGTACTTAGGAAATAACTACTGAAGGAAGCGAAAATACTGTGCACCACACGTCGCAAATGGGCGAATCAACTTCATTTGTATTATAATCAAATAATAATATCAAATTACTTCATTTGTATTATAATGAAATAATTTCAAATTACTTCGTTTGTATTTTAATTGATTACACACGTAATTAATATTTGTAAAGTGATTTTTTTTATCGATTTTTGGAATGTGGGATTACTTTAAGGAATGAAGGAAAATTTAGACCAGCACGAAGGAACTTTCCTACTGAATTTAGTTAGCATCACTGTCGTAACTTGAAATAAGAAATCTTTCCTGCCGTACCAACATCTCAACAAGGCCATACCAGTAGAAACAGTGTATTGCAAAACAATGGTTTGTTGATTGTTTTCCTATCTTAACAATAATCTTTTGAAGAATGTTGAAAAACATAGCAGTTTGTCATTCAGAAAAAGAGTGCCTGTGATTCGAAATATTGTGAATAAAGAATGAAACATCAAAGTACTGCAAATCAGTTAAAGTACATCTGGACACCCTATCATTAGTTCAAGGCCCATAATTCATACTAAACTTATTTAGAAAAACAAGAAAAAACAATATGATCTTGAAGCTTTGCTGGCGCCTACTATTAATCCAATGTTCTCGGGATTGCTGCCAGAATGAGTGTTGCTGTGCCGAGCTTTCGTTACCATACAGCGGCAACATCTTCAGAGCTATGTGTTGGAGTGTGCTGGTCGTACAATTTATATTGTAGTCTTTAGGAATTGCTGTATTTTCATTGGTTGTTTTGGTTCAATACCACCAAGGATTTATGGCCTTCCGAAGATACACAAGAAAGTAGTTCCATTACGACCCATAGTTAACACCATAGGAGGCCCCACGTACAGCCTGGCCAAGAAATTAACAGGACTGCTACAGCCACTAACAGGAGACTGTACACACCATATCAGAAACTCCAACCATTTCGTACAAATACTACACAGCATGAAGACAAACGCAGATGACATACTCGTTAGCTTTGATGTGGTTTCTCTCTTTACGAGGGTACCACTAGAAGATTCTATTAAACTCCTGGAATCGCACTTCAGCAAGGATATAGTACATCTCTTCAGAAACACCGTAACGTCCACCTAGTTCAGTTACCAAGACAATTTCTATGAACAAAGCGATGGTGTGGCAATGGGCTTTCCTCTCTCTCCAGTAATAGCGAACTTCTATATGGAGCATTTTGAACACAAAGCGCTAGAAACAGCAACATACGAACCTAAAGTATTCTACAGATATGTAGACGACACATTCGTCATATTGCCCCATGGCAGACAGAAACTCGACGAATTCCTGCAACATATGAATTATATACACCGTAACATCCAGTTCACAATGGAAACAGAAACAGAAGGAAGACTCCCGTTCCTGGACGTACCAGTATACAAGAAACCAGATGGAAGTCTAGGCCATTCAATCTACAGGAAACTCACGCACACTGATCTCTACCTTGATGCGACCAGTTTTCATCATTCTGCACAGAAGATGGGGGTGTTAAATACTCTAATACACAGAGCATACCAAATAGCAGATCCAGATAATATAACCACAGAACTGTCTCACCTGGAAACGGTATTCAAATTCAACGATATTCGTCGAAACAGATCAAGACAGCCATGAGAATATACAGTAGCAGAAATTGCACCACAAAAAAGGACAACACGACAGACAAGGAAAATATTCCAGTTATTCCATATATAAACCTCCAACCAACTAGCAAGAATATTGAAGAAATTCAACATCAAGACTGTACACTGCCTTCCACCGAAGATCAGGAGTTAACTACCAACTGCAAAAGACTCATTGGGATTAAAGACACCGGGGATCTATAGGATCACCTGTGAATGTAACGCCACTTACATAGGTGAAACGGGAAGGAACATGGAAGACAGAATGAAAGAACACCAGCGACACACCAGACTTAAACAACCTGAAAAATCTGCAATAGCCGAACACTGCATACAATACAATCATACGGCCATGTGGGACCAAATTGAAGTACTAAAGAAAAGCAAACAGTTCTGGGACAGGAAAATACATGAATCTCTATTCATCCGTACATACAAGCCATCCATCAGCAGAGACGAAGGTTATCATCTACCTGACATCTTGACCCAGCTTCTCAGTACGAAAAGAACCATCAGCCAATCAGAGAACAGTTTCCACCAGCAAAATCAGAGCACGCCATTAGCCAACAAAAACAACCAATAGAAATACAGCTATTCCTAAAGACTACAATATAAATTGTACGACCAGCACACTCCAACACATAGCTCTGAAGATGTTGCCGCTGTATGGTAACGAAAGCTCAGCACAGCAACACTCACTCTGGCAGCAATCCCGAGAACATTGGATTAATAAGAAAAAACAGCATGTTTTTGTATTCTCAGTAAATAACAATATTTTGTTTCAAAAATGTTTCTTATGTATTTACTTCATTCTACTTTATTAGAATATTTGCAAATAATTCATGAATTATGACTTTAAGTGTGTTACAATTATCTAGAGTTTTATAAAAAGATTTTTAGTCATTGTCATAATCGGGAAAGAAAACTTTTAAATATTTGAAACTTTAATTACCTTATGTCCAACCTTTAATGAAATATTAACAACACAAAACATTTACTCCGAATAGTGTTGGCAATAGTTGGCAATAACATGTAGAAAATGGGGGTTATCCCATGGCAAATTACCTAATTTTAAAACATGACCGTGCTTCAATGTCTCAGATTCTCTTAAAACTTTTTCATACATAAATACCAATGAAATCATGCTAAATAATTCTTTCCGATTTTTTGGATGAGAAATGGGCCAGGGAGAAATTTTTGAAAAAATGTGAATTTAGTGCTAATTGCACTTTCTGGTACTTAGCATCATGGAACTAAAATTACCGTAACTTCGTTATTTTTCAAGTTATTCGGCTAATCCAGATGTCAAATGAAAGCTTAATTTTGGCTCTTTCAGTAGATTCTAAAAAACTTTCCAAAAAATACACTGTGAAACATGGGCATACAAAGCAAATTTTAGGGCTTTTTACAAATTGCGCCATTGCTCAAAAGTTACAAATATGAAAATTTTGAAACGTATTCTGTACATTCATCTTAACACGTACATGGGATGGTTAAAAAATGAAAAGGGTGTTTTTGCATTTTTGTAATTATTATTTTTTTGTATTTTAGATGTAAGGAAATTTACAGTTTTAAGTTTTGTTACAAATTGTGCCATTGCTCGTAAGTTACAACTATGAAACTTTTGAAACTTTTTTTAATAGAATGGTTAAAAGATAAAAAGGGTGTTTTGGTATTTTTGCAATTATTATATTTTGTATTTTAAATGTACAGAAATATACAGTTTTAGTGTTGTTCACAGATTATGCCTTTCCTCTGAAGTAGTGATGGCTAATTCCGGAATTTTTACCTTCCGGATTCCGGAAAGTAAATCGGAAAAATTTCGGAATTTTGAAAAAATTCCGGACTTTTCCGAATTCCTTATCTTTTCTGAATTCTGGAATTTTTCCGGAATCCGGAAAATGAAATTTCCGGAAAGTTTTGTCCGTCTCCCTACTCTGAAGTGACAACTGTCACACATTAACACTTTGAAAATAATCATCTTAGTAAATATTAGGTATGTTTAAAAATAAAACTGTTGTAATGTGTAGTTTAGATATTACCATATTATATTTTTGTACTTTAACTATGACTTGTTTTTTTTTTCGCAATTGTACCATTGCTTACGACTATCAAACTTTTGTAACTTTTTATAGGATTAGTATGCATTTACTTGATATGATTAAATAACAAAAACGGGGGCCTTTTTTCTAACAGTTTTATGGTTTTGTGATTGGAAAATAATTATGGTTTTCTGAATGGAAAATGTAAGGGGCCTAGCAATGTAAGGGGTTGAGTGATTATTACAAAACCTATCAACAAAAATAAGAAGTAATGGACTAATGTACATAGATGGAAACAATAAACATACCGGTAATACTTCTTAGAATTACATAGTTTTACATATAAAAGGTCATGTTCTATATTTCACAGCTCATTGTTTTCACTGGTGACAATGTTTTTTTTTTTTTTTTTTTTTTTTTTTAATTTTGCTTTCAGTTGCGTAAGTCCATTCTGATTGGCTTATAAGAGATGGAACAGAAAATCCCAGATTATATTTTCAAAAGGTACCCAACAAAAGTCTTCATTTTCTAGCCAGTAGAATATAGAAGGCCCAGACCGATTCATAAATTGCACTCTGACGTACAAAAATAATAATTACAGAAATACAAACGTACCCTTTTTATATTTTAACCGTATCATGTATGTGCTAAAATAATTCTATAAAAAAAGTTCCAAAGTTTCATAGTTGTAATTTACGTGCAATGACACAATTTGTAACAAAACTTGAAACTGTATTCTTCCGTACATTAAAAAATCACTCCTTTTATTTTTTAACCATACCATATACGTTTTAAGATGAATGTACAAAAAAAGTTTCATAGTTGTAACTTTTGAGCAATGGCACAATTTATAAAAATGCCCTAAAATTTGCTTTGTATGCCCATTAATATTTCGCAGTGTAACCATTTGCAAGGTTTCTTAGGATCTACTGAAAGAGCAAAAATTAAGCTTCCATTTGACACCTGGATGAGCCCAATAACTTTAGAAATAAAGAAGTTATGGTGATTTTAGTTCCATAATGCTGAGTAGCGAAAAGTGAAATTGGGGTCAAATTCAAATTTTTTAAAATTTTCTCCCCCGCCCATTTGTCATCCAAAAAATCAGAAGGAATTAGTTTAGCATAATTTGATTGGTATTTGAGTATGAAAAGAGTTTGAGAGTTTGAGTTTGAAACATAGAAGCACATTGCTCTAGGTGAGTTGACATGGAATGACCCATGGACAAAATAATGGACGTAAACTAGGGGTAGTCGATCAAAGGTATAATAGAGATAATTCTCAACCAAAGTAGAAAAGTCGTCCTTTGCTTCATTAAAATAATAAACAGTTTACTAAAATAATTACAGAAAAATAACACAGGCCTAGGATGAAAAAACACAAGGGAAGTGATATCTGAACTTAATGTAGTTTTTGATGCTGATTTAAAACGAAATAATGAAATTTTTTTTTTATCACGTTACGCTTTCTTGAAAAATTTGATTTTACTTGGATTTGTGTGAATATTTACCGTAAAACGTGTTTTCGGCGTCTTCTCTCCCTGCCTTATCATCATTCTGCCGTGGTAAGACCTACAGAATACTCCTCTGTGACACCTTTTCATTGCCCTCCCTCTATTCCTGTCGCAATATTTTGCTACCAATAGCGTAGCGCGAATCCTGATCGCAGATCCTGACCTGTGTTCGCTGACCTCGCAGGAGCGCTCGCGAAGCGAGCAGCAGTCACCTTCTATTTTTTCGACTTTTATTTGGGTTGATCCTGAACGTCTTATTTTTCGAAAGACTGAATTCGCCCTATTGTTCTGGAGTAATCAGAAAAGATATAGAAGAGCTGTCCTCATGAGGGACTCAGTTTATCTCTCTTTAACCCAGAGGATCGTGTACGTGCCGTGTTCGTAGTAAGATAAAAGACGTGGAAATGTTCAGGTATAAATATTTCATTCATGTGTATTGTCGTGGGTGCCGTAATACAGTGACAAGTAGAAACTTCATCACAGAAGCAAATGTAATGGTTGCTTTTATGTGTGCGGTTCATGATACATGGCTTCGAGTTCGATACGTTGTGAAAATTTGCCATGATTTTTGTTACACATGTGTTGAATATAGTTTTATTAAAAATCACATGAGGAGCATTACAGCCTATGTAAAACAACTGTATCTGATGTATTTTGGCATGCAACTCGGAGACTGGGACAAATCGTAGACTCCTCATAAAGTTTGTGTGCAGTGTATCAATGATCTAAGCTTATGGCTCAAAGGAAGGAAGACTGTTTTACGATTTGGAATTCTAATGGAGGGAATTCTAATGAATACTGAGGGAGCCGCAAAACCATTCTGACGATTATTACTCTTTTCCTGCCATGTCTGTGGCTGTAACTGCAAAAATTGAAAGTTAATCTCTTATCCTGAGAACATTCCATCGGCCATACGCCCCGTTAATCATGAACCTGATGTGCCAGTCCCTTTGCAGGGTGTCTATCGGTCACGAAAGTCATGAAATCAGAAAACGGTCATGAAAGTCAAGAAAAAGTCACGAAATTTAGCTTTAGGGTCACGATTTTTTTTTTTTTTTTTTATCTCTTAAAATATAAGTATAGGCTGGAAAATCTTGTTCTATAAAACGTCTAGATTCACCACCAAAATTGTCTATGGTCGGCTTTAGACACTCCCAAATCGCAAGCAGAGCACGCTTTTATCACAAGAATGAAAATTCAGCCCAATTCGTATCCAAATTTGTTCTTAAGAATGTCACTAAATTTTATGGTTTGGAAAAGAAAAGGTCACGAAATTTCATTTTGGAATTTTAGTAGACACCCTTCTTTTGCCTCCAACTGAATTGCTAGTCATATCTTCAGTGTGTTCAGACTCGGAATATCCAGAAGTTCAAGGCTCCAATGCCGAGTAAACCCTCTGGAGGAGATTCACTTCAATCCTTCTCTCAGGTTGAACTTATTGATGTGACTAGAGATCTCGGACTTTCGAAAGAGGCAGCTAAATTGGTGGGTTCCAGATTGAAAGAAAGAAAAACTTATTGGCCAAAGGAACCTCGTTTTGTCGGTACAGGCTTCGAGAAAAGGGATTTATTAAGTACTTAGAGGAGGAGGAGAACCTGCTCTATTGTTCTGATTAGATATTAAAAAAAAAAAGTCGGCTTTTTTGAGGGAAACAAACGAGAATTTTGGAAATTTTGGCTTTTTTCATTTTCATGATTTTTCTTTTTAAATAGCTTTTTTATAGAATACTTTGGTTTCATGACCTAACTTCTATATTTCACTCTGGAATTCACCATGATGATGGGTGGAACACATGTTTTATGAATTAAAATAAACACAAAGTACGTAGTATTTGAGGGCAACTCTAAAAGGTATGTAACTTTATTTTAACTTCTGAGTTATCGCCATTTTTTTCTTTTTTACATCATTTCTTTTTAGTCATCCGTGTTTCATTTCCTAGAAATTAGTAGGCCTACTCTAGCTTTTAGCAAATAGGTTAAACTTGTTTTTCAATACCGTCAGAGCGTACGTTTCTCAGTATATCTGTCAAAGCGTACTTCCACATTCTTGTTATACTGTAGCTGTGCAGTGATTTAGCAATAATCTTCCGGATACAAACTTGAATATCATTTTATACAAATAATCAGTAGTGGATTCAGAAAAGTATTTTGGGAGGTGTTTCTCTGCTTAATGTTTGGTTTCTCTAAAATTTCCTAATTTTTATTTGAGAAGAGCTTGAAGTTTATGAGTAAAGGCATAATAAATATTTCGTTTGTTTTGGAAATTCTTTAATTTCGGGGCACAAGCTTCACCCGTAAAACACCCCTACCCTAACCGCCTTCGCAAATCCGTCACTGCTGGTAATTAGTAATAACGATTTAAAAACGATAAGAAAGGAAGTCGGCCAGAACTCACAGTACACGCATTATCTCCACATTCACCGATACAATTAAGAAAAACTTTTGTCAAAATGGCTGAATGCGCGGTTGAATCCCGGACTTCCCGATAGAAGCGCAAAAGCTAACCACTCACTCATGGTTGTTGTGCAGTTGTGCTTAAGTTAAATATATTCTCTCTCTATATATGTCCTAGGGAATCCGAAGGTTCAATGCCGCGTTCAAAAAGCTCTCCACTGACATCAATCCTTAGCCAACTGGATCCTGTTTTTTACTTTGTATTCCCATTTCTGCGAGATCCATTTTAATATTGTCCTCCCATCTGCGCCTAAGTCTTCCTAATGGTCGTTTTCCAATTGGATTTCCAGTTAAAACTTTGAAAGCGTTCCTACCGTCTTCCATTCTGACTGCATGACCTGCCCATCTGAGCCTCCTAGACTTGATGACCGTAACGATGTTTGGTAAACGCTATAAATTATGCAGTTCTTCGTTATAAAGTTTCCCTCACTCCCGTTCCTCTTGGGTCCGAATGTTCGTCTCAAGATTTTATTTTCAAATACTTTCAGTCTGCGTTCTTCCCTCAAGCGACCATGTTTCACAACCATAAAATACAACAGGCAAGATTATCGTTTTATGTATTTTAAGCTTTAAATTCCTCGACAGAATTCGCGACGACGAAATACTTTGAACTGAATAATAACACGAATTTCCTGATTTCAGCCGACATTTAACTTCTTTGTGGATATGATTTTGGTCTGGTGATATTGATCCCAGATATTTGAAAGTATCCACTTTGTCGAAAGTATTATTTGATACTTTAACGCATCCATAATTTGCCATATTACGATCCCGGTGACCTTCCATGTATTTAGTTTTCTCTGCATTTGCTTCTAAACTAATGTCGCTGCAAGTTTAATAAGGACTCTGCATTTCTTTCTGTTGTTCTTCTATCACCTATTAAATTTACATCATCAGCATACGCCGTAACCTGGTGAATACAATTCAGCTCTAGGGCCTGGTTACTATCTTTAATTTTCCTTATAGCGTACTCCGGAACAAAGCTGAAGAATAATGGCGATAACGCATCTCATTGTTTCAGGCCATTCTCGACGTGGAAGCTCATGGACAAGAATTTTTCGGCTCGGACTTTACTTTGGGATTCATTTAATAACATTTTAATTAATCTAACTAGCTCTTTCGGTATTACATTGTACTACTATGAGCAAAATAAATGACGCGTCTCTTTATTTTGAAGTTGATTGAAAATATCTCCGTTTTCTTTATGTGTTCGAAATTTCGGAAGGTTTCCCCAGCAGGACAGGTTAATAACAAACCCGTTTTTAATATTTGTGTTAAATATTAACTTAAAATAAATAAATTAGAAGCAAAAAACATTAAATCGACAGAAATCTCGAGAATTACCAACTTTGCTAAAGTGGGAAATTTTCAAGAACGCGAGGGAGTTCTGCAGTTCAACACGAAGCAGCGACATCTATGTCATTGAGAGAAGCGTGGATTAGATTTACAAACAAAAATTTTAACGAAATATTTCTAATATGTCTTATTGTATGCATTATCAGCGAACTCCAAGTATATGAATCTATGCTAAGTATTAACGTATAGATAGAGCAAATAGTGGAAACTACATATGGAAAAAGATGAATTGTTAGCCCAATCGTAATGAAAAATCGTCTTTACTATAGAACAGGTTCAATTTATGTAAGAAAGCAAACTGTTCAGTTAGTTAAAACAACGTGTCTGCATGGTGAAGGTAGTGCATTCGAACCCCATGGAAGTGCTGTTGTCATTTTTATCGCTAAAGTTATTTTATTTATTTTTTATTTGGGAAATAATCAAATTGTAAATATGTGTAAAACTCATGACGATACCAAAAAAAAAAAAAAAAAGAAAATGTCGTCGCATTTGCATTAGTGTGTCTAATTTTTGTTTGCAAACAGTTTCGTAATTATTTCCCCTGTGCTCACTGTTCACTACATGGTCATTGATGCATAACGAATGTTTTCCAGTAAATGTTGCTTCTAATTTGGAGAATTTTATAAAGTTTCACAATGTTTCTCACTACATAGTCTTCTGTCTACGTGTTTGGATATTTTGATAACAGATTTCTCTATTAAATGTTTAATTTTCCCTATAAATATTTGTTTTATATTGAAATTGTTTTGAATTTACTACATAAGGAAAGTTGCCCGAAGGAGGAGAACTCAAGTAATTGATATTCTACGTAAAAGCAACCTATTGTAGAATGATGATGCTTCTTACCTTCAGCACATAATCTTAACGTTAGAGAGTCAGAGAGAGAAAAGTCCTGTTTTTTCCCTTCCATATGACCACTCATCTTAAAGCTCTACATATAATGATTCGTGTCACATAATTTCGGCTCTCCAAAGACATTCATATTTATTATTATTATTATTATTATTCCTGAATATGCCACCCTTACATAATGTAGTAAATTTAGACATCTTAGTTTAAAGTACTTTCTTTAGTAATAATTTGAGCAACCACGTCACAAAATTTAAAATGTATGAGGGGGCACAACGTTTTATTTCCCCCCTCTCTTTTCAGCAACCTCCAAAAGAAAGTATATAATTTCTGAGAAGCAGGGCAGACAAAATGAATAAGAAATATATTTAGAGCATCCTTTCCTCCTTCGTAAATGGAATATCACGTAGCATTTTTTATTCTACTGAAGACGACCCTAGGCCGTTATGGTTAGGTAACAAAAGAAATACCTAATATATTTATAACGCCCCTTGACTGTAATATTACTTCTTCTTTATTTGTTCGAGGCTGCCCTACACAACCAAGGGTGACAAAAAGAATAGGAAAAGTGTCTAAAGATTACAAAGCACTTTATATTTTGTCAGAAACAAGGTAGTATATACACAGCATTGCTTTCGTTAACAAGTGTTTCACCCTTTGAGTCGTCTATAAAATTAGGCAGAATAAACTTTTGCTGATCATTGTTCTAGAGGGATTTGTCCAGGATGGTTTGGTGTCGGGCTAATAACGATGAGTATGTTTATTTACATCACAGTTAAAGAAATAGGAAACTTTCTGAAAGGAACTTACTTAGGAAACAGATCTTCCTTCTACTTAGCCAGAGCACACTCTGAAAAATTGCATCTGGCGATCTGAGTGAAAGTTCTATGGGGCTATTAGAAAAATATATATTCCCGTTTCCACGCTGAAGGTAGAATTTCTTAAGCAGTTATTGAATTACGTTCGAAGCATAGGCGTAAATAGCGCCCCCGCAACCCTGTGGCGTAGGGACCGCACAAGCTGCAATGCCAAAAAATATACAGAAAGTACGCAGGGGCGGAGCAGGCCAAATTTTCACACGGGCAAAGTGACTTTTTGGCGCCCTCCCCCTAGGACTAGCCTATTTTAATATTTTAAACCCATTTTTCAAAAAGAAATCCATTACCTAGGAAAACTTCACAAAGAATACGGCCCGGTATAAACAATACGAACTCCGCCCCCCCCCCCCTTGGTCTAGTGGCTAGCACGCCTGCCTTCCATGGTACCGGGTCCAATTCCCGGTGGATTACTGTTGAACGATAAAAGTGGTTCGGATTCCACCATAATTAGTATCCACATCTCTTTTGGCCATTAAAGCATAACTGTGGAACGCTAAACTCAAGCAAATAAACAAACAATACTTACTTCCCGGCACTCTTTATTCTACATGCCATCTCTCCATTTTTCGATTCAGCCCCCTTAGTACTATGAAACTCTCTTCTTCCATGGTGAAATGGAAAAGATCGTGTAATTGCCACTACTTTACAAGAATATAAACCAAAAACGTCAGTAGAAAACACATTATAAAATTTACTTTTTGAGGCTCGTTTTGGCGTACCGGGCAGTCTTTGCTCCGCCACTGAAAGTACGGACGCATAACTAAGGACTGCGGAGGAGAGGTTAACCTTCATGTT
Source organism: Thermobia domestica (assembly GCF_964235325.1). Lineage (NCBI taxonomy): Eukaryota > Metazoa > Arthropoda > Insecta > Zygentoma > Lepismatidae > Thermobia > Thermobia domestica. Next base: position 169,470,856 of record NC_137460.1, read on the forward strand.
ATGCCACTGGTTTAACGTATTTGAAATGTTCAGTAAGCGATCGGTTAGTGAAATAATTTCGACGGTTACTGATGTTTAAAGTTTAGCTAAGACAAAGCTAACTAACCAAATACATTTGATATCGCGATGTCACAATTTGATTTTTCCTCACATAAAAAAGGAAAAAGATTGCTAATAAAAAACTTCACTCGTACTGGGCTCGAACGAACAACCTAATTCGTACAGACTAGTTGCTCTGACCAACTGAGTTTCGATTTCTTACGTGAAAGAAGTCTGTTATATTACGAGGCATGCTTTTCATTATCAAAACTGTTCGAAGTAATACGAACATGGCTTAAGAATAGAGACGGAACTGAATAGCCACTCGATTGACCTTGAGGGCAAATCACCAAAGGGTAGGTATAGAGATGCAAGGGCTCGGAAAAAACCGGCTTTTTTGGAAAAAAACTCGGTTTTTTCTGCTTCGCTTTTTTGCTTCGGAAATTTTGGGCTTTTTTCAAAATACTGCTTTAAATTGATAAAACATACTTTGTATCGCTTCTCTATAACACAAAAAATCATTTAATTAGTGGTTGATGCTGATAATAATATAAAACATCGAAAATAAACTATGAATTTCGAAAAAATATTTCAAACAATTTTTCTTCAACATATTTACATTATGAATTCCACAGGATTAACCAATGTATATAATAAGAATTTTTTAACCTCGTATATACAAAAGTAAGCAGAGCTGGCAAGAACAGTGGTTATTTTTGAAAATGCCAAAAACCCGTTTTTTGGGGGATGTTTAAACCAGGCTTTTTTGGTTTAAACCAGGCTTTTTTGATTTAGATTTTTTGCTTTATGTATTTATATTACATATTCACAGAAATAAGTTTGTTTCTCTTCGATGTTATTATGCAACAGCGGGGTTATGCCGGAAGAACTCTCATAAGCTTAAAGAAGTGCGGTCAGTAAATTTCTTAAGTTGAGAATCTCCCGCCCTAGCCATTGGGAAAATCCCGTCATTACTCGAAATGTAAGACAATAACGGGAAAATCCTATTATTGCTTTGCATGTAAAATTTAAAGGTCAACGTACCATAATCAGTACGCTAAAACTGAGGTATTAAATTACAAATTTAGTACGTAGATATCATTGAAAGTCCAATCCAAGCTAATGTTGGAAGCTACGTAGGCAATCGATAAATTTTGCCAATTTCTATCAATATATTTAAGCAATCTTGGCTTCTTTATAAAACAACACGCATTTATTCATGCAGAAATATACAATTTGGTTTGTTTCGTATATTTAGGCTTAACATACTTACGAAATACCGAGGTTATCAAGGAGAAGACTTTCGCTTAAACTGACATCCGAACCGCTACTTGGGTTACGCATGAAAGAAGGTTTGTGGTTCGACCGAGAATTGAACATGGGACACCTTGATTAAAAGGTGAAAGGGAAATAAAACTATTGCAGGTGGTTTGATATCTGGAAACGTCACCAAGAAGTTCACACGATTCGCATTGTTCGTTCTTTTTATTTTTGTGGTTTAAACCAGTTATTAAAAAAAAAGTTGGTGTAAACCAGCCAACCCTTAAAGTAAACACTTCTTTTTAAAGAATACACAAATAACTAGCAAAATAGTATGTAGTATTTTTACTTCAAAATATTCCATACCCTCTTTTTGAAACAAAATAAAATTAAAATAAAACAAAAAAATAACTTAGATTTATATGATACACTTAAAGGCTGCACATCTAGAGCTTCTGGTTCTGTATATTCTTGAAATTCTACAGTTAAGTTTTATAGAACCACCATCACAGTTTACCCAATTCTCAAGTTTTCTGAATTTGTAACAAGAGGATTCAACATATCATTACGGAACTCCCCCCCCAAAAAAAAAAAAAGACTACGGAATATATTTAAGTTAAGCTAAATACAACTGCACAACAAACATGACTGAGTGATTAGCTTTTGAGCTTCTATCGGAAAGTCCGGGATTCAACCAGCATTCGACCATTCTGACAAAGCTTTTCTTCATTCCATCTGTGAATGTAGAAATAGTGCGTGTACTGTGAGTTGGGCGACTTCCTTTTTTATTGTTTTTAAATCGTTATTATTACTAATTACCAGCAGTGACGGTTTTGCGAAGGTTAGGGGGGCGGTCCTTCGGACTGAAGCCCGTTCCCCAAAGTTACGGAATGTCTGCAACAAACGAAATTTCTATTATTTATGCCTTTACTCATAAACTTTAAGCTCCCGTCAAATAAAAATTACGAATGTTTAAAAAAAACCTAAACATTAGTAAGAAACCCTTCCCAAAATACTTTTCTAAATCCGCCACTGATTCTCAGTATAAAATGATTTTTAAAGTTGTATCCGGAAGATTATTTGCTAAACATATAAACGAAACGAAGTATTAGTTATGCATGTACTCATAAACTTCAAGTACTTCCCAAATAAAATTAGGACTTTTTAGGAAACGAAACAATCAGAAAAAACCCTCCTAAAGCACTTTTCTAAATTCGCTACTGATTATTTGTATAAATTGGTATTCAAGGTTGTGTCCGGAAAATTATTGCTAAATCACTTCACAGCTACAGTATAACAGAAATGTGGAAGTACGGTTTGACGGATATATTAAAAAACGTACGCTTTGACGGATAAATAGAAAAACGGGCAAGTTTAACTTTTGCGCTAGAAGCTAGAGTACTAAAAGCTCTTAGAAATGAAACACGGATGACAAACTAAGAGAAAAAAAAAAGATGTCGATAACTCAAAAGTTAAAATAAAGTTAAATAGCATCTAAAATTACCCTCAAATACTACATTCTTCATGTTAGCTTTAATTCGTAAAACATGTGCTCCATTCATCTTGATGGTGAATTTCAGAGCGAAATATTGCATTCAGGTCATGGAATTCTTATCTAACTATAGAGTATACTATAAGAAAGCTATTTAGATAGAAAAATCATGAAGTTGAAAAAAGCCAAAATTTCCAAAATTCTCGTTTTTCCCCAAAAAAGCCGGCTTTTTATGTGAAAAAAACCATCGATTCAAAAAAGCCGGCTTTTTTGCATCTCTAGGTAGGTATAAACGTAAATTCAGCATGCATTTCTGTGGAGTTCTGTTCTGTGGAGTATTCTGTGGAGTATTCCTATCTGCCAGTCATGCTTGTTCGTAGGAGTAATATTTTACAAACCTAACCTTTCGATAGAGCACAATGACAGAGAACCAAAGGAAAGGAATTCTTGCCCTTGTGAACGTGGGATACCACCATATGCAATAAAACTGTCGCGTCTCCTTGAAGTGATATTTCATCAAAAATCGTTTTTCTTTATATAGTCTATCCGAAGTTTTTGAGGGTTTCAAAATGAGGAAACGCTACTGACAAACAAGGACGCAATTAGGGATGGGTCCAGGAGGTCCGGACCCCCTCTGAAATCCCAACTTTTCTGTAAATTTAGCCTAATTTTGGGATTTATCTTTTAAAATTTTATTATAATTTACCCTAATGTTGAAGTCGGGCCCCTCCCGAAATAAATTACTGCATACGTGTCTGCTGACAATTTTCAATATATTCGTTAAATAATAACTAAATAATATATATTCGTTAAATAATAAGTAAAATAACTAAATTAGGAGCAAAAAGCTTCAACAGGGCTAACTTTTGTCCACTGCCAATATATTCGTTAAATAATAAGTAAAATAACTAAATTAGGAGCAAAAAGCTTCAACACGGGCTAACTTTTGTCCACTGCCAATATTGTTAGAAGGGATATTAATAGAAAAAACTGCTAGTCAATGCTGAACCTTGGAATGTCATACCGAACAACAAGCCTATTATTGGGAACTACATATGAAACATGTTATCAAAACTTATCCAGCTTTTATATGGCATGAAATTATTATATACACCAAAATTCACTCTCCTAAAATGTGTATCTAAACATTGCTCTACGTATCTACGAAGCAATGAATTTTTTTAATCGAAATATGTGAGCAGGAAACTGTAACAGCCAGCCATTTTATTTAAATCGTAACCATGCGTTAACGTGAAGACAAAGCTTGGTCCATTGGTAAAGTGTTGGAAGAATAAAAACTCAGTGTTCGTAGGTTCGAATCTATCCACTCACCACATTATTTTATTCTTATGTGTAACGATGAAATAAGAAAAATAAATGTATAACCGTTAAGACAAAACTTCAAAGTCTGAAGAGAACAATACTAAAATAGTAACACAATGACGTCAACCAAGAATTATTTCATGTAGCGTTTGGACGAAATTACAGATGTCAACAATTGCAGAAGTAAAAACAGGCTGATAGGTGTAATGCAGTCTAGACTTCTGAATGCATTTACTTCCTGAAAACTTCCGTTTCGTCATTGGTATGCTGTTAGTCATTGTAAAACCTTTTAGTTGGAAGTGAAATGACACAAATTAAAACAATTTTAAAGCAATAAATGTCTATGTGTAAAAGTAGGTATCCCTTATCTGTAGTTCTGAGTTCCTTTTACTTTGAAGTGACAAATAAGAGAAGAAAGTATGGTGTTCGAAAAAAAATCAAATTTGAGATTTCAACGAATTTACACGTATTATAGCCCCTAACACCGAAAAAGTTATTTTTCGATACATGTCCATCTGTTCGTCCGTCCGTTCGTTACACTTTGCTGTGCACTCACCTAGAGGCCATACCGTTCAACTTATCTGCACCAAATTTTAGTTTAAGATTTTTATATTATTTCCCATATTTTTTTTATTTCCCTCCTACTCCCAAAACAAGGGTAGTTTCCTGTACGATGAAAATAGAAAAAAGATATTTTCTCATAACTGGCTCTAACGATCTTGTTTCCTTTCTTTTTTTTATAAATCAATATTTAATTAGCAACCCTATTTTGTGGTATAAGGCATTTATCTGAGAAAAATCTACAAGGGGTAGTTTATACTAAGGGGTGAGTTTTTTCTCAGTGATTTTCTCAAAATGGACTCAAGTGGACTCAAGTGTTTTCATTGATATTTCATAAATAAAGATTTCATTAATTACTTAACAATATGGCATAACTCGTTTGTCCTAAAAAAAAAATTAAAAAAATGCGAGGGGTAATTTATTCTTAGTGGAGTGTGTTGTCTGGGCGATTTCCTCAAAAACGGCTCAAAAGAGTTTATTCATATTTCAAAAATAAAAATTTTGTTGATAACCGAGCAATATGGCAAAACTAGTTTGTTCTGAAAAAATATGCGAGGAGTAGTTTACTCTTAGGGGTCTTTTCCTCAACGGTTTTCTCAAAAATGAGTCAAGCAATTTTGTTCGTACTCAGAAATAAATATTTCATTAAAAACCTAATAATATGGAATAACTCGCTTACCCTGAAAGAATCTTCAAGAGATAGTTTATTCGTGGAGTTATTTTTCCCCTCACGATTTTCTCAAAAATTACTCGGACAATTTATTGATAATTCATAAATAAGTATTTCATTAATAACTATATTTTAGTATAAGTCATTTCTATGAAAAACAATTACAACGGATAGTTTATTTTGGGGGTCAAGGTTATTTCCCCGACAATTTTTTCAAACGACATTTGCGTTTTTGTTCAAATTTCGCAAATAAATATTTCATTAATAACCAAAAGTATATCTTAACTCATTGTTCGAAACAATTCACAAGAGGTAGGTTACTCCTGACGTGTTCTTTTTGAACGACTTTCTCAAAAATGACTCATTTGAATTTTTTCATGTTTCATAAACAATGATTGCATTAATTGGTCTATTATATGTCTAATGAAAATGTGCTCAAAGTGTGAGTTAGTTTTGTAGTGTGGATGTTCTTCAATCGAAGATTTTATTCGATAATCTGACATTCGGTGTATTTGAATAATACGATAATTTTATTCGTATTATTCAAATACACACTTCAGTAACAACTGCGCCCTAACACAGTTAAGAAATTGAACTGAAAAAGTTCAGTGCGGTGGCCCTGTAATTGAATATTTTTTGGTAAACTCCCTAGCTTTTTGTGGTAAACTCAGGCTTTTCTTTTTCGAGCGATAAAAGAGAGAAGAATATATAGTGATTGAGAACATAATATATCAAATTCAGATTTCAACGGATTTACATGTTTCATGGCGTCAACATACCGAAACTGTGACTTTTCGACACGCGTCCTTCCGGTCCGTCCGTTCGGTACACTTTTCTATGCACTCGCCTAGAGGCCATACCGTTCAACTTATCTACACCAAATTTTAAATTTAGGGTTTACATAGTATTCCTAAAGGAGGTTTTCCATTTTTTTTTTACTACCTAAAATAAGTGTGGTTTATCAACAGCCGAAAATCGAAAACAGCTATTTTCTCAAAAATGGGTTTAACAATTTTATTTTTCATTAATCAATATTTAATTAACAACCCTATATTGCATTATCAGATATTTCTCTTAGAAAAATTTACGAGGGGTAGTTTATTCTTGTAAGTGAATTTTCTCGACGATTTTCTCAAAAAAGACACTGGCGAATTTTGTACACACTTCATAAATAAATATTTAACCTTACAACATGGTATAAGTCAATTGACCTAAAAAAATATATGAAAAGTAGTTTATTCTTGGAGTTGAATTTATTCCCAGTGATTTTTTCAAACACGACCAGTTGGCAACCCTGTATCTCGACAACGAAGCTGGATTCGAAAACTGCAAGAGGACCATTTGTCTCCTTTTGATGTAAACGAATCATCTCCCGAAATTTGTGGACATCTTTCAGGTTCACCCTTAATGAAGCTTCTTTTCGTAAAGTTAACTATTAATTTTAGGCATTGTTTATCTTTTTTAAATCACAAATGCTGTTATTAATTTTAAGGCAGAGAGCTACTTCTGAGAGAATAGATCTTGAAAAATTATTTTAAAACTTAGACTTTTGTTTTCGAGACATTCCAGACAAGACAAGACATTTTACAAGATAACTCGTGTCCAAAACATTTGCCTCGTCTTATCTTGAATGTCACAAAGCGCGTCTCGTCTCTTTCTGGAGACATGTCTTATCTCGTGCGCACTCGTTGCAAACACTTAGAAAGGATTATCTTTCTACTCAAAGCATTGTTTTTATAATGGTTGCATATTTATGATAATTGCTGTCAACATAAATTACAGTCCTTTCAGTTGAATTAATTATTATTATTATTATTGAAATTAAAATTAAATGCAATATCTAGTTTAACGTTGCACGATTATGCACCTACGCTAAGGGAGAATGATGATGAATGAAATGGTGAAATGAAGAAATTGGGAGGAAAATGGAAAATCTCAAGAAAACACACACCCATGCACACGGTATTTGTCCACCTCAAATTTCACTTGGCGCGAAGTGGAATCGAGCCACGGACCCTCTGCACCAAAAGTGAATGCTTTATTATTATTATTATTATTATTATTATTATTATTATTATTATTATTATTATTATTATTATTATTATTAATAATAATAATAATAATAATAATAATAATAATAATAATAATTGAAGCGAGCTTAACGAGTTTAAACCGTCCGACTCAACCAACGTTTGGGTGCCTGTTCGTTCGTCTGCTCCATGACAACTTCTCATAAAAGACATTTCATTTTAATGAAACTAGTAAGTGCCATCTTTTAGCTTTGCGAAGTAACTGTTACTTGGAATTTGAATCTGCAAAATATAAGAGTTAAAATTAACCAAATGGTGCAAGTTTCCACTCTTGTATACAAAACAATTTTGCAATAGCAACTACATGAATCTTGTCCCATAAAGAAGCCGAAACCCCTACACCGAAGAGCCCTCCGAAATTTGATCATTCTCCACACGGACTGAATTTGTCATTTGAGGCCAAGACTTTAATATGAAGCCAATATTTTCTTTAAAATAGACGAAAAATTCGAAAGTTATAAGCATTTTCATATTTTTGCCTTTTCCCATAAGGGAACCATAGCCCCCTATACTGAATACCCCCCCCCCCCCCCGAGATTTGATCACTGTCCACTCGGACTGAAATTGTCATTTGGAACCAACACTTTAATACGAAGCAAATTATTTCTTTAAATAGACGAAAAATTCGAAAGTTATAAACATGTTAATATTTTTGCCTTTTCTCATAAGGGGGCCGTATTAGCCCACACTTAAGAGCCCCACGAGATTTGATCGTTGACCACTTGAACTGAAATTCTCATTTGAAACCAAAACTTTAATATGAAGCCAAAAATTAAACTTTTACATCAATTTAAACTGACTGGGTACCGGTTCACCCCACTATTGTTTAGTTTAGTTAGGTGGTAATTTGTGACAGCTTCACATCATCAAAAGAATGTTTCACTTCCCCGCTCCTCACCCAGGAGTTCGTGCTGGATCCGCCACTGGAATCAATAGACACTTTTCGTGTTCTTTTTGTCACCCTTGATTGTGTAGGGGCTCCCTCGTACAAATAAAGAAGCGGTAATATTACAATCAAGGGACGCTATATATTAGGTATTTCCTTAGTTAGCTACCCCTAACCGCACAGGGCCATCTTTGGTAGAATAAAAAATGATACGTGATATTCCAATCATGAAAGGAGAGAGGATGCTGCCAATATATTTCATATTCGTTTTGTCTGCCCTGCTTATCAGAAATTACTTTCTGTTGGAAGGGTACTGAAATGAGAGGGGCAAAATAAAACGTCGTACCCCCTCCTGCATGGTTGCTCAAATAATTACTGAAGAAAGCATTTTAAACTAAGATATTTAAGATTTAAACTAAGAAAGTAAGATATCCTTTCACTATGTAAGAATGGCATATTCATCCTTAATGGCATATTCCCGTAAGGATGGCATTATTATTATTATTATTATTATTATTATTATTATTATTATTATTATTATTATTATTATTATTATTATTATTATTTCAATGTTTTTGGAGCACCGAAATTTTGTGAGACGAACAATGATATGTAGAGGTTTAAGATGGGTGGTCATAGGGGAGGAAAAAACGGGATTTTTCTCTGTCTGACTCTATAACGTAAAGATTATGTGCTGAAGGTAAGAAGCGTCATCATTCTAGAATAGGTTGCTTTTACGTAGAATATCAATTATTTGAGTTCTCCTCCTTCGGGCTACTTACCTTATGTAGTAAATTCAAAACAATTTCAATTCAATACAAATACATCGTAGAACTTTTCCGTAATTAGACATCTAGGGAAAATTAAACATTTAATAGGGGCATCTGTTATCAAAATATCGAAACACGTAGATAGATGGCTATCTAGTGAGAAATATTGTGAAACTTTATAAAATTCTCCAATAGTGTTGTAAAAAAACGGTTTTTTTTCTGTGAAGTTTTTTTTCAATAAAAAACATCGTTCTTTTTCATGTTTTTTTTCAAATCTGTGTTTTTTTTCTGGCAGCTATTATTTATTGATTTATGTTGAAGATTACTGAAATAATCAATAGAACTTGAGTCGAAGCCCTCGTAACTTACAAATCGTTTGTGTCCTTGTACCTATACGAGCAAAATCGTGTGATTATTCCTTTCGGACCCAGGTCATTTTTGGCGTTTTCCTACCTTGTCAATTAGTGACTTATTGCTCAAAAACCATTTACCCTATTGATATGGTTAAGACCTTGTTTTTTTAGAAAAGGAATGTGGCTATTTTTTGGTGTACATTACATTGCAGTGTTGCGAGCGGGTGGGAAATTACTGAGGGAAATGTAGGGGTGAAAATTTACAAAAAAATCCTTAACCGAATTTCAAGACTTTTTGTATCTAGCACAACTGTTGCCATATGGGTCCAAGTCACCTAAAAAATTTCTTTAGTGCGTTGACAAGATACGGTGAAAACCTGAAGTCGCTGGCTTCCATTCAAAGAGGGAAAGAAAAAATTATCTGTTTCCATACACATGAAATTTTGACACTTTTTACGCCTCAAAAGCAAAAATCAAACAGATATACCGGGGCTACAGCTTCTCTAATTATCCTATTGAAACTTTTTATGGTGCGTTCTATAGGCTAAAGAGAAGGCTTTCAGGTAGTGGTACATTTGTTCCAACATAGCGAGCAAGAGGGAAATAACAGAGAGGAAAGGGAAATTTGCCGAATTTTTTACTTAAAATCGGGAATCAATTGTTTTGGCTGGAAACACTGCCATAAAACAGACGTAAACTATCTGAAATAAACCTTGGTACCATAAGAATATATCCTACAAGTATCACGGCGATATCTAACAAAGTAAGCATGATTTTTTAAAAAATATCTCATTCTACCTCAGAAATTCATCATTTTCTTACCATTTACAGAACATGGTTTATTATAAGCCTCAACTGTACTTCCCCTAATTATTCTACCGAAACTTTTAATAGTGCGCTGTGTAGGCTAAGGACGAGACTTTCAGACAGTGGTACGTTTGTTTGAATGTAGCCAACAAAAGGGAATTAATAGAGACAAAAAGGGATTTTTTTTCAAAATTTCCCCCTAAAATCGGAAATTAAAATTTTCTGTAGCTGGCAATAGTGCTAGCAGACACACACAAACTACCTTAAAAGAAGCTCTGGTATCCCTATAATATATCCTACAAGTATTGTGACGATATCTAATAAAGTAAGCAGGTCATTAAAAAATAGTTCAGTCTACCTAAAAAAAAATCACAGTTATCTTTCCACTTAGAGAACAAGGTCTACTGCAAACCTCAACTGTACTTCCCCTAACTATCCTATTGAAACTTTCTATAGTGCGTTGTAAAGGGCAAAGACAAGACTTTCAGATACTGGTACTTTTGTTCCTATGTAGCCAACAAGAGGGATATAATAGACAAAACACGTAATTTTCCCCTAACATCTTGAATTAAAATTTTCCGTAGCTGGCAACACTGGTACCAGACGGACGAAAACTATCTTAAAATAAACACTGGTACATTGCTAATATATCCTACAAGTATCATGGCGATATTTAAGAAACAATGCTTCTAATTACCAAAAATATATTTCGATAAACAGAAAAGTAGGGGGAAATCAAGAGTTAGAACCTAAATCCGAATTTTTCGTGCGTTCCCTAATTACCCCACTGTAACGATATGTACCCGAGTTTGTTCAGTAAGGACAAATGTTCGACTGGCGTAAGTTGGCTTGCATTCGGACGTTTAGGTACGGTTTATATAAAAAATTTCGATTTTTGCCCAAATTTAAGGAGATTTTAATTTCCGTAGTTGGCAACACTGCGCGCAAGCCCGTCCAATTGATGTCAACAATTAGGTATCCATCCGACGTATCTACCCGACAAGTCTTAAGGAGGTCTCCCTACAACGAATGAAGCTACAGGGGAAAAGTAATAAACAAAATTTGAAAATTCTCGAATTTTTGACTGGGGTGAAATTTGAGAAGGAAATTCGACACATAGAAGAAAAAGAAACTAAAATGATAAACTATGGACCAACCATATTTGGCAGAAATATATATATATATACCGATATCTTAATTAGTGACCATACAGGAGCGGATTAAAAAAGTGACACATCCGTATGTGCCACTTTGGCCACTGGGTCTGAAAGGGTTACGAGTGTACATTTAATTACATTTTTTTGACTACTAACTTATGTTGTTGTAGTAATTATAGTCTTGACTAATAATAATATCGTTGTTGTAAACAATCACAATCTCTCCTTTTTTTACATCTTAGTTCCAATATTGATGCTGAGAAATGCAGGGTGTTTCAAAATGAATATCGGGGAATTAAGTCTTCGTAGTACTTATTACATTTTACGCATAATTATAAACAATACATCAAATAAAAGAACACCTCAAACAGTTTTTGCTTCAAGTGTTCGATGTGAGCTTCATTCGTCACATGGCACACATTGAGTCAATAGGTGAGAAAGGCCCATAAACTTTCCGCCATATGGCACAAAACATTCAATTCACACAGACGCTTGCACTGTAAATACAGATTCAGTCTTTGCAAAATTAAAACACACAAAGCTTTCTGGTCTCTAGTTTCCATCTTTGCTACTTGCTCTTTCTAACGGCAGGCAGAGGAAATAATGCATGGCATGAGTGTGTACAAAACTGTTTGAGTTGCTCTTTCATTTGATAATACTTATAATTCTAAGTTAATTGTAATAGATACTACAAAGTTTCAAACCCTAATATTCATTTTGAAACACCCTGCATTACTTCAAATTATATCATCCTATAGTCATGTCTTGTATGTACACTCATATCCAAAATTATTGTCGCATGTCTATAAATATGTTGTTGTAGGAATATAATTTGATAACGAATCCGCCTGATATTTCTTATAATGTTAGTATGTGTATAATCGGCAAAGACATGCATGTGGAAAATTTCATGTCAAACCAGCAGTAAATAAGAACAATAAAACGAAAATAAAACTTTCTTGTCCATTTAGCAACATTTTCGTTTACTCTTTCTCATTTTCGTATTTATAATTCTTTTCCTTTGAAATTTACCACAAATATACATTTTCCGATTATACACACAGCATCAGTATTAAAAGTACCCTGCAAAATCATTATCATATTATATTCTTACAAGAAGACAGTTATAGATATACAACAATCATTTTGGACATTAGTGTACATATCATCAGGACTGGCCCTAGGCAATTTGTTGCCCTTTGCCGCCTCCCTCTTTCTCCAGAAAGAACAAATCTTAAACTACATTCGCACTCAGAAAGGCTTAAATACTTACTACAAATACAATATTGTTGTGTCTATTTTTTTCTTTAAATATTAATCTATTATGTTAGTGAAAGATAAAGCAAATAAATCTGAAAGAAGGTAATCGTTTTTATAGAATTCAATATCGAGTTTCAATCTCAACATACCAGTTTGCAATTAGAGTGCAACTAGATTTTTTACCTTTATTTCTTGATTTTCCTTCTATATCTGTTATTTTATTTAAATAGTGTTTCCACCTTCAATGATAACGATCTTATTTGCGACAGAGACAAGAGAAGCTTTCATATCAGAACTCTGATAACTAACCAAATGGGACAGGCATTCGAGAATTGAGTTCTTGTATTTGAGAACAATCAAGCAATTTATTCTGGGATTTATTTTACCTTTTGCTTTAGCACTGACCATGTGACGTAAACTAATGCGACCTAAACATAATTAAAGAATGTAGTATTCAAATAGAAGGTCAGCTTAGTAAATTTAGCTACCATGATCATGAAGTCTGTTTCCAACAAGAAATATTTATTTTAAATAAAACACTTATGAAAGATATTGCAGCCCCGTGCAAATGCACGTGTTGCACGTATGCAACGCATATCATATTTAGTCGACAAATTATTTATATAATATTCAGAAAAATATTAGTAGGCAAATTAGTATTAGTTTTTACCTTTAGACAAGTTATTTGCATTTTATACTGTTCGTGATATTATTTTCGTACTTATTAAAGGCATACTTTCACGAAAAAAAGAAATGTTCATTTTTACTTTTATTTCTTCGTTGATATTGGTGAAACAGTACAGAAACCCGGATTATTAGTAGGTACGCTACTCATATAAATTGTAAAATATTTGTACTGTATCAGTATCTAGTGTTTAATTTATGTTGCATTTTATGGTAATTACATCTACATAAAAATACTTCAGACTTAAATGACGTAAGATACATTACAAATGCCTGTTTGAAAAAAAACGAAATTTAGACAAAAAACGAGAGCCAATGTTTTTTTTCTAAAAAAACGTACATTTCTGAAAAAATACGAACGGTTTTTTTTCTATTTACAACACTATTCTCCAAATTAGAATTAACATTTACTGGGAAACATTCGTTATGCGCCAGCGAGCATATAGTGAGCAGTGAGCACAGGGGAAATAATTACGAAAGTGTTTGCAAACAAAATTAGGGACGCTAATGGAAGTGCGACAATGGCATTTTTTCTTTTTTTGGTATCGTCATGAGTTTTACACATATGTTACAATTTAATTCTTTCCCACATAAAAAAATAAATAAAATAACCATGCTGATAAAATTGACAACGGCACTTGCATGGGGATCGAACCCACTACCTTCGGCATACAGACTCGTTGCTTTAACTAACTGAGCTATTTTCTTTCTTACGTGAACTTAACCTGTTCCGGTAAAGACGATATTTCGTTATGATCGTGCTATCAATTCGTCCTTTTCCATAGATAATTTCCACTGTTTGCTCTATCTTTACGTTAATACTTAGCATAGATTCATATATTTGGAGTTTGCAGATAATGCACGTAATAAGACATATTAGAAATATTCGTTAAAAGTTTAGTTTGTAGATTTAATCCACATTTCTCTCAATGACATAGATGTCGCTGCTTCGTGTTGAACTGCAGGACTCCCTCGCATTCTTGAAAATTTCCCACTTTAGCAGAGTTGGTAATTCTCGAGATTTCTGTCGATTTAATGTTTTTTGCTTCTAATTTATTTATTTTAAGCTAATATCTAACACAAATATTAAAAACGGGTTTGTTATTAACCTGTCCTGCTGGAGAAACCTTCCGAAATTTCGAACATATAAAGAAATCGGAGATATTCTCAAAAAACTTCAAAATAAAGAGACGCGTTATTTATTTTGCTCATAGTAGTACAACATTCTTACAGAATTCGTTTTTCTCCTATTCGAGTCGTAAGCTTTTTTGAAACCAATAAACAGCTGATGTACTGGGTAATATATTCCCATTTCTTTTCGAGTATTTATCGAATAGTAAATATCTGGTCGATAGTTGATCGATTTCCCTAAATCCACACTGATAATCTCAAATAATTTCATCTCGTATGGGATCAATCTTGTTAGTAGAATGTTAAGAGAAATGCCTCGATAATTATTGCATTCAGTTTTGTCGCCTTTCTTGTGAATTGGAACAGTGATTGATTCTTTTTACTCTTTTTGTTAAGTTTCGTAATGATATGTTGAATTCCTGTCGTTAAAAACTCAGAAACCTTCAGGACTGGGTAAACGGTGATGGTGGTTATAAATCTAGGGAACCGCACGATCAAATGTACAGTCTATTACGCATATGATCCATTAACAGAAAATTTGGTACTTTCCCGATTCTGAAAAAGCTTAAGAAACAATCAGTGCATTATAGAATTCAGAATTTTACCAATTTTGCAGATTCCAAACACCAGATAAGTGGTAACATTATTACCTATGTGAACAATGAATGAAAAATTTGTTCGAAATATTCATACAATGTATATGAAAGTTAAAACTTTAAAAAATCAAGAATGTACAGAACCACCCGAAACCAAGATCTTGATGTGCAGCTTTTAAGATTATCATATAAATGTATTTTTCTCATGTTTTATTTTTTGTTTCAAAAAGAGGGTGTGTGAAATTTTAAGTAAAAATACTACATCCAATTTGCTAGTTATTTATGTCTTTTTTTTAAAAAAAAAGTAGCTATTTTTGTATATAAAAATTAAAAAAATTATATATATATATATATATATATATATATATTTGGTCTAGGAATTAATTCGTGCGGTTGGTACGCACACATTGAAGCTGTAGTACAAACACAAAATACATAAATACCTTAAGAAAAATATTGTCCATCGCTAGCCACCACTTTCGCCCATCTGTCAGGCAATGTACGGATTCCGTGGCGAAAGAAGTCCTCATCCTTGGAAGGATCCAGTCAGAGACCCATGTTTCGATATCTTCTGAAGAAGTAAACCGCTGTCCAATCAAATCGTTGTTCATGCAATCGAACAAGTAGTAGTCCGAAGGAGCAACGTCTGGTGAATACGGCGGGTGGGGTAAAACTTCCCATCCGACATTTTCTAAATAGGTTTTGACCGGTTTTGCGACATGTGGGCGAGCGTTATCATGTTGAACAATAAGTTTATCATGTCTGTTCTCCCATTCTGGTCGTGTTCTGGCCAGAGCTTGCTTCAAACGCATTAATTGTCGTCGATAACGTTCTCCATTCATAGTTTCACCCGGTTGCAGCAGCTCATAGTACGCCACACCTTTCATATCCCACCATATGCACAGCATAACCTTTGCACAGTGAATATCTCGTTTTGGTTGTGATGGACCTGATTCACCTGGTTTCACCCAGGCCTTTTTTCGTTTAGGGTTCTCGTAATGGATCCATTTCTCATCACCCGTAATAATTCGATGCAGAAACCCCTTTCTGCTCTGTCGTTGAAGCAGCAATTCGCAAATGGTTTTTCGTCTTTCAACGTCTCTGTCTTTCAATTCATGTGGAACCCAATGTGACATCTTTTGAATCATTCCCATGGCTTTCAAGCGTTTGGAGACTGTTGTTTGATCAACGCCTAATGCTGCTGCAAGTTGTTCCTGCGTTTGACACGAATCCTGCTCGAGTAATGCTGTCAATTCTTCGTCTTGAAATTTTTTTGGCTGTCCAGCTCGCTCTTGGTCTGCCAAGCCGAAATCACCACTTCTAAACCGTGCAAACCACTTCTGACACGTTCGCTCAGCTAGAGCATGGTCACCATACACTTCCACCAAAATACGATGACTTTCAGTCGCACTTTTCTGCATGTTAAAGTAATGCAGCAGGACACCCCGCAAAAACACTTTATCAGGCACAAATTGCGCCATGTTCACTTAACTACAAACTGGTGTTGTTGACGCTTTAATCCACTGCCCTATACTACGAACGATACGCGATGACAGGGGTTTGCAACACATGTGTGGATACACGGAACTGTGGGACGCTCCATTCGTTGCGCCATCTCTTGTCCACCCGCACGAATTAATTCCTAGACCAAATATATATATATATATTGGTTAATCTTTTGGAATTCATAATGTAAATATGTTAAGAATTTTTAAAAAATCTTTTCGAAATTGATTGTTTATTTTAGTAGTTTTATATTATTATCTACATCAACCACTAATCAAATGAGTTCTGGTGCTGTAGAGAAGCGAAAAAAGTCTGCTTTATCAATTTAAAGCAAACTTTGAAAAAACAAAAATTTCCAAGCAAAACAGCGAATCAGAAAAAACCGAGTTTTTTTTTTCAAAAAAGCAGTTTTTTTCCGAGCCCTTGCATCTGTAGTTCTGATGTTCCCTAATCGATGAGCAAATATAATATAACCTGCGGTAAAGATGAATGGATGCTGTTTATAGATGCCTCGAAAAAGAGACTTAAAGCTGTCCTTCTTCATCAGGGAAGCCGGTACGCATCTGTATCAATCGGACATTCGGTACATTTAACAGAAAGCTATGAAAACCAAGCTCTCGTCCTCAACAAAATAAAATATGCCGACCATGGTGTGACCATTTGCGCTGATTTGAAAATTATCTTCATGCTTGTTATTCAACAAGACGAATATACAAAATTCCCATGTTTCATTTGTGAGTGGGACAACCGTGAGTGTGATGGCTATTCCAAAAGACGGCAGTTGTTTCAGATACCTGTGGAAAAAGTTTACAGGTTTATCCGAAGCCAATTTCATACAGGGAATCTTTGTTGGTCCAGATTCACAAGCTTATGAAGGATAAAAACTTTGAAACTAGCATGACAACAAAGAAAAAATAAGCTTTGGTTGCCTTCAAAGATGTCGTCAGTAAATTTCTCGGTAGTTACAAGGTTCCTGAATATAAAGCAATTGTTATGAATATGCTGGACAAGTTTCAAGCGTTGGGTTGCTCCATGAGTGTCAAACTACTTTCCTTCCTTCACATGTGGACTTTCTCCCCGAAAATTTAGGACTAGTCAGTGAAGAACAGGGTGAAAGGTTCCACGAAGACCTCAAAGATATGGAGCGCCAATATCAAGGAAGATGGGACAAGAACATGTTCGCTGACTGCTGTTGGATGTTAACACGAGATAGGCCTGAGGTTGAGCATAAAAGAAGAACGTCAAAAAGAAGTTTCACGTCAAACAGAAGTTTCAAAAGAAAGAGTACGTACTTTAAAAAGACACTTTTGGTTGTTTTGCTTGGTTCTTTTCTCAGTGTAAAATTTGTTTCAAACTTTCACGTATACATTTGCTCCTCTTCGTCAGTCATGTATTTTATGTCAGTTATCTTAATATAAAGTTACAGTAGAATGTTGGTGATTTTCTTTTAGAAACTGCACTATAATTTGATGTTAAAAGTTTAAAGTCAATGGAACATTTTGATTTCTCTCGACCAGAGCCGACTTGTGCTATCTGCCAGGAATGGTTTCCATCCATTTAAACTTAACATAATAAATCGATTGCTGACAAATCATTTGCCTTACCAAGAATCAATTATTTTACTTAGCTTTAAATGGATTTAAAAAAAAAAAAACTTTCCAGATAGTACATGCAACATTGTACGAGAGAATTCCTTTTTCAAATAGGATGACAAAAGATGAGGAACAGAAGCATTTTATTCTTCGATTGGTTGAAAACCATCACACAAATTTTCCTGCTCCAGTGGAGAAAGTGTTTTTTGTAAATTGAGAATACAAATAGTGAATTTTTCTAGAAGTTTTGACAACTGAAAAAAAAAAAAATGACAAAATGGAGTGACCTTTAAATATCGCTTAATTGTACTGAAATTTCGTTCGTTCGTTGTGTGCATCAGAAGGAATCAAATAAGCCTAGTGGACGCCCGATCACCGTTAATTTTATGTTTTGGACCACCCTAATATATATATATATATGTATATATTTCTTAAATACATATATTTTTGGAAACGTTGAAGACACCTTCATAATTCGATTCAAAAATTCTGTCCGCAGAAAGGAAGCGGTCTTAAGGTCCATTTGTCAAAACCAGTAGTCTTGTAATGGTAGTATAAAAAACTTTTCAAAAATCAAATCCTTTACAACTTTATACACTATAAAATCATGACAAATTAGAGGCACCAGCATTAGTGCTTAAAAATGTCTTCCATTATCCTAGTATTTCTACTTCACGATATTTTATGACTTTCCTAAAACATTGTACTAGTTAGTAGTTTTGAGAAATAGGCTTCTGGAAAGCAAGAATAAATGGAATATGATTAATGGTAATGACAGAACAAAATGAAAAATAAGGAAAAAACAGTCTCAGAGTAAAAGGACAGCCTCAGTGATAGCATTTGGCAATTATAAACATTTACATTTAGAAATTGTAAACATTTTAAAGAATGAAAGTAGAAAGTGCACTAAGCAATGGACAACTTACAACACACAACCAACTGACAAAATAAAATTCAGTATTTTCTGACAGTATTCTTACGGGGTAATATTGGAATTATTTAATAGTACGAATGCAAGTTGTGAACGTTAGTGGATCTTTTTTGTACAGTTCAAAGCTTTCAAATATATTTTTATATATCTGTATCTATTTACCTATCTATCTATCTATCTATCTATCTATCTATGTCTAGCTAGCTATAAATACAATAGATAGTCCTATAAATTACGAGTCCGCAAATAAGGCAGTTTCAAGCATAGATAGATAGATCAACCAACCAATCAATCAGTCAATCTGAAAGTGGTCTAGTTGCGGAAATTTGTCAGCAAAAGACCACTTTGATTACCTATTTTTATGAAAGTGGCCTATTTGCAAATTGAGGTGGTCTTTTGGCGGAATCTTGGCTGACTTGAGAAATTTGTGGTCTAAATGCGTAATAAGGTTTGCCAACCTCTGCATTCTCTACAATATAACCATGCACAGTAGATCATATCATTGCTTGCCAATCATGCGATTTAAGGTTTACCGGTAGTCGGCCATACTGGCTTAGTTTTTCCTGGGTAAATCCTATTTCAGGTGTAGACGTATCTTACCATTTCCATCAGAATATATACTTCTCCCCTAAAAATATTTCCACCTTATAGTTCATCATATTTTATTTTTCTTAAGCTAATGTCTTCGCCTTCTTCTACTCATTTGACATAGTTCTTATCAGCATAAGCCGCTAGGCGGTAAGACTTAAACTCATTTCAGGGTTACACATTTTATAAAGGTAACAAAGAAAATTGTGTCACTTTTTCAGCCACTACCTTCGAATATCGATATGTCCCTAAGACGTACCTGGAAGATCAAAAATAGTCCCCATCAGCATTGACATCCTTCTGCCAACGTTCTGGAAATTCAAGGATTCCATCGCGGTAGAACTTGGTGGGCCGTGAAGCGAAGAAGGTATTAAGTATATTTTGCACCTTTACTAGTTATTTGAACTGGCGTCCTCTAAGGCGATTGTCCAAGGAATGGAACACGTGATAATCGAACGTGCAATGTCAGGGGAGTGTGGCGGATTCATAGTGTTTCCCTTACAAGGCGTAGAATGGTGTCCCGGGTCATCTTAGCCACGTAGGGCTTAGCGTTGTCCTGTAATAGAAGGCACCTTTTGCGATTCAGAAGTACTGGCTCCAGAGTTTTGAGTTTTTCTTGAACACGGTTCAACTGCTGACAGTACACAGTGAAATTGATGCTCTGACCAACCTATAACAGGTCCCGATTCACGATGCCGCAAGCAGTCCACCAAACACACAGGAGAACCTTCTTCTGGTGCAATGCTGGTCTCGGCTGTTTTGGAATCGGTTAATGGGGTGTTAACCAATGACGACGGTGCCGTGGAGCTTCGTACAGGACCCACTTCTCATCACATGTCAACACCCTGTCCATAAATAGCTCCTTCCTCAGACGAAAAAAAAAAAAAAAAAACTTTACCCATTTACTCAACTTTTAGTGTTTCTCAAGTTGATGGATGTGCTGCCAAATGGTTTTTCCACTCACACTGAATTGTAGTCTCAGTTCCTCACATGTCTGGTCACTGTTTGCCTCAATTGCTGGCTGACGATCTTCATTTTGTACATGTGTTGGTCTTCTGGCACGTAGTGCGTCTTCGAGTGTTTCGTCACCGCCCTTAAGTTTGTTAAACCATCGCTTCACTGTCTGCGAAGTCACGACACCCTTACCAAAGACCTGGCATATCTTCCGCTCCGCTGCAGCGGCGTTTGACCCCAGTTTGAACTTATACAGCATACACACTCTTATCACGTGGAGGTCCCATGTTCACTTTGTCCTTACACAAGATCACGGTGTAACTGAACTGCCACAACCAGGTACTATGTTGGATATATCCACACCAACAACTGATCTTCGCCGTATCTCCATTCGCGTTCAACTCACGGTGTGAGAGTCAATTGAACACAGATCTCCACGAAAACCGACAGAACTTTCTTGGTTACGTTAATAATAAATTGTCGTGGAAGTCCGTTTTGTTAATATATTCAACTTTTAATATTCTCAGTTACAAGACACTAATATTCTGGATTAGGATTTCTAAATGACGACCGTTTATATTAGTCAAACTTGTTGCATATTAATAATATGAATTAAAGATGCACTGATTCTTTTAATTGATATATGAAATTAATAGTGATATTTAGATAATTAGAAAATTCAAGTGCACTGCAACCTGCTACAATCACTCTCAAAAATATATACATAATTCAAGTGCATTTCACACCACGATGTTTATTTAAAACATGTGAGTATAAAAAATACTGTGTTCAGAAATTTGCTGTATTCTTTTATCAATATATGTATTTAACTTATGTAGAATTTATTACTTTTATAGAAAACATAAATTTAGATTTCTAATAGAGTACTTTAACTCATTTTTCGTTAATTAGATAAAGAACTCAACTATAGGTTCTCAATGGTAAAGCGCTCATCTATCATGCATAGGGTCCCTGGTTCGATCCCGGTTTTCATTAAGTTGTTTTTGTGGTGGCAAAAAGTGTGTGCATCAATATGTCAAGGGGTTCTTCTGTTCTAGTTCGTCATCATTCCACAGTTTCGTTCATTATCATCATCACCATCTCCCTTAAGCTAATGCATAACGTGAGATGTTAACTGAAGAAAACATCGTGTCCGTGGGTGGTCTTGGGTTCTCCCTTTCTTCCCATATTCTCCCTCTACACCCCTACGAGTAAGTTTCTAATCTCGAACACACACACATTATGTTTTATAAGAAATAGAGGACTTACGAAATTGCTGTTTAAATATTTTATTTACAATCAGGAGGGATTCGCTCCCTCATTATTGACATGTGTAAATATAGAACAATATTACGTATGTAATTGTAGAACACTTTTATAATACCGGGGAAAGGAGATAATTTCAATATCTAGTTCTCGACTGATTTTAAATTCAGGTAGTAGGAATGATTGTGAAGCCTCAAAAAATTCGCATGATATTGAGTCATTATTATTATTATTATTATTATTATTATTATTATTATTATTATTATACTGTAGCTTATCCTGTAAAATTGTTTTGAACATTTACAACATGGGGTGGCTTTCATCCACCTTTCACTCCTTTAGGGGGTATTCACCCTATACTAGGGATAAATCCATCGATTTATTCCTGACTGAACTCAAACACTAAAGACTGAAAAATCCTAAAAGAAAATAGTAACCAAGAACTTTTATCAAACTCTATTAACATTCACCTATCATCTTCTTTCTTTCTTTCTTTTTTTTCTTTTTTTTTTTTTTCTTTCTTAATTGTCGGATGGGATGTAATCAATCTCTTTATACTTCACTGAATTCAGCTCCTCCCAGAGGGGCTCAAAGAAAATTGCGTTAACATTTTTTTTAAACGAAAATTATCGTGGAACATATTTATTTAAATGAGGTATAAATTCAACCTTCCATTCTTGGTAAATTTTAGTGGCGAACTGGGATATCATGGGAATCCAATAAGAAAATTTGGGAATTGTGTTTTCTCAAAATCAAATAATTATTAATATTATAAATATTAAATACATATTAATATTATTATGTAGGTTACAGTTTTTACTATTTTATCCTGATTTTTTGTATGTTTACAACATGAGGTGGCTTTCACCCTTTATCGTTGCAATCCTAAAAATTTGGATTATTTAGGAAGGTTGGAGGAAAGTGTATATACTAACAGTAAGTTTCATTTGAATTAGGTAAGATTTACGGTAGTTCTCGTGAAACAGACAGACACAGAAATTCCGGTCGAATCGAATGGTAAAAGCTCACTACACTCGCTTCAGTAACTAAGCATGAATATGTTTTCGTTGGAAATAGAACCTACTAATTACTAAGGGAGAGAACTCTCGTTTACGGACATGCAGAGTCTTTTTCTCTTCATAGTTTTATTAATCTCTTCATAACGAATAGAAAGGCTTTCGATCCTATCCTTTTCTCGTTCGTACTTAAAACAGAAAGACTTTCGACAGTTTAAAAGTAGTAAATCTCTGATGCAAACAGCAGACAGAATACTCCTGTTCCGTAAAATGTGTCATAAATCGACATTAAACCAGTATCCAGAAGAGTTACATGCTGTAATTGATTTCTTTTGTTTGTTCACAATATATTTTCAGTATTTAATAATAATATTGAATGTTTCTATTACTTTTTTTTTACAGAGGTAGGTATTACCCCTCACCGCCCCAATAATTCGAATGCCGAGTACAATGTTTCGATAGTAGCCCATATTTACATTTATAACTAATGTAATGTACTGAACAAAAAGGAGAGTATCGTTAAAACAAGCTACTAAATGTTTTACAAAATGAAATACGTTACAATGCGTTTTTGCAGGGAAGAATTTGCCATTAATATTGCTCTTAACAGGAATATTTTGTTCTATGAGCTGGCTTTCTTTCCTGTATACATTGAAACTGATGAAAGATGTAACTACAGGAAATTTTACAGTAATTTAATTCATGTAATAATCTACTTCTACACTTAAGTTTTATAAAATGTTCTTATTAATATACTTCTAAAAAACTACGTATAATATCTCTTTAAATTCTACAATATATTATTGTACAATAATTGTCCAAAGATGAGATACGCATATCAATCGATAAATCTAGTTGAACCTAAGAAAATGGCATACGTGAGGATAAAATCTCATGTGTACACTGTAAAAAATCGTTGTGTTATTTCAACGACATGCTTATGTGTTAACACGATAGTGTTAAAATATAACACAAACAGGTGGTTAGAACTACTCACTCTCCATTTGGAGTTGTGTGTCAAATGCTGGTAGTTGAAATGACACACAGCCTCTGTGTTTAACTAACACAAGTGCAAAATCTTCGGTGTTGTTTTCTGCGTGATTGCCAAATGTTGGGCATCTAATTATAAAAGCTTATGTACTGAAGCTGCAGACAAATATAGTAGAAATAAATACTTAAACAAATCCAGGTATTCGCAAAATTACAACGTGCAAACCGCGCGATGTGTTCTCAATTGTTTTACACAATGTTTCTGAAGAAATATGTCAACAGCGAGGAACAACACCGTATTACTGCACTAGAGCTCACCAGTCAACATCGGGGACTGTGTTTCAAAAATGGCGGAAAACAAGTAGAAACACGATTAAGAGGCAAACATATTGCAAGGATATAGGTAAGAGTTTCTTATTCTTGAACAAGATGTTGATGAAGGTTATGTTTCGCAGTATCAAGAAATATTTCACAATAAATGTTGGGGAGGACGACAAAAATGTTATGAAGATTCTCTAAATGAAGTGTTCTGTAGTTTACTATTCTTCCTTTAAAATTAGAATCTTCGGTAAGCGTAAGCGTGCGCACTACAAGCTTTTCCAACACTTGGTTACTTCAACACCTCACACGGAGTTACTTCAACACCGAAATAGGTGTTGTAGTAACACAGAATGGAATCGAACTAATACCAAAAACTGTGTGAATCTGGTGATCTGACCCTGAATTTTAACACAGGGAGTGTTGAATTAACACCAAAACGATGTTACTTATACGGCTTTGACCTTGAATTATGACACAGATTGGTGTTGAAGTAAGAAAATGTTGAAATAACACAGAGGCTGTTATATTGATACTTGATATGGTGTAATATTAACAAGAAATAATTAACACACTACACACTGTGTTACTTCCTTCGTGTTGGTGCATCACCACCACAAGTAACACTCAACACTTTTCCCCACACTACCGCCACTTACATGGTGTCAAATCAACACTGAAAATACTAACACAGATCCGAATTTAACAGCGCTCAACACCGGTTGTGTGTTGAAAATGTAACCCCCCCCCTGTGTTAAACGCCAGCACCGCGGGATCTGTGTTGAATTAACACCATATAATGGTAGTCACGCTGGAACCACTATCCTGGAGTTGAATTAACACAACCACTTTTTACTGTGTACTTATTGAGAAACTCTGCAAAAATAAATATTTATGGTGCTAAAAAAATGTTATTAGTAGCCTATTAAAGCGAAATTGATTTAAAGAAAAGAAAAAAAAAGCCTTTCATTATGACACCAGCAAAAAGGCAGTGCACTCTTTGGTTAAAAATACAATAATTTAAAATTATCATTAACTTTAATTTAATAGAATATATAAAACATCCAGGATTGTAATTGTAATAATGTCTCCCCTTGAACTGAGATCACATGAGCGCTGATAACAACTATAGCAAATATGTAAAAGACGTGTGTGAATTGACCACCCGCCACATTGAAATTTTGACTCGGAACCGAAGCCAAATATTCAGGTCCGTATTTACATAAGTGCTATTCTGTGCTCGAGCACAGGGCGGCAGAATTTAATAGGCTGCAAAATTTTGGATTTTTTAAGATTCACAATAAAGTAATATTTAAAACTAGCAACCCGCAAGTCCCGCGCAAGCGTTAGAAAATATCTTAATGTGTTTAATTCGCTCTACTTACAGTAGTTACTAATTAGCTAGTTTATCTGATTATTTTTTAAAAAGTCATCTTTTCCCACCCTCACCCCAAGGGTTGAGGATGAACTTGAGCACAATGAAAACTAATACCGTTAAACTCAGCGACCTCGAAAACTATGTATTCAACAATAATATCTGTCGCTTTCGATTACTTTTAAAATCTCGCCCCCTCCCTGGGGAATGGAGTATGACCTTAAAATTGAATTGGATTAAAACTGTCACTATTCATCTCATCGACCCCAAAAACTATGAATTCAATTCTAATATTGGTCGTTTTCAATTATTTTACAAATGTTATTCTTATGAGGACTTTGCACCCCCATATCTCAGCTCAAGTGTGACCTAGGAACCTGGAACAGTCATTTGGATCATTTTTCTTAGAGCTCTAAAACATATTAAAATTTCATGTTTCAATCTATTATGGTTCTCGAGTTGAAAAGCGCTGCAGACAGACAGACAGACAAACAGCTTATTGTATCATTATTATGGATGATATTAAACCATTGCTGACGGTGAATAATGTAAACAGTTATTTTTCTTATCAGTTACTACCAATAACTTGGTGTCTCAGTGATGGATGTCAGCCAATCCCAGCTTCAAAATCATGCCCCCATTAGATCTCTAGTAGGCTACTCTCTCTCTAGAAATTATTAAAATGTGTTTTCTCCGGACAGTAAATTAAAACCCACATGAATAAGTTATATGCCAGTATTCAGAGAATGTGTCCTCAATGAATGAGTGGTTAAGCTCATTGCTTTGTAATCAAAGAATCTAGGGTTTGATTCACAGTGCGGACACAAGAGGTTCGGATCTTAAGTTAAGCTGTAGCTTGGAAAGTCATCATCACCCCATGGAAGGCAATGGCACTATCAATGGGCTCACCTTGCCCAATGACCTTCGGGTCAAACACATATCTTTGGACAGAATACCACATCGTAATCATCATTGAGAGAATGAGGCCATTAAAAATTACGTTATAACTTTTGTAACTTCTAATACCTAAACTGCTACTTAACAAGAGCTAGTATATTTGCAAAATCGCGGCTTGTTTCCTTGTTTCAGACATAAGTTTGTATGGGAGGGGGCGGCAAATTATGTAGAGCACAGGGGGCGCACATTATGTAAATACGAACCTGCAAACGTTCGCTTTTCGTTTTTAACTGATTGTTTTGAATAATAAATCGTTGTTTCCAAAAAGATAGAGATATATACAAAATTAAGTTAGGGGGCCAACTTTACACTGCCCCCCACTATCAAATTTCGATTCAAAACCGAAATCAATCGCACGTTTTTTTGTTTGTTATCGATTCTTTTGAAGAAAAAACCGTTTGTTTCAAAAACCTTGAAGAGATATTTATAAAATAAAGTTGGGGACAACTTTACACTGGCCCCCACTTTCAAATTTTGTTTTTAAAACCGACGCCAGTCGTTTGTTTCCCGTTTGTTATTGATTGTCTTGAAGAAAAAATAGTTTGTTTCGATAAACGTACTGAGATATTTACAAGCTGGGGTGTAGTTAATTTTTAAATTGGGGTGTAGCTAACTTTACTCTCGACTCTCACATTTCAATTTTGATTAAAAATCCAAGTCAATCGTTTGTTTTTCGTTTCTTATTGATTTTTTTTAAGAAAAAATAGTTTCCTTCAAAAATTATGAAGAGATATTTACTCTTTCACTGTCCTTCCACTAGTTTTAAATTTTGATCCAAACTCGGAGCCAATCGTTTGTTATTGATTGTTTTGAAGAAAAAATCTATTTCGAAAATCATAAAGATATATTTACAAAACAAATATGGATTATAATCAAATTTACCCTGGTCTCTCTACTTACAAATTTCGATTGAAAACTAAAATCAATCGTTTGTTTTTATTTTTTTTTTTTAAAAAAAAAGTTTATTTCGAAAGCCATAAGTAGTTTTTACTCCCCACTCACCAGAGAATAGAAATGCAACTATACACTGGCCTCAAAATCAAATTTTGATTAGAAAATGAACCTAATCGTTTGTTTTTTCTTTATTATTTATTGTTCTGAAGAAAACATCTTTATTTTTAAAAACAGAAATAGATTTATAAATTAAATTTCGAATGTGGCAAGTCACCTTGGTCTCTTTACATACAAATTTCGATTGGAAACCAAAATCAATTGTTTGATATGGATTTGTTGACTATTTTGAAGAAAGGTAGTTTGTTTCGATAAACATAGGATATAATTACGAAATAAAGCTGTTGAAGGTGTTTCTTTCTCGATCGTTGGTGATTGTTTTGAAGAAGAAATCGAAAAACAAAAACAGATATTTACAGAATACATTTGATGAACCACTTTACATTGCTTATTCTACTTCTAAATTTTGATTGAAAACTAAAGTCAAGTTTGTTTTTCGTTTATTGTCGATTAGTTTGAGAGAAATAGTTTGTTTCGAAAAATATTAAGAGCCATCTACAAAATAAAGTTGCGTGGGAGAACTTCATACTAGTCTTTTAAATTTCAAATTTAAATTAAAAAAAAAAAACTCAATCATTTGTTTTTTGCTTGTTATTGACTGTTTTGAAGAAAAATCGATAGGAATTGAAATATTTTGATAATAAAGTTGGGGTCATCTTCACGCTTGACCTGCACTACAAATGGTATCAGGACATTTGCGGTACTGTTCAAAACTTTCCCTTAGACAGTGGGACATTTGCGGTACAGACCGTGGAACGTGCGCCAAAAACATCCATTTCACCCCACGTTAGTCTAAATTAGAATGAATATAATAATAAGGGAGGTACGTAGGAGGAGATGGAACAGCCTAATATTATGTCATTCATTTTAATCGGCTGATTTTGGTAAGTTATGGATATATATGAGGAGATCACACGGACTACCTAATGGAAATTATCAAAATAATCAAAACCTCGAAGAAGAAACGAAGGGCTATTCATCAGTTTTCACTACAGACTATGGAAATTTCAAGAACGAAACTTGGGGGAAACAAATATTGTCCCTTAGATCTTCTGCTTCTTACCAAGAAGAGCTAGTAAGACGTATCAGGAACTTTTCAGTTTGGTGAAGGCTAATACTAATGACTGGAATCTGAAATTAATCGAATTTGGATTTCGAAATAACATTTCGAAGAACACTACCCCAGCAGGAAACGCATAGTAGTCTCTGTAATTTTCATTTTAATCAGTGTTCGTGGAGGAAGGTTAAGGAATTTGAACTTATAAATGACTAAATAATCAGTTCCAGAGGTGAGGTGAGGATCTGCCTCAGAACGTGTTCTGCCCTAGCATTATATGTTACTGTTCATGTGTTTATCTCTAATGTACTAATTGAATTCTATTATAAATGAAAATAATACTAATTCATTTACGTTAATTTTAATTGCAAACTTTAATTTTGTCTTTGTCTCTTATACTTATTCTGACCAAAAATTCCTAAATATACTCACAATGTACAACTGTGCACAAAATGAGTGACTTGTGATAAATCACTCTGCAGGGAAGTTGCTCTTGGAAAAATAATAATTCCGTAATACTTTCGAGTAATTAGAAATGAAATAGTTTAGCAGAATATGTTCACTGGCAAATAGTTATTGGAAACCTGTTAATGAAACCTACAAAACAAAACAAAACAATATATATGATGATGAGTTAATAATGAAAGAAAATTTTTAGTCTGCTTTAGTGTGCAAAAAAAAAAGCCCCTAGCCCCCTGAAAAAGTCATATTATTCTCCCCTAGAACAACTTACTGGCTACATCAATATTATAAAATTTGGTCTTTGTATAGCAATTGATACTGTGTGCTTATCCTCTAACTGAACAATATCCTCTCTTAACTTGGAGAATAAGAAGTTATTTCGATTGTACCGCAAATGTCGCAGTACCGCAACTGTCGATACCGCAATATATATATATATATATATATATATAGATAGATAGATAGATAGGTAGGTAGATATGCGTACGCTACTGAACTAAATAATATTAACTGAAAGTAGCACATGGTAGTGCAATACATTTTATTGCTATAAAAGTTGAAAAACGGAAAAGGCCAATAATTGTAATAATAATAATAATTACACGACACAGATTCTATAAGAAACCAGTACTGTATTTCTTACTTTCTTTTAAACTTTGAAACTAAGAAGTGAAACACTACAGCGAATACATATTAGATAATAACGCTTTTAAATTTCTTTATATATTACAAATTGAGAAGAAAGAGAGTAATACTATTTGATGCAACAAAGATTGAATAAAAATAGTGCTTCATTCTCCTTTTATATATTAAACAAGTAAGTGTCACGTGTACACCACTTGATGGTGTTTGGTTTTAATGGCGTGATATTTTTTCAATTATTATTGAAATCATAAGCGGTTAAAATTTATATCACTTCTGGTTTTACTAGAGATACTATAGTAGAGATGCAATATGTTCTTGGGATTCTTAACACGTTCAGTGTGGCAGAGTAAAACCAGTTTGGATCTTAGTGCTATACGAGTCACCGTGTGTCTCGTTGAAGGTTTGTCCGTCGATGCTAGTAATGTTAAAAATCTGTGCAAATGAAAATACCACAAACGCACAGATGTAATACAATGCATACAATGGCACCGCAAATAAATAAGATATCACACGAGCCACCGGTGACTCATAACGCAGCGAACTTGATTACAGATCCCCGGTTCTTACTATATAATACTGTTTTCATTTTATGACGATCAACGTTGGAACCGGACTTTTATCATTTTTGTTACATGTAGAGCAATATCGAAACCTTGAAGTCGTGGCGGAATTCTACGACTTTCGGTTTGAGTGGATACTTCAGGATGGAAATTATTGTATTCTCCAGACGTTTAATCGATTGCAAGAATTGCTTCTATTTATTACCGGTTTAACTCTGTAGAGATCAGCGTTAAATCCGGAAGTAGTTAGATTACAGTGGAGAGGAATATATTTTTGGAACGCTTAATTGATTACAGAAAACCGCTTCTCGATATCTAAGTATTACAGTTTTTGTCTATGGCAATCAATGTTATAACTGGAAGTGAATGATTTCTGTCACTTCCGGTTTGAACAGAGGGTTGAGAGAGAAAATGGTAATTATGTTTAGAACACTTAATCGATTTTTAAGAAACTGCTATCACGATCTGTTATCGTTTCTGCTCCATGTATATTTATTTTGAAACCAGAAGTTGTTTTGGAATTTAAACGCATTACGTCTCCATCTTTAGCTCTGCTACTACCCAAAGTGTCTGAATTCTACAACGATTCTTCCTTCTCATTTTATAATGTATAAAGCTATTATAGAGCATTGCGTAATTATTCAATCTGTATTCGTTGTAGTTTTGTATTCGTTTCAATTCTCATTTTCAAAGTTTAGGATAAAATAATGAAATACTGGTTCATTATCAAATCTGTATACTTCCCAGATATTATTATTACTGTTATTACTCTTGTCCTTTTCTCAATTTTTAAAGCAATAAAATGTATTGCATTATCATAAAATATACGCTCCTTTCAAAGAATATTATTCTGTTCAGTAGCGTACGCAAGGGGAGGGATTTCAGAGTTTGAAATCCAATTTGAGCAAGATGTTATGTAAAAGAAGTAAAAGATATATAAACACTTTAAATTATATAAACTTGGGAGTCTGAACCCCCTCCCTCTCCGTGACGAATTCCTGCTTGTGCTACTGATTTTTTTCTTTTTTTTTTCTGCTTTCTGCTTGGAATGAAATGTGGAGGTACAGGGCAAGTGTGTGAAGATTATCACCAGCTTCATTATTAAAATATGCTTAATGCTTCTCGATTTTTCTTCAAAACAATCAATAACGAAAGCAAATAAATGACCGAGTTTGGTTTTGAATCGAAATTTGAAATTTTAAAGACTAGTGTGAAGTTGGCTCACCCAACACTATGTTGTAAAGACACATAATATTTTTCCAAAGAAACTATTTTATCTTCAAACCAATCAATAAGAAAAAAAAATAATAATAATGATTGGCATGAGTTTTGAATTGAAATTTAAAAGTAGAATAAGTATGAATTTGACCATCAAATGTATCCTGTAAATATCTATTTCGTTCTCAAACAATTAAGAACTAACGAAAAATAAACCATATTCATTAACTCTATTTCGTAAATATATCCTTATGTTTATCGAAACAAGCCACTTTCCTTCAAAATGATCAAAAACGAACCGATATAAAGAAGTTGATTTTGGTTCTGAATCAAATTTTGTAAGGGAACGAACCAAGCTAAATTTGGCCTCATTCCAGCTTTATTTAAATATATCCTTATGAGTTTGCAAACAAACATTTCTTTCCTTTAAAATCGATCAATCACAAATGATTGACTTCAGGTTTGGATTTAAATTGAAAAGTAGGGGGGAGGGCAGTGAAAGTGTAAATCTGTCTTAATAATTTTCGAAATAAACTATTTCTTTCAATAGAATCAGTAACAACTGAAAAACAAACAATTGGCTTCGATTTCGAATCAAAATTTGAAAGTGAGGGTTGGTGTGAAGTTAGGCTCAGCTTTATTTTTTTAAATATCTCTCAAAGTTTTTCGAAACAAACTATTTTTTCTTCAAAATAATCAAAAACAAAAGATTGATTTTGGTTTCGAATCGAAATTTGAAAGTAAGAGGATCAGTGTGAATTCCCCCCCCCCCCCGCAACTTTGTATATATATCTCTTTATGTTTATCGAAACAAACGATTTTTTCCTGAACAGTCAACAACAAACAAAAAACAAACGATCTATTATAGTTTCAAGTTGAAATTTGAAAGACCTGGGGATTGTGGGACTTCACACACATATATGAAAGTGGTCTCTTGGCACAAGTATCAAGTATGATTAACTGGTCAGACAAGAAAAATCTGTCTACGTAATTCTCTACATCTTCTCCCTAATGCTAGTATTTTTTATTGCTTTTGTGGCAATATAATTGTATTTTTTTCATATTTAAGCGATTGAAATCTATTTTTAATTTCGTAAGAAAACATTGTGTGGCACGTTTAATTCATGTTCGACATGAGGAAAATTTATCTATTGTGTATCGTTATATTGTAGTTTATCTGCTGTGCAAGGTTGGCAGCCTTGCTCCGCATTTAGACCACAAAAACACAATGTTGCAAATTAAGTAGAACGTAATAAAACATCAATTGGGCAATAACATTATTCATGTGACGATTTAAAGGAACCGTATGGTGAATTTTCTCATGTCAATTAGGAATTCGTGTTCCTAAATTGAATGTCACCATTAACTTACACTTGGTTTCAAGTATTTGATTTAAAACACTGGTCAAATGACAATGAAGTTTTCAGGCAGGAGATTGTGACATTGAATTCTGCAAATAGACCACAAGCAGTTTTAATTATTGTGTGTGTATTATTAAGCATGTTAACGAAAGTATTGAAGTAAAAATTGCCGTGTACAATCTCACCCTAAAGATAAATATATTTCAAACCTTATTTTCCTTAAACGTTTATGGAGAATTAGATTATTCCGGGTTTTGGCGAAATCTGTTTTTTTCCTTTTTTTTTCCTTATATAGACCACTTTTCTTGGTTTATAAAAAATATATTCATATTAAATGCTCAATTAGGATGGAAAACCTATTTTAATAGCCAATAATACCACATTAAACAATTACAGATACACAAAAGTTAAAATCAGAAATTTTTAAAATCCGATTTTTTTTTTCTTTTTCAGTTTTCCTTTAATGACCGAACATCATTCTTGACTAACATGTTGACTTTTTTGTCCCAAAAATGCAAACCTTTTTTTATTTGAAAGTTGATAATATAGTTGACGAAGATTAAAATAACCATTTCAGCTCTTTAATGCCTATAGAACATCAATATTCTAAAGATAAAACACTTTTCTTTGTGATTTGCATAGTCGGCAAATAGACCACTTTGGGATATATTTTTCTCAGTTGATAATACACTTTTGCAATGAAACACTAGTCTGCTTTTACTTTTTTGGTTAATACCACGCAATTATTTATTTATCCATCCATCCATCCATCTCTCTCTCTCTCTCTCTCTCTCTCTCTATATATATATATATATATATATATATATATATATATATATAAAAAATGAACACACAATTATTTTACTTTCAAGTGAGGACAGAGAACACACATTAACTACAATGTATGAAAAGCAGATTCAAGTGATAAAAATTTATCTTTTAATTGTAGTGTGTGTCCTTAAAATTCTTCAGTAACATATCTGCATTTTTTCAGTTACAGGATAATGACAACGTCAATTGGTTTCACGACTATTTCTGGCCTTTGTTTTAACACCACGATTTCTGGCCACAGAGGGAGCCGAAATAGGTAGTAGAAGTAAAAACCTTAACAGGAAAGACAGTTTGAGCGCATGGCTAGGTTTTGATTCTGAATTAGGTACTCCATAGCAGAAATTAGTAACTACTTTCTCCTATATAGCTTCAACTTCAGCACAAAATGGGGTATACTTCACGTCATGACTTCTCACAAACGTTTGTACTCAATAGCCATCAAAGAACGCGGTACCTTAGTGGTAGAGATGCGAAGGTTTCCTGGTTCGATCCCAAGCCATGTGAATTTATCATCTCACTTAGCCTACTGTAGGTTTTCTCAATCTGGGGGGTCGCGAGAGGGTTTCATGAGGGTCGCGAAGATAAATGGAAGAGATAATTAGAATCTAATGCCTGAAAATATTTTAATTATTATTTTGAATTTTGTTCGATGGGAATATTTTTATTTTTATCTATATTGTTAAAAACAAATAAAACACAGTTCTGGCCAGAGCAGAATGAAATATATTAAAAACTATACTTACAATGTGTTACAGTTTCAAGGACCTAACGTCCTCTTCATCAGACACAAACACTGAGAAAAGACGGGTGACAGCAGATCTTATATACATGAGAAAGTGAAAGGCCACGCCCCTTCTTCTCTCTCATTGGTCGGAGGGAACCAATGAGGATAAAGTCAATTCCGCGCAAACAGAAAAATATAATGAGCCCTTTCACTTTTTTTAACAGTTTTTTAATGAGATGACATACAAAGAAAGTAAATAACAAATAGAAAATATTAAATAAGAAAAAAATAACTAAATATATATATAAATATATAAATTTAAATAAATAAATAAATATTACTAGCCTATATGCACTTTTCTTGTTCCTTTTCTATCACATCCAACAATTTCTCCCATTGCTCGTGTATATTCATACCGCTTGTCCAATTCATTAGGTTCTCCTCTTGTTCTCTCTTTATTCTTCTAGCCTCTTTCCACTTTCTAATAATCTTCCTCTTCTCTCTCTCTAAACCTCTAGCTCCCTCCCAGTCTATTTTATGTCCCGTTTCCTTCACATGTTTGTATATAGCGTTATTATCTCTTTTCAGTCTAACATCATCCTTATGTTGTTTTAATCTGTCCATAAGCCTTTTCCCCGTCTCCCCTATGTATTTCATGTCACACTCACTACACTTCACTTCATATATCACTCCTTCTTCCTGCTCCTCTATATGATTTTCCTTCCTTTTCCTTTTCTTCCTTATGCACTTCAACAAAGTTTCTCCTCCTTTTCTATAAGTCTTCACACCACCTTTTCTTAATAACTTCTTCAGCACTTCGGTCTTTCCGCCTATGCTCTGAATGCCATACCACTTCTTGTCTTCCTCTTCTTTCCTATCCATATTATCTTCTTTTCTCTTTCTCCTAAACTGCTCTATCCTATATCCAGTATTGTTCAATTGTTTGTAGAATTTTTCCAAATCTTTTTTCTTTCCCTCTTCCTCGCTGTTGATGTTTTCTATCTTCCTTTCCATGTTCCTAATGAAATTCTTCTTAGTTGCTTTGTCTACATCACTTCTCCAGTGGCAATAAATACCTGCCCAACACGGTTTCTGATACCAACTAGTAGTCACTTTCTCACCTTGCTTCTCTATCTTCATATCCATGAAATTGATAGAGTTATTTTCTTCAACTTCTAATTCTAACCTTATGCCTTTCTCTTGGTCTTCTATACTTTCAACATATTTCTCCAGTTGATTTCTATTCCCTGTCCATATGCCTAAACAATCATCAACATACCTGCAAAAGAACAGTAACTTTCCTCCTGCTTGTTCTGTCACTTTTTTCTCCCACTTGTTCATTACTATTTCCGCTAGAACTGGACTCAGTTTGGATCCAATGCTTAAACCTTCTTTTATCTTCACTAGTCTTTCTCCAATTATGCAATAGCTATTTTCCCACAAAGTCTTAAGCGCTCTTATGACTTTCTCTTTTTTCCACTGACTTATAACTTTCCCTTCCATCTCCTCTTCTATTGCCTTTATGACATAATCCCTTCTTATACTGGTGAACATGGCTTTAACATCTACACTAAACATTAACACCTTCTCCTGATTCCACTTAATCTCATCTATCCTCTTCCTCAATTCTTCCGTGTTCTTCACTCTGCATGTCTTTTGTCCTTCTCTGATTTCGCCCATTATCTCTCTTAATTTCTCCTCTAGTGGTTCAAAATAGTTACCTCTGCAGTCCAGTACTGGTCTTAGCTTCACGTCCTTCTTATGTATTTTAGGAAAACTTTTCATTACAGGAATCCTTCCTTTTTCGTTGATCATCTTTTTAATCCCCGCCTTTTTCCCTTCTTGTACTATCTTTTTCAACACTTCATCTTTCATGTCCTTGTTACCGACTTCCTCATATGTCTGATCACATAACTCCCCTAGCTTCTCCTGGTACCATCCTTTCTCCATTACTACCAACGCGCCTCCTTTGTCCGCCTGTTCCACTACGATATCCTTTCTTTTCCTTAATCTTTTCAGTCCTTCCTTCTCTTCTTTCCTTAAGTTACTCTCCTTCTTGTTCATATTCTGCCTAACAATCGACAATGCTTTTTTCCTTATTCTCTCTCTCTCGTCCTTATCCTTTATGTCTACAATGGCTTGTTCTACTGTGTACACCAATTCCTTCTTGTCCACTTCTTCCTCTTTAACCTTAAATTTATGTCCTAGACTTAAGCACTTCTCCTCTTCTTCCGATAAAACTATGTCACCTATCACTACCACTCTGTTCCTATTATCCTTTTCTTCTCTCCAACCTAACAATCTTCCTTTGTTGGCTAATCTGGTATTAACTTTTTCTTCAAAACTCCTTTCCCATTCTCTTAGATCTCTTATCACTGCTTCTCTCATAAAAATACTGACACCGTCCTTTATATGTCCCATAAGTTGGTTAGACACTTTCTCACTTGTTTTCACTTCCTTACTTCTTTTCCTTATGACGTCCCAGATTACTTCTTTTTCAATTATCTTAACTAGTTTCTTGAACCTCACTGATTCACACAATAATCCTTTCTTTCTCACTCGTAGACCTTTTGAAGAAAAAGTTAATACCAGATTAGCCAACAAAGGAAGATTGTTAGGTTGGAGAGAAGAAAAGGATAATAGGAACAGAGTGGTAGTGATAGGTGACATAGTTTTATCGGAAGAAGAGGAGAAGTGCTTAAGTCTAGGACATAAATTTAAGGTTAAAGAGGAAGAAGTGGATAAGAAGGAATTGGTGTACACAGTAGAACAAGCCATTGTAGACATAAAGGATAAGGACGAGAGAGAGAGAATAAGGAAAAAAGCATTGTCGATTGTTAGGCAGAATATGAACAAGAAGGAGAGTAACTTAAGGAAAGAAGAGAAGGAAGGACTGAAAAGATTAAGGAAAAGAAAGGATATCGTAGTGGAACAGGCGGACAAAGGAGGCGCGTTGGTAGTAATGGAGAAAGGATGGTACCAGGAGAAGCTAGGGGAGTTATGTGATCAGACATATGAGGAAGTCGGTAACAAGGACATGAAAGATGAAGTGTTGAAAAAGATAGTACAAGAAGGGAAAAAGGCGGGGATTAAAAAGATGATCAACGAAAAAGGAAGGATTCCTGTAATGAAAAGTTTTCCTAAAATACATAAGAAGGACGTGAAGCTAAGACCAGTACTGGACTGCAGAGGTAACTATTTTGAACCACTAGAGGAGAAATTAAGAGAGATAATGGACGAAATCAGAGAAGGACAAAAGACATGCAGAGTGAAGAACACGGAAGAATTGAGGAAGAGGATAGATGAGATTAAGTGGAATCAGGAGAAGGTGTTAATGTTTAGTGTAGATGTTAAAGCCATGTTCACCAGTATAAGAAGGGATTATGTCATAAAGGCAATAGAAGAGGAGATGGAAGGGAAAGTTATAAGTCAGTGGAAAAAAGAGAAAGTCATAAGAGCGCTTAAGACTTTGTGGGAAAATAGCTATTGCATAATTGGAGAAAGACTAGTGAAGATAAAAGAAGGTTTAAGCATTGGATCCAAACTGAGTCCAGTTCTAGCGGAAATAGTAATGAACAAGTGGGAGAAAAAAGTGACAGAACAAGCAGGAGGAAAGTTACTGTTCTTTTGCAGGTATGTTGATGATTGTTTAGGCATATGGACAGGGAATAGAAATCAACTGGAGAAATATGTTGAAAGTATAGAAGACCAAGAGAAAGGCATAAGGTTAGAATTAGAAGTTGAAGAAAATAACTCTATCAATTTCATGGATATGAAGATAGAGAAGCAAGGTGAGAAAGTGACTACTAGTTGGTATCAGAAACCGTGTTGGGCAGGTATTTATTGCCACTGGAGAAGTGATGTAGACAAAGCAACTAAGAAGAATTTCATTAGGAACATGGAAAGGAAGATAGAAAACATCAACAGCGAGGAAGAGGGAAAGAAAAAAGATTTGGAAAAATTCTACAAACAATTGAACAATACTGGATATAGGATAGAGCAGTTTAGGAGAAAGAGAAAAGAAGATAATATGGATAGGAAAGAAGAGGAAGACAAGAAGTGGTATGGCATTCAGAGCATAGGCGAAAAGACCGAAGTGCTGAAGAAGTTATTAAGAAAAGGTGGTGTGAAGACTTATAGAAAAGGAGGAGAAATTTTGTTGAAGTGCATAAGGAAGAAAAGGAAAAGGAAGGAAAATCATATAGAGGAGCAGGAAGAAGGAGTGATATATGAAGTGAAGTGTAGTGAGTGTGACATGAAATACATAGGGGAGACGGGGAAAAGGCTTATGGACAGATTAAAACAACATAAGGATGATGTTAGACTGAAAAGAGATAATAACGCTATATACAAACATGTGAAGGAAACGGGACATAAAATAGACTGGGAGGGAGCTAGGGGTTTAGAGAGAGAGAAGAGGAAGATTATTAGAAAGTGGAAAGAGGCTAGAAGAATAAAGAGAGAACAAGAGGAGAACCTAATGAATTGGACAAGCGGTATGAATATACACGAGCAATGGGAGAAATTGTTGGATGTGATAGAAAAGGAACAAGAAAAGTGCATATAGGCTAGTAATATTTATTTATTTATTTAAATTTATATATTTATATATATATTTAGTTATTTTTTTCTTATTTAATATTTTCTATTTGTTATTTACTTTCTTTGTATGTCATCTCATTAAAAAACTGTTAAAAAAAGTGAAAGGGCTCATTATATTTTTCTGTTTGCGCGGAATTGACTTTATCCTCATTGGTTCCCTCCGACCAATGAGAGAGAAGAAGGGGCGTGGCCTTTCACTTTCTCATGTATATAAGATCTGCTGTCACCCGTCTTTTCTCAGTGTTTGTGTCTGATGAAGAGGACGTTAGGTCCTTGAAACTGTAACACATTGTAAGTATAGTTTTTAATATATTTCATTCTGCTCTGGTCAGAACTGTGTTTTATTTGTTACTCTACTTATCCAGAGCCATGGAGTTTGTTTATTATGTTAAAAACAACAAACAATAGCTCTACTAAACATTTTCAGCAGGCGCGCAGTTGTTTAAAAATCAATTTAAATGAAAGCGGTACGATATGAAACTAATGAGAACTGCATATTGTAACGCCCCTTTCCATCCGGCCAGACCGGATACAATTCGAACCGAGAGTTTTTCAGAAATAATAATTACAATAATAAATTATTTAAAAAAAAAACTGTCAATTCGAACTAAGTAAGTCAAGCCTAATAAAAGGGTCTTGCAGGACGGATCAGATCACCTCACTTAATTCTCTAAGTCGGAGTTTTGATCCAATATTTCCTATTGATAACAGAAAATATAGAAAAAAAAAGCAAAATTAAACAAATAAATACCCAAAAATTCGAATAATCAATAACAACATTATTGAAACAACTTTGTGGCAGTGTATGTGTACTATTGCGTTAGAATAATACAGATACACATTAAGAACAATATAATAATGTGGCAACTCTGTTGATATAGAAGAGTCTAAAGACTGATTTTTAATAATTCAAATTTCTTTGGCAAATATATGCGAAGTTTTGATTTTTAACAATAAATCTCCTATTCTTTTCGTTACAGCAATTACTAGAATCCTTGACTTCCCTTTCCAAAGAATATTTCCCACTCTGCATTCGTTTTCTAGATAATCAAGAATTAATATTACGTCGAAAATCAGGTAATTCATAAATTACAAAGATTCGAGAATAAAGTCAATTCAATTAAATTCCTACAATTGTACTAATAAGATTAAATTACGTAATTTCAAAAGTCTGTACGAGATAATCTAAATCAGTTTTCTCTATACAAATTCTCTGCTATTCCTTAAATGACAAAAATGAGTAGAACCAGATCTCAATTTAATATTTTTACTAACCTAGGGTTTAACTGTTGAAGAAAAGAACATTCAAAAGGCATAACTTTACGAGTCCAAGTAACTCTGATTACCAAACATACACTTTCGTGAAAAAAATACACCTGAAAAAGATTCGCTGGAAATATTGGATACTCAAACTTTCCACGATGAAGATTCGCTTTCAATCACGGCAAAAATTCGTTCACGTAAATCCGGTTAAATTGTAATCCATGAAAATCACCATACGAACGATAATAATTCGGAGCGAAAAAAAATAGGATTCCTAACCACAACAGCGAGAGGCGATAACACAACCCCAAATGCACACAATTAAACGTGACACAATTACTTTTATCTGTAAATGAAAAATTTCAAGTCACCTCAATCAAATAACATGGGCTTTGTTACCTTTAATAATGTAGCAGTTACACATTCAACTGGGCTCCTTCGTCCGGACTTTCCTAACCATTAACAAGAGTTAATTTGGTTGCTCAATGCCAGACGGAAGTTTCCCCGTAATTTGACTCGCTTTTCACAAAAGAAACTATCCACAAGCAACCGATTTCCAAGAACAAGAGATGGAAATCTTATGCAATAAATTGGTTCTTCTAAAACCATTCAACAAGGAAAAGTGAACCCACTTTAAACTGGCAAAAAATAGAGCAAATCAATAATGAAGCTCATGGATGAAAACTTTCACTGTGGGCATTAAAACTTCACAGAACCACGTCACAAATGCAAAAATAATTCAAAAAGACATTAGCAATTGGAATATCCACGATTAGATACTCTGAATTCACTCTTCAACGGGTATAAAATAGGTCCCCCGAGAATGTTCCTTGATCCGGCTTTTTTCTCAATCTTAGAAATTGCCGTTTTTAACAAATTAACTTCACGAAATTTAAGCACAAAAACTAGGCATATCATCTCGTAATATAAGCACTTGCAAAACTGCTTTTTTGTCTTCACTGGCACTAACAACCAAACACTC
Source organism: Thermobia domestica (assembly GCF_964235325.1). NCBI lineage: Eukaryota > Metazoa > Arthropoda > Insecta > Zygentoma > Lepismatidae > Thermobia > Thermobia domestica. The sequence goes on from NC_137460.1 coordinate 169,512,144, forward strand.
GTGAACTTTCCCCTTAGAATCACTACCAACGAGGCACATTCAAACTACAACGAAGAGACAGAAAGGCAATCCGTTCGTTTCTGTCAGATCCAACAAGGCAACAGTCCGCGAGCAACGAGAAGCTCGCTGCCACGTAGCTTTCCTCGAGCGAAAAGCCACGTCCCCAATCACGCAATTCTTTTCTTGCTTCAGCAGTTTAACCCTTTGAGTAGTTCAAACATTCATTTTACAATTTCTTCTTTTTTTTTTTTTTTTTTTAAAAAAAAAATCTAGAAAGAGAAATATCAAATCGGATGAAATAGATTTACAGTTCAATTTTGAGAATAAACAGCATCAACCTGAATAATAAAAATAATAATTATTTTACATATATATTTTTCTTTCGTTTTTCTTCCAACATTCTTGAACGAATCCATTTTTCCTGGATTCCAGGATCCATAAGAACGATGGGTCGTTCCAATATGAAATACCAGAAAAATACAAATGCAACATATTACAATTCATATTAAATGCATATGTAATGAAAAACATAATGCATATTAAAATTGAAAGCATGGTGTGAGATACCTGAGCATGGTTGTGATTTCACTAGTGCGGCAGTGTCCGGTTCAATTTCCGTGACGCACATCATCAAGTCATTTAAAATACTCTATAACTTTTTTCTTTTTTGACAAATGTACAAATTTTTTAATCAAAATTTGAAATCGCTTTAGTTTTTCATCATATGACCCAAAATTAAGGGAGTTACGAAGTTTTAAAATTTTCAAACGGCCTTCACTTTGAAAAAGTATGACAGATCAGATTCGATATTTGTAATATGAATGAACAGACCAATTTACTTTTAATCCATTCTCTTTTAGGAAAGTTATTTTATCCACTGTATATGAGAAATGGATTCTACTATTATAGAAATAGACGGATATTGTGAGATCTCCGTAATAAGTACATTAAAAATTCCGTAGAAACTTTCTACAAACCAGAAATTAAAGGGGGGTCTATGACAAGAGAATGTGATAAAATGGGGGTCGTGATAGGAATTAGATTAAGAAGCACTGGCCTACTGGGTATATTCGTGGGACGTAAAACTGGAAGCTTCATTTCATTCAGTGACCAGCTAATTGAAACTAGTTTGGTACCATTACTGTATTTTCGTCTCTGTTTATCTCTTGATTTAAGTGTTAACTCATGAGTTCAAAATGCTTCAATGAATCTGTAAATTTTCAGATCGAGCACTACTAACGAAACTTTATTAATTATATCAGTTGCATACATTTCATGACTAATATAAAAAGTTTACAAGTGTTTCTATTCGTTAAAGAAGCAACAGTGAGCGCAAAAGATTATGATAAAATCATTATTGTTAAAATGTGAAAGTAGTTCGATATAGTACTCAAGAAATCCCAGAAAGCTTATGGACATGTGCGTTCAATTGATTCTTGTGCGGAATTTTGATTATTTTCAGTTTGATAAATGTTTTTTCTCAAGGGTAAATTTCCTCGTACTCCCCCGTGAATGCATTATCAATCAAATCTATGACTATCTTGCATACCAGAAATTAGCATTTTACTATCTGATCATTGTGATTTTATATCGTGGGTATATTTGTTAAGTATGGATAAAGTTCTCTTAAGATCTGTTCGTGCACTGAACATGAGGTGGTTAATTAGTACATTTACTCAGACTGGAAATAAATATTTTTACGTACTAAATACAATAAATATAACAACTGTCTTCTTGTGCTTATACGTGGACCATGCATTCAAATTTTGAAAGACCATCAAAACTTAATGAGTAGTGTCGCTTCTAGGTACTAATTGTTGTGTGGTGCTAAGAAGACTAACATTCATATATGTGGTATATGGTTTAGCAAATTCGATGCGTTGACTTCATTACTAAGTAACATTTCAGTAATGCATGTTACGTACTTCGTTGTAGATTCTTGCAATATAAGCTATATTATGATTTTGTTCTTAGATATTACAATTTATCTAAATTGATTACTCTTTAAAGAAGCCTTATATTCTCTTACTTTTTAATTTTCGTTTTATTAATAGTGTCGTACACACACGAAAAACATGCATACTTTCTTAAAGCCGTTTCCGTACTGAGCATCGAAGAGAGTATTCCCTGAACCAGCCGATGAAATGCAAATATGGCAATCAATAACAGACCGAAATTTAGTTACAAATTTCGACTAGTTAGAATCAGCACATAAGTGAAAGGAAGTGTTGTCCATAATCAGCTAAGCTCTTAAGCACAATAATAGAAAAAAAGATGCCAGGGAATGCCCATTTGATTTGATTTTGGATTTGGTGTCCCTTTTAGCAGTGAATATATATGAAACATGGACCTTCAGCTTAACGTGAAATTCGAACTACATGAGGTCCCGCTGGGAATCGAACCCGGTCTCCCATGTCAAAAGCTTGTACGCTAACCATTTAGCCACGAGGAAGCTCCAAAAGGGATGTCCATTTTTGCAGTTACTGTGTAACTGCGGGGACGTAAATATTGTCTTTTAGGAGCAAGGAAAACGGATATGTGAAAAGATAAATGTCATATGTGAAGACCAAGTTTTACTGAAAAGAAGGATGAGAAAGTGCGCGAAGCGTTTAATCGGAACCGCAAGAAATGTGCACGGAAAGCCAGTCGGAAATTGAGTATACCGAAGTCTATGAGATTCTAAGAAAACAATTAAAATTGTAGCCGTACGTAAAATTTGCATGTGATACAACAACTAAAGCCTAGTGATCTGACCAAGCGCCTGATATTCTGCTATAGCTTGTTGATTAAGATAATTTGCGAGACGGGTCATGCCACTGTACCTTTCCTTGATGCCAGATACATCTTCGTTTGAAAAGGACTGTGTTTACATCCCTCCACTTCACAATACTTCAAATCGTCTTTCATATTGTCACTCAAGAAATGCTTCAGAAGGTTTGGTAAGAGGAAGAGTACAGACTGGATATCTCTAGTTTAGCATATGGGGTGTAAATTCTTTGAGTTCTTTTGTAACTTCACGAGCTTATACTACAAACGTCATTGTTTCAAGTGGGATGTATGCTTTTTCTTTAGAGTTGGTGAATATGTAAATGTACGACTAATTATTTGTGCACACCCTGTGTTGCGAGTCCAGAAATTAAGTTAAAGGTTGCAGTTTGTTACACATGGTGCTGGTACAGTAGAGACTACTAACAAAACAGTGACTCATAATTGATGAATATTGCATAGTCTCTGAATCAAACAGCTTTGCTATATATTTGACGAGATTGTTATTTTTCTCAACCAGTCCTTTCTCAGCAATTTTGAAAATATATATTTGTGTATATTTGCAACTTAAAACGAAATCCTGTTTTCACGTGTTAACGTTGCACTTAATAATGCTATTACAACGTTATCATTTGAAATGGTAATGAAGAGAAAAGCGTTTTTCTATTTGTTTCATGTCCGGTTTTGATGTCAGTACAATCCACATCAAATAATCGTGAACACTCACTTATCTTTATCAATGTCTGTACTCTTAGCCGAAAGCGGAATTAAAAATGAAATAAATGCGATTGGTTTTCAGAATAGACTTTTTGAAGAGAGGTAGGTGGCAGCTGTTATCGAAACAAGAGTGTACAATAACGCGTAACGAATGTATTTAACACGCATCACAGTAAATTAGCAAGTCCTGTTCTTAACACAGTAATTTCGATTTCATATATGCGAGTAACATTATTATAACTTACCAATAACAAATGTAATTAGCGCACATTGCGTCAAGTTTATTTCAATACATTCTATTACGATACTATTGAATAACACGAAAGAAAATTTACCTAGTCAAAGATTCCTTCTCAAATACTTATACGGTAGATTAACAGTCTCAAATTCCTACGTTTTTAATTTCTGTGATAAGTTCAGTTTGAAAACGGGTTCGTACACCAAAATGGTTTCTGTGACATATTCATCTTCTGGCTACTTGAATTTAATAAATAGAAGGTTTACCTGAATGTCAACGAATACTCAATAGTCCCAATCATAACTAGGTTTTTCCCAAAACTATTTCTTTTCACTTTTAAATTGAAAATTCTTTATTATTTTGGTAATTAGGGGCTTCGGGATCGTAAAGTGTACTTCACCTCATCGCTCTTTTCTTTGTATATCTTAGTGCACCCTCGTGCCCTCTCGGGAGGCTAGTAACATTCGTACTAATAAACATAAATTTAGTATTTCAGTTCTTTATTATTTTAGTACCTAAATTCCTTCATCATTAAGATAAAGATGTTTTTGCTCACATTAATTACGAGGGGGAGTCAAATGAAAACCATAATTATTTTTTTAAATATAATGTATTGGTTACACAGAGTACAGAAGTAAATCACTTTTCAACATAGTCCCCTCCTCGTTCAATGCAAGTCCGCCAGCGCTTCGGAAGAGTCTGAATACCTGCAGAAAAAAAAGTCTTTTGGGCAACGGCGCAACCACTCGTGCACCGCGTTGCGTACCTCTTCATCGGAGTGGAACTTCCTGCCGCCCATTGCTTCTTTGAGCGGACCAAACAGATGGAAATCGCTCGGTGCGAGGTCTGGCGAGTAAGGGGGATGTGGGAGGCATTCAAATTTCAGGTCTGTGATAGTCGCAACCGTTGCACGCGCCGTATGGGGCCGTGCATTGTCGTGTTGCAGCAGCACACCGGCTGACAGCAATCCATGTCGTTTCGTTTTGATGGCAGGCCGGAGATGATTTTTTAGGAGGTCCGAGTACGTAGCACTCGTCACAGAGGTTCCTCGTGGCGTGTAGTGTTCCAAGATGATGCCCTTTTCGTCCCAAAAGAGGGTCAGCATAACCTTCCCTGCAGACGGCTGTGTCCGAAACTTTTTGGGTTTCGGTGATGAGGAGTGGCGCCACTCCTTGCTCGCTCGCTTTGTTTCAGGCTGATGGTAATGCACCGATGTTTCGTCATCAGTGACGATTCGTGACAGGAAGGCATTACCGTCACGTTCAGCACGCCACAAAAGGTCTTCGCACGTTGCTCCTCGCTGGTGCATGTGGCTAGTGGGGCTGCCATTTTGGAACTGTTGTTGCGCCGGTGTTTATGCATCTGCCGGCTGCTGCCAGCTAGGAGACATCCGGCATACTATCGTAAACAGGCATGCCAACTTACAGCTCACTGGCGCCATATGCGGATTTTTATTTCTACTTTTATGGTTTTCAGTTGATTTACCCTCGTAATTACACTGCTGTATTTTGGAACAAACTTATTTATTTCTCTCATTCACGTAGTTTAAAATGGCGTTCTTGCCGGTTCTGTCGACCACAGGTGAGTTAACATGTTCACGTGTTAAACCCTATCGTAATGTTTATAATTCAATTTAATTGTTAAAATAGTATATATAGAATGTGTGTATGTATGTATGTTAAACAATGTCACATTAAACAATTAACAAATATAAGCACTATTTAAATTTTATTACAAATTTCCCTAGGTTAAGTTAGTTTCACTGTGTATATTATATTTATATTACATTTTATGTTTATTACATTGTTGCCTGACAATTAACGCATATATATATATATATATATATATATATATATATATATATATTTACATGGTAATACTTACTTTAGAGCAAATGAAATTTAATAAATAAGAAAGAAGAAGAAGCTTTAAAAGAAATAATCATGAGATATGTACAGTGTTCGAAACATTAAACAAGTCTTGTATAATTTCTTTAAGTACAACAATACCTAGTTGTATGTTACATTAATGCCAAAAATATATTAGCATCGTTGGTTCTCGTAAACCAAGAATGTTCAAATTCGACTCTCCTTTCATGAACTCCATCTTGGACTTATTAAATTGTTAAAATACCTTATTCGGCGCTGGGCATTAGTAGGCTTCCGCTTTTATTCGAGATAATGCACTGTATCCCATTTTTATTTCACTACCATTCATAATTACTAATATTTATGCCAAAATATATTAGCAGTTTGCATGCCTATGATACATCATTTATCATGATCGCCTGCCTCCTTCTATGAGTTTTAAACAAATTCTTCAAATGATATATATATTGTCGTATGTATCATAAGTAAAATTATTATAAAACTCAAATAACATAAACTAAATTGCCAGTAAGTACACTTTTATACCGGTAACCTACCTCGCTATATAGTGCAAAAGGTAAACAAAACTAACATCAACAATACATGTACATACGAACAACCATCTACTTCAATGACACAACTTGATGAAAAGCAGGTCATAACATTTTCCACAAAACTAACATAAACAATGCACACACACACACACACACACACACACATATATATATATATATATATATATATATATATATATGAACACTTATTTACTTTAATAGTACAGCTTGATGAAAAGCGAGCCGTAACAAGTATGTGTGTTTTGTATGAACTCTTTTGTATTTTTTGTTTGTCCTTCAAATGCGTCATGATATTCAATAATTCAATAATTTACACTTATGATTTTCTTCCGGGATGAGATAAATTTCCACCGTTGGTAAAAATTTCGACGTAGTTTATCTAAAGCCATGTTTCCAAAACAGAAATGAGTTAATCATGGATACTATTATGTCTATTTCTGTTATGTCTTTCACATATAATATGATATATATATAGTCTTCTTTGAAAGAGTAGATCTTACATAATTGAAAAAAGAGAAAAAAGATACCTGAATATTCCGTTTAAACAAGTTTTCCGCGTGTGTGAATTGTGGAGTAGGTGGTGCTATGGAATGACGTGGTATTCTTCTTTTGATATGTGAGGTCCCGAATTTAGGACTGAGCATCTATTAACTGCACTATGTTTGTCATTGTTGGTTGCACAGAATCTTGGCTTTTAATTTACAAATCCTACGTATAGTAGTGGTTATATGCTTACTTCTGTCTTCCGTTCATGATGTACATTCTGAGTACAAGTATTATTTGAACCCTTTAGAGACTGGCATTGCATAGAAACACACAGGCTATAGTTTCGTTGAGGATAGTTGTGGTATATATAAACACATATGAATGCAGAGTGGAAACTTCAGTTCCATTTGCCAATTAATCATGCAATACACAATCATAGGCTTGGGTGGCTTATACGGAGTTCATTTTATTTATTGTCGCTGGAGAAACACTGATAGCCATCCCTAAAGGATTAAATATGGTAAAATAAATACTTGACTACTTTGCTTTATGTTGATCGTTGATTTGGAGTTTCACGTACTGGTTAGCACTAAGCCAATATGAGACGTTGACGTCCAGTTTAACGTGGGACTCCAACCATGAACTACCATTGGGAATGGACTGTAAATCTCTCGCTCTGAATGTGCATATGCTAACCACGTAGTTACCAGGGAGCTCTATTTCTTTTCTTCAGATTCCATTTATTCTGTTTAGTGTGAGAACTAGAAAGCTTTTTTTATATTTTTAAATTATGTAATTCTACTTCTTACTATTAAAGGCAGAAAGACGTTATTGCTTCTTCAGCAATAGTTTGAAAGTTACTTGCAAATCCTATTTCCTGTGTAAGTCACCATCAACTATTGAACTTATATTTTGCTGTTGCATTAAATTTAATAGTAGCGTGCTCAAGTTGTTATATTTATTTATTTATTTTTCAGCAAATTGGAAGACCTAGTTATGGAGAAAGGTGGTTATCCTGTCAGAAATGTAATAATCACCACATGGCGATCTGGTTCTACTTTTCTTGGTGATGTATTGAATAGTCATCCAGGGAATTACTACCATTATGAGCCTTTGTTGAATTTCAATATTATTCAAGTAAGGGGAGAACCATTAGCTACACCAGCAATAAAAGCCCTGCGTCAGCTTTTAATGTGCAACTACACTGGTCTTGGTAAGAATGTTGTAAATATTGAATATAAAGTATGTAAAACTTTGTCTCAGATAACCTCTTGGTCGTTACTCAAATCCTTTTTTCATTGTTTTTGTTAGCCAATGTACTGAAGTCTTCGGAAGTGGCATGATTACTTGTAATAATTGTAATGTGTGGGTAAATAAGATAAAAATAAAACAATATTAAAAGGAGAAAAAACAAAATGAACAAAGAAACAAAGATTTTACATTTACATATATTGTGATCAACTGAAAGCCGTTTGTAGACAATATTTGCGAAAGTACTTACGGTGTTGAATTATTCTTTATATACAATATAAAGGCGTCCATGCTGAGTGTGCCATAGCATTTGTGCTTCAGAAGAATTCATGATATGCGTTCAAACATTTGCCCAATTTTGTAAGTAATCTCCGAATGCCTTCCATGAAAAATTTGGAAGGTTGCCATTCGAGTCATTGATAGACGGGTTTTAATTTGTAATCTGAGTACAATTTCAGACCTTTGAAAACCTTCTTTAGGGAATCAAAACGAGCAACGTTGGCACAGTAGTGGAGTGCGTACCTCTGGTACGTGGAGTCCCTGGTTCGGTTTCCGGCTAAATTTGTGGTAGACAACATTGTATCCGTGGGTTTTCGCGGGATACTCCCGTTTCCTCTCATAGTTTCATCCTACCAATTCTTCTATCATCGTTCACTTTCCTTAATCATCCGTTTCCCTTAACCTAAAGGGTATAATCGTGGGAAGCTAACGTGAAATATTTCATTTTGTTTAGGGAACCAAAGATGTAAGAGATACAAGGCGAAAGGTCAGTGCGTTAAGAGGGTGACGCAAGATTTTCGTGTTGAATCTTCGTCACAAGGCCTGAACGTTGCATGCAGCATGGAGATGGGATTATCATTAACCAGAAATTAACAAGTGAGGTCTGTGTTTTTAATTTATGTGTCAGTCGCACAGTAGAGTCCGGCATTATTATTATTTCTGGTTCCTTGAAGTCAAACCTGATTGGTGCATGATAATCAGAGAAGACAGAACCATGACTTTTTTTGCAGACGTCTGTAATTCTTGCGTCATCGAGATTAGTGTTTCCATTCCGTACTGAAAATTTTGAACTTGGTCCAAATGCTGGAACTAAATTCATCTGCAACAACAATATACGAGAAGAAGTCACCCCTCTCTTTCTTTTGTTCCGCCGCCAACACCCTAGAAATCAACTGCGCTTACATTTCGTAATACTCCTAATGTTTCACAATCTTCTGTTCGGGTATGGATTGAATCCTTAGGCGTCGGCTGTAGATTGAATCTTGATTTTCACTGAAAGGGTTGTGGATACGGAACGCTGCATGATCTTCTCGGAACGAAGAAATACACGAAACCGTTATTTCTGCTGTAGATGAACAGGGATATATGCCACTACAACTACATATTCCTTCAATTTATCATATTGTAGTTCTGATCTATTCCTGAAAGTTGTTCTATTTCAAAGATTTATTATGATGCTAATTCCTTTTTAAAGGTTTATATTCTCTTGCTTTATGAAATTAACCAGTCAATTATGAATGACTTGAGGGCGAAAATTTTGATGTTGAGTCGTCTATTTAGAATTTATTTTGTGTATAAGAATCAGTAATTTCGCATGCTAATTTCGTAACTTCTACAAAGAACGTTTTAAATTCCCGACGATTTGTCTAAGATTATCATCTTTTAAAAGTATTTCTATGGACTTCACGCGCAAAACTTCCTCCCACTTTGTTCATTCCACCATTCAATTCAATTCTCATCTTCACCGTCTCCTTTAGCCTAGCCGGCATAAGCGTGGAACGTAAAACTAAAAAATGCCAATGTCATGCCCTCGATAAGAATAGTGGACTTTGAACCACGTACCAAGCTGGTAATCCGCTTTCTCAACTACTGATTGTGTTCGATGTGATGACCACGTTCCTGAATGATCGCCCGGCAGTGTAGGTTCCACTATAAAAAATATTGCGTAGAATCGGGAGGAGAGTGTCTTGTCGTACCTCTTTGCAACTTTTCCAAGACCCTGCACGGTACAGGGACGGCATCGAGCAAGTGCCTGTTTGATGAACCAAACTCGCAGTAATCCATTGGTGATTTGTCTGGGTCTTTCACGGGGATGAACATGAAGGGGATTTTCGGATCTTCGTCTTTGCCTTTTTGCATAGAACGCCTGGGATTATCAACCTCTGTGACTGGAAGCATTGTTCATATGGATTCACGAAATTCTCCTGGAAGTAAGCTCCATTGGTTTCGGTGTTGGAAGGTACCTCAATGAGTAGTACCGTTGCCCAACTGCACTGTTCGCCAGCATCAGAAATCCGTTGGAAGTCTGTCAATCGCACTGTAGCACAATGTCAGAAATTATCTATTTGACTATAGAAAATGGATTTAACTGTGCTGGTCTCTTCTAGGTAGAGCTATTCCTAATCTAGAATAGACATCCATTTTCACTTGTCCCCTGCGAGGGATGTTCCATACAGTTCTCTGTTGTTTGTAAGCCTCGCCTGTGAGACGGCGTCTGCGTTTTGACATGCATGCCATGCGAGGTTCTTCCGGAACCGTGCCTTTTCAGATACCATGTGGTATGTTCAAACTTCTCTGCGTCGAGGATTTGTCCTGCTTCACTGCTTTCCTACTGGCGTGCATTATAGTTGGGGTTCCATCGGTATGGGGGCATGTTCTCTTCAATCTCCAGCCGACCGTGTACCACAGGGGCTTGTTAGGGACATCGTTGAATGATGAGACTCACACAACCTGTGCTCACTATTTTAATCTTTTTGCCATGTTTCACTGTTGCTGAGTGGCTATGATGAGTGATATTAAGTCCACTGATGAAGTCCTTTCAAAAATCTCCCTCGTTTAGCTACACCTAATGCTGATACCACATCAGACCCTAGTATAGCCAGCAATATGTCGGAACATAATAGTTGTTAAATACATCGTTTGGAAGAACCAGTGAAAGTTGACTTGTTTTTATCGTGGGCAGCCTTCTGTACTATTTATATATATATTTTTCCTTTTTCAAATAATTACGTAATTTCGAAAACAGTAGTTCACTGTATGCAGTATCCGTTTTCTTTCGTTTTATTTTAGAATGTGTGTTGATCATGTTTGTATAGACCTGGGAAGAGTCGGAAGTGGCCTAATACGCTTTGTCATCACCAATGAACTACTGGAAGGGCTTGTGTAATATATGAGATGTTTGTCTTTATTTTTGGAGGAATTTAATTTGAATTTTTTGAAATCTCATTCTTTGTGGCTGGTAAGCTATTTGTGATCTTTGGAAAGAGAAATAAGGATGATTATGATATTATATTATATTATTCCTCACTTTGCACATTATTCTGGTATCCATCCAAATTTGGAGGCTTCTTCCATAACTGCTTTTATTTCACTATTTTTTCTTCCTGGATCTTTTCTCATCATATTTCTCTTCCCATATTACTTTGTACTTCATCCTGCCATCTGTTTCTTTGTTGCCTTTGGTCGTTTTCTGTAATTTTAATATGTAAAACACTTTTAAGTACGTCTTCCCCATTATTTCTAGATGTCCATAAATCATAGTTTATTTTTTCTTTTTCTTTTTACTTCTTGGGTATAGTATTGGTGAAGTTTACTCCTTATTCTTTCGTTTCATATTTGAACTTTTGCTATATTTCGGTGAAGGCTTCGTAGGAATATTATTTCCATTGCTTGGGTCCGAACACATCTCTTTCCTCCTTTTTCTGTTTTCTGTAGCGTGATTATTACAAAATATACATAGAAACATGTAACTTTGTCAGTACTTTTTAATCCGTTGTGTCGTGTTTCACCTGTGGTTGTTTACGAGTAGCTTATTATCGTATGTGACCAGCTATTACAGTAAAACCTGTAAACTTAGCCACCTCTCTAAGTTGGCCACCTGCTTATCTTGGCCTTGTTCGTCTTGAACCTGCATTTTCCCATAAGACATATGTTACTTATTACTCTAAGTTGGCCACCTGTCAATCTTGAAAGTTGGCCGCATTGAAGCAATGTTTACCCTATGACGATAATGATAAATTTACCTGCGTATCTTTGCCACGCAAAATACCGTTTTGTTATTTTTCTTAACTCTTTCGTATTCCGAGGCAGATGTTCTGTATTTATGTCTGAGGACAAAGAAGCAAGGATTTCCACGATTTGTTCTTGGAGGTCAATGGCCAGAACGCTACCCTGATAAAGGGGTGGTGAAGGAAGATCTAATAAGAATAATCACGTACAGGAATTCAGGAAATTACTGTTCGTATTTGTTTACCCTATCTCTTTTGGTAAAACCTTTAGCTATAACGGCTCCTTTCATCAGTGGGGAGCTTTAGTAATTCAAGGTGAAAGCTAACCATCTTAATTGTCAACTATTGGCACCTGACGGCTTGTCGAAAGGTAGCGGAGGTTTTAAGATATGATGAATTCCCTTAAGATTTTCTCAAAACATCTTTTGCTCTGAAGGAAACATTTGTAGCTCATTAACAAGCGGTAGAGGATACTATGCAAGAACTACAAAATTAGAATGCGCATATGTGCCAAAAAAAAAAAAAATAAAAAAAATAAAAGAAATATGTCTAGAATAAACCACCATAAGATATGTATTTTTCTATTACCGTATATTTTTATGATTACTCTCAGTGGAGTATTTAAGGGGGCTTCCGGGCTTAAGCCCCCCCGAAGTATTATTTAAAGTAAATCAAATATCTTACAGAATTTTCACATTTCCAGGAATAAAGGTAGCAATGCCACCGGAAACAAAATAATAAATACGCCACTGAGATATATAATATTAAAGGAGCTGTCGTGCCATTGTTTATTAAAATTTTAAGATCAAGTAATCCTAGAAATCCTATTCTAAAAATACACTAATTACACCTATTTTCTGTAAGTTGGCCACTTTTCAATGGAACCGATGGTGGCTAACATAGACAGGTTTCACTGTATCACATCGGTACCTAGAAAGTCATGCCGTATTCAGTGGTTTTTCTCGTAGTTTAATTCTTTGCCTGGTTTATTTTTATGCCTCCAAAGGTTTGAATGTTCTCTGTTATCGTGGCTTTTGCTGTCTGTAAGTCCTCGTGATGACAGGTGGGTAACTTCTATAATCGAGGCTAGAAGAACAGTATTTTCTGTAGGTCTGGCCTAGCAACAAGACCAGATATAGGATGATTTTACGTGAAAATAGACCAGAGTTGGCGGTACAAAGGTAATCGGTTTTTGTCCTTTTCTATAATGAACAGAGACCGGATGTTAAGGTGCTATGAACACATATATAGGTAGTCAAAGAGTAACTTATTAAAAAAAGAATACACACTAAAATTAATTCGAAATAATGGGAATAATATGCAATGATATACACAAATTGAAATTAAGCTATACGTAGTTTTCGAATACTCTATGATGAGTGTTCCGAAAGTTCGAGGACTGGCTTCACCCTGCCGATTCTGTGCAAGCAGGTCTTTGCTTGTTACATGTGATAAAGATAGCCTGTGACATGCTGTGTTAACGTAAATAAAGCGAACGTGCAATTGTTTGTTTCCTCGGTATGAAAGTCAAATTGCAGTGTGTATTACAATGGTGGGTGAGAATTATATAACTAGATAATGATCAAACCAAGGCTCGCTATTGAATTTTGTGTAAAGTTACGCATGAGACGTTGAAGATGATCAAAGAAAGAACAAATAAACACAATGAAGTATGAGAGTACGATGAAGTAATGGGTAGATGGGCCGTATGAAAGTGGTGGAAGTGTTTTAAGGATGACAAACTCAATGTGCAGGATAAGATGAGAAGTGAGTGCACTTAACATCAATAAACGATTAAAACAGGCACCATTAAGAAAGCACAAACACTGTTGGAAGAAGATAGGTGTTTATCGATTAGTGAATTGGAATTTCATAGTGAACACACAAAATTTGGATTTTTTTGGTCAACCCCTTCCTTTGCCTCACGGGACTTGCATAGCCGCAGCTATAAAAATATTCAACGCGTACGACACTACGAAGAAAATTGTACTGCACAGCTGTTTTTGTTTTAATTTTGGATTGACCGGATTGCGGAAAAGTTGCTTCGTGTTAATAGTAGTCTCCACAGAAAATTTAATACCCTTCCTTTGCCTCATGTGACTTGAATATTTTATAGCTGCAGCTATGCAACCCGCACGACACTACGGAGAAAATTGTGGTGCACAGCTATAACCTTTAGTTCTTTTTCACAATGAAGCATTCTGAGGCTGAATATAAAACGCAAGATAAAAGTGAGATGCGATATTGTTCCTATGTGGTTAAAAATTATATTCAAGTAGATGAAAAATTGTATTTTTATGTTTCAATTTATGTTCTTCATGTATAGCGTGAAAAATATGTTTTCAATCTTACATTGCAGATTTTTTCATGTATATCGTGAACAATTTCTTTTAGACCTGTTTATATTATAAAGAAAATCTTAAACAAGTAATCTGATATTAAGTAATTTAGAAATCGGCTGTGCTATAATAGAAAACTATATTACCTACAATGTTGTACACGACTATAATAATACGTAAAGCACTGTTTTATAATAAGTCGGAAAGATTTTAATTTTATACACAGTCCAGCAGCCTGTTTCTGCGCTGGCCTGACCTGACAAAAATGATGAGCAATACCTTTTGGACATTTGTCGAGCTGTTTCCGAAGGTTTGTGTCCGCCAGACTTCTGAAGGAAAAGCCTGGACCAATTGTCATGTTCCGATGGTTGATGACAGATTCTTGCGTTCTCCGATTATATATATATTTGCACCGAAGATCAAGAAGCATTTCGTTGGCTTGCACAGTATGTCAGCAAAGTCAGCACAGTATGACATAATCTTTCAGTTTTATTGAATATAGGAGGACATATTTAAAGCAGAAGCGCATGTGACCTGGTATATTTTCGCATTTTCTGCACCTTTCCCATTGTCTTTAATTTGCCCAAGCCTTACTAGCCGCAAAAACACACACATTTCTCGCGACAACATTCTTTCCATGTAAGAGGGCGAAGCTGGAACTAGATAAAGTTAATTTTTAAATTTGGCGAAGCGAGAGAAACCTTTGCTCAAATATCCCAGTAAAGTTCTAATTTTGAAGAACGTGGCAAGAATAGACATTATTCGTCCTTTAAGTAATACAGAGAATATAGTGTAATAGGAAAAGTAAATTTTTGAAAGAGAAGTGTAGACCGTTCAATTTAATTTTAACGAGTCCATTTTTTATCGTACCCCGCAACATTAGAATAGTCGTTTTGTCTAACATCCGGTTTCTAGGAATAACATTTGAAGTTGTTGAAGTCATTTGTATAATGCGTTTTCCTAGTAGTACTTTAAATGTCAATGTCAAATAAGAAATAACTTAATACTTTTGCGTTGTTTATGTTTGCAGAAATGTTAGCCTTTCTAAATTTTTTTCCAATTAACGTTGGATATGCAGTTTGTTTTGAAGGGAAGAAGACATATTTTATCATTGTACTTTGAAAAACCATATGAAATATACCTTTCTTTTCGATAAATGAACAGATAAAGAAAATTCGTTTTGTTACTGATTTTAATTTATTTTCTCAATTTTGTTTTAATATATTCCTGAGACAACAGCTCAGTTGGAAATCATCTTTATATAAGAGAGGAGTGTGATCCACGTACGATTGTAATTCGTGTTTCTTTGTATATCTGAATTGCATTTATTTTATTCCCTTATTTCCATTTCATTTTATTTTCTATTATTTATTTATTTTGCTTTAATGGTTTATTGCATCAGATAGGAAAACATTACATATAGCCAAATTATCGGTAATATTTGGGTCTTTGTTCTATCTTCAAATTTGAAACCTTATTAACTGCTAACAGTCGATTCATTAATTCAGCCTGAGTCAATGACTACATGTTCAAGCTATACAATCATGTTAGATTGATGTTATTGATGTTTTGCCTTTGGACAGCAGTTTGAAGTTCAGGTTGCTAAACGAAAGCTTTTTGACAGATTACATATTGCGGATGATCCCTACTGGAAATTACTTGTGTCAACGTAAGATTTTATTGGATTGGTGCGATTTTAATGTGCGCGAATGTGTGCCAGTTTCGAAGGAAATGAACAAGGAAACTATAATACCTGATTAGTCAAAGTAGCCTGGTAGAACTAGACATTTGCAATTTTGCTCAAACAACAATTGGATTCCATGACGAAATGAGTGTAGACTCCGATGTGAAGATGTCCTCAATCCCACCTAGCAGTACTCGCTCGTTAGTGAAGTTCTTCCCTGGCAAGAAGTAGAATCAATTTTGTATGACCAGGGTTTTATCCCAACTCTTATGTGAATTCATGCACTAAAGTCCATTCTAAACAAGAAGCAAATTGACAGCTCAAAAACACGTGCAAGTTTGTTTTGAAGAAAGGAGTCTACGTCACACAGTTATTGCGGTCACTCAGCGAGGGTCGAATCATAAACGCCCTTTTACCAACAGTGGGTGGAGGGTTTCCTTGGCAACAGACCTTAACATTCCAATGTTGCCGCTAGTAAACACGTGTTTTCAGAAAGAAAGAAGATATTTTTAGTGTTTCTTTTCCTTGTGTGTGGGAGTGATTTCTAGATTATTCTTGTGCATTCGAGTTTTATCTTTGTGTACAATTCTGTAAATATATTTGTATATGTGAGATATTTTGTTGTATATATCGTGTGGTGTTGTGTGTTTGTGTATATATATTTATATTTGTGTATATAACGAATATATAGGCTATTTTAAATAATGTCCAGTGAAATGGAGGACATTCTCCCTGCAAAACGGCCGAGAACACATTCTTCTGAAAGAAAGAACGTTTTAGGGAAAGGTATTCCTATTAAAGGACAATCAAGGGAAATTATTTGCTCGGTTCGGGACTATTTCGAACAGGAAGGGGACAATGGAGGACCGATTATCCCTGTAAATAAGCTGCTTGACAGGACTGCCGCTGCTGTAAAAGTAAATAAATGTACTATCGTGAAAATTGGCAAGGAGAAGTTCGAAAATGAAGAAAATCAATCCGGGTCTTCAAAATTAGAAACTCCAGGCAAGAAGAGAAAAGTAAGTAAACGTGTGACGAATTTGGATACTTTCCAAAAAGACGCTATACGGCGACATATTTATTCTTATTATCAAAAGAAGGAGCACCCCACTCTCCTGAAATTACACGCGTCACTCCAAGAAGCCGAACTTTTTCAAGGAAGCAAAACATCCTTGTATAGTATTATTAAAAAGTTGGGGTTTTCGTATAAGAAAATAAATGGAAGGAGACTTTTAATGGAGAAGCCGGACGTTTCTCCGTGGCGATGTAGATTTCTTCGGGAAATATTAAAACATAATTTTGATAATATAGTGTGGCTTGATGAAACCTGGGTGAACGTGAACCACAGCGTTAGTAAAGGATGGACCGACGACACGCTTCAGGGCACAATGGGATTGCCGTTAGGTAGAGGGGGAAGGATTATACTTCTTCATGCCGGTACGTCTTCTGGGTTCCTCCCAAACTGTTCCCTTCTCTTCACATCGAAGAAAACAGGAGATTATCATGAGGAAATGAACCAAACGAAATTTCTTCAGTGGTTTCAGGAATCTCTTCTCCCCGAACTGCACACGCCATCCATTATTGTTATGGATAACGCAAAATACCATTCAGTTATTGCTGACAAAGCTCCTACTATGGCCACTAGAAAAGAGGACATTGTTCGTTGGTTAATTCAACGCAACGTGGAGGTTCGAGATGATTTGAGAAAAGCAGAATTAATGCAACTGGTGCAAAGATACAAACCCCAATTCCCCACATACGTCATTGAAAAAAATCGCTACTCAACATGGACATAAAGTAGTGAGACTTCCCCCTTACCATTGTCATTTCAATGCCATAGAACTTATTTGGGCACAAATTAAAGGGTACGTTGGCCGTAAAAATAAAAGTTTCACCATGTCGTCTGTTGTAAAATTAACAGAAGAAGCCATAGCCTCAATTACGCCAGAAAACTGGAGAGATGCAGTTAACCATACGTATAAAGTTATTGAAGATGCATGGAAAAATGAAGGTGTGCTTGAAGAAAGTGCAGAACAATTAATAATAAGTGTTGGTGGTTCCAGTGATTCATCTGGTGAAGAGGAGCTTAGTAGCAATGACATCAGTAGTAATGATGATGATGACTTGAGTGGAGTCTATCCACTGGAATAAATTACATTTCAGGTATGTCTGATTCTAAATTATGCTTGCATTTACCTTTCTAGGCCTATACTGAAATAAAATGAAAATAGTAGTTCTTTCAGAAAATGTGTTCCGGGGGGAGGACACATGTAGTATTCTGGGGGGCACTGCTGGTACTATTTTATTTATTATTATATGATAAGACGTATTATTTTGATCTCGTCCGGGGGCACTCTCAGAGCTCCGGGGGGCAGTGCCACCCCAAAACATGTCTGGAAGAAACCCTGAATGACAAAAGCAAACTTTTTTTTTTTTTTTGGACAGCACAATATATATAATATGTTCCAGTGACAAAAAATTGAAAAAGCAAAATCGTCGCGGGAACCAAAAATTGTTTACTGATCTCATTGCAGAAATACTTGTTTCTTACGTTTAGTCAGTATAGTACCGTAGAACGGGGTGAAACAGATCACTAGCACACACCTACATTGAAAGAGTGCTGTCACCTATCGTTTCAAATTGAGTGTAGGAAATATATCATGAAAAGAAGGGTGATTAGACACGAGATCTGTGAGCATAGAAAGTTAGAGTATGATGCATGCAGATTGTGTGTATAGTGCAAATTTGCTTAATGGTAAAAACGTAATTATTGCAGAACCCTGTTTCCGTTATATTGGTGTGACTACAGTACGCAGTTATAGCTTTTAGCATCTGCTAGAGAAACAACATAGAAAACTAAAACACTAAAGATCATTTATTTGTAAATATTTGTTGACAAATTTCTAACAAATGCATATTTCTACCAGCCCCAAATTTCAGATGAATCCGGACATTCAGAAGTGTTTTGTAAGTTCTTTTTATCCTCATGATTTGTTTATATTTTTCATTTATTTTTTCCTTATAAGCATTTAAAAGATGTTCTACTGTTTAAAAAAAAAAAAAAACACATTTAAAAAGAATACTTTCTTTACAATCACAAACAAGATTTCATTTCTCTCTCTCTCTCTCTCTCTGTCACATAAACACACACACACAGCCCTCCCCCTTCCCAACATGCAGAAACTGGGACGACAAACATATCTTTTCATCCATCCAAACAAATCAATATTTAGAGATTTCCTTTTTCGTTGACTCACAAGACAGTTCTAGCCCGAGAACTAACCGGGATGCGCACGAAGTGGCAACAGCGTACCACGTGCTTCTCCAAACGTCAATTTGCTTCTAGTTTAGAATGGACTATAGTTAAATTAAATGTTTGGATATACTTATAAATTATGCATTAGCTACCAAAGCAAAACAACTTGTGTATTTTATGTTGTTCTGAGACCAAAAGTAAAGCATTATTTTGCAGATTTATTTTCCTCTCCCAGCAACTTTGAGAAAAGAAACACAGAAAGAAATTCTAAATAATTTGAAGTCATTATTTTAATATTACTGTACGCAACAAATATTGTCATTTGTTGTTACCATTATTACACACACACACACACACACACACACACATATATATATATATATATATATATATATATAATATAAAATTTATCTGCTTGAAAGTGGCTTACTAGCGGATTCGTAATTTATAGATCTAAAAATAGTGTATCGGCATAATAAATCATAGTAGGTGTATTGCATTGCGTAGAATTAACCAAAAAAGTAAAAGTCGATTAGTGTTTCATTGCAAAATTGTATCATCAACCGGAAACATCATCTCACAATGTGGTCTATTTGCCGACTAGGGAAAAAAAAAGTTTTATTTTTAGAATATTGATTTTCGATAGGCATTAAAGAGCTGAAATGAACAATTTAATCTTCATCAACTATATTATCAATCTTCAAATAAAAGTGTGTATTCATATGACGTTCTTAAAGGAGCAGTTCGAGTTAAAAACAAGTTTGGTGCAATAGAAAGAGTAACAAAAAATAAGAGACCCGTATTTTTTTATATCTTGATAAACCGTCTCGTTCAGCTTCTACAGACATTTGTTTCTGATGAATCGTAAATGCTTACGTCATTGGTGGGATAAACGAGAAACTCAATGTGAGTCAGCAACCACTCCCTTGTACGCAGATGATAAACCTTTAATAGTGCATTGGATTTAATAGATTGTGTTTTGGATTTGTTAGTTGCTCTGTGTTGAATTGTTGAGGGAAGTTTTAGTAAGTTGTTTTTCCTATAGCATTAGTATAAAAAAAAAAGAGAGTAGAGAACAGTAATTACGTTTGTTGTGCGAAACAGTGTTTCTTCCAGACATGTTTTCATGGTGGCACTGTCTCCCGGAGCTCTGAGAGATTCCCCCTGGAGGAGACCAAAATAATACGTCTATAATGTAATAAATATAATTGTACTGTGTAAAAATAATGTGCCTCTCCGAATACTAAGTGTCCCTTTCTCCCCCCCCCCCCCCCCGATTTTTTTCTGAAAAGAACACTAGTGTGAAGTAGAAAACACGTGTTAGTACAGCGCAGCGCGTGCTGTGTCTGTGAAGTGAAATAGAAATGCCTAACATCTGCTGTGTTTTCGGTTGTAATTCTTGTGCAATTGAAGCTGAGGACGTAAAGTATCTTTTCTTACGTTTCTAAGTCGTGAGAAATCACCAGATCGATATAAATTATGGCTCAAGAAAATCAATGGGAAAAAATGTACCAAATAAAATCACTCGTGTTCCAAACATCTTGAAGAGCCTGCCTTCGAGAAGTCAAGTTTACTAAAAGAAAAGTTAATGCCAGTGGCGCATCTAGACGGGCCGGGGACCTAGGCCCCCCAGTTTTGAGTGACAAAATTGATTTAAGCTATTATTTAGATATTTTTGAAAGTTTTTAGGAAACATGATATACATGTTTTTACCGTCTAGAACCACTTCTGGCTAATGACAGGAGAATTATTTACACGCAAACGGAGAAAGAATGCTGTTCCAAGTATATTATTGAAAGGTTTAAAATCCGAGCCATTGAACAAGCACCGATCTACAGTATGTCCAGTTACCAACGTACAAATATCGTACAAGACGCAATTGACGGTTGTAGTCAAGACGAGGCATTAGAGGGGAATAGAGACGATGTCACTCATGATTCTGAAGATACTGCTTTAGAAATAAGCTATACAATGTGAATTAGGGAGTGAAATATACCGGCTTGTAGAAGGAATCAGTGACGATGACTGTTCCTCAAGACATTGATTCATCGTTTAATTTCTCTGTATCATGTGACAATGATGATGAAACGGGTGGTGAGAGTTGTTCCGCGGACAGCTATGAGAATAAAAGAAATTTAACCGGTGAAGTGTTTTTTGTATTCTGGCAAACTTTACAGATGTTATTTCATTTTTGCCTCATATGTTGCGCTCCTGTACATACCTTGAAGCACAAAATTATAGGGTCAGCGTTAAAAATTGCAACAAAACGTGAAAATGAACATACTTATGTTTGGGAATCGGAAGAATGATTAAAGAAAAGGTACTTAGGTGTTGCAGCAATCTCGTCCGCCATCTATTTACATATTGGTTTCGATTTTTTTTTTTTTTTTTTTTTTTTTTTTTTTTTGAAACGCTGAACTCATGCTTTATAGGATACGTTTTATAATATTATAAAAATGTTTGTACAGCCCACCATCAGATATCATTTTCTACATGCAGATGATATTTGTAAGTCTTTGTAACCAGTTCTGGAAAAGGAAACCGCACTTAGAACGTGCCAGCGCACCTATCACAAACGAAATGCTTGGCACTGTGTAGTATGTATTGTAAGCCTGCTCTCGCTCTTTGCCCACCTATGACGTCATCACAAAACCTTTCTTCCTCTGTTACTCGCTAACGACTGAACGTATCGCGATCAAACAAACACCATTCCTTTTAGAATTTTCATCTCTACAAATGAAAATAAATTGTAAAAAATGCATTTCAAAGTCGAACTGCTCCTTTAAGCAGATGAAGCCTACAAATTGTCAGAAATAACATACAAGTTTCTATAGTACAAAACAATTAATTATATTTACTACCACAAAATAGTATAGAAATCCATACTTGAGTAGTTTAAACTACACCGCATTTCATACATGAGCATTCTAAAGAGACAAGAAGTTTATTGAACACCAGGAATCAAGAATCCACATAAATTCAAGCATTCACTAGGTTAGATCAGGATAATTGAAAACAATAAATATTCATAATTAATTGTCCTCTCTCTCTTCGTTTCTGTTTCTCTTTCATCTTTTCTCTCTCCTTTTCCTCTGTTTTTCTTTTCCTATCTTCCTCTTCTTACTGAATCTTTCAGTCGCTCTTTCCACTGAATTATACATTGTTCTATGTAGTGAACATTATTACCAGTCAATAAGTTGTTTGACATCATTTGCACACAGATGATACGATGAAAGACAAATATTGCTGTCTTATTTTCTTATCACAGGAAAGTCACTTCTAGCATATTTTAGATATACTCGAGTCTTTTTATCTTCAGGACACTTAAAAATCCATTCAAACAGAAGTAGAAATGCAAGCAAACACAATTTTAAGCGAAGTCACTTCTATTTGCTCATCTAAAACTGCAAAAGATCTATTACAGGCAGCGCTATAGAGATAGAAAATATCTCATTCACTGTTCAAGACAAATACTGAATCCTTGTAATGCTTTCAAGTAAAACTAAGTTATACTGTCAAGTCAAGTAGAGAGAAACTGTGCATATTTCAAGAGTATATATATATATATATATATATATATATATATATATATATATATAGTAAAACCTGTCTTCAACGGACCCTTTATTAAACGGAAAACTGTCTTGAACGGGAATATTTCACGGTACCATGAATTTTGGAGAACAAAACGTGTAAAAAGTCCCTTCAGTAAGCGGAAACTGTGTTACGCGCACAACGGAAACAAAAATAAACATTTAACGGAAAATTCTGAGTTCCGGACTACAGCGTTTAGAAGATGTTTAGACATTCTGTGAGACATATATATTACACTGTCTGCGATAAAATGTTCGTTCTTTTGTTAAATATTTCTGGACAGTGTTGACCTTCCCCAACCACTACTCATATTCACCCCCACAAACTGTCCTTAATCCCCGCAACTTAATCAAAAATCATACGGAATGTCTGAAAGAAGAAAACGAGATAGAGGAAGAGGAGGAATACGATACCGAGTTCGAAGAAGAGTGTAGAATAAATACATATCAAGATTCTCTCAGAAGTTTAAAGGAACTGCAAAAATTTGCCTTACGGAAAAATGATTCTGATTTACTTAGTATAATTTCTCAGGCTAAAGTGTATGCGGAAAGTCAAGCAGCCAAGCAGCAATGTACACAGAAAACCCTGCTTGGCTATTAGAAAAATAAAGAAAACGTGTGCATAGTATATTTTGTATTCATTTTAATTTTTTGTGTATTTATACGTAAACAATGTACGTACAGCAATATATTTTCTCAGTATGCTCCTTTATAAGCATGTATTAAAAAAAAAAAAGTCTACCTCCGCTAAGCGGAAACCTGACTTTAACGGAAATTTTTGCAAGTCCCGCTCGATTCCGCTAAAGACAGGTTTCACTGTATAATATAATATAATATAATATTTTGTCTCATTGGGGAGAACCATAGTGGGAGAGCAAGTGAATCCGGATCTACAGAGAAACAAATCGTTCCAGAAGAGATTGCGTGTACAGTTCACCTTTCCCACAACACATACTGCGTCTTGAGGAATATATTAAACACTCCTAGACTTATTCAGTTTGATTCCATAGAGAACTCTCGTACTCAGCACAGGGGCGGATCCAGGACCGACTTCTGGGGGGGGGCGGTGGGTTGTCATAATGCTACTTTTAAGGGCTCCAAACTCTGGGATGGATTTTATTTATATATATAAAATAAGAAAGTTTCTTCTTCTGGGGGGGCGATTGCCCCCCCCTGGATCCGCCCCTGACTCAGCATTTGTTGACAATGATTCACAGCTCTCTATAGCTTAGGTAAGCAGAGAAAGTACATTGGATCAATTATATATATCAATTAAATTATATATAATTAAATCTGTATTTTCACTTTCGTGAAATTGAGTTGTTTAAACGTGATTTAATTTTTTATAATTAATTAATTTAACTTCATTTAAGACTATACATGACTGTCGTATTTAAATAATTCGTATAATGCTCCGAAATCTTCAAAATACTCTTCCTAAAAGTAAATATAAGCTTTAGGTATTAGTGTTTGTACACAAACAACACCTTTCAGTTCCAAACTGAAATACTTTCTTGGGGAAATCATCTCTCGCTTTGATAATTTGTTCTTAAAGGACATTAAAATTCTTACATTCGAATATATCATAGATGCCTCTATTTTTCTCTTTAAATGCACTCTTAGGGGGATCCCAGCCCCATTCTTCAAAATTCCTTTCATGCAGGGATGGGGCTTTCATCCTTATTTGTTGCAGTCAAATTACGTTTTCCTGATATAGCAAAATGTTAGATATGCGAAAAGTGTATATATATATGTATGTATGTATATATATATATATAATATGGATAGATAGATAGATGTAGATATAGATATCATTTGCCAGTAAGTAACACTTGCAGTGTTACTGGACAATGCCACTACAGTTACTGCCCCCAAAATTATGCTGTCTGCTCTCTTGAGAAAACAATTATCAATGTGTTAGGTAATTCAACTTTTCGTAAAATCTTTTTCTAAATACAAATATCAATTGTTTATTAATAGCGTGCCAATGCTGTACGTATTCTGCATCATTAGTAATGTGCTATCTAATTTGTTCAAAGATATTATCGTTACTCAACTAGTTTCTCATTAATAATAATGTTTTACTAATCCGATGTTTGCTACGTGTTAATTCAGGTGTTATTTCCTATTGGTATATGCACTTTACAACTCTGTTAATATTAATAATATTATACGGAGTGGCCCATTTTAATCTTTCCAGAAAAATATCTCGAAGACGGTTAAATATAAATGATCTAAACAAAAACTCAAATAGGAAATGCCATGGGACACATCGAATAGTATTGTCGCGGTGCCCCCCAGGGCCGCCCTTTATACGGGCCCAGGGCTCTACTTCAAAATTTTAAATGAAAAATCGCATTTCATTTTTACGTCACACCTTAACGCTGACTAGGCTGAAGGAGGAAAATTTTGGGATGAGTGATACCTTGTTCGATAGATCTCTAAAAACTACGAAGCGTTGTGGCAAAAGATTTTTCATATCGGTCACCATATTCAAAATGACCACCACGACATGTTGCCTGTATCAGACGAAACGTCCAGTACTACTAT
This sequence comes from Thermobia domestica, assembly GCF_964235325.1. Classification (NCBI taxonomy): domain Eukaryota; kingdom Metazoa; phylum Arthropoda; class Insecta; order Zygentoma; family Lepismatidae; genus Thermobia; species Thermobia domestica. The sequence continues at coordinate 169,537,474 of NC_137460.1, forward strand.
TATGAAAACTGTTGAACATAAATGAACCGAACAAAATCTCAAATAGAAAATCCCATGGGGCACATCGGATGGTATTGTTGCAGTGCCCTCCAGGGCCACCCTTCATGGGAGCCCAGGGTCCAACTTAAAAATTTTAAATGGAAACGTGGGGTACGTGATACCTTTTTCGATAGATCCTTAAAGACTAAAAAGCGCTGTAGCAAAAGATTTTTCAGATCGGTCACCCTATTCAAAATGGCCGCCAAGGCATGTATCAGATAAAACTTTTAATACCAGTAATATGAAAACGGTTGAACATAAATGAACCGAACAAAAACTCAAATAGAAATTACCATGGGGCACATCGAATGGTATTGTCACTGTGCTCCCCAGGGCCGCCCTTTATTGAAGCCCTGAGCCCTACTTCAAAATGTTAAATAGAAACATGGGACGAGTGATATCTCGTTCCATGTGTCTTAAAAAACTAAAGAGCGCCGTGGTAAAAGATGGTTCATATGGGTCACCGTTTTCAAAATGACCACCAGGATATGGTATCTGTATCAGATAAAACGTCCAGTGCCCATAGAATGAATACGGTTAAAGCTAAATGAACAAAACTCTTTTCCTCTATAGCATTATGCCACTTCTACCTTAATCATTTTTTCTCCATTGCATTATTCTCGAGCCGTGGAATTATAAACACACTCTGTGATTTCCTATACTAGTTTTATTTAGTTCGTTTATCTCCAACTGTTTTCATATTAGTGGTACTGAACGTTTTATCTGATGCAGGCACCATGTCTGGGCATTCATTTTGAATACGGTGACCGATATGATAAACCGTTTACCACATCGACTTCTAGTTTTAAAGGATCTATCGATCGAGGTATCATTAGTTTCATGTTTCTGTTTGAGCCGTGGGCCTCCATGAAGGGCGGCCATGGGGCCACCGCGACAACACCGTTCGATTTGCCTCATAGCATTTCCTATTTGAGGTTTTGTTCAGTTCATTTATGTTCAACCGTTTTCATAGATTACGGGTACTAGACGTTTTATCTGATATAGGCTACATGTCTTGGCGGCCATTTTGAATACGGTGACCAAATGAAAAATCTTTTGCCACAACACTTTGTAGTCTTTATAGATCTATCGAACGAGGTATCACTCGCTCCAGGTTTCCGTTTAAAATTTTGAATTTGAGCCCTGGACCCCCATGAAGGGCGGCCCTGGTGGGCATCGCAACACCATTCCCTATTTGAATTTTTGTTTGGTTCATTTGTGTTCAACCGTTTTCGAGATATTTCCCTGGAAAGATTAAAATGGGCAACCCTGTATAAATAAACTTTGAATGCAATCCAACAGAAAAACTATTGTAAACAATCAATTATGTATCTGTTCATAACGGAAATTTTTCTCGAAAATGGGACAGATATTTTCTTTATATTTAAATATGTGCAAACCGTCTACAATACTCAAACTGCGTCGTGAAATGTATCAATCAGAATTTTCTAATTTAAAGTTTATAATTATATATCTTAAGTATGGAAAAATACGTCCCGAATCACGAAAAATAAGCTAGATGTATAAATCGCGCCACAACAAGTCAGTTTCTTTGTTTTCTCAAGGATTTCGCTACTGGGTCTGCTTCGTGAACTTGAATCTTAATATTGAGAAGCAATTTTCATTCGTGTCAAACTTCAACAAAACAAATACCAAGGTTTCAGATATTTCAGCTTTCTTCTAGAAGCCAAACTTTTTGAAACATCTGTTATTGATGATTTTTTGTCTCTCATAGGTAATAATAATGTGGTATCGACACCTGTATTTCATTGTAAAAGAATAAGATATATAATTCAAATATCATTTCATATTGGTATCTGTGCCTAATAATTCCTCAATCAGTATTAATAGACATTCGTTTGAAGTTACTTTTCTGATTAGTTTCAAATATTTATATTATTCTTAATAGCCTCCTGATATTAATCACAGAAAATGTTATCATTCAATCCGATATGAAATACTCTTGGTTAAACGAATAAAAGAATGAATATGGTAACAGTTACTCATTGGAAAATCATACCAAACCTTAGAGGAGTCTTCCATGATAATTTTTCTTTTCGCTCAAAAGATGGTGTGAGGGCCCCTCCAAGTAGTTCTCATTCCCGAGCAACGGATCTAACCATAGGTTGTCAGACAATTCCTTTCCTGCCTTGTACATACCCCCAATTACGTTTTACTGTCTGTGAAGTTAGTTCCTAAAAGGCCAGAACACATTGGAGTGAAGGAAAAAATATTGAAAACTAATTCAATAGTACTAATTATTATTCAGTTCTGTTGAGTATGACCAGTGAATACTTTATTCTGTAAAAGATTTCCTTTCGCCTCCTGGCACTATGACTATGCTGAATTTTGTGATATGCGGAAGGAAATCAGTGGTGTGTTTCTTGGGTGATTTGGGCGGATTAACACAAAGAAGCGGTCAATACTGCGCACACAGAAGTTACTAGAGAGAACAGCAGAGCCTTTCAGCTCCGTGAAAAATGTAAAATTTTTCAAAGAAACGACAAGATGTTTCGTCAAAAACCTTGCAATAACGTTTATCACAGTTAAAAAGACTGTTTAAGTATTTTTGGAGATTATTGCTTTTTATTAATGTAAATGTAATATAAAACGTGTTCGTTTCGGTTATTCATATACGTGGTGACATTCTTACAATATAGCCAAATATAAATTCGTTGTAACGGTGGAGGTCGTGGTGGCTCAGTAGCATAGGGTTCACCTCTGGTGTTTGTGATCCTTGGCTCGATCCCCGCTCAAGCTAAGTGAACTATGTGATGGACAGCAGTGTGCGTGGGATTTTTCGGGATTCTCCTGTTTCTTCTCACTTTCTTCATTCCACTATTTCATTCATTTCCCTGGGACATAAAACTGAAAAATTTCGTTTCATCTGTTTCGTCGTAACTGCACACTGTGTCTAAATTTAAAATAGTGAAAATGCAAATTATCTGAGTGCATATTTACAAGTGAAAATATGGGAGGATACTGCGTGTGGAAGACACCATGGTGGCTTCTAGCTAGCTAATCTCGTACTCACTCACGTCAATGATTTTTCGAGCTGGGAATTGAATATTTCAGCAGGTCATCATCCCTTGTCACAAGGTCAGCTTTGTGCTGCGGTTCGAGAAGCACTGTAATAAATTTCAATTGATTCAATGGCCTACAAGCGCAACCAATCTTAAACAAATTGAACGTAAATCCGAGCTCATCGACCTCGTCTGCGAAATTTTCGATAGCTAAGTGATTTATATGTACACAGATGGGTTGTGCCACGCCCCTAACCACCTACCAAAGTCTCATTGTTTCCATGCCAAACAGCACTTTTAGTGTCCCGTGAGCTAAAGGTGAACATACCATCAAGATAATCGAGAAAGTTTTGTAGCCTTTTGCGAAGATCTGTGTTCATATGGCCCTCACACTATGAATTGAATGCCAGTGGAGATAAGGCGAAAGTCAGTTGTTGGCGTCGGTATATCCAACATGTTACGTGGTTGTGGCAGTTCAGTTACACCGTGAATTTGCATAAGGACAGAGTGAACATGGGACCTCCACAAAGCGTCATAAGGGCGTATATACTGTACGAGTTCAAACTAGGGTCAAACGCCGCTGGAGCGGGGCGGAAGATATGCCAGGCCTTCGGTAAGGGTGTCGTGACTACGCGGACAGTGCAGCAGTGGTTTAACAAGCTTAAGGGCGGTGACGAAACACTCGAAGACGCACTACATGCCGGAAGACCAACACATATACAAAATGAAGATCTTTAGGCAGAAATTGAGGCGAACAGTGGCTAGACATGTGAGACACTGGGACTAGAATTCATTGTGAGTGAAGAAACCATTCGGCAGCACCTCCATCCCCTTGGAAAGCACTACAAGTTGAGTCGATTAGCACCACATGATTTGACTTCGGGCCAGAAGGCAACGCAAGCAGATACCTGTGTTTCTTTGCTGGCAAACGAAGGAGCCATTTCTGGACAGAGTGTTGACGTATGATGAGAAATGGGTCCTGTGCAAAGCTCCATGTCGCCGCCAACATTGGTTAGCATCCCATGGACCGGTTTCAAAACAACCGAAACCAGTACTGCACCAGAAGAAGGTTCTCCTGTGTGTTTAGTGGACTGCTTGCGGCATCATAGATCGGGAACTGCTACTAGCTGGTCAGAGCATCAATGCAACTGTGTACTGTCAGCAGTTGAGCCGTGTTCAAGACAGACTGAAAACTATGGAGCCAATCGCAAAGGGGTCCTCGTGTTACAGGCCAACGCTAAGCCCCACATGGCTAGGAGGACCCGGAACAGCATTCTATGCTTTGGATAGGAAACACTATTGCATCCGCCACACTCCCCGGACATTGCACCGTGCGATTATCACCTGTTTCATTCCTTGGATAATCAGCTTAGAGGATGCCAGTTCAAATCCCTAGTACAGTGCAAAATGGACGTGATACTTTCTTCGCTTCACGGCCCACACCAAGTTTCATCGCTATGGAATCCGTGGCCTTCCAGAATGTTGACAGAAGGTTATCGATCTGATGGGGACTACTTTTGATCTTCCAGGTGCGTCTTAGATGACATATCGATGTTCGAAGGTGGTGGGTGAAAAAGCGATATAACTTTCTTGGTTACTTTTATAGATATTTAGTAGGTAGTCATAATTCCCTGACTGGTCAGCGTGTATTCGTAGCACATTACCATGGGTGATCAAGCTTTTTCTCAATCTTTAGCATGGAAAACCAAGAAAATCACCATGCCGATATTTACAAAATAGACAACGAATTCCTCTTCCAAATAATTCACTTTTAGAAAGTTGTGAGTAGAATCAAGAAGTTTTGGTGTGTTTTCGTATATTAGTTGTGAACAATTTATATGTGTTAATTTATTTAGAAAGAAGACCTTCCTCTTAAGAAACTTTTTTTGTTTTCATGCAATTGTTTATAATAATAATAATATAAATTATTATTCTGACTATTATATTATGTGTAATTATTTGCATAATATGAGGAAGTAGTGACTGACTAGATGGATCATCCAAGGTCAATAATATGTTCTCTATAAGTTTTACTTGCCTTCATAAGCGTTTAAAGTGGGAGCTCTTTTGACATTTTTGCCAGGAGGCCCGTGCATTCTTAGTTGCGATTCCTATACAGAGTGTTTCAAAACAACAACGACGCATTTGGGAGGTGATTCCTGACACCAAGATAAGACACACAAACAAACAAACAAAAAAAAAAAAAAAAAAAAACAAGCTTCCTTTCGGAGTTATAGGCTGCTGAAAACATGAAAAAATGGATTTTAAAGGTCCATAGCTCCAAGGGTCAAGACTTCACTTAGGAACACTTTATGTGCACTATCGAAACATATAAGTTCAGAATCCTGCGGTACTTCTGCAACAATTTTTATAGATGTGGTCGGTGAGTACTTCAAATTATATTCCCGTAGCCAAACCCCGTCTATAAAAATTGTTGCGTGAGTAACTTAGGATTCTGAAATACGTATTTTTGGATAGCGCACATATTAGTTTCTAAGTGAAGCCTTGACCCGACTAAAGTAGGTCCCATAGTTATGGAGCTACGAACCTTTAAAGTTCATTTTTTCATGTTTTCTTCAGCCTATAACTCTGAAAGGAAGCATTTGTGCATTCAGGTTGGTCTTTACTTTTCTTGTTATCTTGGTGTCAGGAATCACCTCCCAAACATTGTCAGTAATGTTTTGAAACACCCTGTAAATAATATGTCGAATTGCTAGAAAAAAAGATAACGTGGTAAAGAACTTAATGATGATTCTTCAGTTGTCAGTATTTGGAGGGCACATATTGGGAACTTAATTAAAAATATATATTATAACTGACCACAAAAATATGTCAAAGGGATTAAACGTCGGTAAACGTTGACCACTATATATATATATATATATATATATATATAATCAACATGGATCGGTAATTGTAAACTTACTTATTAGTCCTGACTTAGATAATTACATGATGTACGAATTCTCTACTATTAAAAGGTGCACACGCCTTTTACGTATAAACTAAAAACAAACCTGAAGTTTCTTTCAAGATTATGAAAGCATTAATAACACTTAGACACACACATATTGAAGAAATTTGTCCTCAGTCTTGATAGTACGTGAAGTTAAAATGACAGGTTATGTCACGGGCGGCCAATGATGCCTTAACACCCAAAACAAGCTCCTGGCTTCCCAAATGAGGATTAGTTTGTTTTATGTTTATTAATTACAGGAAATTAAGAATGTTTGTAGTAGAATATGAAAAAAAAAACCACTTTAAAAAAATAAAAATAAACCACATCAACATGTTAAAATCATTAAAACAACTTAATTAATCATCCATTTTGTGTTCTCATTTGCTTAACTGGATGAACCGAAATCTGAAGGAAAAGAGTTTTCTGCCCAAATCCCATAAGCAATGGGAAATTTTAATATTATAGAAATTGCCACTCCTTCCCCCTTTAGAAGTATAACTTTCAAGACGCTGAGACATATATTTTATTAATTTTAGTTAAAAGTTAAAAACGGAGTTTAACGCGTCCCACTTAAGCAAATCCTTCCATACTTAAAAACATTTTCTGAATAAGTAGTGGGAAATTCGAATATTAAAGAAAGTGCTCTTTTGCTCTTTTCCTTTAATGTGTAGAATTTTCAATTATTTTTAAGTTGAAAGTTTGTATGCAAAGTTTCATTTTACTAACTTCAGAGATTTGCGAGATACACTATTCTTATTTTTTAAAAGAAACATCTTAAGGTACATATTTCCAAAAATTCTTACTTTTACCTTGCTTTCGTAAGAAAATGATTTTTTTAAAAAAAGAAATTAACTACTCTACCTGTAATACTATGACTATGTATTGGTTTCTGCAAACGTATTGTGTTGCATATTACATTAGTAATTTAGCGTTATTTGTTGATTCTCGCTGCTGAAAGGGACGTTAAACTCAAAATCAACTCAATTTATTTATTTACGTATTTATTTATTTTTGCTTATACATATCAACTCCATCAAAACACACTGTGAAATATAGTAACTGTATTGCATAATAAATGTTTTTTGTTGAGTTTTAAACTTATTGCGTTCTTAATGTATACAATAAGTATTTAGTGTTCACTTGTAAAATATCTAGTGGGCTTTTGCCCTAATTAAGTAACTTTGGTGGGGTTTTGTCCTACCTTTGGAAAGTTAGAAGGGGCTTTTGTTCTACTCTTAATAAAATAAAATACACTCCACAGAGTATATATATATATATATATATATTGCTATTCTGAATGCGTGATTGGTTTCTGTAAAGCCTGGTTAAAATATGTGTTTTTAAACATTTTTAATACTTTTTTTAAAAATTTGTCATGGGATTCTTGTATCTCCATTTGAAAGAAACGAATTTCTTAACCAATGATATAATTAATTCTTAGAATAAAATAGGTTATATTATGTAATTCATATATAACTGCAGAATAGATAATGATGATAATAATTTCAGTAGTACTAATATAGCTGTTACCGTTGCAATTAGCTACTTTCGTAACATTATTGCAAGCTAGTTACTGCATCGTCGCACGGCGTAATTTCATGTGGTGGTGGCGAATTTTAGAACTAAAGCAAGAGAATGAAAAAGGCACAAGACCGAAACAGCATAAGACCTAAACGGCACAAGATCTAAAAATCATTTCGCGGCACAAGACCTAAACGGCATAAGACCTAAAATCATTTGGCAGCACAAGACCTAAACGGCATAAGACCTGAAATCATTTGTCAGCACAAGACCTAAATGACATAAGACCTAAAATTTAGGTCTAGTACCTATATTTTAGGTCTTATGCCGTTTAGGTCTGACGAATGTTACCCCAATAAAGCTATCCACGTGTTGGCCTACTAGTCCCACTACCTAATACAGTGCCGCTCACTGGAGTCACTCTATCAGAACGGATTTCTAGTCACTGACACCACCCGCAGAATAACCAGTCAATGTGCGAACGACAGTCATGTAAGTATTTAGATTAAGAGCCTTCCTGAAGGTGATATTTCTGTTGGTGCCGTTGTACTATGTAGGAGATACCTATATTTTTCTTTCTTTTTCCCTTTTTTCTTTTCTTTTCTTTTCTTTTCTTTTCTTTTCTTTCTTTCTTTCTGTTTCTTTTTTCCATTTTGTGTGTGTGTGTGTGTGTGTGTGATTCACGATATCTGATGTTGCTGCTTCGGTTGTTAAAGGGGTTGCGGGACGAGTGTAATTGCATTGTCGATATTTGCTCTTTCATTGCAAGATAATTTACGGATAAATTGACAATAATTTTTAAACGTAAACCTATGTCTTTAACACTTAACTTGACAAGTAAAAGCAGTAATTTTAGTCGCCACCAGACGTAACAAAACTATAATTCTTTTAAATAGTTGTAAAGTTGTTAAAGTATTCTAAACTATACTGTTGACCATGCCCTTTTTTCGTTGGAAAATTTGCTATCTGAAGTAAGACTTAATTTAGTGACTAGAAAGACTTAAGATCTTGGGAGAGTGCATAAACTGTCACCAAACTGTTCTGCTTCCGAAATGACACCAAAAAAGTTCGGTAAGGTCCTGGAATAGAGTTTTCATAAGTAATCAAAATAATTAATACACAGAAACCAATGAAGTTGTCAAAAATACTGGACAAGTTGCTCGCTTAACATATTTTTTATATTTATTGATTTATTTATAGCTGATCATGAACTTGCACTCGGCTGACACGATGAATTTCCGAACTTCAGTAATCACAAAAACTATATTTAATTGATAGGTTTAATTACGAGATACGATCTATCTGATGACATTCAGAAAGATCCGATTAGTTGTATTTTTATAGAGATCGTTGTCCGAAATTTATCAAACAACATGTGTAGCCATTAAAATAAATAAAATCTTGTCTCGAGACCCGGGTTCGGTTTCCGGTGACAGCTCATGTGGCTCCAATCCCACGGTAAACTGTAGTTCCATTCCTCATATACCCTTGGTGCTCAACAGGCCGCCAAATTAAATGACCAGCAAATGAAATCACATACCTAATGAAAAATACCAAATTTTCACCTATTGCAGGGAACTGTTATACTCATAAACTTTACTTTTATTTTTATTATTTTTTTGATACCGATTTCGGTAGTAACCGCAACGCAAATGCATTAACGAAACATGCTTTCAAAATCTTGAAAACCTTCCAATGTGGGAAAAATGTTGATGACGCAGACTTACCATTACAAGCTAATGTCAAAGCTCAACATAAAAATGCACCGGCGTTTGCTTATTGGTATGTAAACAAAATGGCTAGGGACGACACTGTTGTAGAATAATTACAAAAGAAAATGTCAAACATGGGGTAGTATCAAAATTCTTTTTAGTTTAGTGTCTCATGGGTATATCCTTTAAGGTAAGGGAGACTAATGATTAATGGAAGTGAAAGATTGTGAAAGGAATTTCAGTGCTCTCCCATCGGGACCGCCTACACTAAAGAGGCACGTCGTAGCCAGTGAAACAGCGAGAAGTACCTTAATAAGAAATTATTTTGATATTTCGTTAAATGCTAAGAAGTCTATGAATAAAGACCTTCCAGTGGAAAAATAGCAATTGAAAATGTGTCTGAAGTCAGGAAATATTCTTACAGAAGACTTTACTATGAAATCGTTTACACACCTCTGGCACGACCCGGGTTCGATTCCCGGCGGGAGCTCATGTGGTTCGGATTCCACGTTAATCAGTAGGTCCACGTCTCATATAGCCTTGCTGCTGAACGGGACATTAAACTCAAATTCAACTCAACACATCTGGTAAGAATAAATGCGAGGATTTCTGATTTAGTAAAATTTACTTTATTGCCCCAGTCTGTATTTTTCTCTCCCCACTTTTCGTCATTCTCTGAACATCGTTTTATCTGTTTGAGAAAGTTACTCTGTTATTTTTATTATTTTCCTCGACTGTGAAGTGAACTTTCTTTGGCTTATTGAGGTGAAAATTTCGTAAAAGAACAATGTCAGAGATACCTAAAAATTTACATTACTTGAATTTTTACAACAACATTCAGCAAATGACTAGCTCAGTCAAGATAATAGTTACAGTTCCCGCTTCCATTGCATCATCAAGATCATTATTGACTACCTCCCTGGTTCGTTTAATAATTAAAATCTAACTCTTTATTAAAATACAATCAACTGAAAATAAAACAGAATAAATAATAAAATATATAGGCTCTGCCACATTATATATTCTAAAAGGAATCAAAACGTATTTAAGGAATACTGGCGACGCCAGGTTAACTTTTAAAAGGAGCATGCAAAGGGGCAGAAACATTTTTGGGGAAACTTTTTTTTTTTTTTTTTTTTTTTTTTTTTTTTTTTTTTAGCTAGCAAAAATGTTATTTGGTCTAGGAATTAATTCGTGCGGTTGGTACGCACACATTGAAGCTGTAGTACAAACACAAAATACATAAATACCTTAAGAAAAATATTGTCCATCGCTAGCCACCACTTTCGCCCATCTGTCAGGCAATGTACGGATTCCGTGGCGAAAGAAGTCCTCATCCTTGGAAGCGATCCAGTCAGAGACCCATGTTTCGATATCTTCTGAAGAAGTAAACCGCTGTCCAATCAAATCGTTGTTCATGCAATCGAACACGTAGTAGTCCGAAGGAGCAACGTCTGGTGAATACGGCGGGTGGGGTAAAACTTCCCATCCGACATTTTCTAAATAGGTTTTGACCGGTTTTGCGACATGTGGGCGAGCGTTATCATGTTGAACAATAAGTTTATCATGTCTATTCTCCCATTCTGGTCGTGTTCTGGCCAGAGCTTGCTTCAAACGCATTAATTGTCGTCGATAACGTTCTCCATTCATAGTTTCACCTGGTTGCAGCAGCTCATAGTACACCACACCTTTCATATCCCACCATATGCACAGCATAATCTTTGCACAGTGAATATCTCGTTTTGGTTGTGATGGACCTGATTCACCTGGTTTCACCCAGGCCTTTTTTTCGTTTAGGGTTCTCGTAATGGATCCACTTCTCATCACCCGTAATAATTCGATGCAGAAACCCCTTTCTGCTCTGTCGTTGAAGCAGCAATTCGCAAATGGTTTTTCGTCTTTCAACGTCTCTGTCTTTCAATTCATGTGGAACCCAATGTGACATCTTTTGAATCATTCCCATGGCTTTCAAGCGTTTGGAGACTGTTGTTTGATCAACGCCTAATGCTGCTGCAAGTTGTTCCTGCGTTTGACACGAATCCTGCTCGAGCAATGCTGTCAATTCTTCGTCTTGAAATTTTTTTGGCTGTCCAGCTCGCTCTTGGTCTGCCAAGCCGAAATCACCACTTCTAAACCGTGCAAACCACTTCTGACACGTTCGCTCAGCTAGAGCATGGTCACCATACACTTCCACCAAAATACGATGACTTTCAGTCGCACTTTTCTGCATGTTAAAGTAATGCAGCAGGACACCCCGCAAAAACACTTTATCAGGCACAAATTGCGCCATGTTCACTTAACTACAAACTGGTGTTGTTGACGCTTTAATCCACTGCCCTATACTACGAACGATACGCGATGACAGGGGTTTGCAACACATGTGTGGATACACGGAACTGTGGGACGCTCCGTTCGTTGCGCCATCTCTTGTCCACCCGCACGAATTAATTCCTAGACCAAATAGTTTTATATTACTTGACTTACATTAAGGTAAATTGTCTCAGGGGAAGAAATAACCTTTCGGGGGCGCCCGCTCCATGTCTCCTCTTGTGTTATCAGTATTAAAGAACATTCAGAGTCTATATTTGCAGTGCTTTCTATTGAAAACAGAATTCTATCCGTTATGAAACATCTATCTTCTGTGACAGAGTGATTTCTTTGCTATGAAATAAAGATATTTTTAACTCACTCACAAGCAGAAAAATTGATTCTTGAAATCAGACGTTAAAAGCAGTAAAATGAATCATATCAAAAGAAACATTATTTTAAATACTATGAATGACTTTTCAGGGTGGCCACTCACCTGGAAAACCGGGAAAAGTCAGGGAAATTTTTAATTCTGGAAAAGTCAGGGGAATTTTGATGAAAAACCGGGAATTTTTACTCGGGGGGAAAATTTACGTTCTGCTGTATTCCTAGCCATTTAGCCGGTTTATTTATATACAAAATTGCTTAGGTCGCTGGGGGCTTCGCCCCCAGATCTCTCTTTCGTTCCAGGTTTCGTTTATCTAGCTCTGCTGGTTTGGGCTGCGCATACTTTCTTCATATTCTTTTGTCATTTAGTGCTGCCCATGAATGGAGCTGGAGCGAAATCGGGACCATTTTGTAATTAACACACTTGTTTTGTTCGATGGCTGCTCGATTTCCAGAATTCGCTCGGGGCTGCGTCCCTGCATCCCGTTTTGGTATTCACGTGATTAATATAAAAGCTGAACGGTAGTTGAGTATTTCTGCCTGCAGAGTTCCGAATGTGTGTCGAATTCCACAAAATGTGTGGAATTTTGGTTAATGCGTGTATTTCTATGTGGAATCAAAAACTGTGCGGATTCCACATGCATTTGTACTCAGTGACGGCAGCACTTTTTGCGACACACGATTAATTGGCTATGCTTTTTACAGATATTCACCTTTTGACCACCAATTTGAAGTAATGCCATTCCCCTCCACCTAGTTTTTACACCCAATTCCGCTACTGCATGTACTACTGTTCTTTAAAAAAAAAAAAAAAAAAAAAAAAAAAAAAAACAGCTACAAACAAAATTTTCTGATTTCTTAAAAGCACATTTTATTAGTGCTCATTTACTTCAGTTCCGTTGTTTTGTTACACAATATTTCCTATCTATGTCGACCTGTTCCCCGGTTGCATAACCACCGCACGCCACTGCTGGCACGACAAAACCTTTGGGACCCGGGCCTACCTAAAGTTGTTAATGCCGGCTTTCTAGACCGAAGTCCGCTACTTCTTAATACAGGTAGCTCCATAATTGTCCTCTCCATACTCTGGGCCAACACCAAAACTTTTGAGAGTCCACAGGAAATCGAACCCGTGACTACGTGCATCGTACGCACACGCGCTAACCATCCGGTTCAGTATATATATACAGATGGTGATCTGAAAAATGGAAACACCTGTAGTTGGCAACACGTCAGATGTATGGGTTGGCAGTGGTGTCGTGGCACCCGCAGCACCGGACCGCTGGTGGTGTGTTAGGTCGGCCTCCATACTACGTCAGGCGCAGTGGAACAGCAGTGTCCAGTGGCTGCAGCAGAGGGAGGTAGTGTCAAATGGGAGACCTCTCAGATTTTCAAAGAGGGCAAATTGTTGGTGCGCGGTTATGTGGAATGAGTGTGACGGCAGTGACTACTGTGTTAGGTGTGTCGCGTGGGACAGTGTCGAAGGTGATGATGGCCTACGCAACACACGGGAAAACCACATTGGGGAAGCGGAACAGTGGGCGGAAGAAAATCATGAGTGACAGGTCACGCCGGGTATTAAAGCGCATTGTCACGCAGAACCGTCGTGCCACTGCGGAGCAAGTGACGGAGGAACTCAATCAGTACCTCCCCCACCCAGTTTCGACAATCCCAGTCCGCCGCGAATTACATGACATGAACTTACGGGGTCGTGTTGCACGGGCCAAACCGCTCATCAGGGACCATTACGCTTTCGCACGCCGCAAATGATGCGACCATGCAACTTGTACCGTTGAGGACTGGAAACGTGTGATATGGTCGGATGAGTCATCCTTCACCCTATTCCCAACCACGGGCCGTGTTTATGCGTGGAGAACGCCCAAAGAAACTTATGATCTGCAGTGTCTCCGTCCAACTGTGAAACATGGCGGCGGCTCGGTGATGGTGTGGGCCGCCATATCATGGTTTTCATTGAGTCCTGTGGTCACACTTAGCGGACGAATCACTGCCAACGATTATGTCGCAATTTTATTAGACCACTTGCATCCTATGGTCCGGATGTTGTTCCCGGACAATGACGCCATCTTCCAGGATGATAATGCACCCATTCACACAGCTGGCGTTGTTGCAGCGTGGTTTGAGGAACATCGGGATGAAGTTCAACACCTCCCTTGGCCCGCCCAATCCCCAGATCTCAACATAATTGAACATATTTGGTCCGTGTTGGAAACACGACTCCGGCGACGATTTCTACCTCCATCCTCTCTCACAGAACTGGCTGATGCCCTGCACGAGGAATGGTGTCAAATTCCACTTGCTACCATTCACGACCTCTATGCCTCCATCCCACGTCGCATCAAGGCTGTTCTGAAGGCGAAAGGTGGCCCGACACCATATTAATCTGGTAAGTTGCAATTTCGTTCAGGTGTTTCCATTTTTCTCATCACCATCTGTATCTATCTATCTATCTATCTATCTATCTATCTATCTATCTATATATATATATATATATATATATATATATATATATATATATATATACGTTAGCTGCGCCGCATCGGTGTGTGCTTGTGTGAAATTGTGTGGTATTTAAACGTGCTACGCGTGTATTTTGTGATCCGGCAGCTGGATTTAAGAGGTTGAGGATTAAGGAGGTAAGTAAAGATAGATTATGCATGTGCAGTTATTAAAAAATATATGAAGCATTAAGAGTTATTTCAGAATACATACGAATCACGATTGTGCATTTTTATGTTTGCGTGTGAGAGGGGGATCACACGTCGTGTGGCTTGTAATTTTCGCTTGTAACAACAGCGAAATTATAAATTTATCTATTTTTATTTATCTTTTTATTTATTTATTTATTTATGTTTTTATTATTTATTTTTTTTTGTTTTGTTTGTGTTCAGCTTTGTGAGTACTTTAAATTGTTAGTAATGAAAACACGTAATTTTATAGAGCCATATTGGTGTGCCTACTGAATTTTTGTGATACACTGTTTGCAATAAGGATGTAGATAGGCCTAACTATTCTTTCATGTAGGCCTGTGTGACCATTAAAGACGGTATCTTTTAGTTACTTGCAAGGGGGTTGGGTATTAATAAAATACATAATTCCTCACGATATTTATAACCATGGGCGTCCACAGAGGGGGTCGAATGGTCAGTCGACCATTCTGGAAAATTGCATAGGTTAATAATAATTTCTATAATAGGAAGTTATGCTTTCAAATTAAAAGTTTATACTTATTAAGGAAGCTTGTATTCTTCACCCTCCCTGCAAAATTTTCTGTGGACGCCTTTGTTCGTAACTGATGTATAGTACTGTTCAATTACAACATAGTGAAATACATGCTGAGCTAGTGATGACGGGTTCGTAGCATGGAAATTTCATATTTCCATGAAAAATAGTCAAAGGTCCACAGAATACCTATGCAAAATTTCAATATGATACCTTAAAAATTAAGGTCGCAAAAAATTCGTGAAACTTTCCTAAAGAAAAAAAATGCGATTTTACTCTTCTGCGCCCCCTCCCCCCATTTTGCGCCGCCAAGTTGACGGGCTGCGAAAAACCCGTGTGAGCAGTGTTGAATTTAGAAACTTTTCTCCGGGGGGGGGGGGGATAATGCTGGCTGGATATGTTGGAGAAAATCATACCAGTATTAATATCTTGTGAATTTTCTCATGTGTCTTCGGGGGAGGGATTTTTTATCTTCGGCGGAAATGTCCCCCGGGGCACCCCTGAATTCAACACTGCATGTAGGATGATCTTTGCTCATTCTGTGAATGAACAATAAGAGAAACCAGCTTATCGCTCGTGTGTGAGCTGTATAAGAGTTTTAAAACAACACTATGAAACAAAAGTATACTAACAATTTGTAAAGGCCTGTACGTCAGTATAATAGGCCTAATTTCAAATATAAAATATCTTTATTTTAAACAATTTCGGTCTAAATTCAGTATATCTGCACATTACTCATTTCTAATTCAATATGGTTATATTTTAATTCATTTTACATTATAAAGTAATATTTAACTGAAAGTTTCTATTTACTGTTTTCAACAATAGAATTATTGCTTGCCAACAATATATGTTGTTAGATCAAAGAAATGCCGAAATTAATAACCAATCAGAAACGAGTTCTTTGTCTGCAGTATTTTTGTGACATTCATTTGTGACGTCAAAGAACGATAGCATAATCTTGTAGTGCAATATGACAGAGGTTGCTAATAAGCACAGCTGGTGAAGGTATTGTATATTTGTTGTTAAAACCGGAGAAATATTTGTTTGCAAATTAACGAATAATAAGCAGATAATAAGTAGAACAGTTTCTGGATTTGAATTTTGCAGTTTTAAACCGATTTTATGTAAATTCTGTAATGGTGTTTTTCCAAGAAAATAACTTTAAGAATTATTGACTACTTATTTTTTTAAACATGTATTTGTTTAAAAAAGAAATGAAAATTTCAGTCAAGGGAGTTGAGGATTGTCGCAGGGTGCGGGCTCCACGGATCAAAATACCATGTTTCCGAGTAATTCTTTTTCTTAACACATGGACTTCTTTGCCGTATAACTCATATGATTTGTGTTTAATAATGGTTTACGAGTTTGCAGGGCCGGCGACAGGGGAGGGGGAATAGGGGACAAATGCCCGGGGGCCTGGAATCAGAAAAGAATAATTAAAAACAATAATTTTACAGGGATTTAGGGGTTCGTGTCCCTGAGTTGCCCAAGGTTCCTGTCGTGGTGTGTGAATTTATTGTGTATACCTTATGTATGATTAACGTGTCAGTTGCCGTTAATGTGCGTAACCACCCATAGGAGTGATAAAATATACACTGGTAATTTTTATGAAGTTTTCCAATATCAATGATTTGTAAATATTATGTAAAACGACATTTCTGCGATGGGTTGGATTTATTTTCTGTAATTTTGAGCCGTTTATTGACCTGTTCGCGCATTGTTCGTATTCGTATTTGAGTTTCCGTTACATTCGATTTTCCGATCCTAAATTCTAGTACAGATTTGTTTTGGTCTGAGGAAATAAGCATGCATATTGATTGTAACATTGCGTAAATGTTGATTCGTCCTATATAAATTATTCGCTTCTAAATATGTAAAGTGAATAACGGATAACTGATTCATGGGCGTCGATTAGGGGGGACAAGGGGGCAGTTTCCCCCCACTTTTTTGAAATGACCCATTAATGTATATAGTTTCCTTTGAAAATAAAAAGTTTCTGTATGTATTAACGGTTCATAGAATAAAAATGGTGCCATAAAATATTTGCCGCCCCGTGAGTACGTATTTGTTGTCTTCCCGTGCAGTTAAGAAAGCTACAAGAATTGCGTTTTAATTGCCACGAAAAATGGCCCAAAAATTAACCTGTTAGCACGCCACAATTCGAGTGTATTTTCATTTCTTCTTACAAGGGCTCGACATGTTAGTCAGCCGCTTTGGAACTAACTGAGATAAAATTTCGCAAAAAAAAAAAAAAAAAAAAAAAAAAAAAAAAAAAAAAAAAAAAAAAAAAAAAACCTTCACAAGCAGTGTTTCTTTCAGAAACAATGTTCCGGGGGCACACTTAGTATTCCGGAGGGGCACTGCAGGTACTATTCTGTTTATTATTATATGATAGACTGTTATTTTGGTCTCCTTCGGGGGGAATTCTCAGAGCTTCAGGGAGCAGTGCTCCCCAAAAAACATGTCTGGAAGAAAACTGTTCACGAGTTATTCTTTAATTGCACAAAAATCGACACTTCCTAAAATGTCTTTTCTTCTTTCTACTAGTAAGGAATATTTTGATTTGATTTTTTTGAGTTTAACATTCCGTTCAGCAGTGAGGCTATATGAGACATGGACCTACTGATTAACGTGGAATATGAACCACATGAGCTCCCGCCAGGAATCGAACCCGGGTCTCCCACGTCAAAAACGCGGCATTGTTTTGCACTGTAATATACGAGTTTAGGGCAGTAGCGTATATTGTGGCTGTCAAAGCTATCACTGAAGCCCATATCTAAAGTGAACTAGACAGTTGCTAGTGCTAATTCTTCGAAATGTGTAATAAAACAACTACAGAAAAGACTTCACTGTTAGTGAAGTTAACATTTAATCAACTAGCGTTATTGTCCGGATCTGCTAGGTCTAGTGATAGCGCAAGTCACAATCCCAGCATACGCCACTGGTTTAGGGGTACAATTTTGTATATTCAATTAAATTTAGTGAATTCAACATAATTCTAGGTTTTAGAATTATTTTACATAACTGAAGTGGAGAGTGATTCTAAGTATTGTTGAGTTTTGATGTATTCCAAGAAAGTGAAAATTGTACCTAATGGCAACGAACATGTTTCGGGAAGTTGCAAAAGTATTTCTTTAAATGTCGCAACATAAGCTTGTAGTATTTACTGTCTTTCTAACAGTAATAACATATAATAGCATGCGTGGAATTAAAAATATAAGTTGTTAATTAATTCCCAGTTTCAAAATAACTTTTGCAAAACAAGCCTCATCTATATATTTAATGCGCGTGTCTGTCTGTCTATCTGTACCCAAAATATTCACAGACTAAAAGTTAAAGGGGCTACGGGTACCAAATCTTGACGCATTCACAATTTGCATTATCACGATTCCGGCGAACTTCCATGTATTTAGTTTTATCTGCGTTTACTTCTAACCCCATTTCCCTGCAAGCGTTTAATAAAATCTCTGCATTTCGTTCTATTGTTCCTTTAGATTAACATCATAGGCATATGCCATAACCTGATGAACACCTTTTAGCTCTAGGCCCTGGTTGCTATCCTTTAATTTCCTTATAGCATACTCCAGGACAAAGTTGAATAATAATGGCGACAAAGCGTCTCCTTGCTTCAGGCCATTCTCAACGTGAAAGCTTGCGGACAAGTATTTTCCTACGCGGACTTTGCTTTGGGATTCGCTTAAACACATCTTATTAATCTAACTAACTTTTTCGGTATACCAAATTCAGTAACAACGTTGAGCAATGAGAAACAATAAACAGTGTACTTATTTTATTGATTTTGTTATATATATTAATTTCTGATGTGAATGAATTGTACACTCATATTCATATTATTATTATTTTTCATTTCAGTTTGCGTCTCAATCATGTCTAAAAAAGCTACTTTTTCGAACGACTGGCTGTCCAACCCAAATTTCTCATTGTGGCTTTCTGCTGTGAAGGACAACAGGAATGCTGCATTCTGTAAGATTTGCAGAAATACTTTTAGCCTCAGCAACATGGGGAAAGGGGCTATTATTAGCCACATGGAAGGCAAAAAACACACTGCAGCTGTGAAGAACTCTCTAGTAACTCGGCCGATATCAACTTTTTGTCAGCAAAAGAATGCAGTGGAATGTAGTGATCAGAATCCAGGTCCTTCTTGTCCCGCTGAAGAACTGGTTGTAAGTAAAGAGATGCTGGTGGCTTCCGAAGAATCTATTAAAAATAAACATGCTAATATTATGAAGTCGTTTCTAGTGTCTAAGTCAGTAACTAAAGCTGAAGTTCTGTGGTGTTTGCAGGCAGTAATGGAACACTTGTCATTCCGATCTGCTTCCCGACTGGCAATAAATTTCAAATTCATGTTTCCTGATAGCGAAATTTGTAGTAAGATGCAATTACAACGTACCAAGTTAGCTTATACTATCGTTCATGGTCTTGGACGACATTTTAAAGGTGATATTTTCAAAGAAATAGAAGCTTGCAAGCATTATGTTATTGGGTTTGATGAAAGTCTCGCAAAAGCAGCAAATGGACCTTACGATTCGGTTTTGGGACAATAAAAGAAACCAAGTGTCAGCAAGATATTTAAATTCAGTGTTCCTCGGACATTCAACGTCAGCAGACATTCAAGTTAGTTTCAAGAATGGTATCTTAGGTTTGGACCTCAAGAAAATTGTTCAAGTTTCGATGGATGGCCCACATGTAAACTTCAAATTTTTAAGTGACCTGCAGAAAGATCTTGCAAGTTCACCTTCAGATCCAATTCTTCTTGATATTGGAAGTTATGGGCTGCATACTATGAATTGTGCTTTTAAAGCTGCCATGCAAGCAACAGGTTGGAAATTAGAAGAATTCCTAAGGGCGTCTTATAATTTATTCAAAAACGTTCCAGCTTGTCGTGCAGATTACATACGATGCACAGGGTCTTCTGTGTTTCCGAAAAAATTTTGCAACATTAGATGGACAGAAAATTCAGACGTTGCTTCCCGGGCGATGGAAATATTACCAAACATAAAGAAATACGTACAGTGGGCTGTTGATGAGAAGAAAGTACCACAGTGCAAAAGCTTTGATACTGTAAGACAATTTACAAATGATAACCTGCTTGGTGCAAAACTTGGCTTTTTCACATTAGTAAAAACTGTTGAACCTTTCCTGCGTGAATTTAAGGGAGAAGCTCCATTAGCTCCTTTCCTTTACAACTCGCTCCAGGCCAGGACATCCGTTGCAGGTCGTTTTGTGAAAGATAGTGTTTTGGAAGGCCGGCCATTGGTTAAGATTGATTTCAATAATAGCGAAAACTTAAAGCCAGCCAAGTTTGTAAACATTGGGTACACATCAAAGGATGCTATACGAAAAGCCAATACCGTATCGGATAGACAGACTCTTGAATTTCGACAAGACTGTCG
Source organism: Thermobia domestica (assembly GCF_964235325.1). NCBI lineage: Eukaryota > Metazoa > Arthropoda > Insecta > Zygentoma > Lepismatidae > Thermobia > Thermobia domestica. The sequence continues at coordinate 169,558,079 of NC_137460.1, forward strand.
CGCAGGATGTCAGAAATTCATACTGAAAATAATGGACAGGTCACCTCTAAAATCCATCCTGACAAGAGCAATTTCTTTCCTGGATCCAAGTGTGTTTGTTATGGATGACACTGTAGCTGCAAAGAGATTGTCCAATTGCCTAGAAATTGTAGTATCCAAGAATTGGATTTCAGGAACATTAGCTGATGAAATCCAAGGTGAATTCAAAGTTTTTGCCAAAAATCCTCTTGTATTGGAAGCAATGAGGACTTATGACCGGAAAAGTAAGAGAGTAGATGACCATTGGATGGAGATGCTGCATTTAGGCGCATGCTCAATACATATGACTGATTTTGTGAAATTTCTCCTCATTTTATCTCATGGAAATGCTAGTGTGGAGAGGGGATTTTCAATCAACAAAGAATGTTTAATTGAAAATCAGAGAGTTGAGTCTAATTGCACTCAGGCAGGTACATGATAAAATTTCAGCTGTAGGTGGTATTGATAAGTTTCCAATTACAAAGGGGGTTGTCCATGCTGCCCGCAATGCTCATAGAGTACATGTTGAGTCTCTGAGGAATCAAGAAGAGGAAGAGAAGAAACAAAAGAAGAGAAATGCCATTAAGGATAAAGTTATTGAACTCGAGGCGAAGAAAATGAAGTTGCTGAATGATGTCAAGGAGAAACTGTCTGCAATTGATGATGAGATTTTTGGTTTGAGGTCTTAAAACATTGAAGTGGATGTGGTCTTAACTTAAGTTTGATTTTAGTGAACTGCAAGTCTGTGATTTGAGGTTTTAAAACATTACAGTAAAGTAGTGTTTGTTCCAGTAATTTGTGTTTTAGTAGTGGACTGTAAGTGTGTGTACTTTTGTGACTAGTATTAAGCTTAAGGTTGGAAAGCGATAGGGATAGACATTCCTCTTCTCGTTCAGTGCTGCAGTTGGTTTCAGTGGAGTGGAAACACACAGGAGAATTGAAAATTAGGCAAGTAAGTGATTAAAATTAGACTATTTATCTTCGCTAGTGTTTTGTGATATTCTTTTTTTAATAATGATCCTCTAGTCCACACTGCATTTCACTTGTAGCTTCTGTTTAAGCTTTGAAAAACAATGATATACCAATTTTAGATCTCTGTAGAAATTTTCTGGAAAACCGGGAAAATTTCTGGAAAAGTCAGGGAATTTTGAAATTCCAAATGAGTAGCCACCCTGCTTTTTGTTTGTTTACGTTAGCGTCATTTTCACTATGAGTGTAGCAGGATTCGAACGTTGTATATCCCTGTTTGGGATAAGCCATTTTATGAGTGTATAAGTTCATTCCTCGCTCGTTCCCATTTGAGAATAGCTATACGTCATGATCCTAGGTTCGTTCCTAACTTCCGATGAGGAATGGTCAAATAATAATGAAATCGAACACCAATTATTGTAAGGAAGAATCCACACTCACTGTCATCAGATTCGGGTGCATTCAATAACCACAAGAAGGCTGTCGTGTGCCCCCCGTCACTGGCGAGTCACGCACATTACGGCTGCATCGATAATATATTTCCCATCTATAGCTTCAAAAGGAACACTTGTGGGGGGATAACTGAGATTGCTGACACCGGATGGTTGCAGAGAAACAAAAGAGATATACCTTTGCCTGCGCTACTTTCAAAGTACTTCACCTGTAACCTAATAAAATATTAAATCATGCACAAAGTACAGTATGATATTTGTCCTTTCACATAATAAAAGAATAACGCTAGAAACTATGCACAATAGCACTATTAATGTATTATCATTTGGTTAAAAAATAGCATACGCAACAAATATTTTTAGTGCATATATTTTGACTTTTAAGAAATTATGAACACACTGATACAACGCAATCACAATATATTCTGATTAAAAAAAATAACGATGATGGCCCTAGAGCTCAGTTTCGACGTGCACGAAAACGACACTACGAAACTCGCACTAATATTATGATTTCGATAGTTTTCCGAAGAACAGTATATTTCTTGAAGAGAGAACCTCTATTCTGCTTTCGCTGGTACTGTGATGAATTGTTTTCTCCAAAAGGGGTCCTTGGATGCTCCTCCCATTTTTTCAAGGCATACCACGTCGCAAAATAAAAACAGATTATTCAAAAATCCTTTAATTTACTGATAATTTAGTAAATGTATATTGTATTTGCACTAACTGTTAAAATCTAGGAACTTTTTGAAATTTGTATTCTCATAGTTAGCACATTTAGTCGTAGTATTCGCACGATCAGACAAATACGTGTTATTCCGTTTGTGTTTTGGAGATCAGTCCGCGCTTCTTTTGCGCGTCACTTTTCTTGTTCCTTTCAGAGCGTATGAGTATACTAGTGGAATAAAAAATAGTTCATACAAAACATTTAGTTTCTATATAACTGCTTCGATAATAAGAAATAATTGATTAATTATCACTTGGGTAAGAGTACATTAATTATATTGACGTACATATTAATGTAAGTAATTAATAATTATTTACGAAAATACACATTATGTCGTATGATCCACTGCTGTTGCTCAGAAAATCAGCTTTGCGTGGGTGTGAGCGAGGAAACGAAGAAATACCCTCCCAAATACGGTCCGGCGAGAGGTGCTGAAATGACTTGAAGAAAGAGGCACCTTCTGGGTAGAAAAATTTTACTATTTCGCTCTTCTGCGAATTCCGACTGGCTAGGCGTTAGTTCCAAGAATTGGGATTGGAAATATGAGAGTTTGTTAAAAAGTATATATAACGATATCGTTATAATCTTCGATGCTATTCGAAACGTAAACCTATATTTGAAGGCGGGATCCGAGACACTGTAAACTATTCAGTGTCTCCTACTAGAAGCCGAACCCGTGATCTCGTACAGCAGAAGTCAGCGCGCGCTAGCCACTAGACCAGTGGGGACAGGGAAAGTCTATTCTGTTAGTAGCATTTAGCACTTTCAGATAGTTTTCATTAGTAAAATAAATTTATGATATTTTTCGTTAAGTAATATGACATTGTTCGTGATTTAAGTTTCATTACTTAGTCAGACGCTTGCACGTACTTACTGTAACTAGTAACTTATTTTGAGCCTACATATGTGCCTGAGTGTGATTACGCTTGAATTGTATATAATTTTATTATTATTACTTTTTGTGAGCAGCAAATCATTTAAATATATTGGTAATTTATATAAACAGATAAATTTCACATTTGTATTTTTAATTTTGAAATGTAAGAAACTTGTATAGTGATGAAGTCTTGTATGTTTTTTATTTACAGATCATTATCTGAATTTTGGGAAAGATCATATATGGTTATTTACTCACAATACTAGGTTATGGACTCAGTGTCAAGAGCACCCACATCTATGTTGGAATCCCGAGTTTTTAAGTCGCTTCTGTCGATTATTTCCATTTCAAAGTATGAAGACCGTGCGATTAAGACTAAGCTTAGCAGAAGAATTGCTGTATGATCCTGAGTAAGTTACCATTTTTTAAAAAAAATCTCATAGTTACAAATACTATGTTACTTAATTCATTTTTCTTTTTAATACTATATTGGCTTTGCTTCCTATAAGCTAATACATTTTGAATTATAGAGGGTGCCCCAAAAGTCTAACATACTGTAAGAGGACACTGTATACGTAGGTCGACCAGAGAAGCACTGAGATGGTAATTTGGTTGGGGGGCATTTATAAGATGTTCTTCTTTTAAGTTTACCTTACTTTATTAAAAAGTATAAGGCATCTTTGGGGAAAAGGCCCATTCTACTGCATATATGAAGACTCCCTTCATAAAGGCGGAACCATAGGCAGAAAAGGAGTCTATCCTCCTTTCTCAGCACGGGCCTACTGTAACGCAGTTAATAAGTATATAGAAATACAATGGAACTAATGCAGAAGGAGTGAATTTAGAACATCTGATCTTGTTATCGTCAAGCTTCTGCAGAAGTTTCGTCAGATCGGTTTTGTTGCCCAAAGCATTGGAGGCGACCACAGGGAATGAGGCAACGATGGAAGCCGTTCTGGAATCAGTGAGTGTGAGCCAACAATACCCATAGTGGTCCTCTAAAATTCTAGCATCTATTCTGAGAATCCTGACGGCAAACAAGTGATGTTCCTGTAAGATATAGTTGACAAAACATCCTACGGAGGATGTGCCCGAGCATCGGATCAGTTTGGAGAATACGTCTATATCGTGAATAGTGATGTGAGATGGAAAATTTTCCGCTGTATTCTTCCGGAAAATTTTCCGTTCTAAAAAAATATCAGTAATCAAGTAACAATTCCTCAGCAACCATAAAATTGGTTGCATTCGTGTACAGAAATGTAAAAATGTGAAAGATCTTTTAAAGAATCTGAAAATTTCATGGCTCACACAATTTTCAGTACTATGTAGGAACAAGTTAAACCATTTTTCATGAATCGAAATATTTTCTGTCTTATATGGAAAAATTGAAGAACTTTTTATGAGTCGGAAAATTTTCATCATTTTGAAGCAAAAAGTAAAACAACTCTTTGTGCATCGGAAAGTTTTATTGCTCTGTAGAAATAAGTGAAAGGAATTTTCATAGATGGGAAAATTTTCATGACGATGTAGAAACAAGTGGAAAAAACTTTTCATAAGCCGGAAAATTTTGGATATTATGTATAGTGATGTTAGGTGGAAAATTTTCCACTATATTTAACTGCACATTCAGCTACAAAATTGAATTTCTGTAGAGGAAAGTTAGTCAACAACAAATTATAATTTTCCAATTAGCTTTCGGGAACCGGAAAAATTTTCTAATATTTCAAGTTGGGAAGTAAATTTTACACAGTGTTTCTCTCTCTCTGTTCATCTGCGAGCTCCTTCGTTGCTAAGCAGTTAGCATACGCGCCTTTGGCATGAAAGACCTGGCTTCGATTCCCAGCGGGAGCTCATGTAGTTCGGATTTCACGTTAATCAGTTGGTCCCGTCTTACATAGTCTCGCTGCTGAAAGCGACGTTAAACTCCAAATCAACTCAATTCAACTCCTCTCTCTCTCTCTCTCTGTGTGTGTGTGTGTGTGTATGCAAAGTGCAGAGAACATGAGGTCGTAGAGTACAAATATCCCATTCTGTTATTTAAAATTTCAATTTTTTAAAAGTCATGAATGTTTTCTGATTCATAAAAACATACCCCACTTATTCCTACATCGTTGTTTAGCCGTAAAATTTATTGGTAATTAATATTATCTTAAAAAGTTTCATGAAGTGAAAATCTAACAATTCTTCATTTCAAGAATGTTTCAAAAACTTCAATGCGTTCTTCCCTCAGAATCCACCTTTGATCTTACAATATTAGATTTCGTCAGTTTAATACGCATAAGACGGTTTTCTCATAGCTTTACTACTTTTATAGATTTGCGTTCTGCAACATTTATAAATAAGTAGATATAATAGAGAGAGAGAGAGAGAGAGAGAGAGAGAGAGAGAGAGAGAGAGAGAGAAACACTATGTAAATTTTTACTTTCCAACTTGAAATATTAGAAAATTTTCTGTTTCCCGAAATCTAATTGGAAAATTATAATTTGTTGCTGTCTAATTTTCCTCTATAGGAATTGTATATCTCAATGTGCAGTTAAATATAGTGGAAAAATTTTCACCTAACATCACTATACATAATATCCAAAACTGTCCGGATTATGAAAACCGTTTTCACTTGTTTCTACACCGTGATGAAAATTTTCCGATTCATGAAAATTCCTTACATTTATTTCTAGAGAGCAATAAAACTTTCCGATTCACAAAAAGTTATTTTACTTTTTGCTTCAAAATGATGACAATTTTCCGACTCATAAAGAGTTCTTCAATTTTTCCATACAAGACATAAAATATTTCGATTTATGAAACATTGTTTCACTTGTTTCTACGTAGTACTGAAAATTGTGTGAGCCATGAAAATTTTCAGATTCTTTAAACGATCTTTCACTTTTTTACATTTTTATACATGATTTCAATCAATTTTATGAATACTGAGGAACTGTCACTTGATCACTGATATTTATTAAGAATGGAAAATTTTCCGGAAAAATAGAAGAAAATTTTTCACCTCACATCATGGCTAAACAACGGTGTAGGAATAAGTGGAGTATGTTTTTATGAATCGGAAAATTTTCATCACTGATCGTGAATAAGCACAGTGCCGGCTTACGTGCGGATTTCTGTGTTTCCGACGATTATTTTTATGGTGAGATAAGCAAACAAACACATAAGATATTGGTCGGACACGATTCCTTATTGGGTTATCCTCTCAAATGACCTTGTACAGGAAAAGCCTCAGGTATGAGGTAGGATACGTGACACACGACTCGTTGGACCGTTTTCAACTGGTAGATCCCTAATTGTTCAGAATATCTGGAACTGTTGTACTTGCCGTTATGCCCCCATGTTTCTTCAATCTCACGCCATTATACTTCTACCTGTGGTGTCAAATGAACGCATTGGTTTATACGATGGATTGGCTGAGAAGCTTCCAATTTTTTTCCTTAAAATATTTTTGGTCATTGTTTCAAAATTTTTCATATGAACTTTTGTTGAACATTTCCTCAGGTTTGAATATTTTGCACTTATTGGAAGTATTTGAAAATTTGATTATATCTTGTAGTCTTAAACATTCGTGCTCTCTTTTAAAGGATTTTGAAAAAAAAATGTAAGCATGAAAATTACATTTAAAATTTTTAGATTTTTAAAATTTTTTGTACAAAATTTTTGAACACTGTTTTAAGAATGTTTTTCAAGGTTTTTGTCTAAACGTTTTCAAATTTGGATGTTTTCGCACTTATTAAAAAGTTTTTGATTAATTATTTTAAAATTGTTTGAAGTGGTTGAAAAGTTTACGTTTTTAATTTTTGTGTAAAGAGATTAATTTACAAATTTCGTCCTAATAATAATAAAAAAATTCGCTACCTGAAAATGTGTAGCTCACGGAAAATTTTTAAAGGGTAAGAAAAGAACGGAATAGTTTAGAATAAAACAATCTGGCAACACTGTATACAAGAATTACATCATGATACTATCATATATATATATATATATATATATATATATATATGAGGGTGGAGCGTTTTGCACTTTTGTTGGAAATTCGATGACGGTTAGTGCGGAAAGGGTGCCATTAGTGGCACCGCCCTTACTGATTTATTATTATTATTATTAGTAGTAGTAATATTATTATTATTTTGGACAATCCCTTATTCTGCCCCAACGGATTAAAGTTTTTTAAGCGTTTGGTTAGGCAACACGCTCAACACCAATGACAGAAAAGCTACTTGTGGTCGTTTATAGAGTTACCTGATGGCTATAATACAATTATTTTATTAAAAGAAACTTGTAGCAATGCCAGTAAATAATTTTAAAATGTTTATGATTCAAAGTACAGGCATATTTTCTCAGTTGTTGGAATTAATATCCAGAGTTTGTTTGTAATGCCACGTTAACGATGATTATAGGCATAGCTCTTGATATAACACGACTTTCTTTGTACAACTCTTCGCTTATTTTGTTCTGTACGCAAAATAATCCAGAACTCACCACGGGGAGGTGGTTGCATATCGAGTTCCGCCTACGCACCCACCCAGTAGGCATACGTTGACATTTGACCTTAGGTCACGTAGTTCTTCTTGGCCTCGAAGCGGGTCATTCTTGTTCTAGACTTCAGTTTGGCTCTAGCGTAGATATCTCTTGCGTTCTGGCCGCACTTTTTCGACGCTGCCTCGGACACCAGCTTCACTGTGCGTTCCACAGCTTGACTATGGCAAGGGAATGTCATTAGAGTAGCTGAAGTTCGGATGTTTTCTTCAAGCTGCTGATCCGTTATGTTTCGTGTGATTGGCGGCTCTGTTAGACATTTAGGACAATTAATCATGTCGAAGTCTTCTGGCTGCGGCACTTTTTTATCCTTCTCCAACCTAACGTTCGAATATGTGCATTTTCATCTGCTCTCATTGCTATCAGCAGCTTTTCATGTTGAGCGTAGTATCTGTTTGTAGAACAGAATAAACTATGTATTGTACATTTTCTGGCAGAAAACATGATAGCTTAACTATGCTAAACAGATGCATGGTGCCCATTTCGCACGAAGGATTTTGCCGTATTGAAAACCAGAAAAGAGCGTATACTTTAACAATGTACTGGCAAAGTAGACACAAACTTGAACTAGGTTTATCAGTACTGATGTAGTGACGAAGCATCCTACAGGCCAATGTAAGCCATCGTGAATGTGATAATCTTCCTGGTTTTCTGTTTGCTAGATCGGCAGTGCACATTCTGTAGCAACAGCCTTACAAATTTCAGAGAGAGAATTCTGGTCGCTGCTTAAACCATCTGTTTTTTCCATTTCAGACACCCATTCAACGGGAATTGGTGTAAAGGAGATGATCGGTGAACGTTCACAATCCTTTAATTTCTTTCCGATGGGGCCGGAAAAAGCGGTGGGTCCGGTCGTCCCACCATCCAATTAGGTAACCAGGTGTCGAAATGACAACTCGTTGGTATGAAGAAGGAAAATGAGATGCTGCAGTTCTTTTCCTAGGGATCTTTGTATCTGACTTATCACGCCGTAATCCCATCCTGTGTTCGTGGCTTCATCATCGCTGCCGACTGCCTCAAGACTTGACACGTCGTACTGGTTTTTCTCTAAAAGCTCCAATATAGAGTCGGCAGTATCCTTGCCAGTGCCTGACTTAGGTATGGCATGACCCAAGTATTCTGAACCGGGCTCCGATAGAACTGTGTTATGCTTTTCTGTAACCTCTCGTCTTCGTAGTTTGCCGTTAATTTTTTCTTGCACAAGAGTTGCATCATTTTTTTCGTCGAAGTAGATACTTGTAATCGCCCGGCCTAGGTGAGCTTTTCTTTCTGGATCTTCTCACCCAGTTTATCTTTTCCGCTTCGTACCTTAGACCCGTCAATAACAAGATCTTTGTCCTCTGGCGTTATGAGTCTCGCGTCCTGAAGTACGGCAGAAACGATGAAAGCAACCTGTCTGTCTGAAGCTCCAGTTCTAAACGCTGCCTCCGCTGTATTTTGAAGACAGATGCGCTTTAGGCTATGTTTCCTTCTTGGTCGCGCCTCGAAGTCAGATTCCGACATGCTTCCCGATTCAACAGTTTCGCTGGATTCCCCTGACGACGCCAGTATCTTTGACCTGTGCCTATGCCTAATCCCATTAGTTGATGGACTTGCTTCAACACTTCCAGCGTCTTTCTTGGTTGTCTGCCTTCCTTTACGGGAAAACATCTTTGACACAGGTTTGCTTGTTCGGACGTCAATGTTACCAATGCTCACTTTCCGTGATGTTCTCTTGTCCAAAAGAAACTTGAATTCTCGTTTTGGAATCTTGCGTGTCCTCTCACAGTTGCAATCTTTGACGGTTTTACATTTGCAAGACGCAATATCAAAAAGAGACTTTTCCGCGTGTGCAACAAAACCTGCACGAAGTGTTTCTTCTTGTCCTTGTTGACTGAAATGTTTTTCCTTGGTGCGACACTTATTATGAAATGTTTTCAGCATGTCAAAAACTGTTTTCTGAAACCATAGGAATGCTTGCTTTACGCCAAATATGTACAACTCTTTGTCCAACTAGTTTACAAATGTCAGTGTGTGGTAATTTAGTTACACTTTCGTCACCACTTAAACCACTTCGAAACCAATGATACTGTCGCATAACCTCAGGGTACGTGGGTAACTGCACTTCACTCATTTCACTTGCAGTGCCAAATAAGCCTCGTTTCACACTGTCCCACGCTGATCTGCTATGATGCTTTTTCTTCATCTTGCTTGCTATTGCTTCCGAACTTGGAAACCAAAATATACAAAATGTCTCTGAATCGTATCGCACTAAGAAAATTGTAACTTTAGGTACAATACACAAACCCTCTGTCTTAACAGAAACAGTAGTGAACTAAAACCGTTAAAGCTTAAGCTGCAATAAACTGGCCTGTTGGATTGGTTGGCCGAAATACGCAGTATTTATACCACTGCCGAACTTTGAGCGAGAATATTCTAGAAACGACGGCGTAGGTTCTGGAGCCAATGAGGCAAACGGAAGGTGCGCGAATCTTCTGGACGGAGCCAGACGTTGCGACGACGCTCGAAGAGCGTGGCCAAAGTAAGCAACCACGAAGTTGTGTAGGCTGCCGCTAGATGGCATTTGCTGTCAAGCTAATAAACTAAGGATTGCCAAAAACAAATCGTGTTATATCAAGAGCTATGCCTATAATCATCGTTAACGTGGCATTCCAAACAAAATCTGGACATTAATTCCAAAAACTGAGCAAATATGGCTGTACTTTGATTCACAAACATTTTAAAATTATTTACTGGCATTGCTACAAGTTTCTTTTAATAAAATAATTGTATTATAGCCATCAGGTAACTCAAAAACGACCACAAGTAGCTTTTCTGTCATCTGTGTCGTGCGTGTTGCCTAACCAAACACTTAAAGAACTTTAGTCCGTTGGGGCAGGGTAAGGAGTTGTCCAAAATATAAAAAACTATTCAGTGAAATCGGTGCCACTAATGGCACCTTTTCCGCACTAACCGTTATCGAATTTCCAACAAAAGTGCAAAACGCTCCACCCTATATATATATATATATATATATATATATATATGAGAGGGCTGGAAAGAAATGAGTGGCGACACTGTTTTATCGCTGCGCACAGATTTTTGTTGAGTTGCTGTTGGCAACACTTGTAAAGAGTGGGTGCAAGTGTACAACTCGTGTGGCGGCGCTAGTGCAGGTGCTGCAATGATAGTAGTGGAGTGTGTTAAATGTGGCTTGCCAAATCACCCTGCTCTAAAGGGGATATTTTCCAAGGTAGAACAATGTGCATGAATAAAGATCGAAGTAGCTCATGAAAAATCTCCTGGGAATACCACTGGACTACGTGGAGCATATGGTAATGACGCATTTCCCTATCGGAATGTGGCACGTTGGGTTGCAGCGTTTCGTGCAAGACATAATAATATGCAACAGGAACTCGGTGCACGTCGATATGGGGGCGACAACCAAGCCACTGAATTGATTCAATCTTTGCTGCATGTGGAAAGAAAGTGTACTGCCAGGAAATTGGCTAAGGAGGTAGGAACATCCCACACTATGGTGTTGAATGTGTTGCACAATGTCTTTGGCTACCGAAAAATTGCATCCCGGTGGGTACCGCACCACCTTACAGACGTTGAAAAATGGCACAGATACGCTCTCGCCGTGATCGTTTGGCATGTTACAGTCGGGAAGGTCACGTGTTCCTGGACAGGTTCATCACACTTCAGGAAACGTGGGCGCGCTCTTATGAGTCAGAACTTAAGCGCCAATCAAATGCATGGCCCCACCCATCGTCTCCCTGACCCAAGAAACTGCGTCAGGAAACGAGAGATGTGAAGGTGATGCTGATAATGGCGTACGATGTACGTAGTATCATATTACGGCCTGCAGTTCCCTCGAACCATACCGTAAATGCAGAATACTACCGCAGGTTTCTGAAAAATCTTCGTCCTGCACTATGCAGGAAACGACTTAACTTCGTAAGGGATCCACCCATTGTTTTGCATGATAACGCTCGTTAGCACAATGCAGGTGCAGTAAGGACCAGTGGTGAAGGGTGGTAAGAGGCCCTAAGGCCCGGCCTACCCATTTACTTTCGTAAATTATAATTTATAATTAATTCGTTTTTCTTACACAGAATGTGTGATAATTTTCTAAGTTGAAAAAAAAAATAATATTGTTCGATAAAAAAAATCATGGTTAGGACACTGCTGGGAGGCTCACCGATCAGTGTTTCAGGCGGCATTAGAACTACCGCCAAGCTACTTAGAAAATCCCGCGAGAGAACGTGTTGGTAATAACCTGCGAAAGAGACCGGCCTCAGCGCTTATCGACTTTCTTTCTACATAAAGCGTTTCCCTCGAGGCCTTCGATTTCGATTCTATATGTCAAAGAGCAAGAGAACGTGGGCCCCATTCCGTACCAACTTTGCTTAATTTTGCGGAATCAAACGCAACGCAAAAACTGGAAAAAGCAATTCTAAAGGTGCTACGTCTATTATCGGAAACTAATTCCCTTTTATTGTGTTACGTTGACTCAAACCCGTACGAAATCGGACCTGTTGTGTTCATTAGAATTGATTAGATGGTGTGTGTTTTTAAGATGATATGTGTGACATTTTTTCCCCTATAGTTGCAAAAGTGAATGAGGGAAAATGCCAGTAAGGGGAGAATATGAGCATAATATATACCTAATTCCTAGTAAAGAATCCTCTATGTTAGTGGTCTTTCGAAAATTAGTGTGTTATTAAGAAACGAAAACCAGCGCCTGTGTTGAAAATAAAACAGAGGCCAAGAGAGTTCTGTATTCATTGGTACAAAAAATTACTTGGAGCTGTTGACAGAGAGCAGCGTATGGAAAATTATTTAAGTCTAATTCTTTTTTTAAAGGAAAATCACGTGACAGAAAATAACTTGGTTGAATGCTTGTCATGTGTTTTGAACAATAAAATTAAAGTCGATATTTTACAAGCACAGTTTGTTTCAATACAAGTAGATGAAACAGCATATGTTTCTTGTGAAGCGCAGATAATGTGATAGTCGATCTTCTCCACCCGATCACATCCAGTTGAAACCATCAAATTGCATTACGGCCAATTAAAGTTAGCTATGAGTCACATACGTGAATTTCATTATGAAAATTGCGATCCGAATCGAATAAGTGCAGTCCATGGTCTACAATTACAGACGTGTTCAAATTATTAGACTCAACATTCAGTTTCTGAATATTTTACTGTTCCTACAATAGTACGTGAGAAAACACGTTCGAACTTAGTCCAAATTACTACTTTGTAACTCTGTCCCAATTTCTAGTGTGTGTGGCACATGCTTTTCAATATCAATAAAACAAATGCTTACGTAACATTCAAATATAATTACTGTGAAGCGTGTATATCCAAATTGGAAACAAAAAATGAAATGGAATACTTAAAAGAAAGTTTTCTCTCACATAAAGATTAATATTTCTTATGAAATCCCTTATTCTTTATTAAATCTTTTATCCTTTGTGGCATCCCATATACGAGTTTAGCAAATTTGGCCTTCAATTCAGCATCATGATACCACAAATTGTTGATCTTGATCAGTTGAAGGTTGGTTCTAATGTGTTTCTTCTCTAGCTTTTCTTTCATGAAGCTCCAAAAGTTTTCGATCGGGTTCATATCAGGACTAGCGCCTGGCCACGGAAAAACACTAATTTCGTTGTCCTGCAAGAATTTTGTCACAACTTTGGCCCGGTGGCATGGGACTCCATCATGCATATAGATAAATTGTACATCATCACACCAGAGTGCAGTCTGGGAAAGCAGTTCTTCTTAAAGAACTTGTAGGTATTGGTCGTGCTTCATTGTCCTCTCTGCTATATACATTCTTCCAGGCCCGAAGGCAGACATCATACCCCAGACCATGACTGAAGTAGGATTCTTCACGGTTTATTAAAGACATTTCAACTTGAATTCCTCCCAAGTCAACGTCGCACATATTGTGAACATTCGTCAGACACAAAGATACATGATTCATCACTGAAACACACTATTCTCCAATCATCAGCAGTCCAATATTCTAGGCCTTGTGCCCATTCGAGGCGCTTCTTTGTCATGATAGGTGTAGACTAATTTTTGTTTTCTTTCTTGACCGTGTGCTTTTATTCCGTCGGCACAAAGAATCCTTCGAACACTTTCAGGCCAAATGTCTGCGCCATACTCAGCCATTTTTATGCTTAAGTCTATTAGAAGTTGCACTTCTGTTTCCCAGAGCCAATCTTTTTAGTTTTCTGATAACTCTTAGCGATAGTTTTGATTTTCGCCCACACTTCCCAACCCTATTTTGGCTCTTGTTCATTTCAAGAGAAATTCTACTCAGATTTTTGTTCTATCCCAACTCTGCTAGCAATGTATTGTCCTGTATATATTATTTCCACCAGAAGTATTTTGTTAACTTCCATTTTACGCGGAGAAGAGATTTTGCATTTCCCATTATGCTGTAATTACAGGACTACACAGAATAAAAGATTGATACACGAAACACGTCACGATCATTTTAAACAGGTTCATTCGAACTGTTGAATGCTTTGAATGTCGTTAACTTTTTACGACAGCAACCACAACACTTCAGCCTCTAACTCGTTGATAGGAACCACAATAGCTATCTACAACTGAAACACCATTTTCAGAACCCCCCTCACTAATTCCATCTGCTGTTCAACGGTGATATCACCACTTCAGCTGCACAGTAAACAAATGAATGATCGTATATTTGTAGTTTAACCTTAAAATTAAATGTTTTGGAACTCTAAAACATCAATTTTGCATTTTTCGAGTGTGAGTCTAATAATTTGAACACGTCTGTACTTTAAATTCATGTGAATTTGTCTTTTTGTGTTTCTGTAGTAAAATATTTGTCTATAGATAATCTGTTTCATATTTTGCAAAAGAACATATACTTCCGATTTGTCACGCTTATTTACAAAGGAGTCATGCAAACATTGACTGCGTTCAGAAGAAACTGTGCATGATTTTTTAAAATATTAGTTCGTTGCAGTTGGGTGATAAGGAAAAGCAAAGCTTAAAAGCCACTCTCCTACGAAATTTTGGGTACACTTGAAGTTCAGATGGAAACGAGTTTTCATGATTTATTCTCTTTGCGGTCTGTAGAACTACTTGACTGTTTCAGGATTACAATAGTGATTTTCTTAAATAAAAAATGTATTGATAGGTTTACGTGTCGCAAAGTGATTTTTGTTTTTTGTATAAACACTGTGACGGCAAAATGGTCTGGCTAGTAGATTTTTTGGCTGGCGAGCACTTGCAAGAAGGTTTTTGAAGCCCTATATATATAACACACCCGGGGTGTCAATGAACTAGACCGACAAAGTGAAACAGGTGATTCCTCACATCAAAATGAGGAAAAAAGTCAATACGGACCCGTGGTCAAAAGTGCATCGTTTCGGAGCTAGGACTGTCCAAAACGTGGGAAAATGAACTTTGGGGGCGAATATCTCCAAAACTATAAGCTACTGAACTGAGGCGGCATGTTATTGTCTTAAACTTGTAATCTGCTTTATCCAAAAATGCATGATTCTGAATTGTTCAGTGGCGGCCAAAGGGAGTCCCCAACAGGAAGTGAGAGGTCCCAGATATTTCGTTATGACAGATGTGCCCGATTCATGACAGATAGAACAACGTACCACCAAGTAAGAGAAAGTCGTTGAAAGGCCATCTTTTTTTTCTTTTTTTTTTTTTAAACAAAATCAAGATGATGAAGGATTGTTTGTGTTGTGCGTGGTTGCAAAACTACATTTGGGGCTGAATGTAATGAATAGAAGAAAATTAAGTGAAATCATTACATCTGCAGGTTCATGACCCACAATCATGATCTGTGTGCTAAAGAACTAATCAATAATACGTAGTAATTTTGGAAGAATTGATCCAATGAGGATTTGAGGTATTATGGGAGTATCCCCGAAAAAAAAAAAAATAGATACAATATTCTTCACCATAAACTTACTTGGTCGTAGATCTGAAGTGGAACCCTTTGTCATATAGGTGCACATTAACACTGAATTACCATGTATCCTTTTCTCCCCTCCCATATAGCGTACAACAGATTGTTTACAACGTATGGGAGCTGATGACACGTAAAAGCAACAATACTGGTTATGTGAAAAAGAAAGTGGGAAAAGTCGTATTAAGAAGGCAGATATATCGAGAAGAGTTAGTAACTTATCCTTTCAGATTTGTTTGAAACAAATTAACATTCCACAGTGCCTGTAAGGGTAAAGGAGACTGACGAAAATATGCTAGACAATGGTGGAACCGCGAGGAAACCTATGAACACTTCTGGAAAGACGAATGCTTATTGTGATGATCAATATGGAAAGTTTCTTGGCTATGTGAGTCACGTGTAGTTTGTAATAGGGAATACGACACGTGGTATTGCGATGCAGTAACAATGGTGAGAGTGTCATTGACGAATCACGAGTACACGGACATGTCTGGGAACAATCTACACTGAAAGTGATCCCCTTTTCTTCACCTCCTCTTCCCTCTTTGATGTATGAACATACGAGATTATCTCAGGGACAGCAAAAAGAAGTTACAGGTTAATTGAAAATCCATTTTTTTAAAATAAGTTTTCTCGGGCTATCAGCCAAGTGAAGATATTGACATCCGACGTTTCGAGAGCAGACATTGCATTCATCTGTAGGGATTGTAATGTTACGAGTATCGTCGGATATCAATATCTTCACCTGTCTGATAGCCCGAGAAGACTTACTAAAAAAAGACAGGTTTTTAATTGACGTGCAATTTGTTTTCGCTGTACCTGAAATAATCTCGTATGTTCATATATCAAAGAAGGAAGGGGAGGTAAAGTAGGGAGGATTACTTTCAGTGTAGATTGTTCCCAGACATGTCCGTGTGCTCCTAATCAGTGAAGGACACTCTCACCATTGTTACTGTCTTGCAATACCATGTGTCATGTTTCCTATTACTAACTACACATGACGCACATGGCAAAGAAACTTTCCATGTTGATCATCGCAATTAGGAACCGTCTTTCCAGAATTGTCTATGGGTTTCCTCGTGATTCTCTCATTGCCTAGTGTATTTTCATTCCTCAACTCTTTTCATATTTATTTAATTATTCGCCTCCTTAAGTCTAAGAGGCAACACTGTGGAATCTTAATTTGTTTCAAACAAATCCGAAAGGACAAGTTATTAACTCTTCTCGAGATATCTACTTTCTTAACGCGACTTTTTCCTCCTTTGTTACAAAACCAGTATTATTGTTTTTGTCATTAGCTCCCAGCTCCCATACATTGTAAACAATGTTGTTCGCTACATGGGAGGAGAAAAAGGGGTATATGGTAATTCAGTGTTAGTGTGCACCTATATGACAAGGGGTTCCACTTAAGATCTACGACCAAGTGAGTTTGTGATGAAGAATATTGTATCTATTGTTTTGTTTTTTTATTTATTTTTTTCGGTGATACTCCCATTTTCTCGAAAATCATCATTGGATCAATTCTTCCAAAATCATTACATATTATTAATTAGTCTGTATTCTTTAGCACACAGATCACGACTGTGGATCATGAACCTGCAGATGTAATGATTTCACTTAATTTCCTTTTATCCACTACATTCAGCCCCAACTGCAGTTAGGCAACCACGCACAACACACCAAAAATCCTTCATCATTCTGATTTTGTTTAAAAACTTTATGGTCTTTCAACAACTTTCTGTTACTTCGTGGTAGGTTGTTCTACCTGTCATGAATTGGACCCATCTGTTCTAGCGGAATAGCAGGGACTCCTCTACTGCATGTGGGGAACTTACATGCGGCGCCACTGAGCAATTCAGAATCAAGCATTTTTGGATAGATCAGATTACAGGTCTAAGAGAATAACCTGTCGCCTCACCTCAGTAGCTAATACTTTAGGAGATATTAGACCGCAAAGTTCATTTTCCCACGGTTTTGGACAGTCCTAGCTCCGAAACTATGCACTTTTGACCATGGGTCCATATAGACTTGTTTCCTTATTTTGATATGAGTAATCACCTGTTTCAGTTTGTCGGTCTAGTTCATGAACATCCTGTATAAGGGTGTCCGGTGAGGAAAGTCAAAGATTTTGGAAAATGATAGGGGAGGTCATTCTAAGCAAAAATGCTTATTTGAACATAGGGTCTATTACCCCTCGTTACGGAGATAGGGGTGGGGGTAACTTTTTTTTGCCTCTTACACTTACCGATTTTCGTTTGAAACATTCTAGCACACATTATACTTAGGGTTATGTTACATGTTATATCTCGTTTGAAAGCTAATGAAACAGGCTTGTATGTGGTATACAAATCGTCCCAGTTTCGCGTACTACAAGAGGGAAGTAACGGAGGGATTTTTTCGAATTTCCCTGTAAAATTCCCTTTTTATACAATTTTGCACTGTTCTTCAGTGGAAACACACTCGCTATAAGAACAGTATCTGATTAGGTGAAAATGATACTGTGTACCAAAGATCCAGGTGGGATGTCAAGGTTTTAGCTTCAGCTTCATTAGAAGCCGTTAAAAAAAGCATTCTTCCTGACTCCTTACTCTAATAACATAACGATGTTCCAACTTTCCATAGATGACAGTGGTTACGAATATTAATAAACAAATGTTTTTATGCACAATTGGAAATACAATACTATTACCTTACATACGAGAGCACTACAATTCTTTACGGGAACACTAATTACAATTCTGAACAACAGATGGGAGTAAAACTTGAATTAAAGTTTTCGTACAACATACTACCCCAGAATGTCGATTACAAAAGGGTTTTCAAAATCAAATAATCACTCGTAATGCATACAAACATTTTGCTTGTCTCACGTACACCCAACAGAGACGTTGCCACTGTTAGACCCAAGTGGCGCACCGCAACTCATTAACTTGAAAGAGCCCTTTATTAGTTATTTTGTGTCTCGTGTGTGCAAGTAAAAGCAAGAGTGTCGGTACCGTGAGGAAGTGGAAAGTGCTTGTGTGTAGACTGTGAAAGAAGTTCGACAGCGTTGTGGTAGAATGCCGTTCTAATACACCCACGCTGAATATGCAGATGATGTACGCCTATAGGTTTTGTGATGATAATGCCAAAGGTGCGGTGGAAGAACACCAGCGAAGATTTCCTCGCCGCAGAGTCCCTACTGCACGGGTCTTCACACACATGTATACTAAACTGAGAGAAACTGGTGAGCTTCCCAGCGTGAAGCTAACATCTGAACGTGCCTCAAAATACAGTTATCAACAAGGAGACAACGTTATTTAGACTGTAAAGCGAAGTCCAACCACCAGCATTAGGAAACTTTCTAATCAACTCGCACTTCTACGTACGTATATACATAATATACTGCGACGAGAAGCGCTTTATCCGTTCCATGTCCAAAGAGTGAAACATCTCCATCCAGGAGACAGTGAACTACGTGTTGGTTTCTCCCAATGGGTACAGGAGCATCCTAATGTTTTGCATTCATCTTGTTCACCGATGAGGTCACTTTCACTAGGAATGGGATAAACAACACCCACAACTGGCATCGTTGGAGTGACGAAAATCCTAGGACAACACAGTAAGACAATATCAGGAACGATTTTCTGTAAATGTTTGGGCGGGGGTTATCTGTGATCAAACTGTTGGTCCCTTTTTTCAACCCAGCGTTTGACCGGTGAATATTATTTGCATTTCCTGCGCCAGTACTACTGGAAAATGTGGCTCTTCAAACTGGGGCGTAAATCTACTTCCATCACAACAAGGTTCCCTCTCATGCAACAAAAGCTGTATGCCACTATCTTGTCTTCAAGTTTCCTCATCGGTGGATGGATCGCTGAGGACGGAGGTCAATTATTCACTGGCCGTCGCGCTCTCCGGATCTTACACCTTTAGATTTTTGCTTGTGGGGGTGGTTGAAGGACGTTGTATACAAACAAAAGGCAAACACACGAGAAGAATTAATTCAGATCATTCTAGAGGCATTCAAAACCGTCAAAGAGCGCCGAGAAAATACATGTCAGGCAACACTGCATGTACTGACGCGCAGTACAACGTAATTATTTTGCACGTGCAGCAAATGTTCAATCATATCACCATCCTGCTCAATGCACGTTGAAGGTTGATGCTAGTAGGGTTACGTCTCTATCTGTATGCATTAGAAGTCATTATTGCTTATGTATTAGAAGTAATTATTTATGATTTCGACAACCCTACTACAATGGACATTCTGGTTTAGTATGTTGTAAGGACACTTTAATTCAAGTTTCACTGTCATCTGTTGTTCAAAACTGTAGTGTTCCTGCATAGAAATGTAAAGCTCTCGCATGTTAGGGAGTAGTATAGTAGCTCCAATTTTGCATAAATACATTCGTTTATTAATATTCGTAACCATTGTCATCTATGGAAAGATGGAACATTACGTTATTAGAGTAAGGAGTTACGAAGAATGTTATTTTTACGGCTTCTGAATTGAATTGAATTTCTTTTTATTTCAGCGGGCGAGGTTCAGCCAGAGGCTGCTCTGCCACCTAACCCTTGTCATCATTACAAAAAAAAAAAAAAAAAAGTACAAGACACAAATAACAACATAACATGATACATTCAATAATACTAAAGATAAGCAAAACACTCAGTAAACATAAATAATAATAATTTTTTTTTTTTAAAAAAAACTATACTCATACTGCTAGTCCAATTTCATACCAATTTCAGTCCAATTTCAAACTGTAGTAAACCTTTCATGTGTGCCAATGCTTTGTCTCTGATCTATAAATAGTAATGTTTGGAGTGATGATTTAAATGAATTATACGGTTTGTCAGTGATTGACTTTGGTAGGGAGTTCCAGATTCTTACTGCCGAAATTGAAAATGCCTTTGAGAAATGAACCAGAAAATACAAATATGTTCACTGAGCGCCAAAATGGATATGTATTCTTAAGCTACGAAACTCAACTACCCTTATATAATGTACAATCCCCCCCCCCACCATAGTCTATTACTTCAATTAAATATCATATTCTAATTTGACAGACGACTGTTCATTTATATATGAAAATTCTGGGGTAGCAATTTGTACCTAGAAAAGTACCCTAGGTACTTTGATCAGTACCTGTACCTAGGTAGAAAAAATACGTACTTAACCAAACACTACATACATATATATATATATATATATATATATATATATATATATATATATATATATATATATATATATATATATATATATATATATATATATATATATATATATATATATATACACACACATACATACATATATATATATATATATATATTGTCAACCCCCCTGTGGTGCCTTTAATAGCAAATGCGTAACTCAGATACACAGGAAGATTGTCCTCCGAACATTTTCTGTAATGTCCGGGAAAGTACAATTACTATTTCAAAAAGTAAACACATGACAAGTGAAGTTTAAAATCATTGTATTTTCAATAATTATTTGTAATGTTCAAGTGTACTTTGTTGTGTGTAGGATGGACAAACGTTACCAGATCACAATCTACGGAGTCTGACTATTTTCTCTACATGATGATGAAAAACGAATAGCAAACACATACCTTCAGGATGAAGATGATGTCGTTAGGAAGCTAAGGTGCAACAGAGTAAACTCCAACTATGTTGCTGAGATATTCCAAAGTCGAACAATTGTGAAACTGGTATTACAGACTAGTTCACCATAGCTAAAGAACTGTCTCAAAGTAAATCTCGTAGAATTATAAAATGTCAAATGACTAAACTGAGAGTCTCTTCTCCGTTGAGTGAGCGTCTGAGACCTCTCTCCGTCGAATGATCATGATCTCATTTTCCTAGAGTATTTATGTTAAACCTGTTACTCTCCAAACTGCCACCTTGCTTCACGTTGCTCCACGTGTTTGCTATCTCATTTCCGAAATTCACATTTCTGCAATGATCATCAACTAGACAAAATCTCCAGACGTCTATCCCCGTAATCTGACAATTTTGTCATATCCTAAAATTTGTGTTGATGTGAACAATTGACAAATAATAACATAAACATTACAACTTACTCTCACGACATTTCTGACACAGCATTTCAACTTTGTTATTCTACGTAACCACAACATTGCACATTCATACGTCTGCATTTACAACGGACATAACCACAACAATAATGGAATAACACAATTTTGAAATTTATTTCATTAACCTAATTCTGCAATTACTTAACTTTTTAATTTTGTCTTTTGATTCTCTCATATTCATTTTATCTTTTTCTTTTCAATCCAATTATTAAAATTTTAGAAATAAAAACTCTTTAACTTATATCCCTCAACACGGCCCTCTTTGAAACTCAAAGGTGCTTCGCGTCTGATCCAATCGAAACCTGAGATTGGAAAATACTAACATACAAACATACAAATAATATATTATAGCCTTATTCCTTCGTCATAAATGAAATCATAAAAATATTAACAAAAATAAAATCAAAACATAACATACTAGATTAAATTTTTGCAATTTCGCGCATTAATTTTGCGTCTTTAAAAGTATACAATACTTAGAGAAACATTCTCCTGCCACCTATTGGCTTATTAACATACTACAAGCACTTAGATGCTTGCTGAATATTTTACACATTGCTCTTTTCATAGTTATATACGTATATGTATTGACAGAGTCCCACATGGAAATTTCCTTCCCATGCATTGTCTCCAACTAATATATTTTATAGTCATCATAGTTTTGTAGTTCACTTAATCATCTTATAAAGATATACTGCATCGATTATTAATTTTGAAATCCACACACTGAAAATAACTTTTAACTATATACGTATCACAGTCCTTCAACAACACTTAATTATTTTATTTGTTTTCTACCGTCACCAAATTTTATATCACCATAACCACTTATAAAATCATGATAATTTAGTATCATGTCCTTGGCAGCACTTGTCGTTCTCCGTAAACTTTCTTTCAGAATTAATCTCGCTTCTTGTACTAACCATCTTACAGTTTTTACTATCTAAATTCCTTATTTTAACTAAAATATAGGCTGTAACCATACTATATACGATTACTAGTATGACCAGTAAGACAATCGCAACGTAAAAACATAACTTGCTGCTGTCCATTATTCCAATAATCTGTAATAAACAGAGGAAAACTATAATCTGTATTGACTTGATAATATTGTCAATTAATTGTAGATACTTAAAAATATTTCCTATTCTATTGTCTATCTACTTATTTGATTGTAAATATACAATCTTGTTTATTGTACGTTAGGCATTTTTTCCTGTTCTAAATTTTTCATTGCATTTCCTTACGCATACCTTTGCGTCCTTGATGCAATGTTTATCTTATTGTTGTCTTATTATATGTAACTTCTCATATTACTGAACTAGTATCTTGAAGTACATCTTTATTTCTGTCGTTCTTTTCTTTTCAACTTGTACATTACGCTATATTGCAGTTGTTATATTTGAACATAACTTTATTTAAACTCGTATTTAGGCATCTAGTATACTAACTTAACTACTATTAACTATTTTGTATTATTTCAGATAATACTAATCATTTAATTTTAATTCTCTCATCTAATGCATGATTGTCGCGCTTTGAATCTTGCTTTTAGTATCCTCTCTCTCGCACGCAGCGAAAAGATGCGTGGCTCCCAGCCATCAGCCATCTCGCTCACTCGAGATCACCTGACATGACTTCGTAACTTCTCGTTCGCTTCCGTATGACTTCGGAATTTCGGAGGAATTCCTCCTAGCTGAACGAAACATCCGCTCGCTTTAGCTTGACGCGAATGAGACGCTTTAAAACGACTTGACTTCCTATGTTGTTATATTGCTATTAAAACTTAAACGATTTAACATATTAATCTAAAATATACGTATTAATGTAATATATTCTCCTATTTTCCTACTTACACATATTATACTCTATTTTCTCTCTCTCTATATATATATATATTATAATCCTGAAATACAATACTACTACTAGCTAGTTTTAAAAATCACTTAACCTATTTTCTCGTGTATACACAATATATATTAATATTCTAACAAATATTTCATTGCTGAATCTATCCTATTCAGTCTTATATTATTACTATTTTACAGTATCTATTTCCTTGTTTATTTCTATGTATTTAAAATTATAAATCATAGATCTTGTAAATATTTCTACTCACATTTCTCTTTTTGATGTTCTATTTTCTAGTTTTCCTATTTTCTGTTTATTCTTATCAAGTTCCTACTTTGTCTATTAGAGTCATACTGGTCTATTCTCTATTTTTAACTATACTTAACTATATTCGTTTACTCATTCGTAATCTCTTACAATCGACCGTCACTCCGCGTCCGTTCTTTTCTTTACCGGCTACGCCTCTCGCGTCCTTGTGCTAGAATCAATACCCCCTTAATCAACTTATTTCTAGCTGTTAGGTAAGTACCTAAATTTGTTTAATTTTACTTTTTAATCAATTTCCCAATTGTTTTTCAGCATTATTTTCAATAACTGTATTTCCTCAGGTGCATTTTACGTCATTCTTCTTCTTTTTCTTCTTCTTCTTCTTATTATTATTATTACTATTATTATTATTATTATGTTATGACTTATGCATCATTTTTTTGCAATTTGTAATTCCTAATAGCTTTGTAAAGTCTACAGTACAACACTATTAATGCTACTGTCGTTAATATTAGTACAATCATTATTCCAAAAAGTATATATGTTATATATTCCATTGTAACAATAAGTTGTGGGACTGTAGTTTCAACTTCTAATTTTAGCAAATTTTCAGTTAAATTATGAAGCTCTTGCGTATGTAATGAAAGATTTAGTTGTTTCTCTGACCAATTTCCCATTAGATTTACATGTTTATTTTGTACGTTAATAATTTGTTTAGTTGGTATTGCCAATTCTCCAATAATTATACGATCAAAATCCTTGTAATTAACAAAATAGGATCTAGGATCTGTTATTACCGTGTTCTAATTTAGTTGATGTTATGCCTTGATGCTTATCTAATTTTGTCCGATATCCTTGTTTTAATGATGAATACATTACTCCAGCGTGTGTGTATTCAAATAACACTTCGCCTAAATATTTTTCCGAATTCTGTTGACAATTTTCTAGTGATTTATTAAATATTATATTGTTTAAACATTTAGCATCGCTTTATTTTTTAATTATTTAACTTCCCAATGAATTCTGAATTGATTAAAATTATTGAATTACTATTGTTATTTCTATTTATTAATTTATTTAATTTAATTATTTATTTATGTATTTATTTATATAATTACTTATTTATTCATTTATCTAGCTACACCTGAGGAATACTCTTAGTTAAATTCTCTACAATATAAATGTCTCTAATGATTTATATTCTCTAATTTTAAAAAAATCACTAATTTCTGTGACCAATACATGTTTTATCGGTTCAAAATACTAAAATATCTGCATTTCCTCAGATATTGATGAGGCTTTGCTTGAGTACCAGCCGCCTTACTGACTGGTCACCCATAAACACGCATTGTGCACAGTTTATTTTCCACTCATTTTCCTACTTAAAAAAATTCAAAATTCCATTCTTCTCCATATCCTTCTTCACTTCTTAATCATCAATGTCCGAATCATAATCTTCTTCTTCCTCTTCCTCTTTTCTTCCTTTGAACTGATAAATAGTTTTATTCGTCTGATGTCAACTGTGTCAACTTTCTTTTCTCCTTTCGATGTCTCATATTTAACTCTATATGAGTTATTATTGACTTTCTCTAATATGGTACCTCTGATGTTATATCTCCCACCGAAACATCCTGGAATACCTGCTCGTGGGATTTCTTTGACCAAGATTTGCTGACCGATCTCAAAACTCGGTTGGTCATACTTCTTCTCGATCTGTTACTTCTGTGCCTTGAACTTTTTCTGTAGTTTCCTATAAGCCAACTTCCTAGCCTCTCTGATGGTTTGCATTCTCGTCTCATTATCCACATTTTCACATGTTATGTCGAGATCTTGTTTTAAAAATGTCCTAGGTTCCTTTCCAGTTAACAAGTAATACGGTGAATACCCCGGTCCGTCATGTATCTGAGTATTCATCGTAAAAATTATACTGGGTAGGACCTCATCCCAATTCGCGAACTCTTTATTAATATAATGTTTCATCATTTGCTGGATGGTTCCCATTGCTCTCTCCGGTATTCCCACGGAATAATGGGCATCGGTATTTGCAAAGTAAAGATTCATTCCGAACCTCTCAGCCATTTCTTCCATGATTTTGCTGCGGTGACAGCTCAATCGGTCAACATTAAGAAATTCGGGAATCCCGTGCTTCGTGATTATTTCTTCAAATATGACTTGTGCAATAATTTCCGTCGTAAGCGCCGGAACAGCTTTTGCTATAACATACCGTGTTGCATTGTCTACAAACACTAAAACATATTTATTTCGATTATTCTTCGATCTTTTAAATGGACCAATTTCGTCAAGAGTTACGAATTGAAATGGTGCATAATTAGGGTATGTCTGTGCATGGAACTGAGTCCTTTCTGACTTCCTCTTCTGGACTTGACAGCTAATACATTCTTTTACTTTGTCATAAAGAACTTTTTCATATTGGGAAAATAAATGGTTCGCAATGCTCTCTTGTAACATTTACCGTACGAAAAATGACCTCCGCCATACACGGAACAGTGAATATTCTTAAATACTTGTTCCCGAAGTGAAAACGGTATACATAACAATAATTTCATTCCACATGCCATTTTCTGTGTTCGATAAAGTTTCCCATCCTTTATTGTATACCATCTCGACTCCTTCTCTGCTTTTACATCAGTCCCGTCCGGATCTTCAATTGCTTCTATTATTGGACCGAAAAATGCATCTTTTCGTTGTAGATCTCCTACGTTTATGTTGTCCTCAAACGTCAAGTTCACTGGAAAATCCTCCTCATTAATTGGTAATGCATCTATTTCTATATCATCTTCTGTCGGTTTAATGGTTGTAGTACGCGACAATACATCGCTCGGGTTCTTTTCCCCTGGGCAATGGATTGGCGTGTAATTATATTGAGCCAATTCTAAACTTAACCTTAGTAATTTAGGAGATAATTTTGGTGTCGTCTGCAAATATTTCAAACATCGACAATCAGTCCAAAGTTCAAATTCTTTATTAAACAGATAGTAATTAAATGCTCTAAATGAGTCCACTACCGCCAGGATTTCCAACTCTACTATATGTTTTTGTTTTTCTTGTTGCCTCAACACTCTGCTATAATACGCAACAGGGGTCCACTCACAACTTTTTTGTTTTTGCATTAACACAGCTCCAATTAAGCTCATTGAAGCATCTGTGTACACCCGTGTCTCCAGTTCTTCACGGAAAGGTGCTAAAAGTGGTGCCTCCAACAACGCTTGTTTTAATTTCAAAAAAACCCTCCTGGTGTTCATCTTTCCATAGAAATTTGTGGCCTTTCTTCAAAAGTGGAGAAAACACTGCAGCAATTTCTGCATAATTTTTACAAAACTTGCAGACATAGTTCGTCAACCCAAGAAATGATTTTAATTCTTTGGGTGACTTCGGTGGTTTGAAAACTTTAATCGCTTGAATTATCTTCGGGCTAATTTCGTATCCAGCGTCACTTACTACGTGTCCTAATGCTAAAACCTTTTCTTCTACAAACTTACATTTTTCTACTGATAGTTTTAGTCCGTATTGTCTTATTCTCTGGAAACTTCGCTTCAACACCATGACCATTTTCTCCTGTTCGTTCGTGTATACCAGGATATCATCCATATAGTATGATACTTACTCTGGACTAACATTTGCTAACGTCATTGCCATTATTTTCGTATAAACTGCGGGCGATTGCAAATACCCCATTGGGAGCACTTTGTATCGATACGCCCCAACGCCTGGGATATTAAAAGCAGTGCAGTCACGTGACTCCTTTGTAATAGGCACCGTGTGGTGTGCCGCCTTAATGTCTAAAGTTGAGTAAAATTTATGGCCCCCCATACACGTTAATATCTGCTGTATGGGCGGTAATGCTATGCTGTGGTACCGAACATGTCGGTTCAACCAACGACAGTCCAAAACGGCTCTTATAGCTCCAGATGGCTTTTTCACAAATAACATGGGCGAATTGTATGAACTATTCGACTCTTCTATGATGTTTTGTTTTAGCAATATGTTAATCTGTTCCTTAATTTTATCACGTAACGCTATTGGTATGGGATATTGTTGGCGTCTGGAGGGAACTTTTGTCTCAAGCTCAATATGATGTTCTACGTTTTTAACTCTCTCTAAATCGTCTTCTCTCCACGCAAAAACATCAGCAAAATCATAGCATAAATTTTCAATCTTTTTCCTAATTTCAGGTTTAGTTTGACTACCACACTTTATTCGAGATTTATCAAAATTCTGTCGTGCTTCTAATATTTTGTCAATTTCTTCCGGTGATAACCCTTCTTCTCGCAAATCCTGCTCAATTTGCACTCCTCAGCATAACCTAGTCTTAGATTACGTATTAACATTACTGGTTTATTGGCTGGATTAATAATTTCTAACTTATTTTCTTTAGATAACAAAACTTGTGGTATAAAAATATTAAACAGTTTCTCTAAATCTCCGTCGCTCTCTAATAAATATTCGTGTCCATTCAACGAATTTACTAAATTTACTGCAACAACGTTCGGCTCCTTGGACTTAATTTTACTTTGTGAGCTAACATCCATTTTGGTTTCGTGCAAAAGTTCACACCAATCGCTGCATTTTCAGAAACGGAAAATGTTTCAGCATTAGTTTCCTTCCGTACTTGAGGTTTGCCAAATCTTTGAACTAATAATTTATTATTTTCATAGTCAATTTTGCAATTTTGCGCTCTCAAGAAATCATTCCCAATCAAAATTTGATACGGGAAATTCTTAATTACCCGAAATGGTAAGTGAAAAGTCTGATTTGACACTCTAAATTTTACTATTGCTATTTTATTAATAACCAATACATTTTGAGTAACTCCCTCAATTTTAGTTTCTTGTGGTAATACTCTTGCTGTAGGTGGAATCAATTTCTCGTCCAAAATCGAGATTTGACAACCGCTATCTATTAACGCTTTAACTTGCCTATTTTCAATGTCTACCGGCAAATAAACCATGTTATTTTCTTGACTAATTGGGGCTATTACTTCTCTAACTTTTCCGTTTCTATACCCTGTAAATGTGCCTCTCCCATTTACAGAAGTATTCAGTTTAAATTCTGATTTCCGATAGGTTGGTAAAATGTTGTTCCATTCACTTGAGTTTGAAACACCTGAACATATCGTGGTTGTTATTCACTCTGTCCTGAATTATGACAACACATCTGTCGAGAAAAATTATTGGATTGCCAATTATTATTCGGTCTGCCTCGATTATTTCTCCAGCCATAACCTCTATTTCCGCGGTAGTTATTGCGATAATTACCATTTCCTCGATAATTATTTCATCTATTTCCATTCTGATTTATATTTTGATTGTTCCAATTTCTTCCATTATTTCCACGATACTGGTTTCTTCCACGATTTCGAAAACCTCTATTATTTTCATACCGTTGACACCTATTTCCATTATGTTTACTCGGTTGTTTTTCATCGTCCTTAACTTTTGTGGATAAAGTTAACTCTAGTTCCTCGATTTTCTTTTATAATTGCGCTAACTGAGTTAGACTCGGTGGTTCCAGTTTCACTTTGGTATCCGACTTGCCTCGTATTTCTCTTCTAAGAATTAATCTACTTTCGTCTGAATCGCTATCCTCACTATCCGCCTGCTCTTTGATTTTCTTTACTAGATCTTTTATAGTAACTTTACCTGTCTCTCTTTTTATCCTCTTATCTATTTTACATTTATTCTTTTCTATTCTCTGTAAGTCCTCTACAAACTTATCTATTGTAGAATAGGCATTCGTACCAACTTTTTCCATATAATATGGTTGGAGTCCACCAACGATAATACCTATCTTTTTCGCATATGACATTTTGGAATCTAACCGTTCACACATTACGAGCATGCCATACACGTAATTGATTACCGGTTCGTCCTCCTGATGCAAACATTCTCTTAATTTCTCTTCAATGTCCAAAGTGACATTTGTCTTTGTAAATTCGTTGATTATCTGTCCCTGTAACTCTTTATAGGTAATCTCTGCTAAATTCTTGCGTTTAAGGAATAACTTTAGCCATTGTCTGCCCGTTCCACGAAACACACTAGGCAATAGCTCTTTTCCTTTATCTTCAGTCACGCTTGCCATTTGACAAGCATCATCGAATTCATCGAAAAATCCCATGATATCACTCTCCGATCTTATATCAAACTTCGGTAGTTTATTAATGTCTGCGTAAACCATCACGTTAGAAGCGATTTCTGTCTTATTTTCAACCTCTAATTCTTTATCTTTATTATTACTATTAAATTCTACAGATTCTTCTCTTTTATTAGAACAAGTTTTCTGTTTATTCACTAACACTGTATCTAATTGTAATATAGACGGAAAGTCTTCCGTGAACGATTGTGGCACCGGACTCGAGGGAAAATTACTAACCGGACCTTCTTGAAATACTATTTTCGGACTTAATTAACCTTAACCCCGTTTAATAACATAAAATAAAATAAAACACTACTAATATATTTCTATATACCATCACAACTTATCTTACACTTTTAATTCTTCCGGGAATCAAACCAAGAATCGCTTTCACCATGCTAATGGTGGGTAATTTTAATAATATAAATAACTGCCTATCTCGGGGATCGAACCAAGGGTCACTTCCACCATGACATTTGGTGGGTACTTAATGTTCTAAAATGTAGAACTTCCCGGGAATCGAACTAAAAACGCCTCCACCATGACATTTGGTGGGAAACTTTAATAATCTAACCAAGCTAAATATGTTTAACTACTGAAACCCTCCGGGAATCGAACCAAAGGCTGCCTCCACCATGACATTTGGTGGGTAACTTTAATAATATACAACACTGACCGTCCCGGGGATCGAACCAAAAACGCCTCCACCATGCCCTTTGGTGGGTAATTTACTTAAAATACAACTATCTCTGGGGAATCGAACCACGGATGCCTCCACCATATCAATCCCCCTGTGGTACCTTTAATAGCAAATGCATAACTCAGATACACAGGAAGATTGTCCTCCGAACATTTTCTGTAATGTCCGGGAAAGTACAATTACTATTTCAAAAAGTAAACACATGACAAGTGAAGTTTAAAATCATTGTATTTTCAATAATTATTTGTAATGTTCAAGTGTACTTTGTTGTGTGTAGGATGGACAAACGTTACCAGATCACAATCTACGGAGTCTGACTATTTTCTCTACATGATGATGAAAAACGAATAGCAAACACATACCTTCAGGATGAAGATGATGTCGTTAGGAAGCTAAGGTGCAACAGAGTAAACTCCAACTATGTTGCTGAGATATTCCAAAGTCGAACAATTGTAAAACTGGTATTACAGACTAGTTCACCATAGCTAAAGAACTGTCTCAAAGTAAATCTCGTAGAATTATAAAATGTCAAATGACTAAACTGAGAGTCTCTTCTCCGTTGAGTGAGCGTCTGAGACCTCTCTCCGTCGAATGATCATGATCTCATTTTCCTAGAGTATTTATGTTAAACCTGTTACTCTCCAAACTGCCACCTTGCTTCGCGTTGCTCCACGTGTTTGCTATCTCATTTCCGAAATTCACATTTCTGCAATGATCATCAACTAGACAAAATCTCCAGACGTCTATCTCCGTAATCTGACAATTTTGTCACATCCTAAAATTTGTGTTGATGTGAACAATTGACAAATAATAACATAAACATTACAACTTACTCTCACGACATTTCTGACACAGCATTCCAACTTTGTTATTCTACGTAATCACAACATTGCACAATCATACGTCTGCATTTACAACTGACATAACCACAACAATACTGGAATAACACAATTTTGAAATTTATTTCATTAACCAAATTCTGCAATTACTTAACTTTTTAATTTTGTCTTTTGATTCTCTCATATTCATTTTATCTTTTTCTTTTCAATCCAATTATTAAAATTTTAGATATGAAATCTCTTTAACTTCAATCCCTCAACAATATATATATATATATATATATATATATATATATATATATATATAGATGTACCGAGTGCGCCATTTATACTGTCCAACCTCTATAACGGAGAAACCAAGAGAGGGAGAAAAGCGACCAGGGAGAAAAGCGAAAAGAACTTTAAACAAAGTAACTATAGGAAGGGGGACATCTATCCATATAGCCTAGTAAGTAACTCACCGAGGTATTCGATACTTTGTAAAAGCTCAAAATTTTGTGCTGTATAAGATGGTAACGCAGACGCTGTCTCAAATTTCCTTGTTTTCCTTCAGCGTTGGAGAAATTGTAAAGAAATGGTTAAAACGAAATGAAACGTTAATTAATGGATATACAAAAAAAATAACCTAATTGAGTTCTTGAAAGGACTAATTAAACGTAATATTGTAGATATAAATGGTTCTTGAGTTAGTAATACGAATTCACATTTCAACAAGATGATACAAAGACATTTACGAGAGTAACTTAATAGCCACTTTCGTGCGGTGAAAATACTTATTCTCATGCAACTTCAGGGGAGTCATATCGAAATAATTCAATTTTATCTGTAAATATTACCGATTTGTTGAATGAGTGAAATAAGTAACAGTTTGTTGCAATTGAAGCAATACAAAAGGGTGGTTTGCAAGCACATTTTCTTTGGTAGTGTGGTAATTGGTGGATGTAGCCAAGCGGAGTAACCAAGAAAATTACTCACTTCTTTCGCTTACTAACACGTCTAAGGGGGTAATTCGGAAGCAGTGATAAAAAAAATTCTACATACAAGAAATGCAAGAGTTATTATAACTGCTATGTCGATTATCGCTAACAAAATAGTAAATATTGCTTTACGTTGACGCAGTCTATTACGGAATGTGCTCACAAGTCTGCCGCATTACCTAGTAGGTCACGAAACAAGTTTCTTTGTGTGGTATACTTAAACCCGTCTCACACACATCTGAACTAAGCCCTCTACCCAGGTCACAACTTGACAGTGTTGCTTAACTCAAACTTCCATGCAATTTCTTTTATGCTGAGGTGATGTAGGGGTCTCAGACGATCCTTAATACTAGGTAGGTTTTACCAGCAGAGTCTCTGTTGGTCGCTGTATTAAACAGACGAAAAACACTTGAAGATTGTGTTACGCACATGGCAATCAACTGTCGAAATTGCAAATATTGTGTTTCTATTTCACAATATGAGTTCATCCGAAGATCTGCTCTGTTGTTGACACAAAATACATCCATCCCCTCCCCTATAAAAAACGAGAGAGAGAAAGAGAAAGAAAGAAAGAAAGAGTAAAGAGTAGCTGCTGGCCAGGGAGTGAATTCTTCGCCGCAATAAAACACAGTAAAGCACCGTATTTTCAATGATGAATAATGAACTACATACAAGTACAGAACATCCTCGTTCCTACACAAAAACCCTACAGAATGGATTATTCAGAATTCCATACACTATTGAAATTAGTAACTTTGAAAATTCGGCGGCCAGATAGTCTATGTCTGTAGGGCAAAGCTTCCTCTTTGCCCTACAGAACGCACCATAAAAAGTTTCAATAGAATAATTAGAGAAGCTGGAGCCCCGGCATAGCTGTTGATTTTTGCTTCTGAGGTGTAAAAAGTGTCAAACTTCCATGTGTATGATGACAGAGAATTTTTTTCTTTCCCTCTTTCAATGGAAGCCAGTGACTTCAGGATTTCACTGTATCTTGTCAACACAACAAATAATTTTTTTAGGTGACTTGAACCCATATAGCAGCAGTGGTGCTAGATACAAAAGAGTTTGAAATTCGGTTAGGGAATTTTTGTAACTATTCACCCCTACATTTCCCTCAATAATTTCCCACCCGTTGACAACACTGCAATGCAACTTACACCAAAAAAAAGCCACATCCATTTTCTAAAAAACAAGGCCTTAACCATATCGAGCCAGGCCCCTTAACTCAAATTCTTGACCCCCTAGTGGCCCCCCCACATAGAATGATATTACTATAGGTCGACAAACGGTAAGTTGATACTGGCCTCAGGTGAAACTACTACCGAAACATCTCTCGACAACAGAGTTACCAACGGCAGAATACCGTATGTTGCAATAGTCTGCGTTTCGAGTAAAAAGCTCCAGGTTCGTTTTTGTTTGTAGTACAGCAAAATCGAATTCATCTAAATCTGCGAGGTGCATGGATTGACCTCACCATCTGATCATTCCTTTTAACCTCTGTCCCTTATTTAGTTATTTTCTTTGTTTTCGACAAAGAACCAAAAAAAAGAAGAAGAAGAAGAAAAATCAGTCGGCATTCTCATTCGCTTCGATGTTGAAAGTCATATGAAAATAAGAGAACTTACAAATAGCATGCACTGCAGTAAAACATTACACTTGTGTGGGACGAAAGAAGTCTTCGTGCACTAAGTAATTAATTTTCATTGATTATGGTGACATAGAACAAATGCGTAGCATCCATTAAATAATTTGGTATTATTATTATTATTATTATTATTATTATTAAATAATATCGAGCCGTCTTGTTTAATATACAGTAAAAGAAGAGAGCAGAAGTTTTAATTATTTCTTTCATTCTCTGTTGTTCGTATCCCAATCGTTCGAGAAAATTAAGATATTGAATAATACCAACACCTAGTATTTGCTACTGATACTGGTTCTCCTTTTCGACTACCTTCTGGTCTTGTCTCTCGTACGTCTAGTTTCGTAATGCTCTTGGCCGTTGCCAACACAGTAGAAGCTTTCTATTGCAATGTTATCTCAAAGAAAAACGAAGTCAGCGCTTGGTGGACCTATACTACTAACTAAAGCCTGGGGAAATGAGGCTAACAAAAATCAGTGATTCTTTATGAATAAATAGTTCAGGAGTGTTTTTCTTTTAAATGATTTTAACTGTAGCTTAATCACAAAACTGCTACTACTAGAGAAATTCCGAAGTTTAACACAGAGACAGATTACTAACCATCAGGTAAGATACCTAGATGATACAACTTGGTCACGGCAGTAACGCTATTTTGTGCAAAAGTGATAGTTACCTCCATGATCAGATTGTATCATCCCGTTATCTGATGTTTAGTAATCAGACATATCAGGAGTTTGTGGGACTGGTCCACAGATATTCCATTCAGTAAATTCAGTCAGTGAATACCCGTTTTTATCACAGATTTATACTTGTTCTTCGTCAAAATATGCATTTCTGAGAAAATTAAGCACTAAGCATTTCTGAAAAAAATTACATTGTAGGAATTATGCAGAACAGTAAATCGGTGGTGATAAGAATTTTCAACACCGCTGTTGAACCTGATATTCTACCGCTGAGTTTTGGCCATTTGGTGTGGGTGTGAAGTGTTTGTGTATTTGAATTCACGTCAAATTCTAAAAACTACTGAAAGTAAACAAACGAAAGAAAGAAAAAGGCCACGTATACTTCTTTTCCTGTAAGGAGTCCCGTTTGAAATGTCTATTCTAACACTGTTTGATATTAGAGAAATAAAAACACATTTCCTCTTTTTGCTTCAAAGAACGTTTACCTCATCATTTTAATAAAGTAAAGGCACATTCATTACTCATTTTTGGAGCTCAAGGATAAAAGTAACCAAAAATACTTGAACCACGACCAGATCAAAATAAAATGCTGCAACCGGGGCAGTTGCCCCGGACGCCAGCACACTAATCTGTGTTTATTGGTGTAGATATAGATGAAGGGGATACTAATAGCAAAATTTGCCGTGGGCACCAAATGTCTACTTTCGTAATTGATTAGGCTACCATATTTTTAGAGCGTAAAATCGGGACATTTTTCTGAGTATTAAGAATACATGATAACACCAGTCAACAAGGTTTTTGCCACATGAAAGAAGAATGCTGATCTTTAAGGAACTTTGGCCGCTGAATTCGAATCTGCAATCCGTTTTTCTCTATTACGCACAGTTTTCCCGTGACAGAGGGATTTTCGGGAAATTTCCCCCAAAATTTTTCTTTTTCTTCATTTTTGTACCTCTAGCTTGGGTACTCTTAGGCATATAAACATACAAATTATATTCTAGGTTAGCTTGATTTATACTTAGTAAACCCTGTAAGTTTCATCTGAGTCGCTTCATTCTTCATTGAGAAATAAATATATTTCTATAAATATATGCTATGTGCACTGTCCATTTTACCATATACAGGGTTTTCATAAAGTCTGGACGGATTTAATTCGCTTATAATTTACATAAAAATGCTCATATTAAAATCAAATAAAGTGCAAACGGTAGCGGAAGGATTAAATTTTTACCTGTAATCTGCACCAGCTCAGTTCATTCATCGCCACACCTCCAACTGGGCGCCATTTACGTCCACACATGGAATCGACTTCTGTGGGCTGTTGATGATGCTTTCCCTTACCCTGCTCACTGTTGCAGGCGATGTTGGCGGCCTCCAACTTCGAGGACGGTACAGGACGCTTCCTGTCTCCAAGAACTTAGCATGCCACTTTCGGATTGCACTCTCAGTCGGTGCCGGCTTTTTGAACTCTTTGGTGAACTTTCGACACACCAGAATTGGTGATTTTAGCTCTGCGTACCACAGAACACATTGCGCTTTCTCTTTCACCGACGCCATCTTTGATACGGTAAAAAAATAGTCTTCTCAGAGGAGTTTTTCATTTATTTATTTCTTTAGAAGACACACACACCAATACAGCTTACAACTTACTTTTAACAGTCAACATTGAAACAACAATGAAAACAACAATGGATGGAATTTGGTAAGAAACTGACCCTTGCCCTCCCTCTCCCTCTCTCAACGTGTTTAGAGTTGCCGTTTATCTAACAGTGTTGTCGCTTATCTTACAGTGTTGCCAACTAAAAATTTAATCCTTCCGCTACCGTTTGCACTTTATTTGATTTCAGTATGAGCATTTTTATGAAAATTATAAGCAAATTAAATCCGTCCAGACTTTATGAAAACCCTGTACAATAGGTGCAGAAAAATCACATGTAACTTCCACGGAATTACAATATAAGCAAGGTTTATAGTTCATTGGATTTGTAATGAAACATACTTTACAATGATGTATACACTATGTCCGCCATTTTTATAAGAGGGAAATTCTAGATGAATTTTTCGGGAAATTTCCTAAAAAAGTAGATTTTTTGTCTCATGTCACTGTTCATATAGTGATACAGAAACGGGAATTGCACCAGATTAATCCTATTGAAAAACTGATCTTTAACTCCAAAAGTATACAACAAAATTCTTAGATTCCACGCCTTTTAAACGTTATTCAAGATAGTGAACAAAAAATTAATATTGACCTACAAAAACAAATATCAATAACTCACAATAGATCAAATGCACAACTGCTTTACAAAGTATGAAAATAAAACATTTGTACTTACAATTAATTCTTCCTTTTGTAGTGCCAGTCACTTTCTCCAACTAAACACCAGCAGTAGTCGCCCATCATATGAGGTCCCCATTTACCTTGATAACGTTGCTCCATTTTTTGAATGTCCTGATGGAATCGTTCCCCTTGTTCGTCACTTACAACTAAATTCTCGGGGAAAAATTCCAAGTGGGAATGAAGAAAGTGAATTTTCAGGGACAATCTACATCCTAAACTGTGATAGCTATCCAAAAGCTCTTGAACCAATTGACGGTAATTTTCTGCCTTATGATTTCCCAAAAATCCATACACCACTTTACTGAAAGCTCTCCAGGCGGATAGTTCATCATTATTTAACTTTGTCTCAAAGATGTTGTCCTTTAATAGTTTCCGAATTTGGGGCCCGACGAATATCCCCTCTTTTACTTTCGCGTCACTAAGTTTTGGAAACTGACTTCTAAGGTACGCAAAACCTTCTCCATTTTTGTCCATGGCCTTAACAAAGTTTTTCATTAAGCCTAATTTTATATGTAAAGGCGGCAGCAGAATTTTTTCTGAATTAACTAAGGGAGAATATTTAACATTGTGTTTCCCTGGCATATATGTTTCTCTTGGGGACCATTCTTTTTGAATGTAGTGTGATTCAGCTGCCCTACTGTCCCACAAGCAAAGAAAACAACAGTATTTTGTAAATCCTCCCTGAAGCCCCAGTAATATAGCAATGAGCTTTAAATCACCACAAATTTGCCAACAGTACTTGTTATAATGTATCACAGCTAACAACACAGACAAACTTTCATAAGTTTCCTTCATCTCTACGGAATATGCCATTGGAATTGATGGTTTAGTGTTCCCATTATGTAGCAAAACAGCCTTAAGGCTTGTTTTAGAGGAGTCGATAAACAACCTCCATTCTTCAGGGATGTGTTGGAAACCTAGTGCATCCATTAAACCATCTATATTTGTACATGCACAGAGGGAATTTTGCATTATATAGTAACCTGAAAATTGTTCATGTCGGTTTCTGAAAATTTAATTTCTGGTGGTAGGAGCCAGTAAATTCCATTCTTGAAGTCTCGATCCGAGCAACTCAGCTTGTTGCTTACTCAGATTTAGATCCCTCACTAAGTCATTCAGTCTGGACTGGTTAACAAGAAGAGGTGTGTTTTTGGTTGGGCTATAGTTTGGATCAAAGGAAGTTGATGGTTCGGGCAACTCATCTACTTGCTATTCTGCTGGAGAAGATTCTTCTGACTGTGCGTATGGATCAGGAATTGGGAATTCAGGTCCATGTGGTATAGGTTTTAGAGCGGATGGAACATTTGGGTATTCAATATTAGATTTTGTTCGTTTAGAATGACCCCAAATTTTTGTTAGACAGAAATAACAGTCTTCAGCATGACTGGTTGATTCTCGCCAGACCATTGGCACCGCAAAAGGCAAAGCTCGAGTTTTATCGCCACTTTTCCACTTAATAAGAGTAGAATAGCATGTTACACAGCACACATGGGGAGCCCACACTTTGTCTTAATCACCCACATGACACCTAAAATAGCTATAATAAGCTTGTTTTAACGTTTCTGTTAATGCACGGCGCTGACTTTTCACAGTATATTTTCCACACACGTAACAGAAAGTGTTCGGTGAGTTTATACACGCACGCCGCGATCTCTTCATAGCGGAGAAAGAAAACAAACACGCACTTACGACCACTTGTCACAGGTAAATCCAAATTAAAACTAAACCTACAATATGCATGCAGTTATACAACACTTCCTTATCTATTTGCCATGGACCTGACAATTTATAAGTAGAGTCCGATTTTGCGCAGCTTTATTGCATCAGCTAAACACGTGTTGTTGTACAGCTGTATCAATGCAATCCCATGCCAGGTGGTAGAAAACCACAGACCTTTTACTCCATTTCGTATACTCTCACTTTTCGTATTTGTGCTTGTATGGGTAAATGAAATTGTTTTTTTTTTTTTTTTTTTTCGGTGCAACATCACGTCTTAAAATAAGTAGTACAAACAACATACATACAGCTATATTTATTTCTCTAGAAATAATAATGCGATTGTTCTGAAACTTGTGAGGTTTCTTAAGTATAAATCAAAGTTTTATATGGTGTCATTTTTGTATTTATATTTCAAGGGCCAGTGGTACGAAAATTTGGAAGAAAAGGTATATTTTGAGGGATTTTCTCAGCCCCCTCCCCTTGTCACGCAAAAAACTGTGGGTGATGGAGAAAAACGGATTGCACTTTCGAATTCAGCAACCAAAGTTCCTTTAGGATCAGATGTTTTCTTTCATGTGGCAAAAACCTTGTTTACTAGTGAGCTATTGATTTATTGAATTGATATAAATCTATATTCTGGCGCAATTCCCGCTTCTGTATCACTATATGAACAGTGACATGAGACAAAAAATCTACTTTTTTAGGGAATTTCCCGAAAAATCCCTCTAGAATTTCCCTCTTATAAAAATAGCGGACATGGTGTATATATCATTGTAAAGTATGTTTCATTACAAATCCAATGAAGTATAAACCTTGCCTATATTGTAATTCCCGTGGAAGTTACATGTGATTTTTCTGCACCTATTGTATATGGTAAAATGGACAGTACACATAGCATATATTTATAGAAATATATTTATTTCTCAATGAAGAATGAAGCGACTCAGATGAAACTTACAGGGTTTACTAAGTATAAATCAAGCTAACCTAGAATATAATTTGTATGTTTATATGCCTAAGAGTACCCAAGCTAGAGGTACAAAAATGAAGAAAAAGGAAAATTTTGGGGGAAATTTCCCGAAAATCCCTCTGTCACGGGAAAACTGTGCGTGATAGAGAAAAACGGATTGCAGATTCGAATTCAGCGGCCAAAGTTTTTTTAAGATCAGGTGTTTTCTCTCATGTGGCAGAAAAAAAGTTAAAATTAAAATAAAAAAAAAATTAAAATAAGACTAGTGTAATTATTGGCAGTTTACTTTAAACTTCAAGAGCAGGGCTTAAATTTAAAGGGGGCTGGGAGGGCAACTCATTGTCCTGCTAGAGTTCAGTTCCTGTTTCTGTGCGACCGTTGTCTCTTAAGAACATTTGTCCTTGTCCACCACATTATTATTATTATTGTTACAGTTTATCT
This sequence comes from Thermobia domestica, assembly GCF_964235325.1. NCBI lineage: Eukaryota > Metazoa > Arthropoda > Insecta > Zygentoma > Lepismatidae > Thermobia > Thermobia domestica. The sequence goes on from NC_137460.1 coordinate 169,598,295, forward strand.
ACCAAATAACTATTTATATTATGCGGCATTAAACCAAATCTAGAACTTGGGATATTAGTTTACTTCCATCATTCCATCCTGCAAATTAGTATAATTGTACAAAAGGTAATATTTTCGGGCTGGTAATATTTGAGATGACTGACCTTGCTTAACTTTGACTTCGCCTTATCTCAAGTAGATGCGGACATGTCGGAAGGTTCGGTTCTTGTAGACTCACTAGTTTAAACGCTGTCGAAGATTAGGTCTGGAGAATATAACTCTCAACGAATAACATTCGAACAAATTTATCAAGAATGTTTGGAGATATGCAAAGAAAATGGTCTTAAAAATCCAGAGCCGGAAACAGATAGACTATAGGGGTTCTTCGTGGAAACGAACTAGACATTCGCCATCGAAATATCACAAATTCATTTTGGATGAATCTCTTCCTTCATTGAAGGCAGAAAATGAATTTTCTAAAGATGATATGCTAAGAGACATTTTTCTGTCTACTATTGATAAGGCAATCACTGAGACATAAAAACGCTTTGGATCATGTAGCAAAACCATTGGATCAATCACCACTGTACATCCAAAGGTGAAAACTTCCTAAATTACAAGATTATGGAGCCTATGGCCCAGTATTATGGAAATGATCTGGAAATATTCAAATGTAACTCAAAATCCTTCCATACAAAATTAAGTTGTACAAAGGCGAGAGAAAACCAAAGTTGACTCCTCGATTAATTTCGTTGATCTTTCCGTCTACAAAAACGCATTCCTAGAAACCTACCAGCTAGATATCATCTCTGTGACTATACCAGTTTCTAGTGCTAGATGTAAAAGGTCATTCTCATGTTTGAAAAAATTAGACATATATACAATTCAATGACTGATGATAGGTGGAAAGATTTAGGATTACTTTATATTGAAGAAAATTGCTAAATCGTTAGATCTTGAAGAAGTTGTGATAAGTTTCCTGCTGCCTACAAGAATAGAAAGATTCTTTTTTAAGTACAGGAATGAACCTATAAGTTATTTTCTTTACCTGTAAAAGTGTATTTCTTCGCTTCCACTTAAATCAACCAGCCACAAATATTTTAAGCGCCGTGATTTAAAAAGTACTTACTTATATTAGAAATCAGTTGTATTAATATATCCTAGTTGTTTGAGGTAGTAAATTCTTACATTTGCGCTGTAAAAGAGTAAAACCATGAACAACAAAGATGAAAACATTCACCTTTAACACACACACACACACACATATATATGGTGCCATCCATATCAACTCAGGCAAAAAAAAAAATAAATAAATAAATAAAAAAAAAAAATAAAAATAAAATTGTACCATCACCATCTCAGATATTGTTTAAACTTTTTTTTTATAGCAACTAGACATGTTTTTAAGAGACCCATATTTTTTTGTTTTGTCGAAAAAAATTTTCCCGCCAAGTAATGGGCGCTCAAAGACGGGGAGTACAATTTATGAATTGTAAAAGACATGGAAAATGGTCAACTTCGGAGCCCCACCATTCAGCTATGGAGACAGGTAGAGCTAATATTCTTGTTGTGGTATGTACATAGAGATATGAATAAACTATATTTTATTGTAGTTCGGTTTGCGCATGCGTACCTTTTTGTACACAAATTAACAAATGAACGTCAATTTATCTGAAAAGCCGAAGTTTGCGAATTTTTTTCGAGCACTTCCGGTTCGAATTTTAAAATTCTGTTTTCACGGTTGGTAAGACCTAGTTACCCGCTTTCCGAAGAAAAATTTGTATCGCTTCTGTGTGCAACCATTTTGTTGTAAAAAATTCGAGAAATTGTAAAATTCTCAAAAATCGCCATTTTTGGGCGCCATTTTCTCCAAAACACCATCTTTTAAAATTCTGAAATTTTGTCAGATGGTTTAGCGTTACATGAATAATAAACACACCAAATACCATTCTCTACCAATGCTCCATGAATTAACTACCGCGTTTTGAAGTTAGCGAAGTTTTGTTAACTTTGATGTCACAGTTAGCAACACTGGAAACAATAAAAGTGCAATGATTTGATGATGTTTGTGGTTCACATTAATTAAATGAAGAATAAAAGGTTTTCCTGACTGGTTTTTTTATTATTTTGATCAAAAAAGCGCTCTGAAATAGTAAAATAAGCCTCCCCCCTTCTGCGTTTTTTTAAAAACTAAGTAATCTGAGATGGAAATTACGATTACGAAGAACACAAATTTTAAGTTCACTTACTTAAAATGGTTTTCGGAAACAAAATTTCACTGATTTTTTTTCACATGGACCAATCATTTGCTTGCTTGGTGTCTTCTTCGCTAATAGCAGTAGTACACTCACAACTCGTCCAGAAGTGGACCCAAGGAGTCGATCGCCCTCCCAGAAGAAACTTTCGTATTTTATATATAAATAAAACCCATTCCAGAGTTTGGAGCTCTTAAAAGTAGCTCTAAGTAGCAGTATTACACCCCCCCCCCAGAAGTTCGTCCTGGATCCGCCCCTGCGTAGCACATTGTCGATAATCACAAAACACTTATTTTCACTTCTCTTATGCTCTTCTGGAAACCTGTATCCTGCTGAAAATCCATGTGGAAGCATAAACAGCACTTCAACTGTACGTAATTCATGATTTATTCATATTTCTGCTACGCACCACTGGTTATCATAAGTATATGCAAGGGCGCCGATCCTGATGGGGACCGGAGCCCCCAAAACTGATGTGGGCCCCCTATTGTATTTATGAATATGCAATATTTGGCATAATTTGAATGCAATTTGTCGTAAAATCCTCATATATATACCTTCTGCATCTGAATCCCCCCAGTCCAATCTACAGAGAAATCGGCGCCTTTGCGCATATGTATGTAACAGAAGTTCCTTTTTGCAGACTTTTTACATCTACACTTTGAATTGCAGAAGCTCGATTTTGGGGGAAGCATGAAGTTAGTTTATGGTGACCCGTTACTGCCATAAAAACTTCGCAATTTTCCGAAAGCCAAAGGTGACTTCGTTGAATACCAGTTACCGGTCGCATACTTTCCCATTCTTGCTTTTTTTTCTTTCTTTCTTTCTTCCGGAAGTTGTCGAATTCAGTTCAAGGCAACAAAACGAGAGTAATACCCGGAGTTTGTACTTGCACTATACTCACGAATTCTTCTGCGGTTTTAATACTGTGTATCTGTTTTTGCCTAAGGTTATGCCGCGTTGCCACATTCTTTACAATCCCCCCACCTCCCCAATACTGTCGCAGAGACCCTAGCATGGCCGGTTTCACTGCAAAACCACTGCTTTATCGAACCTGTCTGCATCTCGAACACCTGAAAGCGATGGTGGGATGCAGCACCATCATAAATCACTGACACGGTTTGGGAAATTGTAGACACTTATTTCCACGTATTCGAACCTTTTTCTATAACCTATATTTTCGCTTTTCTTCGAGTATTTTTAGAATCTTGTCTATGGCTATGAGTACATGACCCGAATCGCGTGTTTTGTCGTCGCTTATTACAACAAAACTGTCAGTTATTCCATATTCCGGTTATATAACTGAATTTCACTTTGCAGAATAACAGTCCAGTTTTCAACGAAGTCCACATGAAGTAAAATAAAATTTGTATCTTGAAATTTTATACGATGCTTTTCGGTAGTAATTAATTATCTTTGGATTTTCTTGATGTAGTCATGAATTAAAATTCTTACAGTTAAACCAGCAATGTACGATACAAAAATGGAAAGTGGCACTTTATATATATATATATATATATATATATATATATATATATATATATATATATATATATATATATATATATATATATAACGAGATCATTGTTTTCCCATATGGCGTACGTAACACTTTCATTTTCAGCAGGATCAAAGACTCCACACTTATTCCTTTCATCCCAGGACATTCACTACATTCTTGAAGAAGACAGCTGTCATTTTCAGCGGATCATACTACTAAAGGAAATAGGTCACTCATGACAGCTTCAATACAGGTTGCACCTATGATTTGTTGCAACGCAGTAGCAGATAACTTAAAATTTGCTCAACACACACACACACTTCCCTAGTAGGTTGCGGACTGGCCCACTTTAGTCGAATACTATAAAATTCCGAGTAACCCATTCTTATGCTGAGATTGTTCTGTTTAAAAGAAAGTCCGTAAATTTCTTTGATGGAACGCGTAAGAAATTGTTTCGATTTTTTTTCTTAACTTTTTGTCCTTTTTCGATCACTGTAATGACATCGCACTTAATTGAGACTTTGTCTGGATCATTCCAAGTCATCAGAGGTAATAGTTCAGGCTTTTTATAGATGATCAGAATTTATTGGATGGCCATTTTCAGTAAACTTAAAATTTGTGTGTTTCGTAATCGTAATTTCCATTTCAGATTACTTCGGTTTAAGAAACCGGACGAGTAAGGGGAGGCTCATTTTACTATTCCAGAGAGCTTTTTTGATCAAAATAATAAAAAACCAGTCAGGAAAACCTTTTATTCTTCATTTAATTAATGTGAACCACAAACATCAAATCATTGCACTTTTATTGTTTCCAGTGTTGCTAACTGTGACATCAAAGTTAACGAAACTTCGCTAACTTCAAAACGCGGTAGTTAATTCATGAAGCATTGGTCGAGAATGGTATTTGGTGTGTTTATTATTCATGTAAAGCTAAACTATCTGACAAAATTTCAGAATTTTAAAAGATGGTGTTTTTGAGATAATGGCGCCCAAAAATGGCGATTTTTGAGAATTTTACAATTTCTCGAATTTTTTTGCGACCAAACGGTTGCACACAGAAGCGATACAACATTTTTTTCGGAAAGCGGGTAACTAGGTCTTACCAATCGTGAGAACAGAATTTTAAAATTCGAACCGGAAGTGCTCGAAAAAAATTCGTAAACTTCTACTTTTCTGATAAATTAACGTTCATTTGTTAATTTATGTACAAAAAGATACGCATACGCAAACCAAACTATAATAAAATATAGTTTATTTATATCCCTATGTACATACCACAACAATAATTATAACTCTACCTGTCTCCATAGCTGAATGGTGGGGCTCCGAAGTTGACCATTTTCCATGTCTTTTACAATTCATAAATTGTACTCCCCGTCTTTGAGCGCCCATTACTTGGCCGGAATTTTTTTTGAACAAAACAAAAAAATATGGGTCTCTTAAAAACATGTGTACTTGCTATAAAAAAAAGTTTCAACAATATCTGAGATGGTGATGGTACATGCTCTGCCTGAATTGAGATGGAAGGCACCATATATAATGTGTGTGTGTGTGTATTTATGTGAATAAAATTTTTCATTCATTGGAGATGGCCCCCTCAAATTTTCTTGGGCTCTTCATAGCTCCCCCCCCCTTTAAAAAATTCTACCTACGCTACTGTCCTATAGGTACAAAGAAACAAACGATTTGTAACTTACGAGGGCTGCGACTCAAGTTCTGTTGATTATTTCAATAATCTGCAACATAAATCAATAAATAATATTGGCCAGAAAAAATAGACATTTGAAAGAAACATGAAAAATAACGATGTTTTTCATTGAAAAAAAAACACAGAAAAAAACTTTTTACAACACTAATGTCAGCTATCCATTGCTGTAGAATTATCTCACTGAGCTCTCGAAAAGTCTTGATGCATTATCTGTAAATTAGATAGCTGATTAAAAAAAATTATTACGCATAACACCTCGAGTCATCGATAATAGTAATAAATAGTAAAAAGGAATTTAAAAAGCATAAAAATAGGAAAAAAATAATGTAACTACTACTGCTGTTTTAAAAGGCAGCGACATGTTAATTGACCGTTTGGTTAATTAAGAAAACAATTCTGAAAGATGCACATACTGTTTGTTATATGCCAATTAATATTAAATTATTACACTTCATTATTATAAAGGACGGACAGCTTATTATACCGCATAGAAAATTGCTCAGAACAAGTAATTTGACCTTTGAATCAATCAATGAAAAATCTTGGCAGCGTCAATATATCGTCACGTAAAGTAAACTTATATGTTTGTTGATGTCATATGAAAGATAGAGCACATGGCCGGCCTCAGAAGACACGGAACTCAACTGGAAACAGTTTTGATAGGCTAATGGTTCTCTATTCGCAGCCCTATCTTCAACCATCAAAGCAAGCCAACAAACACTAACGAGCATAAATAATGCACATTAATGTGCACTCTACGCACATTAATGTGGCTGCTTACGGGTTTCATTGCGCGTCGGAGAATGTCATAAGAATTATTGTACAAGAAACCCTACCCAGTGGAGCAAACACTAATCGACATGTGCTAGATGACCAATAAACAGTAAGAATGCTACTAAACCGATTCAGCGCAAGAGCGCAACAGAGGGGGACATGGTAGCATGGGAGTGCGTCCGTTTTGGAGCAAGCGCGTAAGGGATGGAGGTCATGCGAGAAGGGTTCTAGAACACTGGTCTGCATTCCAATTGAGTCGTAATAAAGAAAGTAATCAAGCTGGCTACTAACACTCCTTCTCTCGCCATCTTTCCCTCGGCATTATGCTCATTCAGCATTGAGCGTTCCTTCCGGATAAAGAAATGAACTATCCTGGCTACTAACCTACCTTCACTTATATGTATGGACTAGCATCGTAGAACTTTCCCGTTATGCGCACAGACAAAGATAGTGGAAAAAACATTTTATAACCCATAAAAACAACGCACTTGTGTTAGTTAGAACCAGAGTGGAAAAAAATCATGATTTTTTTTAAAAATCATTTTTGTTGATTTTTTTTATTTAAATCAAATCTTTCTCCTCGTATAATACAAGTCGCGAACTGAAGAAAAAGCATTATGAATTAGTATTAAATGGTAATTATGCCATTTAAGTGAAAGTATTGGGGTTGAATTTGGAATTATACCCAATCGTTAACCTATATCAATCCCAAACAATGTTTCTTAACCTTTTTAAATTATAGCTCTTTTTAAAGGTAAATTATAGACTTCCAGTCAAACAGCTACAGCATCATCCCTATTTATCCTAGGATCATGGTACATACATCACTCTCTTTAGAATAGAACAGCTTATCAAACGATAACATTCACATTTCCCTATCATGTCCCTGAAGCGGGAAATTTTGAGAGTAATCGGAATTTTTTTTATTCTTTTGATCCCCTCTGGATTCCCCTGTGTTAACGCACAGATCTCAAAATCAACTGGGAAATACTAAGGGGTGTACTAAATGTATGTACAAAATTTCAAGCTTCTATCTTGAGTAGTAAGGGTGAGGAAACTATTTAACAATGAGCTAAGAACATTCCCTCAGTGCCCCAGATGACCCGGATGTAATATAAAAAATTCCTCAAACATCACTATTTATCCTAGGATCATGATTTGTACATTATTCTCTTCAGAATAAAACAAATTTTCAAACTGTACCCTTCAAATGTCTCCATCATGTATCTGGAACGGGTAAATCACGAAAAAAGGAATTTTCCGTTAAAAATATCTTTTTATTTTTTTAAATTTTTACCTCTGTGGACCCCTCTCCCTGTTTTAAGGCAAAGATCTGAAACAAATCTGAAGAATACTGAGGGGTGCACCGAGTAAATGTGCCAAATTTCAATCTTGTAAGTGCAAAAGTAAGGCCGCGAAAAAAATATTCCCCAAATATCCCAGATTTCCGTATAAAACAGGAACTCAGGTAACAGTTTCCTGAGACATCCCTATTTTTCCTAGGAGCATAGTATAAACATCATTTTCTTCAGAATAGAACAGCCTTTCAAACGGTATTATTCATATGTCTTCATCTGAGGCGGGAAAATCGTGAAAAATGCTATTTTTGTTAAAAATATCCTTTCTTTTAAAAAAAAAAAAAAAAAATTTGCCCCTCTGGACCCCGCTGTTTCCACGCAGAGATCTGAAAACATCTGAAAATTATTAAGGGATGCACTGAACGAGTGTCCAAAATTTCAGTCTTCTGAATGCAAAATGTAACCCGCGAAATAATAATAATAATAATAATACTCATAACAAAAAATATCTCTTTAAACTTATGACATCATCACACACTATGTCTCAGCGCAGAAAGGCGTGAAAGCATATGTAACGTGTTCTAAAATGCCTCCAGTCTTGAAGAAAACGAAGTTAAAAGCCTTATTGATAATTTTTTAATCGAATAATGAAGATTCTGCCCTATCACCTAAAAATAGGTGATATAATTTAAAAGGTTAAGCATTAAGGAAAAAGTACAGCAACGTTTACCAAAATGACACTTTTTTCCACAAATGTTACTGAGATTTGGCAGGGGCCTATTTAAAAAAAAAATCAGAACTAGCTTCCGGCATGAAATAGATAAATTTCGCCTAAAGTTATAAAATTAACAAAAAAACAAAAAAAAAAAAAATGGAGAGGGGGGGGACCCCTCTAAATACATCCATTATCTGGGAACAAACAAACAGACACGCACAAAAAAGAATTTTCGTCTTAAATGTCGATGGTGATTTCCCCGTTGGAATAGTTAACGATTTTAAAACCGAAACCCAACGTTACGAAAAGAATAAAGCAGAATTGCTCCGTTACCTGTTCAAAACGGGATTTTCTCTAATCATCCTCTGCATGACACTTGTTTTCATACTATACTGTATATTTGAGTCTAATTGTATTATGATTATTAACTTTCATAATCGAAATAATAAAACAGAAACGGTATTTTACTTATTTTCACTTTAAATTAATTTATTTCGGAATTCGATTTAAATCTACGATTTTTATTTAAAAAATCAAGTGATTTAAATCTTGATTTAAATAAGACTGATTTAAATCAATCCATCCTGGTTAGAACATTTCTAATAGAGGTGCTCTATACTCCAACTAATAACTTATAAATATAAAATACACATTCTCTCATTGAGCAGAAACACTCACTCGCTCTAACTATACTATATCATTTGTAATGGTTTGACTTTGTAAACGTAGAATATTGGTTTTCTACATTGTGCAGAAATGCTCTGCAAAGTGGAAATTTATATCTTAGACAGTCCTCTTCCATGTGTACACACTCATCTTCACCATAAAATTGTAATTTTTATGATGATGTACTTTCAGTTTACACCGTAAAACAATGGTTCTCAAGCTTGTTGTTACTGCGAACCCACATTAAATAGTAAGAAGTATTTCCTGGCCCACCTACTTTTATTCAAACAACCACTAAACCATTTCTTGTTCATCTTATTAACAAACGCTTTCAATTTTCATTTTCTGAATAATACTATACAACATATGTTTCGAGATCAAAATAAAACTTTTATAATTAAAAGGAGAATTTCTCACGACCTATCAAAAGACGGTCCACGACCCACCAATGGGTCGCGACCCACACTTTGAGAAGCACTGTCGTAGAACGTTCCAGAACTCAAAAACTGAAGTAAAATATACATCTTAGTTTGACTGTGTATTGCTAATCTGTACTGTTGTAAATAAACATCGTAGAATACAATTTTTTTTACGTGAATATTAAACTTAAAATATTGTAATATGACTGAAGCGATTTGGTAAAGGGCAAATAATATTTTATTAATTTTGACATTAATATTTTGTAAACTTTCATATTTTAAATGCGAATAAAACTCATTTCCCAATCTGGTGCTGTTAGGTCGTTCACACCTAAAGAAATTAAGGAAGTCTCGTAACATTCAAAACTATATGTTAGGAAATATAACTTATGTTATGTAACAATGTGTCAAGGCAATAACAAACACTTCCTACTTCAAGTTATAAGGTAATTCTGAAAATGTAATTGTAAGTGGAAGAAATGACGTTACCAAAAACAAGGAAGAAACGGTAGGTGGACAAAAGAGTAATGAACACGAGACAGTTGTGAAATGACCATCAGACAAAAAGGATCAACCTTTCAAATCTTCACTGATCAAAATCTGGGTGAGTACATGCTGGTTACAAATTGATAACACACTTCTATTATTCAACTTCGTTACCAAATTCATTCAACTCATAACCTAACTTCTAAATTCAATATGACAGTTGTTATTGATTTTGACGTAAGGCCACAGCGCCAGTTTGACTAATCATCTGATCTGATATCTCTATTGTTATTTATGCAATCATAACTATCCATCTTAACACATTAACCGCTCTACCTAAAATTAAATGTTCAAGTTTGTTATGAGATTGCATTCTAAATTGCCCCCATGCTAATATGGTTATTATTACATGAGCTATGTGTGGATATAAATTGTGTATGTCGACTCCCGGATTTCGGTCCGATAAGTTGGCATATGTTATGGTGGAATAAGCGCCGGATTTTGTGGCTTGCGCCTTGTTAGAAACATGTTATAGGAGTGAGTGCAAAAGGAAGTTAATGGCTAACGTCTTTATACATAAATGATAGTACAATTTTCCGTTTAAATATAGCTATCGATCCCGAAGCCACATATATATGAGTAAGGAGTCAAATCATGCAGAGAAAAATTACATCGGATATTAGATTTGTTATTATCCAGGATGGTGCTGATATATATGTTTGAGTATGTGCATACCATATCCTATAGAAAATTCTGTGTTAACTTACAGCAATGAAATATTGCATACACACATATATGTGTTTTGTATTTATGATTGAGTTGTTTTTCGCAAGTCAAGCAATCTTAGATATCTTATTGCAGTGCATTATAACAGGAAATGCTTATGTAGACAGTGGCGTGTGCGAAGGGTGTCTTGAAACACGAAGTTAGTTCAGTACAGAAATCACGTTCAAGAATTAAATATTTATTGTTATAAAACTTATGAGCAGACGTAGAGTGAAGTTAAGATCAGACACGGTGCCCCCTCCATCTCCCTCCCAAGCAAATAATAGACGTGGTGAAAATGTTAACCAAACGAATGTTCCTCAATCTAATTCTCAGTCAGGAACACCCAACCAAAATTCAAGACCTATTGTAAATGTATATAGCAATGCCTTTCCTTTTCCCAAATATGACCCAAAAGAAATGACTATTCAGCAGTTCTTTTCTGCGTTTGACGACACTATAAAGCTCAACAAATTATCCCCGGATGAGGCTAAAGATTTAGTAATAACTTGCTTTTCAGGAAAAGATAAAGAAAGATTACGTGTTTTTATAAATAGGAAGCAGTTACATACTAAATCATATGGGACATTTAAGGAAGAAATAAAAAAAAAAAAAAGTGTTTCAAAACACCGAAAGAGAATGTGGATATTTTCGCTAAAATTCAAAATAGAGTTCAAAAGAAACATGAGTCTGTACAGAGTTACATATACGATATATTAGGATTGAAGATAAAGGAGCACCCACATTAACGGAAACCCAGATTATTTCTATTTTGACTAACGGATTGAGGCCATGCTTTCTAGAAAGAGTAGGTGTGCAGCAATTTAATTCACTGGATGAGTTTATTCAAGCCTCAAATAATCTCGAAACAAATAGGTGTAGGGTGAAAAATAGGAAGAAGCATGAGCTTCATAGTAGACTAAATTCATCAATGAAAAAGGAACTGCATAAATTGGGAAAATTGCGTAAATATATGTCGTCGGATTCTGAAACATCATCAGAATCAAGTGAGGCCGAATTATTCAAGTCAGATGAAGATGAAGATAATATAGTTTTCCGTCAAAATAGGAGATCGCGTAATAATATAAGATCTAATTCGCAGGTTGCAAAAGTGACCAAACATGACGATAATTAATTTGAAACTAGTGGGTCGGAACGGAATAGCAAACAACATGACAAAATATCGCAGGCAATAAAGAATGTCCAGAAGCAACTAGAACAATTAACGTTAAAAATGGAAAAATCTTGAGGATACACAAAAACAATGTGAGGAAACTAATGTGCAGATAGCACAGGGAAATAATTCTGCTAAACAAAATCTTAATCAGAACAACAGAGGTTTCCATAGAGGAAATGTTCGTGGAAATTTCAGAGGAAAGTATCAGTAACAAAATAGTTTTGGAACAGGTTCATATAGAGGCAGAGCACTTAGGGGTAAAAATAATTTTAGAAGTAGAGGTCGAAATAATTACTACCCACAACGTCATTTGTACCCCAGATGTATCAAACTTGGCAATTACCAGTAGTTAATGACCCAAATTGTATGTCACAGGGAAATCTGTGCTTTCAACAGATGGTACCATTACAACAGTTTTCCCCAATATGTAGTTCCTACTTATCAAAATACGCAGGTCTCAAATGCAAATGCATCTCAAATGCAAGGTTTAAACTGAGTTCATCCATGCATGAGGGCGGTGCATGTTCGGAGAATAACAATGTACAGCCTAATAATCCAAACCGTGAATAGAAAGATAACCTAGTCACATATAACGAATGGTGTAAAGATGCTAGAAAATCGAAGAAGGAATTAATTCAAGTCCCTTTAAATATAGAAAAGGAAATAGCTAAGTTTCCTATAGACGTAAATTCCTATAGTCTATAGTTTCCTATAGTCTATAGTTTCCTATAGACTACAGTCAGTGCCATTGCTGATTCTGCTTCTAGTATCAGCATCATAGGAAAATCATTGTTGGCTAGAAATGTAACACTTATTGAAACACAGACTAAAGTGTTGGGTGTATCTCAGAACCCTGTATTTATAAAATATATGGCAATTGTTAGATTTTGCATTAATGAAAGGACTTTTCACCACAAATTCCGTGTCTTAGAGCATTTTAAACCGAAAGTGTTAAAAGGAAACGATTTCTTAATATTTAACCATGCTAACTTCTGTCTAGGAAAGAATCCTTTAACGTTAACTAGGTTTCGATTACCACCCAAGAATGCAGAAATTGATGTAAACAAGGAGCATAATGTATCGAGTTTCGTATTCTTTTTGATTGAGGGAGCTCTTGCCCTTAAATTTGTTGTAAAGAAGATATCTGTGTTACCAGCAAGATATAAGATTATCGTTCCATTAACATTAAAACAATCTAGGTCACATAAAGAACCGAACCGAATCAAGAATTACCGGAAAGGTTAAGAATTTTAATTCCGAGAGCTCTTGTGGCAGATAAGTCTCCAGTTATTGAAATAGTAAATCCATTAGCGCATAAGGTAGTATTAAATACTAATTTTGTAATGGGCAAGGCAGAAGACGTATATATATATTCTACTCACTGATGTTATTGCAGCATTAGAAGACGACGATTACATAAATCGCGAATTTTTGGAAGAAGGTCAAAGGTTATTTGATGCTTCAAAATTGAAAATAGGAGAAAAAGCTAGTCCGGAATATAAACAAAAAGTAATAGATCTATGTTGGGAATTGGCCGATATTTTTACATGGAATCCAAATAGATTAGACCGCGCGAGAGGATATCAATATAGGGTGCAACTAAAGTCAGTTACCTACCTGTCGTAAATAATATCAAATACTGAAAGCCTTGCAAGCAGAAGTGCGTGAATACATGAATACTTTAATTCAGCAAGGTGTTGTGGAAAGGTCTAATTCTCCTTTTAATTCGCCCGTGTTATTTTTGAGAAAACCATCGGGAAAGTTGAGAAAAGTAACCAATATGCGACTGTTGAATTCAAAAGTGGTCCATCATTCTTTGGCTTTACACCTATTCATGATATAATTTCTTCCATGGCTGGATATGTTTGGTATGTAAATTTGGACGTCTCATCGGCATATTTTAATATAGAATCAACACCAGATTCTCCTCCATATTTTGCCTTTTCTCTACCGTCACTCGGAACATTTCAGCATTACTTTACTCCCCAAGGATTTGTAAATAGTGGAGCTGTATACAATAGATGCATGTCTATGGAGTTGGCTAACATCCATCCAGAAAACATGACTTGTCATGTAGATGATTTGTACGTTTTTGCCAACTCACAGGAGCGAATTATTGAGATTTTAAGAGATCTATTTAAACGTCTTAGAAAATCAGGACTTAGAATTCCAGTAGAAAAATCTCAATTTTTATTTCAAGAAATTTTAGCGCTCGGACATAAAGTGTCGCGTCATGACTACCAAATCTCAGATCGGCTGTTGAAAGCAATTGAAACTTATCCTGTCCCGAAATCGACGAAGAACGTTAGATCCTTTCTCGGTTTGTGGAATTTTGTAAGGAAGTTTTTACCTAATTACGCGGAAGTAATACAAAATCTACAAAAGTTATTAAAAAAGGGCGTGAAATTTAATTGGAACTCTACCCACCAATAGGCATTTAAAACGTTAAAGAAAAAACTTTTGGAAGCACCAATGCTAGCTCCTTACCGGCCAGACACACCTCTGTGTTTATAGACAGATTTATCCAAAACCGAAATTTCTGCAATGTGTACGCAGTGTACAGACGAAAAATTACAAGATTGGACTCCCATTGGTTATTACTCGAGGCTTTTGACACCAGCAGAGCAGCGTCTCTCAACAATAGAACAGGAATTTTCAACCGTATTAGCTGCAGCGAAGGCATTTAAATATTATTTAATAGGAAGGCATTTTTATTTGAAAATGGAACATTGAGCATTAGTCTACCTCAAGACAACAGCAAATCTACCGCCCAAGGTACTTCTTTGGAGTTTAATTTGGTCGGAGTATGATTTTATCCCTGTTCATGTCCGCAATGAGAATAACCCTGTAGACTCGATGAGTCGCATTTCGGTTGTTCCCCCGCAACCGAGAGACTTGTTATTACAAGATTTGGACCAAGAGAGATGTTTAATAAATTTCCAAGCACCCAAAAACATTGGAAAAATGCAGAAGACTGACCCTTATTTTGGACCCATATACAGATGCTTACAGAAAAATAAGCAAGGAGAAGACTACAAGCTGGATCGGCAAGCTAGAGCATTTCAATTAATTGATGGAAAGTTATACCGTCCACATAGATTTGGAAATATTACGAAGCGTTTATTGTGTGTTCCATTTAAAATGAGAGATGAAATTTTTAACATATTGCACGCTCATTCGCCAGCTGCGGCGCACGCTGGCCAGAATCGTACATATCAATTGGCGCTACAAAAGGTGTATGTTCCACATATGCGTAATTATTTTCGTCAGAAAATTAGACAATGCGTTTCTTGTCAAGTAAATAAAAGAGGAAACCATGTAGCTACTATTAAGCATCAAATATTTCCAAAGGCGACCCCATTTTCAGTAGTCTCAATTAACCAATGTGGCCCTTTCCCAACATCTTCTACATATCGTCACAAGTATATTTTAATTATGTGTGATGCTTGTACAAGATATGTCATAGCTGAAAGCATACCGGATTTAACGGGAGACACTATTGCGACTGCTATTTATAATAAACTCATTTTAAAATATGGAGCACCATCATCTTTAATTTTAGATCATCTTCCTGCTCATAAAAGTAAGATCATGTCAGAGTTAGCGAAATTATGGGAATAGAATTGAAATTCATTCCAGTTAATTCATATTATTCTGTCAATTTGGCTGAGAAAACAAGCGACACAATTCAAAGAGCGTTACGTCACTACATCAAATCAACTGGAAATAATTGAGACATCATGTTACCGCAAACTGGATTTGGATTAAATAATTTGAAGAATCAAACAATTAAATATTCACGTTTCTGTCTGCTCCATGGATTTGAACCAAAGATAGTTTTTGATCTTCAATTTAATACTCCAATTCAAAAGGAAGAAAATGTCGAACGGATGGAAACAATGCGACTCGCGAGAGAGCAATTGGAGAAATACGAAGACCTTCATGCGCAAACACAGTTTCACCCTGGACAAAAATTGCTCATTCAAAACCTGACAAGACATAAAGGAATACCAGCAGCATTTGATTTCCGTTATGACAAGCAAGGTGTAATACTATCACGTTTGCCCAGCTCAAACAAATATCTTGTTTCTTTTAAAACTGCAAAAGGAGATGATGTCCAAGACGAGATAGAAGTACGTCGATTAAAGCCGCTGCAATCTTTAACAGCGAATGAAAATGCGAACAAAGAACTAGAAGAGGCAAACGCCATCCTTGGAAATATGCAACCAGTGAAACACAGCATAATTGTGCAAGAATAAGTTTATATCTAAATTATCAAAATAACTTAAATATCATAATTAGTGAATTTCATGAAAGAAAAGAGTAAATTAGAATATTTTTCATTTCATCCCCTTTCCTCTCTGTAAATATGGTTTAAGTTAGATTATATGTTGGTGTGGCCTATTTGTACTAAATAGTATTCTTTGTGGGTGAGCGAGTATAAGGCGCTCTCCTAAAACTCAACCAAACCTTAAGCTAAGAGCTTAAAAAAAAAAAAAAAAAAACGAGCTGCAGAAATGTAGTTCAAACCTTCATTTTTCGAACATTGAATACGATTTACTACTCTTGTAACATTGTGTTGTCTCTTTTATCTATCTTTGGGGTAGTATAGGACGTTATTCGAATCGTAATTCCTCCCCCCCAGAATAAACATTTTCGTTGGAGATATTAACTGAAACACACACACACACACACACACACACACATATATATATATATATATATATATATATATATATATATAAGATTGCATTTTAGATTAATTAATGTTATATTTTCGTATTAGTAAAGTACAGAACCTAACCTATTATTTCGTTTTCTCCTTTTTATTTCAGACATAAACGAAATCATTAGGAAATAGATCATAGCCTCAATTATTATTTTTGCTAGTGACGATACATACGCAAGTGTGCACGATTTAATTCAACATTCTCAATTAACATTACAGAAGTTCGGCGTTGCTATTCATAAATTTGGACTTTCGCTTCAACATAATGACCAAATTTTTATGCCTTTAAAGATACGTTTTGATTTGAAATTTGAAACAATACGAATTAACCATTATTCTAATTCACATTTATTTGCAAAATCTTGGATCCAAAATGACACATTTTACCACCAATCAGCGAATCTCATTCCATGTCATTTCATGTTGTCGGAACAAAACAACACGTTAGCATGTGAGTCTAAGCAGAAACGTTCCTTATTCTTCTCAGCTTTATCTGGACTTTTAAGTCTTGGCTTCTCATCATATAATTATTACGAAACACTAAAGTTAAAACACGTAGTTAACAATCTCAAAAATCACGATCGAATTCTCACTACTGAAATTTCAAAATTGAAGGCAGATTTTAAGAATCAAATGTCTATACACCATGACACACTTTTGGTAATACAATCGGCTCTTCAGGAATTAAAGAAGGACATGTTTGAACAATGTTGTAACCATCTGTCGTCTGATGCTTGGTTATTAGCTAAAGAAGCTTTTGAAGCTTCACAAGATGAAACATTACGTACCTTTAGAGATGTGCTATCAAATAAATTAACTTTTCGAATTCTAAATTGTATTCATGCTAAAGAGGTTATTGCTAACCATTCTTTACTCAAGTATATTGTGTTTCAAAAAGACAGGTTTATTTTATGCTATTACGAAAACGCTTCTTTTAGAGTATAGTTCCAACACTCATACGCTATCTGTTTTATTAGACATTCCATTAATTCTTCCACAAAACATAAAGTCACTATACCAAGTAACCAATTTGGGTTTTTATCACAAAATCGTATTGTTTCCTTCAAGCTTCCAGAACACGTATACTTATACCAAGATTCTCTTCACTTAATAGAAAAAGATCAGTGCCATTAGATTTCTTTCTTGTTTCTTTGCTACACTAATCAAATGTCGATCTTACCTAAAGCGAAATGTTTATCAAACTTATAGTATCATAAGTCTACAGAATTTTGTGAAATGCAAACAAAAGAAACAAATGCTAAATTTATTTACAAGCATACTCCTTTAAGAATAATTCTCTCCACAAGTGTAAATGGTCACCTAATTAAAAGGATACACGGAAAACCAGCCTATAGCAGTGTCAACGTCAATCATGAAAATGCTTCATTTTTCGTGTACGAAGATTTTGAGTCCATAACAATAGCCGATCAAATTCTTGACTCACGACGCACTTTAAATTTAACTCAGAAAATTTTAATGCCTAACATCATTTATCCTCCATTTTTTCCTCATATGGATACTTTCTCCAATAAGTTGGAATCTTTAGCGCAGCAAATAGAAAACATAACTGTAACTGCCTACACTCCATCTTTACAAATTTCTAATGACTCAATGTCATTGCTATTAATAATATCTATTACAAATGCTGTACTGTCCCCTCTTATTATCATATTTTTATCTATAAAATTATTTAAAATTAATAGGGAGTTATCGAATATAAATATGAAATTACATTCACATAATGTAGAAACTGTCAATGATTTTCAGCACGTGCAAACGAATAATGTATGAAATGTTTCTTTATACGAAAAATATTATTGTAACATGATGGTATAAACCTAGGTTTTTTTACTGAAGTAATCAAATAATAGTCATAACATGATTTGCAAAGCAAATCCAAAGACAGACTATTATTTTCTTTGAAAGAAAAATCCAGTTTTGAAAATCAAATTCTTGCAAAGCGACCCGAAAACATCAAACTGGACAAAAAAAGAAGTTGTTCGCAAAGCGAATTTTTGGAAATGTGTATGCGCATATGAAACAAATATATGTTGTGTCTTATGTAATAAATCTATTCATTTAACTCCCATACTATAATTATATAGTATTTTCTTCTGTTTTCCTTTATAGGCAAATAATCAACATGAACTTCGCCATATTCCATATAATTATATTGACTTTCATTTCTATCTTAATTTTTCTTATGTTAGCCATTTTTATTTATTTTCAATGCAGGAAATCTTCAGAAAATGTAATTCAACAGCCACAACAGAAAATTAGTTCTATTCAAATCCCATCTTTACCTCAACTAGACCCTGTATATGAGGATATCTACTACGAAAACGAGCAAAATCAAAACATACTTAATTTTTCTTCAGATAATATTTATCTGCGCATTCATGGTTTAAATTACATAGTTATTTATTCCAACTATACTTCAAATATTTCTCAAGTCGAATTTGTGTCGTGTCAATCAAACCTGCATGCATGTACTCTAAACACCTCAAGAGTTCTGTAATTACAAATCACCAACTATCGACTGTATAGAATATATTCAAGACGGCTATGTCGACTCTATACCTATATGCTAATAAATAATCATCTCTACATCAAGACGATATTAAGGATTTAATTCCACCAAAGTTTTCCACGGACACTTAAATTTCGCCAAGTACCAACGTAAGAGGACACATCTGGATTTCTGCCATATCAAATGGAAATAGGATGAACCAGGAAATACTCGTCTGAACCCTCCCCTCCCTCTAGTGTAAATTTCCCACTATATGTGAAAGTGAACAGTGGTAAGTGATTATGTGTAAAATAATATCGTATTAATATTGAATATGTTACATATAATTATGTAAATATTATATAAATATTATTAAATAAAGTGCAACAGAAACAAGCGAACAATAGAATAATAAAAATAATATATCAACTGTTCAGAAAAATTTTACATATGTATTATATTGTTATCCATTGTTTCTAAATACTACATACTATACGCCTTATCTCCGAAACTTATTTACATATTTTTACAATCATATATTGCTGTAAATTACTGTTTGATGCAAATGTATAATTTTAATTTATTTATTTTACTTAGAAATTATTATCTTATTATGTAAATAGTGTGGTGTTTTAGTGCATATTTAAATTTTTAGTACAAAAAAAATGAGTGATCCACAAATAGTTATGGTGATGGATATAATTATGATTATCTTCATGTTACTTATATATATTTCACAATTTTTTCAGTGTAGTGCAGTTGTGAATATTAGTGCAAATTCACATAATATGAAATCAGTTTTTTTTTAAAAAAATAAAACGAGTGATTTTTTTTGGTTTGTTTTGTATAATGATACAAGACATACTTACCAACATATCAGCGGATAAATCTCAAAAACACATACAATTCACTCCGTCACAAAACACAATCAATCTAAAACTGACCTCTATTTCTGTTTTGCTGTGTGGAGATTTTTCTTTACCTGTCACTTTGCAAGGACGCATGCATGTTCCCAATCTGGTGCTGTTAGGTTGTTCACACGTGTAAAGAAATTAAGGAAGACTCGTAACAATTCAAAACTATGTCTAGATAAAACATTCTTTTAATAGGAAATATAATTATGTTATGTAACAATGTGTCAAGGCAATAACAAACACTTCCTACTTCAAGTTATGAGGTAATTCTGAAAACGTAATTGTAAGCGGAAGAAATGACGATACCAAAAACGAGGAAGAAAAGGTAGGTGGACAAAAGAGTAATGAACTCGAGAGAGTTGTGAAGTGATCATCAGACAAAAAGTGATCATCAGAACCTCTCAAATCTTCACTGATCAAAATCTGGGTGAGTACATGCTGGTTGCAAATTGATAACACACTTCTATTATTCAACTTCGTTACCAATTCATTCAACTCATAACCTAACTTCTAAATTCAATATGACAGTTGTTACTGATTTTGACGTAAGGCCACAGCACCAATTTGGGTAATTATCTGATCTATCTCTATTGTTATTTATCCAATCATAACTATCCATCTTAACACATTAACCGTTCTACCTAAAATTAAATGTTCAAGTTTGTTATGAGATTGCATTCTAAATTGCCCCCATGCTAATATGGTTATTATTGCATAAGTTATGTGTGGATATAAATTGTGTATGTCGACTCCCGGATTTCGATCCGTAAAATTTTCATATGTTAATATATATATTGCACCTATGTAACTAAAATTCATGAGAGTCACACACCTTTAACTTAAATCTTTCTTCTTTATTTCATGACAAAACTTTGGTCTTCTGCTAAACCAACCTTTTGCTATCAGAGATAATAACTACCAACATTAAAATCTTTATCTGGAAGAACCTTTATCCAATATTACGAAATAATAATAATAATAATAATAATAATAATAATAATAATAATAATAATAAAGTATTAAGCTTAAACCTAACACTTTATAGTAGTATCTGAAATGGATGTTCAAATATGACATAGACTTCTTTCGCGAAGATATCCTGGTCGGTTTTGCACAAGTAAATACGCTGTATCCCTTGGACTAGATTAATTCTATTTACATGGAGTTAGGAACTCGGAGAGCATTACACACATTCTCGAGAGCGGAATCCCAACTTAAACACCAATCTGATTACGCTGCCACACGGGAATGAAAATGAATACTAAAATACACACCGAATGTAAATTTTACGGTGATGATGCCTTATTGTTAGAGAACATATTGGAACATCAATTTTTTTAGGAGCATGGGATGATCTTTTTAAGACGATCTATAATCTTCGCTTTGGGGAACAGGCCTTGTTCCCCTGATGGAAAACCTGTTCCCCAAGCGAAAGGTCAGTATTCTCGAAAAGATCCTCGCAAGCTCATTTCAACCCCCCCCCCCCCAAAAAAAAACGCGCGCACACGTGTCAGTTAATTTACATTTCTGGGTAGATAACGGCTCAATAATTGTTCAAATCCTCTGAACTTGTAGCCGATATATATATATATACTAGCATATATATATATATATATATATATACTAGCATCCCGCTTCGCTGGGTTGAAATAAATAAGTATCATGTATTTTATTGCCATTAATTTTTTTTATTGTTTATTGCACCAAGCATGTTTACACAGTTTTTGTTAATGTTTGGGAACGTTATGACGTAGTAACAATCTTTTCTTTTAGTTGTAAATTAAGTGTGATTCGTGTTGTAATACTGTAGAAATAATTTTTTTTCCGTAATTCAATTAGTGTCACTGTTCACCTCGGCGACCCCAAAAAATGTGGATTCAGCACTAATATCGGTCATTTTCGATCATTTTTAAATATATCTTCCTCTCCTTCCCAAGTTGCGGGGTTGAATTTGAATTTAAACGGGATCGAAAGTATCATTGTTCATATAAGCGATCCAGAAAACTATAAATTGTACTCTGATAGCGGCCATATCTGAGCATTTTTATGTATCTTTTTCTCTCCTCCCCGAAGTGACGGGGCTGATTTTGGATTTAAACCGGATCGGAAATGTCACTGCTCATCTTAATGATCCCGAAAACTATGGATTAGACACTAATATTGGTCATTTTCGTTTTATTATTATTATTATTATGTATAGCTCCCCCTCCCCTTTTCCGTGCTGCGGCACATGACTTCAGAATTGTCACTGTTAATCTCAGCTACTCCTAAAACTATGGATTCGACAATAATATAAGTCATTTTTGATCATTTTTAAATTTTTATCCTCCTCCTCTACGTTGTACCCTCCCCAACGATCAGGACAGAACTTGGATTGAAACAGCATCAGAAAAGATTGGATGTTTTTCTCATCGACCCCGAAAACTATGGATTGAACACTGATATCGGTCATTTTTGATTATTTTTTAAATTTCTCTACCCCTCCCCGTCCCCTACGTTGCATCGTCAAAGTGAATAGCCTAAAGTAATCCCTGCTCCTAAACTCATGTATGTTGAAAATTTGATTGAGATCGGTCGGGCGGTTCAAGAGATATGAAAAAAAATAAAATAAAATAAAAATGACTGCCTTTGTGACTTCATCAATCTTCCTCCTCACCTCCCCTACGTTCGTTCGTCAAAGTTGAAACGATAAAAAAACACCCAAGGCTCCACCCTCAGGTATGTTGAAAATTTGATCGAGATTCGGTGAGTGGTTCAAAAGTTATTAGGTTTTGTTAGTTTTTATTTTTACGTCCTCCTCCATCCCTAGGATCTACCGTTAAAGTGAAATTACAAAAATGTTTCCAGATCCGAACCTCATGTATCTTGAAAATTTGATTGAGATCGGTCGGGTAATTCAAGAGTTATTAAGTTACGAAAATAGTCACTTTCAGCCTTATATAAATTGATTTTTATATATCTCCCCCTCCTTCTCTACCCCTACGTTGCTTCGTCAAATTTAAATCATAAAAACGATCCCAGGCCTGAACCCCATCTATATTGAAAATTTGATCAACATCGGTCGAGTGGTTCAGGAGTTAAGTTTTATTTATTTTTTATACTCCCTCCCCCTTTCCCCTAACCCTTAGTTTTACCATCAAAGTGAATAGCCTCGAACCTCATCCATGTTACAAATTTGATCGAGATCGGTCGGTTGCTTCAGGAGATTTAGAGTCACAAACATAGTGATTTTCAATTTTTTATATATAGATGTACAAGTTGGGAAGATTTGTGGAAACGTTGAACTTCGAAGTGAACTTCTTTATTTAGCTACTAAGAAATATAAACCAGCTAAAGCTTTTAATTATTATTTTCGTAAAGGTTAACCTTTTTTTATTTTTTGAAGATCGAGCAAAAGCAAGCTATCATTTATCTATCTTCTAGTTCTATCGTTTAAATGATTTTTCCATACTCTTAATCGTAACCTCCAAACAATCTCGTTTATAGTGCATATTAATTTTTTCCTATCTTTTTTTCAGGTTAAATATTAGAGTTCTTCTTCTGGTAAGAGACCCGAGAGGTACAATACAGTCGAGGAAACACAGAGATTGGTGCCCAGGTAATCCAGATTGTTTCGATCCTGCTCGTCTATGTGCAGATCTTGTTGCAGATTACAGAGCAGCAGTACGGTTGAAAGAACTCTTCCCCAATCGTTTCAGGTAAGATTTCTTTGTAACGTTTTTAAATAAGAATTGAAAAACAGAAAAATAAAAATTGTTTTCACTATCACATTAACAAGAGTTACGCTTTCCTGAAACACAAGCTTTTTGTTTCACTAGATCATGTGATTCATACCGATTCTCAGAGTGATATTGTATGTTTGCGTAGTGGCTTCACACGGGATATCGTTGGTAGATACCACAACAGGGTGACCCAATGGTCTTTCTCTGTTCTGTGCCTGGTCATGTTAGCATTCAGAGTATCAACCATGCTTGCATCATAAGATACACGCCATCTGGACAGATTTTAGACCACTGTTACCTATCTTCGATCTATGAGAATACTTTTTATTTTAAATTTTGCCCTTACGGGCAAGCAAATTGGAACCATTGAATCGCAGTAAAATTACTCCGTAAACTTCTTGTTTTAAATTGCCAGATACTACCGCGTGTTACTGTACTACTGTAGTTACGTATTTTATTTAATGTCTTTCAACATGCAGTGTAAAAATGTAATCAATGAAAATTATTGTTATTAAGACCGCGAGAGACTCTTGTGGTATCAAAATAATTATTCTATCATGCAGATTATCCGACTGATTTTCTTCTGGATGTAAATGTCCCTACAACCAGGGCCGGATTTCCCAATAGACCCGGTAGGCCCGGGCCTATGGGCGCAAGATCCCAAGGGGTGCACGGCCGAGAGAAAAAAATAAAAAAATATCTAGAAATAAAAATAAATAGCCATAACTTAACATATTTTTTGAATTGATTAAAAAAAAATCAGGCTAATAAAGCATTCTGATTTTGAAGTTCATTTGAACAAATAATTGTTGGTAAAGTTAACCATTTTTTTGTTAATATATTAACGGTATTTTGTTAAGCCCAGAACCAAGTAAATTCCTCAAAAAACTTGCAATGATAAAATTGCATCGTGGAGTGGTGTTTAAGCAATTAACATATAGGCCTGATATAATTTTTAATAAAGATTTTTAGGAAAGTAACTTTAACCAGACTAGGGGGCGGAAAAAATTATTGGGCCTTGGGGCACCAAAATGCTAAATCCGGCCATGTCTACAACAGATGCTCGCATTAATTTCCATCTCAGTCGTTTTCAAATACAAAACAAGATAGTATTTCGTTGTATATTTGTAAAGTTTTCAACAATTTTGTCATTCAATCAATACAAAATTGAGTTCTGTGCAAATAATTAGTGTGCAGTCATTTTATATTTCGAATCATTTCTACTTGGCATACGACTTACTGGATTTTAAAGACTTGTAAGTAATTTATTTAGGTGTATCAATACATTTTGCAGTAACTATAGACAAATAATTTTAGAATATCTTACACAGTCAAATCTTACCTTAAAATCGCCAGCTGCAGAATGTTTATGTTTTAGATTTTATTTTACATTTCATTTAGATCTTGAAGACGTATACTTACAAACACTGATTTTCTGATGCAGATCCCGTTTACATTTTCCTTATGGTCATTGCTTAGTACTGGTGAACTACGTATGAAAACACTAAGAATCTCGTATAAAATTTTGCAACGAGATAATTATCCATTTAGTTGTATTTAGAGTAGAATGTATGTTCATATAACAATTGGTGTAATTTCCACGTATTTTTTTTTAAATTCTACCTATTGGATAATTGAAATGTTCCTTTTTCACAGTTTCACGAAACCTCCTATGATTTTTCGTCCTGATTTCCTATATTTTTTTCATTAGCATTGGAAAGCCTGAAATATGAAATTTGTACCTAAACTTTAAACGTAGGGTTCTAACCATCCAACTTGTCTTCTAGAAACCATGTAGGTAATGATGGCCAAAATATTTCCGATGTCAGGAAAATTTAATTTATAAAATCTGAATTTTTACTTTACTGATTTCGAAAAATTTCCTCAGTTCGGAAAATTCTAGTTTCGCTGTACAGCTCAGATATAAAATAAACAGTTTCTATTCAAAATAGCTGTGCAAAGAGAACACAGAGGACTAGTTACATAAAGAAAAATGCAACGTTAAGATTTTAGTAAACAGCTTAAGACGCCAACGTTGCCACCTCTCAATCCATTACATGTATTAACTTGCATAAAGTCTTTCTGTACATTTCAAACTACTACGTCATTTTATAGAATCTTGTGTCTCGAGATCTGTATGGGTCATTCCATTTAAAACGGTGTCACGCCAGAAGAGCCCGGACAAAAGGGCGAGGACAAAAAGGCCCGAGTCAAAACGGCCCCGCGTCAAAAGGGCCCCGGTCATAAGAGCCCCACGTCAAAAGGGCCCCGAGACAAAAAGGCCCGAGTCAAAGGGGCCCCGCGTTAAAAGTGCCCGAGTCAAAAGGGCTTCGCGTCAAAAGAGCCTTGGTCAAAAGAGCCCCGGTCATAAGGGCCCGAGTCAAAAGGTCCCAGCGACGAAAGGACCCGCGTTAAAAGGGCCCCGTGACAAAAGGACCCGAGTCAAAAGGGGCCCAGTCATAAGGGCCCGAGTCAAAGGAACCTGCATCAAAAGATGCCGGGTCAAAAGGACCCCCGGCAAAAGGGCGCGAGTCAGAAAGGCTCTGCGCCAAAAGGGCCCCGAGTCAAAAGGACCCCGCGATAAAAGGACCTCACGTCAAAAAAGCCTGAGATATAGCCTGAAAATCATGAGAAATATAAAAATGCTTATTAGATTAAAAGTGTTCAGTAGACACCACCTGATTTGTGTTGAAAGAACGTACATGTGGATCTGTATACAGTGTTATTCAAAGTTATTACGACAGCCCAGTTACGATTCATGTGAACAGAGAAAAGTGTTGCGGGTGGGTATGGATCAGTGCCCTGTCATGGTGCGGGTGAGCGGGGCAACGGCCCTGGCTGCCGAAGTAAGGTGGCGCAAAATTCGGGAGTAAGAAATAAAAGGAAAGAAAAAGAGGAAAAATTACTTGGAATATTTAAATCAATAGCAGATAGTGTTACTCGTGTTAGGAAAATCTATGTACACCCAACCACAAAAGTCTCTCCCCCTAAGTGCTCTAATTCCAAAACTTGGGGTCCAGGTAATTTGCAGTTGTGAGAAAGCCTGGACAGATGCAACCCAATTAACACGTAACTTTTCTCGGCACTGACAACAGTTGGTAGCACTGAATCCAGTCTTTATGCAAGTAAAATTGTGAGTAGATGACGCACGAAACATTTCTCCATTCTGAGATGAACCTCTCTGGTTCAGAGCGTGTTGTCCATGAACATCATATGTTAATCTCAATATTGTTGTGTATGTAATGTATTATTTCACTATATACAGTATATTGAAAGAAATAAAAACACTGATCACACATGAATCAGAAAATGCTTGAAAGTAGACGAAAATATCAAATCTAGAACAACTGCTGGAAATAAGTTAGTAAATGATTGCCTTCATTGGGAGACCTTCTCCAATTCTCCTCATTCCAACATTTTTTTTTCCTTCTGGAGAGAAAATCTTGCTTGTCACACTGAGTATGTATTGAAATTGAAATTGAAACATTTGAAAAAGTTAGAACCTGACCGTGATTTGAACGCGGGTCCGCCGAATATAAGTTCAATGCGCTAAACACTTACCCACCTCGTCACTTCATCTTCCGCCTAAACTATTAGCTAGTTAAAAGCATTGCATGTAAGACTATACACAAAATACTCGTACTAATACTCGTATAAGGAGACGTTCCTTATGAGTGTCGCAATGACTTACTCGAGGTTTCCTTCTTTAACTCAAAAACAAGTGATATAGACCGTCAGTGGGTAAAATATTGCGAAGCGTTCTTCAAGATGAGGCTACCTCATTGTTTTAACTGGTCCCGATTTATATTACTGCAATTCTTCCTCACCGTAACTTCTAATTTCTAAAGAAGAAAAGCCGGCAGACATTATTTTCGCATTTTTTGAATTGCATCAACACATGTAGAAATAGTGTGTGCTGTGTTTATCTAACATAGCTACTAGTTTATTTTCTTATCTTTGTATCAAGTGTGAAAGCAGAAAACTGCCATTTCAATGACCCGGGTTCGAATCCCAGCGTGACAGTTATTTTTTCTTTATTCGAAGGTATTGTTTACGTTATTGATATTGTAATTCTTTTATTATTATTATTATTATTATTATTATTATTATTATTATTATTATTATTATTATTATTATTATTATTATTTTATCTTATCGCGAAACGAATTTTATCTTATCGCAAACGGTTATCGTCGAATATACACGGTTAAAGGAGCACTCTGTTGATCAAATTAATAGAAGTTGCTAGACAAGTATTGGCCACCGGCAGAAAAAAATACAGAGTAACTGCAAGTCGAGTACGTACTATTGTACAGGAGTATGCTCAAAGACCTTTATCGAACTATCTTCGTGGCTTGGCTCACAATTTTAATTTGCAATCCACGTAAGCAGTTTGAGACAAATGTCAATCGTATTTGGCATTTGGAAAGTTAAGCAAAAATGATAATAAGCTTATGTCCAATATAAGTTGGAAGAATGTCAAAACAGATTAAAGTAGCCAGAATTTTTCAATGTAAGTTCACATATTTTATATATCTCCGACTTGGGACTAAAAGAGCTAATGTCAACACGAAGTAGTTTGGAGTATATATACTATTCATATTAACAATTGCTTTTCTTGCAAAAGAAAATATCCACTTATAGGCGTTAAAATTTGACGAACATCTCATTTTTTGCCAAAAAGTGACACTGGCCCCTTTTAGACCCGAATCACATATTATATATATATATATATATATATATATATATATATATATAATTTAATCGACAAGATATGAACATTTTTCTTTGTTTGTAAGGATTCATGTTAAGTAAGTACTTTTCAAATATAATAAATGTAATATTTTTATCTCAAAAATACTTTTTGTTAGTAATGTCTTTTTTCACTCTTTTTATCTTATTGTAAGGCTTTATGTAACATTGGTACTTCTAAAATATAATGATCATAATGTAATGTTAATCAAAGTCAAGTTGTTCAAAAATATACTGTAATGTAAAATAATTATATACGTATAAAATCTGATCAGATGCAACAGAAAATACAAACAAATGCTATTTGTTTCTAATGTTTGTCATTTGTCTTTCAGACGGTTTTAAATCCTTATTATAAGGCTTCGTGTTAGGTTAGCACCGTTAATATATAATAAGAATAGTGTAATGTTCACCGAAGTCAAGTTGTTAATATTATATATATATCTATATCTATATCTATATCTCTATATATATATATATATATATATATAATTTGATGTGATTTAGTGGAGAAAATATATATAACAGTTTTTAGTAAGAATTTTTTGTTTATAATATACTTCTTGTTTCATTATTTTGTAATTTTATTTCATGTCAATAAGGCCTAGACAAAGAACGACTTGTACAGAAGGGGTCGTTCTCAATGCAATATCGTATATCAGTGGTTCCCAATCATGTTTACCTGGCACCTTCAATGCAAGCCCTTAATACTTCACACATTTCTTACCGCTTGTTGGCTACACGTACTTTTTTCTGATCTTTTACCTGATTTGAGATGCACCACTGAATTTTCAATTCCATAATAATAATAATCTCAATATATTTATATTTCTTCTAGCAAGACTTCTGAATACCTTTGTAGTCCAATATTATTATTTACCAGCTGTATTCCTAATTAAACCACAGTTCGTATTCAAAAAATATTTTGCATTCCTACTTTTAATTTAACATCTCTTTTATATCATTCGTAATTTTTCTAATTAAGAATGTAGTTTATTTCTGTCAGTATCTTCTGCACTTCTGTTCTTGGAAATAACATCCCATCAATGTGGGTTTTCATCCCTTCAATAGAGATATTTTTTTCGGTTCACCAGACGGTAAATATCACTTAATCAAAGAATACCGGAGGGAGGGGCACGGTGGTTCAGTGGTAGAACGCTTAGCTCTGGTGTGTAGGACTACTGGTTCGATTCCCGGCCAAGTAAGGTTGTGGTGGACAATATTGTATACGTGAGTTTTCCCGGGGTACCCTCGTTTCCTTTTGATTTCACCCGTTCTTTCATCATCATTCACTTGCTTTAATCATTGTCATCCTAAAGGGCATAATGTGGGAAGTTAAACTGACAGTCTGAAAGTTACCAGAGAATACCATGTCATTTACGACAATATTGCTGTCATCGATATTTCATATCATTGCTTCGCAAAACTCAATGCGGTGATCAAAGTCGTCTTCCGTTATTTCATGCACTAAACGCATTCTCCTAGGGTTTAAACTTATACCGCCTTATGCATAGTCGTTTTGACCTATGATTAGCGTCATACTAAACGTTTGACTACTGCAATTAAGATATGTTAATCGAACTCTTTAGTATGGTACTAATCATACTTCAGAATGACTTTACATAAAGAGCATAGCGTACAAAACCTCATTTTGCTGAACTCTGGGAAACACTTAGCTTGTTAGCAACTTTGGTTATCAATGAATGCGGAATTTCCACAAAAGATTGTAAATTCAAAGAAACTGCCAAATTGCTACATTGTTTCGGCCTTCCTGATCGCATGCGTTACCTTTCTGCAAAACATTCAATGGTCTCTTAGGCAGTTGACTTCGAAATTGGGTTACGTTCGGAAAATGTAGCATTAAATAACTGTTGTACCTCTGTATATAATCTCTTCCTATCCTATAACTGGTGTCACGTCAGAAGGGCCCGAACAAAAGGGCGAGGACAGGAAGGCCTTAGTCAAAAGCGCCCCAGTCATAAGGGCCTGAGTCAAAAGAACCCTGGTCAGAAGGGCCACGGTCAAAAGGGCCCCCTGACAAAAAGGTCCCACGTCAAGAAATCTGAGATATAGCCTGCAAAACTTCAGATGTATAAAAATACTTATTAGATGAAAAATAATACGTGGACATACCTTTTTATTTGTGTTGAAAGAACATACATGTGGAACAAAAATATAGGGTTAGTAAAAATGTTACGACAAACCAGTAATAACGATACGCGTGGACGGAGGTAAAGTAAATATTGTAGATGGTGGATTCTGCGATATTTGATATCACACAATATCTTTTGAGTGGAAAGAGGTGGGTTTGACACATCAATTTAGGCTAGAATGTTCCCACAGATGAGAAGAAGAACTCATTTTTTTTAATCTATCTTCATTCGTTTGCGAGATAGGGTGCTACGTTTGACATTTGTATCTAGTAGACCAAAGTATCTGGACAGTCAAAGAGACACGTAGACGTAGAAAAGTAAAAGGTTGCAGGTGTGTTGATGCGAAAACTGCACTGAGTGAGGGTGTGGACATAATGACAGCCATCCTAGATTCCGCCATATTGGATATCACGTAATATTTTTAAATCAAAGGAGTATGTTTAGCACATCAATTTAGGAGTGAATTTTCCTACAAACGAGAATATGATTCATTCTTTACCAATCCTCATTTTACGAGGAAAGTGCGCTATGTTTGACATTAGTGTGTAGTAGACTAAAATATCAGGACAATAAAATAATAATGTGGCGGAGGAAAAGCAAATGTTGCAAGTGTGTGTTGTTGCAAAAACTACATTGAATGGGGATGTGGACACTGTTGATTACATAAATATTCAGATATTATTAAACAAACTACTATAAAATGTCCTCTAAAATTATTTTATCCCTCCAAGTTAATACAGTTAGTGTTTAATAGCAAATACACAACGATTTATAACTTTCTTAAGCATTTCGGCATCGTTGTTACAATTTTCCTGGTGTAGTGTGGGGAAATATTGTTCCAATCTGTACGTAATGCTTTTCTCAAACCTTCTTTCACCGTAACTCGTATATATTGACCTTACGTTGCAATTCGTTCCAAAGATTCTCAATGGGATTAAAGCCTGTACTGTGTGGTGGGGTTTAGCGCACTTTTGGGCAGTTTTAAAGCAATCTTTTCTTTCCAACATATACTTTGTTTGGGACCAATATCTTAATAAAATTAGAAGTCCTTCTAAGAACGTTAAGATATATTTCTTCTGTATTTTAAAGTAGGCTGGAAGTTCTTGACATTTATTTCTGTATTTACTTGTCGAAAAACTATTATTCTACCATCATATTCATGCAGGTTTAACTTAAATTCGTCGATAAAAAACATTCCCACCAGTTTTTGGGTTTCTTTTCAAAAGCTCTAGAGAATTTAAGTATCTTATATTTCTTAATTTGGGTAATACATGGTTTCTTTCTAGCAATTCTACCATTATATCCTTCCCGTATTAACTCTACATGGTACAATACACTGACCAAAAGAAACATCGTTATCACTCACTACTATTTGAACGACGTTGTTGAGCTCTACCAAATATTCGAAACTGCTCATTAGAAGCATTCTATTGCTTTATAGTCGTAAAGTAACAATTAATCACAAATATACTTACTATTAAAATATGTTATACATATATGGTAACTTCTCAATATTTTACAAACACAAGCAAACGAACAGAAACGTTAAGAACACAATGAAGTACTATTTATTAGTTACCTGTCTAAATACTTTCTTCTACTAGAAACAAATGTCAAACTTAGCACACACTATCGCGTAAATGAATAGAGATCGGTCAAAAGTCGTCTCAGTAAGGGATGCGCACGAGACGAGTCGAGACAGAATTTTCCTGAGAATATCTGAGTCGAGACACAGCTCTTCCAATAGAAAAGTGCATATTTTTCGAGTCGAGACATCACATTTACAGTACATTTTTGAGACGAGACAGTCTCAAATCTTGTCTCGTGCGCATCCCTAATTCAGATTATCGTTTGTAGCAAGATTCTAGCCTAAATTTATGTGACACAAGTACCCCTGTCTATTTGAAAATATTTTATGGTATATAATATGCGGAATTCAAGTTGGGTGCCATAATTATTTAACGTAGTTTTAACACCAATACCAACCTGTAACATTTACTTTTCCTTTGTCCATTTGTCTCTTTGTTACTGCCATGTCATGATACTTTTTTCTATTAGATACATATGTCAAACACCCTGTCTCATAAACAAATGGTAATGTGTCAAAAATGAGTTCACATTCACATTTGTGGAAATATAAAGCCTAAACTGAAGTGTAAGATCATAGCCTTTTCCATTAAAAAATGTACGATCCGCAATATAGTGTAATTCAAAATGGCTTCCACGGTGACCACACTCCAGGCCAATGCTGTTTTTGGAATAACACCAATTGCAGCATTCGATTTTCCTCCGTGCACACGTGTCGTTATTATTGTTCTCTCCCAATACTTTTGACTAACCCTGTATGGAGACCCACATGTATGTTTTTACACAAAATTAAAGAAACGTTTTCAAGATAATATTATTCATATAATACGTATTTTTCCATTTTGATTCAGGGCCAAAATTGAATTTTAGAACTAAGGGAACAGTCATTAATAGATAGTCTGATTGGGCTAGGTCTCGAGAATACAAACTCAGAGATGTGATGTGATATGATTTTCACTTTAGCATCCCTTTCAGCAGCGAGGCTGTATGAGATGTGGACCTACTGATTAACGTGGAATTCGAACCACATGAGATCCCGCCGGGAATCGAACTCCGGTCTTCCCCGTCTACAAACTCAGAGAGACGCGGTTGAAAACAAACTTTCATCGAGAACCGACTTAAGCCATAGGGATTGCTACAGAACAAACAGCAACCAAACAAAATTAGGATCACCATTCAAGTTTCCTTTTTGTCTCTAATAACCACTGATATTCTTCCTTCTATTGCACAATCACTTCTACTTACTAAGGTGGCACTATCTCCTCGTGCATCTTTGATTTCCACTTCTGTTTTGATTTCTGGCTTTCTGGCCGTGGGACTATTTCTACCCGGGCTCTTTTCACTCAAGCCCTTTTTCGCGGGGCCCTTTCTGACGTGAGGCTCTTTTGACTCGGGCCCTTTTCTCGCGGGGCCGTTTTGACGCGGGACCCTTAGACTCAGGCCCTTTTGTCGCGGGGCCTTTTTTGACGCAGGGCACTTCTGACCGAGGCCCTTTTGACGCGGGTCCGTTTTGACCGGGGCCCTTTTGACGCGGGCCCGTTTTGACTCGGGCCTTTCTGCCCTCGCCCTTTTGTCCGGGCCCTTCTGACATGGAATCTTTAAAACATCCTTTCTCGAAAACTGGCTATACGGTTTCCATTGTCGTTTGATTTTTTTTTCGTGGGTAAATGTCAATTATGCTTGAAAAAATTTAATGGAAAAAATGTCCCCGAGCAAAATTCAAGAAATCGTTTTCTGGTGCGAACTTTACAATTCAATTTGCTACTTTAGTCAGGGTTTGCCAAGTGAGGTCAGCTCGAAAAAAAAAAAAAAAAAAAATGATTTTTTTCGCGTTGGACCCACCTTAAAAATCCACTTGAAAACCCTGTCGAAATTTTGAGTTGCTCTTTTTTGTTGTGAGATTTTGGACTGTTACCAAGGGAATTAGATAATTGCACAGCTAAGAATAACAACATTTAAGTAATAAATTAATAAATACATTTATTAAATAGTAAAATTTAATAAATAGTAATATTATTCTATGATCATTTTGAAATTCTAGTCAATGAGAACAGTTCATTTTAATTTGAGATAACTAAAGATCAAATTAACGTATGGATTATATTTCAAAAAACATGCGCAATTTTACACTTAAAAAGTCTAAAAAGCAAAAGACATAATAAAGTCTCGAGAACGTGGCCGCCTAGAGTATAGGAATTATCGATTTGAACCATTCTTGGCAAAAGTTGACCTGGGAATGTTTCTTTATTTGAATGTACTTTTGTGCAGTCAACGAAGAAGGATAAGCTACGGAAGGATGAAAAATTCTATCTCACCATCACGGGAAAATCTTCTCATCAATATGAAGAACTTTTATCATATAGTTAATCCTTCCATCGTGTAAAATTTACGTATAATTATTTTGGCCGGGATGAAAGGTGACGAAGTGAAAGAGAGAGTGAGAGAGCTAGGTAGATAGATAGGTAGGGTGGGTGGGTGTTAAAATTCAAATGCTGTTTATTTTAATATTTATTCCAGCGCAAAAAAGAATTGAGAAACACATCTGAGGAAGCTTCTTAAAATTCAAATTCATTGTATGTATATATATTGTTTTGCACATGTTTGGTACACTGTTATTCACAGAAACCTATACTGTCAAGTCTAATTTCCACCATAGAAGCTGCACCAACCCACCTATAATATATCTTGACCATGGTTTGATACTCGCGGTGCAACTTGGTGTAAAATGAAAAGAAAACAAAGTCGGACACACCTAGAAGATAAGCAACCCACGTTACGCCATCCATATTTTGGTTGGCACGAATACTGTCAGCAGTCAAAGAAGGTCGAGTTTGAATTTCTGACTCGTCTTGAATGCCTCTATATGACAGTGTAACACTCGAGCTCTCGTAATTGTACTTCTTCGAAAAACGCGTGAGCACTAGTGCCGCTGATAATCAAACTCATTTAACTACTGTTACGTTTTTGTTTAAACTGCACACTGGCAATTCGAATAGTTTTAGTGCTGCAATTCTCTTGCTGGAAAGGAATCAGCAATTTTCTGATATGTGTGTATCTGTTATGATGTCCTTCGAAAGAAATCATTTTACCCTATTAGTTCGGAGTCACAGCTTGTTCACGAGGAGAGCACATAACAATTGCAGGGCTCATAGCGAGTCACATTTTTAACTAAAAGTTACTTTTTTTTTTCCAAGTTGGTCAATAAACGTTCCTTTTTTTCAAGTTTGTCACTAAAAGTTACTTTTTTGTAGGTAAAGGCATTTTTTCGTGTG
Organism: Thermobia domestica; assembly: GCF_964235325.1. Classification (NCBI taxonomy): domain Eukaryota; kingdom Metazoa; phylum Arthropoda; class Insecta; order Zygentoma; family Lepismatidae; genus Thermobia; species Thermobia domestica. The sequence goes on from NC_137460.1 coordinate 169,633,675, forward strand.
ATTTATGTTTTGCATTGGCAGTTTTCTAAGAAAAATATTATAAATGGAAAAAGCAGAAACTTGTTACTTATTACTCTTCTGAAAACTTCAGCACTTCCGTCATGTGGGCTCTCAAGGTGGGTTTGTCATTGATGCGTACTAATGTTTTCAAGGGTTGGCCATCCAGGTGGGAAGATTTCATTAAGATTTACCAGTAAGTTAGGACTTCCTAAACATAGATTTATCGAACATGGGAGCTTAAGATGATTTACACTTGAAAAATTATGTGAAAAAGTTCTTGAACTCCTCAGTGCTCTGCAGGAGTATTTCCTCAATTTCTTCCTCTAAAGAAATCCAAGCTCATGGCTACTGGAAAATACAAGTCAACTTCTAAAATTTTGAAAGCGCCATCAACGAAAGCACAGTTAAATTTTATCATCTCAAGTGCAAAACTTTTTAAGGAGAAGTACTTCAGAAGGAGAAGTCCCTTGTACTTGTTCTGTACTCTAAACTTTAAACTGTTACCAAGGTTTTGTTGTTGCGATTTGTGAAGAAGGAAGTTGTTACATGTTTGACTTATCCAGTGTTCGAAGTGGAAAAAATGCAGAGGCGGTATGTTTTATTACGATTTTGACTCGACATACCGGCTATCCAAATGTTGAAATACAGTGAGGGTATGTTGCCTAAAAATTGCATTTCTATTTACATAATGACTGAAAACCAATGGAGAACTTCCTTTTGATTACAGGAGACGGGGTCATGAAGAAGCTTTGATCCCTCGGGAACAACTTTCTGAAAAAAAAGTTTTAAAATATACCCTTATGTTGTATTATAGAGAATTATATATGAAAATGCTCAAACCTCTAGTTTTTATATTAAGAATTTTCTGTAGGAAAACTCTCCCCCCCCCCACTCGACTGAGGGGTATTCCAAACCCCCAGAAGAATCGCCTCTACAGCAGACAATCCCTAAATCCGCTCATGCTCAAAACATTACATTTATATAAATTAAGACAAGAAGACACACACATAATACCAAGAAACAATTCAATATGGCACACCAAAATATAAACTAGATTAACTCCTTTGAACACACCTCATTCTAAAAGCAAAAGATAGGAAAATGATAACTGGACTGAACTTAGAAATCATTTCTACATAATAAATAAAATCTTATTACGTGCAAAGCTATTAGTCAGTTACTGTGTATAAAAATGGATTTATTTTATTTTATTTTTATTTATTGAACAAATTCCCAGATACAGCATAATTCTGCCATTTTACACAGGGAAATGTCAACAAGCGGGAAAAAAGAAAAAAAAAAATAAAAAATAAACAACAACAGTAGCATCAATAGTATTAACAAAGAGTGCACAAGTAATATTATTTAGCCAGCATGCGTTTTATTGCTCTTTCAAACACTGGGTAGCTCTAAAAAGTGTCCACCTCACTTGTTAGATTATTATAATACTGTAGTTGGGTACTCGGTGAAAAAGAGACCTCTGTATAATTGTTAACCTAGGGCGTGCAAGATGTAATAGGTGGGTATTCCGGGTTTTGCGGGAAGGGACATGTAAGGATAGTTGTTGAATTAAGGTTTCAGATCTTAGGTCCCCATTAACAATCTTATGAAGAAACTTCAAATCAGAGTTATTTCTGCATACTTCCGGCGTTTGGATATTAAGATATCGCAAAATTTCCTCTTTAGGTAATATTCGAAGTGCGGGAACACGGAAACGTACTATTGCAATAAAGAAATTGAGAACAGACTCAAGTCTAGAGAGATGTGTAGGTGCGGCCATGGCCCATATGGGAGAGCAGTATTCGATCTTGGGTGCTATTAGAGTTTTATAGAATGTTGTTAATGATGCCACAGTACGTAGTTCAGTGAATCGGTAAAGAAGCCCCAGCATACGCATTGATTTCTTAACTATTGAGGAGATGTGGTTAGAGAACAAGAGTTTCGAATCAAAGATGACACCAAGATCATTATGGCTGGCAGAATGTGTTATAGGGGAATCGTTAATATGGTATTTGGAGGGAACAGGAGACTTTTTCAGAGTAATTGTAACACCGTCACATTTCTTACTGTTAAGTTTCAATTGCCACATTTCACATTAGTCTACAAGATAATTTATGTCTTCCTGTAGGGCAATTCTGTCATGGAAACATGATATTTCTCTATATAATTTGCAGTCGTCAGCAAAAAGCAAAAGGCCACTAGGATTAACTGATAGGTGAGAGTAGAGATCGTCCATATACAGGACAAATAGCAGGGGCCCTAGTACGCTTCCCTGAGGCACCCCCGAGATCACAGGTTGGAGGTTAGAAGTCGCCCCTGAAATAACAACTTTCTGTTTACGGCCCTTTAGATAACTGGTGATTAAAGAGAGAAATTTACAATGTACATTAAACCTATTGGAAAGCTTGTGGAGAAGAAGAATGTGACTGACAGAATCAAAGGCCCTTGAGAGATCAAAATAAATGACGTCTAATTGAGTATTGTTATTTATACATTGAACTGCACAGGAAAGAAGAGTACCTAAGTTTGTGAGACTTGAGCTTTTCGGTAGAAAGCCATGCTGAGAGGTGTGAATGTAAGCCGACGTGAATTTGAGAAGCCTGTCTTTGATTATTTTTTCGCACATAATAGATATTACAGAAAGAAGAGATATTGACCTATAGGAGGATACTTGATCTTTAAGTCCTGATTTATATATTGGGGTCACATGAGTTAGTTTCCAGCTGGTGGGATAATATCCCTCTCTGAAGCATCTATTGAATAGGATTGATAAAGGAACTGAAATAGCTGAAGCAGTTTTGTTGGGATAGAGAGAGCCAATGTTGTCGGGCCCAAGAGATCTATGTGGAGAAAGCGTCTGCAAGAGAACCAAAACCTCACCAGGGGTGGTAGAGAGGTCTGATAAGGTGTTAGTACAAATGGGGAGGAGAGGTGGAAGATGGGTTGTAGGGGGAAAGGCGGTAAATGATTTACAGAAGTAGTTATTAAAAAGGTCGGGTCTCTGACCGTCACTAGCTTCAAAATTCTCGTCATGAACTGTTGCTGGTATGCCGGGAGATTTCGATCGAGATTTAATTACAGTCCAAAATAGTTTAGGGTTGCTAACAGTAGAATCACCAATTGAGTCCATGTATTCAAAGTACTTACGTCGCTGTACCTTCTTCGTAAAGCTTCTAATTTTAACGAATTGTTTGTATGTGTAGTAGCTCGGATGTGACTTCCATAGATTCCAGGCTTGCTTTTTGTTTTTAAGAAGATCACGCAGCTCATTGTCGAACCAGACCGGAAACTTCTTCGATCTTGATGTTTTTACAGGGACAAAATCCTTAATAGTTGAGTGGACAACAGATGTGCATAGGTCAACCGCCTCGTCGACAGATCCTGCCTCCAACAAACACCAAGGAAAGAGTTCAATAGCCCGACAGATGTCACCCCAGGGAGCTTTCTTCCAAAGAAGTTGTGACCTACTTTTAAGGGGCTGGTTTGTAGTACTGGAGGGGAAAAAATTAAATGAAACATCCAAGGAATCGTGGTCCGAGGGAAAGAGATTTCTGCATGGAACAATACGACGAGGTTCTAAGTTAGAGAGAACATAATCCAGATTGCTATTTTTGCGGGTATTATGCATATTGTGCTGACCCAGTCCAAGTCCATGAATAAAATTGTCCATGAAATAATTGTCATTTCCGTCTTTAGCGATGCCATGCTTACTGTCCTGCCACGTGATGGAGAGGTTGAAATCACCCAATAGAATGACGTCACCGAGTGATAATGCTTGTAACAGTGAGTCATGGCAAGCTTCTAAGATGTACTGAGGAGTGTTCTTGTGCGGTCTATAGAAGCACCCAATAAACACAGAGCTACATTTTGAAATAAACACTTCGACGTTAAAGATATTTAGTGTCTACTCTACAGTGACGGTATATCTCGATCACTGAAAAACCAGAGGCGGTATGGCATACCACCGCATAGCGTCTCACTTCAACCACTGGACTGAACTGAATGAAAGTGCTGTAAGTGAGGAAAATCTGTAATCTATTGGTGAAGTGGAGTGTGGACAAGAAGCAAAGTTAGCATTCAGCAGCTGGAAAGAGAAGGATGTCTTAGTTTCAAGAAAAATGTGAAGTCTCACTCGTGGCAGTATATAAACACATCTGCTAGGTCTGCTTACCGTAACTACAAAGCGTACTTAGAAAACCTAAGAAAGGAGGAAGCCCAAAAAGAAGAAGCAAAGAAGAAAGATGAAACAAAACAACAAGCAAAGAGAGGTGATGGAGAAATTGACAAAGGAAAAAAGCTTCGTTAGGAACAGAGAATCAATCCCTCAACAGTAAAGAAAAGAAGAGGTTATGAAAAGAAAAGCAGAAGATGAATTTTTGTTTCAAGCTTCTGAACGTTTGAAAACAGCTGAGCAGAGAAAGGACATGACTGAAGTGCACTTTGCGCAAGGGATGTTGGAGGAGTTGAAGAAAGTAAGGAAAGATTTGCAAGATGAACAGAAACAGACCGATGACTTGCAAAAAATGGTGGATAAGAAGAAATCCTCCTTAATAACTCACTTCTTTATGAAGAAAGACTAAATTTATTTGAAAATATGAAAATCTGTTATCATACGTTCTTGTTACTGCTTTTTGTTTCATTTTGTATGCAACTGCATTTTTAGTTAAAATTTGTAATTTATTTTAAAAGTTCATAATGAGGGTATAACCATTATCCAAATTATTTGCTTTGATCTTATTGTGTTAAAGGAAAATGACATATATTACTTCTTTACTGTTTACTTTTCATTGTATGCGGAATATTGGTAGAAGCCATGTTTACCAATCATGTGGTACCAAGACAAAATTTGTAACAAACCAATTTGTAATTGTACAAAACAAATTTTGTATTATTGGATATAATGAAAATATAGAAATTTGGCCTTACTCATCCAGATCAAAGTTGAAATACAAAACCATGCAAGGTATGTAATTAATAATGAACTTCTAAACACAAGTAATCCAATTCTTTTATTAGCTGACAAACTTAAGTAAAATAATTTTTAATCTTAACATGTTAAAACATTACATATTTCAGCTATAATCCAGCCGGCGCTGTTTTGGTTACGAAAAAAAAAAAAAAAATGTAAAACTCAATTTATACCCAAGTTTGTCATCAAGGTTTAAAATTACTTTCGATGAGATTTTGGTCACTTTATCATGTGCTTTTGGTCACTTTTCAACTATTTTGAAGAGACCAGACCACTATGAGCCCTGCAATTAAAACAGCTATCGTGAGAACGAAACTTCACAATAGTGTTGACGATTTGGTACTAATCTTTGATGGAAGATATGTTCGACATGGTGAGAGGTCGCGTAATGAGTATAAATGAAAAGCGTACCCTGGACAAAAAAAAAAAAGCTGCCTCTATGTAAGTCATTTACTACTTATACTAAGACTGCTTATGTTGTACATATACTTGGGCCAACATATAAGATCCAAACGGGCTAGCTATTCTCATGGCACAAGGTAATATTTATTGTGTGAAACGCAGCTAACTGAATATTTGGAAGAAAGAGGATTTACAATTTTTATGCCTACACTGAAAGATAAGCGCAGGCAATTGACTACGGCTGAGGCGAATTTTCCCGCTATGTGACAAAAATTCGCTGGGTTGTTGAAACCGTTCATGGTATTCTTGGACAAGTATTGCCTTCTACGTCACCAACTGAACAACAAGTTGGTTCCTCAAGTTGGATTGTTATGTCCGATAGCTTCTTATACTTGGGGCGTTCAGATATGATTGGCACTACAATTTTTCTTTTTCTTTTCACAGGAACTATTTATTAAACAAACGATTACGGTTTATTTTAGAGGTATTCCCCGGTAATGTCTATGCACCGTTGCCACCGTTCTGGAAGCTTCGCTATTTGTGTAGGAAACCAGTCTTTGGGGGTATATTTCTGCCACTGGCGGACAAATGCGTGGAGTTCATCATTTGTGTTGAAGTTTTTACCTCTCATACCCTCTTTCATTGTGTCGAATAAAGCATAGTCGCTAGGAGCCAGATCCGGCGAATATTGAAGATGCGGAAGTACACTAAACCCTAGTTTATGCACTGTGGCAATTGTCTCGCGACTGACATGTGGCTATGCATTGTGTTGGAGAACGCCACGGCCCCATTTTCCTCGTCGGAGTTGTTGGATAAGTCGGCGGAGTCTATGCAGTGAACTGCAGTAGCTCTCACTGTCGATGGACGTATTGGGAATGAGCCATTCCACCAGCAGTATCCCTTCCTGCTCCCAGAAAACGGTCGCCATTTGTTTCCGCACTAATAGCCCCATCCGTGCCTTCTTGGGACGAGGGCTTCCAGTATGCCTCCATTCCATGGACTGGCATTTCTTTTCTGGAGTCTCGTAGAGGAACCAGGTTTCCTCGACGTTGACCAGACGCTCAAAGAACTAGGTCGGATTTTCATTGTACTGTTGCATCAACTGCTGAAAAATCTCCACACGCTTTTGTTTCTGTGCAACGGTGAGGTCATGGGGAACCCATTGTGCACACACCTTGTGCAGCTTCAAATCCTCATGAATGATAGTGTACAAGGAACCTCGTGATAGACCTGTTTCTTTCTCTAGTTCATCAAACGTGATTCTCCTGTGCTCCATTATCAAATCATTCAATCGCGCGGCATTGCTTGGTCTGTATGCAGTTGCAAGACGCTCAGTGCTTTTGTTTTCTGCAGAACTGTCTTTGACTTCTTTGAATTCGGATATCCAACGAAACACGGATCTGCGACTTCGTGCTGTGTCCCCACATACGGCTAATAATCTGTTGTGGATGTCTGAAGTATTCCCTCCACAGAAACCACACTGTCCGCCGTTCCCCATGTGTGTCTGCTTCCATGCTGTCTTTTCGCTGTCCACCAGCGTACTGGCAAGTTGAAACAACTGCTGCTACATAGAGCTACCTATGGAAGGAAACAAAACTATTTAGTGGGGTTTGATAGTACTATAGTCTAGTTTAATGCATACATCAACGAACATTTCAAATTGTTACGTGGCACCAGTTATAGCGGGGAGTTCCAATCATTATTGAACGAACTATATATATATATATATATATATATATATATATATATATATATATATCGGGTATTGCAAAATAAGTTTTACAATTCTTGGGAGGTGACTCCTGCCACTGAGACAAGAAAAAAAGTTCTCTTGAACTTTCGGCTATCGGACATAGTTTCGGATCTACAAGGTGCCGAAAGCGTGGGAAAATGACTTTCGAACGCCAATAGTTCGGAAACTATCCAACGTAAAGAGGGCGGGTAAAAAATTCACTGAAGAAGTCATACCTGCTCTATTTAATTTTGCATGTTTCACAATCCTACCATGCACGCGCAAGGGATTCCCAAAGGAACGTAGGGAGTCCCGGATAATCTGCCAAATGAAAATTGCTCTAAATGATATGAATTGATAGGATTTCTACCAGGTAACGATAATTCGTTTGTATCAAGTCGATATCTTAAACAAATACAAAATGGCGGACAACTTCATGCCCGTTGTGTGTGGTTGCATAATCGCCAGGTACGAATGCTGGCCAACAGTGATGTTCTGAGTATTAAGTGTAGCGAATTTGTAGTCAAATGCTCTAGAAAGACATCTGGAGTGTCGGTAGAGCATAACAGATGAAGCAAGGTGATTCACATTTGTGGAAACACGTAATGAAAAATGCCCAGAAATACTTATACTCTATAAACGTGAGTTCAAAGCGTCGGAAATGTAAGGATTAGTGTCAAGAACATGAAATTCATTGCCAATTCACCAATAATATTCCCTCAAACCGATGCAATATAATGTACACGGCTGCATACTAATAAGGATGCAACAACTTAAGCCAAGGAGACTCACAAAGAACCTGAGGAAACTAAAGGAATGTCACTAGTGGGATCGCATGATCAATATTGAAATGCGGCCAATGTGTATGTTGATATCGACATGTAGCTAATGGAAAAATGTTAACATGTCCCACTACATCTGGGATATCGTCCCACGTGGGAAAAATAGGAAACTAACATTGTACATTCTGCTATTATACTTGGTTCGTATTGTAGTGCAACGTAAAAAGAACACAATTATATCCATGTCCCACCTATACCGGAACACTGTCCCACACTCGAAACATAGGAGAATAACTGTAATATGTTCTAGTACACATAAGTCACATTCTGGTACAACGTAAATAGAACGCAATCGAATCCATGACCCCCTTCGTCTGTAACATTGTCCCACACTCGAAACATGGGAAATAACTCTCTAAAAGAAATGGTTCAAATTCTGATACAACTTGAAAGTAACATGTTAGTATGTCCGACTTCTTCTGGGATAATATAATGCACTCAAAATATAGGAAAATAGAACCGCAAATTTCTACAGTGCACATTCCAACGAAGAATAAATAAAACAAATCGGCACAGTTCCCACTACCGCTAGAATAGCATCAGAAAGAAAAGAAAATGACCTGAAGAAACGGGGTCGCACAGAACAATTAACAATTAGAAAACAATTAACAATAAGCTTCAGGATCTGCATTACTTGTAGCTTGTACCACACTTAAAGAAACTATGCAGTACGGAGAAAGGCTCACAAACACTATAATATTCAGAGACGTTGTTAGAAGTGTTCGGCATTGACGTCAATACAAAAATGACACCGGCGAAACACAGCTTTTCTGGTAGGCGCAAATCCACGTGGCATATCACTAATGGTCCCAGCAGCGGCATTGATGCGAGCAACGAGATCCTCAGCACTTTTCACGGGGGTGTCATACATAAGCTGTTTCATTTCCCCCCGCAAAAAGAAATCCTCCGGTGTGAGGTCGGGTGACCGAGGTGGCCACGGATGAGGTCCACCCTGCCAATCCAGTGATCGTCAAAAATGTTGAGTACGACCCTGGTTTCCCTGTCAACATATGCGGAGGCACCGTCGTGCTGAAACCAAATATTTTGTCTATCTGCGAGCGTCACGTTTTCTAAAATTTTTGGCAATACGTCCTGAAGAAACACACGATAATTCCCACCATTCAAGGTAGTAGATAAAATGTACGGGTCTATCAAATGGGCACCTACAATTTCACACCACACATTCACTGCGAACCTGTGTTGATGATGGCGCAAAAGTATTGGGTGTGGATTGTCCATATCCCAGATGTGACTGTTGTGGCTATTGAAGATGCCATCTCTAGTAAACATGGACTCATCCGTCCACAACACTGTTGTTGGAAAATTTGAAATGGTATGTGTTTGTTGCAGATACCATTGACAAAAATCCATCCGCTGGGGAAAGTCCGTAGGTAGTATGTGCTGCACCTTCTGCAATTTGTATGGGTACAAACCCACTTCCTGAAGAACGCGGAACACATTAGTATGATGGGTTTGTCTCGGCTGAGCGATAGCGCGTGTGCTACTGTCAGGATCGTCCCATATCGCATCCAACACCTCCTCTTCAAATTGCACAGTGCGCACAGTGCGAGGTCTTCCACAATCCCACTTACGAGGTAGTAGCGAGCCAGTTTCATGCAGTCGAGCATCAAGTCGTGCAAAAGGTGTATGTGCTGGTAACTGCCTATTTGGAAAGCGTTCCTGGTACATATGGCGTGCTTGACGGCTGTTTTGGTGTGCCTCCCCGTAGATGAGATGCATATCGGCAAGCTCGTGGGTAGAGTATTCCGCCATTATCCTGTTCCAGAGCTGATGAACACGGGAGGGGGGAAATTTACGTCCCAGTGACAGATGAGGACTATTTTAATTCGCACCCACGTAATGCCACGTAGATGTTCATGCACAAACCCAAAAGGAACACAGAATACTCCTTGGCGCAATTCAATGACACACACAAGCCAGACTAAGCTCAGAACAGCAAAACGAAGGACGTACAAGACGATTAACTGTCGACAGAAAACAGTTGCTGGGTGTATTCACCAACGCTAATACGTCACAGCAGACATAGGTACACTTCCCATACCTCTAGTGGCGCTTTCTGTATTACATAGCTGAAATCGTTATCAACCTATTCTGACTACATAGCGTCATTTTCAGATGTAGTTCTTCAAACATCCTATTATGATTATGATGGTTACGTTTAGTTTAGTTTATTATTATTATTTGCCTTTGTGGTCGATCCTTTCATGGTAGCAATTTCACACCAAGCTGTCATTGAGTCGTACGGGACCATCAAAAAGGAGGCTTTTATTCTTTAACTAGTTTGTGGAATGACTTCCCTCGGCAAATCACAACAGATGATGCTGAAGCTAATGTGGAGTTCTGGATGGAAGTAAGTGTTCGATTCGAAGATTTCTGGGCAAGGTAAAGCTGATGGTTTGCCATTGCCTTCCACGGGATGATCATAACTTTCTACAGTTAACATAGGATCCGAACCACTTGTGTCCCCACCCCGGACTACTTGATTACAAGCAGGAAATATCCCTGGAAATGCTGTACGCGTTACCTGTCATCGTGCGTGTTTACTCCACTTTCTTCGTTTGCTTATGTTAGAGCGTTTAGTATCTCTTTCAGCGACAGGGTTAGGCACAGATGGAACCTACAGTTTAAAGTGGGATCAGAACCACTACTCGGGTTTTGAATCTGAGACTGTAGTCTCCCAGCAGGATTTGAAACTGCGACCACGCGCGCGAAAGCGAGCTCTCAAGCCCTGAGGCTACGAGGCAGCCTCACTTTCTTTGTATTAATTTCTTTGGGTAGTACCCACTTTCTTTGGCAAGCGCTCTTGTCAGCCTCCCGATATGCTTGTGTGTTTCATTTTATTATTCCTACTGCATACTTGTAAACAATCAGAGCTTTCAGACTTTTTTTTGTTGTTGTTGTTTGCTTGTTTCACATGTCGTTTTATTTTCCGTTTGTATGGTGTTCAAGCAGCAGTGTTACATGTGCCAAATTAGCTCAATTTCCTCTTTGTCCTGGCATGTGCACTGTGTGCAAGATACGAATTGCTGGAGGTATTTTCCTATATTTCGAGTATATCATATTACCCAGAAGACGGAGGGCAATATACAAGTTTGCTACTTTCACGTTCTATCAGAATTTGAACCATGAATTAAGAGATTTCTTTTCATATGTGTCGAGTATGGGACATCTCAGAAAAGAGGAGACATTGTTACATTCGTGTTCTAGTTACGGTTTACCAGAAAGTGCACCAGATGTAATAGAATTTAAAACGTTAGTTTCCTATTTTTCCCCACGTAGGGCGGTTTCTCAGCGGTAGTGGGACATGTTAACATTTCTCCATTAGTTACATGTCGATATCAACATACACATTGGCCACATTTCAATATCGATCATGCGATCCCACTAGTGACATTCCTTTAGTTTCCCCAGTTTCTTTGTGAGTCCCCTTGCACAATTTCAACTTCGCCTCAGTTGTTGCACCCTTATTAGTATGCAACCGTGGACATATTGCATTGGTTTTACGTTGCACTACAATACGAACCAAGTGTAATAGCAGAATGTACGAAGTTAGTTTCCTATTTTTCCCACGTGGGACGATATCCCAGATGTAGTGGGACATGTTAACATCTTTCCATTAGCTACACGTCGATATCAACATACACATTGGCCACATTTCAATATCGATCATGCAATCCCACTAGTGACATTCCGTTAGTTTCCTCAGGTTCTTTCTGAGTCTCCTTGGCTTAAGTTGTTGCATCCTTATTGGTATGCAACCGTGCACATTATATTGCATCGGTTTGAGGGAATATTATTGGTGAATTGGCAATGCTTTTCATGTACTTGTTGTAATCCTTACATTTCCGACGCTTTGAATTCACGTTTACTGAGTATGAGTGCATTTCTGAGCATTTTTCCATACGTGTTTCCACAAATGTAAATCACCCTGCTTCATCTGTTGTAGTCTACCGACATTCCAAATGTCTTCCTAGAGCATTTGACTACAAATTCACTACACTTCACTGTTGGCCAGCATCCGTACCTGGCGATTATGCAACTACACACAACGGGCATGAAGTTGTCCGCCATTTTGTATTTGTTTAAGATATCGACATAATAAAAACGAATTATTGTTACCTGGTAGAAACCCTATCAATTCTTATCCATTTAGAGCAATTTTCATTTGGCAGATTATCCGGGACTCCCTACATTCCTTTTGGGAATCCCTTGCGCGTGCATGGTAGGATTGTGAAACATGCAAAATTAAATAGAGCAGGTATGACTTCTTCAGTGAATTTTTTACCCGCCCTCTTTACGTTGGATAGTTTCCGAACTATTGGCGTCCGAAAGTTATTTTCCCACGCTTTCGGTACTTTGTAGATCCGAAACTATGTCCGATAGCCGAAAGTTCAAGAGAACTTTTCTTCTTGTCTCCGTGGCAGGAGTCACCTCCCAAGAGTTGTAACACTTATTTTGCAACACCCGATATATCATATATATAGAGGGTGGTCGTGTATCAATGACGGAAAATTTGGGAGGTGAATCTACAGGTGAAAACAAGCAAAAAATGTCATATGAACATCGGGTGAATGCGGCTTCGTTTGGCCGCTAGAGGCATCTGAAATGTCACCTTCCGAGGCGGCATTTTGCAATATCGCGAGAACGGAGAGAAATAAGAATGTCGGGTCAAAAGATTTCAAAGGAAGCCCCATCCGAAGAATCCAATTATGCATAAGTGATGGCGAAACAGTGGCTGCGCCAGGAGGACCACAAAGAAAGTGAACGAAATGCTGAGAAAAGTGAACAATTTACGCTGACAAACTGTAGGAGTGGATGTTACATAGAACATGCAACAACAAATGTTAATGAACAAAGGCAACAATGGCTACGCGGCAGCGACAGTATGGGAGGCGGAATGTAGGAATACAGCATCTTTGTAACGGAGAGAAATAGGAATGTCGGGTCAAAAGATTTCAAAGAAAACTCCATCCAAAGTATCCAATTATACACACGCACTGCGGAACAGTGGCGGCGCATGGAAGCTACAAGGAAACTGTTAAACACTCTTGGTGATGAAACGTGCAGATCGTGCAAAATACGTATGGAAGAGAAAAGATGTATTGTGAAAACAAGAGGTATTGTACTTACAGTTGTCAAAATAATGCTGTCCTGCAGCAGCTGTTCAATATGTCCTCCTTGCTTTTCAAGACAGACAGTTATACGGTGGCGTAAGGGTTCTCTGACTGGTGGCAATATCGCTGGAGTTTTTCGTAGTGTGGCAAATGCAGCACATACACGCTGGCGGAGATCTTCAACGTCATGCACGGGCCGTGTATACACGAGACTCTTCACGTAACCCCACAGGAAAAAAAAATACAGGGGATTCAGGTTGGGTGAACGTGGGGGCCATGCACTTCTGCCATACGATCTATCCACCTGCATGGAAATGTTTCTTTCAGATATGTACGAATGATGTGATATGAATGGGGCGCAATCATGCATAAACCACATACACTGTCGTGTCCTCAGTGGCACATCTTCAAGTAGAATAGGTAGGTCCTGGGTCAGAAACTGGAGATACGATATTGCGTTCAATCACTATGGTAAGAAGTATGGTCCCACAACGTTATCGTCAATAATACCAGCCCACATATGCAATTAGAAACGCTGTTGATGCTTCGTCTCCAATTGCATGCGGATTATTAGTGCCCATTGATGGTCATTGTGGGCATTTGTGATACCATCCCATGTGAATAATGCCTTATCCGAGAAAAACACCTGTGCTAGAAAGGTTAGTGATGCACAGCACTTTGTCGTCGGTTATACCATCGGGCTTTATAGTCACCATCGTATAACGTATGCGTTCGTTGTACGTAGTATGCTGTGAGATTATTACTATGCAAGATGTTTAGCACTAGTTGATGCAAAACGTGTTCCTACCTTGCTATTTGTTGGGTACTAATACTCAAACTCACATGTCGGAGTACCCTCTCTTCCAGTGCGGGTGTTCGAACACGTCGTCGCCTCGGAATATCTCTGTTGGGGAGGAATAAACCAGTGTCCTGCAATCGCTAATGAATGCAAATAAAATCCCCAGTCCTGGAATTTGTCGATCTGCGTAGCGTTACGCGTGTAATCTGCGGGCTTTTTCCTCATTACCTTCCGCTAAACCGTACATCAAATGCATATCCGCCATTTCGGTTTTAGTGTATACTACCCTATTCATCGTGGTGCATTACACACAGCACATGTCCGTCCCGCGTTTGTCAGCATCAACACTGTTTCACACGACACAAAGTAAACCACTTTCGCATACAAACGGGTCACTACCATGCCTATAGAGTTCAACACTAACACGCTTGTGCTGTCACTGTGATTGTCCCATTTACTACGAATGAACTGTGCTCTACGCCTTCAATGCGAACGCTTTAGTTACCCACGCTTTCACCACTGCATATATCTAGCTCTACAACCCGACGCTGTGCATGCTCCCTTGTTCCACCTACTGTAGCTATGCGTCCCCTGTCTTCGCTCCTGTACTATGAAGAACACTCAGAGTTTTATTTTTGCTCCCGATTGCTTTCAAGTAGTTGCGTTTTCACCAACTTCAACTTTTCTCCGCATTTCATTCACTTTCTTTCTTTGTCCCCTTGCGCCGCCACTGTTTCGCCATCAGTTATGCATAATTGGATTCTTCGGATGGGGTTCCCTTTGATATCTTTTGACCCGACATTCCTATTTCTCTCCGTTCTCCGGATATTGCAAAATGCCGCCTCGGAAGGTGACATTTCAGATGCAATAGCGGGCAAACGAAGCCGCATTCACCCGATGTTCATATGACATGTTTTGCTTGTTTTTACCTGTAGATGCATCTCCCAAATTCTTCGTCATTGATACACGACCACCCTATATATATATATATATATATATATATATATATATATATATATATATATATATATTGTTAGCCTGGTCTACTCTTGTTTGAAGTGAATGTAGGGATTGTAGCTTGAATGAGAAGACTAAACTAAACTTAGAGAAATATCTGAAATTTCTCTCTCAAACATGCCCCTGAAAGTTAGGCAAAATGTGTAACATAAAGGTTGTGATGAACGAAAATGTTATTGGATTCAGAGAAAAGTTCATTGTTCATTTTATAACAGTTTATTGGTCACTGAAACTAGTGTTCTTAGATTTGACTTGTTTAAATGTCTGAAAAGGTTGTGAGGAATAAAAAGTAAGGAAATCTGGCCATAAGAATATCATACCTTGATTGCTTCTGGTTCCATGCTGTTAAGAAATCTCCTCTGCAGTTCAGCTTTAGATGTTATAAAACGTCCATAAAAAGATGAAACTCGATACTCGTGAAATATTCTTAAATAAGACTGGTATGCGAACTTTCCGAAAAACTTAAACTGAAATGTCTTATTCCGATCCGTTACTTTAGATATAATCTCGTATTGTAAAGTAACATGTTCGTCTACTATTTCGACGCTTGATCTAATCTCGATCTAATTTTGTCTTCTTATCTTAACTTCATTTAACTTAATCTGATTTCTCTTTCCAAGGAAACAGTTTTATATAATCGAGATATGAGGTTGCAGATATCAGAGATATTTCATGACAACAACAGACTCCAGTTAGGACGTGAAATTCTTGAGAAAACTTAGTTGAGACAGAATATTCTGCTGACCAAAAATCCTTAGAATCATCAGACACAATCTCTCGGATGATTCAAATTTTGTTAATCTAAGAAATTTCTGGAACAAATAAATACACAATTCTTACAATGTTAGAAACATTATGTACTCAATTCTGAAAGTAAAACGCTGATCCAATAGTGATTGTTTAACAGACATAATAACCTCATTATGTGAATTCTCTTTTTAACATAATGCTAACTAGGTTGCAGTATTTGCTTTTCGTAATGAAGATAATAATGCATCAGCAAAGTAAATGATTTTCATGACATGATGTCCTTCTTCTTATTCGTATGACATGATTTTAATGAACAAAAATGAAGATGTAAATAAAATTAAGTTAAATAACATAAAATATTGTAGCTTTACCAAGAATCGAAGTCTAGTACTATGACATCTAATAATATCCCATAAATATCCTAAAACATTCTATAACATCCCATAACATCCTATAACATCCCCTGGCGAGTAAAACTTGGACACATTCGTGCTGTCGAAGATAAAATAAAAATGTAATTTGCATAAATATATATAGTCTTAATGTGATATAAAGAAAGACATATGTAAAAATTAATGTCGATGTCTGAATATTACTATTAAAGTTACACTTGCAATGTTCAAATACAAAAAATAATAATATAAAATAATTAAAATCTTGGAGATAAAATACTGTCCCTTTATATACATATATTGCGCAAATATTGTCTTTTCCTTTATGCAATATTAAATTGTAGTATCAGTTTAGAACACAAGGATACGTAGAGATAAAGTATGTGTAAGGAGTTGTCCCAGCACATGCTGCCATCTGACGACGTAAAAACAAAACATTAAAATGACACTACAGCAAGTCTCAGGTAAGCATAAGTCACGCCTTCCACCAATGAATGAAAGTCTGCGATCTTTCCTTTTTTCGGCGGGATAAGTTGTGTTTCGCTTTTACAGTTAGTAAAATACCTTTGTACCTAAGCATTACTTGATATGCTGAAACAGTAGTTCACATGCAAGTCGTCGCATCTTTGATAAGAAATAATTAAAAGAACAAAAATAATTATTTTTCTTGTTTTTAACATCACTGCATTTTGCACTTAAACACAGGGAACACAATTCTCCAGTGTTAGATTTCTGTGAAACTTTCCATTGAAAAACTTTCCATTTTTAGAAAAATATTTGCCATCACTTTTTCACTAGTTCAATCACTTGTAATTAATTATGGCGTAAAAACTCATAATATGGGTTGCACACTGTAGAGTGATGAGTTGGAAATAATTACATATTTCCAGGAGAAGAACTGGGTTATCGCAGTCTTTTCTGCAATGTTTGCGATGGGAAATCTGTGTCGTGCGTCTTCCAAAATTGCGCCCGGGCCTATGAGCGCAAGATCCCAAGGGGCGCACGGCCGAGAGAAAAAAAAAATATCTAGAAATAAAAATAAATAGCCATAACTTAACATATTTTTTGAATTGATTAAAAAAAATCAGGCTAATAAAGCATTCTGCTTTTGAAGTTCATTGGAACAAATAATTGTTGGTAAAGTTAACCATTTTTTTGTTAATATATTAAGGGTATTTTGTTAAGCCCAGAACCAAGTAAATTCCTCAAAAAACGCAATGATAAAATTGCATCGTGGAGTGGTGTTTAAGCAATTAACATATAGGCCTGATATAATTTTTAGTAAAGATTTTTAGGAAAGTAACTTTAACCAGACTAGGGAGCGGAAAAAAATATTGGGCCTAGGGGCACCAAAATGCTAAATCCGGCCATGTATGGAATTCCATACACATGGCAATCAACGTGTTTAAGAAATGTATAATAATAAGAATTTAATATAATAATAATAATAATAATAATAAACAGAAAACGATACGATCACTTACATAATTTATAAACATAAGTTAACATTTATTAAAGCATATAACTGCAATGGAATTAAGTTGTTTCTTTCTCTCCCTAAACGCAACAGCCCTTATTGTGCCAAGGCGTAGAAGAGAACTTGTGGCATTCACTCTTTGGGGCGGTGTGTGGCCAGAACATCGGAATCGTTGAAATAAATAACAGAAACTCGATAAATATTCTTGCAAATAATAGGAAAAAAGTTTGCGTCACACTGTTCACTTTGCTTGAAACACAAGTGTGCCGCGTTATACCGATTGTGGCACATTGGAATATAGGGTGTTTTTTAAATTTTTCCCAACTACTTCAATTGCTTCAATTGAAACGGATCTATAATAAGAGAGTGAATTTAGTCTTTTTATCCTTCGATTTAGAAATAAGGTTCGCGAGAATTTCATTAAAATAATATACTCAGAATTTTGTAGAGTAGTTTGTTTTATTCGAAATTACATACTTCCTGCAACTGTGTTTTGATTGAAATTATTTGAAATGAAATCTTTAAGTTTTACGTCCCACGTTTATGCCGGCTAGGCTAAAGGAGACTGTGATGACGAGAAATGAATGAAATGGTCGAATAAAGAAAATGAGAGAAAACGGGAGAACCCTGAGAAAACCCACGCACACGGTGTTTGTCCAGCACAAGTTCACTTGGCGTGAAAAGGGATCGAACCAAGGACTCCATGCACCAGAGGTGAACGCTCTACCACTGAAACTCCGCGGCTTCTGAAATTATTTAAAGGAGAAAGGGACTACTTTATGAAAACTTGATGATGAACACATTTGTTAAAAAAAAAATACCAGCTTTCCGTGAAATGTTGCTTATAGACAGGAGCGGATTAAGGCATTTGGGGACCTGGAGCCGGCTATTTTAAGGTAGCCCTGTGTCACGAATAGTTCCAGCACATAAATTTTCTTTGCTACCTTCCACTGCCTCATAGGCTTATCGAACCATCGAAAACTATGTTGTAATATTTTAATGTGCTCCAAGTTTACAATAATTAGTTTAGTTTCATTCATTATTAACAGTTAAATAATTATATTCATTATTAGCAGTTAAATAATGCTGATGGAAAGACTAACATCTAGCGATACCGCGAGCGTAACGAGCTGAAAGAAATTTAGCATAGGTCTGAAGTGTATAAATAATAAGTTGAGTATTAAACAGAGGGATTTTAAGGGGCCCCCTGAGCTTGGGGTCCCGGAGCCTGGGCTCCATTGGCTCCGCCCTTAATCCGCTAATGCTTATAGATTCAAGGGTCCGGGCCGTGTCCGGGCTAAAAATTCCGGCCTGTGTAGACCTCTAGCCCCTGTGTATATGCTATCTTTATCTCTTATCCGACATAAAACATGTAGGCAGAACGCCGGAATTTATGGATGTGTTAAGAAAAGACCTATTAAAAGTCAAACTATTTACATGTTACGCATCTAATAATCATGTTTTGTAAGAAATAAATATAATGCATTGAATCAGGGACGTATCGAGCGTGAGGTTCTGGAAGCTGTCCCCTTCCAAAACTCAAGCACTTTTTGATAAAGCTTTTTCCCTTTTGAGGTTCTTTTATCAGATTACTTTGAGGCAGTGTCCAAACTGTGGGCAATAAGTTGTTGTTATAATTCTAAGAACATACCGTAATGCCATTGATACCAGGTGGAATTAAAGAACACTTTTAAATGGGATTACAATTTCGATTCCGTTCTGTTTATAACGTTAATGTATTAGAACGATACACTCATTGTCATTTGCTACTTTGTTATGTGATATACGTAGCAGACAGTTTTCCTTACGCCATTTGCTACTTTGTTATGTGATATACGTAGCAGACAGTTTTCCTTACGTGTCTCAAAAATATTTTTTGATTTCGTTTGTGCTACAATGCAGTTTGTTTACAGAACTGTTGCATTATTATTATTATTATTATTATTATTATTATTATTATTGATATTGACATTTTTGAAACATTAGAATTACGTGCTTACGAGGATTCGTGTTGGGCCCCCTCCGTAAGGAAAACCTGGATACGTGCCTGCACTGAATGATAGACGTACGAGTCATGGTGTAGACGGACTTGCTAGGCGATAGAGTGCAGAGCATCAAAAACAGACTCAAACCACATCTTGCAGTTCTTCTTGCCGATTGATCCTACTTTTTACCTGTAATGATATGTCGGATAATACGGTATGTGGAATAAACGAAGGTCAGATAAGAGAGACCATGGCGTATTAGTGTTTCATGCACGTAAACCTGTAAAATATTTGTGCAGAAAACATATTTCACTCACTAGCTAAATTTATGGGTATGATCGCACATCTTGCTTTATCAAGTAGTCTTATACAGAATATATATATATATGGTAACTGTCCCAATAATTGACAGTATAAGAGCAGTATTTTGGCAAATTGCATGTTGTTTTACCCTTCAAATGAGTCTAACTTACTTAACTCTCGTATAGGTACGAAGGCATCCTTCCTTCATCCATGCACACCACCGGAAAAAATATAGACCGATAATTATTATTTTTAAAAATATATATACGAAAAGTTGTTTATTGTACCAGTAATTGACACATCGTGACCCAGTAATTGACATCTCTTAATATCTTACTTCGAATGAACTACATAATTTTCTACCACCTTACCAAGCTGATTTATAACAGCTTTTAGATATTATTTTTGCATACAACGGATGTTAATACTAAAATAATACAAATATTCATAGCATAGTCTTGTTTCCAGTTGACATATGACAAGAAAATTAAGTACTAATAATTCTATAATTGAAAAGTGAAATATTTTCTAATCCTATCAGTGAAATATTATCTTATTTGAAATATCCTCGGTTCTAATGTAACAGCATCGCATAACACAAGAATTAATGGCCTAATGATGCCGGAAAACCTTTGATAGTTTCATGTGTCGGTATGAGTTTTTGATCTTGACATTATCAAATTAAGAAAGCGATCCGTAAAATATGAATTTTATGTCCACCTTTATCAACATCAATGACTTTTAGCCACACAAAGGACCCCGCACTTTTCTTATGGAAATTGGCTTTCGGCTAATGTTGTTGAAACTTCGCTGGTTGATAGTTCTTAACATGTGGATCAAAAGTCTCAATGGGCACAAAGACCGAAATCCACTCCTTCCCCCCAAAAAACCGCCTCCAAGTAGCTGGGGGGGATTGAACTGATTTCAGCATATAAAACAATTGATTGTTTTAATCAACCCAACAAGGACCCCAAACAACCACATGTTAGACTATCAAACTACCTCACTTGACTCTGCCCTTTGCCCCCACATATCCCCCCCCCCCCGCGAATTACCTTATGGATGTTCCATATTACTGTAGTTTATAGTTGCGCGTATGTGTTGAAATACCTACAGTTTTGGTCTCACCGACGATATAATGGGTTTCACGTATCGCTGATTACGAATCTCAGGTGAGAGTTCTAGAATTCAAGATGGAGGATCAATATGGCGGATCAAAAACACGAAACTCCTGAATGTAGCCACAAATAGCTGTTTACTAGGGTATTTTGGGTCGTTGGTTACGAATCTGAGGTCAAAATTCTTGAATTCAAGATTGCAGATCCAATATGGTGGAAAAAACGTCGAAGCCACAAATCGTAGTAGACTAGAGTGTTTTTAGATCGCTGTTTAAGTACGCAACATTCCTTGATACTTCAGCCACCATGTAGAATTATTCTGCACTCTTGCCCTTTACCAAAACCCACCACAGATATCTTAATGCTGAACGGTATTAAAATAATTCATCAATTATCTGTTCATTATTTTCATCATTTCGGTTTGCAGCATCTAATGTGGTACTTAGCAATGAGTCATCGGGATATCTAATATTCTGTAAATGTCGTGCGTGGCCTAAATACCACAAGACACTTGCAACGTGCGCACATGTACCTAATGTACGAGCACCGCTTTGACATGTACAGTAGTAACCTTGAATAACATTTTGATCATAATCCTGGCCATCTTCATCACTGGCTACATATGCTATGAAAACTTGATGCTTAGTTGCATTGCGAAACCTTGAGTAGAGACGTATGCGCAGGAATCCCGGTTCAGTTACGTTTTCGTCAAGCTGGAATTGCTCATCGTTATCTCGTATTAGTTTATCTTGAACGTAAGAGGATGAGAGATCTACTTGATATGTGCCTACAGTCAAATCTCGTAAGTAGTTTAAGTTAAGTACAGGGAAATCAATTAGGCCTTGATTATTCAGCGGTACCCATTGACCGTTCCTTCTAATAAGATTATCTACCTCCACTCTTGCTTTAACAATGTTCGGCATGATTGACCTATTTCTCATTTCTCTAGCTAATTCAATGGTTGCATCTTGCATGAAAATAACGGGATGGTATCTGTTCAAAATAGCTCCAGCTATGCGATAGAAACTATTCAGTTTCTTTGCATGTTGCAGATTCAACGTTTGTGCTAGAAACTTAAAAACAGATCTTAGATGCCCGTTTCTTGCCTCGACTATCCATCGACTTTTAGTAACTAGTCGAGAAGTATTCGCATCTTCTGTTGATAGTTGTCTTTCACGTGGTAGTAGGAGTGCGGGCATTCTATGATCAATTCCTAAATATTCCAGTAAAGGAATTGCATCGCGGTATCCTCTGTCTACTAACACAATGTCACCATTTTGGAACCAGTTTGCTAAAGCACCTGCATCTTTTTGAAATTCTTCGCGAAGTATTTCTGCATCATTATTGTGCGAGTCAGCATAATATGGCCCAAAAATAGATAGAATAAAACCATCTGGTGTTACTATAAGAGTAGGTTTTAATAGATGGCGTTGTTTATGAAGAGAGTATGACTGTCGCAATACCCGAAAGTTCGAACTTTTGTGAATGTAAGCGTAAGTAGCATCAATCACAGCAATTGCTTTCCTTTGTTCCGGTAAGGGATTGTAGAGTTCGTTTGCAAAGTCTGTTACATGCTGTTCTATAAATTGCTGTCTTGTTATGGATGCTAATCCAATATTGTCAGGAACAAATCTCTGTAACAGCGACAATCTGACACAATCGATAGTGATACTCACGCATTGCCTACTAGGGTAATCAAAAATCAATTTCAAAACGTCATCGGGCAATCCCTGTCGCATTTTACAAAGAAATGCCAATAAATCTTTCCTATTAACTTGTCTCATATTTCCATATAGAAATACTGGATCACAGTAAGTAAGCAGTTCTTCGAATTGATTCTTATTAATTGGCGACAAGCTTTCAAAGTCCTCATCAGTCAAGTTATCGAAATCTATACCTGTACCTCTATTTAGAGATACATTCCTCATTTCTTGCAGAAAAACTTGTAATTGCTGACCTTTAATAACATAGGGCCTGTTAATAAATTGTAATCCATTTAAAAGCATATTTAAAAAGCATCCATTTGCATCTAAATGATGCCTACAACTACGTACATTGTCTGGTATATAAATATTCCTTTTTATGAATACCTGAACCCTGCATTGTAATGATAACCTTTCGATATCATTTTGCGCATTACAGATGACACACGTCTGAGACGCTGTTTGTGTAAGAACATTTAATCGCAAACAAGTTGGGTCTGTATTGATTAAATTGATTTCATTAATTATCAACCGATTACAGTTGATGCATAGCCTCGAATTTTCATCTAGAGCTAAAGGTGGATGGTTGAGTTCATCTCGCTTACTAATCGCTACTTGACGTTTATTCCTATTTTCTGCGCCATTCATTAATGCCAATTGACGTACATTAAATTGCCTGTTACAAACGTAACACCGCATTTTTTACGAAGATAGCTAATTACGTAGGCGACTTTGATTCGTTTTAAATGGCAATGGAACAATATTCAATAATACCCTCAGAAGCTGAAGCAAACAACGATGCAACTATCTACTGTCCTGATAAAGACAAGACACAGGCACCACACCTTTTAAACGAGTAATAATGTCCGTCAATTATCTTACAAAGGACCGTTTGACGAACAAAGGCAGAACAATACCCAAAGATGAGACCTCTATTATCTTGAAGAGGACTATAGACAGATGACAGATGATCACACCTTACAAACAACGAATAATAATATTCGTCAACAATTCCGAAACGTACACTTGCTGAACCAATGCTGGGGGCGAGCAAAAGGTAATGCTTCCAGACAGCAGGCTCTGGCTCATGTGTTCGACACCCTTAGCGTTATATGCCTCGGGGCGCTTTTCGTTGTTGGAAACACCAGTACTGCCCTGCGCCACCATGTGGTGATAAATGGTACCACAGACCTCCCATTGGCTCTTTGAGGTCTCGATGATTGAATAGCTGTTTTAGACGTATTTTCTGCACGCTGAATTCGAATCTGTAACTCCATTCTTGAAATCGGGTCAAGTATTAATTGTTTATATAGCTGTAGTTTATTTTTGTTATTTTCTACAAGCAATATTTATGTTGACATCTACAAAACGTTTGTTTTTTGACGAAAGTAATATGAAAGCTGTAAAACGCTGTTACACTTAACACACGTGTATATCTATAGCTACAATAGGTATACTCACTGGCGTATTTAGGGGGGGGCTTCCGGGCTTAAGCCCCCCCGAAATCTTACTTACTATAGTAAAGTATATGAAATATCTTGCAGAATTTTCACATTTTCAGGCAAAGCCCTCCCCGAAAGTTAGCAAAGCCCCCCCCCCCGAAAGAAAATCGTAAATACGCCACTGGGTATACTCAATGTTAAACTTCGGTGGAGTTTTAAAGCAAACACATTGACTTTTCGAACAAAATCCACAAGAATAGTTTTTGCGATTTCATTGAAATAAACAACACTTTTACTCGAACCTTTTTGCATAAAACGTCTTTCTACAGTTATCTAAACAATTAATTAATAAACATTTTCCTGCCCTCGTAAAACTGAGTTGCAGATTCGACTAACCGCAGATTCGTAATCAGCAATACGCGAAACCCATTATATCGGTGATACCAAAACTGTAGGTATTTCAACACATACGTGCAACTATAAAATACAGTAATCTGGAAAATCCGTAGGGTAACTCGTGGCGGGGGGGGGGTTGTCAAGTGGAGTAGTTTGATATTGAAAACTGTTTTTATTTGGGGTCCTTGTCGGGTTGATTAAAACAATCAATTGTTTTACATGCTGAAATCAGTTCAATCCCCCCCAGCTACTTGGAGGCGGTTTTTTGGGGGGAAGGAGTGGATTTCGGTCTTTGTGCCCATTGAGACTTTTGATCCACATGTTAAGAACTATCAACCAGCGAAGTTTCAACAACATTAGCCGAAAGCCACTTTCCATAAGAAAAGTGCGGGGTCCTTTCTCTTCCGTGACCTCTCTAAGAAATTTGAGAAACCCTGTCTTTATCAATAGCAGTAATGCAACCGCTATAAAACTGTTCATCATAATAAACACGTGTTTTTTTTTTTTAATTTTACACGTTGATAGTTGATGTGATATGGTTGGAATATCTCTGTCCATTCCCAGACTCTCTTGTGTGGTGGCTCAGTGGTAGAGCATTCACGTCCGGTGCTTGTGGTCCCTGGTTCAATACCAGCTCGCGCCGTGTGGACTTTGTGGTGGACAAACACCGTGCTTGTGGATTTTCTTGGAGTTCTCCCGTTTCCTCCCACTTTTCATTCCATCATTTCACTCATTTCTCATGATCACCGTCTCCTTTAGCCTAACTGGCATAACTGTGGGACGTAAAACTTAAAGATGTCATTTAAAGAAGAGTTAGTGTTTCCACCACCTAACGGAATCTGAAGGGACGAATTTGATAGCACGGACGGTATTTCTAACACTCTGGGCTATCACCAATATCTAGGGAAGACTGTGCCCTCTCAATTGTAGGTGTGGCCACTTTGCAGCTGCGTTGCATTCATATGATCACTAGCTAAAGATTCACTCTGAGTTGACATTAGACCTATTAGATGTGATTTTACTTTACTCCATAGATGTGATTTCACTTGTAAAGAAAGCACTCACAGTGTCCAAAAATATATGTTATTTCCTTTTTTAAAACTAAATCGGCTACTGTAGCTACTCCACCAGTGGCAACGTGCCAAGTTAGAGCACTATAGATTAAAGGAAGACACTTGCTTAAAGTCATATTGGACGCTCAGAAAGACAAAGAAAAATAAGAGAAACGGCCTAGGTCCACTTAACTCCGTACCAAGGGAATATTTAACACTTCAAGAATTTTTATTTTTTTTAAAAAAAAGCAAGGTCGGTTCTCTGTTAATCACAAAGGTGTCAACCCAGGACCTTTCGAATGATGACAAATTCGTAAATTGTACAATTTTTCTGCAGTAGCCTAGTAATTGACACCCCTGGATCTAGTAATTGACACTCCCTGTCAACTACTGGGATTTTATAAGAAATAATGTTTTTAACTCTACCAGTAAACTTAACTTCAATGAAATACACGGTATACAAATTTCTATTGATATTCATTGAGTTTAGACAAATCACCAGTAATTGACAGAGGTGTCAATTACTGGTGATTCCAGCTAACCTGTGACCAATAATTGACACCCCCCTGAAAACTTGGTTTAACTTTCAAGAAGCTAAAATTTTTGGTTTAGTCTGATCTATTAGTCCTTCAGTTACATCAAAAGATCTTTAACTCGCCAGTCTTTGTTATGGTCTATTTGGTATGCGCCGGAAACAAAAACAACTTCCCTTAAGCGTAACCGTTACTAGAAGGCTGAAAAAACAGTTGACTTCTCACTGTCCATCGATGTTCTGCTTCCTTTGAACTACTACCACCTAGTGACAAATATTAACAGTAGTGTAGGATTGACAACACCACAAAGGAATAACAGGTGACAGCATTTGCTGGTATCTAGTCCCGCAGTCTTGTTGCGGCGAAAAAAAGACGACAGTGTCAATTACTGGTACAGTTACCCTATATATATATATATATATATAATATAGCATTCTGAAAACCTAAAGAAGACCAACTTCAATAATTTTCTATAGCTTTCTTTTTTAATAACTGGAAACTTGTATATTTCATCACGATAAATCACGTTTGGTACTAAGATGTCTGATGTCTGTTTCTGTCTATATATATTTTTCACACTTTATTGGAGACAAAATTGTTCTTTTTCCAAGAAAAGAGGATGAGAGAAGAAGCTATGCAATAGCATAAACTGAAAACAATCACTATTACTAATGGTACACTAATTCTGAATAAATACGTCACCAGAGGAAACAAAAAATGATTTCCTTATTATATTGTTTCGGTTCTTACTAACATAAACCCTATACTCTTTCTATAATGTTTTGTAAAAAAAAAATGGATGGGATGGGATTCGAAGTGTCAAAACAGTATAAGAACTAACAGTCCGCCACTCTATCCACCTGACCACAGTGACTACGTTTTGTTGCCTGTCTCTTAACAAATAAATGCTCATGGCTATAGAGCATGTCACTTCCAAACTTAACAAAACCGTTTTCCTCTTTGTTTCTATATTTCCATACAACATCTTGGTTACAGAAGCAAATTTATATTTAGGAGGCAACATAAGCCTTAGATGTAAGCCAATAAACGCAACATTTTACTCCACTTTCCAATTCCTTGATTCAGCTCTCCCCTACCAATCGTGTTATTCCCTCTGCAATCGTGCTCTGCTGCTGCAAAATCCCTCGAAAACACTATTGCGAGTGTACACAAAATCGAGCATAATTTTGTTTTTTGCTTATATTTTTATTATTTTACTATCTTTTTTGGAAATATCTTCTTGTGGATTGCTTTCTATTATATCCATTTACTAATAACTGAATTTTACCCATAAACGTAAGGAAAATGGAATAATTGCTAAAAATCGTGGGTTACAGTATGCGCTTTTTTGCATGAAGGTACATATCCACGAAAGTATCCTGTGTCAGTTCGTGTATAAGAAAAGACATCCCTGTATCTAAAAAGTAGATCGTGTACAGCCTTCTTCTGTTCATTCGTTAAATCCGGATTTGTCTAATAACTTAATATTAGAAAGTGACTTGCTCTCGTCCAGCCTATTCTGAATTTCTTGTTCAGTTCTATAAAATGTTTCATCATTTTGTTCTTCTGTTTGGCAGTCGCCCTGTATATCTACTTCTTGAACGTTCTCTTCAACATAGGCAATCGTTTTTTTTTTTTTTTTTTTTTTTTTTTACTAGTGTTACTGGCCTATTAGTTGAATTTGATACTAATAGCGTGGAATTATTCTTAGGTACCTTAGTAGGCAAAGTTTGTAGCCCGTATTTGTTTAAGAAATTCTCTAATGGAAAGATGATAAAATATTCATTCTCCATTTTCCGACTCTTGCCATTAATTGGTAAAAAGAAATGTGACCTGGCTCGTATGGTAACCTTTCGAGCAGTTAATACGTCAGCCGATTTATGCTGCTTTATTGTATGAATTGAGCTTGCTGATAATTTTTCTTGAGTGTCGACTTCAATTGGGTACGGCGGTGGCCGTGATTTCTTGTATAGTGATAATGTATTATTTTGCAGATCGATTTTGGCCTGTAAACGATTTAGAATATCCTTTCCAAATGAAGGCAAAAAGTCTCCGTGCTCTAAAATTCGAAAATAGTGGGAGAAAGTTGCTGATCCAATCCTGAATTTAATTAAAGCAATATAACGTAAATTTACGACGAAATTCTCAATTTCTCGTAGATTGGTGCTAAAAGGAATCAATTTTGTGTTAGGAGGAATCCAATTTTTGGGCCATAGGCTCAACGAACTGCCTGTGTCAATGATTACGGGATATTTTTCTTTGTTAGCTGTTACATTAATTAACAATTTATGTTCTTGATTTAACAACTTGATGCTTTCTCTTCTATCGGATATCGGAGCCACTGTATAAGGTGATGTCGTTAATTGTCTATTAGGGCTAGTACTTGCGACTTTTTGTTGCTCATTTACTTTCTGACTTTCGGCCGTCAGAACATGTTCTTGAGAGGATTTGTCCTGGGACCCCTCTAGGCGTTTCCTTCCTGATTATTCTTATAGCATGTGCTGGAATAATGACCTTTTTATAGCACGTGCCGCAAACTGAGACTGTTTCTGGCCTAGGAGTATTATGATTATTTTTAGAAGTGTTTTTTTTTTCCATTTTTATTTTGGTTTTGATTGCCATTATTTGTATTTCTCGACCTGTAATTGTTACGGTCGTCTCGTCTAAATCGTGAATTCTTAATAGCATTTTGGGCTAGTAGAAGAGATAGTTCGACCATTTGATTTGCTAATTTACTAAAGTCCAATGAATAATTTGTGCCAGAAGTACTAGATGTGCTACACGCGGGGGGCTCGGGAAGGGGATTCGAATTACCAACTTGGGGGGGGGGAGGATTTGGAGGTAATTGATTTTGTGATGCACCCTGTAGCTGTAGTATTGAAGGTGTAGAAAAGACTGGCACAGGTTGTTGGTAATGATTCCAATTAGATGTTGGATTACATAATGAATAAGTCACTTGTTGATGATGTGTAGGGAAGGAAGCGCAACGACAGCCGATGAGTTTAAACTGCTGACTGGTGAATTGTAATCACAGAGTAAATATATTGCCTGTTGTAACTCTACGTAATAACGTTTCTTCATTAGATCATTTTCTTTTTCCAGGTTATGCAAATGTGTTTGCAAGGCTTGAACAGTTGTAAATGTTCCTATAACTCTCAATTTCATTAGAAAATACGCATCAATCGCCTCATTTTCGCTCATTTTCGACCTGAAACATTTCAAACTCAGCCCGATATGCCGGTAATTTTGGTCTACTCAAATCAACTAATTTATCCTTTAATTGCTCGTAATTAAGAGAATCCAATTGGTTCTGGTCCTTTAACTGTAGCACTAAATCGAGCGCCATGTCTTGTAAATACATCGGTAATAGTTCTTTCTTTTTCTCAGCATCCCAAGAATTCAATAACGCAGGATGGTCAAAAAGCATAAAAAATCTATCGGGGTCCTCCGTAACGTGTCCCGAATATTTAGTTAGGTGTGGTATATTAAAAGAAGGGCCCGAATTCTGATCCAAATTTGCACCGTCCTTCGGGAAAGTGTTCTTTCCTGTTCTAGTATGAGGCATGCACTAAAATAAAGTCAAGTCCGATTCACTAATTTACACTTAAGAAAATCACATACTCTTTAAAAAGAGTTAATTTCCAGTTAATAAAAATACTGTCCGATAAAGGAATATTCAGACCAATACTGAGCCTGTCAAAGCCTCGACCATGTAAAACTTTGTCTCATATAGGTATAGGTAGAGCGTTAATAAAAAGAGTGTCCGGAATCTACTCCCTCTACCGGTTTTTATTATAAAACTTTTCACTATGTTAGGTGAATTGAGTGACAGTGGTTGATTGGCCTATAATGACCTATTGTGTAGTGCCAGTAATGGGATAGTCAGAAGAAGAGGAAAGTTGTTAATTTACTGTTGTGATACTGTAACAATAAATAAGTTTGGTAGCATTTATGTTAAGAAGTTACAGCTTTTAAGATAAGGGATTCCGATAAAGAGAATAGTGTTTGAGATTTTGTAAAGTAGCGATATGTGTGTGATTGTACGTAAGAAGTTAGTAGTTCCAATAAATTTACAAACTTAATAATTATG
This sequence comes from Thermobia domestica, assembly GCF_964235325.1. Classification (NCBI taxonomy): domain Eukaryota; kingdom Metazoa; phylum Arthropoda; class Insecta; order Zygentoma; family Lepismatidae; genus Thermobia; species Thermobia domestica. Next base: position 169,663,812 of record NC_137460.1, read on the forward strand.
ACTATCGCCATTCAAAGTTACTGGTCTTCGTTTCAATCACTGGTTTTTCTACCACTTCTTCCGGCTTAATTCCAGTTGTATCCTGCAGAACTGGCGCTCTATCCTCAAGTTCGTCTGCCACCTTAATCTTCGCCTCTTCCTCATGCATTTCTTCGCGTCTTTCTTCCTTGATCTTCCGCTCTTCCTCTTGAATAAGATTAAGTCGAAGATTAAGGTGACAGACGAACTTGAGGACAGAGCGCCAGTTCTGCAGGATACAACTGGAATTAAGCCGGAAAAAGTGGTAGAAAAACCAGTGATTGAAACGAAGACCAGTAACTTTGAATGGCGATAGTGGTAATTATTAAGTTTGTAAATTTATTGGAATTACTAACTTCTTACGTACAATCACATGCATATCGCTACTTTACAAAATCTCAAACACTATTCTCTTTATCGGAATCCCTTACCTTAAAAGCTGTAACTTCTTAACATAAATGCTACCAAACTTATTTATTGTTACAGTATCACAACAGTAAATTAACAACTTTCCTCATCTTCTCACTATCCCATTACTGGCACTACACAATAGGTCATTATAGGCCAATCAACCACTGTCGCTCAATTCACCTAACACACTATAAAAGTATTTTTACAAAATACTGTACAAATAATCTCTCTAGTATTCAAGGTACTACTATACTGTATACTTTAGTAGCAGGTACTAGTATACAGAGCCCCGTAGCAAGCAAAGGAGGGTTAAGTGGCCAGCAGAGCTCCGTAGCAGGCTAAGCCAGGAGATAGGATAGGCGTAGTCCCGTAGCAGACTACAGGCCTGAGGTTAGGTTACTCCAAATGTTCCGTGGCAAACAGTAGGAGGGACACCAGAAAACTGGTACAGAATTGCCGTGATCCATCCAATTTATAGTGTTCCTTGGGTGGCGGTAGCGCTACAGCTCTGATGTATTCTGTTCCGTGGTAGGGGCTAGAAGCCGTCGTCTGCAACTGATTGTAGATCCATCTGGTGTGAAATCATCTTGCCAAACCACGTGGTGGTGTTTGTAAACACTGACGTGTGGAAATGTTTGTTTACCACATCACGTGGGACATTACAATATATATATATATATATATATATATATATATATATATATATATATATATATATATATATATATATATTTGGTGTTAATGAACTATACCGATGTAAGAGGTAATTCCTTACATCAAAATAAGAGAAAGAATTCATATGGACCTGTGTGTGTGTGGGGGGGGAGTTCATAGTTTTAGAGCTAGGGCTGTCCAAAACGCGAAAAGGCCAAATTTCAGGAGACCCTATTTCGGATTCGAGAAACTGAGGATGGTGGTCGTTATTAGCGTGAAGGAAGTCACGCATACACAATCCAAAAATGCATATTTCGTTAATGTTCAATGGGCGTACATAGTACTTCATGCAGGGTGAAATTAGACATACCATCAACCGAATTTTGAGATATGCTCTGAATTTATGATTGGTTCAAAGTAGACAAACAAAGTAGGCAAACGATAAGCCTTGATAGCAGTGAACATGGAATCCTTTGGTGTGATGTCGGAAGTCTTAAGGATCGTCAACAGCACGGTCTCTCGTACTCGGGAAAAAGCATAGTGCGATGTTTTCTTTCACGCTTATAAGTGAAGAAAACGTGAAATATACCGTGACGAAATACATATCATCACACGTTATTCCGAACACAAAGAAACATGGAGCTGCCGGTTCCTAACACTTCCGACTTCCTTCCGAAGGATTGGATGTCCATTTTTGTCAAGGTTTACATCCTGCCTATTTTGGACCCTTCTTGAAATCAGGGTATATATGAAAACTCTATTGAGAACATATCTGAGAATTACACCCTGACACGAACAATATCACATCGATATTCAAATTCCTCCCAAACTCAACGGTTCGGTAGAGCTTCATTCGATATTCACGCACTTGGCGAGACCAACGAGGGAGTGCCCCGTCTTGTTGAAAAATGAAGTTGTCTTCGTGCAGCCTCGGAAATAACCAGTTTTGTAACATAACGAGATACTGCTGACTGTTAACCGTGTTTCCATTAAAGAAGAATGGGTCGTAAACAGATGATCGGGATATCGCACAATACATATTGACTTTGGACGAATCTCGTACATGTTCAGTGACTGCAGTGGGTCTGTAGGCCCCAAATTCGAACATTTTATTTGTTTACCTGACCCTAACACGGAAAGTCGCTTCATCACTGAACACGATGCGTAGTGCAAAAGTGTTATCATTCTCAATAGCATCCAGAATCTCGTTACAAAACACAACACCTTTGCGTTTGTCATCACGTCGCAGAGCTTGTAACAGCTGTAACTTGTACGGCTTCATAACCAACTGAAAACCATCTCAAAACACGCCAAATTGTTGTTGTCGGCACTTGTAACTCCTGACTGGCACGACGAGTTGATTTTGGACTACGTTGGGAAGCAGTTTGAATTCGTGCAACATTTTCTTCAGGAACACGAGGACGGCCAGGATTCTTTCCTGTACATACACATCCTGTATCTACTAACTGTGGATACCATCTGCGAATGTTCCACCCATTCGGAGGATCAATTTGTACCTCTACCTGAAACGTCTTTGCACTGTGATCAGGGAATTGCACTTCGCAAACTCGAGAACACAAAATGATTTCTCCTGCGGTGTAGCCATTTTAAACATATGACTGTTACCAAGCAAAACAGAAGACAAATGACATCTAGCAACTATTAATATAAACTAGACTATGTATTCGTTTCTCCAATAGCCGAGCCGAGGCGCAGCGATCGATAGTTTGGACAAAATAATTCTTCGTAATACGTATATTCTTTTTGAAATAGGGTATATATATATATATGGTGATCAGAAAAATGGAAACACCTGTAGTTGGCAACATGTCAGATGTATGGGTTGGCAGTGGTGTCGTGGCGCCCGCAGCGCCGGACCGCTGGTGGTGGTGTGTTAGGTCGGTCTCCATACTACGTCAGGCGCAGTGGAACAGCAGTGTCCATGGCTGCAGCAGACGGAGGTAGTGTAAAATGGGAGACCTCTCAGATTTTCAAAGAGGGCAAATTGTTGGTGCGCGTTTATGTGGAGTGAGTGTGACGGCAGTGGCTACTGTGTTAGACGTGTCGCGTGGGACAGTGTTGAAGGTGATGACGGCGGTACACAACACACGGGAAAACCACATCGGGGAAGTGGAACAGTGGGCGGAAGAAAATCATAAGTTACAGGTCACGCCGGGTATTAAAGCGCATTGTCACGCAGAACCGTCGTGCCACTGCGGAGCACCTCCCCAATCCTGTTTCGACAATCACAGTCCGCTGCGAATTACATTACATGAACTTACGGGGTCGTGTTGCACGGGCCAAACCGCTCATCAGGGACCATAACGCTTTCGCACGCCGCAAATGGTGCCGCGACCATGCAACTTGGAACGTTGAGGACTGGAAACGTGTGATATGGTCGGATGAGTCATCCTTCACCCTATTCCCAACCACGGGCCGTGTTTATGTGTGGAGAACGTCTAAAGAAGCTTATGATCTGCAGTGTCTCCGCCCAACTGTGAAACATGGCGGCGGCTCGGTGATTCTGTGGTCCGCCATATCATGGTTTTCATTGGGTCCTGTGGTCACACTTAGCGGACGAATCCCTGCCAACGATTATGTCGCAATTTTAGGAGACAACTTGCATCCTATGGTCCGGATGTTGTTCCCGGACAATGACGCCATCTTCCAGGATGATAATGCACCCATTCGCTGGCGTTGTTGCAGCGTGGTTTGAGGAACATCGGGATGAAGTTCAACACCTCCCCTGGCCCGCCCAATCCCCAGATCTCAACATAATTGAACATATGTGGTCCGTCTTGGAAACACGACTCCAGCGACGATTTCCACCTCCATCCTCTCTGACACAACTGGCCGATGCCCTGCACGAGGAATGGTGTAAAATTCCACTTGCTACCATTCACGACCTCTATGCCTCCATCCCACGTCGCATCAAGGCTGTTCTGAAGGCGAAAGGTGGCCCGACACCATATTAATCTGGTAAGTTGCAATTTCGTTCAGGTGTTTCCATTTTTCTGATCACCATCTGTATATATATAAATATATATATATATATATATATATATATATATATAATATAGGGTGGCGTGGGAGGCCCGGGTTCGATTCCCGGCAGGAGCTCATGTGGTTCGGATTCCACGTTAATCAGTAGGTCCACGTCTCATATAGCCTCGCTGCTGAACGGGACGTAAAACTCAAAATCAACTCAACTCATATATATATATAGGGTGTTAATGAACTAGACCGACAAACTGTAAGAGATGATTCCGTACATCAAAATAAGAGAAAAAGGTCATATGGACCTATGACGAAAAGTGCATAGTTTCAGGGCTACGGTATCGAAAATCGCAAAAAAGCCAAATTTCAAGAGGCCCTATTTCGAATTCAAGAAACTGTGGATCAGGCGCAAAGGAAGTCACGCGTACGCAATCCAAAAGCGTATATTTCATTAATGTTCAATGGATGTACAGATTATTCTCTGCAGGTGAAATTCCAAGAGTGCCATCAACCGAATTTTGAGATATGACTTTATGATTGGTTCAAAGCAGGCAAACGATAAGCCTTGATGGAAATGAATACGGAATCCTTTGGCGCGATGTCGGGAGTGTTAAGGATCGTCAACAGCACGGTCTCTCGTACTCGGGAAAAGCATAGTGCGATGTTTTCTTTCACGCTTATAAGTGAAGAAAACGTGAAATATACCGTGACGAAATACATATCATCACACGTTATTCCGAACACAAAGAAACATGGGGCTGCCGGTTCCTAACACTTCCGACTTCCCTCCGAAGGATTGGATGTCCATTGTTGTCAAGGTTTACCTCCTGCCTATTTTGGACCCTTCTTGAAATCAGGGTATATATGAAAACTCTATTGAAAACATATCTGAGAACACTCTGTAGGGAATACCCTGTATACCTAATGAGAATTGATGAAATATGCACTTTCGGATTGTGGCTTCCTTTCCGCTGATAAGAACCACCATCCACAGTTTCTGGAATTTGAAATAGAGCCTACTGAAATTTTGCTTTTTCGCGATTTTAGACAGCCCTACCTCTGAAACTATGGACTTTTTACCATTGTTTCATATGAACTTTTCTCTTATTTTGATGTGAGGAATCACGTCTTACAATTGACGTTTGTCGGTATAGTTCATTAACACCCTATACAATTTTTAAATATTAGAATCAGAACAATACAATAACATATGAAACATTATGTACATAAATTAAAATTAAAGCTAAGCTAGTATAATCGATGGTCTCTTTCTTCTTTAGGTAGGTATATTAATCCTAACTTCTCAAATACTGATTCTTCTGTTGGTTTCCGAATTATGTAGCAGCTAGCTTATTCCTCCCCTGTTTTACAATTCCAGCAGTGTGTGTGTGTTCACTCAAACTTATTCCTTGTTAGGAAGCCAATAGTCTCATAGACCTATTAAACTTATCCGATCAAGTGAAGTGTGTTAGACAGGTGTATACTCTGAATGTGGAGCGGTAATTATATCTATTCTTCGGTACTTTGTTCCCATAATGTTCGGCAGGTAATACTAAATCTTCTGCTTTCAAAGTCTCCAACCTGTCATGTTATGTCACTGCATCTTGACGTACGGTACAGCATTCATGCCGTAATTTTTCATATAAACTTATGGACTGTGAGCTGTCTCTCCATACTCCTTGCTCGGTTGCTACATAAATTGATGCACCAATGATGTCTGCTTCTTACCTCTAACCTCCCTTCTCCGCAATTACAGAAGAAAGATTTCGTCTAGCTTTTTACTGGGAGTAACGTTCCCATTATAGCCGACACGTTCACACGTTGAATGGCTATGCTAATGCATTGAATCAGGAAACTCTTTGCTCGATTATCTGCTGATTTAACTGATAGACGGTGGCCGATTTCTTTTATAAATTTGATGCCTCCTTCTTCCCAAGAACCGCTAGACTCAATTGCTATTGCCACAATGCAATAGTTACCGAGTAGATTGCTATATTTATTCCTTTTTTTTCTCTTCGAGCAGCTAGGAGTCCAGCTTGTACTGAGGCACATTCTAGGTTGGAGGGGGCATAGGTGTCTGAACATGTGAATTCCCAAAACAATACTTTTCTTTCCTTCCAAGGTACTAATGTCATACCATCGGGTCTTTTTCCGTCAGATCGGCTGCATCCAATCGGTTCCCTCACTGCTAGGAGCCCTGCTGATATTAGTGCTCTTAATATTATATCATTTACACTTGAATGACGTGGATGTCTCCCTGCGCTGCTTTTGCACGACAATCCGTGTAATCCTTTTTTATCTACAAAGGTGTTACAAATGGGGCAGTGGTGTGGTTCACATATATCTGCTCCCAACCGTAGTGCAACTGATACTCGGAAGTTCTCATTGGATAGATGTAGGCCCAGAGATGGTGATGGTAGAGCTTGAAGCAATGCTCCGTTTTCTCGGGACATGACCGCTAAAAGTCTGGCCTTATCTTCAATGTTATTTCCAGTCTGCAATAAAGAAGCTGCATGGCAATTAACGATGAGCTCATCCCAAGCCGACTGATTGTTACGATTTTCGAGAGCCGGAGGGTCTAACCCAACTAAATTTGTCCATTTAGCTATACAGTCCATCACATCTGGATTGGTGATTTCTTCGTTATCCCATTGAAGAACTAACTATTTGACCTGCACCGTAGGAAGACGCTAAAAAAGACAGAATAGCCGTATCTGTGGTGCGACGGATTCCAAGACCTCCATTTTTGACTGGTAAAGAAGCTTGTATCCAAGAGTTGTTATTAAGAGAACAATTGAGGATAGATTCCAGACCAGTTTTAAGAGTATCGTCATATTTTTCCAATAGGGCATCTTCCTTCCAAGATGGAGAGCATCGGAGGAAATAAAATAATCTCGGCATTCCAAATGAAGCCCTTAATAGACAAAAAGCAGAATGGGCTTGAAAGCTTGGAAAGTCGTGACAAAAAAATTAGTTTGAAGGTTTCGTCTAGTAACATTTTGCTACATGCCTCTGTTGAGATAGCTGAACCTAAAAGCTCTGCATTAGTTGGTCTAAGAAGCTGAATACCAGGTGCTGATTTATTAAAGATATAGAGATTCTTAATTTGTTCTTCTGTAGCACCGGGAAATCCTACTTCGCATTTGGAGCAATTTAGCGATAAGCCAATTGATGATGCATGTGTACGAATGTTGTCTAATGTTTGTAGTATTACGTCTGTATTTCCAGCTATTGTTCCATCATCCAAATACCAGACATTCAGCTCTGCGTTTATATTATTAACAGTTTGCTGGAGACCAGTGGAGAGTGATTGCAAACAGCGCTGGACCTAACGGATCACCTTGTTAAACACCTCGCTGTGATAGAATATATATATATATCTCCTTATGTCTGTGTTATCTCCTATATATAGGTTTCTTGGTTGAGAATAGCATTGAGAGACGTACGAAAAATATGATGGAAAATTGTTTTTTACAGATAGCGACATGGAATCTCGATTTAATTCATTGAAGTCATTTCTGAAATCGATTTTTAAAAATGCTTTCACTTGGGTGTGCGAAGTAGAATAGTATGTGTGGGTTGTATGTACTGCGGCTTCCGCCCCAAATGGGAAGCAGACTACTAGTTGGTGTGGATATAGTATGTTGATTAGTGATTCGCGCATTTTGTAGCAGATTATTTTGGCCGACAATCGTCTCCAAAGATTGCCCACAGCTATTGGCCGAATGCCTCCACTTTTTTCTTAAGAGCAAGTAACGACGCACCGAAGAATATCGGTCTCAATGTTGTAGGTACATTTCCTGATATAATGAGATGTATCAGTTCTCTGATGACATTGATAAGCTGATCTCTAGATTCATGATCGTGTGATAGAACTAAATCTTTTAGAATTGAAGCTCTGAGGCTATCCATTCCACCGGCGGGTCCAGAAGGAAAAGATTTAATTGCTTTCAATAATTCCGTTGATGATACTTTAGTTGCTGATGCTGATGCCTCAGGAGGTTCAGGGATGACTAATAAATGTGAATGAGCTAAATGTTTTGCTCTAAGTGCATCTAACAATGAATTATCTGGAGTTACTATCGAGTCTTCGGATATCAGTAGTCTTACTTTGGAACGATGCGTATTTTGACAAATCACGAACTTCGTATAATTTAATGAATTCGGCTGACAAAGCTTCTCGATGATTATCCGAACCAGTTTCATAGTCTGTGCTTCACCCATGTGGTGAGATTGGTAACTTTTTCGGCATATGGATGAATACAGGGAACCACATAAGGGAAGATTAAAATATCTAGCAGAGCATCAATACTATTAGTATTCGTGCCCTTTTGTAGAACTTCACTTAAGGAGTGAGTCATAGCTGGTCTGGCGCCTCGGGGAACTCGTCGGAGTGTAGGAATGTGGGACTTTAAAAAAATTAACAGATCGCCTATTTTAGCTGTTGAGTCCGTTGAATTTTCATCAATCGCTTCGTGTGTTATTGGAAGGAGATAGATTTTTCTTGAGCGTTGAAGAAAAGATCTATACCAAATAACTATATAACTTTAATTGAGAATTCGAATAATATTACAGAATTTAGTGGATTGGATATAACGCTTAGAGGTACTAGAGAAGTCTGCCAGGGAGATCTTTCGATCTCTGTCCGTCTTAATATAGTTTTGAATACGTTGGTCAGACACTTATTTCCCTCTGTCTAGGATGATTTTATGTACCTCTCCTTGCATACGCGGGTGATGTTATGTTGATCAGGAATAGTTCTGGGGATTTGCAGCGATTGGTTAGTTTATGTAATGGTATTTAAGAGAGCGTAGATTTAAGAATTGCAATTAATAAAACTACTTCACTCATGCGGTTAGATGTATTTTGCATCATAATAGGATTGCTGATATATTTAAAAAAAGAAAAAAATAATAATATAGATATTACTACTAGTTTCGAAGAGGGCGATACGGACCTGAATAGTGTAAATGAAAAAAAGGGAAAAAAAAACGAGGGCTTGAAAAATGTATTAACCGATGTTAAATTAACACAGATGTTACCAGTTATATTGGGATCTAGAGGATCGATAATAAATCATTGACCTGTGTGTGTAGAAAATTCAACATTCCAACCTTCTGCGAAAAAAGGTGGTTAGTTTTATTACTAAATCGTCCATTGAAATATCGAATATCCATATGAATTACTTTTATTAATGATTATCTTGTTTGTTCACCAGGAGACTTTTAGTTTTTATGTTTGTTGTTCTATTTGTGACTTTTTGATATGGTTATTAAACACTTATGTTTGCAAATAGTTGAAAGGGAAACAGGAAAGCAAAATAGTTGAAAAGGAAGAGAAAGAGAAAATATAATTCATCAAAAAGAAAAATAGGATATGAGGAAAATAAGTTAGAGAAGGAATAAATAAAAAAAGATTTAAAAAACATATATTAAAAATACTGTTAATCGAAAACATTTAATTATGCAGGAACTAATTTTCATTAACTTGATATGGATCTTGTTTTTTATATGCTTAAATTATTTTAAATATGAAAGTTGTATAAGTTTTAAGCTGTGAATTGTATATCTTTGTCGGGTCAAAAACTTAAGCTAAAGATGGGAAATTCGATATATAAATTTTTAATAAAAATAAGAGAATATGTGTTTCAGCGTTTTCGAAAATTCTATCCTAAGATTGAAAGAGGGACAGTTTCAACCATCTTGAAATTTTCCTTTACTTATTTATAAGGTGCCCGATGTGAGGGTTCACTTAAGCTGGAAATGTAAGACTCGGTTTATAAATTCCTAAGTAAAAATGGTGGAATACATGTTTAAGTGTTTCGAAAATTCTGCTCCTAACAGGCAAAAGGCCGATTTCTATAATATTGAATTTTCCCTCTATTTATTTCCAAGCCGAATGTGGGAATTTGCGAATATAGAAAGAGAGAAAGTTTATATTTCATGTTGTTTGCAATAATAATAATAATAATAATAATAATAATAATAATAATAATAATAATAATGTGATTAAATTTTCCATAGATATCCTTAAGGTGTATTTAAATTATTTTAATTAGATGTATTGCTGGATTTTTAACACCAATGTATGTTTGTCTTATGGGTTATTTTTTGCTGTATAATTACTAAATATTTGTATTTTGTTGTGTAGATGTTCACATCTTAACGTAGAAAAGAAAGGAAAAAATAAAGAAAATAAACGAATATGAAAATACAAGAAAAGAAAAGAAAAATTAAAAGAAGAAAAAAAGGCAGGGTGAAAATTGCAGTAAGATATCAGATTTTGGTAATAATCAGAAATGATACTATATTAAGATATTGCCATATAATAATCAGGTTATGATCTGTAAAACAGAATTTTTATATTATATGTAAATCATTGTTTTGATAAATTGCAGGGTATGTAGCGTGTTTTTTTTTTTTTTTTTTTTTTTTAATGAAGAATTATGAAATTTTACCCATTTAGGGAAATGCCTTTTGGCCTATGAAATTATGGCCTATGGAGATATAAAATTCGGTATGTAAACTCTGAAAAATAAGGGAATGATGTCCCAGCGTTTTCAAAAATTTTTAAATTAAAATTAATAATAATATGTTTTGCAGTTTCCGAAAATTTTGCTATTAGAAAAAAGGGACAGTTTTAATAATATTAATATTTACCTTTATTTATTCATAAGGTGCCTAATGTGGGGATTCGCTTAAGTTGGAGATATGAAATTCGATTTTTTTAAAAAAAAGAAAGAAAAAAACTTGTTTCAGGTTTTCAAAAGTTATGCTCCTAAGGGCGAGGAAAGCTGTCTATTTCTATAATATTGAAATGTCCCTTTATTTATTCATAAAGTGCCAAATGTGAGGATTCGTTTAAGTTGAAGATGTGTAATTCGGTATATAAACTTATAAAAAATGAAAGGAACACATATTTCAGTGTTTTCGAAAATTCCGCTCATAAAAGTCAAAACTGGGGCCAGTTCTGTAACACCCAAATTTCTTTCGTTATTGAGAGAATGCCCAATGCTAAGGTTCCCTTAAGTTAGATGTTTAAAATTCGGTTTTTAACTCCTAACTAAAAAAAATAAGAGAATACCTGTTTAGCAGGTTTGAAAATTTCGCTTTTGAAGGGTAAAGAGGGGTATTTCTATAATATTCAAATTTTCATATATTTATTCACAAAGTATCGTATATTGGTATTTGCTGTGACGTGAAATTTGGTATATAAACTTAATGACACGTGTTTCAGCATTCTGAACAATTCCACTCCTTGGGGAGGGGGAGGTGGTCATTACTATATTACAAATTTCTTTCTTTCTTGAGAAAGTGCCTATTGTGAGAATATGTTTAAATTGAAGGTATGAAAATCGGTATATAAACTCATAAATAAAAGGAATTAAATATATATTTCAGCGCAGAATATATATATATATATATATATATATATATATATATATATATATATATATCCTCCTTCGCTCGCTCTATTTCCTGCCGCCATCCCTCATGATACAGTTCCTTCTTAGCCAATGCCCCCAGCCAGTTTCTCTTCCTCTTCTTAATAATATCTAAATTGTTTTTTCTCCCCCACCATTTCTAACACCCTGTCATTCGTTTCCGCTCGACCCAGCTAATTCTCTCCATTTTTCCCACGCCCACATTTCGAAAGCTTCCAGTTTGTTTTTCTTTATTTTTGCGTAATTTCAATGTTTCTGACCCATACATCACAATACTCTACACTGAGCACTTCATGAATCATTCTCTCTACTCTTTGTTCAAGGTCCCACAAATTAGTCTTTTCTTCCTCCTAAAGGCTTCTTTCGCCATTCCTATTCTTGATTTCATTTCACGTTCACACCTCATATCATCGCTAGTAATACCACACAGTTATCGGAAACTAATCACCTGTTCTAGTTTCTCCCTTCCTATTTCTATGTTTGACACCATGGCTTTTATCTTCGTTCCAATCACCATGGCTTTTGTCTTTCTAACATTCATTTTCATCCCATATTCTTCACAGTCCTTCCTAAAGTTTTCTAACATCTTACTGATTTTCTCTTCAGATTCTGCAACAAGGGACCATCCCATCATCTGCAAACCGTATACAGCTATTCATTCTACCTCCTACTGAAATACCGTCTTCATTTTTCAGGCTCTTTTTTACTATCTGTTCTAGGTAAATATTAAATTATAGGCGAGAAACATCATCCCTGTCAAACTCCCCTTCAAATTCCACTCCCCCCTGTCATTTCCTCCTATTCTAACACTTCTTGGTTCATATACCGGTATAAGTTTATTATGAGTCTTCTATCTTCCCATTCCAACCTAACCTTCTTCAGAACTTCCAACAAGAGTTCCCAATTCACGCTGTAAAAAGCCTTTTCTAGATCAATAAAAACACATACACCTCTTTCCCTTTTTCTATAAACCTTTCACCGATCACCCTTAATAATCCAATTGCATCACTTGTGCCCTTCTCCCGAGCCCGAAATGTTCCTCCTCAACTTCTTCATTTGTTCTTCCATACAACCTTCTCTTCAGTATTCGAAGCACACTTTCTGCAGCTTGAGATATGAGACTAACACTTCTATAATCCTCACATCTCTTTGGGTTCGATTTCTTAGCCATCGATATCATAATCGTCTTCAGGAAGTCTTTTGGCCACTCCTCCGTTTCATATATTTCATTGCACAGTCGGAACAATTCTTCCTTGCTTTTGACTCCCATCTATTCCAGAGGAGTGAAATTCGTTATATAAACTTTTAATTAAAATAAGAGAAACACATGTTCTAGCACTTTCGAAAATTACGCTACTTGAAGATGAATGGAAGCAATGTGTACGATTATATGGAAGAGTGAAACTGATTCATTGTAAATTTATCACTGAAAATTCAGGACCATTAATATGCCCAGAAACGTGAGATCTGGATAGAAAATTTCTTGTTACTAGAGAAATTAATAAGAATGAACTTGTTTCTTTTTTTGAATAAGGGAGGTAAAGGGAATTGAAATGTTTTGCCCTGAAACGAATTGCACGTAAATCCCTGAAGTTAGGGAAATGAAACTCGCCGTATAAACTCCTCATCAGTAATAAGCGTGTATGTGTCCTAGTGTTTTTTAAATATCATTTTAAAAGGAAAGCTGTATTTATGTTATTTTTTTCCTCCACATTGGAAGCAGTGTTCTCTGTTTGTAATCATATCACGGAAGAGTGGCTGAAAAGAGCATACTTAGTGTCCACCTTGAGCTAGGTTTCAAGCGTATCCTAAAGGAGCATAAGGTTCAAATTTTTTTTGGCTATATTGTAATAGAAGTTGTCTGTTGTTTGTGATCACATCACGGACAATGGATTACCTGTTTGAAATGACTCTTGAAACGTGGTTCCTACCCTCAAAGTTTTTATCATGTCACATTAATTAACAGGTGTATCCTAAGAGAGTGGGAGAGTTCAAAATTTATGTCAAAAAGAGAGTATCTTAAGAGATTTTGTAATCACACTTTTATTGAAATGCGTATCTCAAAGGGGGAAGAGTGTTAAAATATTTTTCATAAACATATTCTCCACGTACGAAGAACGGGCATTTCCGCTAGTAATAAAATATTGGTGTCCATAGACTAAGTTACTGGTGTAAGTGGTAGATTCTCGAATGATAATCGAAGTTAGTATACAAGTTTGCCATCCTGCATTATATTCATGTTTCCATGTTAGGTGAGGTGTTCAGTGCTATCGACAATTTTCTTTGACCAATTCTATCGACAATTTCTATAGAAGAATACCTATGAGGATGAATAAGGTAGAACGAGAGATTGTGTTTCTTCCCTTAACGGATGCTAGTTCATATATAATAAAGACTGGAAAGGAACGTGAGATACTGTATTTCAAAAAGATTAATGCAACATGCCTCCCAGATGTTCTGCATAAGGTAACAGAAGAAGCATGAGAGACTTACTCTTATATAGAGAGAGAATGAAATGAAATAAAATATTTGTTTTACGTCCCACGGTTATGCCGGTTAGGCTAAAGGAGACGGTGATGATGACTAATGAATGAAATGGTGGAATGAAGAAAGTGGGAGGAAACGGGAGAACCCCGAGAAAATCCACGCACACGGTGTTTGTCCACCACAAAGTTCACTTGGCGGGGCCTGGGATCGAACCCAGGACCCGAAGCACCAGAGGTGAACGCTCTACCACTGAGCCACCGCGGCCCCTATATATAGAGAGAATCGCAAATGGGAGTTTTTAAGGTCCTACTTCGATTGCGAAACTTAAAATAAGTCACTATTAGCCTCCTTCCTTCTCTTCTTTAAATAGGTCTCCTTTCTAGAAGGATGAATCATAGTTTTGCAATACTCTGGTACACAACACATCTGTATTTATTACAGTACAATGAGAGCAGGTTAACATTCAAAGTATATCCCCTTGTATTGTCTGCATTCATCTTGTCAGCTCCTCGATTCCACGTCGATATATGTCTTGGTCTTATGAGGAAAGAAGTCAGTCATTGTTGTTTCCACTTCCTGCTGGTTGGTGAAACATCGAGATTTCAGGAAGTGTTTCATGGACCGGAATAGATAGTAACCTGAAGGACTATATGCTGGGTATGACATCAGTTCAATGCTATCATGCTTCTGAATTTTTTGTTGCATTTTTCTAGCCATGTGTTGTTCTGAATTGGTCTGTTACAGCAGGGTTTGCTTTCGGTTCACCAATGATTGTGACGATTAAAATAATGTTGAGAAGCGAGATATTTTACCATTTACCTGAAATAAAATAGCTTTTTCTTTCAGTTTTGAAAATAGCTTTTTCTTTCAGTTTTTAAAATAGCTTCTTTTTCGGTTTTGCTACACAAAATAAAAGCTATTCTCTGTTCCTATTTCATTAAAAAGCAGGAAAGAATTATCTAAACATTTGGTGTAGAGCAGTATGTACCCGCTTCAACTGTTCAGAATAAAGATCGGCATTGATGGTTTGACCGTTAGGAACGAACTTGAAGCTAATTACTCTCTCGTAGTTCCACCACACAGTGCATGACTTTATACTAGAAAAGGTCCTGTTCGATGACCGGTTCTGGAAGTTGGCTCTTGCTCAATCATTCGGATTATGGAAAATACCCATTTTTCAACGCATGTGATAATCCGTTTCAGGTAAAACATATCACGCAGATTTTGCAGCAGTTGTCGGTACACATCCATTCTCCTCTGAGTTTGAGCTAGGTTCAACAAGTGTTTCACAATGCGCAGCTCCTGATGCTTGTTCCGAGTTCTTGAAGATGAGACATTACAGTAGACTGGGACATACCGAATTTGTTTGACAATCGTCTTGTACTGGTAGATGGATTTTTCTCAGTGGCATGTCGAATGATCTCAGAATCTCTTACTCTGGAACAGCCGAATCTTTTACAACCTGCGCGAAATTTTTGCAACCAAGGAGTTGCTGTGCTGTGGTTTACTGCACCTTCCCTTTCACATGACATATTTTGAGTTGTTGCGCAGCGTTATTCTCAAGTTCAATCTCATATAGTAACAAGTCACGTATCTAACATTGTTGAGATCACTGCTAATGAAAACTGACTGAAGACGCTCACAGAGTGGTGGCCTTCGTATTAAATAGTCCATTTACTACACTTCTCTTGGGCCAGTTTTATCCTGTACTTATTGTCGATCACGGCGTATACATGTGCCTGCTGTTTGGATTGGATTTGGATTGTGCAAGACTTATAACTCGTCTTTGTAATAAGTCTTTCCCGCTAAGCCTGTTCTAGTCTCCGTCACTATCTCTTTCCACAAAGGCTGTTCTAACCCGATGAGCGACTTGACTCAGTGCTGCATATTATTCCTGTACACACTGCAATGTGATTGAAAGTCTTAAGTTTTACAGAGATAATTAATTTTTACTTCGAACTGTACAAGATTTGTTTTCATCATCTATCAAGAAATCTAGCGTACATAAAACAACATTTCAGTTTAATATCAAAATCTGTCACTAGTCTTCAACATATAAACATGCAGCTATGCGATGCATTGAAAAGTGTTAGAAAACTAAAAATGAATTCCATCAAGGACATGGCGAAGTGGCTGTAAAAATTAGTGCAAAATTATATCATGTGCTTCAACAAAGACATAGGTGCAATTTCTGAGCAAAGAAGTTACATTTCATTATAGTAAACTAGAACTTGACACAAGTGATTTGACTTCTTTCAAGTATTTCCCCGTATAACATCCTGCGATGAGGAAGATTCTCCAAATACAAGGCCAGGTGCCAGTCGGAGATCGTTGAAGTGCGAGAATTTGAAAATACATGTCATCCAGTGCAGCTGTACTGAAAAGGAAGATTAAAGCCTCTTATAAACTTTTCGCCTCTATTAGTATATTTTAATTTACATTATGCATTATGCTGTGATAGATGTTTCAAGACCTCAAAATATTTATTTAAAACAAATGTACAGCTAAACACTATTCATCTTTCTTCTTTGAGAACAACAGTGTTGTAATCCATGCTTCAGAACTTAAAGATATTTATCCAAGACATAGACAAAATAACAGTAAACTTCTTAATAAATTGCTATTCTTAGGAATTTTTGTTGGATATTATTTCTTGTGAATCATTCTGTTATTGCTATATTTAGGGCATAAATGCATGCATAGTTTCCAAGTCGTAGAAATTCGAATCCCAATCATCAGACACCCGTCCTGAATTGGGATGGGATTTGAGTATTGCGTATACTTACTTTCATTTTGTCACATAAGCTCCGCTGGACTTTCTAGTCGCCTTCTCTCACCAAGAAAGAATGTTTTCGTGATTTGTAATATTCATTTCGCATAGTTTCACTCTCGTGGGTTGTGATCATCTTCACACATGATCAGTGAACCAGAAAGCTCTCTGTGATGAGGTTATGCAGGTATCAAAATTTCTCATGATTTATTACATATCCATAAATAAAGAAAATCTGTTTCGAGGAAAAACTAATTATATGATGTATTATTTACGGTTTTCATTTTTATCTTTTTAAAAATTGATACTGTGCCTAAAATATTTATTTTCTTTTCAGGGTTTTGCGATACGAAGATTTGTCTGTGGAGCCATATAAAGGTGTTCAGAGTTTATTTCAGTTCTTTGGCCTGAACTTTCATCCTTACGTTAAAGAATTTCTTGACACACACACAAAAGTAAATGTGGGTGGCGTTTCCAGCACGTATCGTAATTCAAAGGCAGCTCCCTTTCATTGGCGACAGGACCTTAAACATAAAGAAGTTTTAAGGATTCAAAGTGTTTGTAAAAATGCAATGGATATTTGGGGTTATAGAAGAGTTTACAATGTAACACATCAAAGAGAGTTTAACCCTATAGCACAATATAAATTAAAATAATTTCTGTGATATTGTAATGCGCATTTGGTAATTCTATTTGGTAGCAAATATTGTTGAATTATTGAAAACAAAATTGAAAATGACTGACCAGCTTATAATAATGAATCATATTTTAGTGTTCACCAATGCATGAGTTGATGAAATCTTCAGTAGTAATATAGGCGTGCAAACCAATAAATTGATGTTAATGTCCAGGGTGTACTCAATTCAGAACTTTTGTCTCGAAGCATCAGCCGTCTGATTTGTTAGAAGGCCATGAGGTAGAAAGGAATGGGAAAACTGCCAGAATTGGGTGTGAATTCCAGTACGGTTGGGAGAGACATTGAATTATAAAGAGTAGTTTTCCTGTAAATTTTCCTAGCAGAGATTATCTTAGGTCAGCATCTGAAAAGTGCCTCATTATATTTACCCATACTATATTATACTGTGATATTAATGTAGAATTTTTGAGTTTATGTAGTGTCAGATGCATGGCGTTACGCATAATGAAGCGGGTTTCATTTTTAAAGCAGACAAAGGTGAAGTTAAGTAAAGAACAAATTAATGAACAAGCAATGATAACATTCGTATGTATGTATTTAGGTATTTCCATAGTTGTAAATCACTCATTAATATAATCAAGGTTGAAGATTACTATAGTAATTAGTACAATTTCTCAGTTCTAAGAACCATATCACCAAGTAGCATATCAGTCCAAGATTACTGTTATTGGGAAGGTATCATTTCATGAGTTATACGTTTTCTTTTTCTTCTTCTTTGAAATACTATTTCTACTCAAGTAAATCAATTATTTGTATCTCGATTGAAATTAGCAGTGAGCATTTTTGCTGTAAATTGTATTTACAGTTCGAGAATAGTTTATCTTGCCTTAGTACCTGCCTTACAGCCACTGCCTGAGTGTAAACAGTGCCTTTTACAGATTACCGTTGTTTTTTGGGGGAGGGGGGATTTATCTACGATAGAAACTAGATTTACGTGAAAGATAATAATTTCTGTCGTTTACGTATGTACTGAACAAAACAGACTGTTACAAAACAGGTTACATTTTCGTCGTACTACGTAGAAGTCATGAACGGTGGTAAAATGAATTTGGTGGGATACTAGGCGAAAATCAGTTTCGTTTCGTTTCACGCTAAAGCTCAGTCAGGCTGACTGATAAGTTACAGGCTCTAGGACCAAAATCTGACTTTCTTTTATTCCTATGTGGTCTCTTACTAAAGTGAAAGCATGTAGTAATGAGAAAAATATTGAAATATGACCCTTGACCCCTAACAGGTCACCTGTGACTATTGTTGAAATTACGTTCCTGTTATCAGTTAACAACATGAAATCAATTCAGTTTTATAAAGTGTAAGTGGAGACAAGTAAAACCCTACCAAAAATTTACTTTAAGCGAAACAGAAAGGTCGGTAATGTCAGAAGAACTCAAAGGTGATGGATGAACCTTGTATTTTCTTTTTGATGCACTAGACTGGTATAAACTTATTCGACTTACAAATAAATTCATAATATAGTAAGCACTAGACTGGTATAAACTTATTCGACTTACGAATAAATTCATAATATAGTAAGCTTGAAGTACTTAAGACTAAGAGAATGTGAATCTGTGATTTTTGACTCGTAACAAGTCTGTAGCAACTACATCACCAATCCCAGTTACAACTAAACTGATGTCATGTTTGTATATCATCTTATATGCGCGTAGACACACGGAAAATTTGTGGCTCATGAATTTCTTATTTTTGCAAAATATCCCTCAGCAATTTTTAAGTTGTTTTTTTCATGTGAATACCTTTTACATACACAGAATTATGTCAAGTATTGCCCTTAATTATTCGTTCACTTGTCCATCATTCTGTAACATAAGTTCCTTCTGTGTAAAAGTATCCTTGTTAAAGATTTTAGTGGCCCTCCTTGTCGGTGCAGTGGGCGGGACGTATGCCTTTGTTACATATGATTCTAGGTTCGAATTTCGGTAGGAGAGCACAAACATATAATTTCATAATAATTTACTTTTAATAGACATCCATCTCCTTCAGCCTGAAAGTCATAATCGTTAGACGTTAAACTAAAATAAAGAAAATAGTGTATTTGGAGTTACATTTTTAACCAAATTTTCTATTCGCTTGTCGAACTTCAGTGAATATTGTTGAATGATACCTTGAATTCAGTTATCTAACAAAATGTCAAAGAAAACAATCACCTGGTGTTAGACCACGACTTGCCGGCCGCTCTGTCCCATATTTTAGAGTGCATGTTGCTATTAAATTCTTTTGCGTTTCTTTTTTTCTTTATGGTCAAGACTTCAGTAATCGAAAAGAAAAAGAAACTCACGCAACTTATTCTTGTATTAATTTGATTGAAGAAAAAATACTTAAGTACACAGTTTGCTGTTAGTTTTGTCTGTACCTTAGCACTCCTTTAGTGAGTAGTAAATTCTTCCCTTTCGAACTGTGAAAAGAACCGAACATGTGACGAAGAAACAGTTTCATGTAAGAAAGCCTGATATCTATCCGGCTGTATGATGTGAAATAGAAACTTATAAATTTGATTTAATGTGGCTATGAACCACCTACGAAAGAACATTCCATCATATGCGTGCAACTTAATTTACTATGTTGTTTTTATGTATTTAGAATCTCCGACCATTTACCTGCTTTTAAAATATTATCTTCTTGGAATGATCCAAGGAAACTACAATATACTGAATGAAAAAAAAAATCTCGGTTGTCCAAAGGAAGTTCACAATTGTATGATTCAGTTCCGTCCATGGCTAAGAATACCTACCGGAGTTTTCAAACAGAAGTAAATGGTCAGTTTTGGAGTAAGATTGTATAGCTCCCATTCTTTACGTCCTAACCTTCAGTTCATGGAATATTCTACTCATGGCTTCTGGTGATGTTGAATGACAGTGAAAATATTCTGGGGAACGAAACATAGGACGAATGAGGAAAACACGTTCAGTGTTTTAACTAGTGACAGATACGTTAAGAATAGATACGAAACACAGCAGTGTTTAACTGCTGCATGGTAACTTTGGAGTAGATCCGTTAAATTCTGCTTATGTCTGGTCTACCTTATTGCAATGTAACCAACATCATGTTTGACTTCAGAGCATGCGTAAACTTTATGAAGTCAAAGAAATCTTATCCACCTTCATCTTTCAGCAGGGGGCGCGGTGGTTCAGTGGTAGAGCGTTCACCTCTGGTGCTTGGGGTCCCGGGTTCAATCCCAGCCTCCGCCAAGTGAACTTTGTGGTGGACAAACACCGTGTGCGTGGGTTTTCTCGGGGTTCTCCCGTTTCCTCCCACTTTCTTCATTCCACCATTTCATTCATTTCTCATCTTCATCGTCTCCTTGAGCCTAACCGGCATAACCGTGGGACGTAAAACTTAAAGATTTCATTTCATTTTTTCATCTTTCACAAACCCATTAAAGTGTAAGCTCTGCATTATTCACAAATTCTTCAAAATATTGTACCCTGGTGGAAGAACCGTTCTTTTAATAAGTAGTCAATGTAAAAATGTTTATTAAAATAGATGTTCCATATAGTTTTATACTTGGAATTTCTTGATATGGGTAATTCGCAACTTGTTACGAGCCAAAAATCACGTTTCTAATTCCTATAATGGAAATGTTCGATATTCTCTAGTTTAAACGTTATTCATGATTAATTTATTTCATAAGTTGAATAAATGGGTACTTGTGAGCACATGAAAGAGGAACTTTAAGACTGATGACGTTTGATTCGTAGTGACACTAACGACCATTCACCTTGATTCAAACCAAGCTCTCGGTGGTCCTTGATCGGTATGGTCAGTTGCTTCGTATTCTATGTAATTGGTGGTATATGGTCAACTGTAGAAAGGAGTGCTGTTCCAACATAGGTCTCAGTTCCATGCTAGCGTTTAAAGGTCAAAGTTTCTTATCTTTCTAATAGAAAAGTTATACGTTAATTTAAACGTTAGACATAATCACTTTATTCCTCTGGCGCTTGCCATTCCTGCCTACTACAAAAATGAAATTTCTATAAATGTTGGATTTATAAATTGAAAAACATTATGTAAACTAAATAGCTTAGTAGAGATGGTGAAAACATAATCACACACACGAAGTACTTGAGAAGCATTTAATTAGATAAGGAGGGGATTAATTAACAGTGTTACAAGGCTGAAAGTAGATTGTTCAGTAAAGAATGATGAAATGAATGGTGATAAAAGTGAAGGAGAACGAAAGATCATTAAATTAAGAAAAAAAAAAGAAACGAAACTTTTCGTCTCTTGATAGGAATCAATAAATATCGCTCAAAGCTTTCCAAGCTTTATCTTCCTAACCGATCCCAAAACTATTATTCTATTGACTCGCTCCCTCTCAAAAAGCAGTTTTCTTTCTTCTTTTTCTTCCGTCCGCCTTCTTTGAGCGTTATTGAACCCACTCACACTTAAGCTCCTAACTCTAGCTGCGAAGAAAAAAGACCACAGACTCGCGGCAACTCTATAACTTCATCTGTACCTAACCGATCTCAACCAGTTCTCAATTTCTTTTCATCTCCTTTTATTCAGACCAAAGAGAAACCTTTATCGTTTAGCCTAACCTTCTCCCGTTCATACACAATAACTTAAGCTCCATAAAAAAGATTTCAATTACAGAGTCGCGTCTTTTTCCCAGCGTACGCTCACGGTGTTATTGGTCAACCCAATTACATTAGTTTAACTGTGCTTCTCGCTCAGAAATGCATCTCAGTATTCAGAAATTCTTCCCGCCTTCCACTAAGGAAACCGTATTCTTCCTAATAGCTATCCTCTGGAAATATATACTTATCCCTTACTTCGAAACACATTATTGATCTCTTTCCCCTAACGTTTCAAGCACGCCATAATCTCTACGCTGCATTTTGACCCTGACCTGCATATAAATCCTATTCGAAGTTGTCATGAATTGAACTGCCTGTCCGAATCTTTACAGGGAGTTTCCATCAGCAGAAATAGTAGATCTCTAGAGGAAGATCTCACCCTTGATTTCCTCACTAAAATTCAATGTTATCTTGTTCACCATAGAGCCTATTAGATGCCCTATCTTCCATCTTACTCTGGAAATCCTAAATTCTGTTTTCTTCAAATTAACGAACCCAGCCTGCAATCCCATCATACCTCAAAGACACATGTCACTTCCTGTCCATTATTTGCTCCATCACGAAACCTCTACATCCTAATACCACCCTAGTCTCCAAATGTGCAACTTTATTATACATCAATATCGAAGAGTCTGTGCGTTTTTGAATAATTCCCATACACAACCTGAAAACATCGAAACCCCAGCATATATTTTTTGTCCTTACCACGAACAATTCTACTTTGAAAATATCTCGGGGGCGCGGTGGCTCTGTGGTAGAGCGTTCACCTCTGGTGCTTGGGGTCCCGGGTTCGATCCCAGCCCCCGCCAAGTGAACTTTGTGGTGGACAAACACCGTGTTCGTGGGTTTTCTCGGGGTTCTCCCGTTTCCTCCCACTTTCTTCATTCCACCATTTTCACTCATCTCTCATAATCACCGTCTCCTTTAGCCTAACCGGCATAAGCGTGGGACGTAAAACTTAAAGATTTCATTTCATTTCATTTCATTTTTGAAAATATCTGCTGTCTTCAAATCAAGGGCTCTCGATGGCCCCTTTATACGCCAGCCTATATTCATGGGACGTCTGGAACAAGAAATACTTCGCATGTTGTTACTTCTCTGCCTTTGATCATAAGATACATTTTCCTAATATGCACCTACGTCCAATCAGCACAAACTTTTCCTGTAATTTCTAAACCAATACACAGTAAAAATCACCTGATTTTTCTCCACCTGTGCAATCACTTTCTTTCATTTGGACATCACACTTGGGAATGGGTGTCTCGAGATTGACATACGTATAAAACCTATGAAAGTATGTAATACCTTCAAAAGCTCTTGCTCTCACATCAAACGTCCACTGTCCTTATGCCTTGGAAATTCGGGGAACCTGTATCAGTTTTATCATATTGTCCCTCAATAACCATCTGAAAATCCTTTCGCCAGCAGTCTCTGACCGACAATATACCCTTAATCTTACCAGCAAACAGTGCAGTTGTGCAGTAAGTCCTTTCGAAAACAGAAAACCACTCTATAAAAGCATTTGCGCCGAATATTTCTATCAGCCTCCATCCTCTACATGATTCGTGTTAACTACCTCATCATTAAGCGAAAAATCTTTCCTGACTCGGCCGAAACTTTTTACCGAAGACCAGCATCCTTACGAGAACTATTCCATTATTGTGACTTGCATCTCAATCGGGGAAATACTAGAACTCCAGATGTAAAACATAATATATCCTGTATCAGTTTAACATCACGAAAATAATACATACACATATTTTAGAGCGAGAGCGAGAGAGTCTCTTTCAACACCAAGACTTTATAAGATGTGGATTTACAGCTTAATGTGGAATTAGAGCTATATGAGCTTCCACCGGGCCCGGATCTTTTCCGACCCAACTATACATCCACAAGGAAGACATATCTTTATCACTTTTACAGTTGGGGTTTCTCCAATCTCATTTATCTCCTTAAATGCGTCCTAAGTCCAGCCTTCTGTGTTAACAGAACTGGAATTCCTCTTTCAATTTGCAACAACAATTACAGACATTCTTGGAACGGTCAAATTTTCATCTGTTTGTCTCAGAACAACAACCCATCATGAACAGCAAATTTGGCTCCGCGTTTCTCGTAAATACTTTAAAAATTCCGTTCCCAAACTCTCCATGCGATAGAGATCGGAAGACATATTACCGTCCTATCAGCGAACCGCCTCTTCTCTGAACTGTCTGTAGCACGCTGCGTCATTATGCTAATTTTATTTTGCATATACACTTTATGTACATACCATTTTTAATTTTTTATATCTTTTTCGTACATACTTATTCCCAGCATATGTATAATGTTATTATCTCCGCTGAATTGATGTTTTATTCCGTGTATTACGTGTGCCTTATTATCCATCTTGTCTTATTATTGTCTTTTCACTTATTATCCATCCGCTCTGATGCACCCCTACTGACCCACTGACAATATTAGTATTATATTCTCCCAGTGAATTTTACTTTCGCACTGATAATACTATCATATGACGCTGCATTGCAACATGGTGCTGTTTTCCTATATTTATTTATTCACGAGATTTCATACAGCACTAAGCCAATTGACTGAAACTGATCACCATAACAATAAGAAATAGAAAGAAGAAGAAGTATATACAAACACAAGAAGACTCACCTCTAAATTTACAATGTTCTCTTCAGCTGAGTTCTAAAGTTTCGTTTAGAAGTAAAAATATTACGTCCTGTTAGCAATGTATTGCAATCATGCGTTGGTCTGTAAAACAAAACAAAACAAAACAAAACAAAACAAAAAAAAAAAAAAAAAAGTTTTACAATTGATAACCTAGGTGTGTCGAAAGTTAGCAAATCAAGAGAGCGAGTTCGCCGGGCAGGAAATCGAAAGTTAGTCTGTGATAGTAAAAATTCAGAATAAATTTTACCATTGATAATCTTATATAGGTAAAGTAAGTCTGCGGCTCGGCGTCGTTTGTCAGGGGTACGTAAGTTCATTAAAGACATTGGGCCTTATGCAGAGTCGTTTGGACGTATGGTTAGTGTCGTACTAAAGGTGCAGACGGAAGTACTAAAGGTCTGACTACTGCAGGAAACATGTTAGTCGAACATTTTAGTATATCACTAATCACGCGTCAGAACGACTCTGCATAAGGCCTATTATTTCTTGTCTCGAGTGATCATGAAACTCCGCTATGGCTATAAAGAAGTTTAAGACCAAGTCAATGCGCGATAAATTAGTAGGTACTACCATATTCCATATAGGTGAACAATATTCAATGATCGGGAAAATAAAAGACTCATAAAACATTGTAAGGGTGAGGAAACTTTGCATTTCAGGAAATCTATAGAGTAGACCAACTAATTTCATAGCTCTGGTTGACATCGAAGAGATGCGATCTACAAAGGAGAGTTTTTCATGAAAGAGAACACCTAGATCTTTTTGAGACGAAACACGTTTAATAAGTACATTGTTGACATTATGTATCTCATGGTGAAGATGAATATATGATGGAGAATTAAACAAGTTATTACGGTGTCTTTTTTTTAGTGTGTGTGTGATTATGTTTATACTATTTTATGTTACTGCTTATATATATATATATATATATATATATATATATATATATATATATATATTCCAAAATCATTTGGAGGAGTTGTAGGAAAAATATGTTAAGAATAATATATAATCCACTGAAGATACTTCTGCAGAGAAATATGACTGTACCATATTGGCTTGCTTTAGCGTCTTCAGAAAGTTTATCTTTTAATTATTATCAAAATAGAATAATTACTTGTACTGCATGAGAATTATTACATGAGATAAATACAATATTTTTTTCTACTGATAAAAATATAATGGGAAAAGAAACAATGTATAATAAAGAATTTACAAGGGGCATACCTTTAACTATTAAACACTTTATGTAATATAAAGAAGGGTCTCAAAATAAAGTTTTCGCTTGTTTCTAAAAGAGAAAAACGTTTTCGTTCATTTTCCTTATTTATAACAAAGTTTTCAGTTAGACTCATATCATAGATATAATTTACGTTGTGAGAAAAAATTCTTAGAACAGGACTGGAATCCATTCTAAACTGTTCTTCGAAAAACAGTTCATGGTTACAAGCTTCCTTACCAGTTGAGAATGGACGCCTTGGGATTCGTCAAGCCATGGATATCGCCATACCCTGTTTCTTCGCATCATTCTATGGTTCACGAGAACTAATTGGATCTCTTCTTCAACAGAAGGTTGACTTGGACTCTATTCGAGATATACAAGAATGCATCGATAAATGGATTAGTCTGGTTGGAATGGATCCCCCACCTAACGACAAAAGACATGTCCAGTCTGTTTGAGATGAACCTTCAAGCTTCGTTTATCTTCACTCTATCATCAACTAATAACTCAGATGACAAAGCCAGGCTGTTAGCTGTCTCCTCTTCCAAAAACAGTGCATGGCTTCAAGCCCTACCTTCTTACACACTTGGCCTACACCTTTCTAATGAGAGCTTTCGTATTGCTACATCTTTGCACTTAGGTGCTGATATTTGTGAGCCTCACTACTGTCTTGCTTGCAACGCATATGTTGATAATAAAGGATTACATGGTCTTTCATGTATTAAAAAAAAGTGCGGGAAAATAATCTTGAAATCATAATGTGAACGACATCATTTGTAGAGCCCTCGTATCAGCAGAAGTTCCTTCAATAAAAGAACCAAATGGTTGTTGCCGCTTAGATGGAGAAAGTCCTGACTCATGACCTTGGTACCGTGGAAAAACAGAAAAGCACTAGTCTGGGATTTCACATGCTCCGATACGTTTGCTCCTTCCAATATATCCCATTCTTCAATTCAGGCAGGTCTCGTCGCCGCTCACAGAGAATCCGACAAAAGACTAAAATACACAAACCAATTAGACAAATATTGGTTTGTAACAGTAGCATTAGAAACCAGTGGGTCTTGGAATCACGAAGAATCTAATTTCATTAATGAAGTTGGCCATCGAATAGCGATCAAAACTGGTGATCCCCGAGCTACTGCATTCCTTTTCCAACGTATCAGTATTGCCAACAAGCGAAGGAATGTATCATTGATCTTAGGCACATTACCTCCTGGTAAAGAGTTGGACGAAATTTTTCTTCTATAACCCACAATAAGACGGAAGTACAGACATCGTAGGAGGCTGACAACCACTTTAACGATGTTCTGAAGAATGTTTTGAACCCAGGAACGGAAAATATCTGTAAAGAGACAAGCCAAGCCAAGTGTTTCACAATTTTAGTTTAAAATTTGTCGAACCTTAGGATTGTAATTATTACTCATATCCTAAGGTCATTGATAGTAAAATCTAGAACTTGTAATCTCATAATTTTAAGTTTACTTATGTCATCGTCACCATATTATATTCTGAAGTTCATAATAATTTTTTCTAAGTCTATTTGACAAAAAAAAAAAAAAAAAAAAAAAAACACGTACAATTTGCCGTGGGAATATAACTTATAAATAACTTATGAACTGTGTTAATTATGGTGAACTATATATATATAATGTGTGTGTGAGAGAGAGAGAGAAATTCATTTATTGTATTTCAGTTATTTTGAAAATAGAAGTATATTAACGTTTGGCGTATATATGTCAATCCAAGGTAATTTTTAATTTGTAATGTGTTTCTACCAGGGTTGTTTTGTTTAAAACAAATGATTAAAACTTGTTTTAAACAATTGACTTTGTTTAAAACAAATTTTGTATATGTTTTAAACATGTGTATTTTTTAAGACTTGTTTGAAACATATGTTTATTTTTATTTTATTTTAGTTTTGTAAAAAGAATTCTTCCAGAGAAAGAAAATTGTCAAAAGTGCTTCCTATTCAGAAGACTATTTTCTTCCCATGTGAATATTTTGATTTATCGTGGCTATAGCAGGCCAATGTGGTGATCTAGAATTTATTTTGTCTCTTTTTCCCCTTATTTTTAACGTATATTGTATTGTTTAAATGCTTCTCAGTTAACTTGCGAGAAAGTGTCGTAGTCGAAAGTTGGATTACTTGTGGAACTGATATCAAAAAATAAATAAAATAATTATCATGGAAACAAATTTTTGTGTTGTATCCAGAAAACAAACCAAAGGCTCTGCTAAATTGCGGTTCTGAAATTAAAATATCGCAGGCATTCGTCGATACAGTACATCTTGGTTCTCAGTCTCTGTACAACTTGAAATCGTTTAACATGAGTTTTACGGGAAGAAAAAAGGACATCATTTGGAGCAAATTTGTTAACGTAACTCAGTCCATCAGATAAGAAAACGACCATACGAGCTCGTTGCAAAACGTGTAAGAAAGAAATGGTTGGTTTAGTTCAAAGAACGAAGAATCATTATGAAAAATGCAATGCTGTGAAAAAACTGGAAACCCAAATGGTAAAAGTGTTGATCCCAAAATTGCTTCTGATGATTCTAACGTTATTGATGTGGTTGAGATGCAACTTGAAACTTGTCACTAGTTCCAAGAATTCCCCTTGAGAATACGAGGGTTGGTTAAAGAATACACAACTTTATTGTCATATCTGGCGTCGGGAGGGAATGTCCACTGAGTGAGTTCAATTAGTGAGCAAGAACCCTGAGTTCCAATTCTCAAGAATTGCACTTCACCATAACAACACAATCACACTTTTTTTTTTATTATGTATTACTTTTTTATTATGCATTACTATACATTTGATCAAACAATACGTATTTATGAAGCTCAAGGGAGGGGAAATTACACCCTCCTGTCCTGCCCAAATGACGCCCGTGGAACATTTGCTTGCAATTACTGAAAAGAAATGAAATGAATCATTGAATAACACTCATTTCTGTCAGTAGATATTTTAGAGCTCTGTGCGTGCATTACAGACTTTAGGAAGCGCAAAACCTACTGCCGTTATTGGCAATTTCCATAGATTTCTTAGGGAGCATCCTATCAATGGTGATAACAGGTTCTCTTCCAGCGACAAAAAAATCCTATTTATGGTACTGTTGACCATATTTATTATAATTAATGGGACTTCCAGGGAGATGATATTAATTTGTAGGTATCATGACAATACAATGAACTAATAATCAGTGACAGTACATGAGTAATCAGTGACTAAGCATATTAGTCAAGTTCATGTTTTCATTTATGATTTGTATTGTTTTCCATTTTGACACTGAAATTGGGTCTTTAAGTGTCCTCTTAAAAAGTTTCAACCTCTGACAATATCTCTAGCCATATGAGCCCAAGAAACGTAGATCGTTCTTCAAAAAGCCGCAAAAGCCTAGGTGCTGATCCTGAAAATGTGTTGGCAATTCCGTCAGTCTTCATCTTTTCCAACCCAGAGAGAATTTCTTCATAATGTTAAGCAACTCCCCTTATTAGACCGTCTACAAATTCACCTAGTGGGACACAAGGATTTCATGTTTGCAATGTTTAAGACAAGACCACAAGCATTAGCCTCGATTATAGCAGAAAATCTTGACCTTACTGAAAGTGACTGCGAAAACAGTACTCATACAGTAGTTCGTGCTCACAAGATTAGTACTGTGAGCTCCACAATGTACGTACAAGGCAAGAAGTTGCTGTTAACATATAATAGATGGAACACTAATTCCAGAACCATCACTCGTATTTCCAGAGCCATCATAAACTTGTCCACTAAGATGAGCAATGGAAAGCTACAATCTCACTATCTTATCCAGAATAACTGAAGCTATAAACTCACCAGTAGTTTTTTGATATACTGTAGAACACAAGAAAATTTTCATGAGAACAGAGATCTTCATCAACTAACCTGGCACAAATACCTAATTGTTCTTCGCCATTCACATCACGGGAACCATCAGACACGGTAGAGAACAGAGGAGGGTTTTGAGATTTGATTTTGTTACATATATGAAAAGCAGTTTCTTGGCCCATGGTTTCGAGATTTCGTTCTGGATTTTAACATCCATGAAATTACATCTCTTCATGTTTCCCTTTATCCGGCTCTTCAATTGTGGAAAATCTTAAGAGCAAAAGCTCATCAACTGAAATAAATTCCTGAACTGAGAGTCATGACCTCTAAATGCAAGTCCTTGTCTTGCAAGATAAAATATACTTCAGATTACATTTTTTCCAGGAATTTTCTGCATTCAGTTGTTCATCTAAAATTTGTCTGTTTAGTTGGTTTTCTATTGAACTTTTTTGTCTCCGTGTAGCGCAGTACAGCCAGTTTATGGCATTCTGAAGTTTCGTGTATACCATTCTGAAGTTTCGTGTATACTTAATTTCTCTTTAGCCTTCTCCCAGTTGCAAAATCCTACAGTAGAGAAGGCGTCTTCCATGGTTTTAGTAAGCACTTTTTTTTTTTTTTTTTTTTTTTTTTTTTAATATGTTTTTCAAGATGTCCATACAGTAAAAACAGCAAATCACGTTAATTTTGTTTGGATCGACGTGCAGCCACGGAAGGAACCAACTTGGCACAAATTTCAATGTTCGACCTTTCAGAGACTGTTGTGGAAAATTTGTAGGTAACACTAAAGTCTAATTGGGCTTTGAAAGGTTCGAAGGATGGGGAAAATCTGAACCACTTACTAGACGTTGAGATTGAGAGGTTTCTTCTATAGACACTGATGGTGATGGTGACCGATACAATATTTGAATTTCCGTTGTCAGTTTCAGGTTGTAATCCATCAGCTCAACTATCATTTGAATTAATTTTTCTCTTTTCTTCAACAATGACACCACTTTGGCCCACGTCCTGTCATCTTTTCTTTTATGACAAATTGATCCATTTCAAACAATAAAACAACACTAAACAGACACAAGAGACGAAAAACTTCATAACAACGTTATATTCACAGTAACACATATAAACACAGCTGTCTAAATAACGTTACTGTTGGAGAAAACACTGCAAAACATGCCCTTTCAAAACCAATGGCGTACTTGCGCACAGCCCAGTTGACGAAGTACAACAATTCATTAGAAAGAACACGCAAAGAGACCTACATTACCCGAAGACGAAGGAAAAGCTCTTTTTAGCCAGGTTTTGAGTTATATTTCCGAAGCTAAACAGTGTTGTAAGTCTTCTATCGATTCTCCAGGTTGGCACAATAATGGTGGTATTTTTACATGAAGTCGATACAGCAAGAGTCGAAATATTAAATTTGAAAAAAAAAAAAAAAAATCGTTCCACATTTTTATTTTATTTATTTATTTATTTTGTAATGCTATAAGTGTAGAGGGAAAGGAATCTTTTTAGATACTTAGAAAGCGACATTTTTTTCTTGCAGTTACCGCTTTCTTGCAAGACTAAAGATAAAATCTCAAGGCAGAAATATTTGAAACGGAGCATAAAACTTTAGATAAGTACTAAGTCAAATTCGAAATATTTTTGCCTTGGAACCAAGTTGTAAATCTTTCACAAAGCGGTAGCTGTTCAAAATGAAAAGACACACTAAGCATTGCGTAGTTTCAATTAGAATCTACTATTTTCATAAAGATACTAGCTCTCACACATAATTAATTCTAATGTCAGTGATAGGCTATATGGTGTTCATTCAGCCAAACACTTCAAACAATAAAGATTCATCTTACACTGGAGAAATAGTTATGCTTCGTTTTTCATTAGCATTTGACCACGAAACAAATGCCGAAGAGATATACTAACCTCGTATATAAATGTGCGGTGCTGGGATGTATAATTCTTTGAGATATGATGCTTTACTTTTTAAATTTTCAATACTTCCGCGTACTCCTAAAAAATGTAATAAAGAAATAACGCCCATTTAAAAAAATATTCAATTATAACTCAACAATCTTTACAAAATTTGCAATCGACCAGTGAAAACGGCATCTTTCCAGAGCTTGCAGTTTCCGAGATATCATTGTTAAAAGAATTTGCCACAAACATATAAACTTTTCTTGACCACAAACATATAAACGTAGCATTTTAATATATACGATTAAAATTAAATAACGAGACTGCCCACCTCCTGTCGCGCAGGATCGTGGGGGTGAGGTAGCTAATGATGTGTTGTTGATCTTGAACCTTCATGAGCAGCCACTGTTTTTCATGATTCTGAAAGCTTTTCCTTTCTTTGCAGGCTTGCATGAACACGACAGTTTTCTGTAGTAGTGCCGGAACCATGGTGAACAGTAAAGTGGAGCAGCGCATTAACATCAAATTTCTGGTGAAATTAAACAAAACACCGACGGAATGTTGTGCAATGTTAAAAGAGGTATATGGTGATAATGCTATGTATAATGCTAACGGTGCGAGTTTTCGAATGGCATAAACGATTTTCAGAAGGTAGGGAGGAGGTTGAAGATGATAAACGACCCGGCCGCCCTTTGAATTCAAGAATGGACGAAAATGTTCAAAAAATTAATGGACTTATGCGGAAAGACAGACGTCAGAGCATTCGGATGATCGCAGACATGACGAACATTAACAAAGAGAGAGTAAGACAAATTTTGCATGACA
This sequence comes from Thermobia domestica, assembly GCF_964235325.1. Lineage (NCBI taxonomy): Eukaryota > Metazoa > Arthropoda > Insecta > Zygentoma > Lepismatidae > Thermobia > Thermobia domestica. Next base: position 169,696,364 of record NC_137460.1, read on the forward strand.
ATTTAAACAGGACAAAAGTTTATGCAAAAATTGTCCCGAAGAACATCTCAGGAACAAAAACACATTCGAAAGACCATTTGCTGTGACGTCATGGAACGATTCAAAGCAGAACCAGACTTGCTAACACGTGTCATTACATGTGATGAAACATGGATTTTCCAGTATGACCCCGAGACTAAGCGACAATTCATGCACTCATGCACTGGAACACTCCCACATCGCCAAGAATGAAAAAAGCATGAATGAGCAAGTCGAAAGTCAAGGCAAAACTCATGTTCTTTTTTTCGATATCAGAAGTATCATCATGACTGAATGGGTGCCTCAGGGTCAAACGGTGAATCAGACATACTACAAAGAAGTCCTAATCAAGCTGAGGGAAAGAATAAGGACCGGATTTGTGGAAGAACGATCCATGGATCCTCCACCAAGATAATGTGCCTGCTAGCAGCCAAGCGCGTTCCTGTGCTCGACAACCCTCCGTATTCCCCAGACCTGGCTTCCTATGACTTTTATCCATTCCCAAAAGTGAAAAGTGCATTGAAGGGAACACATTTTCAGCCTGTGGAAGAGGTGAAACAAAAAACGCAGAGTTGTTGAACAGTGTGACAACTGATGACCTACAGCATTGCTTTGAACAATGGAAGGCAGGTATGCAGCGGTGTATAGATAGAGGAGGGGATAACAGTCAATTGTAATTGTGACATTTATGACACGTCTCGTTATTTAATTGCCACACCTCGTAGATATATCAAAATTTTCTTTTTGCTGCAAATGAATGTGTGCACGCTTTATGGTAGTTTTCGACGTGGCTAATACAGTGTCGCTACTTTCTGTACTTTATTTATATACCCTGGTAATTGTTAAAGAACTTTCTTCATTGAAACTGTAATTCCTTTTAACTCCAGGAATCATTAAATGACAATCGACGTTCCCCTTCCAATATTTCATCATTTTTGAAGAGATATTTGTGGAAGTATTCCTGCTATGCAATTTTCTGGGGGGACAATCGCCTCCTAAATAATTTCTAGGGGGACGCATCACCCTTATCCTTCCCTGGCTGGCACGCCCATGCTAAGAGTTACTTTATGTATTTCTTAAATAATTGTCTCCTTGATCCACTTTGCCTTAGTAGACTGAACTGGAACAGCACAAACCGAAGTCTCCTTCATTTTGCAAGCCTCTATGTAACGTATACAAATACTCACAATTTCTCTTCCATTTATATCTATGCACTCGTCTGCCATGAGATAATTTACTAATTCTAGAGAACTTGGTTTTTTGAGATTCAGTGATGGCAACACCAAAAGATTCTAGAATATAATAGAGTAATGCGTCAAGTGATGTGCATTCTCTCGTGAGTTTCTTATATGCTACTTTATTGTTCCTGAATGGTATAGCGATGCCACTGTACTCCATTTGGATGTATGTGGTATTTCTTCGAAAAATAGGAAATATGTGATTTTGAACTACCACCGATATACCTTCGTGCTGAATGTTAAATTGCTGATGAACTTTGAGTAGCAATACTGTCGCTTTGCAATGAGGCCTGTACCGCACATATATGGCCTTTACTTTTGTCAAGTATTCTTGCCTTTTCTGAAAGTTCCCTAGATGAATATAAAGGCACAGGGACTAACAAAAGTGGTGTGCTTTTTACAAATTATTCCGCCCATTCATCTGACACTGACGCTCTCACACCAATATTTCTTGTTTTAAGCCAGGCCCGTATCCACAAGGGAGAGAGCAAGGGGGCCCGGCCCTCCCTAAAATTTTCACGGAAGGCTTGCAAAAAATCTTCATTAATTCTATGTGTAAACACTAAGAATAAAATGCAATATGAAAGAGATTATTCCAAGAATTAACTATTTGACGAACACTTCTAAACATATTTTAAAGGAGTTAAAATAGAGTTTATAGGTCTTCTCGAATCTCGATATGAAATGACGCAATACACATTGAAGCAAGTTTTCCGAAAAGAAGGAATATGTTCATAATACTTCACGCCACAGTTAGAATAGCGATCTGGGAGGTAGGAGACGAAGTGTGAAGTACTTACTGCAAGCTAAACAATAAAACAGGAACAGGAACAAAGCTTTTATCTTTTGTCGATTGCAGTAACGGTGGTAGATTATTATTATTCTATTGTATAGTTGTAGTACATACATGCATTGCAAAACCCTCGTTAACAGCAAACCTTAGATTAATTGTGGAACAATTAGTTGTGAAGTGAATTAAGAGCTCCGAGTTCCGTTAAAGGCGACTGATTCTAGTAAATTATTGTGGTGTGATATGTAAAACAAGAACTGGTGGAACATTCACCGAATACGTAATGGTTGCAAAGACTTTCAGATGTTTGTTCTCGTAGAAGAATAAAGTTAAGCTAAATTACCTTAATTAAATGAGTAACTGAGCAAGTGAACATTTAAGGATTAAATTCCGGGCTGTGGAGCCAGGACTAGTAAAATTTTGCAAGATTTAGAGGAGAAATTAAGTAGCAGAATGTTTTGTATTGTATTTGGGGTGGGGGATTCCGTGGAAGTAGCTAGTTTTCATATAAAAACGTCGTAAATTGGAACTATTTCTTAGTCGCGTACGTATAATAGTGTAGTTGAACATGAAAGAAGCGGTCATGCTTTTACTCGATACTAGATGGGTATAGCGTTTTACTTACAATAAGAAAAATCCCTTCTCCGGATTGCTATATTGTACAAATATACGGAATCCTCTTGTTTAGTACAAAAATCAGAACAGAGCATACGTTATTCGTATGGTACATAGGCACTGCCCTTAGTTATTACATCATGCCGTTGCAGGATGTCTGATGTCTAACAGTCTTCCTTATATTAGATACATATATGTATGTTACCTTCGTCAGGTATATGTTACACATTTTCATTTGTATCTGAGATCCTGACCGCCTATGTATGTATAGATGGAAAGTACTTGTACAGAAAGTATTACAAAACATACGTTTTTTGTTATACACTTGCTGTACATTAAGGCCAAAAACTACAGGATTTACAAATGTAACATACAATATTACGTAGGCCACATATTTTTTTCTAAGTGTAGCTTTGTAGAACATTATAGTGTTTTTTTAGTTGTTTCGGTATGTCTTCTTGGTGTAGTGTGCAGGTGGTTCATTTATATAAAACGAGTTTAATTTAAGATTTTAAACAAGAACTTACTATAAATATTTTTAAAAAATACAACTGTAATTGTAAACAAGGGAATTACTTCAAAGTTACCAGTCCACCTAATTTTCAACAAAAACCATAATAAAATCTACAATCATCAATTTCTACTTAAACTTTACTCATTTTATATTCTGTTACGTTACCTGGAGGATGGAAGTATGGGGGGAGGAACCACAATTACATATGGAAATCCATTATTAAGCTACAGGTGAGACTGGCGGTCCGCGCGGAGCACAGTTGTGGTAGTTAATGGGGAGTACGGAGTTGAGAAGGAAGAACGAGCGAAGCGAGAAGCCGAAGTAAGGTGGGATGACGCACTACTAGGTTATTTAGGTTAGGTTATGTCTACTTCCCACTTACCTTAGTACTTAGGTTTCTAGAGCTCTCCTATCTCAAGCAGAAAATCGTGAACGATTGTTGGTGGTCTTTGTTCTTTCATTCTTAACCCATGAATTTTACACATATTCAAAAGATTAACCTCATTATCAACATCATGTTTTACAAACGTTAGTACTGTCAATTCACATCCAGCTCAAAGACCGTGTACACCTGCAGCCATGTTTACTCAAAAATTATCCACAATCCAGCCGTCCTTAACCTAGAGACAAGTAGTTCCTTCTACTTGCGAATTAGTCCCGTCTTTATAACCGCTTATCAAAAGATATTACACAAATTACGCTTTACTTACATGTTATCAAACACACAAGCAATCAAATTATCCATTTCTTCTAGGTAAATTTTCAAAATTTTGATAAAAACGGACGGGCAACTTCGCAAATTAATCCGAACAAGAGCCTCAGTAAAGTTTAATTTCCTTATTTCACAGTAGATCATCTCTCGTCCTTGATCTTAATGTTCATAGACATTTCCCATTAACTTCACCGCTCCGTTTAGAGGGATGATAATTGTATATTTCTGACCCCCAATATTAATTATTTCAATATTAATTACTGACAGTTTTTTTAAAGAAAATATGGACTCTTGTACAAAGAAAATGTTAAGAATGTGTTGTGCTGCGTTTAGTAAAATGAGTTTAAGTGTTAGTGTTGTGAAAATGCAGCCTGTACTCTTACCTTATTTATCCTTGGGGTTTTACAAACAAAGTTAGTAACAAAGTAAATCTGTTCTTTCTATTTCCATTTGCATACGCAGTGACAACAAATTCCGATTCCTCTAAGTGGGATTGATTGCAAATTTCTGACCCCATATTCAGTATACAGTGATAGCAAGCATGCACTTGAAGAAAATGTTTACCCTTGTAAAAATGAAAATGATTTGATTAGTTTCCTTTTTTTCATTTCTTTTTACAAGGGTCAACATTTTCAAGTGCATGGTTGCCACCACTGTATTCAAAATCATTATTCATTATGATGGAAAGTTTCATCATGTCTAACGGGCATTAAATGTAGCAACGGAACCTTAATTGTCTTACGAAATGTTTGTTTTTGATAAATTTCGAATAAGTTGGTAGTGCTTAATTAGCTTGCACAAGTTTTGAACATATACTGTAGTATTTCATAGTGCACGATATATATATATATATATATATATATATATATATATATATATATATATATATATATATAATTTGTAACCCTCACACTACCAATCGGGGGTTACTTTTTGCATTATATTCACCAGTAATATGCTTAATTTTTAGAACTTTCTAGTTATTGCCCTATGATTTCCTGAAACATATACTAATCATATATTCAATTTGAATGTTCTGATTTATCGTAAGTTGACATGTTTTTACGTTGTGGACACAAAGTATCCCTCGTTGGTAGAACATTTTATTATTGTAGTGATCTGGTTTTTACATATAGCTGTATTATACCTGGGACTATTAAAGCATATATTTTAATTCTACGTCGTGTAGTTAGTAATACATATTTAATAAAATTTACGTTTTTGATGTAGATTACAGAATGTTAACTTAATGTGTGTATGTAGAGTAGGATAATAGAATTATGTAGAAGCAAAATACTTAAACATTGAAGAGTAGATTTGATGAACTATAATATCGTTGGCTTGGCCCCCCCTACATTTATGGGTTGGCTACGGGCCTGTTTCAAGCTCTGTTATCGAGTGAATGAAACAAGAGTAGTTTACAATTCTGCTCTTGAAGGTGCAGCTTGCGTGTGGCACCAACACCAGGGCGCCAACTTATCACGGACATACACGTTGTCAACCCCCCTAGTTGTGCCTTTATTAGCAAAAGCGTAGCTCTGAAAGTAGGGAGATTGTCCTCTGAACATTCTCTAAAATGTCCAGGAAAAAATTTAGTAAAGTTATCTCAGGGAAACAAACACAATGCCAAGTTTCATTATTAAAAGTTTGTATTTTCATTAAAGTGATTTGTCATTGATGTGTAATTTGTATTGTGTGTACGGGATATGCAAAACATTACCAGATCACAACTCAAAAACCCTGATTATTTCCTCTATTTGATAACAATGATCAGATAGCAAACACATACCTCTTAAATTGATGTAGTTGGTTGTCCTCTGGAAACAAGGTGCAGCTTAACAAACTCCAACAACTTGGAACGATGTAACTACTAGGATTTAGAACTTTAAACAATGGTAAAACTTAATGACTGATAATAGTCCATAACTCTTAAACTATTCGCTGTCTAGTACTCTCTTTGTCTGCTGACTTTCTCTGATCCTCTTTGATCTTTGAATGATCTTTGAAAGACCTTTGAATGATCTAGTTCCATCCTTGGTAGAGTATTTATTTGGAAAATGTTGATTTCTAAACCGCTACCTTAATTCACGTCACTCCACGTGTTTGCTTGTCTCATTGCCGAAATTCACATTTCTGCAATGATCATCAAATAGACAAAATCTCCAGACGTCTATCTCCGTAATCTGACAGTTTTCTCATATTCCAAAATTGTGTTGATGTTAACAAATAAATCTTACAATAACTCTTACAATAGCTCTTACTCTGCAACGTGCTTATTTGTCCTTCGTCATCATAACATTACAAATCCACATGTCTGTGTTTACAACTTACATAAAACAAAAACAATAACATGAACAACATTACAATCTCATCATAATTTTGAAATATCTTATTAATGTCTTTCTTTTACTTAATTTTTAATCCTGTAATTTCTTGTCTTTAGTTCTGTTACATCTTCTTGTCTTTATTTTAATCAATTTTATCAGGGATTTTTGAAATATAATTTTATTTAGACCTAACTTCACATCAACGTATTTTCATTTTCATACTGCTCTTTTAGAGTTACCTAATCATCTTTATTTTACTGATTATAGTGAGCCAGCTCTGATTGTTCTGGTATCAGATTTCACTTCTAACATGGATTGTTTATATGATCTCAAGCAGTTCTTTGAGCGCAATACTTTACACAATTTCGTGGGTAGAGAAATGAAAATATAAAATCGAAGATAATATATTGAAGCTAATATTTAGATTCTTGAGTTTCGTGCCAGCTACTAGAAAAGTATCACAAAGACATTATTTATTGGGATATTTTTACACTTATGGTACCGATGATAGTAACAACATAAAAAATTGTACACCCCCTTTGGAGTAGTATCTAACTGTTTTGCCAGGGAGATATCACCTATCACAGGGAGGGTGAAAGAGGAGTGTTGGGAGGATGTAAAAAAATTCCCTGACTGGATGCTGTGCATGCTATGGTTTACTCCCTACTGTATATTTGTTCGTTTCTCTGTACGGGCTCCATAGTTTGTGACAGCAAAGTTGTGTATTCTTTAACCAACGCTCGTTTTCTCAAGGGGAATTCTTGAAACTAGCGCCTAGCCAGTCGAAATTCGCAGAAGACCGAAACCATGGAATTTTTCTACCCAGAAGGTTACACTCTACTCAAGACATTTCAGTACCTCTCGCCGATCCGTATTTGGGAAGGTATTTGTTCGTTCCCTCACTCACACTTACGCAAGCTCAAATATTAATATAATCAATTATTGATTGTTGATTAATATTTAATGAACAATCTAGTGTCTACGTATTGGTCACTTAATTAATAGACGTAAAAATTCCTTAATGGTGTTTAAGTGACTAAAATGTTTAATAATAATAATGTGTAGATTTATAGGAACTATATCCTAACAACATTCGTATCAATCCGCTCTCTTTGTTTGTAAAAATGCGTTGAGACAAGAATGGCAACCAGTGCTTCTGGACAACCGAAATCGAGGAGGAGGATATGTGTATCTCATACTAGAAAAAACGCATCAGCACTCAATATGACTAAGTTTGCGTTCATATTTTATAAGATAGTAGTGAAACTGTGATATTAATTAAAAGTACCATTTGATATGTGAACGCCAGAATCGTTAATGATTACTTTTTTCATCCTTTCTAACCCGTGTAGTGAAGAAAAGAACAACAAAAAGGCGGCAACAGTGGAGTGTGCCACATATTAATGTGAAAATGATTTTACTCATGGTTTAACAGGATAACCCCTTTCCTATGTCGTATAATAATCATCATAGCAGCACGGAGGAGAAATTTAGAACCTTTTGCCATAAAACGATAGATGGATTGTTCCTGCATTCTCTTATCGCTGAATGTAATTCCGTTTTCATTTACGCGACGCGAATAACGCGACCATGTCGTATAATAATGGGCCAATGAAAAGAGGTATCTATATTATATATAACCAGTGTGGAAAATCTCAGTGTTGTTTGTGAATGTAAAATTAAAACGATAAATCGATATCTCATATTTTTTTTTATTTTTTATCTAGATTAGTGTTAAAAATCAATTCTATGATTTCTGTGCGTAAGGTCATTAATATGCGTCGTAAGTGCTCTGTTTATTTATTAAAATATATTTGCAATGGGCTCTGGATAAAAACATATTCCAAGTAAGCTTTGAATATATTTGTGTGCTTTACATGTTTATTTACTTATTGTGCGTACAAGGTAGTACCTTACGAATTTACACTTGTTTACCAGACAGCTTCTGCGTATTCGAGTTATTTACCTGTAGATTTAATGTATTATCCCCTGTGGCAATGGCAGACATCGTTATCATCCGAACCCAGATTAACAGAGACAATCATACCACCGTACTTAATGTTCAGCTCTAATTGCATCGTGTGGCTCGTCGTCGACGGTGGGTACCCGGAAAAAAACCCAGTCTTTCTACGTAACTCGATACCGAACCTTAGCTACCGTCATAGAATGGCGTCGTTTCTCATGGGCCTTTGTTTCTCTTGAAGAAAGTGAATTGTTTTATCGTGCTAACGTGTATTTGATGCCATAATTCAGTGTATTATATGTGTTTGTAATTTAAGTTTACTATGGCAGATACAGTTCGTGGCATAAAAATTGTTACACAAATTAATAACAACTTATTATTAATAATAAATTAATAATAAGTCAAAATTAATAACAAACTCTTGCCCCGTTTTATTATGCATCCAGATAAACATCTCAATCGATTAATTGCTTCTAGTATTTAATCCAACTCTTCCCCTCCTCCACCTCTCCTTGTCTAAAGCAGTGTGTGACGTAGTACACTCTTTCCATTCGGCTGAAAAAGAAACAAGAATCAAGTATACAGCGTTATAGCTTTAAAACAGTCTTTTCCATTCGTTTGTTCTGAAATATTTTTAGAGCCGAAATTTTAAAAAAAAATGTCTCACAATGTTCCCAGAGCTTCATAAAGAACTTTAGTTTCCTTCTTTCCCTTCTTGAAAGACTGCGAGCTACTAAGATACTCCCTAAAATATCTATGGAAATTGCCAATAACGGCAGTAGGTTTTGTGCTTCCTAAAGTCTGTAATGCACGGACAGAGCTCTAAAATATCTACTGACAGAAATGAGTGTTATTCAGTGATTCATTTCATTTCTTTTCAGTAATTGCAAGCAAATGTTCCACGGACGTCATTTGGGCAGGACAGGAGAGGTAATTTTCCTTCCCTTGAGCTGCATAAATACGTATTGTTTGATCAAATGTATGTAATACACTAACAAAAAAGTGAAAATCTTATGTCGGCCGAGACTGCTTTTAGCAAAAAGCCTATAAAATTACGACACCACATTGCTAGAGAACTTATGTTTGCTTTCAAGGGTTGAAAGTTTGATCTCAAGCCATATGAGTTCCTGGGCAACATTGGGAGAGAGAGAGATTCAAGTATGGAGACAGAGAGGGATGATTTATATATACAAATTAGAATCGGGGAAAAATGATCAGACAGCATTCGTATTATGACTAAAATTGTGATTTTGTGAAACAGAAGAAGAGAAGGTTTCGAACTGCGAGGATCACATTAGGCAGTTGTCGAACTAAGGTGGAGAACCCTTTTTAGAGCATCAGATGATTACGAAGGCTGAGAAAGATCTTGAGAACTGAGGAATTAAGAATTTAAAAAATCTGAAGCTTCCAAGACGGGTTTCGAACCAAGAACCTTCTAGTTATCGAACCATGGCATTATGAATTCTGCTACGGAGAACTCTATGTACTCCTTTACATACGTTGAAAGCTAATTTGATGGTTAATTCCAAAAGATGACTCAGTGGATGCGCCGTTCAGATAGGACGTAAACCTCTCGTAACTTACTTACAATGTATCGTGGCGGATATAAATCATTGATCAGCTAATGGCGACTGCCTTGAAACAAATCCAGAGTATGAGAATTAAATCAGTCATATCTGTGATTTTGTGTGGAGAAGAAACAAACTTGTGAACCAGAGGTTTAAGAACAACTCAAGTTATTAATATAAACTTTGCCGAAGATTATTCACTTATCATAAAAGAAATACGAAAGACGTTCTGAAACGAAGAAGTACAACTTTGCAAGCGGAGGCAAAGAAACCTAAAGTAGCGAGACTAAAGACGAATCATCTACCGCGTAGTGATCGTGGTTCAGTGGTCAAGGCGCTGGATCAGTAATCTGGAGGTTTGTGGTTCGAATCCATGTCGGGCATTTTTTTACTTTAGGATTTTTGATGGCGATTGGTCGACGATGACACACGTTTTATTATATTCAGATATTTGAATACTTGGATGTTTCAATGCTTGAACTATCAAATCTTCATGAATAATAACAGTAATAATAATAAACTAATAACAATAAGAATTATCTCGTAGAAGATTAAAATCTAGGAGCTAATTATCGATCAGTTCATACAATTACAAGCAGAAACGTGCCATTTGGCAAGAATATTTAGGTTCTGTTTAATGTTGCCCACGAGAAGAGGAATTTTTCATCTCGTTTCTAAAACAAACAAAAAATGAAAATTAACATTTTACATTTGAGACGGGAAAACGCGAACTCAAATTATCGTCTCGCTTTGGAGATGAGAATCGAGACGAGACTTAAAGTATCGTAAACATTTCTCGTCTTGTGTCAATTCTCGAAATAGGGTATGTCTATTCTTTAAGTAACAATTGCTCAGTAGACTGAATCTTATAGGCTTTTTGTTACTTTGTATTTCAGAGCTCATTGAATTATGGTCTGTGTAGGTATTTTTGTAGCAAAGCTTTTATAATTACCTCTGCATATCCTAAAAATTAGTTTATTATATGCCTTACTGTTGAGTGATATTCAGTTATTTTTATTACAGTTATCCTTAAAACATACAGTAGAATACTTTCTATATGAAACTTTAGTGGAAAGCTTTTGTTTAAAATGTGGGTAGGGGCAGAGTTGTGTCTTGAAGGTACAGTACCCCTTCTTCGAAATCCCTACGTAACTTCTGCCTAACGCTACGGGCGATTTTACAGATTTAAATACAATGTGTCGTCATATAGAATTTGTCTTTTATATTATTATTATTATTATTATTATTATTATTATTATTATTATTATTATAAGTATTGTTATTATTATTATTATTATTATTATTATTATTATTATTATTATTATTATTATTATTATTATTATTATTATTATTATTATTACTTTATATTTGAGACCTCAATATTGCGTCCTATTGCAATGCAAATAAGCATAATCAAGATAAGAAAAATAAAAAGAAATTTTTGGATCCTCTATAAGGATGAATTGCCTTGTAAGAGACACATTGAAAAGCAAAGTGGAGCGGAAAAGAAGGTGTCAGCTACTGGACAATATGAAAATTGAACCTTCGGATGCCTTAACAGAAACTAAGTAGGATTTGTCTTCATCACGATATATAATAACACTCTTCCTTTGGGTAAAAGACATTGGATTATGTATGCCTTATATTGATATTTTAACACACGATACAATCAAATATATTAAAAAAAAATAGTTCCTATTTACCAATTTTTGTTGAACAAATATATTTAACGTGTTGAAAATGGAGAACGAAAATAATATTATTTCTAGTAAGAGTGGATGAACTTAATAACAATTTCATCATTACATTTCAGACAAATTTGTGACTCATACTAGGCCTGAAGGATGACACGTTTGTATTCATGAATTGTTTGCGAATTTTTCAGACAGTAGGAATCGAGATTGTAGACTGTGACGTCTCGTCGTTAGTTTTTCCCCTGTAGAGGAAGTCTTTTCAACTCTAACTTGTAAGAACGAGAGAAATTGACTATTTTTCATGTTATTATACTTCAGAAATACCTACATTCTAAATTATAAAATATTTCTCAATATCATCGGAGGGAATCGAGCCGCAGAGCCCTAACTCACGAAACGAACACTCAAGCCACTACCCTAAGACCGTCTTTTAAGTAAGAGTCAAGAAACACAAGTTTATGTAGCAAATTGCAATAAAATATTATAGGTCAGAGAATTCAAGTTTAAATTTAAAAAAGACCGAAAGTATCTCCGTAATTTATCTCTATTATATTTAATTATTCTCGTTTTACAGGTATTTCCAGTAACCTTGAACGACAGGGACACGAAAACATGTAATATTTCAAAGGCTCTCCCACCGGGAATCGAAACTGAGACCCCGCCTACTGAACTATCTGATGGGTGGGATGCCTGGTTTGTTCCCAATGCAAGTATGTTTGAGACGGACACATCGTGCTCGTGGGTTTTCTCGGGACACTCCTACTTTGTCATTCCACCAATTCGTTCGTCATAATTCACTGCTGTTTCACTTTTTAATGGAATTACGATTCGCCATGTTTTTTCTACATATGTTTTGTGAAAAAACGTTAATGAGCAATAGAAAATACAACTGCTTTTTGTTTCGCGTTGGTTTAGATTAACACCTTGAAAATGAAATCTTTACGTTTAATGTCCAATGATTATGCCTGTTAGGTTGAGGAAGACTACGATTGAAGCAAGTGAATTTTGATGGACGAAATGGTGGAATGAGAAAGTGGGAGTGTGCTGAAAAAACCCAGGAACACGACGTTGTCCGTCTCAAGCTTACTTGCCTTGGGAACGAACCAAGCACCCCACCCATCACATAGTTCAGTAGGCGGGGTCTCAGTTTCCATTACCGGTGGGAGAGCATTTGAAATTTTACAGGTCCTTGATGTATCTGTGTTCGTATCCCTGTCGTTCAAGGTTACTGGAAATACCTGTAAAACGATAATAACCAAATATATAAGGGAAATACTTTCAGTCTTTTTTTTTATTTAAACTTGAATTGTCTCGACTATACTATTTTATCATGACCGAAATCAATGTTTCATCGTTAATAAAAATTGGAATCGTAAACGTTTGCAATTTGCTACATAGATGAGTGTTTCTTGACTCTTACTTAAAAGAGCGGTCTAAGAGTAGTGGCTTGAGTATTCGTTTCGTGAGTTAGGGGTCCGTGGTTCGACTCCCTCCGTGGATGTTAAGAAATATCCTATAATTTAGAATGTAGATATTTCTGAAGTATAATAACATGAAAAATAGTCAATTTCTCTCGTTCTTACAAGTTAGAGTTGAAAAGACTTCCTCTACAGGGGAAAAACTAACAACAAGACGTCACAGTCTACAATCTCGATTCCTACTGTCTGAAAAATTCGCAAACAATTCATGAATACAAACGGGTCATCCTTCAGTCCTAGTATGATTCATAAATTTGTCTGAAATGTCATTGTGGAATTGTTATTAAGTTATTGCACTCTTACTAGAAATAATAATATTTTCGTTCTCCATTTTCAACACGTTAAATATATTCGTTTAACAAAAATTGGTAAATAGGAACTATTCTTTTTTATATTTGTTTCTATATTTTGTTAAAATATCAATATAACGCATGCATACTCTAATATCTTTTACCCAAAGAAAGAGTGTTATTATGTATCGTGATGAAGACAAATCCAACTTAGTTTCTGTTAAGACATCCGAAGGTTCAATTTTCATTGTCCAGTAGCTGACACCTTCTTTTTCCCTCCTTTTTGCTTTTCAAAGTATCTCTTATAAGGCAATTCATCCTTATAGAGGATCCAAAAATTTCTTTTTATTTTTCTTATCTTGAGTATGCTTATTTGCATTGCAATAGGACACAATATTGAGGTCTCAAATATAAAGTAATAATAATAATAATAATAATAATAATAATAATAATAATAATAATAATAATAATAATAATAATAATAATATAATATAAAAGACAAATTCTATATGAGGGCACATTGTATTAAAATCTGTAAAATCGCCCGTAGCGTTAGGCAGAAGTTACAAGATAGCCGGGATTGGAGAGATATCAGGATATACCTCTTGCATACGTCCCTACAACTAGCTAAATTTTAAAACTGAAAGTTTAGAGGCAAATTTCATATAGAAAGTAGGGATACAGAACTCACAAGAGCCGTAAGAAAATTTGTTTTTAAATAATGGTTATGCCGGCTAAGCTACAGAAGACGTCCATGATGAGAATAAAACAAATATTGGAATAAAGAAAGTGGAATCCGGAGAAAACCTACACACAGGGTGTTTGTTCAGCACTTATATCCACTAGGCAGGAGCTGGGTGGAAGACGGTGAACCATTAAATTAACAAAACTTATGTAATAATAATAATAATAATAATAATAATGGTATTAAAAGTTTTAAAGCTGCCTTAAAATTGTGCAAAACTTATTAAACGTAGGGACTTCGAAGAAGAGGCTCCGTACCTTCAAGACACACTTCTGCCACTACCCACATTTTAAACAAAAGCTTTCCATTAAAGTTTCATATAGAAAGTATTCTACTGTATGTTTTAAGAATAACTGTAATAAAAATAACTGAATATCACTCAACAGTAAGGCATATAATAAACTAATTTTTAGGATATGCAGAGGTAATTATAAAAGCTTTCCTACAAAAATACCTACACAGACAGACAAAAATACCTAATTCAATGAGCTCTGAAATACAAAGTAACAAAACGACTAAAAGATTGGACATACACTATTTCGAGAATCGACACAAGACGAGAAATATTTACGATACTCTTCGTCTCGTCTCGATTCTCATCTCCAAAGCGAGACGATAATTTGAGTTCGTCTTTTCCCGTCTCAAATGTAAAATGTTAATTTTCATTTTTTGTTTGTTTTAGAAACGAGATGAAAATTTTCTCTTCTCGTGGGCAACATTACACAGAACCAAAATATTCTTGCCAAATGTCACGTTTCTGCTTGTAATTGTATGAACTGATCGATAATTAGCTCCTAGATTTTAATCTTCTACGAGATAATTCTTATTGTTATTAGTTTATTATTATTACTGTTATTATTAATGAAGATTTGATAGTTCAAGTATTGAAACATCCAAGTATTCAAATATCTGAATATAATAAAACGTGTGTCATCGTCGATCAATCGCCATCAAAAATCCTAAAGTAAAAAAATGCCCGACATGGATTCGAACCACAAACCTCCAGGTTACTGATCTGGCACCTTGACCACTAAACCACGATCACTACGCGGTAGATGATTCGACTCTAGTCTCGCTTCTTTAGGTTTCATTGCCTCCTCTTGCAAAGTTGCATTTCTTCGTTTCAGAACGTCTTTCGTATTTCTTTTATGATAAGTGAATAATCTTCGGCAAAGTTTATATTAATAACTTGAGTTGTTCTTAAACCTTTGGTTCACAAGTTTGTTTCTTCCCCACACGAAACCACAGATATGACTGATTTAATTCTCATACTCTGGATTTGTTTCAAGGCAGTCGCCATTAGCTGATCAATGATTTATATCCGCCACGATACATTGTAAGTAAGTTACGAGAGGTTTACGTCCTATCTGAACGGCGCATCCACCAAGTCATTTTTTGGAATATCCCGTCAAATTAGCTTTCAACGTACGTAAAGAAAACGTATGTAAAGGAGTATATAGAATTCTCCGTAGCAGAATTGATAATGTCATGGTTCGATAACTAGAAGGTTCGTGGTTCGAAACCCGTCTCGGAAGTTTCAATTTTTTTAAAATTCTTAATTCCTCAGTTCTCAAGATCGTTCTCTGCCTTCGTAATCATCTGATGCTCTAAAAAGGGTTCTCCACCTTAGTTCGACAACTGCGTAATGTGATCCTCGCAGTTCGAAACCTTCCCTTCTTTTGATTCACAAAATCAAAATTTTAGTCATAATACGAATGCTGTCTGATCATTTTCCCCCAATTTTAATCTGTGTATATAAATCATCCCTCTCTGTCTCCATACTTGAATCTCTCTCTCTCTCTGCCAATGTCGCCCAGGAACTCATATGGCTTGAGATCAAACCTTCGACTCTTGAAAGCAAATGTAAGCTCTCTAGCAATGTGATATCGTAGCTGTAAATTTTTTTTGCTAAATGCAGTCTCGGCCGACATTCACTTTTATTATTAGTGTATTACTATACATTTGATCAAACAATACGTATTTATGCAGCTCAAGGGAGGGGAAAATACACTCTCTTGTCCTGCCCAAATGATGCCCGTGGAACATTTGCTTGAAATTACTGAAAAGAAATGAAATGAATCATTGAATAACACTCATTTCTGTCAATAGATATTTTAAAGCTCTGTGCGTGCATTATAGACTTTAGGAAGGAGAAAACCTACTGCCATTATTGGCAGTTTCCATAGATTTCTTAGGGAGCATCTTAGTAGTTCGCAGTCTTTCAAGAACGGAAAGAATGAAACTAAAGTTCTTTATGAAGCTCTGGGGACATTGTGAGACTTTTTTTTTTTTTTTTACTTTAAGCTCTTAAAATATTTCAGAACAAACGAATGGAAAAGACTGTTTTAAAGCTATAACGTTGTAAACTTGATTCTTGTTTTTCTTTCAGCGGAATGGAAGGAATGTACTACGTCACACACACTGCTTTAGACAAGGAGAGATGGAGGAGGGGAAGAGTTGGATTGAATACTAGAAGCAACTAATCGATTGAGATGTTTATCTGGGTACATAATAAAACGGGGCAAGAGTTTGTTATTAATTTGGACTTAGAATTTGTGTAACAATTTTTATGCCGCGAACTGTATCTGCCATAGTAAACTTAAATTACAAACACATATAATACACTAAGTTACGACATCAAATACACGTTAGCACGATAAAACAATTGACTATCTTCTAGAGAAACAAAGGTCCATGAGAAGGGACGCTATTCTATTACGGTAGCTAACGTTCGGTATCGAGATACGTAGATAGATTGGGATTTTCCTCTGAGTACCCACCATCGACAACGAGCCACACGATGCAATTAGAGCTGAACATTAAGTATGGTGGTATGATTATCTCTGTTAATCTGGGTTCGGATGATAACGATGCCTCCCATTGCCACAGGGGATAATACATTAAATCTACTGGTAAATAACTCGAATACGCAGAAGTTGTCTGGAAAACAAGTGTAAAGTCGTACCGTACTACCTTGTACACACAATAAGTAAATGAACATGTAAAGCACACAAATATATTCAAAGCTTACTTGGAATATGTTTTTATCCAGAGCCCATTGCAAATATATTTTAATAATAAATAAACAGAGCACTTACGACGCATATTAATGGCCTTATGCAGAGAACTCATAGAATTGATTTTTAACACTAATTGAAATAAAAAATAAAACAATATGAGATATCGATTTATTTTAATTTCACATTCACAAACAACACTGAGATTTTCCACACTGGTTATATATAATATAGATACCTCTTTTCATTGTCCCATTATTATACGACACGGTCGCGTTATCCGCGTCGCGTAAATGAAAACGGAATTACATTCAGCGATGAGAGAATGCAGGAACAATCCATCTATCGTTTTATGGCAAAAGGTTCTAAATTTCTCCTCCGTGCTGCTATGATGATTATTATACGACATAGGAAAGGGGTTATCCTGTTAAACCATGAGTAAAATCATTTTCACATTAATATGTGGCACACTCCACTGTTGCCGCCTTTTTGCTGTTCTTTTTTTCACTACACGGGTTAGAAAGGATGAAAAAAGTAATCATTAACGATTCTGGCTTTCACATATCAAATGGTACTTTTAATTAATATCACAGTTTCACTACTATCTTATAAAATATGAACGCAAACTTAGTCATATTGAGTGCTGATGCGTTTTTTCTAGTATGAGATACACATATCCTCCTCCTCGATTTCGGTTGTCCAGAAGCACTGGTTGCCATTCTTGTCTCAACGCATTTTTACAAACAAAGAGAGCGGATTGATACGAATGTTGTTAGGATATAGTTCCTATAAATCTACACATTATTATTATTAAATATTTTAGTCACTTAAACACCATTAAGGAATTTTTACGTCTATTAATTAAGTGACCAAAACGTAGACACTAGATTGTTCATTAAATATTAATCAACAATCAATAATTGATTATATTCATATTTGAGCTTGCGTAGGTGTGAGTGAGGGAACGAGCAAATACCTTCCCAAATACGGATCGGCGAGAGGTACTGAAATGTCTTGAGTAGAGTGTAACCTTCTGGGTAGAAAAATTCCATGGTTTCGTTCTTCTGCGAATTTCGATTGGCTAGGCGCTAGTTTCAAGAATTCCCCTTGAGAAAACGAGCGTTGGTTAAAAAATACACAACTTTACTGTCACAAACTATGGAGCCCGTACAGAGAAACGAACAAATGTACAACAAGATTGCAGAAAGAACAAATATACAGTAGGGAGTAAACCACAGCATCCAGTCAGGGAATTTTTTACATCCTCCCAACACTCCCCCTTCACCGTCCCTGTGATAGGTGATATCTCCCTTGCAAAACAGTTAGATACTCCTCCAAAGGGGGTGTACAATTTTTTATGTTGTTACTATCATCGTAAAATAATACTAAGTGTAAAAATACCCCAATAAATAATGTCTTTGTGATACTTTTCCAGTAGCTGGCACGAAACTCAAGAATCTAAATATTAGTTTCAATAGCTTCAATATAATGTTAGGAGACCGAGGCTTGTTGTGACAGTGGCAAGTTGTGACAGTTATGTTTCTATTAAAAGTGCAAACAATATACACGACCTCGCGACGCTGATTGACGCCTACAGTCACGAATTTACAGGCTGTTTCCCATCAGTGTTAGTCGCGCCAAGCCAGAGTAAAGAAGAAAGTTAGTTTTGTGGAGGTCCTGATCTATTTTTCAAGCTAAGTTTGATTTTTGTTTTCTTCAATATAAAATAGTTGAAAATATTAATGGTATTTTCTAAAAACTATAGCAACTATAACGCATGTAAACGGTTTTGTTTTTTGGTAAAGTAAAACTGAAATACTGAATTGTCAATAAAAGCAAAAGATACCCATTGGGGCTAGTTGTGACAAACTGCTAGGGGTAAATTGTGACAAATGCCACAACTGACTGCAGAAAACCAGACAATGGAAGTTTATTGTCTAATTAATTTTATTAATTTTACATAAGGGATATTACTAATGTTTTGCTAGGAAGTGGACCAGTAGCGTAGCGTTAAGTTTCGCAATGGGTAGACAGGATATATATATATATATATATATATATATATATATATATATATATATATATATATATATAGAGAGAGAGAGAGAGAGAGAGAGAGAGAGAGAGTTCAGTGCTCCACGATTATGCTCTGAGACGAAGGCAAATGGTGATGAGTTGGATGATAGTGGTGGAATGACAAAAGTGGGAGAGAACGGGACAGAATCGGGATACGGACAAAATCTCGCGGCCGAAACATCGCCGGCCAAAACCTCGCGGGACAAAACCTCGCCGCCCAAAACCTCGCGGGACAAAATCTCGCCGGGACAAAACCTCGCCGCCCAAAACCTCGCGGGAAAAAATCTCGCCGGGCCGTAACCTCGCGTTGCCAAAACCTCGCCACCCAAAACATCGCGTGGCCAAAACATCGCCGCGAATGAAACTTTTCTTTAAAATTTACCCAATGAGTTTCTTTATGCAATTCCACATTACAAATAATAATAATAATAATAATAATAATAATAATAATAATAATAATAATGAGAAGAAGAAGAAGAAGATACAAAACATTGTGTGCGTGGGCTTTCTCGGGTTATTCCCGTTTCCTCCCACTTTCTCTATTCAATCATTTCCTTCATCCTGGTCATCTACGTCTCCTTTAACCTACAGGACATAATCAAGGGACGTCGTAAAAACTCATATATTATTTCATACTTTCATAAATATTATTAGATTTTTGTGAAAATTTTAAGTTTTTGGATGTTCCAAAGTTCACGAAACTAACCCCGTTAGTTGTCATCACTTTCCTTAAGCAGACTTTCTTTCCCTATAACCAGTTTAAAAACATCCTATCGCCCTACCTTCACATTGAATACAGAAATAGAATTTTCATATGGTATCGCGGGACTTGGTCAAATACCCGTGACACTTCTTCTGAAACAGCGTCTTTTATACCGTCATCCTTATCATCTGTTGGAACATTTACATTTTGGTCAGGCGAGATTTTGGGTATGGCGATATTTTGGGGCGCGAGGTTTTGGAAGACGAGGTTTTGGCAAGGCGAGGTTTTGGCCCGGCGAGATTTTGGCCCGCGAGGTTTTGGCCCCGCGACGTTTTGGGCGGCGAGGTTTTGGCCAGGCGAGATTTTGTCCCGCGAGGTTTCGGGCGGCGAGGTTTTGGCCAGGCGAGGTTTCGGTCCGGCGAGATTTTGGGCCGCGAGGTTTTGGGAGGCGAGATTTTGGCCAGGCGAGGTTTTGGTCCGCGAGGTTTTGTACCCAAACCGACAGAATCTCGAGAAAATCTACACGCACACAGTGTATGTCCTGTATAAAACCAACTTGGTGGGCTTTGGAATCTAACCAGGGACCCTACGCGTCAGAGGTGATTGCTCTGCCACTGAACTACCGAGTCTTCTCTTTAAATACTTGTTACAAATTTTTTCCATTTACATTATCCCATAATAGCAATAGCTTTAGACTTTTCGATTTAACCAGACCATTTTCTATATTTATTTTGGAATTATTTGCAAATTAAAACTTCATATCAGTATTGAGATAGTTTGACAACTCTTGTAACCTGAAATCCACGTTTATACTCCACATATATCCAAATATATGAAAATTATCAATTATATAATCTATTATTTTTGGTCGCGGTGGCTCAGTGGTGCATGGGATCTTTGGTTCGATCCAAGTTCGCGCCAAGTGAATTTTGTGGTGGACAAACACCGTGTGTGGGATTTTCTTGGAATTCTACCGTTTCCTCCCATTTTCTTCATTCCGCCATTTCATTCATTTCTCATCATCACCGTCTACTTAAGTTAGGAATTACTGTATCGATAAAACCTTCTTAAGGTAGTTATTAATTTAGGTTTTTATTTCCTTCTATTTCTTAATAATTTTCCTTGAAATATGATTGAATATCTAAAAAGAAGAATGAAAAATATAGTGGATTTAAAATGGTATCATTTCGCTAAGTATGGCATCACTGCTACTGAGACATTTTGCCCAATGTCTCTTTTCTAGGTTGTTTCAGCGGGTGAGAAGCCTACAGCCACATGCGCGCGTCGCTTTCTTAAGTGTATTTGTTTCAGCCGCGTTGAGACATATTTCTTGTTGTCTCTCTGCAGCCTGTTTGACGGAGATAGAACTTTCCCCCCCCGAGTTTTGAAAAGTAAAATTATTTAGGAAGACTCTACTACTATTATTATTAACCAAGCTATCGCTGGCCCTAGTATTTCCATACTTTTCTTCAACATGAAATGTATATTAGTCCTTATTAGTAAGGAAATTCTAAAGGTATGTTCTTCTAATTTGAAAGGGTAGACAGTGTCTCAATGTCTCATAGCACACTACGCTACTGAAGTGGACACGTTATTAGTATTGGAAAGAAATTTCCGATTTCTAACGCATAAAATCATTAGCACACTGTTGATTGTATATGCATCAATGTTTGCAGATTTACGAGGGAACCTATCCAAGTGCAACTCTGACTTCGAGTCGAGACTATGGTCGTTAGATACCTTGTCCCAAAAGAACATAACACGAAAAGTGATACATCATCGATCGCAACCGTTGCAGAGATATAAGCGTGAAAAGTTAGAAATTGAGCTTCATACTATACATTACAAAGTCAGCTTCCGGGTCAGATTTTTCGGAAACGGTCAAGTAAGGAAACTCAGGGAATACATATCAAATTAGTGTTGGGAGCCCACCACCTTTTGAATGAAAAATGTTGCCCCCGGGGCACTCGCAGGGTCCCAGGCGGGGTCTAACTCAAAATTGGCAAATGGAACCGGGGGTCAAGTAGCATATTGTATGAAAGCTATTGTTAAATAAAAGAAGATAGAACAAATCTCAACTCTCTATGATGACCCTGTGCAAACGGGCAACTGGTCAAAATGTCAATACAACCTACATCAGAAAATATATGGCCACTCTTCTAAATCCGTTAAGTTGTGACAATAACAAAACAGAAAATTTTGCCTTTTGAACTTTTCACCCTCCACGACGGTTGCGATTGACAGTGTATCCTTTCTCTTCTAGGACACGCAATCCAATGGCCATGGTCATTCTATGGTCCATTGGTCATTCGAAGTCACACTTATACTTGGATAAGGTCTGTTGTGTAACTCTGTGAGAGACTCTGCAACAATTTGTTTAACTTCAATACCTTGCACTTTTAAACGTGTTTTTCTGTTTTGTTATTGTCACAACTTAACGGATTTAGAAGAGTGGCCATATATTTTCTGATGTAGGTTGTATTGACATTTTGACCAGTTGCCCGTTTGCACAGGGTCATCATAGAGTTGAGATTTGTTCTATCTTCTTTTATTTAACAATAGCTTTCATACAATATGCTACTTGACCCTCGGTTCAATTTGCCAATTTTGAGTTGGACCACGCCTGGGACCCTGCGAGTGCCCCGGGGGCAACATTTTTTCATTCAAAAGGTGGTGGGCTCCCAACACTAATTTGATATGTATTCGCTGAGTTTCCTTACCTGACCGTTTCCGAAAAATCTGACCCGGAAGCTGACTTTGTAATGTATAGTATGGAGCTCAATTTCTAACTTTTCACGCTTATATCTCTGCAACGGTTGCGATCGAGGATGTATCACTTTTCGTGTTATGTTCTTTTGCTACAAGGTATCCAACGATCATAGTCTCGACTCGAAGTCAGAGTTGCACTTGGATAGGTTCCCTCGTTAGCCTGGTTTCTTTTGCATATGTGTCTTGCGGATGAGTGTACTCAAGGGACCCCGGGTTCGATTCCCGGTGGAGACACAAATGGTTCGGATCCCACCTTAGTTGTAGGTCCCTCCTTAGGACGTCATCACCATCCCATGAAAAAGAAAGGGAAACCGCCATGGGTTCACCTTGCCCAGAGACTTTGAATCAAAGACTGGGCTTTGGACAGAACACCACATCATCATTAACAACAATAACAACAACATCCTTTTGCATGTACTTTGCAGCAATTTGAATTTGCATTTTAATGTTTGCTTCAATCCTTCTCGTTGCAGATAGTACGAACATATAAGAGAAAGAGAAAGGCCAGATACCAATTGAAGTGCACATAGATGTAGCACGAGCATACCACGAAAACAAGGGATCTTCTAAAGAAGTGCAGCCCAATATGAGGTTAATAGACAATCACTGTACAGATTCTGCAAGATGCAGTTTGTTGCAGGTAATTAGAGCCTAGGACTCAGCTTAATTTGCATGGAGAAGAGATTCGACCCACTTCGATTTCATGGTAAAGGTCCTACTAGAAGTATTGCAGGAAATAATCCATCAGGTTGGATGACAGGAGGCCTGTTTGTGCAATTCATGGAACATTTTGTCAAATATACAGGCAGTTCTCTTCAACATCGTGTCCTTTTGTTGTTTGATAATCATGAATCTCATGTCTTAGTGCAGGTAATCAATTATGCCAAGAAAAATGGTGTTATTCTCCTGTCATTACCATCTGACACCTCCCATAAGCTGCAACCCCTTGACAGAAGAGTATATCAGTACATCATAAGTCATTTCTGAAAGAAATTGTGATTCTATTATGAAACTGAGTATTAGGAAGGAAGTATTGTTGGCGCATTTAACTGTGTACGATAACGATAATTTAGAAAGAGTATTCACATGAAAAATTGAAAGTAGTTCCTTTATGTATGCAAAATATATTTGTTAGGAAAAATTACGTTATGTTTAGCACAATTTATATTAAAATTACATTAGCGAAATCGGGCACATTTCTTTCTGTCACAACTTACCCGTTCAAAGTCACAACCTACCCCAGCAAGGGGCATGTTATGACAAAACATTTGTTTTTGTTTATTCTATTCTATTTTTCTTACAATGAAAAAAACAGATGCAGAAAAAATTATGGAAGTAGTCTAATGTCCAAACTTTATTTTAAGACAAAATTTTCTGACATTTAATAAAAACAAGACCCTAGAAAAAATAAAAACTGATTTTTGTCACAAGCCCCGGTCTCATATATCTTCGACTTTATATTTGCATTTCTCTACCCACGAAATTGTGTGAAGTATTGCGCTGAAAGGACTGCTTGAGATCATATAAACAGTCCATGTTAGAAGAGAAATCTGATACCAGAACAATCAAAGTTGGCTCACTATAATCAGTAAAATAAAGGTGATTAGGTAACTCTAAAAGAGCAGTAGGAAAATGAAAATACGTGTATGTCCGTGATAAGTTGGCGCCCTGGTGGTGGTGCCACACGCAGGCTGTACCTTCAAGAGCAGAATTGTAAACTACTCTTGTTTCATTTACTCGATAACAGAGCTTGAAACAGGCCCGTAGCCATCCCATAAATGTAGAGGGGGCCCGGTACGAGTTAGGGGGGCCCAAGCCAACGATATTATAGTTCATCAAATCTGCTCTTCAATGTTTAAGTATTTTGCTTGTACATAATTCTATTATCCTACTCTACATACACACATTAAGTTAACATTCTGTAATCTACATGAAAAAACGTAAATTTTATTAAATATGTATTACTAACCAGAGATGGAGTGGGTCAGTGGGTAGGTGGGTCAAGTTTTCTGAGTGGGTTAGTGGGTCAACAGCATGTGACCCACTGTGACCCACCACCCACCATGACCCATCACCCACCATGACCCACTGCGACCACCACCCACCGTGACCCACTGCGACCCACCATCCACCGTGACCCACTGTGACCCACCACCCACCATAACCCACTGCGACCCACCGATTCAGTATGATCTACCGACCCTCTCTGCTCACTGCATTGTAGACAGTATCTTCTGAAGACTGGTAAATTTATCTTCGTTTTACTTCCAAGACCTTCATTTTCCTTCCTTTTCCACTTGTTTCTGTCTACTTACCTGAGGTGAGTATATCTAACCAAGGAAAAAAAAACTTCAGGCACTTTTGGATATTGATATTTTTAATTGTAATAATAGCAATAGGACTTATAGCACTACTTGGCTTTCGAGATCTGTGAACTTTTAGAGGAGCTTACTACTGGAAAAAATACATTTTTGAATCATTGTAATATATAAATTTTTATATAAAATATTGAATGTAACTATGTGTGCCTCATCATCACTACCGAATTGCAAAGTCAAATGAAATTACTTTTGGTATGTAGTTAGGCCCTAATCCAAATTGGGATGTTGTATTGCTTTCATTATAATAGCTACATATCCTAAGGAGGGTGAGGATCCGAATTTTTGCGAAAAAAAAAAATTAGTATTTCGCAAACCGTTAAACTTACTGAGCTGAAATTCAGTGTATTAACTCTTTATTGAAAATAAACAGAATGTGTCCTAGCATATTTTTAAATTCTCCTTTATGCCTTTATGGAGGAGGGCACCTTCTATATATGGAAAATTGGTATGTCACCGTCCTATAGCTCATTTTTTTTAGGGATTTAAAAGAAACATTGAGAACCTTATTAACCAACCCTCGTATATTTCCAATGTTCTAGAAACTATTCCCTCATCGCTTTGGCATGTCTCTTTGTCTGTGTTAGTAAGCCTCTGTCAGATTTTGTGACCATATATGGACATACGTCGCAGAGACAATGATTTCCTTTGTGAACGCTCGCTGAGTCCGGAACAACGGGAAAGTTGCAAGAACATTCTACTCGTTGTCATTGCCCATCGTTGATTTGATTATTTAAAATGTCCGCACTTCTTCAGCCAAAGAGTGTGAACTTGTTATCATACGTCATCACCGGGGTGCTCCAGCCCCGAGAACATATACACATAAGCGAACTAAACCAAGCATTCAGTCTGCAGCAAACAGTTTGAGGGAGTCCTCATACTCCCAGTTTTCGTGTCGTAGCGCGCTCTCTCCCAAGAACAGCGTACCTTGCTGCTTAGAATGTAACGTGTGCGTTTTTAAGTTGTATCTTATTCATTACGAAGAGGCTTGAACTTGTGAATCAGTTTAACAGTTCATTAATTAGTGTGGGAAGTTGAACATAATAGTTTTATTTACGAGAACGTTGTAATACGATTAATCAATCGAAGCTGTGATTCACCATAATGAACGTAAGCAGTGATGCCAATTGAAGGGAAATTTCCCTTGGCGCAGGGAAATTTTGAGTAAATTTTGAAGAAAAGGGAAATTGCTTGTAATCTCTCAATATTGCAGGGAAATTTGAACCTCTCTTCAATCATTTATAGATTGAATGTATTTACGTATCTGATTAATCTCATTAAAATGCAGTATAAATTCAACACCCTATTTGTTCCAAACATAATCCGTTGCACATATTTCACATAAATTCTCACAAGTTATCTTACTTCGCATTCGTTAATATTTATCAAATTACACATCGATCAACATATTCAGTTAAATTCGAAACATTACAAAAATGCTTATTTAAAATCTTTTATCAAAATTAGTTTTCCCATTGTTGAATTAAATACAATGCAATAAGATGAAATATTTCTCAAATAAATTATCACTCCAACTATTATAACAGTTTGGTTTTCCCAATCAGAAGATGTTTTTCCCAACCAGAAAATTGATTGTGAAGAGGATTAATCTATGTAAGAGAAGAAACTCTGCGTGTCGTGAGTGTAAATATGTATATATGGGCGAATACTGGGTCGTTAGTGTTTGTGTGTTTGTGTAAGTTTACACATTTTCTGGTGACTGTGCGCACAGAATTATAAATTCTTAAGAATTCCGCATCTCTAAACTTTGATTTAGTTTTTATTGTGCTTACGAACATTCCTCGTGTACAGCCAAAGACAGTAGCAGCTAGAGTTTTCTTTATAACTTTTCGTATTCGTTTCAGTAAATATGGGAGTGCTGCTCTTAAGTAAGTACATATCAAATATATACTTAATATTTTCTTTGTACCGTAGGTTACATTAATATTAAAATCTATCATGATAACTAGGATAAAAATTAAAATTTACTTAATATTTATTTTATATTTTTTATGATTTATTTAGGTTGTTGTCTTGACCGAGATATTTATAGAGTTTTTCCTCAGTCACACCAGGCAAATGCAGAGATTGCACCTTTAACAGAGGTCCTAGCCTACACCTTTCCATATCCTTTCCCCTCCTCTATCGCGACGCCTTAGATACCTAAACAACAAATCAAGTTCAAATTCTGCGTAAGCTAAAAGGAAGGCTATCAGGTATCTGCTTGTATGTGGTTATAAGATTGGGGTGAGGGGGTGGAAGCGAAAACGATTAAAAATACGTTTACTAAATACAGTACTTGAACGGTTTGGATGAAGGGAAATTTTGTCTGGAATAGGGAAATTCTGAAGTTTTTGAAGGGAAAACGGCTCTGAAGGAATTGGCATCACTGAACGTAAGCTAAGCCTTCAAGTACGAGTCGGACAAGATTACAAATTCAACATCATACTCATAGCACCACTTGGGATACTTGCTGAAGAAAGAGCAATCGGGACTCAAACCTAGGACTTCAACCCCTGAAACAGCGCACGCATTCGGATACAGGACATCGAGGGAGCAACTCGTCAGGCTAGCCGAAGAAACACGTGAGTTACTTATTATTCAAGCCACGCCACCGCCGCGTTATTAATACTGAATTGTTAATTGTAGATATATTTGAAACGTAAATGCATGTAATACTTGTGTTTATACAGTAATATTACATTCTTTCTACACAAAGTAATTTTGTCATTTGTTGTATATTTAATATTTAACTCTTTTATGTGTGTAGCTTAACAGATTATTCACGTTGTCCTCATTTTCTTCTGCCGTGTTTCCAGTCACCGCAAGTTGGAATTGTAGGCATGGGCAGTGATCGTTATCGTCGTAGCGCAACTGGAAACTAAGATTGAGAAAAGGGGGATATATGAGAAATAAAAGTCACTCCGAACCACGACGTATATATCGATCACACCCGAAATGGCGTCCGTGACAGGACATACTTCAATCTTCGGGATAAAATTGCATTCAATTATTTTAACGTTCATTTCTTAAAATATGACAACAGTAAGAACTTGAATCACGTAGTCACAAGTAGGTAACTTGGTGCAGAATCATGCGTAGATCGTTTCAACTTGCGAAAAGAAAGAAAAGAAAAAGAAAATAATGAATAGGACTTGAAAAAGAAAACAGAAAGTAAATATAATTATTACAGAAATATCATTAGCATAATTGGTTTCGTGCGAAATTAAAACATCTTGTTTGTTCGCGAATTTTTTGTTCCGTCAACTTTTAGAGTACGTATAAATGAAAGCACTGAACAACTGATCATAGCTACACACACACACACACATTCATAGTCACATATGCACCTTTATAAAATTATGAATGAATAAAAATTCGTTTGTTTGTGTAATTTTTATTGAAACATTTCATTAAGAGAAAATTCAAAGCAAGTTTTGTGGAATTGAAATTACATTGGTTGTAGAAAAGTGTTTGTTTATATTACATCATTGAATTCAAGTGTTTATTTTTAGATGGTTTATGTTGTGACTTAGTTACTTGTAATTTAAATAAATATGGAAGCGAATATTTTAGAACAATTTCAGGCAATGTTATCAGAACAATTAGAGAAACAGTCTGAGAAATTAGAGCAAAAGTTAGAAAATAATAGTGGACGATTGGAATACAAAATTACAGAATGAGCGAAGGAATGTACGCAAAATAAGTTAGAGCTAGAAAATAAGTTTGATTGTAAATTCGACCAATTGAGTACCGACATTACAACCACCAACAATTCCATTATTGAGGTACACGCTGGACTAATTAATGTGACGAATCAGGTTGAATCAGGAACTGTTGAGTTTAAAAACCGTGTAGCAGAATGTAGCAAAAGCCTTGTTGAGTTTCGTGAATGCATGCAGACGATACGGCTTAACCGCAAAGAAGTGCAAGGCGAAAGTGAAATTGCAAACACTCTTGAATTCGCGCAGGCTCACATCGCGGAAGATAGATGCCTAATAAGTCAGAGAGTTATTTACAGTCAGGAAAAGGAAATATGTAGTGTGGAGGTAGCAGTAAGCAAAGGATCGTTATGTGTACGTACAGACAATTATGTTTCTAGTGTATTTAGTGTCATTGATTTACCGGCAAGGGATGCCGATGCTTCACACGTAATGAACAGTAGCGTTGGGAATGTGCGTACCCACCCTCTCCGAGAAGCCAGGGAAGGCTTGAGAGTTGAATTATTGTTTCTGTGTGATGATTTAGTTATAGCGTTGTCGCTTTTACGTCGCGGGCAAGTGGTCTTGCGCGACCTAATAGATTTGAATTTGTCTTTGGTACCATACACATCCAACGTGAATTGCATTTTTATGCTGCAAATCCATTCCGACTTTACTAACTTCGAGTACGGTAGTAAGAAACAGCTCCAGATTAGTAGTTTGAAGTGTAGGCCTATCCAGCGAATTTTGTTTTACGTGCTAAGCGCTTTATTTGTGAATAACTTGTCAGAAACGTTTACGGTAACTGAGCCTAAAAGTAACATTCTTACTCAAGTGCATGCAGACAAAGGGAAATTGTCACCAGTGAAAAACTTGAAATGTAGTACCGAGGTCAAGAAGGAAAATGAGATAGTCCATGATAACCAATCGGGTTTTGCTAACACTGTGGTTTATAGCCATTCGGTCTCAATGCGCACCAATAGCAAACATGCCGTAGAAAGGAGTAAATTTGATTCTAGTGTTGTCACCTTTTATCAAACTAGTGCGTTATCATTGCGAAATTGTAGAAAACGAAGGTTCAAATGTAGATCTACTCGGAAACAGCTGATCGTTCGTGTTTATGTCAATATTCGCCGACTTCAATGCAAAACGTACTCGCAGCACGCACAATCCCGCATTAAGAATGCAGTGGAAGGGAGAGCAAGAGTAAGACAAAAGTGTTTTCGAAAACGAAAGTTAGTACCAAGCGATTGTAAGAGAAAGAGACCTAAGCGTAAATTAAAGCTGGTGTATCAGCAAACTCGTGAGAAAGTCAAGACGCGAGAAAAGTGTACGACGACTCCGAAGAATGCTAAAAGGCGGAAGCGCAAATACGTACGAGTATCATGCAGCAAACTACGTAGTGAATATAGTGATAGGAGGTGTAAACGTAAAAAGAAATCTGTGCAAAAATCCATAATGCATCGCAAATTTAAGCGCCGTAAACGAAGACATATTATTACGTGGAAGTTCAGTAGATGCATTGCTAAAAGGAGAAAAGCCCCGCAAGTCATAAAAAGTAATTGGAAGAGTACTGGTAAGCGTATGAAATTGCAGGTGTACAAGTGTAATCGACATCGGTGGAAAGTTAAAATTTTAGCGCGATTAAGGCGTGAACTTTGCCCGAATTTAGACTAAATCCCGGAAGAGACGAGAAATTAAACACCGAATATGGCTTTTAAGCTTTTATAGAGAATGAAAATAAAGATTATTACTCTTTTACTTCAATTATTCCCCCTGGAATCTCGAAAGTTAGGAATTTGTTTTTCAGCTTCAAGTGTGTGCATACCGCCACTGACGCGCCTGTCCAAAGGAACCATCAATATCTATCCACAAACAGGTACGTTCATAGAAATATCATGTTTCATTGTTTCTTTACAGTTTTTGGAGACAGAAGAGGAATGTGGAAAGCAGAGGAAGGACAGCATTAGAAATTTTAAATAGGTAATTAACTTAGATCGCGATTTCGGATTTTGGAAATTTTAAAATTGCCCCACCACTTTTGGAAACAATGGTTATCCCGTTTTGGATACAGAATTTCTGTATCGAATTTTTGTTAGGATGTTTATGTTTTGTATGTCTTATTTCTTTTCAGGTGCTTCCAGTTTTGGGAACCAAATGCCATTAATAAAATTTTACCATTGCATTTTCTTTCGAGTTTTTATTCGTTTACCTTGTATGATTATATATACATTTAGCTGTCCCCATATCATTAGGCATTTAGAGAAAGATTAGGCAATTAGAGATATTTGAAAATTCAATTAGAAAAATACTAATGAATATCACAATTAATTATGGAATTCGGATTTTGAAAAAAAAGTGTTCCTTGGTTAATGAATCTTTGCATCTGACTTTGTCATTAAGCATGTGAAAAAATATAATGAGTTTTGTAAATATAAAATCAGTTAGGCGCCGAAACATCGAAAATTAAATATTATTTAGTATGATTCTGAAAGTAATTGAAAATAATGGTGAACTTAATAAATCTGTTTATGAATCCATTCACATATGGTGTTCGTTATGCAAAGTCAGTGGGTATTTGTTACGACATTAATGAAATTTGAAATTTAATTGAGTTTAGAAATATCCGTATTACGAGATAAGAAGAGGTAAAAGGTTGAAAAATATAATTCAACCCTTAGAGGCGTCACTACTTTCTTTCCAAATTACAGTGACGAAATCGGGATGGCGTCCGATTGGGCCTCAGCTAGTGTGTGATTTGGCAATTATACACACACACTTCAAAATTCCATTTTGGCTTTTGACGTATATTTATTTAAGAATAAAATGTTTAATTGACGCTTAAAATTTTATATTTTATTAGATAGTTATCTTTAATTGACTTAAAAGGGATAGTGAAATTGCATTTATTTCGGACTTCAGTAAACAATCTTTCTCTTCTTTTCCTTTGGCGGCACTGTGTTGACAGGATAAAATAATAAGAGATGCATGAAATATTATTAGAAAATATGGTTATGATTTAAGTTTGTAAGTCTTGTTATAGTATCATGTCAACACAGTACAGCCAACAACAACCGATACAATTTGGTATCGACGTATAAAGTGTATCTGTTTTAATTAGGTAGCGATTACCTATAACAATATTTGAATTAGAAAATGGAAGATACATAAAATATAAATTAGATATAAACACTATGGAAATTTGATAATTAAATTTATCATCAGTTGAATTCATTAACATTATTGGTTTAATTCTGGATAAAATTTAATAAATATTGTTTTAAATTTTGGAACGAGTCTATTCTCGAAATTGAGAAACGTGAATAATGAGTTTAAATAATAATATTATCGATTTGTTTAGGTCCCAAATAAAACATTGCTATAAGCTTACAGTTAATGTTAGTTTTGTTCAATTTGAAATGCTTTGAAATGAAAAAAAAGAACGTATAGTGGCAGTGAGTAACTGAGATATGCAAGGCAACAGGCCAGTTGTAATTTAAGAACTATAATTGGGCAAGAATAAAGAGAGCTGACAAGCAGTTCCCATGTTGCGGGTTAATGCCGGTGTCAAAGGCTAATTGAAAAGCGGCACCGATATTGAGTTTCGGGATCTTAGCGATAATATTCGCATAGAGGGCGATCATAGCGTGTAAGGCCTATAGAGAGGCAAACGCTTATATTGAGGACCATGAATTATGTATATTGTCAAGTGTACACGATGCAAAGGGCAATGAGAGGCCGCATCTGTGTTTTTCGAGGTTGATTTTTCCCTCGTTGTTGTTAAGTTCCTAGCCATGGGTACTGGAGGAGGCAAGAAGTCTATATTTTTGTGCGTGAATGCTACTAAATGACAATGGTCCATAAGGTTGATATGTATATCCCTTTTATGTTCGATGTTGTGAATGCGTAGGAAATATTTTAGAAACGCCCATGCTTTGAGGTGAATTTATCCCTCTTATGTTGTGTAAACTGTCTTTTTAAAGACAACTTCAATACGAATTATTTTAGCCCGGTTTTGTAAGTGCCCATAACCCAGTTGGTTGCCATTAAACGTCCATCACAAAATTGCTGTTGATAAATTATTATAGCCAGGTTAAATTAAATAAATAAACTTAAGATGTTAAGTTGGGATTTCAAGCAATGTTTTTTCAGAATTAAAGTTACGAGAATACATCAACTTTATTACGTAACAGCAGATGCTAAACTGTATTAACGTTTAATGAACAAGTTATAAGCATTATGGAAATTTAATAACTAAATTTATCATTAGTTTTGAATTCATTAACATTATTGGTTTGATTTTGGACAAAATTTGATAAACATTGTTTTAAATTTTTGAAATGAGCATATTTTAGAAATTGAGGAAATGTGAATAATAATTATTAAAGTAAAATTAATTGAATAACGAATATGACATTCTGAGTGTAAGTGATATGGTCAAATGTAATGATTTATTCTCGATTGTGACTTATTCCCGGATGCGACAATAATCCTAATGTTGACAAGTGCATTTTGCCAGTAGGCCGCACATTTTCGTATTGACTAGCGCTCTTTAAAAGAATACTTTGTAAACTTACTAATTTTGTAGGTATGAGCGAGCCTAAAATAATTAATAGTTAATGAGTGATGATGATTCAGATGCAGGGTTGTAGTATCAACCCCCCCCCCCAGGGTATTCTTATTGTCCTCTTCATATATTTAATTTTTCTAAGTACCTCCTTTAGGTCTGGATACTGACAACCCAATTGGGGTTGAGAAGAATTTACCCGATTGTGCCATAGCTGTAATGCGTGAAGCATTCAGCTGGGTGAAATAAGGTTTTAGTGCAGAAGCGATTTTATTCGAATCGTCGGGAAGATTGGCGATCCCGCACACTTCGAGCTGTAAGAAAATCGTAAGTCAGCGCTCATTGATCTCCGGGATCAACTCATTAACCTATATTTTTGTTTAATTTATGACTTACGACCTGCTTTGTCAATCAATGGCACGCGGGATGGCGCTTCGAAAGGCTTCACCGCCGTTTAACTCATTTATATATTAAAATGTTTAAAAGACTTTAGTAATGTTAGGTAATGCAAATATATAAATAAACAGTTTAACTATTTTGCATATAATGATATAATACGTAAAAATGTTAGTATATAGGCAGATTTTGTTTAGTTTTGAACTTTATTAGTTTTATGAATAGATTTTGCATATTTAGTGAGAAAATGTAATTAGAATTTGAATTTCGTTCATATATCGTATTATGTTTACATATTATGTTCGAATATTTTAATTATTATTTTGAAAGATATATATATATATTTAAAAATGAAGAAGTAATAATGTGGAAAGCATATAAAAAAAGTTTTGTTTTCGTAATTTTGCAAGTTTATCTATTGCTCAACGACTCACATAAAGGAGAGAATACCTAATCGTTAGTTTCGTTTTGTGTTGAATAATTCATACAGGTGAAAAATTTTGGTTTAATTCACTTTATTAGAGTTTTTATCTGTGTCAATATGAGGAAAGTGTTAGTTGAAGCTTTCGCTACACAGTTCGTTGGAATAGAATGATCAGAATTAACGAATTACTTTGTTGTTTAACCGATTATTTTTTTATGTTCGAAAGCTTGCAAGGAGAGAAAATATCGTTTCGAATCAGCACTTGTCAATAAGCTCACATAATAGTAATACGTAACGAAATTTAGATTGAATTTGAGAATTGAGAATTTGAAAAAAAAATAAATAAATAAATAAAAATAAGAATGGAAAGAAATTGGTTTGTTGTACAACTTAATAGTAATTGGTAGATCCCATTGCTTATAGTATGTTGAGGCAATCAGGGTTAAATCTGTTAGTCACGTTGATATTTATAATGGTCATCGAGCGAACAAAATGATTGCGTGTGAAGGATTTTGAGCTGTATACGTTTTTCAACCGAATGGCAATTGAACATTACGAGTGAGTTAGGGCTATTTTCGAGATGCCAAAGGCTGTATAGAGCTGCATCCTTATATGAGTTTATTGTTATGATATATGCGTATCTTAACGTGAAACCAAAGGCCATTAGAGGGCGGTTCACGTTCGGAGATGGATACTCCTTGTTATTTCCCGAATACCTAGTTTGTTCCTAGATGAGTAGGGAAGTCTATTCTAAGTGTTTAATGCGTTTAGAGGTGGATTGTATATCCCTCTTGTTACATGTGTTTGCGATTAATGCCCGTCAATGTGTTGGTAGATTTGATTTTGCCATTGCCAGTAAGATGTCTGTTGAAAAGGAGAGTAAAGTCATAACTGTATCAGCCAATGATCGTACGTTCGCTAATGATATAAAAGATCCGTGCACTAGTGTTGATGCCCGCATACTTGTTGCAATTAATAAATAAATAAAATAAAAGTTTACGTTTGTTGTGAGTAATGCTGATAATTAAAAAAATGTGTTGACATGTGAATTTATTTGAAGCAACTTAATAGAGCTTTTGTTTGTTGTTTGAGCAATACGATTATTGAAACTTGATAGTATATTTGATTTTAAATTCTTTTTATTATTTTGATTTTTAGTGAATTAAAAGTATAGTATTTTGGATAATTAGTATGAAAATAATGTTATAATCGTCTTATGAAATGCTTATTTTGAATATTATCGTGTTTCATTAGTGTTTTATGTGAATGAATCTGAATATTATTAATATAATTGTGTTTTTTAATACCATGTTATATTGTATGTTTACATTTAAGAGATGAATATTACAGAATATTTTGGATAAGAAAGTTTAAGTATTAATTAAGTTTGTTGTAAAAAGGTGCATATATATACACACCATACTACACAAGATACAGACATTAGGAATTCCGATATTAACGTTTATTCCGTTGTTAGGCTACACTTCCGAAATCGGTATACACAATGTTGTTATGTCTAGTAGTTAAGTATTTTCTGTGTTAGTGTTCATTAGTGCATTTATTTGGTTTAATATGTTTGAATATATCATGTGTTTAGTAAAAGATGATTGAAAAATAAACTAAAGTACATTTAATTATGGTGAGAAACCAGTTATTGGAAATAAATAAATAGACAAATAAATAAAAGGAACTATAAACTGAAAATAATGAACAAGTAATAATGAACAATTTACTAATAGTGGCTTAACCTTTACTTTACGGCTGTCACTACATTGCCAGAATAGTAAATCCGTTCTTTACCGCGTGTCACTGTACTGACACAGGCGAAAGGTTTACTTTGACCCGCGAGCACATATATATTTTTTTTAAAATGATGTGCCTTATTGTATGAAGAGATAGTCCATAGTGAAAGGAACCAGAAACGTTGGTTCTCAACCGGTGTGCTCACGGGTCAAAGTAGACCTTTCCCCTGTGTCAGTACAGTGACACGCGGGAAAGAACGGATTTACTATTCTGGCAGTGTACTGACAAGCCGTAAAATAAAGGTTAAAAGTGGCTTAATTAGAACTAAAAGGTGGCTTCATATAAATGAAAAGTGGCTTTAAAAAATACAATAGGTGGCTTTAATAAAGGTGGCTTGTTGTCATACAGGGTGAACAACCTCACAATTACAAAGTGATGTGATATATTCAGTGCAATCCCGATACACCGAATTTTTATAGTGAGTCCCCAACGATCTTCGATTCATGTACAGAGTGTTCCACAATATAGTGATTTTCTAGTAACACTTCAGTGAACTAGTGAAGTATATTATATACAGTGCAGTCCCGATATATCGAATCTTTATGGTGAATTCCCAGTGATAGTTGATTCATATATAGGACGTTCCAAAACATAGTGACCCTCAAGTGACATTTTAGTATGGACTATTAACCCTTCAAAGGCCAGGGTTCTCTTCACAAATTGAATCAATTTGCTCGGACACTGTTCAGGCCCCAATAGGTTGTCACCGTCCTATAGCTCATTTTTTTAGGGATTTAAAAGAAACATTGAGAAGATAGATTTATTCTGAACCTTATTAACCAACCCTCGTATATTTCCAATGTTATAGAAACTATTCCCTCATCGCTTTGGCATGTCCCTTCGTCTGTGTTAGTAAGCCTCCGTCAGTTTTTGTGAGCATATATAGATATACGTCGCAGAGACAATGATTTCCTTTGTGAACGCTCGCTGAGTCCGGAACAACGTGAAAGTTGCAAGAACATTCTACTCGTTGTCATCGCCCATCGTTGATTTGATTATTTAAAATGTCCGCACTTCTTCAGCCAAAGAGTGTGAACTTGTTATCATACGTCATCACCGGGGTGCTCCAGCCCCGAGAACATATACACATAAGCGAACTAAACCAAGCATTCAGTTTGCAGCAAACAGTTTGAGGGAGTCCTCATACTCCTAGTTTTCGTGTCGTAGCGCGCTCTCTCCCAAGAGCAGCGTACCTTGCTGCTTAGAATGTAACGTGTGCGTTTTTAAGTTGTATCTTATTCATTACGAAGAGGCTTGAACTTGTGAATCAGTTTAGCAGTTCATTAATTAGTGTGGGAAGTTGAACATAATAGTTTTATTTACGAGAACGTTGTAATACGATTAATCAATCGAAGCTGTGATTCACCATAATGAACGTAAGCAGTGATGCCAATTGAAGGGAAATTTCCCTTGGCGCAGGGAAATTTTGAGTAAATTTTGAAGAAAAGGGAAATT
The DNA here is from genome assembly GCF_964235325.1 of Thermobia domestica. Taxonomy (NCBI): domain Eukaryota; kingdom Metazoa; phylum Arthropoda; class Insecta; order Zygentoma; family Lepismatidae; genus Thermobia; species Thermobia domestica. Next base: position 169,733,605 of record NC_137460.1, read on the forward strand.
GCTTGTAATCTCTCAATATTGCAGGGAAATTTGAACCTCTCTTCAATCATTTATAGATTGAATGTATTTACGTATCTGATTAATCTCATTAAAATGCAGTATAAATTCAACACCCTATTTGTTCCAAACATAATCCGTTGCACATATTTCACATAAATTCTCACAAGTTATCTTACTTCGCATTCGTTAATATTTATCAAATTACACATCGATCAACATATTCAGTTAAATTCGAAACATTACAAAAATGCTTATTTAAAATCTTTTATCAAAATTAGTTTTCCCATTGTTGAATTAAATACAATGCAATAAGATGAAATATTTCTCAAATAAATTATCACTCCAACTATTATAACAGTTTGGTTTTCCCAATCAGAAGATGTTTTTCCCAATCAGAAAATTGATTGTGAAGAGGATTAATCTATGTAAGAGAAGAAACTCTGCGTGTCGTGAGTGTAAATATGTATATATGGGCGAATACTGGGTCGTTAGTGTTTGTGTGTTTATGTAAGTTTACACATTTTCTGGTGACTGTGCGCACAGAATTATAAATTCTTAAGAATTCCGCATCTCTAAACTTTGATTTAGTTTTTATTGTGCTTACGAACATTCCTCGTGTACAGCCAAAGACAGTAGCAGCTAGAGTTTTCTTTATAACTTTTCGTATTCGTTTCAGTAAATATGGGAGTGCTGTTCTTAAGTAAGTACATATCAAATATATACTTAATATTTTCTTTGTACCGTAGGTTACATTAATATTAAAATCTATCATGATAACTAGGGTAAAAATTAAAATTTACTTAATATTTATTTTATATTTTTTTATGATTTATTTAGGTTGTTGTCTTGACCGAGATATTTATAGAGTTTTTCCTCAGTCACACCAGGCAAATGCAGAGATTGCACCTTTAACAGAGGTCCTAGCCTACACCTTTCCATATCCTTTCCCCTCCTCTATCGCGACGCCTTAGATACCTAAACAACAAATCAAGTTCAAATTCTGCGTAAGCTAAATGGAAGGCTATCAGGTATCTGCTTGTATGTGGTTATAAGATTGGGGTGAGGGGGTGGAAGCGAAAACGATTAAAAATACGTTTACTAAATACAGTACTTGAACGGTTTGGATGAAGGGAAATTCTGTCTGGAATAGGGAAATTCTGAAGTTTTTGAAGGGAAAACGGCTCTGAAGGAATTGGCATCTCTGAACGTAAGCTAAGCCTTCAAGTACGAGTCGGACAAGATTACAAATTCAACATCATACTCATAGCACCACTTGGGATACTTGCTGAAGAAAGAGCAATCGGGACTCAAACCTAGGACTTCAACCCCTGAAACAGCGCACGCATTCGGATACAGGACATCGAGGGAGCAACTCGTCAGGCTAGCCGAAGAAACACGTGAGTTACTTATTATTCAAGCCACGCCACCGCCGCGTTATTAATACTGAATTGTTAATTGTAGATATATTTGAAACGTAAATGCATGTAATACTTGTGTTTATACAGTAATATTACATTCTTTCTACACAAAGTAATTTTGTCATTTGTTGTATATTTAATATTTAACTCTTTTATGTGTGTAGCTTAACAGATATTTCACGTTGTCTGCATTTTCTTCTGCCGTGTTTCCAGTCACCGCAAGTTGGAATTGTAGGCATGGGCAGTGATCATTATCGTCGTAGCGCAACTGGAAACTAAGATTGAGAAAAGGGGGATATATGAGAAATAAAAGTCACTCCGAACCACGACGTATATATCGATCACAGGTAGTGAGTTGGTTTGTAAAAATGATCGAAAACGATCGATGTTATTTAAGGGAAAAAAAAATCAGAAACAAAAAAATTACAGTGCTTGGCTTCATATATCCATTGCTTTCTACTATAATAATTGCTGAAGCTTATGTTTATTATATGGAGCACTTACAGCACAGGGCAATCAACCCAAAAACTTGTGACTAAAATAGGCATAAAATTTGTAATGTAAGCTTAATTACACGGAAATTTAAAGTTTGGATTGTACGCATAATTATATTGAAAATTTTACACTTTTTTCCCTTTACTTTAGGTCTACTTACCTTGATTTAAAACTTTCAAATTTCATCCTTTTTTCCACTGAAAAGTATTGATAATTTATTCACAAGATTCCCTATCGAAGGCGTGATAGATGAAGTTTCTCTTCTCCATGAGTCGCCATTGCCAACTGACATCTTCGATATGGAAAAGATGTTGTATGGTGATAGAGAAATGATACTTGTTGCTGAGTATTTCAAAACTGACCAAGAAATATCGTTTTCAGACTTAAGTCTAACAAGCAGATTGTCGATGAGGAGTTGCAGAAATCGGGTAGAAGTATTATCAATTTCCACGACAGAGTGAGAACAAGGATTTCCCCTTATGAATTTACAGATGACTGATATTAGAAATAGACTAAGTGCTCAAACATTGTCTAACTTGTTGTTCATCAAAGTTAATGGCCCACCGCTAGACAAGCTCAAAGTAGACGAACTATTTATTTCTTGGCTGAAGGATGGACATCATTCCGCTGCGGATGATTTACAAGTGGAAAAGTTACCAACAGGAAATAAACCCGATTTCAGGTTTGTTTTAAGGTGGAAAATTACGAGCTATAGAAAATGTATAGGCATACTTGTATTACTACTGGCTTATTTGTGCTATTCAACTTTGTACCTATTTTTCAGTAAGTCCCTTCTTTGCTTTAGGTAAACTACTTTGAATAAATATTCATAATAATTGCAATTATGCATATTTGTAACTTAAATTTAACGTGGTGTTTTAGTGATTACACAAATTACAATTATGAGCATACTTTATGGAGATGCTCTCACATAGGGTACCCGAGCACCTTTATACACTATGAAAAACTGATTTTTCAAGTCTTTTGTGAGAAAAATACTGTGAACTGAGAAACCATAATCTTTTCCATATTGTACAGGGGTATTTTCCTGCGAATAGAAGTTTCTTTTGCAATGCGTTGAGAAATTAACACTTGCAAGAATACTCTCTTAGTACAAGTATATTGTAGGCACACACTAATTTCCCCCCACCTCAAACTGTTTCAATTTCCTCACTGACAAACACTTTACCATTTTATGTCACAAAGGTCAGATCCACTGTTATTGTAACAGAGTGGTGCTTGAGCGATTGACTAGAAATTCAAACTCCGACTAGTGACAATTTCACAGTCTTGTTTTATTACAAGTGTAAACTCTTTAGTCAGTACAGAAGAGGCCGTGGATCGTGTTCAGAGTTGATGACGATGGATTTTGGTGAGTCAGAATAGGTCACAGTGGATGAGAGTGGTTCATGGTGGGTGATGGGTCAGAGTGGGTCAGCGTGGGTGGTGGATCATGGTGAGTCACAGTGGGTCATCGTGGGTGGTTGGTCATGGTGGGTCGTGGGTAGTGATGGGCACTATCGAATACTTCTTCCTATCGAATGATCATTCGATAGTTGTTTTGAACTATCGATAGTTTTTATTCGATAGTCCGATAGTTTTTTCATTCATTCAAATATCGTGTCCTTAACGTGCTTCTCTGCTACCTAAACATTCATTCGATAGTCTGACTGACAAATGTACACTGGACTAGACTCCCTGGAGTCTCTAGGGAGAGATCCGCAGATTAACAAGGCGGTTAAGGAGGGAAGAACGTTGTTTACAAGTAGAAGCAGAAGCGCGGTACCGCGTCGTTCGAATGAAAGGTCGGCGACTAAAGAAATCCGTTTCTCCTTTGCAGTGTTTATAACATTTTTCCCTCAGCTACTATTCAACCCAATCTCCGGTTTATTTTATTTTATTTTTTTATTTTATGATGTTCATGCTATTATATGAAACATATTATTGATAACAGTAAAAGTGGAACAAAAAATACATTTCGAGAATGCAAAGATTGCTTGGCGATTTTTTTTCTCTGCAGCACTCTTTACTAAGGAAAACCAGGAAAAACCTCACTCAGGATGGCTGACCAGAAAAAGATGTTACATCTTTTCGACCGAGTGACCCCACCGGGAATCGAACCGGGGACCGCTCGCACCAAAGGCGACTACGCCACGCAGGGCCACGTGGTAGAATTGAAATAAGGATTGCAATTTCCTTAATTGTTTGGACTGCAACATTATTTGTGTGTAGAGTAGTCATAACCCGATAAAGAATATCTATTTTTTTTTTAATTTTCATTATTTTTCCCTTTTTTATATTTGTCTACTCAGATAGCTTATGATGCTTCGCCTATATCGACGAAACTCTGTCTTCAACATGGGGGGGGGGTGGATGCTACAATCATTCTTTTTTATCTAGTTAAGTTTTAAATATTTACGATATAAAGTTGAAAAACAATACTGTAGAGCAGTAGTTCTCAAAGTGTGGTCCGCGGACCCCTGGGGGTCCGTGGAATCTAGCCAGGGGGTCCGTGACTCCTAAAAATTGAAATATGTTGTAATAAAATGGAACTCTCACCTGTTAGGCAAGAAGTATTTTTTCCGTTACTAAAGCAGTTACTAAAAAGAAAGCAATTAGAAATTACACCTATGTGTGTAAATTTAAACGTTTTCCTACTTCACTAAATTTCTGCCCTGAGGCTAGTCAACCGTTATATAGGACTACTTCAAGTGAGAGAAATTTCTTCTTTGTTAGGGCACTTTTTCAAGAGCAGTTGTACATTAACTGTACGATGCCTCGGAATTTCATGGATTTTAACTTCAAGTGGCGGAAAGTTCCCAGCACTACCACCAATTCCACATTTTTTAAAAGTAAATGTTGTTCATTTCTATGCTTATAAACATCAATACCTCCCCCAATTCTGGCATTTAAAAAAAATAATAACCTATGAGAAACCCCTCCCAAAATATGTTCCTACATCCGCCACTGCGAGTAATTTATGACTCAAATTGATTTGTGTGTGTGCTGTAAGTGCAAAGAGTTGTCTAAAAAGGTATTGCAACATTTGATGCCTATCCCTACCACTTACTCATGCAAGCAGACCTTTCCTGCTCTTTGCAGTATTAAAACTTTAAAGCGAAATCGTCTTAATATGGAATCGGACCTAAGATTGGTGGTGACAAAAATTATTCCACATTTCAATGCAATTATGGAGAAACACAAAGAATTTCATTTCTCACATTAGTGACCCCACAGATTTGAGAACGTCGTTTATCAAGTGAATTTCCTTCTTTAAAAAATGATTTTTAGTCTTGAAAGTTACTGTATTTTCAATTGAAATTTCCTTCAATAGGAAACAATCATGTATCTTTAGAATAAATTACTTATTGCATTATTTTTCTCGTCAGTAATAATTGTAATTAGTATATTTTTAATAGCATGTGAAATTTCAAATTGGCATTGCAAGGGGGCCGCAGATCACTTCGCGAATGAACAGGGGGTCCGCAGCTCACTTTCCGAATGAGCAGGGGGTCCGCGTTATCGGAAAGTTTGAAAACCACTGCTATAGAGGATCAGGGGAGCAGAGTTGTCTTCAACACTGGAAGGAAGTCGGACAAAAATCATCATATTTCTCCCAAAAAAGCACATTTCAAATCGAATTATTGGGGGGGACATGTCCCCTTCGTTCCCCCAAGATTTGCGCCAGTGCGTAAGAATACTAATATGATGACTGTGTATGCAGTCAGAAAGTGTCCTCAAGCCACTGGTATCATAATGTCCCTTGCGCTAACCAACCTTCCGCTTATCTCATAATACTATGCAGCGAAAAAAAGATCCACTTAGAGGCATAACTGTTAAGCATTAAATTAGATTTCATTTTCCCTAAGAAACCTATTTTAAACATCACTAAGTTAAGAACCTATAAATATTTTCAGTCCAATTATGAAATTATAATATTGCCAGAAGAAAGAAAGATTAGTATTTTCAAAATTTTAATTACGGTAAGTAAAATCACAAGATTTTCCTCTTCTCAGCATATACTACATATATTTTATCTTTATCATAACTGGTGCGCGCTTGAAAATTGCTGAGATTAGCTGACAGTTGTCCACGTAGGGTAAATTAACTCTCCTCTTAGATCGGGGCATCTCTTTTCGGGATGCAATACCTCTCGAAATGCACTTGAAGGGGAATTATACGCTCCCCTCTCTCCTCTGGTGACACGATAACATTGTAAAATGAGCATATGTATGCAGTCACTTCTTTCCACAATTCTCCGTTGCCTGCCATTGGCTGAAATTCATTCGATAGTTTTTAACTAAAACTGGTAAAAGGGGGGGCTGTCGTCCAACATAGAAACCACCGTTTCTTAATTTTGAACATACTAGATTCGATTGAAGCGAGAAAACTTTTTATCGGACTTCTAAAGAGAATGAAATAAAATAACTAAATACATGACCGTGTTTATTACATCTAGGATTCCCAGTCACGACCCCCTTTCCAGTTTTATTTAAAAAATAGAAGAAGAAGATGAAGAAAGGAAAAGGAAAATAGAAGAGGAAAGAGGTAAAGTAAGAAGATAATAAAGAGGAAACTGTTACTGAATATTTTGAAAAAATATGGTAAAGAAAGTGAATAATTATCGAATTCCAATAGCTATTGGGTTAATATTTGGTATTCAGGTGATTAAGGGTAGACGCATGTTAACCCATACATCCCCGATCTAGATCCATTTAACCCCAACTACCAAATTATCCCGATCTAGATCCGAGATAGATGAGAAAGTTTAAGTTTACAGTTTATTCAATATTTCCAGAAGTTCTAGACTAATATCCAATATTTGAAAAATAAAAGACGAAGTTGATGGCATGTTAGAATCGACCACAAAGAAAAAAAAAATCAGAGTATTACATATTCGTAGAAGATTTTGACTCTCACAGTTCTCCCATGCTGATCATTCGTTCAGGCTACTTCAGTCCTTTTTACTTCCTTCATAGAGCCAACTTAAGTTAGTATTAACATTCAATGAGTTTAATTGATAACTACCATTAATTATAATAAGTCACACATATATGTCAAAATAATGGATGCACTTAATAATGAACCTACATTTCACTCACACACACATTCATACAGGACAATGTATACTTCGGGTTGTATTTAGTTAAATTAAACTAACCTAACTACATTACTATATACATTTATTACATTTCAATAAAAGAAAAATTAGTTGGACATAACAGGGAAAAACTTAATACATGGAAAGAATGTTTCATTAACATGCATAGAAATTCGCTAATTTTATCAAGACCAAATAACACATTTATCTTCCTATATATATATTAAAAGTTCAATTACATAAAAGAGAATTTGACAAAAGAAAAAAAAATGAAAGACAAAAAATAAAAAAAAATTCAAAGATCAATACATTTAGGATTCAATGTAATGAATATATATATATCGTTGCGGAAAAGAAAGAAAAAAAATATAATTGGTTAATCATCCTTTAAAAAAAAAAAACACTTTAGTAACATTTTATTAGGTCTCTGTCCCAAGAGGAGACATTTCGACGATTTTATGAGTCTTTGTTCTCACATCGATAATAGCTCCTTTTTCCAACTCTCTTTTCGCACTGTGGTTTGTGTCCATGAGAGTATTTAATTATTTTTGTTTTAACTATAGACAAATAGTTGCTTCATATCATATATATATTTATATTTCTCATTTCGTCACTCGACGCACTCAATATAAAATTTCAAAGTTTATCAAGGTTAAAAAAAAATTTTGAATCCAGTCACAGATATTGAGAACATATTTCCATATTCCGGTATTCACATTAAGTTATCAACTAAATTTCTCTTCATTAAATTTAAGACCAGTAATTTTCTTTATAGTATAGATCTTGTAGTCAAAAGATTCTAGTCACTGAATAGTTAAATTTCTGATCGTAGGGGAAGGATTTGTTTCAGAGTTTACTGATAGAAGATTCGTTGGTGGGGCACACTGTTTCGTAGGTTATTAATTTCACTTTGATCTTGCGAATAAATTTGGATGAGGATTAGGGTTATTTTACTTATCTTACGACCTGCTACTCGTTTTACTTACATGCGGTATTTAACATTATATTCAACTTTAATAGTTACAGACATCAATAACCACTCAACAAAATGTAATTTATTACAATATACGCGGTAACGCTATATATCACAAATAGTTGGTAAAGGTCGGGTGTCAAAAACCTTTGGCAACCTAAATAAAACCAGGGTAAATACTGAGCCCATTACATACATACTCGTATATATATATATATATTCATATTACTCAATACAATAAATTTTACTTTAATATCCATCGTAGTATTTTGTCGACGTTTAAATTTTACATAACCGTTCATATTCGACAAGTATTCATATTTTATAAATATTTATATTTTATTGGCTCAAAGACAAAACAAAAACCCTGACTATCAAAATTCACCTTTTTCTCTCATAAGGTTGCAACATTGTACTTTCTATGTATAAACCCGATAATCAATAATCATTTTCAATTTACTAAAGATCCGCATATATATATAAAAAAAATAGTTGGTGTTATTTAATGTCATAAGAGGTGGAAATGCAACAAAATGAGCAGGCACGTAACTTTTAAAACTATGTAAGCACATATATAGATGTATAAAAAAAAAATCAATGTTATTGGAAAACTAGTGGGCCCAGACTACTAATACATACACACTATATGACCAATCAATAGAAATAAAAACCAGAAATCAGTTGTCAATGGATATAATTTGTATGATCCATGAATAACGAATGTTTCTAGGAATCCGAAGGCATAGTGTACCTTCCCGTCAATTTCTCCCGTGGTGGATTGAATATCGCGAAAATGGTCCCGAGATGTGCTGCAATACCTCCACGAATTTCATCCCTCGATGTCTCAGTTAGTACATACGATCGAAATAGGTGATATGAAATATTGTACATTTTCATGAGTTTCAGAAACCGGGAGGGGGGGTTGAAATTTAAAAAAAAAAAAATCTCGAAGTAATGAAGACAGAGAGAGATAGAGAAGAAGGAAGACGAAGAAATAGTGGCGCCAAAGACTTAAGTGGGAAATAACTAACGCTACAAAGACAGAAATCGAATTTCGCTCTCAACAAAATCCATAGCCAAAATATTCTTAACATGCCAAAAGGGTGGTCTACTCAAATACGTAGACTCAAGGAACGCCCTGCTGCCAAGGATGCAAGTTCTGTGTCCATCAGATCCCAATCCCACAAGAGTTTGGTTGTAAGATTGAAATCCGATCCCCGTATCCGGCCCAAACCAGCAGGTTCCCGGAAATCGTCCGGAAGGTTAGAGAAGGCGCTAATTTAGAATTTCAAGAAAAAAAAATCATCCGACCTCTTGGAAACTAGAAGATTCCAGAATAGGGATGAAATTAGAGTAATAGCTAAGGTATCCCTAATTAGTAATTCGCCAAAATTAAAAAAAAATTAAATAAATAAACTGAATTTTGGATCGGTGATTTCGATTACCGAAACATCACCGATGGCTACCCAGCGCAGACATGCCACCGTCTGGGACGTCGTTAATTTCCCTCATCTAATTAAACTAAGAAAAGACATGAAAAATACTTAAGGGGACTAGGGGTCGATATCCGGGTACGCTAATGACATGAATATTAATTTAGTAGCAGTTGATTTAATCGGATAGTCCGAACTGAGTTATATGAACACTGCACAATAACTAAATAAGGTAAGCAAAAAAAAAAATCTCGGAGAGGAAATGCATGTTAAAGGTACAAATGACCGAAACCTGTACTTTTCGATGATCACAGAATATAGCAGTTGGTTTTCTTAATTATCATTTCTGTCATCCTTTAGAAGTAATTCCCACATGATGCTACTCTATCTATTGAAAGGCTTAAGATCTGGGGCTGTTGTTAGGAGGTACATAAATGCAAAGTAAGACACAATTTCCCAACTACAATTTACTATTCAAGTAGCAAACTCGGTTGGATGAATGTACTGGTGTAGAAGTCAAAACGCGAGAGATCTTTTCTTTTCTTCGTAAACATATTCATATTTTCACTATAAAACATACACTAGGCCTATCCATTTAAATATAGGGGTCATCATCTCATTCATATTTTATATCATATTATTAATATACCATTATATTCATTCATTATCTACTAATTTTCGCGCGAAGTAATATTTTATAGACACCCTATTTCATACATTTTACACGCAGGCCATACACATATTTACATTACACAGTAATAAATATATATATAATTATCACAATCTATCACGCTCAAACCACCACACGATCACATTCATCGAACCACGTACTCTTTGTCTCGAAACACTCAAATTGTATTTACTTCGCAGGTTTAAAAACAAAAATCATACATGTATTTACTGAAAGTTAAGTTGTCAACGATTAATCTATTTGCTGATAAAACTAAAGCAACAATGGAATTTTCTACAGCCACGGGAAAAGAGAATTTAATACTACATTTTGAAACAAACAGTAACAGCATATGGGCTTTACTTCTACTAAGAAAATAGGTATTCTTTATTTCAGCAGATATTTCAATTTCTACTGACCCTAGCAAGCTGAAATTTTTCGCACAGTAAGATCTCATGTTATTTTATACGAAGGTATACTCATCTGAACCTAAAACCATGTCCAATGAAAGTAATTTTTGAATAAATGACTAAAATCCAACAACCTAGATCACTAAGTTATGCGATGTCGTATTGTCAACAAACAATTGAGTACCGAAACCGGACGCTGTGGCGCTGTAGTGGAGGCATAATTTACCGTGTACTGAAATCTATACTTGTACTCATTAATCAGAAATTTAATATTTACTCTGGTTTATTTCTGTTAGGAAAATGGTACTAAATTAACACATATTTATACACTGTCCTAACCGAAAATTCACACACTCACACAAAACTACTAACTACATACACCACTGCTAATACTATACATAAAACAACTAACTAAACCAAACATGCACCATTTAGTTACATGCATGTTGACAAAATAAATACTCCCTTCTGATATATACCGTCGGCTCTATTTAATTTAGAGGGGGCAAAATGAGAAAGGTAAACACTAGGTCCAATTGACCTGACCAATTGTTTACATAATGACTACCAAAAGTTGATGCCCGGGGGGCACCTTAACGAGGTTTATGGAGGGACCCTTCCCCTGAAAGGGGAAAAGGCCCTAAAACGAACAATAACTAACCCATTCCCCCGCTAAAACTGGTTCAATTCAGAAAAGGGGATAGGAGCCCTTTTGAACTAACTTAAGCTGCCATTATGATTATTTACAGTACTATCAAACCTACTACATACATGCAATTACGAAATAAATAATGATAAATCACATTTACTGTATACACGACCAACATGCACTAAACAGGTCGTAATTTCCCTAATCCCTAATTGAATTTGAAAAGATAAAAAAAAAATCACTTTCCTATATTGTCTATCCTATCTGGGCAGCAAACATGGCTTCCTGCAAACCGAAATCCTGAATCAGATATTTTCCCCTGGTTTTGCAGTTCTTTCAACAAAAATATGGGTTTCCTGGCTCCTGATTGATCACACGACGTTTACGATGACATTTAGTCTAAATTTTACCTGTTTTACACTCGAAATCCACGTCTTTACCAGCCAGTATAGCGTAGTTGATTTCCACGGCTGTGCTCGTAGAGTCGTTCTTGATTATTCTCATAACATTGCGCCGAAAAAGCCAGAGGTAGGAGAATTCCTCCAATCAGAACGAAAACTTTAGCCGCGGAAATTACAAAGCGAATGGAAATTTGGTAAATCCAGATATAACCGGATCTGAAAGTGACTATGGACTACTGAGAGGGGGTGAGGGAAAGATTAGGTACCTGACTAAATTCTACATTGGTCTGAAATTAAGAAAATTTATATCCAATGACAGAACTATGTTTCGGTATGACGTCAGAATGGTAAACCTTGAAACTTTCCAACTTATATATCAGAAAATGGGATTTACACTTAATCAAAATGTAAATAAATATATTATACAGTGGGAATATGGTTATTAATGAAACCTTTCGATTCATTGTATTTAATTCGAAGTAAAGGGAGTAAATAAATTGTGTAGCTAAACCGAAATTGAATGAAAAAAAAAATTACTAGGTACAGGGTGCGTAAAAAAAAATTGCCATTACTTTCAACTGTAATGGTACATTACAGTTTTCCCCGGCCCATTAACAAAATTTTGTTAGAATAACAAAATTTTGCTAATTGGGAATACTAACTAATGATGCTTGTTAAGTTAACACACTCATTCATCCCATTCAAACGTTACCAGTCACACTAGGACAGTATATTATATCTACTTGGGGTATTGCGCGAGTAATTCATTACGTTTATCTTCTGTACAATTGAAAATCTTTAAATTTCGAAAATTGTGAGTTCCGATACTTTTTTTTTTTTTTTCAGTAGTGTTCATATAGCAATAGAACGGACAGAAGTTCTAACTGAGAAATCGACAGATACAACTCGTAGGGCTTCACTCGCCGACTAGCATATCTGATGACATTAGGCCGCAGTTTCCCGTCTATCACTGCCATTTAATATTGTTCTAGGTTCACCGTTACCACACACTTGCGAAGGGACTGAATTCTGGGGTCGATTTACATTATTGTTACTATTATTGTTATTATTATTGCCCTGACTATTACCGTTCTCCCTTCTTCCGTACATCCTGTTAAAATTCCTCCTGGCGTTATCGCCCCTATCCGGGTTTGATTCCATGTTGGTACGGTCATAGGGACGATAACTCCGGCGATTGTTGAACATGGGCCGATTCCTAAATAGTCGCCGGCCATTATTGTTGTTTTCTGAGCCATACCCACTAGGATAACGAGATCCAGCTTGGGTATAACTCAGGAAATCTGTCTGGCAACTTGCCGTTACCTTCGTCTTCGTCGGTTTTAGAATCTTTGCCTGTCGGGCGAAGTATCGTTTTGGTGGACCACCAACTTCCTTACCGCACAAGGCAGCTAACCGTGAGGTGACTTCTCGCACCGTTTGGCACAAGTGGGACGCTATGGCCCGGGACTCATCAGGTGGAAGAGCGTTAACTATAATATCTACCAGTTCGGCCTGAGAGGGATGTTCAGCTATCTGATAATATAGTTCGATAATTTTCCAAGCATAGTCCAAGAGGGATCCATACTTGGAGCGATCATACCGGAGTGATTGTAAGTTTCTTTTTTGGAGTCGTTCGATGTGCTCATTACAATATTCTTCTTTGAAAAGAATCAAAAAATCACCGAACGTCCGGATTTGGTATTTAACCGAGGCAAACCATGCGCCCGAAGCGGCGATCAAACATTTTTCAACTATTTGTAGGCGTTCCCCATCAGTAAGTTTGTACATGTCTAGATATTGCTGCAATCTTCGCAGGAAAACTCGAGGTAACCCGTTAGTAATGTTCCCATCGAAAGTGGGAAAACGTTCAATATCCCGGAGGGAAACTTTAGAGCTCATACTATACGGGGCAGGAAAAGAATCTAGTGGAATCAACGCGTTATCCTGAGCGGTTGGGGTTGTCACCGGATTTGCCACCGACGGAGTGGTCACTGAACTGAACGCTCCCATATGACCAAGAGAGGTTTTATAGTTAGTATTGACCATGTAAGGTTCAAACTTAGGACCCACCACGGCAGTAACCGACGGTCCGGCACATCTCCTTTCCCCTCCTGGCAGCACGCTGTAAGATTGTACCATTCCAAAGGTAGAGTGAGCATTTACGCTAGTGACTGTTGTAGTCACAACACTCGACTGCATCGGTACATCGAAATTACTCAACCATGATTTCGAGGTTGGCTGATGCGGGGGACAATACATGGTTGTGTCCCGTGCATCAGGCAACACTTGACTCTTTCCCGGGAGGACGTTACTCGTTTCTGGGAAATTTTTCCCTATAGAATCGCTATCAGGAAAAGGATAGGAGATGTCAGACTTGACGATTTCCAGTTTAGTAATCTTCCCCTTAATACTGTCTACCTCAGTTTGAATTCGACTAATTCTTTGATCAACCGACTCTAGTTTAGTTTCTATTGATAGGTCGGATATTACAACATTCAATTTACTTATTTCAGCCTGCTGCTGTTCAACCTTTCGTTCGATGTCACCAAATCTTTTGTTTGTACCCTCAAACCTTACATCTATTTCGTTTAATTTCTCATTTGTTTCGTCTCTGAGCTGCTCGGTAGACTGTTGGGCCTGGTATCTAACCTGCTCCAGTTCAGTAGACGTTTGTTCTTTCAATTTACTAATCGAAGAAGCAAAGTCTAAACAAATCTGGTCAAATTTGTTGTTTAATACCTCGAATCGAGCATCGGTCTCTCGTTTCGAGGTATCAAACTTTTCATTTATTTCACGTCTCATTTCTGCATTCTCACGCCTTAAGTTTTCACTATTCTGATCTATTTTCTGATTTATCTCACGCCTCATTTCTGTATTATTTTGTTCCATGTTAGAAAATTTTTCATGCATCATTTCCATCATCTGGCGAATTAATGCAGACGTGTCAGACCCTCCAGATGACATTCCTTCCTTCGGGTTTGCCGTCTGATCCCGAGAATCACTGTGATTTTCATTTTTTTCCTCATCGTCGAGGTCAGATATCTCCGCTGGAGATATTTGGCCTCGGTCCTTTTCACAGTCCTCACAATATTTTTCTATTTCGCCGGTTTGCACCTTTTCTGCATTTTCCGCAGTATCATCTAAATTGGAACAAGCAAAGTGGATCCATTTTTGTCCACAACCGGTGCATCTAATTAATCTTCGCGGGGCGCGAGATCTTTTCTCTTTTTCATTTAATGTGCATTGAGTGCACGTGATTTCACACTCGCCCTGTGACACCACAACCTTTTTTGTTGCCATAGCTTTGAGACACTTTACACTTTACAAAAGACAAGATATATATAGCAAAAATACACATATAATATAAAATACTTATTTGCTATCCAGACAAGTATTATTCATGACTTAAAGGACTCCCATTCTCTTTCCTTCCTTGAAACCCTTCTAGCGTTTAATTCTAATTTTAGAAAAATTTGGACACTCCTTCTCTTTCTCCCCCTTAGAAAAGGAAACAAAAATGACAAAGTAGCCAACGACTCTACTTATTTCATTTGACTATAAAATTTCTCTTATTAATTTCAATGTTGTAATCAATTCAACATGCCTTCAACCTCACTCTTTGACATTCTTAAAAAAAATTTCAAATCTATCGGTTGCCATTTACACTGAGATCCGTTGCCATGGAAACAAACGTTGCCATGACAACCATTCTTATCGCGGTTCACCAATTCAAACTGATTGGCATGATAACTGGTATTATTCAATAAGCATTTTCAGATCCGTTACCACAGTAAACATGGTTACCATAGCAACAGTCCTGTCACGGTCGCCACTCTAAAACTGGTAAAAGGGGGGGCTGTCGTCCAACATAGAAACCACCGTTTCTTAATTTTGAACATACTAGATTCGATTGAAGCGAGAAAACTTTTTATCGGACTTCTAAAGAGAATGAAATAAAATAACTAAATACATGACCGTGTTTATTACATCTAGGATTCCCAGTCACGACCCCCTTTCCAGTTTTATTTAAAAAATAGAAGAAGAAGATGAAGAAAGGAAAAGGAAAATAGAAGAGGAAAGAGGTAAAGTAAGAAGATAATAAAGAGGAAACTGTTACTGAATATTTTGAAAAAATATGGTAAAGAAAGTGAATAATTATCGAATTCCAATAGCTATTGGGTTAATATTTGGTATTCAGGTGATTAAGGGTAGACGCATGTTAACCCATACATCCCCGATCTAGATCCATTTAACCCCAACTACCAAATTATCCCGATCTAGATCCGAGATAGATGAGAAAGTTTAAGTTTACAGTTTATTCAATATTTCCAGAAGTTCTAGACTAATATCCAATATTTGAAAAATAAAAGACGAAGTTGATGGCATGTTAGAATCGACCACAAAGAAAAAAAAAATCAGAGTATTACATATTCGTAGAAGATTTTGACTCTCACAGTTCTCCCATGCTGATCATTCGTTCAGGCTACTTCAGTCCTTTTTACTTCCTTCATAGAGCCAACTTAAGTTAGTATTAACATTCAATGAGTTTAATTGATAACTACCATTAATTATAATAAGTCACACATATATGTCAAAATAATGGATGCACTTAATAATGAACCTACATTTCACTCACACACACATTCATACAGGACAATGTATACTTCGGGTTGTATTTAGTTAAATTAAACTAACCTAACTACATTACTATATACATTTATTACATTTCAATAAAAGAAAAATTAGTTGGACATAACAGGGAAAAACTTAATACATGGAAAGAATGTTTCATTAACATGCATAGAAATTCGCTAATTTTATCAAGACCAAATAACACATTTATCTTCCTATATATATATTAAAAGTTCAATTACATAAAAGAGAATTTGACAAAAGAAAAAAAAATGAAAGACAAAAAATAAAAAAAAATTCAAAGATCAATACATTTAGGATTCAATGTAATGAATATATATATATCGTTGCGGAAAAGAAAGAAAAAAAAATATAATTGGTTAATCATCCTTAAAAAAAAACACTTTAGTAACATTTTATTAGGTCTCTGTCCCAAGAGGAGACATTTCGACGATTTTATGAGTCTTTGTTCTCACATCGATAATAGCTCCTTTTTCCAACTCTCTTTTCGCACTGTGGTTTGTGTCCATGAGAGTATTTAATTATTTTTGTTTTAACTATAGACAAATAGTTGCTTCATATCATATATATATTTATATTTCTCATTTCGTCACTCGACGCACTCAATATAAAATTTCAAAGTTTATCAAGGTTAAAAAAAATTTTGAATCCAGTCACAGATATTGAGAACATATTTCCATATTCCGGTATTCACATTAAGTTATCAACTAAATTTCTCTTCATTAAATTTAAGACCAGTAATTTTCTTTATAGTATAGATCTTGTAGTCAAAAGATTCTAGTCACTGAATAGTTAAATTTCTGATCGTAGGGGAAGGATTTGTTTCAGAGTTTACTGATAGAAGATTCGTTGGTGGGGCACACTGTTTCGTAGGTTATTAATTTCACTTTGATCTTGCGAATAAATTTGGATGAGGATTAGGGTTATTTTACTTATCTTACGACCTGCTACTCGTTTTACTTACATGCGGTATTTAACATTATATTCAACTTTAATAGTTACAGACATCAATAACCACTCAACAAAATGTAATTTATTACAATATACGCGGTAACGCTATATATCACAAATAGTTGGTAAAGGTCGGGTGTCAAAAACCTTTGGCAACCTAAATAAAACCAGGGTAAATACTGAGCCCATTACATACATACTCGTATATATATATATTCATATTACTCAATACAATAAATTTTACTTTAATATCCATCGTAGTATTTTGTCGACGTTTAAATTTTACATAACCGTTCATATTCGACAAGTATTCATATTTTATAAATATTTATATTTTATTGGCTCAAAGACAAAACAAAAACCCTGACTATCAAAATTCACCTTTTTCTCTCATAAGGTTGCAACATTGTACTTTCTATGTATAAACCCGATAATCAATAATCATTTTCAATTTACTAAAGATCCGCATATATATATATAAAAAATAGTTGGTGTTATTTAATGTCATAAGAGGTGGAAATGCAACAAAATGAGCAGGCACGTAACTTTTAAAACTATGTAAGCACATATATAGATGTATAAAAAAAAATCAATGTTATTGAAAAACTAGTGGGCCCAGACTACTAATACATACACACTATATGACCAATCAATAGAAATAAAAACCAGAAATCAGTTGTCAATGGATATAATTTGTATTATCCATGAATAACGAATGTTTCTAGGAATCCGAAGGCATAGTGTACCTTCCCGTCAATTTCTCCCGTGGTGGATTGAATATCGCGAAAATGGTCCCGAGATGTGCTGCAATACCTCCACGAATTTCATCCCTCGATGTCTCAGTTAGTACATACGATCGAAATAGGTGATATGAAATATTGTACATTTTCATGAGTTTCAGAAACCGGGGGGGGGGTTGAAATTTAAAAAAAAAAATCTCGAAGTAATGAAGACAGAGAGAGATAGAGAAGAAGGAAGACGAAGAAATAGTGGCGCCAAAGACTTAAGTGGGAAATAACTAACGCTACAAAGACAGAAATCGAATTTCGCTCTCAACAAAATCCATAGCCAAAATATTCTTAACATGCCAAAAGGGTGGTCTACTCAAATACGTAGACTCAAGGAACGCCCTGCTGCCAAGGATGCAAGTTCTGTGTCCATCAGATCCCAATCCCACAAGAGTTTGGTTGTAAGATTGAAATCCGATCCCCGTATCCGGCCCAAACCAGCAGGTTCCCGGAAATCGTCCGGAAGGTTAGAGAAGGCGCTAATTTAGAATTTCAAGAAAAAAAAAATCATCCGACCTCTTGGAAACTAGAAGATTCCAGAATAGGGATGAAATTAGAGTAATAGCTAAGGTATCCCTAATTAGTAATTCGCCAAAATTAAAAAAAAATTAAATAAATAAACTGAATTTTGGATCGGTGATTTCGATTACCGAAACATCACCGATGGCTACCCAGCGCAGACATGCCACCGTCTGGGACGTCGTTAATTTCCCTCATCTAATTAAACTAAGAAAAGACATGAAAAATACTTAAGGGGACTAGGGGTCGACATCCGGGTACGCTAATGACATGAATATTAATTTAGTAGCAGTTGATTTAATCGGATAGTCCGAACTGAGTTATATGAACACTGCACAATAACTAAATAAGGTAAGCAAAAAAAATCTCGGAGAGGCAATGCATGTTAAAGGTACAAATGACCGAAACCTGTACTTTTCGATGATCACAGAATATAGCAGTTGGTTTTCTTAATTATCATTTCTGTCATCCTTTAGAAGTAATTCCCACATGATGCTACTCTATCTATTGAAAGGCTTAAGATCTGGGGCTGTTGTTAGGAGGTACATAAATGCAAAGTAAGACACAATTTCCCAACTACAATTTACTATTCAAGTAGCAAACTCGGTTGGATGAATGTACTGGTGTAGAAGTCAAAACGCGAGAGATCTTTTCTTTTCTTCGTAAACATATTCATATTTTCACTATAAAACATACACTAGGCCTATCCATTTAAATATAGGGGTCATCATCTCATTCATATTTTATATCATATTATTAATATACCATTATATTCATTCATTATCTACTAATTTTCGCGCGAAGTAATATTTTATAGACACCCTATTTCATACATTTTACACGCAGGCCATACACATATTTACATTACACAGTAATAAATATATATATAATTATCACAATCTATCACGCTCAAACCACCACACGAT
The DNA here is from genome assembly GCF_964235325.1 of Thermobia domestica. NCBI lineage: Eukaryota > Metazoa > Arthropoda > Insecta > Zygentoma > Lepismatidae > Thermobia > Thermobia domestica. Next base: position 169,752,992 of record NC_137460.1, read on the forward strand.
CACATTCATCGAACCACGTACTCTTTGTCTCGAAACACTCAAATTGTATTTACTTCGCAGGTTTAAAAACAAAAATCATACATGTATTTACTGAAAGTTAAGTTGTCAACGATTAATCTATTTGCTGATAAAACTAAAGCAACAATGGAATTTTCTACAGCCACGGGAAAAGAGAATTTAATACTACATTTTGAAACAAACAGTAACAGCATATGGGCTTTACTTCTACTAAGAAAATAGGTATTCTTTATTTCAGCAGATATTTCAATTTCTACTGACCCTAGCAAGCTGAAATTTTTCGCACAGTAAGATCTCATGTTATTTTATACGAAGGTATACTCATCTGAACCTAAAACCATGTCCAATGAAAGTAATTTTTGAATAAATGACTAAAATCCAACAACCTAGATCACTAAGTTATGCGATGTCGTATTGTCAACAAACAATTGAGTACCGAAACCGGACGCTGTGGCGCTGTAGTGGAGGCATAATTTACCGTGTACTGAAATCTATACTTGTACTCATTAATCAGAAATTTAATATTTACTCTGGTTTATTTCTGTTAGGAAAATGGTACTAAATTAACACATATTTATACACTGTCCTAACCGAAAATTCACACACTCACACAAAACTACTAACTACATACACCACTGCTAATACTATACATAAAACAACTAACTAAACCAAACATGCACCATTTAGTTACATGCATGTTGACAAAATAAATACTCCCTTCTGATATATACCGTCGGCTCTATTTAATTTAGAGGGGGCAAAATGAGAAAGGTAAACACTAGGTCCAATTGACCTGACCAATTGTTTACATAATGACTACCAAAAGTTGATGCCCGGGGGGCACCTTAACGAGGTTTATGGAGGGACCCTTCCCCTGAAAGGGGAAAAGGCCCTAAAACGAACAATAACTAACCCATTCCCCCGCTAAAACTGGTTCAATTCAGAAAAGGGGATAGGAGCCCTTTTGAACTAACTTAAGCTGCCATTATGATTATTTACAGTACTATCAAACCTACTACATACATGCAATTACGAAATAAATAATGATAAATCACATTTACTGTATACACGACCAACATGCACTAAACAGGTCGTAATTTCCCTAATCCCTAATTGAATTTGAAAAGATAAAAAAAAAATCACTTTCCTATATTGTCTATCCTATCTGGGCAGCAAACATGGCTTCCTGCAAACCGAAATCCTGAATCAGATATTTTCCCCTGGTTTTGCAGTTCTTTCAACAAAAATATGGGTTTCCTGGCTCCTGATTGATCACACGACGTTTACGATGACATTTAGTCTAAATTTTACCTGTTTTACACTCGAAATCCACGTCTTTACCAGCCAGTATAGCGTAGTTGATTTCCACGGCTGTGCTCGTAGAGTCGTTCTTGATTATTCTCATAACATTGCGCCGAAAAAGCCAGAGGTAGGAGAATTCCTCCAATCAGAACGAAAACTTTAGCCGCGGAAATTACAAAGCGAATGGAAATTTGGTAAATCCAGATATAACCGGATCTGAAAGTGACTATGGACTACTGAGAGGGGGTGAGGGAAAGATTAGGTACCTGACTAAATTCTACATTGGTCTGAAATTAAGAAAATTTATATCCAATGACAGAACTATGTTTCGGTATGACGTCAGAATGGTAAACCTTGAAACTTTCCAACTTATATATCAGAAAATGGGATTTACACTTAATCAAAATGTAAATAAATATATTATACAGTGGGAATATGGTTATTAATGAAACCTTTCGATTCATTGTATTTAATTCGAAGTAAAGGGAGTAAATAAATTGTGTAGCTAAACCGAAATTGAATGAAAAAAAAATTACTAGGTACAGGGTGCGTAAAAAAAATTGCCATTACTTTCAACTGTAATGGTACATTACAGTTTTCCCCGGCCCATTAACAAAATTTTGTTAGAATAACAAAATTTTGCTAATTGGGAATACTAACTAATGATGCTTGTTAAGTTAACACACTCATTCATCCCATTCAAACGTTACCAGTCACACTAGGACAGTATATTATATCTACTTGGGGTATTGCGCGAGTAATTCATTACGTTTATCTTCTGTACAATTGAAAATCTTTAAATTTCGAAAATTGTGAGTTCCGATACTTTTTTTTTTTTTTTCAGTAGTGTTCATATAGCAATAGAACGGACAGAAGTTCTAACTGAGAAATCGACAGATACAACTCGTAGGGCTTCACTCGCCGACTAGCATATCTGATGACATTAGGCCGCAGTTTCCCGTCTATCACTGCCATTTAATATTGTTCTAGGTTCACCGTTACCACACACTTGCGAAGGGACTGAATTCTGGGGTCGATTTACATTATTGTTACTATTATTGTTATTATTATTGCCCTGACTATTACCGTTCTCCCTTCTTCCGTACATCCTGTTAAAATTCCTCCTGGCGTTATCGCCCCTATCCGGGTTTGATTCCATGTTGGTACGGTCATAGGGACGATAATTCCGGCGATTGTTGAACATGGGCCGATTCCTAAATAGTCGCCGGCCATTATTGTTGTTTTCTGAGCCATACCCACTAGGATAACGAGATCCAGCTTGGGTATAACTCAGGAAATCTGTCTGGCAACTTGCCGTTACCTTCGTCTTCGTCGGTTTTAGAATCTTTGCCTGTCGGGCGAAGTATCGTTTTGGTGGACCACCAACTTCCTTACCGCACAAGGCAGCTAACCGTGAGGTGACTTCTCGCACCGTTTGGCACAAGTGGGACGCTATGGCCCGGGACTCATCAGGTGGAAGAGCGTTAACTATAATATCTACCAGTTCGGCCTGAGAGGGATGTTCAGCTATCTGATAATATAGTTCGATAATTTTCCAAGCATAGTCCAAGAGGGATCCATACTTGGAGCGATCATACCGGAGTGATTGTAAGTTTCTTTTTTGGAGTCGTTCGATGTGCTCATTACAATATTCTTCTTTGAAAAGAATCAAAAAATCACCGAACGTCCGGATTTGGTATTTAACCGAGGCAAACCATGCGCCCGAAGCGGCGATCAAACATTTTTCAACTATTTGTAGGCGTTCCCCATCAGTAAGTTTGTACATGTCTAGATATTGCTGCAATCTTCGCAGGAAAACTCGAGGTAACCCGTTAGTAATGTTCCCATCGAAAGTGGGAAAACGTTCAATATCCCGGAGGGAAACTTTAGAGCTCATACTATACGGGGCAGGAAAAGAATCTAGTGGAATCAACGCGTTATCCTGAGCGGTTGGGGTTGTCACCGGATTTGCCACCGACGGAGTGGTCACTGAACTGAACGCTCCCATATGACCAAGAGAGGTTTTATAGTTAGTATTGACCATGTAAGGTTCGAACTTAGGACCCACCACGGCAGTAACCGACGGTCCGGCACATCTCCTTTCCCCTCCTGGCAGCACGCTGTAAGATTGTACCATTCCAAAGGTAGAGTGAGCATTTACGCTAGTGACTGTTGTAGTCACAACACTCGACTGCATCGGTACATCGAAATTACTCAACCATGATTTCGAGGTTGGCTGATGCGGGGGACAATACATGGTTGTGTCCCGTGCATCAGGCAACACTTGACTCTTTCCCGGGAGGACGTTACTCGTTTCTGGGAAATTTTTCCCTATAGAATCGCTATCAGGAAAAGGATAGGAGATGTCAGACTTGACGATTTCCAGTTTAGTAATCTTCCCCTTAATACTGTCTACCTCAGTTTGAATTCGACTAATTCTTTGATCAACCGACTCTAGTTTAGTTTCTATTGATAGGTCGGATATTACAACATTCAATTTACTTATTTCAGCCTGCTGCTGTTCAACCTTTCGTTCGATGTCACCAAATCTTTTGTTTGTACCCTCAAACCTTACATCTATTTCGTTTAATTTCTCATTTGTTTCGTCTCTGAGTTGCTCGGTAGACTGTTGGGCCTGGTATCTAACCTGCTCCAGTTCAGTAGACGTTTGTTCTTTCAATTTACTAATCGAAGAAGCAAAGTCTAAACAAATCTGGTCAAATTTGTTGTTTAATACCTCGAATCGAGCATCGGTCTCTCGTTTCGAGGTATCAAACTTTTCATTTATTTCACGTCTCATTTCTGCATTCTCACGCCTTAAGTTTTCACTATTCTGATCTATTTTCTGATTTATCTCACGCCTCATTTCTGTATTATTTTGTTCCATGTTAGAAAATTTTTCATGCATCATTTCCATCATCTGGCGAATTAATGCAGACGTGTCAGACCCTCCAGATGACATTCCTTCCTTCGGGTTTGCCGTCTGATCCCGAGAATCACTGTGATTTTCATTTTTTTCCTCATCGTCGAGGTCAGATATCTCCGCTGGAGATATTTGGCCTCGGTCCTTTTCACAGTCCTCACAATATTTTTCTATTTCGCCGGTTTGCACCTTTTCTGCATTTTCCGCAGTATCATCTAAATTGGAACAAGCAAAGTGGATCCATTTTTGTCCACAACCGGTGCATCTAATTAATCTTCGCGGGGCGCGAGATCTTTTCTCTTTTTCATTTAATGTGCATTGAGTGCACGTGATTTCACACTCGCCCTGTGACACCACAACCTTTTTTGTTGCCATAGCTTTGAGACACTTTACACTTTACAAAAGACAAGATATATATAGCAAAAATACACATATAATATAAAATACTTATTTGCTATCCAGACAAGTATTATTCATGACTTAAAGGACTCCCATTCTCTTTCCTTCCTTGAAACCCTTCTAGCGTTTAATTCTAATTTTAGAAAAATTTGGACACTCCTTCTCTTTCTCCCCCTTAGAAAAGGAAACAAAAATGACAAAGTAGCCAACGACTCTACTTATTTCATTTGACTATAAAATTTCTCTTATTAATTTCAATGTTGTAATCAATTCAACATGCCTTCAACCTCACTCTTTGACATTCTTAAAAAAATTTCAAATCTATCGGTTGCCATTTACACTGAGATCCGTTGCCATGGAAACAAACGTTGCCATGACAACCATTCTTATCGCGGTTCACCAATTCAAACTGATTGGCATGATAACTGGTATTATTCAATAAGCATTTTCAGATCCGTTACCACAGTAAACATGGTTACCATAGCAACAGTCCTGTCACGGTCGCCACTCTAAAACTGGTAAAAGGGGGGGCTGTCGTCCAACATAGAAACCACCGTTTCTTAATTTTGAACATACTAGATTCGATTGAAGCGAGAAAACTTTTTATCGGACTTCTAAAGAGAATGAAATAAAATAACTAAATACATGACCGTGTTTATTACATCTAGGATTCCCAGTCACGACCCCCTTTCCAGTTTTATTTAAAAAATAGAAGAAGAAGATGAAGAAAGGTAAAGGAAAATAGAAGAGGAAAGAGGTAAAGTAAGAAGATAATAAAGAGGAAACTGTTACTGAATATTTTGAAAAAATATGGTAAAGAAAGTGAATAATTATCGAATTCCAATAGCTATTGGGTTAATATTTGGTATTCAGGTGATTAAGGGTAGACGCATGTTAACCCATACATCCCCGATCTAGATCCATTTAACCCCAACTACCAAATTATCCCGATCTAGATCCGAGATAGATGAGAAAGTTTAAGTTTACAGTTTATTCAATATTTCCAGAAGTTCTAGACTAATATCCAATATTTGAAAAATAAAAGACGAAGTTGATGGCATGTTAGAATCGACCACAAAGAAAAAAAAAATCAGAGTATTACATATTCGTAGAAGATTTTGACTCTCACAGTTCTCCCATGCTGATCATTCGTTCAGGCTACTTCAGTCCTTTTTACTTCCTTCATAGAGCCAACTTAAGTTAGTATTAACATTCAATGAGTTTAATTGATAACTACCATTAATTATAATAAGTCACACATATATGTCAAAATAATGGATGCACTTAATAATGAACCTACATTTCACTCACACACACATTCATACAGGACAATGTATACTTCGGGTTGTATTTAGTTAAATTAAACTAACCTAACTACATTACTATATACATTTATTACATTTCAATAAAAGAAAAATTAGTTGGACATAACAGGGAAAAACTTAATACATGGAAAGAATGTTTCATTAACATGCATAGAAATTCGCTAATTTTATCAAGACCAAATAACACATTTATCTTCCTATATATATATTAAAAGTTGAATTACATAAAAGAGAATTTGACAAAAGAAAAAAAAATGAAAGACAAAAAATAAAAAAAATTCAAAGATCAATACATTTAGGATTCAATGTAATGAATATATATATATCGTTGCGGAAAAGAAAGAAAAAAAATATAATTGGTTAATCATCCTTAAAAAAAAAACACTTTAGTAACATTTTATTAGGTCTCTGTCCCAAGAGGAGACATTTCGACGATTTTATGAGTCTTTGTTCTCACATCGATAATAGCTCCTTTTTCCAACTCTCTTTTCGCACTGTGGTTTGTGTCCATGAGAGTATTTAATTATTTTTGTTTTAACTATAGACAAATAGTTGCTTCATATCATATATATATTTATATTTCTCATTTCGTCACTCGACGCACTCAATATAAAATTTCAAAGTTTATCAAGGTTAAAAAAAAATTTTGAATCCAGTCACAGATATTGAGAACATATTTCCATATTCCGGTATTCACATTAAGTTATCAACTAAATTTCTCTTCATTAAATTTAAGACCAGTAATTTTCTTTATAGTATAGATCTTGTAGTCAAAAGATTCTAGTCACTGAATAGTTAAATTTCTGATCGTAGGGGAAGGATTTGTTTCAGAGTTTACTGATAGAAGATTCGTTGGTGGGGCACACTGTTTCGTAGGTTATTAATTTCACTTTGATCTTGCGAATAAATTTGGATGAGGATTAGGGTTATTTTACTTATCTTACGACCTGCTACTCGTTTTACTTACATGCGGTATTTAACATTATATTCAACTTTAATAGTTACAGACATCAATAACCACTCAACAAAATGTAATTTATTACAATATACGCGGTAACGCTATATATCACAAATAGTTGGTAAAGGTCGGGTGTCAAAAACCTTTGGCAACCTAAATAAAACCAGGGTAAATACTGAGCCCATTACATACATACTCGTATATATATATATTCATATTACTCAATACAATAAATTTTACTTTAATATCCATCGTAGTATTTTGTCGACGTTTAAATTTTACATAACCGTTCATATTCGACAAGTATTCATATTTTATAAATATTTATATTTTATTGGCTCAAAGACAAAACAAAAACCCTGACTATCAAAATTCACCTTTTTCTCTCATAAGGTTGCAACATTGTACTTTCTATGTATAAACCCGATAATCAATAATCATTTTCAATTTACTAAAGATCCGCATATATATATATAAAAAATAGTTGGTGTTATTTAATGTCATAAGAGGTGGAAATGCAACAAAATGAGCAGGCACGTAACTTTTAAAACTATGTAAGCACATATATAGATGTATAAAAAAAAATCAATGTTATTGAAAAACTAGTGGGCCCAGACTACTAATACATACACACTATATGACCAATCAATAGAAATAAAAACCAGAAATCAGTTGTCAATGGATATAATTTGTATGATCCATGAATAACGAATGTTTCTAGGAATCCGAAGGCATAGTGTACCTTCCCGTCAATTTCTCCCGTGGTGGATTGAATATCGCGAAAATGGTCCCGAGATGTGCTGCAATACCTCCACGAATTTCATCCCTCGATGTCTCAGTTAGTACATACGATCGAAATAGGTGATATGAAATATTGTACATTTTCATGAGTTTCAGAAACCGGGGGGGGGTTGAAATTTAAAAAAAAAAATCTCGAAGTAATGAAGACAGAGAGAGATAGAGAAGAAGGAAGACGAAGAAATAGTGGCGCCAAAGACTTAAGTGGGAAATAACTAACGCTACAAAGACAGAAATCGAATTTCGCTCTCAACAAAATCCATAGCCAAAATATTCTTAACATGCCAAAAGGGTGGTCTACTCAAATACGTAGACTCAAGGAACGCCCTGCTGCCAAGGATGCAAGTTCTGTGTCCATCAGATCCCAATCCCACAAGAGTTTGGTTGTAAGATTGAAATCCGATCCCCGTATCCGGCCCAAACCAGCAGGTTCCCGGAAATCGTCCGGAAGGTTAGAGAAGGCGCTAATTTAGAATTTCAAGAAAAAAAAATCATCCGACCTCTTGGAAACTAGAAGATTCCAGAATAGGGATGAAATTAGAGTAATAGCTAAGGTATCCCTAATTAGTAATTCGCCAAAATTAAAAAAAAAATTAAATAAATAAACTGAATTTTGGATCGGTGATTTCGATTACCGAAACATCACCGATGGCTACCCAGCGCAGACATGCCACCGTCTGGGACGTCGTTAATTTCCCTCATCTAATTAAACTAAGAAAAGACATGAAAAATACTTAAGGGGACTAGGGGTCGACATCCGGGTACGCTAATGACATGAATATTAATTTAGTAGCAGTTGATTTAATCGGATAGTCCGAACTGAGTTATATGAACACTGCACAATAACTAAATAAGGTAAGCAAAAAAAAAATCTCGGAGAGGCAATGCATGTTAAAGGTACAAATGACCGAAACCTGTACTTTTCGATGATCACAGAATATAGCAGTTGGTTTTCTTAATTATCATTTCTGTCATCCTTTAGAAGTAATTCCCACATGATGCTACTCTATCTATTGAAAGGCTTAAGATCTGGGGCTGTTGTTAGGAGGTACATAAATGCAAAGTAAGACACAATTTCCCAACTACAATTTACTATTCAAGTAGCAAACTCGGTTGGATGAATGTACTGGTGTAGAAGTCAAAACGCGAGAGATCTTTTCTTTTCTTCGTAAACATATTCATATTTTCACTATAAAACATACACTAGGCCTATCCATTTAAATATAGGGGTCATCATCTCATTCATATTTTATATCATATTATTAATATACCATTATATTCATTCATTATCTACTAATTTTCGCGCGAAGTAATATTTTATAGACACCCTATTTCATACATTTTACACGCAGGCCATACACATATTTACATTACACAGTAATAAATATATATATAATTATCACAATCTATCACGCTCAAACCACCACACGATCACATTCATCGAACCACGTACTCTTTGTCTCGAAACACTCAAATTGTATTTACTTCGCAGGTTTAAAAACAAAAATCATACATGTATTTACTGAAAGTTAAGTTGTCAACGATTAATCTATTTGCTGATAAAACTAAAGCAACAATGGAATTTTCTACAGCCACGGGAAAAGAGAATTTAATACTACATTTTGAAACAAACAGTAACAGCATATGGGCTTTACTTCTACTAAGAAAATAGGTATTCTTTATTTCAGCAGATATTTCAATTTCTACTGACCCTAGCAAGCTGAAATTTTTCGCACAGTAAGATCTCATGTTATTTTATACGAAGGTATACTCATCTGAACCTAAAACCATGTCCAATGAAAGTAATTTTTGAATAAATGACTAAAATCCAACAACCTAGATCACTAAGTTATGCGATGTCGTATTGTCAACAAACAATTGAGTACCGAAACCGGACGCTGTGGCGCTGTAGTGGAGGCATAATTTACCGTGTACTGAAATCTATACTTGTACTCATTAATCAGAAATTTAATATTTACTCTGGTTTATTTCTGTTAGGAAAATGGTACTAAATTAACACATATTTATACACTGTCCTAACCGAAAATTCACACACTCACACAAAACTACTAACTACATACACCACTGCTAATACTATACATAAAACAACTAACTAAACCAAACATGCACCATTTAGTTACATGCATGTTGACAAAATAAATACTCCCTTCTGATATATACCGTCGGCTCTATTTAATTTAGAGGGGGCAAAATGAGAAAGGTAAACACTAGGTCCAATTGACCTGACCAATTGTTTACATAATGACTACCAAAAGTTGATGCCCGGGGGGCACCTTAACGAGGTTTATGGAGGGACCCTTCCCCTGAAAGGGGAAAAGGCCCTAAAACGAACAATAACTAACCCATTCCCCCGCTAAAACTGGTTCAATTCAGAAAAGGGGATAGGAGCCCTTTTGAACTAACTTAAGCTGCCATTATGATTATTTACAGTACTATCAAACCTACTACATACATGCAATTACGAAATAAATAATGATAAATCACATTTACTGTATACACGACCAACATGCACTAAACAGGTCGTAATTTCCCTAATCCCTAATTGAATTTGAAAAGATAAAAAAAAAAAATCACTTTCCTATATTGTCTATCCTATCTGGGCAGCAAACATGGCTTCCTGCAAACCGAAATCCTGAATCAGATATTTTCCCCTGGTTTTGCAGTTCTTTCAACAAAAATATGGGTTTCCTGGCTCCTGATTGATCACACGACGTTTACGATGACATTTAGTCTAAATTTTACCTGTTTTACACTCGAAATCCACGTCTTTACCAGCCAGTATAGCGTAGTTGATTTCCACGGCTGTGCTCGTAGAGTCGTTCTTGATTATTCTCATAACATTGCGCCGAAAAAGCCAGAGGTAGGAGAATTCCTCCAATCAGAACGAAAACTTTAGCCGCGGAAATTACAAAGCGAATGGAAATTTGGTAAATCCAGATATAACCGGATCTGAAAGTGACTATGGACTACTGAGAGGGGGTGAGGGAAAGATTAGGTACCTGACTAAATTCTACATTGGTCTGAAATTAAGAAAATTTATATCCAATGACAGAACTATGTTTCGGTATGACGTCAGAATGGTAAACCTTGAAACTTTCCAACTTATATATCAGAAAATGGGATTTACACTTAATCAAAATGTAAATAAATATATTATACAGTGGGAATATGGTTATTAATGAAACCTTTCGATTCATTGTATTTAATTCGAAGTAAAGGGAGTAAATAAATTGTGTAGCTAAACCGAAATTGAATGAAAAAAAAAATTACTAGGTACAGGGTGCGTAAAAAAAAATTGCCATTACTTTCAACTGTAATGGTACATTACATAACAGTCTCCTATTGGTTGAAATTCATTCGGTAGCGAAAAGCTAGTAATGATATTAAGCCTTCTTCAGGGCCTCATAGAAAGACACTACGGCTCCTGAAGTCTTAATATAACTATCTATAGTACGAAACATTTCAACAGGCTGGAATTCACTCGCTGCTGTTCAGAAACATTCATTCACGTGGCCGGAATAGGGGGTAATAACACTTCTGGTTTCTCCCTTTCAACGTACAGCAAAGCAGCAGGGCCGCCTAACGGTAAACTATCGATAGTCTGGTCTGGAGAACGAAAGCAGTCTGTCAGATAGTTAAGCTCAAGTGTTTGCCTCTACAAAGAAAAAAAAATCATTCGATAGTCTGTCGGGCCTATCGAATACATTCGATAGCACAAAACTATCGAATAATTCGATAGTATTCATTCGATAGTGCCCATCACTAGTCGTGGGTCAGAGTAGGTCACGGTGGGTGGTGGGTCAGTGGGTCGTGGGTCAAGTTTTCATTGACCCACGCCAACTCTTTTACTAACTACACGAAGTGGAATTAAAATATATGTTTTAATAGTTCCAGGTATAATACAGCTATATGTAAAACCCATATCGCTACAATAATAAAATGTTCTACCAACGAGGGATACTTTGTGTCCACAACATAAAAGCATGTCAATTTACGATAAATCAGAACATTCAAATTGAATATATGATTAGTATATGTTTCAGTAAAGCATAGGGCAATAACTAGAAAGTTCTGAAAATTAAGGATATTACTAGTGAATATAAAACAAAAAAAATATAATGTGTGGGCAAAAAGTAACCCCCCAGGGGTGTAACCAAGGGGGGCCTATCGGGGCCAGGCCCCCCAAATTATTTCCTGCCCCCCTAAATGACCAACTTTTAAAACATAATCGTAAGATTACCTCGTTTCAGTCACCTAAAAATAACAAAGTTTACATATAATTAATAATTTACTGTAAAATAGTATGGAAAAATACTATTTTACCATACCAATCGAAAAATAGTATGGTATCTCTTCCTTACAGCGATCGGAAAATAGTATGGTATACTTTTTCTTTTCACAGCAGATTACACAATTTAATGCGATTTATATTTGACAGTTTGAAAACAAATGTTTTAATAAGATTCTATAAATACTACCATACAGCAATGGTACTAAACTGATTTGTAAGTAGGCCTGCATTACCTTTTTTGTATGCTGTAACTAATGTTTAACTTTCCATTTATATCAGATGGAAAATTTGGAAAAAAGAATGTTATTCGGTTTTTCAGTTTGGTAATTCCAATTAACAAGTAATTTTCAATTATTTTTACGTCACCATTCCGCTTAGAAGTACTAATGGGGACTAAAATTTGGATTTAAATGACATCGGAAGTGCCATTGTTCATATCAGCCACCCCGAAAACTATGGATTCGACATTAATATTAGTCATGTTCGATCATTTTTACATATCTTCTCCTTCTCTTCAAAGTGCACCTTCAAAGTGAAGCGATAAAATCCATCCCAGTCCCGAAACTCATCTGTTGAAAATTTGATCGTGATCAGTCGGGTGGTTCAAGAGTTAACTTACAAATGTAGTCACTTTCATTCTATATATACAGTGAAACCTCTCTAAAGCGGACAGCCGTGGGGAACCAAAAATTGTCCGCTATAGAGAGGTGTCCGCCTTACAGAGATTACAGTATTTTCTTACGTAAATTAATAAACAAGGTAATATGCAATTAGAAAAAAATATTTTTGCATGAATCACGTATTTATAAATATTACCAAAATGTTACTGTACCTGCATTATCTTGCGCCATCCAATTCGAGGCACAACACGGGAATAAGATGTTATAGTTCTCTGCACTTCACACTTATCACTATTTACTACGTTTTCGGTGTGTTGCTTTAATTTGTGAGTTAATTGCAGTCCAACAATGACTTTTTTAAAAAAGACAATATGCGTACCCGTGGTCAAAAATACCAAACTTGTCTTCTGTTTGGTTAGAGATCCCAGCGGGACAGTAGAATGATGTGTCATCCCAAACAGTTAGCAACCGTCAATCACTTTTGTTTCTGAAGCAGGTTGGGTGGGAGTGGAATGCAAGGAAAGGATATAAGGGTGTTGTGAAGCAGAGACTCTTCCTCTGGGTTGCTGAACATACAGTTGAGGAGGCAAAATGTTGTCATATCCACATGTTCTTCCTTGGTGACATACGTATGAATTAATAAAAGTGTATTTTTACTGCATTTTCCAACTTGTTTCTACAGAAAGTGTCCGTAACACGGAGGTAAATAATACCTATAAAAGACAAGAAAGACTGTCCGTGTCCGTACTAGAGAGTGTCCGCTTTAGAGAGGTTTGCCAATATGTTTTTTCCTATTACAGTGTTTGGGGATTACAAAATATGTCCGTTATGGGAGGTGTCCGTTAGTAGAGGTTTCACTGTATATATATATATATATATATATAGTGGCAGTATCCGTTTTTAAATTAAAATATCATGTATAATAATTTTATTTTATCAATCAATGTTTATTTATTTTGCGAATATCGCGTTTTTATAAAATAATGAGGTGAAGGTAAATAAAGAGTTGAGATTAATGCAAGCTGAGGCAAACGTATTATTTAATGGTCAGCAAAATTATGTAAATAAAATGTTCTATTGAGAGTCTGCGAATGCAGGAAGACAATGCATGTAATGCGTCAATTCCTACATAGACTAAATTCTGTAAATTATGAAAAGAAATTGTAAGCTTTTGTGAACATTTCACACATTCACGGATATGAGGAAATTGCTTAGAATCGGGAAATCGGAGTGTGTCGAGAGTTGCAGTTTTTTAGTCTTGACACAAGGAAGGAATTTGTTTTTCCAAGTGAAAGGAGGTCACACGTGCCGACCAGCAGACGACAGGAGAGAATTCTAGAAGGATCAATTTGAACAAAACCAAGAGACGGGAGGTCTTCAGGATGAGTCGGAGGATCAGTGGGACAGATCAGTCAAAGTGATCAGTTAAAGCTACAGAGAGAGCGAGACAGTCAACGGACAGTCAACCTAGTATTCGATCGTGTGAGAACACTTTAAGTAATCTGAATGGAAGCTTCAGGTTATTGAGAAGTTCTAATATTCTATCTACGGAGATCGTCGATTCGTCTATAGCATTTGGGAGTAAGCCAGACTCGATGCTTATCAACAGCACCCGTCCATAAGAAGAAGTAACTTGTCGATACTGGATTCAACACCTAGGTCATCAGAGAGCGTCAACTGGAAGAGATAAGGTATGTGTTACTCCTATTCAGGACTCGAAGACTTAATGCTCGATAAGCGATACTTGACTGGCAAAGTTTCCGAATATCCGTAATCATATATCACAACACTTACATTCATCACCTTTTATCAAAAAGAAATACAACTGTTATTTAATAATTGTAGTCAATGTTTCATTCCTAGAATTCAATCCCCGATTGGTATGTGTCGAATTAGTAAACCTCTCGCATATGTATATGAGAACTTGCCCACTCATTCTAGATGGTGAGTGGAAGGCGCTCAGCATCACTCAATTTGCATCCCCAAATTAGGCACGTAGTGAGCAGGGTTGTCATAGTGGAGATGCTGTGAGGCTTAGGCCATTTTGTAGCGGTCCTAGTAAAATACCACCCTGTCATGGTGGAGTATGCTTAGGGTTCGTTTCCCAGCAGGAGTAGTTAACAGAGATTGTCATATTAAGTACCACCCTATCATGGTGGCGATTGCTGGTTTCGTTTCCAGTAAATAGTATAAGTGGATGGTTAATTAATTCCCTCCCAACCCACCCTTTTCTTGGTGAAGTATGCTATATTATGTTATATTTGTGAATATTAAACCCACCCTGTCTACGATGAAATTTAATATTATGAATATCTCAATTATTTTCTCAAATTAGCAATATTGGTTTAGTTATAAGGTGTTAGTTATAAGTATGATTTTATGAAAAGTGATTATAATTTTAAGCGATACGAAGAAATTCCAACCCACCTACCCTAGCGATTAATTTTAGGTGCTCGAAATATAAGTGTTATATGAATAATAAGAATTGAAGTGATTAATAATTAAATGAGTGACGATACAATTCGTACTATAGCACAAAGAGCTGGAAGAGGTGTACAAGTTGGAAGTTTATTCAATATTGCTACCTCAAGTAGGAAAAAGTAAGTTAAAGATACAGAGCAAGAAAGTGCGAAACCTAGTTTAAAATTAGGTCCTGTAGAAAATTTTCCGTCAAGTCCTGTAGCGAAGTCGTATTCAGAAGATTTTGAGTATCTTTCCGTTTGAAAGTAGCGTTATAAATAATAAACAGTCCAGTAGTTCGCAAGAAAACAAGATGACGACCAGTGTAATGTTTTATTCGGACGTTAATAAACTCCCGAAATTTGATTTAAAAATCGATAATGACATTGTAGGATTTTTCGATGAGTTTGACGACGCGTGTCAAATGGCAGGCGTAAGCGAAGATAAAAGAAAGGAACTGTTGCCAAGCGTGTTTAAAGGAAATGGTAGGCAATGGATCAAGGTATTTTTGAAAAGACGAAATACCAGTGACAGGTTATAAAGAGTTACAAAAGAATATTATAGATGAATTTACAAGAACTAATGTGACTTTAGACATAGAAGAAAGGATTAGGGAGAGGTTACATCTCGAGTATGAACCTATCATAAATTACGTCTATGATATGTTGGTGCTATGTGAAAGGTTAGATTCTAGCATGGACGATAAAAAGATCGGAATCATAGTAGGTGGCCTTCAGCCATATTTTATGGAGAAAGTGGGGACTATCTCGTATTCCACAATAGACAAGTTCGTTGAAGATCTCCAGAAAATAGAGAAGAACAAATATAAAGTAGACAAACGTGTTAAAAGAGAAAATGGAAAGGTTACGGTGAAAGATCTACTTAAGAAAATGCGTGAACAAGTAGAAAAGGAGGATAGTGACATTGAAGTAGACGTGATAGGGAGTTGAAACAACAGAAGAATGGAAATAATTTTAGAGGAAACAAGAATTTTAGGAATAAAGGACGAAACTTTTATAAGAATAACGGTAATAGAAGTTGGAACCGTGATAATGGTAACTTCAATAGGAATAGAGGTAATAATGAATATAATAACAGAAGAGGATATAGGAATAATTGGCGTGGTAATCGTGGTGGAAGAAGGACAAATTATTGGCAACAACGTGGGAATAATTGTTGTGGTAGTCGTTCTAATGGTCCATCATGGTGTCAAAATCATGGTCAGATGAATGGTCAAGTACAATACGTACCGGTTGTACCAAATCAGATTAATGGGACAACATATTATCAGGCTTCGCATACAAATAATTTAAACTAAGTAATACTGTAAATGACGGAGGCGCATTTACAGGAAGTAAATCGAAGAGAAATTGTAGCCTCTACAGTAACCGAAACTAATATGTTGTACGTACCGATAGAAGTCGACGGGAGAAATCATAAGGCATTAATCGATACAGGTTCCCAAATATCAATAGTGAATGAAAAGCTAGTTCCACCAAGCGCAAAAGTAATTTGTAAACCAACAGGAATTCGTGGGATAACAGAATGTGTTAGTAGTAAATAAGATAGCTATTTTAAGATTCAAGATGGCTGGTCAAACGTTTCATTTGGAATTTCGTGTAGTAAAGGATTTTCCGTATCAACTTTTGATCGGAAATGATTTTCTGCAAAGTCAAAATTGTCAAATAAATTACGGACAGAATAAATTAACATTACAGAGATTTGGAAAGCCACGGTGTAGAAAAAGGGAAGAACAGGAATCCGTTACTGTATCGGAAAACGCATCTATTGGCATAAAATATAGTATTAGACCGAAATGGGTGTTAGGTCATAAGGTACGATTGTTACCTAGGACAAAGACAACAGTAGAAGTTAATTTAGTTAACTCATGGAATAACAAGGAGTACTTGTTAGAACCAGACAGAAGGATAGAAAGGCAATACAATGTATTAATCCCGCGCGTACTTTTATCGGCACAGATCGATAAGATTGATATTGTAAATCCATCAAATAGATCAATTATGTTAAGAGCAAATGTAACATTAGGACAAGCAGAGGAATGCGTAGATGAGGAACAATTAAAGGAGGAAGGATTGTCGAATGAGGATATAGATGGTATTTTAAGGTCAAGGAAGAACTTTGACAAATCTCGATTAAAATTTGGAGAAGAGACAAGACCTGAGATTAAAGAGCAAATTGAGAGGTTATGTTATAATTATGCAGATGTTTTTGCATGGCAAGATGATGAATTAGGTCAGGTTAAGCATTTCCAGCATCATATAGAGTTAGAGACGAAAGTACCGTTTAGGAGACATCAGTATCCCATTCCAATCGCACTCAAGGACAAAGTGAAAGAACAATTTAATATTTTGCTAAGACAGGGCATAATAGAGCAAAGTTCAAATGCTTATAATTCTCCTATGCTGTTTATACAGAAACCATCAGGGGGTATTCGTGCAGTTCTCGACTGTAGATTTTTGAATAAATGCGTGAAATTACATAGCATTGCGCTGCCTCCAATCCATCACATATTAACATGCATGGGAGGACATAAATATTTTAGTATTTTGGACGTAAAATCGGCTTATCATCAAGTTCCCATCTCTGAAGAGTCTCGAGAGTACACTGCATTTAACATACCAGGCGTAGGAGCCTATTCATATCGAGTTTTGCCAATGGGGTACCTGCAAGCGCCCGCTATTTACACAAAAATAATGGCAATGACCTTGGCCAATGTAAATCCAGAGTCCGTATCCTATTATATGGACGACGTATTCCTTTATACCGATGAACAAGGTAAAATGGTAGATGTACTGCAATCAGTGTTCAAAAGGTTGAGGCATTATGGTCTCAAGTTGTCAGTAGAGAAGTGTCAGTTTGTTGAAAGGAAAATTTTGGCTCTTGGACACATTGTCAGCGACGCAGGTTACGAAGTTAGCCCAAAAATAATACAGGCCATTAAAGCGTGTAAAGCCCCTAGTAACGTTAAGCAACTTAAGTCATTCCTCGGACTAACGAATTACGTTAGGAAATTTTGTAAAGACTATGCTAAGATTACTTCAATTTTCCAACCAATTTTGAAAAAGGGTCATAAATTTGAATGGAACGAGTCATACCAACAGGCTTTCGAAAAATTGAAATCGGCATTGATGAATGCACCATTACTAGCCCCGTTTCGGGAGGATTTGGAAACGAGGGTGTATACGGATGCATCGACAAGTTCGATTGGTGGCGTCTTTATGCAGAAACAAGCTAATGGTGAATGGACACCAGTAGCGTACTACAGTCGTGTACTAAGA
The DNA here is from genome assembly GCF_964235325.1 of Thermobia domestica. Classification (NCBI taxonomy): domain Eukaryota; kingdom Metazoa; phylum Arthropoda; class Insecta; order Zygentoma; family Lepismatidae; genus Thermobia; species Thermobia domestica. The sequence continues at coordinate 169,771,406 of NC_137460.1, forward strand.
CCACAAGAAAAAACGAGACATATAGTAGAATTAGAAATTTTGGCAGTGATAAGTTCCCTAAGAGCGTTCAATTATTACTTGTTTAATAAGGAATTCGAACTATATACCGACTGTAAAGCGTTGAAGTATCTACAAACATCGCCGAAGTTAGCTCCAAAACTTGTGAGGTGGATTTAGCACAATATAAGTATACGCCGGTGCATTGTATTGGAGAAAAGAATCCGAGTGATATTTTGCCCAGGAACACTGACATTGAACCGACAGTGGACGATGTAGAGTTGGAAACATTGAAAGTAAATTCTGAGGACTTGCAAGTCAATTTGACCTTCGATAAAGATATTGACGTAGGGGAATTACAACGTAAAGATTCATTTTTTGGCCCTATAATGCACGCAATTGAACATCCAGAAGAGGCAGATGTGAAAGCGGAAAAACAGGCTCGATGGTACACTGTGAAAGACAACAGGTTATATAGAACACAGCGTGTGGCTGGTGGTACGAAGTTATTGTTGTGTATCCCATATACCTTGAGAGAGCAGGTATTTAGGAATTTACATTGTTCAGTGTATGGTGGGGGACACTTTTCGTATACAAAGTGTTACAGACGAGCACTGAAGATAATATATTTTCCTAATATGAAGAAATTCTTTATGGAGAAAATAGGCGAGTGTATAAGTTGTCAAATACAGAAGAGGAAAACAGGTAGAGTCCCGCTTCATGCTCAGACTTATCCATCTTATGCTCCATTTCAATCAGTCGTAATGGATGAGGTCGGACCATTTAAGTTATCCCGTAATAACCGTAATAAGTATATTTTAGTATTCGTACAATGCTACAAGATTTGTTATCGCTAGAGCGGTACCAGCAGTAACGGCAGAGATTGTTGCTCAAGTAATTTTTGAGGATCTTATTACAAAACATGGGGTCCCATCTCAGCTCCATCTGGATAGATTGTCATCTCACCGCAGCAAGATAGAGGAAATGTCTGAAAAATTTGGTATGGAGTTACATTTCGCAAATACAAGTGCCCATTATTCGATTGGAAGCGCAGAGAGGACCATAGGCTCATTACAACAAGTAATGAAGCATTATAATGACAGATTTTACAAACTGGGATGAAATACTACCGAGTTTAATATTTACGATGAATACGCAAGTGCATGATGGTACTGCTTTTTCGCCGTACTATTTATTGCATGGAGTCGAACCGAGAACGTTTCTCGAGCAGGATTTAGACATTCCTTGCGAGTTTGTGGACAACGAGGTGAGACTTCAGGGCATAAAGGAGGCACGTCAATTAGCGTATAAAAATTTGCAAAGGAAATTCAGATCCCAGAAAAAGCAAATTGAAAAGAAATTTGACCAACCAAGTTTTGAGATCGGTCAAAAAGTTTTGATTAGAGAAATGCCACGAGCAGGTTTGCCGGCATGTTTCGGAAATCGGTATAATACAAAAGGGGTAATTGTTGACAAATAACGATTCATACAAAGTTCAGTATGAAACCAAAAAGGGTGAAACGAAAATTGACACTATAGACATAAGACGGTTAAAATTGTTTGTAGCTAGTAAAAACGATGAAAAGTTTGGTGATATAGATCAGATATCAGATGGCGAAGAGTAAATTTAAATTTGAAAAAAAATTTTGAAAACATTTAAGTTAGGGTTTACTGTAACCATGGTACAAATTGGGTCTACCGATGAAGTGTCAGTTAGGGGGCACTTTCTCAACCAAACCCTCAGCCCGAGATTGGAGGAAATACTAATCTCCATCAGAAAATTTCCCGAATCGATAGACACTTTTTGGATTATAGTTACTAGAGTTTAAATAAATAAATAAATATGCAATATGCAAGTAATATTAAAGTTAAATTGAGTTGGTGCCTAGAACATAAAATGAAATACGAAATAAATATAAATTAATAAATTGTTAAAAGTAATCTAAAATATAAATAAGTAAATAAATGAATAATAACAAGAGAAAAGAATTAATATTAGGTTTTACTAATTGCAGACTTCTTATACGAGACTGAAAGGAAATCATTATAAAATGGAGTCAAGAATATTGTTCATCATTATAAATTGGGTAGTTATGGTTCATTATGGAAACGGAGACGATCATTACCAAGTGACAATGAAGGATGTAGGAATAGCGTTAACGCAAGATGCTTTGGCGGTTCATGCGTCTAACATGGTTTATACGACAATTAAAATGCACGTGAATTTTCACGAAGCTGTGCCTATGCACACAGTATGTAGTGAGTCTTATGATATTCTAGAAGACTATGCAGAGAGAGAAAAACAATTTAGAAATAACATCATTAATTCTATTCCATGTCAGTTTGTGTTCGTTAATGGTAGTTCTAAGTGTATAGATTCAACGAGAACTAAACGATCAATTTGGTCATTTTTATTAGGATTTGGGTCTATAGGATTATCAGCCTATAACCTAATACACACGCAGCAATTGTCATCATCAGTTCAGAAACTGTCAGAACATGAAAATTTGTTAGCGCAGGAAATTCATAAGTTGAAAGTATCACATAACGAAGAAATATCTATAATGCATGGTGTCGTAGTAAAAGTTCATCATGTACTCCAAAATGTAAGGAGCAAACTGCAAGAAATGTACTGTTACTTGCTGCAAGCCCAGAGGAAAATTTTAACGAATTTATTTTCGCACATGGCTAGAGAGAGAGTAAATAAAATATTTAATGATATATTAAATAACCAATTATCCTATCATATTTTATCAAATTTAGATGTAAACAAATTCATAAGTACACATGATATTCTAAAACATTCTATTTATCGATTTGACATAGGAATGTTTTATCGAGTGTCATCAATAGAGACCGGATGTTAGGCAAAATGCCTATTCTTTAATATTAAAGATATGATCAAAAATGACGTTTTAAAGTTTATATGGGGAGTTATAGTTACGATTTAGGCCCATTTTATTTTGCCTATTTTGCCTATATCGTCCGTTACTGCCTAAATAATTGTTTTACTGCCTAATGTTGCCTATTCTATGCATTTTCTTCTAAAATAAGCCTTCATTAGGAAGATATAGCCTATAACTTATATAATATCAATAACACACACACACACACATACACATACACACACACAAACATATATATATTAGTTGTTTGTAAACAAATACGTGGTACATTACAATATATATACGGCAAAGTAAAAGAGGACATTAACAAACAGGCATGTTTCTATATTCATTAAACATTATCTGTGACTTGAATCTATTTTTTAATCGTATTCACTATTTATCTCCATTATTTCGAGTTACATTTTAGTGCCTATTTTACTGCCTATTTTTTACATTTTAAGTGCCTATTTGCCTGCCTATTTTCCAGATTTTTAGTGCCTAAACGTCCGGTCTCTAGTCATCAATCTACTTGATGAAATATCACTATAACGAAAATAATATTGATTTATTACTAAAAACGCCTATTGTTTATGAAAATACAGTATCGAGGATGTTTAATGTGATTTCGATGGGTTACCTAACGAAAAATTTTCGAACCTATTACAAATTACCGGAAGTGGTATACTTAGCAAATGGTATGTATCATACGTTGGATCGATCTAAATGCGAATTTAAGAGCTTTTTGTATTTCTGTGAACAGATAACATTAGATGACGAAGCAAAATGCCTGAATAATATTGTTTTTAACGGATCACTAAGTGGTTGTCAACAACAAACAGAGAAATACCTAGGGAATGTAGTATATAAATATACTCATGCTGGAGTATTATATTCGTTATTAATAGAAGGATACATAACCAAACTAGGAAAACATCACGAAGTCACATCAACGAAAGTAAATTTTGGAAATAATTGTTCTTATTTTATTAAGTACAGTCTATTTGATAATATAATTTTTGGAGAATTGGCAATTTCAACGAAAGAAGTAATAAACGTAAACAATAAACATCTAAATTTGATAGGAAATTGGACGCAAAAGCAATTAAATTTCAGTTTACATCACGAAGAACTCAATAGTCTAGCCGAAAATTTGTTAAAACTAAAAGTGGATACTACTGTACCACTGTTAATAATCAAAACAAACTATAGAATGTATGTTGTTGCAGCCATTATACTAGTTTTAGTTGTTTCAGTTGTTGCTTTAATAATATTGTATTGTAGATTGTATAAATCAATTGGAAAGCAATGAATCATAATAATAATAACAATAACAATAATATCATTTAATGACACACTGTATAAAATTTATTCATGTTCTAGTGCACGAAAACTCACGAAAAAGTTTGTAAACAATGGAGTTATGGATCGGTAAATTGTGAAAAAAAATGATGAAAACGAATGTAAACAAACAAGTAGGAAGTATCAATAGTGTATACGAATCATGCGTTGGATATTCACCGAACAGCCATCACCAACAGTAAACACAATCACCAAATGTAAGAATGAATTGAAGTAAAGAAAGTCTATAGTTCATAGTAGTTCATAGTACCCAACCGAATAGATCGTATTGTAATACCGTACCGAACGATGTCCCATTTACGTTTTAGGTGTAAATGAAAAAAATGAAAAATAAGGATAGAAATAGATGAGAATAGATAACCTAGATAAATCTAGGATAGTAACATCAAAGAAGGATAGATAAAGTCAAGAATGTCCAAGAGTAGAAAATAATATCATTAATAATAATAATAGAAATAGTTAATAATAGATAAAAATAGACAAAATAGAAGTAGATTACTATTATGGTATTAATAGTTAAAATATATACATAAATACTACGATTATTTATAGAAAATAGAGAATAATTAAGTTTGTTTAGTATTTACATTGTGAATTAAAGGGTTAAAATCTATGAATAAGCATAGATACAGCAAGAAATAGTTCACAAAGAATATAGAAGAATGATTAATTAAAGTAAGAATAATATATTTAATAGTTATTTTAAATGTAAGAAATTTTTAGAAATTTTAGAAAAAAAAGAAAAAAATAATATAATACACTACAATTGGTAATAATCGATATTGATTAAAAATAATGATTAGAATTATTTATTTCATTGTTATATTTCCTTTGCAAGCGCTACAAGCAAAGATCATATGGAAGTCAGTAATCATTTGCGTCAAAGACTTTCAGTGCGTTCTGAACGCCAAGAGGTAAAAAAATTAACAGAGACCCTGTGAGAGACTAGAATTACTCTCCACTCCAGGCCTCAGAGAAGACTGCAGACGAAAAACGAACAGTTCCGAGCGAGCACGAATGATTACGAACGTTACCTACAGCTATCTCGCCAAGCAGCTAATTTTCCATCCGAAACGAACAACCAAGTCCGAGCGTAAAGCAATGAAATATGATTTTAAATTACAGAAAATAATAATATTAAATATAATTAACGATATTTAATTATGTAGATTGTTAAAATAAGGTTTAAATGATAGAAATACGTACGTTAGAAGAAATATAAGTTTAAATAGATGGAAATATAGTGGATATAATTTAGTACTATATTTAATGTAGAAAACGACGGAATATACGAGCTTTTAAGTGTGAAACAAAGTCTACAGCTCATAGTTAGCTAAGTTTTACACATAGTTGTAGTTTTAACGGTCTTGCACTAGAATTACTTTGAAAGTAGCAAGTGTGTTAGACACAGTAGAGAACAAAATGAGACTGCTTCAGAACACGCGAATTATTGTCGCAAAAAGTGTAAGCAGACACAAGCTAGGAATATTAATTATTCAAATAATTATAATAAATGTAATTTTCTACGAGTTTTAAGTAGGCCTATTCCGACTTTATCTATTTCTCGTCTATTTCAGATAATATCCAAAACGAGGAAAATGGACTTCGAAACAATTTTATTATTAACATCTACGATAGTTTTAGGAAGTATATTAGTTATAATAGTGATTATTACGTGTTATATTTTGGTAAGATTAAGTAAGCTAGAGAGAAAATACGAAAATAGTGTAAGAGATAGTAAGAATAATGTAAGATCGAATAGAGAATTAGATGTAAGTGGTAGAGATGAGTCTGAAACTTACGTACTTTCACAAGTTTCTCCCCTCTATGCCACAATATTAAATAAGAATAAACCTCCACTTAAAAACATATCACAAAGCACTGATAACACAATTTGTAGTAATTTGCCAGATCGTAGTAAAGCATATCGTAGTACTAGCACTGAAACTGAATGGAAGAACACACAAATGAACCACACCACTAAAGAAGAAGATGCACACACCAATACACAAATGGGACACAGTGAAACCACGAAAACTAACGTTTCTGTTGGAAATTTCGATAAACACGGAAAAACCGAGTGCCCGACAGACATCAACAAAGAGTTTTTCTTTCCATGTGATGTCATTGTTTTCTAAAAACAAAATTTTTGGCAAAATTATTAAAATTTCGTAGTGCGTTTCGACATCCAGTGTTCATGAAACCAAACCGACGCGCAAATGCAAGTGCTGGCGTGAAGTAGTTTTAACCTTGGTTAAATTTTGTTGAACCTGCAGTTGCTGCCCAGAAACTTTTTCAGTGTAGCAAATGCCCTAGAGCAGAATTTTATTTCCCCCACATCTAAAATTTAGTGTTCACTTTTATTAAAGAAAATAAAAGTGATGATATTTGGCAATAATTTTAGTGCTACGATTCTTTTATGAGTGAATATGTTTTAATCATTCGTAAAAAGGTTTTATCTTCTAGATTTCGAAGTGTATAACAATTGGAATAAACAATTATCATCTGTTACTGATACTGTCAACAAATGCTTGAGTTGGCAAGTATGGACAACCGAGTAATGGAAAGTTCCAGAAATTTGACACAAGCTTAATTGCGAGGAGGATTTGCAATGCAGAGTACTTTTGAATGTACATACATATATCTTTCGCACAGAGTACTTGTGATCATCTCATGCTCATCTAATAATTCCGTTACATCTCACAAGATGTCGTGATTGTACACTTTTGAGCATAGAGATTCTGAAGTATTTTTTTCATGTAATTTTTTTCACCAATTAATGAAAATGATTAAAAGTTTAAATATATATATATAATGTTAATGTTTTGGTGCAGGAAAAACATTTATTGTTTTATAATATTGATTTATGTAGTTACACATGTCTCACTCATTTTCAAGTTTGTTTATTTTCAGTATTTATTTGTCATATATTGTGTATATATCTACAGGGAGTTTAGTAATATAACGCCCTCTTACGAGGTCTATCTTGGATAGCGAAGCAACCAAGATTTTAAGGGGGGACATGTGGCAGTATCCGTTTTTAAATTAAAGTATCATGTATAATAATTTTATTTTATCAATCAATGTTTATTTATTTTGCGAATATCGCGTTTTTATAAAATAATGAGGTGAAGGTAAATAACAGTCAAGAGTTGAGATTAATGCAAGCTGAGGCAAACGTATTATTTAATGGTCAGCAAAATTATGTAAATAAGATGTTCTATTGAGAGTCTGCGAATGCAGGAAGACAATGCATGTAATGCGTCAATTCCTACATAGACTAAATTCTGTAAATTATGAAAAGAAATTGTAAGCTTTTGTGAACATTTCACACATTCACGGATATGAGGAAATAGCTTAGAATCGGGAAATCGGAGTGTGTCGAGAGTTGCAGTTTTTTAGTCTTGACACAAGGAAGGAATTTGTTTTTCCAAGTGAAAGGAGGTCACACGTGCCGACCAGCAGACGACAGGAGAGAATTCTAGAAGGACCAAGTTGAACAAAACCAAGAGACGGGAGGTCTTCAGGATGAGTCGGAGGATCAGTGGGACAGATCAGTCAAAGTGATCAGTTAGAGCTACAGAGAGAGCGAGACAGTCAACGGACAGTCAACCTAGTATTCGATCGTGTGAGAACACTTTAAGTAATCTGAATGGAAGCTTCAGGTTATTGAGAAGTTCTAATATTCTATCTACGGAGATCGTCGATTCGTCTATAGCATTTGGGAGTAAGCCAGACTCGATGCTTATCAACAGCACCCGTCCATAAGAAGTAACTTGGCGATACTGGATTCAACACCTAGGTCATCAGAGAGCGTCAACTGGAAGAGATAAGGTATGTGTTACTCCTATTCAGGACTCGAAGGCTCAATGCTCGATAAGCGATACTCGACTGGCAAAGTTTCCGAATATCCGTAATCATATATCACAACACTTACATTCATCACCTTTTATCAAAGAGAAATACAACTGTTATTTAATAATTGTAGTCAATGTTTCATTCCTAGAATTCAATCCCCGATTGGTATGTGTCGAATTAGTAAACCTCTCGCATATGTATATGAGAACTTGTCCACTCATTCTAGATGGTGAGTGGAAGGCGCTCAGCATCACTCAATTTGCATCCCCAAATTAGGCACGTAGTGAGCTGGGTTGTCAATATGGGTTAGTCAAAATAAGTGTTACAAGCCAATATCTCGCGAACTATACGTCATAGAAAAATATTAAGAGGCAATGTACAATACAGAGGGGCCTAAGAAATGAGTCAAACATTAGGTTTCCCTCGCCCCCCCATTTGTGGGGGAGGGGTGAACGTGAAATTTTCAAATGGGAACATAGGTCGAGTGACACCTCGCTCGAAAGATCTTGAAAAATTGAACAGTTTTTGTAGGAAACAATTTTTGATATGGGGCACCGTTTTCAAGACGGGCCCCAACATTGGTCCTGTAGCAGATAAAATATCCAGTACTTATAAATCGGAAACGGCTAAGTAGAGAAACATGAAACAAAAAATTAAAAAGGTAAACGGCATAGGCAACGTGGAATGGTGTTGTCGTGGTGCCCCAGGGCCGCATCATGGGACCCCGGGACCAATTTTTAAATTTCAAGTCTGAATATAGGTCGAGTGATACCTTGTTTGATAGATTATGGAGAACCAAACAGCTTAGTAAAAAATTGTTTTGATTTCGAGCAAGCCTGTTTCAAAATGGCCGCCGAAAATGGTTCCGCATTCAGATAGAAAGTGCAGTGTTCAAACTGAGTGTTACAAGCCAATATCCCGCGAATTATTGCATCAAATAAAAAGTGTTAAGAGTCAATGTACAATACGAACAGGCCTAAAAATATGTCGAACACGAGGTTCCATCATCATACTGTAAGTGAATAACAAGTAAAATGTTCGGGGACAAAATCGACCTATAAGGGTTAACGTAACAATAATAATAATAATAATAATAAGAAGAAGAAGAAGAAGAAGGATACTACTACGAAAAATAATAATAAAACTAGTAATAATAATAATAATATGAATGAAAATAATAAGACAATGAATAATACTAATACGTATGCGCAAAGAGACGTCGTTCCTCAATCACTACAATCCTATGAGAAAGGGATAGGAAGGTACCTATTAGGCCCTACTTGTAGGCAACATCTCAACATGTGCCCAGTTAGAGTAAGGAAAGCCCGTCAACGTCATTGTCTGGGGAATAAAACCGATGGCCTTCGGAACATACTACAACGATAAGGTTGTATATTGCATTAACAATCTGTACCGTCTTATAAAAAAAGGATCAGAGGCGAATTATTTGAAAGAAAAGAAAGTTGCAAAGAAATATCTTTAGATTATTTTTGATCGTCAACTATTAATGTAATCGCTATGGAAACGTAATAAATGTAAGTGTAAGTGTGCAGACATCTTGTTAAATATGTAAATGTGGAATATAAACGCTTCTCAAGATTAAGTATTAAAACCAATTTAAGAAAATGGTAAATTGTGTTTGTCACGTAGTTTAAGAACCGGGATACAATCTAGATACTACGTAGAAATAAATGTAGTAAAATTAGTGGTGTCTCAACTCCAGAAAATAGACATTTTAACGTATTATAAATTGGTGCCGGAAACCCGAAAATAGACATTAGAAACGTAGCAATAGCTAGTACTCTACCTCCTTAATAATGGCTGGTATACACAAGTGTCAATAGAGCCGATCACACAGGGACGGGGAATGTGATTTTCATTGTTCTACTGAGAACATTTGACTGTACCTGTGTGTTGTTTGTTCATGCAGTGTGAGTAGTATGGTATTATTTTTTCTTGTTGAGTAGTAGTGTTCAACGTAAAATCATCATTGATGTTACATTGCCTAGCTGCTAGTGAGAGTGTTAGTGACTTAAAGGGAATTGGCAGTGTGGATATTGTAGGTAGGCGCTGTAGTTGTGTGTTGAATGGTTCAAAAGCGTAGAAAGAACGGGATATCAACTTTGGTGATTTGGTGGTAACACTAGCGCATTAATATTATTAGTTTGGGTAGCGTTTGAATAGAGCAATGGCGGTGTTTGATCATTGTGTAGATATGTTGCTGGTGTTGGGCGAATGTAGAAGAAACTATCGTAATGCGGCACGAATGTATGCAATGCGCTATCCCCAACGCTAACAAACATCTCATATGGCATTTCTGCGATTGGAGAGACGTTTGCGGCAACATGGTAGTCTTTTCCGGGGACGAGGTAGGGGTCGTTACCGCTCTGCAACCAATGAAGAAAGTGCAACAGGAATATTGGTAGCAGTGCATGTAGACCCACATGTTACTACGAGACACCTCGCTCAGGCCAGTGGAGTTAGCCAAAGATCTGTAATGCGTATTTTGCACGAGTACATGTTTCATCCGTATCATATGATCTTACATCAGGAACTATCTGGCAATGATTTTCATGCCAGATTGCAATTTTGTCTATGGTTGGAAGGTATGGAAAACAGACAGCGCAACTTCATATGCACCATCTTGTTTAGCGATGATGCTACATTTACAAACACAGGACACGTAAACCGACATAATATGCATTATTGGGCTAGGGAAAATCCACTATGGCAGAGACAAGTTGCTCATCAGCATCGGTGGTCTCTTAATGTATGGTGTGGCATCCTTGGTAACCATATCATTGAGCCATATTTTTTTATGGACGTCTTACTGGTGATACCTATGCCGCATTTATCAGTGATGTACTATACCCGGAGTTGTTAGAGAATATTCCTTTCGCTGAACGTATAAGAATGTGGTATCAACATGATGGTGCTCCAGCACACAACGCACGCCAGGTAAGAGCCTTATTGGACCACCGTATGGCGAATAAATGGATTGGGCGTCGACGTCCTATTCACTGGCCTCCACGATCTCCTGACCTAGCCCCACTTGATTTTTTCCTCTGGGGTTATGTTAAGGATCGGATAATGTCCAACGTACCAACAACTACTGATGATATGAAGGCGCGTATCCAAGGTGTGTGTGCATCTATCACTCCAGACATACTACATGATGTACGAACATCCCTATGCCGCCGCTTACGGAGGTGTGTGGAGCAGGATGGAGGACATATCGAGCATCATTTGCAACATGGTAAGTGTTGAAATTATTTGCTTTACAGTGATTGAAATTACAATTTTTAACATCGCACATACCCGTAGAATTACTAAACGTTATTCTACTACTTTACAGGATATTATGTTGTGGTAATGCTTTTGTGACAGGCTTGCCTGAAATCAAAACAATTTTTGTAGTAAGCTGTTTGGTATTTCACGATCTATCAAAGAGCTATCACTCGCCCTATGTTGCGATTTGAAAATTCCATGTACACTCCTCCATACAAAAGCGGGGCGAGGGAATTCTTTAACACAAATTTCAGGCTTTCTGTATTGTATACACGACTCCAAAAGTGCATTACCACCTGCTATTCTCCTTTTCCTGCAATAGCAGGCAACCCAAAAACTCGGAGGTTTGGTTGGTTGTGAATTCGAAAGGCGTTGGACCAAACCTCAATTTTGTAACAAATATATCAGTGTGGCAAACTGCAAATAAAAGAATAAAACAAATTGTCAAGAATGACAATTTTATTATCGTGACGGAATTAAATGACATCAAAAGTTACAAAATTATCTTACTTAAGCAGTTCAAACAAAATGAATGGCAAGAAAGAGATACCAGAGGAAAGCATTTCTCTACTCCCCCCAAACAAGAATCTCATAAAAAGAAAAAGTTACATAATGTAAACGTTCAATATAAAAGCCCCACCCAAAATTTATAAAGTTGACACCCGAAAGGCAAGAACAACTGAACCGAAGTAAATGAAATTCTCCACAGATATTGCAGACGTAAAATGAGGAAATACGGTTTCGTATTTAAAAAAAAACGGTTCGAAGGGCACGGACCCCTCCGAACATTTGATCACGAAATATCAAAATTGCTAGTAACAGTATGTCAGGTGTATGTAAAGGACATGAAGAATTGCAACATAAGTTTACGTATGGACAATACACAAAAATTAACAAATACGTTTTTTAAAATTTTCTGCGGAAAAACTGTTTTAGGGGGCAAAACCTTCCACCCAAAATTTTGAAACTTAACGCCCGAGAGGGAAAAAAGAAATGAACCGATGTTTATGAAATTTTGCACAGATATTTCAGACGTAAAATGAGGGAATACCTGTTTCGTAATTTCCTGGAAAAAACGGCTGGGTGAGGCACGGACCCCTCCAAACCTTTGATCATGAAATATCAAAAGTGCTAGTAACAGTATGTCAGATGTATGTAAATGACATCAAGAATTGCAATATAACTTTGTGTATGGACAACAAAAAAAATAAACGAATACGGGGTTTTTGATGTTCTGCAGAAAAAGGGTTTTAGGGGGCAAAAGCCTCCACCCAAAATTTTGAATGTTGTTGATCGAAAGGCAAGAAGAAGTGAACCGAAGTGAATGAAATTGTGCACAGATATTGTAGATGTAAAATGAGGGAATACAGGTTTCGTATTTTCCTGGAAAAAAACGGCTGGGTGGGGCACGGACCCTTCCAAACTTTTCGTCATGAAATATCAAAAGTGCTAGTAACAATGTGTCAGATGTGTGTAAAGGACACGAAGAATTGCGACACATCTTGGTGTACGGACAATACGCAAAAAATAAAGGAATACTTTTTTCTACTTTCTGCGGAAAAACGGTTTTAGGGAGCAATAGAACCCACACAAAATTTTCAAAGTTCGCGCCCGAAAGGTAAGAAGATGTGAACCGAAGTGAATGAAATTGTGCACAGATATTGTAAACATAAAATGACGGAATACAGGGTTCGTATTTCCCTAAAAAAAAGGTTGGGTGGGGCACGGACCTCTCCAAACCTTTGATCACGAAATATCAAAAGTGCTAGTAAGAGTAAGTCAGATGTGTCTAGAGGACATGAAAAATTGCAACGAAACTTTGTCTATAAATATTAGTAAAAAAATAAACGAATACGTTTTTTTAATTTTCGGGGGAAATGGTTTTTGTGGGCAAAAGTCCCCGTCCAAAATTTTGGAATTTGACCCAAAAGGCAAGAAGAAGTGGACCGAAGTGAATGAAATGTGCACAAATATTATAGAGGTAAGACGAAAGAATTTGTGTTTCGTATTTTCTTGAAAGAATAAAAAACTGTTGAATGGACCATGGCGTTGAGTAGCGAGAGGAGTGGACCGAAGCGAACAAAATTGTATGTAGATATTGGATATGTAATATATGGCTTTCGTGTTTCACAAATGTCTTGTCTCCATCCGATTTTTTCAATTTGGCAGATCGAGTACAATCAAAGACACTATAGCGTATTTTATAGTATTTCGGGAAGCAGCTTTAACGCTTAGAATGTTTTTGCGCATAAACAAGAACACGTATTGATTTATGTTCAGTTTGCTGTTGATCAGCCAAATTTGAAGCAAAACGGATAGAGTCACTTGAGAAACACGAAATGCCCTATTTTACATAGGGACTATATAATATCTACACACAATTTCACTTGCTTCAGTCCACTCCTTCCTGAGCTATTACGGTAATATTTACTTTTTTCGGATGGGGAATAGGCTCCAACATTGTTTCTCCGCAAATATTAAAACACGTTTAACTTATTGGTTTGCAAATTGTCCCTATACGAAGCTTCGTTGCTATTCTCCATATTCTTTACGAACTTCTGACGTATGCTTATTTGCACTTTTGATATTTCGTAATCAACGGTTCAAAAGGTTCGTGACTCGTTCGGTTTTTAATAGGAAAATACGAAACCTAATTGTCTCATTTTACGTATACAATATCTGTGCAAAATTTCATTCACTTCTGTTCACTTCTTCTTGCCTTTTGGGCCCCAAATTTCAAAAATTTTTGGAGGGGGCTTTTGCCCCCTAAAACATCTTTTCCGCACAAAATAAAAAACATTCGTTTATTTTTTGCGTATTGTCCCGACAAAATATATCGTTCAAATTCTTCATGTCCTTCAAGTACTCTGACATAATGTCATTTGCACTTTTGATATTTCACGATCTAAGTTTTGGAGGGATCTGGGTCCCACCTATGCGTTTTTTCTTCTTCAGGAAAATAAGAAACTCGTATTCCCTCATTTTATGTCTACAATATCTGTGCACAATTTCATTCACTTCGGATTACTTCCTCTGGTCTTTCGGGTCTGAACTTCCAAAATTTTGGGTGGTTGCGTTTGCCCCCTAAAACCGTATTTCCGCAGAAAATAAAAAAAACTTGTTTCGCCATATTTGTAGGCTCACTTTGATCCACTTGCGGTGACGCACAAAAAGTGAGAATAGGCGTACAAAATGGCACAAAACTATGCAAAAAACCATCCCGAAATTCGTTGGTTGCGGAACAAGTTAATGACGCCGGTGCTCACGGCATTTGACGCTGCCTCGTTATAAAAATCTATAGTCGTTTCGCTATCGAGACGAGACGAGATGCACTAAAAGTACCCCTCGAGATGCACTAAAAGTACGAGACAAAATGCAACCCTGTCATGAGCACCACTAAAAGTATTCCACATTACTGTTTACATTTTTCATGGTTGCTCTTTCCAGTATAATCAGATCATGATTTCAAAACGAGCTGAACGAGGGAGCTATTTGTCAAACTCGGCTCGACACGAAACTCGACATCAATTTATGGAGCTAAAAATAAACCGAACGTGTCCTTGCATTTTTTTAAATCTCTTTTATGGAAGGAAGGACATTCTACATATGGGAAATTGGTAGTGGGTTGATTTGTAAAAAATAATCGAAAACGATCGATGTTAGTTGAGAAACAAATTGAGAAACAAAATACAGTGCTTCGCGTTATATATCCACTGCTTTCTATTATAATAATTGCTGAAGCCTGTGTTTAGCGTTCAGAACACAAGGAAATTAAATTGTGGGAAAAAGAGATGTACAATTTGTACAGTAAGTTTAATTACATGGAAATTTTAAGTTTCGGTACGCTTAATTATATGAAAAATTTTATACATTTTTCATTTACGTTGGTCTCCTTTACCTTGATTTTGGATTTCAAATTTTAATCCTTTTTCCACTGAAAAGTATCTATAATTCAACAAGATAATAATTATCAATGATAATTATAATAATTGTCTATGTAATTGAATTCATTGTAATTTGGTCCATGAGAAACACTTTACCATTTCATACTAGCTGTTATGCCCGTTCCTCGCACTGATCAGATAAAGTATCAGTGTAAACAAGCTGAACAACGGAAGAACAATTAAGAAACATTTCTAAAATTGGATATATTTTGTGTGAATATATATACCCAACAACGTACATGTGTTTTCATTGGGAAGGCCGATGGGGGCTGAATTTGAACGTAACCACTATCGGGGATGTCACTATACATCTGAGAAATCCCGATAAATATGGATTCGACACAAATATTGGTCATTTTCTACTACTTTTACATGTCCCGGTAAACGCCCCCTGAGACCCCCTTGGTTCCAATTGTGAAAAATCCCCTCTGGCCTCCAGCCGATACCGCGAAAACTATGAATGAACACTAACATCTGCCATTTTCTACTACTTTTACATATCCCGATAAATGTCCCTATGATCCTCTGGTTCCAATTTTGAAAAAACAACGCCTCTGGCCCGCAGCCGATGGCGGCTGTATTTGAAAGTCAACGCCTGTGGGAGTATCACCATTCATCTCAGCGACAGTGAAAACTATGGATTTGACACATATCGGTCATTTTCCATAATTTTGCATGTCTCGCAATTCACCCCCGGTGACTCCCGGCCCGCATACAATGGTGGCTGAATTAGAAAATAATCGCTAATGACAGTATCGTCATTTATCTCAGCGACCGCGAAAACTATGAATGTGACACTAACATCTGCCATTTTCTACTACTTTTACATATCCCGGTAAAAGCCCGTATGATCCTCTGGTTAAAATTTTGAAAAAACAACGCCTCTGGCCCGCAGCCGATGGCGGCTGTATTTGGAAGTCAAACGCCTGTGGGAGTATCGCCATTTATCTCAACGACCGCGAAAACTATGGATTTTACACTAATATCGGTCATTTTAGATTACTTTTACGTTTCGGTATCCCTTCCCCTCAGTTGACCCCCGGCCCGCAGCCGAATAGGGTAAATTTGGAAGTTAATGCGATCGGAGTTCACCATTGATCTCAGCGAACGCGAAAACTATCAAATCGACACTCATTTCGGTCATTTTCTACTACTTTTACTTGTCCCGGTAAACGCCCCCTGAGACCCCCTGGTTCGAATTTAGTCAAAAACGCTTCGCCTTTGTCTGGGTCCTGAACCAAGGTATTCGTGGCCAAAATTTGGTTACTCTCGGCCAACTTGTCTGGTCCCCAGGCCGGTCCAGGTTGGAAAAAAAACACTCTTCGTCTTGATCTGGGGCCTAGACCAAGCTACCCGTGACCAAATTTATAAAACTTTCGTCCACTCGTCTGGTTCACAGGCCGCACACAGATAGACAGACAGACACTCAAACAAACTCTATTTTATTTATATTAGAAAGGTCAGATCCACTGTTATTGTAATAGAGCGGTGCTTGAGTGATTGATCGTAGAAATTCAAACTCCAATGAGTGATAATTTCATAGCGTTGTTTTATTACAAGTTTAAACTCTTTAGTCAGTAGAAAAGAGGGCATGAATTATGGGTCAGAGTTAATGATAATGGGTTTCTACGGGTCACAGTGGGTGAGAGTGGTTCATGGTGGGTGGTGGGTCAGAGTGGGTTACGGTGGGTCGTGGGTCACGATGGGTGGTAGGTCAACTGGTCGTGGCTAAAGTTTTCATTGCCCCACACCCTCTCTGAACTACAGTGTTGAAAATTATTCAGGGAAAATCAATTGCAATTGATCAATCAATTGAAAGTAATTGCTGTGGAAATCAATTGCAATTGAATTAATTGCCAATTAATTTCAATTGCAATTGAATGAATTCAATTGCAATTATTTTCCACTGCAATTACTTTCAATCGATTGATTAATTGCAATTGATTCTCCTTTATTAATGGCGAACTGCAATTAACAATTAACCATTACTTACTTCAGTTGTTAATTGCAATTAACAATTAAATTTACAGATTAATTGTTAATTGTTAATTCAATTGAAATTTGCCTAACACTGTGAATCTTCAGTTCCCCTACCCCGATCCGTCCCTTCAAACTCTTTTTTTTCCTTCTATCGAAGCCAGTACTGCCTATTTGGGAAAAGTTTCAACGTAGAGGATTGCTAGTGGTAAAAGCGATACATCCGCCGTTCTGTTGGTAAGGGGGAGGGGCTGGTGGAAAGTGCCGTAAAATTTTACCTTGCCCCCATAGGAAAATATTTAGATTCGACACTACTAATATATATATATATTTCAGCGACCGCGAAAATTATGGATTTTACACTAATATCGAAAACTATGGATTTTACACTAATTTCAATATATATAAAATTGAAAAACACTATGTTTTTGACTCTAAATCTCCCGAGCCGCATAACAGATCTTGATCAAATTTGTAACATGGAGGAGTTTCACGGCTGGGCTGGTTAGGCTATTCACTTTGATGGTAGAACTGAGAGGGAGGAATGTAAAGATAAATAAAACTTAATAACTCCTGAACCACTCGACCGATCTTGATCAAATTTTCCACATAGATGAGCCTCAGACCTGGGATCGTTTTTGTAATTTAAGTTTGACGGAGCAACGTGGGGGTGGAGAAGGAAGGGAGATATATAAATACCAATTTATATAAGACTGAAAGTGACTATTTTTGTAACTTAATAACTATTGAACTATCTGACCGATCGCAATCAAATTTTCAAGATATATGAGGTTCGGATGTGGAAACGTTTTCCTAATTTCACTTTAACGGTCCATCCTAGGAGGAGGGGAGGGGGACGTATAAATAAAAACTAGTAAAACCTAATAACTTTTGAACCACTCAACAAATCTCGATCTAATTTTTTATATACATGAAGGTCGGGCCTTGAGTGTTTTTTTTACCGTTTCACTTTGACGAGCCAACTAGGGGAGGGGAGGGGGAAATATATGTAAAAAAAGTAAAATATAAATGACTGCCTTTGTGACTTCAATCTTGAACCACGTGACCGATCTAAATCAAATTTTCAGCATACATGAGTTTAGGGGCAGGGATTACTTTAGGCTATTCACTTTGACGAAGCAACGTAGGGGAGGAGGACGAAGAGAAATTTAAAAATGATCAAAAATGACCGATATTATTGTTGAATCTCCATAGTTTTCGGGGTCAATGAGACAAACAGTGACACTTCTGATGCTGTTTCAATCTACGTTCGGCCCTAATAATTGGGAAGGGAATCCTAATGGCTGACTACTTTAATGCTCATATTTCATTCTCATGTAAAAATTTAGGGCGAGCCAGGCCCCCTAAACTGCCCGTGGATTCGGACCTGTGTCACCCCCCACCCTCGAACACGATTTTCTGGAAGAAAGCCTCTATTCTTCCTTTTGTCTGTCTAGTTTGCTGAAAACATGAAAAGCAAACTAGGTCACAGAGCATAGAGTTGGAAATGATTGACATGTTGCATTGCAGACATGTTTCGTACCATTGATGATTTTGGGAGGTTTTCCAGGGACAAAATTCCCCTCGGAGTTATATCTCCTATGGTGCTCAATATGCGTTGAGTTGATTTTATCTTCCCTTTCAGCAGCGAGGCTATATGAGACGGGACCTACTGATTAATTGTGAATTCCGAACTACATGAGCTCTCGTCGGAATCGAACCCGGGTTTCTCACGCCAAAGGCGCGTGTGCTAACCACTTAGCCACGAAGAAGCTCGGTGCTCATATTAGAAAAGAAGAAACCACATTATCGGAATTTCAGTGCAGACAACTAAGTATGACGACTGTTAAATGAATATTTTTCATCTTGTATATATTGTGATAATGGTCAATCTTATTCGATAATGTCATTCTCTCTTTAAAAAATAGCATTGTCTTTTATGTACCTTACTACAGTATACAAGTTAAATTTCAGACAGTGTGCAAAAGAGGGGAAGTGATTACAACGTATGATGGACTTCGCTTCCTATCCGATGAACAAATCCTTTCTTGTAAAATTCAGCGTTGCAAAGAACCTGTGTGATTGACTGATAGCTACACATAAATTGACACAATGAAAGTCTTAATTTTAGTACTGAGTCTGCCCTCAGAGAAAAAAGCAAGCTGCTCGCACTCGTGGCTTCTGTGTCTTGTAACATTGTGTTTAAAAAAAACAGACACAAGGTCAGTTGTGAAACAACTGATAAGGCTTCTTTTCTTTTATACAAATCATATTTGTTGTTTGAAACCTCTTTATTCCTTATAAAAGCAATATAACCAGATTCACGGAAACCCACAGGAATTGTAAAGAAATTTTTAAAGAATACCTTTATCATTCAGATCCTTTATTATTATTATTATTATTATTATTATTATTATTATTATTATTATTATTATCATGAATATTTTTCGTTAGTCCTCACAGCAATTAATATTTAGCAGCAGGGGTAAAAGTGCGTGGGAACGCGGGGGACCCCATCCTCACCTCCAAAAAACTTTGTATGGCGTCCCCCCAGTTCCTAAGCAATTACAATGGGCAAAGATAGGCATGGGAGACATCGTGACTCATGCCGCTACCTACCGTCCCCTACCTTTTCAGGTGATTCCATCCCATCTAGCCTAATCCCACTTCGCCTAACGATTTATCAGCCACTTACATCTCCAAGATAAGAATGTCCACCATTTTCGGATCTCACGTTAATCCGTAGTTCCATATCTCATGTAATTTTGCTACCGAAGGGATGCTAAACTGAAATCCGATCCAATAATAAAGAGAGATAATAGATGGAAGCTAATTTTTGGGAAATAATTCGTGAAAGGAGAATGTAGGAGAAAACAGGATAATCCCTAGAAATCTCACGGGTACGATGGTATCCACTACAAACTTTTATAGTCTGGAATCGAACGAGGTCCATCCCGCACCAGAAGTAAGCGCTCTATCACTAAGTCACCCTGCCCTACTTTGGAGGAAACAGTATGATTCTGACAGATGTATCGATATACTAAATATTGCGTATGGTAAACCAACCTACAAGAAGTACAAACGATCAGAATGTGGGATTCGTGGAGTTTCCTTCGTGCGAAAATGGTAAGCACGTTTTTCTGTCAGTTATTCTTAACTGGATGCCCGCGTCTCTTAGGGATTGGGGAGGACACGGTGACTCAGTGGTAAACAGCTTGTCTCTGCTACGTGGGGCCTGTGGTTCGATCCTAAGCCAAGAAACTTTGTAGTGGACATCATCGTATCGTGTGTCGGTTTTCTCGGGATACTCCAATTTCCTTCCACATTCTCATTCCATCATATCTTCCATCAACATTTACTTGCCTTAATCATTGTCTCCTTTAGTCTAAAGAGCATAATCGTGTTCGTTAAAATGAAATACTTCATTTCACTTTACAAGGGTTGCTTACAGTTTATCAGTGGGTTACCGTTAAGATACTAATATTTGTAAGAAAGGAGGAGTCTATGAGGCTCATAATTATCGAAAGGCTGATAACTACAATTGTACGTTGATTGTAATAAATCCTAAAGGTACGAACTAAATTTGATTTGTGAGTCTTTTAGCGTTATTAGTCGTATTATGGACAAGAAATAATTAACATATCTACAAACCAAGAAAACTAACACTGAAATTTGATATTCGACGGTGAAATATAATAATATACAACTTGGATATCAAATATCGAGGTTAGTTTTCTTGGCTTTGAACATGTTCAACTTACATGTGTTTTCGTGATAGTCCAAACTTTCAACGTACGAGTATCAGTCTCCTAAATTTTCGTAAATAACTATGAAGATTATTCTAAATCTAACAAATAAGTACAGATAACGATCAATAAAGTTCATAATTGACTTTTGAGAACATGCTGGCCCTAACTGATATATCACATCACTACTTTTCCATTTCCAAAATTATCACAGATTTCAAAATGGCGGATTTCAAGGTGCAGCCGGAAGTTCGTGATTTACTCTGCCCATTGTAGATCACATTTTGTCAATATGTGAAACTACCACCGTTTGCATTGTCTATCTTTCACTATTTTCACGATTCAACAGTTTATTTGATGTATTTCAATAACATAGCATAGCCCTTCTCCCATCAATTTTGACCCCCTCCGTTTCTTATGACGTTTAGCCCTTATAACTTTGCACATTTACATATTTCCACATCCTCTATCAGTCACACTACGTCTCATTCCACAACTCGATTCATCCATTTGGACCCTTTACTTGTCAGACAATTTCTTCTTGGTGGAGAAACAGGGAAAATAATTCTACAATGACTGACAAGTAACACTTCCCCAGTGTAACACTCCGATTTTGATAAAATTTGGTAGGTAGATACTCCACATAAAATAAACGAATACCGGTACGTGTATTTTTATTTTCTCCGTTAAAGCTGTTTCAGGGGTCAAAAACCCACACCCAAAGTTTTGAAAGTTGACGCCCGAAAGGCAAAAACAAGTGGACCGAAGTGAACGAAATTGTGCACAGATATTGTAGACATAAAATGAGGGAATACGGGTTTCGTATTTTACTGGAGAAAACGGTTAGGTGGGGCACGGACCCCTCCAAATCTTTGATCACGAAATATCAAAAGTGCTAATAACAGTATGCCAGAAGTCCTAAAGAACATGAAGAATTGCGACGAAATTTTGCGTAGTGGCAATATTAAAAAAAATATGTTTTATTTTCTGCGAAAAAACCGGTAAAGGGACAAAGGCCCCCACCGAAAATTTTGAAAATTGACGCCCAAAAGGCAAAAACAAGTGGACCGTAGTGAATGAAATTGTGCACAAATATTGTAGAGCAGCGTTTTCCAACCGGTGTGCCACGGCACACTGGTGTGCCGCGAATGGGCCACAGGTGTGCCGCGAGGAAATTGAAACAAAATTATTAATTCCATAGCAACCAAATTGCAAGACAAGAAAAATGTAAATGAAAATATAAAAAAAACCTGTAAATTTTATATTTGTATTTCGCATTACTATGAATACCTACAATGGAAAAAAATACTGTAATTTTAATATATTATTGTACCTGCATTACTGTGTAGCTGCTAAAGCTGTGTAGCTAATAAAAAATATTTCTTGTCATTGTTATGACCATTATTGTTTCTTTGTTGTTGAAGACTATTTAGTAATTTGAAATTTTAAAATATCATTCAATCTTTTCGACAAAGTAAACATGCATGCAAATTACCTACATTTGTGTTTTAGAAGTGCAATAGATTTGTTTGTTCGTTCGTTATTTAGTGGTCATCCTTCTTAATAAAAGATTGGATAAAGTTTTCGAAAAAAAGTATATTTTTAAAAGCCTGAGTCCTATATTTCATTGCAATTGTTTTCCGGTTTTAAATTAGAATAAAAAATAAGCATAATGATTTACCACGGGGAAAACCGTAATTGAGCTTTCTTTTCTGTGAGGAGGAGATCAGTAATCACAAAAAAATACCACGATATTTTATATATAGACCTACAAATTATAATATCTATGAGTGTGCCGCGAGAATTCAAGTTACACCCATAGTGTGCTGCAAGTTGAAAAAGGTTGGGTAACGCTGTTGTAGAGGTAAGATGGAGGAATACGTGTTTCGTAATTTCCTTAAAAGAAAAAAAAAAAACTTTAGCGTGGATCGAGGCGTCTGGTGGCGGAAGGAGTGGACAGAAGCGATGAAATTTTGTGTAGATATTGGATATGTAAAATAAGACCTTTCGTGTTTCACAAGTGTATCCATCTGGTTTTTCAAATTTGGAAGATGAACAGTGAGCTCAAACAGTATATATATTATTTTATAGTATTTCAGGAGGCACCTTTAACATTTCAATGTTTTCGTGATCAAATGTTTGGAGGGGTCCGTGCCCCACCCAACCGTTTTTTCCAGGAAAATAGGAAACTCGTATTCCCTAATTTTATGTCTACAATATCTGTGTACAATTTCATTCACTTCGGCTCACTTCTTTTTGCCTTTCGGGCCTCAAATTTCAAAACTCGGTGGGGGCTTTTGCTCCCTTAAACTGTTTTTCCGCAGAAAATAAATAAAACGTATACCTTCCTTTTTTCTGCACATCGTAGATGCGCATAGTTTCGTTGCAATTTGTCATGTCGTTTACACACATCTGACATACTGTTACTAGCACTTTTGATATTTCGTGATCAAATGTTTGGAGGGGTCCGTGTCCCACCTAACCGTCTTTTCCAGGTAAATACGAAACCCGTATACCAACATTTTATGTCTACAATATGTGTGCAAAATTTCATTCACTTCGGTTCAATTCTTATTTTTCGGGTGTAAATTTTCAAAAGTTTGGGGTGGGGGGTTTTGCCCCCTAAAACCATTTTTCCGCAGAAAAAAACGTATTCCTTTGTTTTTTGTGTATTGTATATACGTAAAGTTTCGTTGCAACTCTTCATGTCCTATACACACATTTGACATAGTGTTACAACAACTTTTCATATTTCGTGATCAAATGTTTGGAGGGGTTTGGAGGGCCAACATTTTATGTCTACAATTTCTGTGCAAAATTCCATTCACTTCGGTTCGCTTCTTCTTATCTTTCGGGCGTCAAACTTTCAAAAGTTTGGGGTGGGTTCTTTTGCCCCCTAAAACCGTTTTGGATGCCGGATGGCGGGATGGATCCCAGACTATAAAAGTTTGTAGTGGATACCATCGTACCCGTGAGATTTCTCGGAATTATCCTGTTTTCTCCTACATTCTCCTTTCACGAATTATTTCCCAAAAAAATAGCTTCCATCTATTATCTCTATTATTGGATCGGATTTCAGTTTAACATCCCTTCGGTTGCAAAATTACATGAGACATGGAGCTACGGATTAACGTGAGATCCGAATTGCTTGTGCTCCCGCTGATAATTGGAGCCGGGTCTCCTATGCGAAAGTCGCACACACTACCCCATAGCCATGCGTGATCTGTCTGTCTTCCTTAGCCTAGAAGGCATAACATGTAAACTTTATGGACTTCAAATAACTTCAGTTCTTTCTCGATAGTCAATTCTATACTGAGACAAAGTAGATCAATCAAATATGTGCATCTTCCCTTTTTATAATTTTAACGATGTTCTTGTAACTTCGACCGTGTTCTAAGATTCCTGTTATCTGAAATATCATATTTAATTGTAGTTAACTTGCCTCAGTCAACATTTCATAAAATATCCCAATAATTCTTCAATTTCTTTGGGGTGATCTTTGTGCTGCCCCTGTACCATATCGAGTTGTGCATTAATGGAAGCTATGGCTAAAAATAATATACTTTTCCTTTACCCCGACTTCGATCCGACATTCTGTTATCGAGTTACATTTTGGACATTTTCCCGACAGGTTTTTGGCTGATCATAGCGCCAAAAGGAAGTATTTGTGCACCCAAGTTCTTATCTTGGTATCAGGAATCAGCTCCCAAACGTTCTTGGTGTTGCTTTGGAACACCCTGTATATTTCTATCCTGTTTCTGATTAGTTCCTGTTTGCCAATCATTTTCCAGTATTCCCAAAACAAATCAAAAGTGAACTAAATTAACTAAATCGCCTTCCCCTATGCTTTCTTCTTGTATAGTAATTATTATATATTTATATTGTAGTTTACAGAGATTGCCAATATTGATTGAAATATCTGGTTATAATGCTAGTAGAGGAATTCCCTCTTTAGTACAGAAATTTCCTCCTTGCATCCTACCGCGATATTAGGCAAGATGGGAATTCCCACTTTGCCTAAAATGGTGGACATTCTTCTCTTGGAGATATAAGTGGCTGATAAATCGTTAGATGAGGTGGGATTAGGCGAGATGGGATGGAATCATCTGGACGGTAGGTAGTGGCATGACGTCACGCCGTCCCCCATGCCTATGTTTGCCCATTGTAATTGCTTAGGAACTCGGGGGACGCCGTACACATTTTTTGGAGGTGGGGGGCCGGGTTCTCTCGCGTTCCCACGCACTTTTACCTCTGCTGCTAAATATTAATTGCTGTGAGGACTAGCGAAAAATATTATGCGGTAATAATAATAATAATAATAATAATAATAATAATAATAATAATAATAATAATAATACCAATTCTACTACTACTACTACTACTACTACTACTACTACTAATAATAATAATAATAATAATAATAATAATAATAATAATAATAATAATAATAATAGACCTGAATGATAAATATATTTTCATGATAAATATAAATCTGGATATGTTGTTTTTTATAAGGAATAAAGAGGCTTGAAACAACAAATTGGGAAATATAATTTTGTATAACAGAAAACTAGCCTTATCAGTTGTTTTATCTTGTGTCTGTGTCTGTTTTTTAAACACAATGTTACAAGGCACAAAACAACGCCTGAGGGCAAATTGCTTTTAGCCTGAGGGCAGACTCAGTACTAAAATTAAGACTTTCGTTCTGTCAGTTTATGTGTAGCTATCAGTCAACCACACAGGTTCTTTGCAACGCTGAATTTTACAAGAAAGGTTTTGTTCATTGGTTTACAAGAAGGTCCATCGTACATTGTAGTAACTTCCCCTCTTTTGCACACTGTGTGAAATTTAACTTGTATACTGTAGTGAGTTACAGAAAAGAGAATGCTATTTTTTTAAAAATGACATTATCAAATAAGATTGAAAATTATCACAATATATTCAAGATGAAAAATATTCATTTAACAGCCGTCGTATTTAGTTAACTGCTTTCTTCTTTACTAATATGAGCACCGAGCTTCTTCGTGTCTAAGTGGTTAGCGTACGCGCCTTTGACGTGAGAGACCCGGGTTCGATCCCGCCGAGAGCTCATGTGGTTCGGAATTCACAATTAATCAGGTCCCGTCTCATATAGCCTCGCTGCTGAAAGGGAAGATAAAATCAACTCAACGCATATTGAGCACCATAGGAGATATAACTCCGAGGGGAATTTTGTCCCTGGAAAACCTCCCAAAATCATCAATGGTACGAAACATGTCTGCAATGCAACATGTCAATCATTTCCAACTCTATGCTCTGTGACCTAGTTTGCTTTTCATGTTTTCAGCAAACTAGACAGAAAAAAGGAAGAACAGAGGCTTTCTTCCAGAAAATCGTGTTCGAGGGTGGGGGGTGACACAGGTCCGAATCCACGGGCAGTTTAGGGGGCCGGGATCACCCTAAATTTTTACATGAGAATGAAATATGAGCATTAAAGTAGTCAGCCATTAGGATTTTTTTTGTCTTAGAATGATACCAAATTCGACTTCTGCTGTAAGCTCAACTTTCAGTCCTGTGTCATTTGCAGGTCTCGTCTCATACAGATTCGTTGAAAAACCTCTAAACATGTGCTATGACTAGTATGCGAACTAAAGTTTTTTTTTAACAAAAGAGATATACATTTCTTGCTTTAGACTCTGCTCTGTAATCCAGTTTTTCTGGAGACGAGATAGTATGGTTGGGAACGGTCGATCAGATTCAAGCTGCGAACCCACATCAAAAAGACCTTCCTTTATAACCTTGGTGTTGTATAAGGACGAAAAACAAAAATATAACGATAGTTCCAGTAATAGATATTCTAGGAAAGAGATTTGTAGCTGGTTTTGAAATAGAGAAAGGACAGTGCCTGAGCTTTATTAATATTACTAGCATATATTACCCGCTTTGCTGAGTTGAAATGAAAATTTAAATGCACAACTCCGTATTTCATGTGTTTAGTACCCGTGAAATATGCTGTTTTCGTTTTTAATGGCATCGATGTAAACAGCATCGGAAATATCATTGATCATCTCGGCGACCCCAAAAATCATGGATTCGACACCAATAATGGTCATTTTCGGTCATTTATATGTATATTTCCTCCTCCCCCATGTTGCAGGCCATGGCATCGAAAGTGTCACTGTTTATCTCAGCGACCCCCCACAAATGTGGATTCAGCACTCGGTCATTTTCCATCATTTTTAAATATCTCTTTCTCCCTCTCCCTCAAATTGTGGGGTTGAATTTGAAATTAAACGGGATCGAAAGTACCACTGTTCATCTAAGCGACCCAGAAAACTATAGATTCGACACTGATAGTGGCCATTATCGACCTATTAATATATCTCTTTCTCCTCTTCCCGAAAGTGGTGGAGCTGATCTTGCATTTAAACCGGATCGAAAATATCACAGTTCATCAGAATGATCCCGAAAATTGTGGATTAGACACTAATATTGGTCATTTTCGATTATTATTATTATTATTATTATTATTATTATTATTATTATTATTATTATTATATAGCTTCCCTACCCCTCCTCCGTGCTGCGGCACACGGCATCAGAATTGTCACTGTTAATCTCTGCTACTCTTAAAACTATTGATTCGACACTAATTGCACCCTCCCCCTCTCCAATTATTAGGGCTGAACTTGGATTGAAACAACAGCAGAAGTGTCACTGTTTCTCTCATCGACCCCGAAAACTATGGATTCAACTCTAATATCGGTCATGTTTGATCATTTTCAAACTTTCATACTTTGCATCGTCAAAGTGAATAACCTAAAGCAATCCCTGTCCCTAATCTCATGTATGTTGGAAATTTGATTGACATCGGTCACGTGGTTCAAGAGTGATGAAGTCACAAAGGTAGTCATTTTTATTTTTATTTTTTACATATATTTTTCCCTCCACCTCTCCTATGTTGGCTCGTCAAAATGAAACGATAAAAACACCCAAGGCCCGACCCTCATATATGTTGAAAATTTGATCGAGATTGATTGTGTGGTTCAAAATATATTAGGTTTTATTAGTTTTTACTTATTCGTCCCCCTCCCCCTCCCCTAGGATCTACCGTTAAAGTGAAATTAGAAAAATGTTTCCAGATCCAAACCTCATATATCTTGAAAATTTCATTGAGATCGGTCAGATAGTTCAATAGGTATTAAGTTACAAAATAGTCGCTTTCAGTCTTATATAAATTGATTTTTATATGTCTCCCATTCCTTCTCTCCCTCACGGTGCTGCGTCAAATTTAAATCATAAAAGTGATCCCAGGCTTGAACCTCATCTATGTTGAAAATTTCATCGAGATCGGTCGAGTGGTTCAGGAGTTATTAAGTTTTATTTATTTTTTACACTCCCCTCCTCCCCTCAGTTCTACCATCAAAGTGAATAGCCTAAAACCAGCCCAGCCTTAAAGCTTTGATCGATATCGGTTGGGTGGTTCAGGAGATTTACTCACAAACAGTAATTTTCAATTATATATATATAGATTGGTAGTGTAGAATCTAGATATTTTCCCATTGGGCAACGTAGAATTTTGCGGGACTTTCCACACCCCGCCACCCTTTCCAACAGAACGGCACGATGCATCGCTTTTATAACTGGCAATCGTCAACATTGAGACTTTTCCCAAATAGGCAGTCGAAAAAAAGTTCGATAAAAGAAAAAAAGTTTGAAGGGCCGGATCAGGGCAGTGGAGAAGAGTCATCTTTTATTAGCTACACAACACGACTAGCCGACGTGACGGCCACCATTGCCTCGCATCATGTAGTCCATTTTTTTAAAATTTTCAATGGAGACCTGCCTACGTATTTTGAATTGCAGAGGAAGGTACGTTGTACGCATTAACATTACAAATATATGAGTATACTGGTATTGAAATTTGAAAGACGTTTAGGCCAAATTGAATTCAATAGGTGATTGTATTTCCTTTGTAGGAGCTTTTACTTTTTCTTTTGCAGCTTGTCGTCCCCTAAATTGCCGCTCGGAGCGTTTGTCCCTTTTCCCCACATCTGGCACTGATTATTGGAGATGACTGTGATCTGCAGAGGTCATGCTTAGTTATAAACAATAATATAGTAAGAAACTAAAACGTAAATATAGTGAGAATAATAAAAACTCGCTGATTGTGCGAGCTGTTTTTCTCTCTTTTTCCTCAGCTGATCTAATAGTGACTGTGCCGCACTCAGAACACATACAGGAGAATTGACAACACCACACGCGAGCCCGCCTGAAACAAATTCGAGCTGAAATTTCTGAATGATTCTTCCAACCTACATTCAAGGTTTCTTTATAATGTCAAAAATTATATTGTATATTTTATGTTGAACTTCGCTTACAAAAGTTTTGTTCTTCTCTCCAAGGTTTTAAGTTCAATCCCCTTCTTTCTCTTCGTTGATAAAACCTAATGACCTTTTTACTTATTCGTGGCATGATTTTTTCCACACAAGTATTAAACTTTGAATTTAGCGCTTGAGAGTAGCAGAAACATACGAGCTTGATATTCCTCCGCTAGACCAATATCCACTCATCACTGAGTTCTGTTGCTTGCCACTAGATGGCAATATAAGATGCAGTTACGAAAAAGGAGCAATTAGTGATTTGAATCAATACAATCATAACCTTGAAATTCAGTCTCGTTTCGACTCAAAAAGTGGAATAGTTTCCCGTATGAATCAATGGGGATCATTTTAAAAATTCCGGCGGTATTCAGTCCTCTTAAGTGGAAATTGTCGCCGATCAATAGAAAGTTAATATGGGAGAACTATGAAATAAAACAAACAGACAAGCGTCATTTTGTAATAAAATTACATGGCGAGTGCATTTTATCTGATTCAAAGCTGTTATCGTCGAATATACACAATTAAAGGTGCCCTGATTAGCCAAATTAAAAAAAACTCAGCAAATTATCCCTCTACAGGCGAATTTTTTTTCGTCACCACCGGTGGGAATACAGGTTTCTTATTATCCCAAAAAAAACCGTTTAGGTGGGACCCAGACCGCTCCAAAACTATGATCGTGAAATATCAAAAGTGCTAATAATAGTATGCCAGAAGTGCTTGAAGGACATGAAGAATTGAAATGACACATTGTGTAGGGACAATACGCAAAAAATAAACGAAATGCGGTTTTTATTTTCTGTGGAGAAACGGTTTTAGGGGGCAAAATACCCACCCAAAATTTTGAAATTTGAGGTCCAAAAGGCAAGAAGAAATGTACCGAATTGAATCATATTGTGGGCAGATAGTGTAGACATAAAATGACATAATTCGGTTTCGTATTCTCCTGAAAAAAAAGGTTGAGTGAGGAACGGACCTTGTAACCCGTTGATTACGAAATATCGAAAGTGCAAATAAGCATACGTCAGAACCTCGTAAAAACTGGAAAATTGCAACGAAACTTCGTATAGGGACAATTTGCAAAACAATAAATGAAACGTGTTTTAATATTTAAGGAAAAACAGTGCTTTGGCCTAGGCCCCTCCGACAAAAAAGTAAATATTACCGTAATAGCACAGGAAGAAGTGGACTGAAGGAAATGAAATTTTGTGTAGATATTATATAGACCCAATGTAAAATAAGGCCTTTCGTCTTTCTCAAGTGTCCCAATTCGTTTTGCTTTAAATTTGGCAGATCAACAGCTAACTGGAAATAAATTGACATGTTTTTTATGCGCAAAACATTTTAAGGGTTAAACATTCCTTCTGAAATACTATAAAATACGTTACACTGTTTGTGCTTGTAGTTGATATGCCAAATTTGAAAAAATCGTATGAATACACGACACTTGTAAAACACGAAAGGTCTTATTTTACATATCCAATATCTATATACAATTTCATTCGCTTCGGTTCACTCCTCCCGAAACTCAACAAATCGTTCCACTCAACAGTTTTTTTTTCTTTCAGGAAAATACGAAACACATATTCCCTCATCTTACCTCTACAATATTTGTGCACATTTCATTCACTTTGGTTTACTTCTTCTTGCCTTTTTGGGTCAAATTCCAAAAAGTTTGACGGGGGCTCTTGCTCCCCAAAACCCGTTTTCTCCTCGAAAATAAAAAACGTGTTCGTTTATTTTTTTGCCTATTGTTCATACACAAAGTTGCGTTGCAATTCTTCATCTCTTTTACACATATCTGACATACTGTTACTGGCACTTTTGATATTTCGTGATCAAAGGCTTGGAGGGGTGCGTGCCCCACCTAACCGTCTTTTCCAAGCAAATATATAACCCGTATTCCCTCATTTTGTGTCTACAATGTCTGCACAAAATTTCATTCATTTTGGTTCACTTCTTACCTTTCGGGCGTCAACTTTTAAAATTTTGGGGTCTATTTTTTCCCTCTGAAATCCATTTTCCGCAGAAAATAAAACCTTATTCCTTTATTTTTTCGCATTGTCCATACAAAAAGTTTCTTTGCAATTCTTCATGTCTTACACACTTCTGAAGTACTGTTATTACCATTTTTGATATTTCGTGATCAAATGTTCGGAGGGGTCGGTGCCCCACCTAACCCTTTTTTCAAGGAAAATACGAAACCCGTATTCCCTCATTTTATGTCTACAATGTCTGCCTACAATTTCATTCACTTCGGCTCACTTCCTTATGCCTTTCGATAGTCAACTTTCAAAATTTAGGTGGGGGCTTTTGCCCCCTAAAACCGTTTCTTCGCAGAAAATCAAAAGCATTATTCGTTTATTTTTTTGCGTATTGTCCATACACAAGGCTTAGTTTCAATTCTTCATATCCTTTATACACTTCTGACATACTGTTACTATCTCTTTTGATATTCCGTGATCAAAGATTTGTAGGTGTCCGTTCCCCATTCAACCATTTTTTCCATGAAAATATGATACCCGTATTCCCTTATTTCAATATCTGTACACAATTTCATTTACTTCGGTACACCTATTTTGATTTTCGTGCGTCAATATCAGAAATTTTGGATGGGGGCTTTTGCCCCCGAAAACCGTTTTTCACCAGAAAATAAAAAAGCGTATTTGTTTATTTTTTGCGTATTGTCCATGCACAAAGTTTCGTTCCAATTCTTCCTGTCCTTTAAGCACATCTGACATACTGTCACTGGCACTTTTGATATTTCGTGATCTAAAGTTTGGAGGGGTCCGTGCCCGATCTAACCGTCTTTTCCAGGAAAATACGAAACCCGTAGTCCCTCATTTTGTGACTACAATACCTGTACAAAATTTCATTCACTTTGGTTCACTTCTTCTTACTTTTCGGGCGTCAAATTTTGAAATTTTGGAGCGCGTTCTTTTGCCCCTGAAACCCATTTTCCGCAGAATAGAAAACAAACCGTATTCCTTTTTTCTGCGCTATTATCCATACACAAAGTTTCCCTGCAATCCTTCATGTCCTTTACACACATCTGACATAGTGTTACTAGCACTTTTGATATTTCGTTATTAAAGGTTTGGAGGGGTCGGTGCCCCACCCAACCGTTTTATCCAGGAAAATACGGAACCCCTATCCTTATTTTGCGTCTGCAATATCTGTGAACAATTTCATTCACTTCGGTTCACTTGGTTTTGCCTATCGGGCTTCAACTTTAAAACTTTAGGTGGGGCTTAACCGTTTTCTCCTGGAAAATGAAAATGCCCGTATTGGTTTATTTTTTGCGTGTTGCCCACAC
The DNA here is from genome assembly GCF_964235325.1 of Thermobia domestica. Lineage (NCBI taxonomy): Eukaryota > Metazoa > Arthropoda > Insecta > Zygentoma > Lepismatidae > Thermobia > Thermobia domestica. The sequence continues at coordinate 169,804,139 of NC_137460.1, forward strand.
GTAAAGTTTCGTTGCAGTTCTTCCTGTCCTTTACACACATCTGACGTACTGTTACTAGCAGTTTTGATATTTCGTGATCAAGTGTTTGGAGGGTCCGTGCCCCTCCAACCTTTTTTTTAAGAAAATACGAAACCCGTGTCCCTCATTTTATGTTTTAAATATCTATGCACAATTTCATTCACTGCAGTTCAGTTGTTCTTGCCTTTCGGGTGTCAACTTTGAAATTTTTGTGTGGGTTTTATATTAAAACTTTACATTATGTAACTTTTCCGTTTTTATGAGTTTATTTTTTGGGGGGAAAGAGAAATGCTTTCCTCTGGTATCTGTTTGTTGTCATTCATTTTGTTTGAACTGCTTAAGTAAGATCATTTTGTAACTTTTGATGTCATCCAACTCCGTCACGATAATAAAATTGTCATTCTTAACAATTTGTTTTATTCTTTTATTTGGAGTTTGTCACACTAATATATTTGTTACAAAATTGAGGTTTGGTCTAACGCCTTTCGAATTCGCAACTAACCTGACCGCCGAGCTTTCTGGGTTGCCTGCTATTGCAGGGAAAGGAGGAGAGCAAGTGGTAATGCACTTTCGGAGTCGTGTATACATTGACTTTTAACACTTTTCTTATTTGATGCGTAGTTCGCTTGATATTGGCGTGTAATACTCAATTTGAACACTGCACTTTCTATCTGAATGTGAAACCATTTTTGGCGGCCATTTTGAAACAGGCTTGCCCAAAATGAAAACAAATTTTGTACGAAGGTGTTTGGTTTTCCACCATCTATCAAACAAGGTATCACTCAACCTAGAGGTATATTCCCATTTGAAATTTTAAAGTTGTTCCCGGGGGCCCATGATTAGGGCCCTGGGGACACCACAACATCATTCCTCATTGCCTATGATGTTTACCTTTTTCATTTTTGTTTCATGTTTTTCTACTTAGCCGTTTCCGATTTATAAGTACTGGAAATTTTATATGCTACAGGACCAATTTTGGGGTCTATCTTGAAAACGGTGCCCCATATCAAAAATTGTTTCCTACAAAAATTGTTCAATTTTTCAAACCCTTTCGAAGGAGGTATCACTCGACCTATGTTCCCATTTGAAAATATCACGTTTACCCCCCTCCCCCAAAATGGGGGGCGGAGGAAACGTAATGTTTGACTCATTTCTTAGCCCCTCTGTATTGTACATTGTCTCTTAATATTTTTCTTATATGATGTACAGTTCGCGAGATATTGGCTTGTAACACTTATTTTGACTCATCCTGTATATATATATATATATATATGGATAGATAGATAGATAGATAGATAGATAGATAGATAGATAGATAGATAGATAGATAGATAGATAGATTTTTCCATTATTTTAGAAAGTTGTGAACTATAGCCTATATAAATTGAATCATACGGTAGGGATTCCAAGATGCACTAGACACCAGCATGACTGGCGAGGAACTCTGTGTGTATTGCAATACAATAAAACTCCGGTTTTTGTGGCTATCGCAGCATTGCATTTACGACACACGCTTTTCTGGAGTTAGTTGTTAGTGAAGTAACCACCGCTTTAAAATTCCTTCGCGTTCCCACTCTTATTGCTATTTTTGAGAATATTATTTAAAACTTTTGATTCGAATCGTTACCCGCTCTTTTCTTCTCAGAGGTTTCGCATTTGAAACAGAAGAAACTCTTTTTCGTGAAATAATATTTTCCGCGACGGAATGATCCACGATTTGCAGACCAAAATATATTAAAAACCGAAAGATATTATAATTCGTCAGATATTAATGTCGTACTATTTTTTTTTTTAATTTTCGGATTTGAATATTTCTGAAGAAATCTAATTTATTCGCATTCTCGCACTGTTTTAGGACAAGAAGAATTTGTAAAGTGGTAAACTTAAGTCCAAAGTCCAAAGAAGATGCTCGAAAAATTGTTCACAAACGTGATGTCCCTGCTCCTTCACGTGTGCGGGCCACTTCTAATCTGTGGTCGACGAGGAACAGAACTTTGCGTCGTTGACACTGGCGAACTTCAAATGCACGAAGCATCCTGGATCTCGGAAGAAGAGGTCGATGATATTTCTTTAGATCCTGTTTTAACTGCATCTTCCGCAGTAATTTCTCCTTGCCAATCAGCAGTGACCTAAAATGATGGGTGCGATTCCCTTAGGGAAACTACAGTAGTTTTGAAGAATTAGGATTGGTTAATTAAACAACCTTATGGGGTTAAAATATTATAACGGGTCTAACATTTTTTAATACTTTGATTTGTTGACGAAAAACGCTACAAATATATTCACAATAATATAAGCATTTTGTAGTAAAAAGTTCTACCATTAAAAATAGTTTTTTTTCTTGTAATAACCCCCAAAATAATCAAAATTGGTGAACAAACAAAAATCAAAAAGTGTTACGTAACAAAGTTGAAGAGCTTCGACCTTGCGTTACGAAGTGTGACAAGGAGGAGAAGGGGGTAAAATTGGTCAAAAATAGCGTTACGAAATATGTGGAGTGCCCCTAAAATAGTACTTAAATGAGATATAGCTTTTAATAAAATTATGTTTTTTTTTTTTAAGTGACGAATAATAAATAAAAATTTTTGTTAGGAAATTTTAAAGAAATTAAGTGAAATTTCAAAGAAAATCAGTCTTATGAAGGGCTTAAACTAAAATAGTTATGCAGAAAAGTATAACATTTGGCGGGGACAGCAGTTATTCGTTAAACATAATAAAAACTACCTGGTATATAATTTATGGAGAAAAAACGAATAATAATAATAATAATAATAATCTAAAAACCAGCCTTTTAGTTTTCCGGAAGGAAACTAAAATTTTCCGTTTTTTCCAGGACTCAAGAGCACTAGCTGCAACACAATTTCTTTGGCTTTGTACATTGTAGCTGCCCCCCCTAAAAAACGATGGGCCCCTCCTATATAAAATTTCTGGCTACACCCCTGTAACCCCCGATTGGTACTGCGAGGGTTACAAATTTTATATATATATATATATATATATATATATATATATATATATCGTGCACTGAAATATCACTGTATATATTCAAAACTTGTGCAAGCTAACTAAGCACTACCAACTTATTCGAAATTTATCAAAAACAAACATTTCGTAAGACAATTAAGGTTCCGTTTCTACATTTAATGTTCGTTAGACATGATGAAACTTTCCATCATAATGAATAATTATTTTGTAAACAGTGGTAGCAACCATGCACTTGAAAATGTTGACCCTTGTAAAAAGAAAAGAAAACAAGGAAACTAATGAAATCATTTTCATTTTTACAAGAGTCAACATTTTCTTCAAGTGCATGCTTGCTACCACTGTACACTGAATATGGGGTCAGAAATTTGCAATGAATCCCACTTAGAGGAATCGGAATTTGTTGTCACTGCGTATGCAAATGAAAATAGAAAGAACAGATTTACTCTGTTACTAACTTTGTTTGTAAAACCCCAAGGATAAATAAGGTAAGAGTACAGGCTGCATTTTCACAACCCTAACACTTAAACTCATTTTACTAAACGCAGCACAACACATTCTTAGCATTTTCTTTGTACAAGAGTCCATATTTTCTTTAAAAAACTGTCAGTAATTAATATTGAAATAATTAATATTGGGGGACAGAAATATACAATTATCATCCCACTAAACGGAGCGGTAAAGTTACTGGGAAATGTCTATGAACATTAAGATCAAGGACGAGAGATGATCTACTGTGAAATAAGGAAATTAAACTTTACTGAGGCTCTTGTTCGGGTTAACTTGCGAAGTTGCCCGTCCGTTTTTATCAAAATTTTGAAAATTTACCTAGAAGAAATGGATAATTTGATTGCTTGTGTGTTTGATAACATGTAAGTAAAGCGTAATTTGTGTAATATCTTTTGATAAGCGGTTATAAAGACGGGACTAATTCGCAAGTAGAGGGAACTACTTGTCTCTAGGTTCAGGACGGCTGGATTGTGGATAATTTTTGCGTAAACATGGCTGCACGTTTACAGGATCTTTGCGCTGGATGTGAATTGACAGTACTAACGTTTGTAAAACATGATGTTGATAATGAGGCTAATCTTTAGAATATGTGTAAAATTCATGGGTTAAGAATGAAAGAACAAAGACCACCAACAATCGTTCACGATTTTCTGCTTGAGATAGGAGAGCTCTACAAACCTAAGTACTAAGGTAAATGGGAAGTAGATATCACCTAATCTAAGTAACCTAGTAGTGCGTCATCCCACCTTACTTCGGCTTCTCGCTTCGCTCGTTCTTCCCTCTCAACTCCGCACTCCCCATTAACTACCCACAACCGTGCTCCGCGCGGACCACCAGTCTCACCTGTAGCTCAATAATAATTTCCATATGTAATTGTAATTCTACCCTCCAGATAACGTAACACAATATAAAATGAGTAAAGTTTAAGTAAAATTGATGGTTGTAGATTTTATTATTATTATTATTATTATTATTATTTTTGTTGAAAATTAGGTGGACCGGTAACTTTGAAGTAATTCCCTTGTTTACAATTACAGTTGTATTTTTTAAAAATATTTATAGTAAATTTTTGATTAATATCTTAAATTAAACTCGTTTTATAAAAATGAACCACCTGCACACTACACCAAGAAGACATACCGAAACAACTAAAAAAAACACTATAATGTTCTACAAAGCTACACTTAGAAAAAAATATGTGGCCTACGTAATATTGTATGTAACATTTGTAAATCCTGTAGTTTTTGGCCTTAACGTACAACAAGCGTATAACTGAAAACGCATGTTTTGTAATACTTTCTGTACAAGTACTTACCATCTATACATACATAGGCGGTCAGGATCTCAGATACAAATGAAAATGTGTAACATATACCTGACGAAGGTAGCATACATATATGTATCTAATATAAGGAAGACTGTTAGACATCAGACATCCTGCAACGGCATGATGGAATAACAGGGCAGTGCCTATGTACCATACGAATAACGTATGCTCTGTTCTGATTTTTGTAGTAAGCAAGAGGATTACGTATATTTGTACAGTATACCAGTCCGGAGAACGGATTTTCTCTTTGTAAGTAAAACGCTATACCCATCTAGTATCGAATAAAAGCATGACCGCTTCTTTCATGTTCAATTACAACATTATTACGCGTACGCGACAAGAAGTAGTTCCAATTTACAACGTTTGTATATGAAAACTAGCTACTTCCACGGAATCCCCTACTCAAAATACAATACAAAACATTCTACTACTTAATTTCTCCTCTAAATCTTGCAAATTTTTACTAGTCCTGGCTCCACAACCCGAAATTTAATCCTTAAATGTTCACTTGCTCAGTTACTCATCTAATTAAGGTAATTTAGCTTAACTTTATTCTTCTACGAGAACAAACTTATGAAAGTCTTTGTAACCATTACGTATTCGGTGAATGTTCCGCCACAGTTCTTGTTTTACATATCACACCACAATAATTTACTAGAATCAGTCGCCTTTAACGGAACTCGGAGCTCTTATTCACTTCACAACTAATTGTTCCACAATTAATCTAAGGTTTGCTGTTAACGAGGGTTTTGCAATGCGTGTATGTACTACAACTACACAATAGAATAATAATAATCTACCACCGTTACTGCAATCGACAAATGATAAACGCTTTGTTCCTGCTCCTGTTTCATGGTTTAGCTTGTAGTAAGCACTTCACATTTCGTCTCCCACCTCCCAGATCGCTATTCCAACTGTGGCGTGAAGTATTATGAACATATTCATTCTTTTCGGAAAACTTGCTTCAATGTGTATTGTGTCATTTCATATCGAGATTCGAGAAAAGCTATAAACTTTACTTCAACTCCTTTAAAATATGTTTAGAAGTGTTCGTCAAATAGTTAAACTGGAAAAATTCTTGGAATAATCTCTTTTATATTGCATTTTATTCTTAGTGTTTACACATAGAATTAATGATTTTTTGCAAGCCTTCCGTTAAAATTTTAGGTGGGGCCGCGCCCCTTGCTCCCCCTTGTGGATACGGGCCTGGCTTGAAACAAGAAATATTGGTGTGAGATCGTCAGTGTCAGATGAATGGGCGGAATAATTTGTAAAAAGCACACCACTTTTGTTAGTCCCTGTGCCTTTATATTCATCTAGGGAACTTTCAGAAAAGACAAGAATACTTGACAAAAGTAAAGGCCATATATGTGCGGTACAGGCCTCATTGCAAAGCGACAGTATTGCTACTCAAAGTTCATCAGCAATTTAACATTCAGCACGAAGGTATTATCGGTGGTAGTTCAAAATCGCATATTTCCTATTTTTCGAAGAAATACCACATACATCCAAATGGAGTACAGTGGCATCGCTATACCATTCAGGAACAATAAAGTAGCATATAAGAAACTCACGAGAGAATGCACATCACTTGACGCATTACTCTATTATATTCTAGAATCTTTTGGTGTTGCCATCACTGAATCTCAAAAAGCCAAGTTCTCTAGAATTAGTAAATTATCTCATGGCAAACGAGTGCATAGATATAAATGGAAGAGAGATTGTGAGTATTTGTATACGTTACATAGAGGCTTGCAAAATGAAGGAGACTTCGGTTTGTGCTGTTCCAGTTCAGTCTACTAAGCATCAGCAAAATGCATCAAAGAGATAAACATTCAAGAAATACATAAAGTAGCTCTTAGCATGGGCGTGCCAGCCAGGGAGGGATAAGGGCGACGCGTCCCCCCAGAAATTATCTAGGAGGGGATTGTCCCCCCAGAAAATTGCATAGCAGGAATACTTCCCCAAATATCTCTTCAAAATGATGAAATATTGGAATGGGAACTTCGATTGTCAATTAATAATTCCTGGAGTTGAAAGGAATTACAGTTTCATCGAAGAAAGTGCTGTAACAATTACCAGGGTATATAAATAAAGTACAGAAAGTAGCGACACTGTATTAGCTACGTCGAAAATACCATAAAGCGTACACACACTCATTTGCAGCAAAAAGAAAATTTTGAAATATCTACGAGGTGTGGCAATTAAATAACGAGACGTGTCATAAATGTTACAGTTACAATTGATTGTTATCCCCTCCTCTATCTATACACCGCTGCATACCTGCCTTCCATTGTTCAAAGCAATGCTGTAGGTCATCAGTTGTCACACTGTTCAACAACTCTGCCGTTTTTTGTTTCACCTCTTCCAAAGGTTGAAAATGTGTTCCCTTCAATGCAACTTTCACTTTTGGGAATGGATAAAAGTCATAGGGAGCCAGGTCTGGGGAATACGGAGGATGGTCGAGCACAGGAACGCACTTGGCTGCTAGCAGGCGCATTTGTCTTGGTGGAGGATCCATGGATCGTTCTTCCACAAATCCGGTCCTTATTCTTTCCCTCAGCTTGATTAGGACTTCTTTGTAGTAGGTCTGACTCACCGTTTGACCCTGAGGCACCCATTCAATCATGATGATACCCCTGATATCGAAAAAAAAAACTATGAGTTTTGCCTTGCCTTTCGACTTGCTCATTCATGCTTTTTTCATTCTTGGCGATGTGGGAGTGTTCCAGTGCATGAGTGCATGAATTGTCGCTTAGTCTCGGGGTCATACTGGAAAATCCATATTTCATCACATGTGATGACACGTGTTAGCAAGTCTGGTTCTGCTTTGAATCGTTCCATGACGTCACAGCAAATGGTCTTTCGAATGTGTTTTTGTTCCTGAGATGTTTTTCGGGACAATTTTTGCACAAACTTTTGTCCTGTTTAAATTGTCATGCAAAATTTGTCTTACTCTCTCTTTGTTAATGCTCGTCATGTCTGCGATCATCCGAATGCTCAGACGTCTGTCTTTCCGCACAAGTTCATTAATTTTTTGAACATTTTCGTCCGTTCTTGAATTCAAAGGGCGGTCGGGTCGTTCATCATCTTCAACCTCCTCCCTACCTTCTGAAAATCGTTTATGCCATTCGAAAACTCGCACCGTTAGCATTATACATAGCATTATCACCATACACCTCTTTTAACATTGCACATCATTCCGTCGGTGTTTTGTTTAATTTCACGAGAAATTTGATGTTAATGCGCTGCTCCACTTTACTGTTCACCATGCTTCCGGTACTACTACAGAAAATAAAGGACCAAAAAGGGTGTCGAGCTGAAATAATTTAGAAAAAGCTGAAAATATCAATATTTGTTTTTCATGTGATCTTAAATGAATTATCAAAAGTCCCCTAAAATCCCATGTGCGCTTCATCCTCAAAATGGCGGCCGTCCGGAATTCGCATGTCTCTCGAGTTTAGCTTGTAACTCTGACACTATTTAAGATATTCCAATTCTGTAAAAGCGCTTTTGTTCTAGAAGCTCTAATCTATGACTTTTCTTAATACTTCTTCCTCGTAAAGTTTGACACAAAGCTACCATTTTCCATTAAAGTATAAAGTGATACATTTTGAAAGTCCTGTTCTTGGATTGGTTGTAGAACATCTCCAAAACCGTTATGAATTCGCAAACAATGCTCGGAATAGTTTAGATTGAACATTTAATTAGCTTTGTTTTAAAAAAAAAGAATCATCTAAATCAAAATACAATTAGTCGAGAAATTCGATGTTATTAATTTAAAGCATTTGGATAAAAATTAATCGCTCGTATTCCAGCACCTAAAGTTTCGAAATTCATAGTTGTGCTGGATTTATGGCATTCATGCCTTGGATTCCAAACTGAAATTTCAAAACTGTCATAGAACCTATGTGAATTTCATACCAAAATGGCGACCAAAGAGGACACTTGTCCGACAACCCCCCCCCCCCCCGCCACACACACACACAAAAAAAAACTAACAGCTATAAAAAGGATTATTATATTTTAGTTCTGTAGAAAAGCACTTTTATTATGAAAAATAAACGCCTTATTCTGTAAATTTTGTTAAGAGTAATATAATTTTACGTACATTGAAAACAGTGGCGGCTCGTTGTTATGCAACCGGTGGTGCACATGGAATAACTAAGTTTGGCTGTATATTCATAAGGATACCAAATTGTCAATTTGCTTTGAGTCTACTTGTAGATACACAACCCAACTTACAGTTATGTAGTTATGTAGTGTGCCTTACTGATTACATACCAACGAGCCACCATTGTTGAAATTTAAGTATCCGTTTTTACATCTCATTTGAACTCCTTGTACAGTAGATTCTTCATTGTAAATAGTCAAAAAGGGAGTGAAAAGTTTTTAAAATATGTATTACATCTAACTTCTTTAATACATGAAAATTTCATGGTCTTCAGAGTCGTCAGGAATTAACATATTTGAACAAATATTTCCCCGACAATTGAAAGAAAGTTTGGAACAAGCCAGCCCTGCCTTTCTATATTCACATTTGCTGTCACAGTCTTTCTGCGTTCTGATCTTACATGGGCAAGATACAAGGTTCAGCAGATTGTCAGGAGCAACTTGTAAGTTTATTGCACTGGAAGCATTTTACCTTCTATCAATTGCCACCCCCATTTAGTTGGGTTCAAACCATTCCCCAATCATTGGTGTACTTGAAGGTAAACACATACACTGTGTTGAGAGGCAGCAGCACTTGTAAGAGGGAAATTTGCCAAATTGAATTTTGAGGATAGTTTTCTAGTCATTATCTGTTGTAGGCTTATATCGAAATTCGTCTAAAGAATTTGATTGTGTTCTCCATACAACCTCAACCAATCTTTCTCCTATTTTAATGACTGTTTGGGGATCTAAATTGGGTGGTGGAAGACTGTGACCGCTTTAGATAGTTCTTGCTACTTCTGAAGAATTTTGATGGCAGCCTTTGTTGAAAAAAGTTGATGATGTGTTACACCCTGTGATAGCATGAAGACACCCTGTGAAAGATGTCCTTCAGTGACTCTAGTTTCCTTTGGATGTTGCCAATATGGAAGCATTTCTGTTCAATTTTGTTTGTTTTCGGCCTCACAAAGTACACTGTAGTGTCTGGAATTGTTTGAGCAATTAAAATGGCCAAGAAGTCAGAGTCAGTTCCTACTACTTCAGCAACAAAAGTGTTTTATTTACTTAGATTAATAGCTGTGCTGACAATCAGAGCATCTGCATCTCCTTGAGCTTCGTACAGTGTAATGCTTGAAGAGTTAAAGTGGGTTTTGAAGAAATCAATCAAACGTTTTTTATTTTCAGAGTTCAGTAAAAAGCGTGCTTGCTCAGTACTTACTTTCGTATTTTCATCAAATGCGATTGTAGAGACACCTTTGACATTGCTCTTCTCTGTCGTTCAACATTTTTGGTGTTATTGCCTGTTGCATAGCCATCAAAAACTGCAGCTCTGCACGGTGAAATGTGTTTCTGTATATATCGTACATATTTTTCAGAAGTATTTGCATATGTGTTAATATCGGACAAACAACCGCATGAAGTAAGAAACCACCGTCTACAACGTAACTCAATTCTGATAGAGTTTTCATACAGGGTTGTATAGGTCCTACAATGTCCACAAATACAGATTTTCTAGTTTTTCTAATTGAAATTTCATCAAACAAGGAGGGAGGATAAGGTGCTAGTTCATATTTTAAAAAATCATGAATCTATTCATATGATTGCAATACCGCAGCAATTCGGCTGAACAACTAAAGTGAGTTGATGCTAACAGCTTCCTTCCTAATATTAATTTTATTGCTTGTCGCGGACACACAACCTTCTGTTTTCTTTTTAGAACTACGCTACCAAAGGTTTTACCTATCATTTGAGATAGCGATTTTGACCCTATCTCTTTCGCCCTATCACAGTTAACTTTCTTACCAGTTACTAAGCCAGTTGCAATGTTCACTAGGATGTCTTTTTGTTAGGACTGTTCAAACGGGTGGTGAAGACTAAGCCAATCAGAAAGTTTTCTGATGTCTTGATCATCTTTCTCCTGACCGAAAGGTCTAGTTTCTACATGCTGTTCAGACACTGACGACCATTTTTCACAGAAACTTTCCAAGGCTTCACTCACTTCCATTGTAATTGGAAAAGATAAGACCGAGCCAGCCAATATCCCGCCCATAGCTCAAGCTTCCGGAATCTTTCATTGCCCTTATGTTCAATTACCATATCTGTTGCACTTCCACTCCAAAAGCAATCCTTCCTTCGCACATCAAAGTATCTTTCAAGTTTTGCTGGTTTCAGTTTTTTCCCAATTCTTCCATCTGTTACAGATAAAACTATGTAGATTTCGCATAGTTCAAATGTCCTGCTGCGTAAAAGTTTGGAATCATGCATTTCGCCGTACATAAATATGACAGTTCCAGTCTCCAGGACGCTCCGCTCGAATATAAAGTGTCTTACTTGTTCCAAACTTTGAAGCCACAGTTCAGCTTTGACTCGGCTAGATAGGTCCTAAGTATTTTAATGTCTGGATTATCCTTTAAGTCGTTTACGGTTTTTGCACCTATGATCAACTCATCGATATTGAAACATATATTACTCTCTTCAAGGTCCCTAAGTAAACTGCAAATCTATTGATGGTGCTACTTAAGTCCAAAAGTGCTTAGTGCTCTTGCACATGTAGTTCCATTTAACATGTGTACCACAATATTTTGCGCATACAACAAGCCCCAAAGTTTTTCAATTAAAGTACCAGATAATATGTCCAACGACACCTAAGTATGACATTAGAAGGTGAAATCCCCCCAGTCTGACAACTACTTTAGCTAATTCACTATCTTGTTGAGCAGATGTTTTATTTCCGCTGCCTTCCAATGCAGAAACTGTTCAAAAGTAACGATACAAGAATCCTATCCCGCCTTCTTGCTTTCGTCACTAGTAAATAGAAAGGAAGTGCAAACTGTACAGAAATTTGATGATTTCCAGTTGAGAAAAGGAACTGCAGTTATGCTGCTCATTTCAAACTGCCGGTAGACATAGTGATAGTGTGCATGAAACCATTCCACTCTGGGTTAGGTGAATATTTTATGAGATGCATGAGAAGTCAAACTTCATCTGTGAAAATTAGCATATCGGAGATTTTGTACTATCATATTTTCTGCTGGTATCGAACTCTTTATTTCAACATTTGAAAGTTCATTGTTTGTTGCTTTGCTATAAAATTTAATATCCCTTGAGCAAGCACTGTGGAAAGTACCGTGACCATCTAATGTTCTCGCTGCATTATCAAAAACAAACTGAATCAAATTTTGAGAATGATCTGTTTGGATTGGAATAATAGAACACATTCTAGAATATTCATATCTTCTTACTTCAGCGTAGCTGGCTGATATTCCAAAACTATGCAAGTATATCTATCTATATATTGACGAAATCCATAGTATCGCAAACAGTAAACTCCAATTGCTAGATGGATTGGTGATATAAACATACGGGCCGACACATTGAAATAATTGAATGGCAGATAATGATATGCATCCGAGATAACATATTTGAATCACTTTTCTTACTTCTAGTTGCATTTTCAACAAAAAATTTAATAATTGTGGATCCTCGAGAGTAACTTTTTCCAATGAAGGAATTGCTTCTTTCTAGGTAGACGCGATAGGAATGCATTGTTGATGATTCTATTTTTAGACATGATCTGCTTTTCTTTTTCTTGTTTGCTTCATTCTTTGATATAAGAAGGCAGGGGTTTGCTGTTTACTTTCATACCACTATGAACAGTGTTGCCACAGTCCTAGCCCTGGAGTGGGCTGAAAAATAGTACCAAATAGAAACAAAAAGGGCTGAATTCATTACTCTATACCAGTTGTAATACATGCAGAGTCGTAGCTACGGGTGGGAGGGGGGCGAGCGGGGCGGTTGCTTCGGGCGCTGGTAGGAAGGGGCGCCGAACGAGCAAGACGAAAGAAAAGGTGTCGGAAAAAGTAAACGACGCGACGCCCCGTAAAAGAATTGGCGCCCTATTAAATCAATATTGTTGTCAATTTACAAAAAAAAAAAAAAGAAAAAAACATTTGTTAAAAATTTTCTTACTCCGCTCGCAACCCAAAATTTTTAATAACAGTCACAACAAGTTTTTACTTATTACTTAAGGTGGATCACTACCCGGAAGTCAGTATAAGCATTAGTTTATTGCCTTAACCAACGCGTAAAGAAATGGCACATATTATAAGTATTACACTATAAAATAGAGTTATGCGTCAGCTACAACTTGAGATGCTATTTTCTGTGCTTATGTATTCTGTTAGCTAAAAAAGTAAAATATAAGAGGAAAACTTGATCAGTTTTAAGATGAGTACGCAAGATGGCGCTTGCTGTTAGATTTTGCTACTCCTGTGCTCAGTTTTCGAAATTTTTACTTTCAAGCATAAATTATTTTACAAGTAGTTGTCTCATTACGGAACATGAATATTATATTACCGTTTTTCGTGTTATGTTTTACATTTTATCCAAATATTATTTTGTGTTTACGGAAATAGTTTTAGCGGCTGAATCTCATGTTTACGCACGACGCCATAATGCTTCGTTGCCAAACTTACATGTGTACTGTTGCGGTCACAGTAGTAGGGCAATTCCTTGTTAGCGTTTGAAGTCCAGAGGCGGAACCTGTGAACTGTGACAAAACTATTACAAATAATAAAAGTGGAAAATGGGGAAACGGAAGGAATCATACACAAAAAAGAATCCAACTCAAAGTAAAAGATCGAAGAGCCAAGGGAAGCGAAGAGAAAGAGAGAATAATTCGAAGAAACAGCTAAGCGCTTTTCAATTTTTAACTGTTTGTTTCCACGCAAATATTATACACACGTGTAATATGAAGATAGTTTATTTTGACGATCATTTTGAACGTTAAATATGTAATATGTGTTCTTTCATTTTCTTCTTTTCTTTCCTTTTTTTTTCTTTCTTTCTTTTTTCTGGAACTCATTTTGCTTAGGTAAAATATTATATCGTCTTGAAAATAATTTATATATGTTTTTGAGCTTTCATACATACCAGTTAGTGTCTGAACCCGTTAGTGGAAAATGGTAATTAATTCCACTTACTAGGGAAGTCGTGGGGTGTTACTCTGACTTCATTTTGATACTATGCTCAGTCGACTCCTTTTTACATATGAAAAACAATTAGGCAACCGGAGAAATTCTCGATCGCAAGCTTGTTCGAATTATGGATGTTAAAATTTCAAAATTGAACAGATTTTGAAAAAAGTTTGAAGAAACCATTTTTTGAGATACACGCTTCATTTTTGGTACTGAGGTGTTTTCATGGATACTCGACGGAATGGTGAGGTCAAAACGTACGCATTTTGCAAGATAAGGGCACTCATTGGGGAAGGAATGAAGGGTAATGGCGTCTTACAACTTGCAAATTGCACCCTATTTGGCACACCGGATAAATGGGCTAATAAAATTTATTTGAAACCAACTGTATTGTCATTCAAATGTCACTTTCTGTGTGGCCATCTAAACATTAAACAATGACATGTGTCTCCGAAACGCTTTGCCGCGGGACTAACTTCAACGCGACACTCAACCCAGCCGGCCTCTGTGCATTGTGGAAAAAATAAAATATTTCATTTTAACATCCGATGATTATACCCTTTAGGCTAAGGAAGACGATGATTAAGGTAAGTGAATGATGATGGAAGAATTGATGGAATGAGAAGAAGGGAGGAAACAGGAGTACCCCGAGAAAACCCATGGACATCATGGTATCCATTGTGGAAGACGGTGTTTCAATATTTCATCGCTAGCTATTTTTTAAAATTTTCAACGGATTTCAATGGCGATTGTTTGAAAATAGTGACCAAACTTCAGACAATATTTTACGTATTTCGCGAGAAATGTGACCAAAAAACAAACAATCGGCTAGAGGTGACGTATTGAAACAGCGGTTTTCTTGAGAATAAAAGTCACCTAGTTCACAACTTTGAGCGCACATTCCCGTTAACCATTTTTTTCTTCTTTAAATTCTTTGGTCTATTTTCTCATTGAATATCTTAAAATATTTCCTGGAGTTTGACCAATATTTCCCAATAATACTGACATACTAATTGCTGAAAACTAAGCACATGGCTAGCGATGATGTATTAGAACACCGTATTCTGCGATGCATAAGCATAGGCCGACAGGATTCGGAGTACCGCGACAGTGAAAGCCTGTCTGGCGCTGCTCGAGCTGTTTGGACCTAGCTACAGAAGGGGAAGAACCAGGCCAGTAGTCAGTCCAAAAATGCGGGGGAGCGGTAGAAGTTAGGGGGGCAGATCCAACCATATTATAGTTCATCACCATATTATTGTTCATTTGCAAGCTTATCGTGAAAATTTTAGGGGAGCAGTAAAATTTTAGGGGGAGCCCGGCCTCCTAGATCCCCAGGAATACAGGCCTGGGAAGAACCACAATATAGATCATCCCAAGTTTAATTATGAATATCACGTCGTTCTTCATTGAATTTTTCACACCTGGCAAACCGTTCCAAAGGCAAATGTGATTGTTCAATTTGAAGGTGGCCACACAGGATAGTGATGTTTGAATAACAATATAGTCGAATAGGAGTATCAAATACATTTTATTAGCCTATTGGCCCCAGGGGTAAAAGTGAAGGAGAATGCGCGGACGCCGACCCCACCTCGAAAAAAAGTTAAGGCGTCCCCCAGTTCTGAAAAAAAACTATAATGGGTATAGATAGGCAGGGGAATGGCGTGGCGACATGCCGCTACCTACCGTCCTCCCATCCTTTCAGATCCACTTTTACCACTGGTTGGCCCAGTATGTCAAATGGGAGGCAATTTGCATGGTGTAAGACGCCATTACCCTTCACACCATTCCAAATAATTGCCCTTATCTTGCAAAATGCATACGTTTTGAACTTACTACTGTGTTGGGTATCCAGGAGAACTCCCTGATATCAAGACTGAAGCGTCTATCTCAAGAAATGGTTCTTCAAACTTTCTGCAAAATCTGTTCAATTTTGAACTTTTAACGCTCATAATTCGAATACGCTTCCGATCGAGGATTTCTCCGGTTGCCTAACTGTTTCATATGTAAAAAGGCGTCGACTGAGCATAATATCGAAACGAAGTCAGAGAAATATCCCGCGACCTTCTCTAGTTAGTACTTAAAAATTCATAAAACCGTAAAGCTTGATTTTTTTCTATAATGAAAAGAAAGTATTCAGACCCTATAGCTTCACTTGAGAAACGCAACCATTCATGTAGAAATCCTTCTTCTACTCCGGAGCTGCAGTGACCCCGTGGTAGAGCATTGACATCTTGTATGCGGGGTCATCGGTTCGATCCCAGCTTAGCCAGGTGAGCTTTTTGGTGGACACACACCATGTGTGTGTGTGGATTTTCTCAGAGTTTCACTTTGTGCTCCTACTTTCTCATTCTACCATTTAATTCATTCTTATCATCACCGTCTCGTTTAACCTATATGGCATAACTGAGAGACATAATTGTTTTTTTTTTTTTTTCTGTAACGTACTATCATTGTGCTTCGAAGGAAAGGGGATGCGGCACAGGATCGACACGGCATACGACCGACAATTCAGCTCAGAAACCTGTTTCGGTCCTGTGCCGTGTCGATCCTATGCCGTTTCGGTCCTGTGCCGTTTTGCTCTTATGCCGCTGCTCTGAAATAATTTAACTTTTAATCATGTGCCTAAAAAAATATTTTTATTATCTGTTTAATCTTTGCTCTTACAAATTATAAACTCCTGTCGATTCTATGCCTGTGCAAGTTATATGCATAGAATGCGTACGACCGAAACGGCACAGGATCGACACGGCATAGGACCGAAACGGCACAGGATCGACACGGCATACAACCGAAACGGCACAGGATCGACACGGCGCAGGACCGAAACGGCATAGGACCGAAACGACGCACGATCATCGCCACTGCGTAGGATCTATAAAACCAAAGATTTATTTCTCATAAAAGCAGTCAGAGCCCTGTCAATTGATTTTAAAATATAAGAATTATAAGATATTTACTATATGAATATTAATAATTGTGAGTGACAAAAGAATGATAGTGCTAAATGGACAAAATGTAATTTCTTGTGTGCTTGGTCAAAAGCATTTCTATATGTATCGAATACTTATATTTATTATTATTATTACTATTATTATTATTATTATTACGTTTTAACTCGTTTTGAAATCATGGCCTGATTACACTGGAAAGCGAAAGCCATGAGAAATGTAAGCTAAGTAGTAATATGGAATACTTTTAATGTTGCTCACGAGAGGAAACACTGCTGGCATGACTTCTCGTCTCGATATCGAGACCACAAGAGTTTTTTTTTTTTTTAATAAGAAGCTGAGTTGGGAAGTAATAACTGAGCCGATGGCTCGAGCCGGCTTGCTTGGGGTGAACCATCGGCTCGAGCTGGCTTGGTTGGGATGAGCCATCTGCACGGTTCGGCTCATCTGGGCCGAAGGCTCTAGCTGACTCGGTTCGGTGAGCTGTTGGCTCGGCTTACTTCTCGGTTCGGGTCGATAGTGAGTGAGCTGTGAGCCGAGCTGCTCAAGTTGTTGACAATTGTAAACCCTGGCCGAACAGTTTTGAAGATATTTGGCCAGTGCCCTATAACTTTTAACAATGTTTGGCTCGAGCCGGAATACTCAACCTAAACCCTCAACCCAAAGTCGGAAGCTCGTGAACAATATCCTTGACTCCTAGACTTCACGACTACCATCTACAGGGAAGTTAGTACTTTCTTCTGGGACCAAAAGGGTGACATTTTGGAGCGTTACTGCATAGGGAACGCATAGCAATAATATATTTTATTCCGATCTCCAAAAAGGTCCTAAACTTACTATACGACGTAATACGGACTTCTGAAAACAAATTTCCTCTATAACATAACAATACTCGGCTTCATACTACTGCCTGTGCAATGGCTGCGATCATTGAAAATCTTCATTTCATCCTCCTTTCGTACCGAATCTCTCCTCAGTGGTGAAATGCACTAAAGATAAAGAAGTTGCAATCTGATGAAGAGGTGCAACGAATGGTGTATGACTGATTGCGTACCCAATCAAAAAAAAAAAAAATCTTTAGAGGTATTGGGACACTTTGGAAGTAATGGGAAACTTATATTGAGCGTAGAGTGGATTATGTAGAAAAATGAAATTCATTTGTTCCATGCTCTCTCAATATTTTCCTTTTTTAAGTTTTAAAGGTTTTTTGACACCTCGTAACACTAGAAAATTGTTGTTTCCGTAAGTACCGGATATGGAAGTGGAGATACGATTTTAACAACCGGTTCCAAGAACCTGAGAAATTTTAATAACCGGTTCGGATGAACTAGGTGAATGACACCATTGAGTAAAACAATAGACCCGTATGCTCTGTCAACGATCAGACTATGAGCGTACGCAGTGGAGGCAAGAGGACAATCGCTCTACCCTGCATTTTCGAAAGGTGTTTGGTTGTTTCAAAACGCTTTTACCCAGAAACACACATGAAGGAACATTATATTTGGTTACACCTACTAGAATATTTAACATAGACCTATTTAATGTAGTCCACAAAGATATACAGTATGCCTGAATAATAACTTTTGCATCATGCGTTATGCGCATCAATGTATGACGGGCTTTTGCCCCTTCCCCGGCCTTGGGAAAATCCTGCGGGTGTTTCTGGATAAAAGTGTTCTTATTCGGAACTGTTATTATCTTCAGGTGTGCATAGTATCAAGTATGAACCAGTACTAAAATATAGCGTGAAATTGTTTTGAATATATGCCACTATAAACAAGAATCACAGAATTCATACTTGAGCTTATTATTGTTGAAGATCGTGTTATATATGAAGTACATCAATCAAGGTTCAAAAGCAAATACTTGCAAAACACATGGAGAAATGAAGTAGGTTAAATATACTTGTAGATTTTAATAAAATAAGCTGTAAATAGCTTGGTAGGTAGAACACCTCTGGCGCACGAGATCGCTGGTTCGATCCCACTTTTCGCCAGGAAGACTTTCTGTAGGACCCATAGTGTGCGTGGATTTTCTCGGATTTTTCTCCACTTCTTTCAGTCCACCATTTCGATACAATCATCATCACTGCTTCTTTTAGATTCAGACTATAATAGTGGAATATTAAACTAGAAAATTTCAAATAGCGCCCTCGGCACCCTAACACCCGTGCTAATCGCGTAGTTTTACTCGCTGCGAGAATTTATGCAGAGTCATTCTGACGCGTGATTATTAAAGAGTTCGACTAATATATGTTTCCTGCAGTAGTCAGGCCTTTAGTATGACGCTAATCCAGGGGTGTAGCCAAGGGGGGCCCATCGGGACCAGGCCCCCCCAAACGGTTTCCTGCCCCCCCCCAAATGACCAGCTTTTAAAACATCATAGTAAAATTATCTCGCTTCATTAATTTAAAAGTAACAAAGTTTATTGACAATTAATAATTTATGGTAAAATAGTAAGGAGAAATATTGTTTTTTTTTTTCCATACCGATCGAAAAATAGTATAGTATCTCTTCCTTACACCGATCGAATAATAGGATACTTTTTTTTGTAACAGCAGATTACACAATTTACTGCGATTTATATTTGACAGTTTGAAGACAAACGTTTTAACAAGGTACTACAAATACATCCATAAAACAAAGGTATTAAACTGATTTGTAAGTACAGCATATTTTTATATGCTTTAACAAGTGTTTTAAAAGACTAAGAGGATGGAAAATTTGGTGAGAAACAATGCTTTTATTCAATTTAGATTTCATTCGCTCTCTCTTTTATTTCTACTCAGTGTAATAAAATAATTGTTTTTTTTAGTCACGAATAATAAATATTTTTGTCAGGAAACCGTAAAGAAATTAAGTGAAATTTCAAAGAAAATCAATCTTGTGTAGATAGGTTCTGTATACAAGGTCTTAAATTTAAATATAAAGGTAACCAAGAAAAGTTTGGTTGCTTTTTCACCCACTACCTTCGAACATTGATATGTCACCTAACGTGGAAGATCAAAAATAGTCCCCATCAGCATCGACAACCTTCTGAAAACGTTCTGGAAGGCCATGGAATCCATCGCGGTAGAACTTGGTGGGCCGTGAAACGAAGCAAGTATCAGGTGCATTTTGGACTTTTACTAGGGATTTGAACTGGCGTCCTCTAAGGTGATTGTTCAAAGAATGGAACAGGTGATAATCGGACGGTGCAATACCCGGGGAATATAGTGGTTGCAATATTGTTTCCCATCCAAGGCGAAAAATGGTGTCCTGAGTCATCTTAACCACGTGGGACTTGGCGTTGTTCCGTAAACAAGGACCCATTTGCAATTCAGAAGCGATGGCTCCAAAGTTTTGAGTTTTTGTTGAGCACAGCTCAACTGCTGACACTACACAGTTGCATTGATACTCTGACCAGCTGGTAGCAGTTCCCGATGCACGATGCACCAAACACAGAGAAGGACCTTATTCTGGTACAGTGCTGGTTTCGGCTGTTTTGAAATCAGTTCATGGGATGCTAACCAATGATGACGGCGCCGTAGAGCTTCGTATAGGACACACTTTTTATCACATGTCAACGCCCTGTCCAGAAATGGCCCCGAAACAGTAAATAAACACAGGCGACTGCCGCGTTGTCTTCTGGCCCGGAGTCAAAATATGTGAGACCCATTGACCCAACTTGTAGTGCTTCACAAGTTGATGGATATGCTGCCGAATGGTTTCTCCACACACTAAATTGTAGTCCCAGTTCCTCTTTGTACATGTGTGGTCTTCTGTCACGTGGTGTTTTCGGGTGTTTCGCCATCGTCCTTAAACTTGTTAAGCCATCGCTGCAATGTCCGCGTCGTCACGACACCCTCACCAAAGGCCAGGTATTTCTTCTGTCCCGCTACAGCGGCGTTTGACCTCCATTTGAACTCATTCAGCATACATGCTCTTATGACGCTCTGTGGATGTCCCATGTCCCTCTGTCTTTACGCAAGTTCACGGTGTGTCTGAATTGCCACAACCAGGGAGTATGTTGGATATACCCACACCAACAACTGACGTTCGCCTTATCTCCACTCGCATTCAACTCACGGTGTGAGGTCCAATTGAACACAGACTTCCACGAAAAGGGACAGAACTTTCTTGGTTACCTTTATAGTTATGCACAAAAGTGGGTCCCGTTTGGTCCCGGGCAGTAGTTCTTGATTAAGCATAATAAAAACTATCTTGAATATAATTTATGGATAATAATAATAATAATAATAATAATAATAATAATAATAATAATAATAATAATAATAATAATAAGAAGAAGAAGAAGAAGAAGAAGAAGAAGAAGCTAAAATAGTGTTTTTAGTTTTCCAGAAGAAAACCAAAATTTTCCTTTCTTTCAGGCCTCAAAAACACTAGCAGCAACACTTTTTTTTTTGGCTTTGTACATTGTAGTTGGCCCCCCCTCAAAAACGACGCCCCCCCCTACACAAACCTGCTGGCTACACCCCTGCGCTAATCATACTTCAAAACGACTCTGCATAAAGCCCTATCTCAGTTTCCTTATTCCACCTGGATTGTGGAACAAATCTGTATGTAAGTAAGGAACCTAGTAAAAGTTGGTGATGGTTTTCATTTAACGTAGCCATGTTTGGTCTTGGAATTTTAGCCATAATGAATACCATCCCGGTAGCCACTCCAAAATTGTAGGGGGGCTCGGCTGAAGTTAGAGGGGGCTCGATCCAACAATATTATAGTTCATTTGCAAGCCTACGGTGAAAATTTTAGGGGGGCCTGGCCCGCCTAGTCCCCCTGAATACGGGCCGATGATTATGCCATCTAAAGTAAAGTTACACTAAGATACTCAACTTACAAAATATATGCACTGGGGAACACAACTTACAAAATACCTGCACGGGAATACAACTGATAAAATACCACGCTTGAAGGAACTGAGTCTATTTTGTTAAAATGATCGGATTTGTTTAATGGTTTTGTATTTGGATACTTATTCTTAATTTGCACCTTTGAGACATCTAGTTATAGATAAACGTATATCTTTGTAATTTGCAAAGAAAATTTTACCATGCGAGTAGTTTTCGTTACCCGTAAATGCAGTTTGAGTCGAATTTTGCCCAAAAAACGCTGGAATGTTAGCCATGATATTTAAGCCCCTAAAGTAAAGCTGCTCCAAGGATTGCAACTTCGCCTATAAAATAACATTTTTGAACCTACTAAGAATAGGTTTAGTCCTATCTACCTAGGTAATGATTTTGTATTTGTACACGTATCCTTAATCTGCACCGTAGAGGCATCTAATTATAAATAAATGTATAACGTTTAACTGCCGTTTTCTAAGAAACTATTACCATAGAAATGTTATGATTTCCCCCTAAATGCAAATTGAGTTGCTCTTTGACCAAAAAACAAGGGGATTTTAGCCATGATATATTAAATCTCTAAAGTAGAGATAAGTTTAACACCAAGGATTACAACTAGGCGTATGAAACACCATTTTTGAGCGTACTGAGAGTCTGTTTTGTCCAAAAGATGAAATTTATGTAATGATTTTGTATTAGTATAGGCATTCTTAATCTGCACTATAAAGACATCTAGTTTGAGAGATCCACATAACGTTTCATAAGTTAAAAATCACTTTTGATCAAAGAATATAATTAATTCATATTTTACAGCAGGCAGTATTGAGTAAAATGGAAATAAAAGCTTTCATTTCTCTTTGTTGTAAATCATGTATAAAATGCGGCCGTGTCTAAACACTTTTCTATCCGTAACTCATGTGGCAACATCGCATGTATCGCAATGAGCTCTGCCATCTAGTGAGAAAGTTTTACCCTAAAGGTGACTAGCGATCCAGCTTAAAGAAAGTTATTATATACGATTTGTTAATGACTATGTGATACACAAGGTATTGAGTAATGACATATTGTGCGCAGAAGCGGTTTCAAAATCGGAAACGATCAAAGTCTGAAATACGTGTTCAGCGTTGTGATGGTGATGAGTTTGCTTAGTTAATCACGCTTTTCTACCCAATCAAACTAATCAGGGTGGTGAGAATGAAGGTATGAAAATGAGCGGAGTGTAGAGACACACGGAAGCTGCGTTTGCGCTGGAATATTAAAAATGATGGCAAACAAGGGGAATAATAGCATATTCGAAATCTTGGAGTAGGGGCTAAAAGGGTCAAAGCTTAACCCAACGAATTTCGTCTTTTTCAAAGACTAATTACTACCAGTGATTTTTTAATTCAATTGACATGAAATTCTTCGAATTTAAAGGAATTTATTGGGATCATTTCTCCATGAACTAGTTGTATCGCCAGGATGTTTTCTGTGCCTATGTATCAGCTTTTTTCTGTTTTATCTATTTGCATACAGACACAACATAGACCTTCTGATTTCCGTTATATATCACAAAATATTTTTTACCGTAAAAGAAGTAACTGCCGCGTTTATAAAACATCTTCAATCACTTTTGTCTTGACACAATTGAATTCAGTTTCTACTTTATATCCCTATTTCTGCGAGATTCATTTTAATATTGTCCTCCCATCTGCGTCTAGGTCTTCCTAATGCACATTTTCCAATTGGTTTTTCAGTCAAAATTTTGAAAGCGTTCCCTCTTTCTTTCATTCTCGCTACTTGATCTGCCCACCTGAGCCTCCTAGATTTGATGACTGTAACAATGTTTCGTAAAGGGTGTAAATTATGCGGTTCTTTGTTATGTAGTCTCCACCATTCCTGATTGCCTTTCTTCTCGGGTCCGAATATTCATTGCCTTTCTTCTCGGGTCCGAATATTCATCTCAGAAATTTATTCTCAAATGCTTTCAGTTTGCGTTCTTCCCTTAAAGTAAGCGACTATGTTTCGCAACAATACAGAACAACAGGCATGATTATCGTTCTATATATTTTGAGCATCAAATTCCTCGATAGAATTCGCGGCAACAAAAAATTTTGAACTGAATAATAACGAATCTTGCTTTCAGCCGACATTTAATTTCTTCGTGGATATGATTTTGGTGTGTTAATATTGGTCCTAGATACTTGAAACTATCCACTTTATCGCAAATGTTATTTGATACTATGACGCATCCGTAATTTGCAGTATTACAATCTCAGTGATCTTTCATGTATTTAGTTTCTGTCTATTGTTCTTCTATCATCTATCAGATTTACATCATCAGCATACGCCATAACCTGGTGAATACTATTCAGCTCTAGGCCCTGGTTGCTATTGATTTTTCTTATAGTGTTCTCCAGAACAAAGTTGAATAATAATGTCGACAACGCATCTCCTTGTTTCAGGGAATTCTCGACCAGGAAGCTTGTGGACAAGAATTTTCCTACTCGGACTTTACTTTGGGATTCGTTTAAATACATCTTAATTAATCTAACTAGCTTTTTGGTATTCCAAGTTCTGCAAGGATGTTGTATATTTATCTCCTAAGCGAGTCGTAAGCCTTTCGGGGTATTGTTTTCCCATTTCTTTCCGAGTATTTTTCGAATGGGAAACATCTGGTCCATAGTTGATTGATTTCGTCTAAATCCACACTGATAATCTCCAATAATTTCATCCGCGTATGGGATCAATCTTGCTAATAATATATTTGAGAGGATTTTATAGGATGTTGACACAAGACAATGCCTCGATAATTATTACAATCCACTTTGCCAACTTTCTTGTGAAATGGAACAATGATTCATTCTTTCCACTCTTGTGGCAAGTCTTCCTTATTCCAGATAAGGAAAATGAGTTTGTGTATCTTGTTCCACAATATTCCCCTCTAGCTAAAATTAACTCAGCCGGAGTTTCGTCTACACCCAGAGATTTGTATTTCTTTAATTTCTTTATAGCAATTTCTACTTCTGTTCGGCTAGGCTCTGAAATTTAGGGTTCTGCTGTGCATTTCCCTTTCCCCATGAAGATTAGTTTTGGTTGCGTGTTAAGCCATTCGTCAAATATATGAGGACCGTTTTTTCAAAACTCGATAGAGCAAATTTTGAGAAACGGAGGTGTTTATATGGGATAGGTATGCTATTCATGCTATCAATCGAGCTGTGAAGTCAGAACTGGCAAATCTCGAGATGTTCCATGTTTATAGAATACTAAATCATGAGCATTTTGTCAGACCTCGATAGAGATTATGTACAATAATAACAAAAATTCAATGCCTATATAAAAGATGTTTGTGCTCTATCGAGTTTTGAAAAAAACGTTCCTCACATCTTTCCATCTATTCAAGATGCTACCTGTCTCAGTAAGAATTGTTCCGTCGTCTGTCTTTAGTATATACGTGATAGGTTGGTACCCTTCCTTAAATTCGTTAATGCCCTTGAACATGTCTCGATTTTTTTTAATTCATTAATTCATACTTTACTTCTTCTTCGTGGAGTTAATTAATTTTAGCTTTCAAAAAAATCGCGTTTCTCTCGTCTAAACATTTTGGAAGTTTCACGTTTGATATCAACGAAATTTAGTGTAGTTATATCGTTCGGATTTTGTAGAAAACGCAGTTTGGCCTATTTTCCCTTCTCTGTTAGTGTGGTGCATTCCGGGTCGAACCATGATTTGTTCCTACATATTTCCGCGTGCCCCCTGAAATTTTAATGCTATCTGTAATTTGAACCCAAGCATCCTCAATATTAGTGCTCTCAACACCTAAGAACGGGAATCTATTACACTTCAATCGGGTATTCCCCTCTCGCCTGGTTCTTCTCTAATTTCTTAAAACTAACTATTTTCTTTTTCAGATGTTGAATATTCTCTTTATTCAACGATAATATCTCTCTCTCTCTCTCTCTCTCTCTTACTATTGTTGCTACCAGATAGTGATCAGTGTCACAGTTTTGTCCTCTGAACGAGCAAACATCTGTTATACTAGACTATCTTCTTCTATAAAAGGTGAGCAATTTGATTATGCGTTCTTTCATCTGGTGAGCTCCATGTGTATTTATGAACGTCGCGATGTGGGAATTTTGTACTCTTCACGACAAGGTTTTTTTATGTTCCAAAGTTCATGAAACTAACGCTGTTGTCATTAATTTCCTTATGCAAACTTCCTTTCCCTCCCTGTTGAAAATATCATGTCGCCCTACCTTCGCATTGAAATCCTCAAGTAGAAGTTTCATATGGTATCGTGTTACTTGGTCGACTACCCCGTTATACTTATTCTTAAAAAGTGTCTTTTATATCGTCAACCTTATCTTCTGTTAGGGCATGCACATTTAAAACAATGATATTACATCACCGACCTTTAAGAGTAGTAAAGTCAAGTTTATCATTAACAAATGCAACCGTTTTAATTGCTGATATTACAAGAATTGAAATTAAAATGCTATTTGTGTGGTCATATACAGAATAAAATTACAAAAGTTTACAACTATTACTGGAAATTACTGCTGTCATCCATTTCAAACATTTTAAAAAGCATGTAGTTTCTTATGTATTGAAATTTAATCTCTTATCGATAGTATGAAACTTTACAAATAGTTGTACATTAAATTTCCATAACTGATCTCCAAGTATGCCAACCAAAGTTTTGTCAAGTTTAACAAAAAGTCCAAAATACACCTCTTGAAGACAGCTGTTATTTGCAAAAAAAAAAAAAAAAAAAAAACGTTCGGTTTTTGCTGTTGCAATGATCTGTCGAAGCAGATTGATAAAAAATCAACATAGTATAACAACAATAGCTGCTTCTATTATATGCAAAAAAAAAAAAGGGAAAGGAAAAGCTTGATGTGGTGAGTGTAGGAGGGTGACCCGAATTCTACTTCGCCCCGGGCGCTGAAATCTCTAGCTACGGCTCTGAATACATGACTCTAAAAGAGTAAAGTTCTAGAACACTCCTCCCCTCTTCCAAGAGTCTAAATAAAGAAAGTGTTCTTTTTTAAAAATTACTTTAAAAAAAAAGATCCAAATAGGAGGATCCCGAACAACCATAAAAAGTATATGAAGCTTTTCTCATACGTAGGAAGTATAACAGAGGCCGCAAATTAAAAGGAAAAACAGTTATCATCTTCGGTATGTATTGTAAGGAAACCAAACGCGCCTCTATTTCAAAATGACCAATAAACCTAAACGGTATTATGGCCATATATGAAAAAATACATAAAACGAGGAACAAATCAATCATCTCCGAGTTTGCGTGTAAACAGTACGTTATAATAAAATATTAAAATATAAATTATCAGGATGCGCCCATCTAGCGTCATTTGTTTCCCGGTATAGTTCGAATTACGAATTTTCCACACAAAGTTCATGGCGTTATGCGATGCAACGTCACAGAATAAATGTTCAACACAATCTTTTTAGAGTCCAACACGCAGTAAGTAATGTGAGATGTAGGAAAAGTCTTACTGACACTTTTGAAAATGTGTATTTGAATTTTTTAAATAGTGCTGAATTGGGTAGAATTGTACCAACTTTTTTACAAAAAGGGCTGAAAATGTCAGCGTGGTACCAACGGGCTGAATTTGGTACAATTGTACCAAGTGTGGCAACAGTGACTATGAACCACATTAGCTTAAAATTTATGTATGTTTAGAATATAATAGATAGACTACCAGCTGTTACGCCAATGATGTTAAGGGCGAGTCTGCTGAATATATATATATATACTTTCTTTCTGCTACTAAAAAGAAAAAAGAGATTTAAAGAAATACAGTATGGACAATTGGGTGACAAGAAAGCACCGCTGTCCACGATTTTTCAAGAACGTCGAATTTCTCGACCAATTGTATTCCGATTTATTCTTTTTTTAAAACAAAGCTTTTAATGTTCAATCTAAACTATTCCGAGCATTGCTTGCGAATTCCTAACGGTTTTGGAGATTTTCTACAACCAATCCAAGAACAGGACTTTCAAAATGTATCACGTTATATTTAATGGAAAATGATAGCTTTGTGTCAAACTTTACGAGAAAGAAGTATTAAGAAAAGTCATAGATTAGAGCTTTTAGAACAAAAGTGCTTTTACAGAATTGGAATATCTTAAATAGTGTCAGAGTTACAAGCTAAAATCGAGAGACATCCGCATTCCGGACGGCCGCCATGTTTGGCCGCCATTTTGAGGATGAAGCGCACACGGGATTTTAAGGGACTTTTGATATTTCATTTAAGATCACATGAAAAACAAATCCTGAAATTTTCAGCTTTTTCTAAATTATTTCAGCTCGACACCCTTTTTGGTCCTTTATTCACTGGCTAAACACTGTCCTGTTCATGCAAGCCTGCAAACAAAGGAAAAGCTTTCAGAATCATGAAACAAACAGTGGCTCCTCATGAAGGTTCAAGATCAACAACACATCATTAGCTACCTCACCCCCACGATCCTGCAGGAGGTGGGCAGTCTCGTTATTTAATTTTAATCGTATATATTAAAATGCTATGTTTATATGTTTGTGGTCAAGAAAAGTTTATATGTTTGTGGCAAATTCTTTTAACAATGATATCTCGGAAACTACAAGCTCTGGAAAGTTGCCGTTTTCACTGGTCGATTGCAAATTTTGTAAAGATTGTTGATTTAGAATTGAATATTTTTTAAATGGACGTTATTTCTTTATTATTTATACATTTAAAAAGTAAATGCATTTATACATTTAAAAAGTAAGAAAATTTAAAAAGTAAAGCATCATATCTCAAAGAATTATACATCCCAGCACCGCACATCTATATACGAGGTTAGTATATCTCTCCGGCATTTGTTTCATGGTCAGATGCTAATGAAAAACGAAGCATAACTATTTCTCCAGTGTAAGATGAATCTTTATTCTTTAATCTTTATTGTTGTTATATTATATACACAGCATTGCTTTCGTTAACAAGTGTTTCACCCTTGAGTCGCTTATAAAATTAGGCAGAATAACTTTTGCCGATCATTGTTCTAAAGGGATTTGTCCAGGATGGTTTGGTGTCGAGCTAATAACGATGAGTATGTTTATTTACATCACCGTTAAAGAAATAGCAAACTTTCTGAAAGGAACTTACTTAGGAAACAGATCTTCCTTCTACTTAGCCAGAGCCCACTCTGAAAAATTGCATCTGGCGTTCTGAGTGAAAGTTCTATGGGACTATTAGAAAAATATATTCGAAGCATAGCCGTAAATAGCGCCCCCGCAACCCTGTGGCGTTGGGCCGCACAAGCTGCAAGGCCAAAAATATACACAAAGTACGCAGGGGCGGAGCAGGCCAAATTTTCACCTGGGCAAAGTGACTTTTTGGCGCCCTCCCCCTAGTACTAGCATATATTTTACATTTTATCATAGTGTTTTTAATATTTTAAACCTGGAGCGTCATTTCAGATTTTGCTTTGGGGGCAAGACCTTGATATAAGTAAAATTTCGCGTTTTTCACTGATTTACTACTATTCTAATGATAAAATCTGTATACATTTCAAACTCAGGGGGGGGGGCAAATCCATTACCTGGGAAAACTTCACAAAGAATATGGCCCGCTATAAACAATACGAACTCCGCCCCCTGGTCTAGTGGCTAGCACGTCTGCCTTCTGTGGTACCGGGTCCAATTCCCGGTGGATTACTGTTGAACGATAAAAGTGGTTCGGATTCCACTATAATTAGTATCCATATCTCCCTTGGCCATTAAGGCATAACCGTGGAATGCTAAACTCAAGCAAACAAACAAACAATACTTAATTCCCGGCACTCTTTATTCAACATGCCATCTCTCCATTTTTCGATACAGCCCCCTTAGTACTATGAAACTCTCTTCAGTGAAATGGAAAAAGATCATGTAATTGCCACTACTTTACAAGAATATAAACCAAAAACGTCAGTAGAAAACACATTATAAAATTTACTTTTTGAGGCTCGTTTAGGCGCCCCGAGCAGTCTATGCTCCGCCACTGAAAGTACGGACGCATAACTAAGGACTGCGGAGGAGAGGTTAACCTTCATGTTATGCCACTGGTTTAACGTGTTTGAAATGTTCAGTAAGCGATCGGTTAGTGAAATAATTTCGACGGTTACTGATGTTTAAAGTTTAGCTAAGACAAAGCTACCTAACCAAATACATTTGATATCCCGATGTCACAATTTGATTTTTTCTCACATAAAAAAGATAAAAAAAATAATAAAAACCCTTACTCGTACTGGCTCCTAACTAACTAACAACCTAATTCGTACAGACTAGTTGCTGTGACCAACTGAGTTTCGATTTCTTACGCGAAAGAAGTCTGTTATATTAAGAGGCATGCTTTTGATTAACAAAACTGTTCGAAGTAATACGAACATGGCTTAAGAACAGAGACGGAACTGAATTACCACTCGATTGACCTTGAGGGCAAATCACCCTCAGGTAGCTATAAACGTTACTTCAGCATGCATTTGTGTGGAGTTCTGTTCAGTATTCCTATCTGCCAGTCATGCTTGTTCGTAGGAGTAATATTTTACAAACCTAACCTTTCGATAGAGCACAATCGCAGAAAAGCAGAGGAAGGAATTCTTGCCCTTGTGAACGTCGGATACCACCATGTGCAATAAAACTGACGCGTCTCCTTGAAGTGATATTTCATCGAAAATAACTCGTTTTCTTTTATATAATCTATTCGAAGTTTTTGAGGGTTTCAAAATGAGCAAATATTATTGACAAACAAGGACGTATTTAGGGGTGGGTCCAGGGGGTGAGACCCCTCTGAAAACCCAACTTTTCTGTAAATTTAGCCTAATTTTGGGGATTATCTTTTAAAATGTTATCACAATTTATCCTAATATTGAAGTCGGACCCCTCCCGAAATAAATTTCTGCATACATGTCTGCTGACAATTTTCAATATATTCGTTAAATAATAAAGTAAAATAACTAAATTAGGAGCAAAAAGCTTCAACACGGGCTAACTTTTGTCCACTGCCAATATTGCTAGAAGGGATATTAATAGCAAAAACTGCTAGTCAATGCTGAACCTTGGAACTTCACCCCGAACAACAAGCCTATTATTGAGAACTACATATGAAACATGTTATCAAATCTTATCCAGCTTTTATCTGGCATGAAATTATTATATACACCAAAATTCACTCTCCTAAAATGTGTATCTAAACATTGCTCTACGTATCTACGAAGCAATGAAATTTTTTTATCGAAATATGTGAGCAGGAAACTCTAACAGCCAGCCATTTTATTTAAATCGTAATAAACCCTGTAATCGTGCGTTAACGTGAAGACAAAGCTTAATCCATTGGTAAAGTGTTGGAAGAATAAAAACTCAATTTTCGTAGGTTCGCACCTATCCAGTCACCACAACATTTTATTCTTATGTGTAACGATAAATAAGAAAAAAATGTATAACCGTTAAGACAAAACTTCAACCAAGTCTGAGGAGAACAATACTAAAATAGTAACACAATGACGTCAACCAAAAATTATTTCATGTAGCGTTTGGACGAAATTACAGCTGTCAACAATTGCAGAAGTAAAAACAGGCTGATAGGTGTAATGCAGTCTAGACTTCTGGATGCATTTACTTTCTGAAAACTTCCGTCTCGTCATTGATATGCCGTTAATCATTGTAAAACCTTTCAATTGGAAGTGAAATGACACAAACTAAAACAGTTTTAAATCAATAAATGTATATGTGTAAAAGTAGGTGTCTCTTATCTGTAGTTCTGAGTTCCTTTTACTTTGAAGTGACAAATGAGAGAAGAAAGTATGGTGTTCGAAAAAAAAATTGAGATTTCAACGAATTTACACGTATTATAGCCCCTAACACCGAAAAAGTTATTTTTCGATACATGTCCATCTGTTCGTCCGTCCGTTCGTTACACTTTTCTTTGCACTTGCCTAGGGGCCATACCGTTCAACTTATCTGCACCAAATTTTAGTTTAAGATTTTCATATTATTTCCTATAGCTTTTTATTTTCCTCCTCGCAAAACAAAGGTAGTTTCCTGTACGATGAAAATAGAAAAAAGATATTTTCTCATAACTGGCTCTAACAATCTTGTTTTCTTTCTTTTTTATAAATCAATATTTAATTAGCAACCCTATTTTGTGGTATAAGGCATTTATCTGAGAAAAATCTACAAGGGGTAGTTTACACTAAGGGGGTGAGTGTTTTCTCAGTGATTTTCTCAAAATGGACTCAAGTGTTCTCGTTCATATTTCATAAACAAAGATTTCATTAATAACTTATCAATATGGCATAACTCGTTTGTCCTAAAAAAAATGCGAGGGGTAGTTTATTCTTAGTGGAGTGTTGTCTGGACGATTTTCTCAAAAACGACTGAAAGGAGTTTATTCATATTTCAAAAATACATATTTCGTTAATAACCGAACACTATGGCAAAACTCGTTTGTCCTGAAAAAATATGCGAAGGGTAGTTTACTCTTGGGGGTGTTTTTCTCCAGGTTTTCTCAAAAGTGAGTCAAGCAATTTTGTTCGTACTCAGAAATAAATATTTCATTAAAAACCTAGTAATATGGAATAACTCGCTTACCCTGAAAGAATCCTCAAGAGAGAGTTTATTCGGGGAGATATTTTTCCCTCACGATTTTCTCAACAATTATTCGGACAATTTTATTGATAATTCATAAATAAGTATTTCATTAATAACCCTATATTTTAGTATAAGTCATTTCTATGAAAAACAATTACAATGGATAGTTTATTTTGGGGGTCAAGGTTATTTCCCCGACAATTTTCTCGAACGACAGGCGATTTTGTTCAAATTTCGCAAATAAATATTTCATTAATAACAAAAGTATATCTTAACTCATTGTTCGAAACAATTCACAAGAGGTAGGTTACTCCTGACGTGTTCTTTTTAAACGACTTTCTCAAAATGACATTTGATTTTTTTCATATTTCATAAACAATGATTGCATTAATTGGTCTATTATATGTCTAATGAAAATGTGCTCAAAGTGTGACTTAGTTTTGTAGTGTCGATTTTTTTCAATCGAAGTTTTTTATTCGATAATCTGACATTCGATGTATTTGAATAATACGATAATTTTATTCGTATTATCCAAATACACATTTCAGTAACAACTGCGGCCTAACACAGTTAAGAAATTGAATTGAAAAAATTTAGTGCGGTGGCTCTGTAAGTGAATATATTTTGGTAAACTTCCTAGCTTTTTGTGGTGAACTCAGGCTTTTCTTTTTCGAGCGACAAAAGAGAGAAGAAAATATAGTGATTGTGAAAATAATATATCAAATTCAGATTACAACGGATTTACATGTTTCATGGCGTCTACATACCGAAAATGTGACTTTCCGACACCCGTCCTTCCGGTCCGTCCGTTCGGCACACTTTTCTATGCAGTCGCCTAGAGGCCATACTGTTCAACTTATCTACACCAAATTTTAAACTTAGGGTTTACATAGTATTCCTACAAAAGCTTTTCAATTCTTTTCCTACCACGTAAAATAAGTGTGGTTTACCAACAGCCGAAAATCGAAAAAAGGTATTTTTTCAAAAATGGTTTTAACAATTTTGTTTATTTTTCATTAATCAATATTTAATTAACAACCCTATATTGCAGTATCATATATTTCTCTTAGAAAAATTTACGAGAGGTAGTTTATTCTTGGAGGTGACCTTTTCCCGACGATTTTCTCAGAAAAGACTGGCGAATTTTGTACACACTTCATAAATAAATATTTAACCTTACAACATGGTATAAGTCAATTGACCTGAAAAATATATGAGTAGAGTTTATTCTTGGAGTTGAATTTATTCCCAGTGAGTTTCTCAAACACGACCAGTTGGCAACCCTGTATCTCGACAACGAAACTGAATTCGAAAACTGCAAGAGGACCATTTGTCTCCTTTTGATGTCACGAATCATCTCCCGAAGTTTGTGGACATCTTTCAGGTTCACCCTTAATGAAGCTTCTTTTCGAAAAGTTAACTATTAACTTTAGGCATTGTTTATCTTTTTTAAATCACAAATGCCATTATTAATTTTAAGCCAGAGAACTACTTCTGAGAGAATAGATCTTGAAAAATAATTTTAAAACTTAGACTTTTGTTTTCGAGACATTCCAGACAAGACGAGACATTTTACAAGCTATCTCGTGTCCAAAACATTTGCCTCGTCTTATCTTGGATGTCACAAAGCGCGTCTCGTCTCTTTCTCGAGACATGTCTTATCTCTTGCGCATTCGTTAACACTTGGAAAGGATTATCTTTCTAAGCATTGTTTTTATAATGGTTGCATATTTATGATAATTGCTGTCAACATAAATTACAGTCCTTTCAGTTGAAATTTTTATTATTATTATTGAAATTCCAATATCTAGTTTAACGTTGCACGATTATGCACCTACGCTAAGGGGGAATGATTATGAATGAAATAATGAAATGAAGAAAGTGGGAGGAAAATGGAAAATCTCAAGAAAACACATAGCCATGCACACGGTATTTCTCCACCTCAAATTTCACTTGGCGCGAAGTGGAATCGAGCCACGGACCCCCTGCACCAAAGGTAAATGCTTTATTATTATTATTATTATTATTATTATTATTATTATTATTATTATTATATTAATAATAATAATAATTGAAGTGAGCTGAACGAATTTCAACTGTACAACTCAACCAACGTTTGGGTGCCTGTTCGTTCGTCTGCTCCATGACAACTTCTCATAAAAGACATTTCATTTTAATGAAACTAGTAAGTGCCTTCTTTTAGCTCTGCGAAGTAACTATTGCTTGAAATTTGAATCTGCAAAATATAAGAGGTAAAATTAACCAAATGGTGCAAGTTTCCACTCGTGTATACAAAACAATTTTGCAATGTCAACTACGTGAATCTTGTCCCATACCGAAGCCGAAACCCCTACACCGAAGAGTCCTCCGAGATTTGATCATTGTCCACATAGACTGAAATTGTCATTTCAAGCCAAGACTTTAATATGAAACCAATAATTTCTTAAAAATAGACGAAAAATTCGGAAGTTATAAGCATTTTCATATTTTTGCCTTTTCCCATAAGGGAGACGTAGCCCCCTATACTATACTTTAATATGAAACCAATAATTTCTTAAAAATAGACGAAAAATTCGGAAGTTATAAGCATTTTCATATTTTTGCCTTTTCCCATAAGGGAGACGTAGCCCCCTATACTGAAGAGCCCCCCGGAGATTTGATCATTGTCTACTCGGACTGAAATTGTCATTTGGTACAGTCCGCGGCATAAAATTTGTTACCAAAATTCTAAGTCCAAATGAATAACAAACTCTTGCCCAGTTTTCTTATGCATTCCCGCAATACATGTATCAATCGATTAGTTGCTTCTAGTATTTATTCCAACTCCTCCCCGTCCTCCACCTCTCCTTGTCTAAAGCAGTGTGTGTGACGTAGTACACTCTTTCCATTCAGCTGAAAAAGAAACAGGAATCAAGTTTACAACGTTATAGCTTTAAAACAGTCTTTTCCATTCGTTTGTTCTGAAATATTTTTAAGAGCCTAAATTAAAGGAAAGTCACACAATCTTCCCAGAGCTTCATAAATATCTTTAGTTTCATTCTTTTCTTTCTTTAAAGAGTGCAAGCTAGTAAGATGCTCCCTAAGAAATCTATGGAAATTGCCAAAAGCTCTAAAATATCTACGGACAGAAACGAGTTTTATTCAATGATTCATTGAATTTCCTTTCAGTAAGTGCAAGCAAATGTTTCAGGGGCGTCATTTGGGGAGGACAGGAGGGTATAATTCCCCCTCTCTTGAGCTTCATAAATACGTATTTTTTATCAAATGTATAGTAATACACTAATAAAAAGTGAAAATCTTATGTCGCCGGAGAATCTCTTCCTTCCCACGCCCCCGAATAAAGTCTAAAAGACACTGGTTTGACAACAAACTTATAGAGTTACGATAGCACATTGCTAAAGAGCTTACACTTGGCTTCAAGAGTCGAAGGTTTGATCTCAAGCCATATGACTTCCTGGGTGACATTAAGAGAGAGACAGAGAGAGAGAGAGAGAGAGAGAGGAATTCAAGTATGGAGACAGAGAGGAATGATTTGTATACACAGATTTAGAATTGGGGAAAAAATGATCGGACAGCATTCGTATTATGACGAAAATTCTGATTTTGTGAAAGATAAGAAGGGAAGTTTTCGAACTGCGAGGATCGCATTAGGCAGTTGTCGAATTAAAGTGGAGAACTCTTTTTAGAGCATCAGATGATTACGAAAGGAGAGAACGATCTTCAGAACTGAGGAATTAAGATTTTCAAAAATCTGATTTCGGCGACGGATTTCGAACCACGAACCTTGTGGTTATCAAACCATGACTTTATCCATTCTGCTACGGAGAATTCTATTACTGGTTGACATACGTTTCCCTTAGTTGCGTTGAAAGCTACCTTAAGGGGATATTCCGAAAGTTGACTCGGTGGATGCGCCGTTTAGTTAGGACGTAAACCTCTTGTAACTTTGTTACAATGTGCAAAATGAACTTCCTCTTCTTCAGGACACTTTTTAAAGCTTTAAAATTTGTTACTATCGTTTTAATTAAGTTACATTTGATGGAACCATCTGATAAAGTAGTGCCAAGCCTTGTGCGTCATTGTTTGTTAGGTGAATGGTTAATGTAAGTTACTCCTACGTGGATGGTCCGAGCTTCCAATCAAGACCATTCTTATTGATTATTTGATTTGAGCTACGCTCATACTGTATATTCCACAAGTTCAATTTTGAAGTAATGTAGTCACAGCTAGTTTAATTCGAAATAATTTTCCAATATTATATTTGTTATTAAATTTACATGGCACTCCTCACTGTTTGTAGCCCTGCATAAATGCAAAATTGTTTTAAAAGTATATTTTACTTTCAAGTTTTATTGTTCTTTTAATTGTCCTTCAACTTTATTTTATAATTATTTTCTATTTCTTAATTTCTATTTATATTTCTATTTCTATTTATATTTCTTAATTTCTTAATTTCTTCTATTTCTTAATTTCTATTTATATTTCTATTTCTATTTATATATTTCTTAATTTCTATTTATATTTCTATTTATAATTATTTTCTATTTCTTAATTTCTATCTATAAGGTGACATATTTTCTATTTATATTGTATACTATGTTACACGTTTATTATTTATATTTTATGTCTTACCTTTGAAGAGGAGCTTTTGACAATTCAGAGCAGCAGGGACATACACAGGATGCAGGCCTTTACAATCAAGAGCTTTTGCTCCCAAGAAATCACTACTTTTTTTTGTAAATTATATCTAATTTTAGAGATGATGATAGCAGGAGCGGATTCAGGGGAGTGCGTTCGGGCGATCACATCCCCCAAAATAGGGAACTTTTGATACTTTTTATTTTAAAAATAAAACATACCCTAAGTATTTTTCATCTTTGTATTATAAACTTAAATTAAAACCTAAAGTAGATAGGCCTTACTTTCTTTAGAAGGTTAATTCTGCAGAAGAGCTACTTCTCCTTTTCTAAATTTGTTTTTTTCTTTTCTTTTCTTTCTTTCTTCTTTTTTTTTTTGCAATTCGCACTTACCTTGATTTGACTTCGAACGACCGCCCCTCCCAAACAATCATCCTGGATCCGCCCCTGGATGATAGGCATTTTAGTAAAATATGCCCTCAATCGCTGAAATAAATTCCTGTCAAGCTTTCGATCGCTGAAATAAATTTCTGTCTACGGCCCTGCAAAACAGTGACGATTTTAGGGAGTGATCAGTTAGTAATGCCTCCCTGCAGCAACGACACTTCCCCAGAAGTCATATCTCCGATAATTCAGAATGTGATTTGTGCATTATCACTTTTCACTCTCAGTGTCTTGAAACGCAACCCAAAAGGAACTGTTCTGAAGTATTTACTGGTTCTCCCTATGACCCCATTTCAATATGGCCAACCTTGGACATATACACATCTGAAATATCACCTTTTATGTCAGTGATCCCGAAAACTATCCATTCGACACAAATATAGGATATTTTCGATTCTTTATTCCTGTCACCCTCCCATTGTCAACTCAAAGCCAACCAAGGCTTATTTTGGACTTACGCAGCATCCACAGTGTCACTTTTCATCTTTGCATATGAATTCGACACTAATTTCGTTCGTATTTGACTACTTTTACATGTCACCTTCACCTCTTGGTAGGGATTTTTTCAGTATCTCGCCCCCACAACTATGGAGAAATTTCAACCAACTAAGTATAATTATAAATTATTATCTGAAACACAACAGTACGGGTGATCTTTTTCGCAGAGGAATTCGTTAACTACTGTTTCAATATCAATGTATTGGCTTTTTTTGCTCTGCATGCTGGAGATTGCCAAAGAGCTAAACTTCATTCTGTACTATTGTGCTATGAATTCACTGATTACTCGCTTAGATGTTGCTCTCGTCACAGAAAAAGTGATATACAGTTATAAAAGAAAAACGAAACGAAATATTTAAGTTTTACGTCCCACGTTATGCCGACCACACTAATGGAGACAGTGATGGTGAGAAACGAATGAAATCGTTTAATGAAGAAAGTGGGAGGAAACGGGAGAAACCCGAGAAAACTCATGCACACGGTGTTTGTCCATAATAAAGTTCATTCAGCGCGAGCTGGGATCTAACCAACAACTCCATGCACCATAGGTAAAGTTATAAAAGAATAGGTGTCTAAACAAATACGGAACACTACTATCAATGAAAGTTGTATAAGATTAGATTTTTATTTATTTCATTCTAAGTTGAAATTTCAATCAATCTTGATCTTCATTACTGTTCGAAATCCGGACCAACCAGTATTCCCTACTAGGGTAAAGATTAATTGATCGCCAACAGAAATCCAAAATCCTCTGTATAACCCCACGTTCCATTATTCCATATACACAATTAAGAGTCCAGCGTAACCTACCAGTTAATAAGTTTTCTTCTTCTTCTTCTTATTTTTAACACCTCAAAAATATAGGCTCATAATTGAACCACTGATTGGAAAAAGGGAATAAGTACATAAAAATAGCTTTTCTCACCAATTGCAGTGCTACAATACAAGATTCTTTTTCTTGTCTTAGAGTTTGTCAGTTCTTTGGCTACAATTAATCAGTTATACACGTGTTGAAACAAATACAAATACGCCTCGGGAAGGTTTTTTTAGCGTTTCTGAAAACTTAGGTCTGATGTACTTATTCCCTTTTGCTGGAAATAGTTGCTGCAAAGACGTGATAAATCTTTTCGGTAGACTTCACAGTCTATAGCTACTTCACAACTTTCTTTTCACCTAAGGCTAAGTAGTTACATTTTAGACATTGAGGAAAAAGTGTGAAATTAATTAAAATCCTTCAAAGTAGAGTTACGAATCTTCAATGGACCCCATTTTGCTGTTGGCCTCGCTCAACGCACTTCCGTCACTGTTCAGGGTGCACGATGGAGTTTCTCCCTTTTAGGAATATTTTCTAAGACAGTACTAGTTTTTTTACAGCTGTTTCAATTGAGTTGTATTTGCTAGAACTGTCAGTTAAAGGAAACAAAAGATCCTATACTCAAACACAAATCATCTCTGTAGAAGCTCTAATGGAAAACGAAACGAATCGTCGTAAACATGTTACGTTCTTAAAGAGGAAAACAGCAAAACATTGATTGCACAAACGTATAATGGTATCATTTGCTTGCAAATTTAAAACTTATAGAAGTTGATGGCTTGTTAGGTGAGGGGTTAGTGAACAGGATTTTTGTACTGGTGGTCCAGGGTTCGAATCTCGTCCGTTCTTTTTACGTTTTGTTTCTTTAAGCTACACTGAGTTTGTTCATTCCAATTCTTTAAGCTTGAATTAAATCTAATATCAGTTAGTGAATTAAAAGTAGCTAACATTATTTTCAAGTACGAGACGTTATTATATGCTTGTCACTAGCTCACAATACTCAACTTTGATATAAACTCTTGCAGCCTTCATTTAACTCATTTCTTGACGTGTTTTTGTTACAAAACTCATGAATCGTGGCGAACAAAATTGCTTTACCAGATAATGGTGACTGCTTTGAAACCAAATGACAAGTATGGGAATTAAACGTATCATATCTGTAGTTTGGTGTGGAGAAGAATCCAAATAGCGAACGAAATTTTTAAGAACAACCACGTTATTAATATAAACTATGCCAAAGATTATTGACTTATATAATTAAAAAACATCGAAAGCAATTGTGAAAGAACGAAAAATACTAACTTAGAATTTTGTAACTGGAGGCAAGGAAATCTAATTTAAACATACTAAAACATACCATTTAGCGCATATAGAGCGTGGATCTGTGCTCAAGGCGCTAGCTAATAATCTGGAGGTTCTCAAGTCGGAACCATGTGTGAATATTTTGTTTAAATTTAGAATTTTTGGTGATCATTAGTCGGCGATGACACACGTTTAATTGTCTTAAGGTATTTGAATATTTTGATCTTTCAATATTAGAATGATCAAATCTTTAATAATAATAATAATAATAATAATAATAATAATAATAATAATAATAATAATAATAGTTATTATTATTATTATTATTTTTATTATTAGCAAAATAATTCAATAACACGTTAATATCTTTAATTATTTCTCGATAACTACTCCAACTTAAGACGTCCTCGAATCTAAGTCGCACCCCGATTTCGCTGGGCTAAATTAAAGAAAAATAGTAATATGTTATGGTTTTACTATTACTAAAGCACTCTTTGCTATTGGTCATTTTCGATGATTTTATGTATGCCTCTCCCCTCTCCATGTTGGGGGCACGGTATGACAAAAATTATCCCAGGCCCGAATGTCATGTACGTTGAAAATTTGATCGAAATTTGTTGGATGGTTCAAGAGTTGTTCTATTTATTTTTATATATTAATCTCCCCTTCTCTTATCCTCTCCTATGTTCTACCGTCAAAGTGAAAATATTAAAACAAAAGTTTCTAGGCCCGAACGTCGTCTATGTTGAAAATTAGATCGAGATCGGTCAGGTGGTTCAAGAGTTGTTAACTTTTATTCATTTTTATAGATATCTCCCCTTCCCCTCCTCCTACCCTACGTTCTACCATCAAAGGGATATGATAAAAACCACCCCAGGTCCGAACCTCATCTATGTTGATAATTTGATTAAGATAAGTTCGGTGGTTTAAGCGTGATGAAGTCACCAAGACAGCATTTTTATTTTTATTTTTTTACATAGTCCCCCCTTCCTCTCCCCTACATTGTGCCGTCAAGGCAAAAAATGAAAACATGCCAGGTCCGAACCTTATCTATATTGAATGTTTGATTGATTGGGATCAGTCGGATTGTTCAAGTTATTAAGTTTTATTCATTTTCATATATTTACCCTCCCCTCCTCTTCTGCAAGTTCTAATATCAAAATGAAATAACAAAAAGCTTCCCAGGTTCGAATTTCATCTATGTTCAAAATGTGATTGAGAACGATCGGGTAGTTCAAGAGTTATTCACCACCGAACAATTTCACTTTTATTTTTATATTTATAGCTGTTATGTATCTTCCCCCTCCTCTCCATCCTCTACGTTATTCCGTCAAAGTGGAATGATAAAATCCATCCCTCGCGTTAATCGAGACGGGGACATATAGCCTCCTTTCTGACGTCCCCATTAATCCCCCTACTCATACCCTTTAGTGTGTTTAAGTTAGTTTTTTTTGTCTTCAGTTGCAAATTTCTAAGTTATTTTTCTTTGTTTCAAAATTCTCACATTTCTTGTATGATAATACAAGTTAATAATCTTTGACTTGTTTTATATTAATAATCTGAGTTGTTCATAAAACCTTTGGTTTCCAATTTTGTTTTGTCTCTACACCAAACTACAGATATGACACATTTAATTCTCATACTTTACATTTGATTTCAAAGCGGTCGCCATGAACTGCTTATAAGAATTTTTCCGTCACGAAACACCCAGCAGAGGGCGTACGATATCGCCTACAGCAATGAGAGGAAACTCCGCCTTGTTACGTGACGTCACATGAAGCACGTTTCGTTCAAACACCTAAGCAAAGCTATCATTTTGCTTCTGGTGTGAAAATGGCTCACTACGAAGCTTCTGTTAAAAGCAGCGTGATTGCTTTAATTGAGCATGCGGG
The DNA here is from genome assembly GCF_964235325.1 of Thermobia domestica. Taxonomy (NCBI): domain Eukaryota; kingdom Metazoa; phylum Arthropoda; class Insecta; order Zygentoma; family Lepismatidae; genus Thermobia; species Thermobia domestica. The sequence goes on from NC_137460.1 coordinate 169,846,073, forward strand.
CATGAACTATAGCGAGGCAGGCGCGAGATATGGCGTTAACCGTGCTACAGCACGGAGGTGGTGGAGGAGATATGAGGAAACAGGAGATGTAAGACGTAAAAGAGGAAGTGGGTGACAAAGAGTTTCCTCTGCCGAAGAAGACCAAAGTGTAATTGCCCAATGCCGTGAGCACCCTTTCATGTCTGCCCGACAGTTACGAGAGGAAACCAATTTCCCAGGCGATGTTACGACTGTCCGTCGTAGACTCAAATCCTTTGGTTTGAGATCATACAGGGCAGCTGTTAAGGAGCGACTAACAGAAGACTACATGGTTGACCTTCTGGCGTTTGCACAGTTAAATATTGCACTGTGTGGGACGAGGTCGTTTTCACAGACGAAAAAATATTTTCCAGTGCAAACTTCGGGCCGAAGCGTGTTTACCGCCCTCTGGAAAAAGGTATGCCTCTGAATACGTTTCCCGTTCTGGTCGAATGGGACATGTAACTGTCCACTGTTGGGCATGGATATGCAAGGCTGCAAATTTCGGAGGAATCTACAGGATTGCTGGTCGCCTAAACGCCCACAAGTATGTGGAACATCTGGATGAAACGCTTCCGGAAATAAAAGCTCATCTAGGTGACGGCATATTATATTTGCAACAGGACAATAGCTCGATACATAATTCAAATGTGGTTCAGACATGGTTGCAGAGGCAACCTGATGTCGAAATAGTCGACTGGGTTCCTCATGGAGCAGATCTGAACCCTATTGAAAATATGTGAGCCTCTGTTGCAAGAACATTGTGGGAAACCTGGTCGAACAATCCTCCACGAACATCTAATGATCTTTGGGAGCGTGTTGAAGATGCGTGGTCGATCTGTTGCACGCAACGCTATATCTCTCGCCTGGTGGATTCAATGCCACGGCGTATGGCAGCTGTAATCGAGTCCCAAGGGGACTATACACACTATTAATAAATGCTCGCCCACAACACCATCAGCCCTCTCGAGGGCTACCTAATTCGACCCACTTATTAACAAAATTTTATGAAATACATTACGCGACACCAGTGAATGTAAGTGTCTCAGTATGTTCTGCATTAATAAACAGGCTAACGTGCGAGACTTGGTGGCCGAGTGGTATTATGCTTGCTATGTAAACCAAAACCGCCTGTAACAGTGGTTCGAATCTAGTGAAGAAGACCCCTACTTTTTATTACCAGGGATATTTGCAATACGCCTTCTGCTATGTCCGCCTTTGTACGGTCTATTATATGACACATAATGTGGACCGTCATAAGTTTTACTTAGTAAACAATTTATAAATATATGAACAAATATCTAGGTATATTAGAGTAACAATGGAATATAGTACTTTCGTCCGACTGACGTCGCTCTGCAAATGTTCATTGTATTACACCGGAAGATGAATTAAGTAAAGACTGGAAAATTTGATATAAAAATTGATACGTAATAAGTTAAAGACAAAATATGTAATTATAATCTCATATTTGAAACTAATTTCGACTACAATTAATTCCCTACCTGCTTTCATAAATAATCCAAACCAAACTTCGAGGTTTGGAATGCACAAACTAAGTGTAGCTAAGAGAAAAAAGTAACAAGAAGAGCATAGATTCGAACCCACGACCACCAGCGTAAGAATTCCTTTTACTAACCCTTCATCCATCGAACCATGACGTGAACATGACTTTTGTAAGTTATAAATGTGTATCCAAGAAACACCATTAAGCGTATGTGCAACTACTGCTTTGCTCTTTTTCTCTTCAAAAGCGTAACATGTTTAGGACGATTCGTTTCGTTTTCCATTAGAGTTTCGAAAGAGATTATTTGTGTTTGAATGTAGGATCTTTAGTTTCCTTTAACCGACACTTCTAGCAAATACAACTTAATTCACACAGCAGTTAAAAAAAACTCGTACTGCCTTAGAAAGTATTCCTAAAAGCAGAAGCTCCACCATGTATCCTGAACATTGACCTTACTAACGGCAGTGCGTTGAGGGAGCCCAGAGTAAAACGGGGCCCATTGAAAATTTGTAATTCCACTATTTTTCCTCGATGTCTAAAATGAGACTACTTTAGCCTTACATGAAAAAGAAGCTGTGGAGGGGACTGCGAAGTCTACTGAAAAGATTTATCACGTCCTTGCAGCAACAAATTTAAGTTTTCGAACAGTAATGAAGAACAAGATTGATTGAAATTTTAACTTAGAATGAAATAACTAAAAATCTAATCTTATATAACTCTCATTGATAGTAGTGTTCCGTATTTGTTTAGACGCCTATTCTTTTATAACTTTACCTATGGTGCATGGGGTCCTTGGTTCGATCCCAGCTCGCGCCGAATGAACTTTATTATTAACAAACACCGTGTGCATGAGTGTCCTCGGCTTTCTCCCGTTTCCTCCCACTTTTTTCATTAAACGATTTCATTTATTTCTCACCATTACTGTCTCCATTAACATAGTCGGCATAATCGTGGGACGTAAAAATTAGATATTTCATTTCATTTTTCTTTTATAACTGTATATCACTTTTTCTGTGACGAGAGCAACATCTAAGCGAGTATTCAGTAAATTAAACCACTAAAACTTATATTCATTGCACAATAGTGCAGATGAAGTTTAGCTCTTTGGCAATCTTCAGCATGGACAGCAAAAAAGCCAATACATTGATATTGAAACAGTAGTTAACGAATTCCTCTGCGAAAAAGATCACCCGTATTGTTGTGTTTCAGATGATAATTTATAATTATACTTAGTTGGTTGAAATTTCTCCATAGTTGTGGGGGCGAGATACTGAAAAAATCCCTACCAAGAGGTGAAGGTGACATGAAAAAGTAGTCAAATACGAACGAAATTAGTGTCGAATTCATATGCAAAGATGAAAAGTGACACTGTGGATGCTGCGTAAGTCCAAAATAAGCCTTGGTTGGCTTTGAGTTGACAATGGGAGGGTGACAGGAATAAAGAATCGAAAATATCCTATATTTGTGTCGAATGGATAGTTTTCGGGATCACTGACATAAAAGGTGATATTTCAGATGTGTATATGTCCAAGGTTGGCCATATTGAAATGGGGTCATAGGGAGAACCAGTAAATACTTCAGAACAGTTCCTTTTGGGTTGCGTTTCAAGACACTGAGAGTGAAAAGTGATAATGCACAAATCACATTCTGAATTATCGGAGATATGACTTCTGGGGAAGGGTCGTTGCTGCAGGGAGGCATTACTAACTGATCACTCCCTAAAATCGTCTCTTTTTTGCAGGGTCGTAGACAGAAATTTATTTCAGCGATCGAAAGCTTGACAGGAATTTATTTCAGCGATTGAGGGCATATTTTACTAAAATGTCTATCATCCAGGGGCGGACCGAGGATGATTGTTTGGGAGGGGCTGTCGTTCAAAGTCAAATCTAGGTAAGAGCGGATTGCAAAAAAGAAAAGAAAAAAGAAAAAGAAAGAAAAGAAAACAAAGAAAAGAAAAAATAGAAAATGAGAAAGAGCTCTTCTGTAGAATTAACTTTCTTAAGAAAGTAAGGCCTTTCTACTTTAGGTTTTAATTTAAGTTTATAATACAAAGATGAAAAATACTTAGGATATGTTTTATTTTTAAAATAAAAAGTATCAAATTTCCCTATTCTGGGGGATGCGATCACCCCAAACACACTCCCCTTGATCCGCCCCTGCTATCATCATCTCTAAAATTAGATATATATATATAGAAACAAAAAAATGTGATTTCGTGGGGGCAAAACCTCTGGATGGCCAAGGCCTGCATCCTGTGTATGTCCCTGCTGCTCTGAATTGTCAAAAGCTCCTCTTCAAAGGTAAGACATAAAATGTTACTAATTAACGTGTAACATAGAATACAATATAAATAGAAAATATGTTACAATTAAGAAATAGAAAATAATTATAAAATAAATTTGAAGGACAATTTAAAAAAAAATCAATACTACTTGAAAGTAAAATATACTTTTAAAACAATTTTGTATTTATGCAGGGCTTCAAACAAGTGAGGAGTGCCATGTAAATTTAGTAACAAATATAATATTGGAAAATTATTTCGAATTAAACTAGCTGTGACTACATTACTTCAAAATTGAACTTGTGGAATATACAGTATGAGCGTAGCTCAAATCAAATAATCAATAAGAATGGTCTTGATTGGAAGCTCGGACCATCCAGTAGAAGTAACTTACATTAACCATTCACCTAACAGACAATGACGCACAGGGCTTGGCACTACTTTATCAGATGGTTCTATCAAATGTAACTTAATTAAAACAATAGTAACAAATTTTAAAGCTTTAAAAAGTGTCCTGAAGAAGAGGAAGTTCATTTTGCACATTGTAACAAAGTTACAAGAGGTTTACGTCCTAACTGAACGGCGCATCCACCGAGTCAACTTTTGGAATATCCCCTTAAGGTAGCTTTCAACGCAGCTAAGGGAAACGTATGTGAATGAGTGATAGAATTCTCCGTAGCAGAATGGATAAAGTCATTGTTCGATAACCACAATATTCGTGGTTCGAAACCCGTCGCCGAAATCAGATTTTTTAAAATCTTAATTCCTCAGTTCTGAAGATCGTTCTCTCCTTTCGTAATCATCTGATGCTCTAAAAAGAGTTCTCCACTTTAATTCGACAACTGCCTAATGCGATCCTCGCAGTTGGAAAACTTCCCTTCTTATCTTTCACAAAATCAGAATTTTCGTCATAATACGAATGCTGTTCGATCATTTTTCCCCAATTCTAAATCTGTGTATACAAATCATTCTTCTCTGTCTCCATACTTGAATCCCTCTCTCTCTCTCTCTCTCTCTCTCTCTCTCTCTCTCTCTCTCTCTCTCTCTCTCTCTCTCTTAATGTCACCCAGGAAGTCATATGGCTTGAGATCAAACCTTCGACTCTTGAAGCCAAATGTAAGCTCTTTAGCAATGTGCTATCGTAACTCTATAAGTTTGTTGTCAAAACCAGTGTCTTTTAGACTTTATTCGGGGGCGTGGTAAGAAAGAGATTCTCCGGCGACATAAGATTTTCACTTTTTATTAGTGTATTACTATACATTTGATCAAAAAATACGTATTTATGAAGCTCAAGAGAGGGGGAATTATACCCTCCTGTCCTCCCCAAATGACGCCCCTGAAACATTTGCTTGCACTTACTGAAAGGAAATTCAATGAATCATTGAATAAAACTCGTTTCTGTCCGTAGATATTTTAGAGCTTTTGGCAATTTCCATAGATTTCTTAGGGAGCATCTTACTAGCTTGCACTCTTTAAAGAAAGAAAAGAATGAAACTAAAGATATTTATGAAGCTCTGGGAAGATTGTGTGACTTTCCTTTAATTTAGGCTCTTAAAAATATTTCAAAACAAACGAATGGAAAAGACTGTTTTAAAGCTATAACGTTGTAAACTTGATTCCTGTTTCTTTTTCAGCTGAATGGAAAGAGTGTACTACGTCACACACACTGCTTTAGACAAGGAGAGGTGGAGGACGGGGAGGAGTTGGAATAAATACTAGAAGCAACTAATCGATTGATACATGTATTGCGGGAATGCATAAGAAAACTGGGCATAGTTTGTTATTCTTTTGGACTTAGAATTTTGGTAACAAATTTTATGACGCGGACTGTACCAACACTTTAATACGAAGCAAAATATTTCTTTAAAATAGACGAAAAATTCGAAAGTTATAAGCATGTTAATATTTTTGCCTTTTCTCATAAGGGGGCCGTAATAGCCTACACTGAAGAGCCCCACGAGATTTGATCATTGACCACTTGGACTGAAATTCTCATTTGAAACCAAAACTTTAATATGAAGCCAAAAATTAAACTTTTACATCAATTTAAACTGACTGGGTTCCGGTTCACCCCACTATTGTTTAGTTTAGTTAAATGGTAATTTGCGACAGCTTCACATCATCAAAATAATGTTTCACTTCCCTTCCCCTCCCCCAGGAGTGCGTGCTAGATCCGCCACTGGAATCAATAGACACTTTTCCTATTCTTTTTGTCACCCTTGATTGTGTAGGGGCTCCCTCGTACAAATAAAGAAGCGGTAATATTGCAATCAAGGGACGCTATATATTAGGTATTTCTTTAGTTAGCTACCCCTAACCGCACAGGGCCATCTTCGGTAGAATAAAAAATATTACGTGATATTCCAATCATGAAATGGGAGAGGATGCTGTAAATATATTTCTTATTCATTTTGTCTGCCCTGCTTATCAGAAATTACTTTCTGTTGGAAGGGTACTGAAATGAGAGGGGCAAAATAAAACATCGTACCCCCTCCTACATGGTTGCTCAAATAATTACTAAAGAAAGCATTTTAAACTAAGATATTTAAGATTTAAACTAAGAAACTAAGATATCCTTACATTATGTAGGTATGGCATATTCAGGATTATTATTATTATTATTATTATTATTATATTTATTATTATTATTATTATTATTATTATTATTATTATTATTATTATTATTATTATTATTATTATTATTTGAATGTTTATGGAGCACCGAAATTTTGTGAGACGAACAATGGTATGTAGACTTTTAAGATGCGTGGTCATAGGGGAGGAAAAACCAGGATTTTTCTCTGTCTGACTCTATAACGTAAAGATTATGTGCTTAAGGTAAGAAGCATCATGATTCTACAATAGTTGCTTTTACGTAGAATATCAATTACTTGAGTTTTCCTCCTTCGAGCTACTTACGTTATGTAGTAAATTCAAAACAATTTCAATTCAATACAAATACATTGTAAAACTTTTCCATAATTAAACATCTAGGGAAAATTAAACATTTAATAGGGACATCTGTCATCAAAATATCCAAACACGTAGATAGAAGACTATCTAGTGAGAAATATTGTGAAACTTTTTAAAATTCTCCAAATTAGAATTAACATTTACTGGGAAACATTCGTTATGCGCCAGCGAGCATATGGTGAGCAGTGAGCAAAGGGGAAATAATTACGAAACTATTTGCAAACAAAATTAGGGACGCTAATGCAAGTGCGACAACGGCATTCTTTTTTTTTGTATCGTCATGAGTTTTACACATATGTTACAATTTGATTCTTTCCCACATAAAAAATAAATAAAATAACAATAGTGATAAAAGTGACAAGGGTTCTTCCATGGGATCGAACCCACTACCTTCGGCATACAGACTCGTTGCTTTAAATAACTGAGCTATTTGTTTTCTTACGTGAAGTAAGCCTGTTCCGGTAAAGACGATATTTTTATTACGATCGTGCTACCAGTTCGTGTTTTTCCATAGATAATTTCCACTATTTGCTCTATCTTTACGTTAATACTTAGCATAGATTCATATATTTGGAGTTTGCAGATAATGCACGTAATAAGACATATTAGAAATATTCGTTAAAAGTTTAGTTTGTAGATTTAATCCACATTTCTCTCAATGACATAGATGTCGCTGCTTCGTGTTGAACTGCAGAATTCCCTCGCGTTCTTGAAAATTTCCCACTTTAGCAGAGTTGGTAATTCTCGAGATTTCTGTTGATTTAATGTTTTTTGCTTCTAATTTATTTATTTTAAGCTAATATCTAACACAAATATTAAAAACGGGTTTGTTATTAACCTGTCCTTCTGGGGAAACCTTCCGAAATTTCGAACATATAAAGAAAACAGAGATATTTTCAAAAAACTTCAAAATAAAGAGACGCGTCATTTATTTTGCTCATAGTAGTACAACATTTTGCTTGCTGCGCAGATATAATGAACACAGATAAACATACTATGTGAACTTTAAGTTAAAGTAATTTCTTTTACTTATTTATTTATTTATTTTTTGTTTGGTTTTATTTTCTGAGTCACACCTAATTTTAATTTTCTCTCAAATAGTATAACCACTATGTACCATATAGTGGAGTTCACAGAAAGAAGATGATAGCAAGAAGCAAATTATGGGATTAATACAATAATTGGAAGAGACATCTTAGACACAGTGGAGTTCTTGAGATTAAAGGAAAAAAGAACACTACTCCAAGCAGTCCAATCACTTCCGAAGGTAAATATAGTGTAATATAATTTTAAAGTTGTTACATTGTGTATAGTTACTAATAGATTCCATATATATATAAACGTGTGGCAGGAGAACGTTCAATTCTATAATGGAATAAAGATGCTTACCGACCGGTTAATTAACCTTTTATACTTTTCTCTTATTGTGTCATCTGCCATTTTCAGAGACTTGCGCATCAAGGAAAGATTGCCTCGTAATGTCACGGCTTCATCCATGCGTAGGGTTTCAGGAGTCAGTTCTTATTTTCGTGTGTTATACGGAGTAGTATGATAAATTTTGGAATTACAACATTTACATTTAAGTGGATACCAAAGAAAATCAAAATGTTGACTGATGGTTTGAATAAGTTCTCTTGACTGATGGTTTGAATAAGTTCTCAGGAGTATCACTTCACTTCGTTCAAAGTACAGTTATCTGTTAAATGCAAGATGGTAGAAACAAGATAGCTGAACACAGTAGTTAGAACCACGTGGGGCATAATGGTGTTTCGGTGTTTTATGGGCCTTACTTTGTTGGTGCCTGCCTAATGAAAAACATTCACAAGAGTTGATTCACTTATGTAGTTTGAAAACCAGTCTTTTATCTATTTTTCTTTTTTTTAATAATGTATGAAGCGATCGATAAATATTAGAGGACCTTTATATTAGGAGAGTTCATTATTCCCAGTCTTTTATTACCACAGCTATACCGAGGTAATGGCGAAATATGTTTGCTTTTAAAGTGTGGTGAGTGATCTATCAAAGAATCACGGTTCTTACTTAAACGATTGCATGGGGAACGTAATGAAAAATCTTGAAAATTATTATTTTCATTAGGTATTCAATTAGATAATGACCTAATATAGAAGCTCAGACAGGAATTGAAATGAAACACAGAGGAGTGACCTTGAACATACCATCCCATTATTTGCCTATGGGAACTTTGAAATCTAGCAGGAATAACTAGAATCCAAAAGATCTTGAATATACGAAAAGTAACACAACGCTATACAATTAGTTGCTTGATACGCTTATTCATTATTATTAATTCTTCAAACCATATTAGATACTTAATTCCAATGAACAGCAGATTCCTTGAAGTTTGAACTGCAAGTCAAGAGCTTTCGAGTATACAACACAATCTTCTTCGGTTTAAACTTAAAAGGAAACTTAAGAAGTATACATGGTAAAAGATGACCGAAGTTCAAAACCTAAAAGTCATGTACGTAAAACAAGCAGTGCGTCAGTGCTTTAGTTTTACGTATGTGAGTTTGATGTTTTGAACTATCAGTCACCTTTTACCACGTTTACCTTTTTGTCTCCATTTATCTTTACGACCGAAGAAGGTTGTGTTGTACAATCGAAAGCCCTTGACTTGTAGTTTACACTTCAAGGAATCCGTTGTCCATTAGAATTTGGTCTCGAATTGGTGATTACATTCTATAATGTTTTCTTCACTGAATAGATTATTGTAGTGTGCCGGAAGCGCCATCTCAATTGGCGCCAAAATTTTTTGCCACACTCCACAATTACTTAAAACAATTAACGACAATTATTTTGCTAATTGCGTATACAAGTTTATTTTTTCTTAAAATCTTAAAACAAGGAAAAGCAATAGAACAGAGAAATGTTAGGCATTCTCTTCGCGCTGCTTCAGTTCCTTCCAGCTGTCTTTATTTATTTTATTTTATTATTATTATTTTTTTTTTGGATAAAATATTGTGTCTACCTCATCCTCTCCCAGCCAGCTGACTGCTTCAAGAGGCAGTTAAACTATAACCTTTCTCGTCTGAGAAGATAATATTTTCTTTTAGGAGAAAAGTAACAGATTCCTACTTTTGGTTATCACAACCTTAAATAAATAGAAACGACAGAAATAATCTGAATTTCGTTTAGTTAACTCAAAGGTTAAAAAGGTTATTTTGCTAGTCAGCATGTACCACCTCCCGCTGTGACTGACGAGCTTCCAAGCTGCCCACAGCTCGCCATGCCAGCTATTCTGGCAAATCACATTGTTGCGCAATTTCACTACGTGGATTTGTGACGCACTAAACACAGTGAGAACAAAGGTATCCTGTACCGTAGCTCGAATGTGTTGGCAGCGCCTCACTACAAAATGATCTCTGGTAGCGCCACGTCACCGATCACGTGCAAAGATGTTTCAAACGGTTCGTTTTCATTTTGTGCCTTCATGCTAGTCGATTTTAATCTGAACTGGACAAGATACAGTGTTATCACATTATTCGTAAGAAGTTTTACATGAGTTTTCATCTGATCCCCTAATTTTTTGACCAGTATATATATATATTAGCTGAATATATGCATTGTACGCATGTGGGCAGTATTTGGAAGTCAACGCCTGTGGAAGTATTACCCTCATTTCGGCGACCGAGAAAACTATGGATTTGACACTAATATTGGTCATTTTGGATTACTTTTACATGTTTCGGTACCCCCGCTCACTCCCGGCCCGCATGCAATGGTAGCTGAATTTACAAGTGATCACTAATGAAAGTGTCACTATTGATCTCAGCGACCGCAAAAACTGGATTTGATACTAATATCGGGCATTTTGGATTATCTTTACATTTCTCGGCATTCCCCTCCCCGGCTGACTCCCGGCCCGCATGCAATGGTACCTGAATTTGCAAATTATCGCTAGTGGATGTGTCACCATTGCCCTCAGCGACTGCGAAAATTATGGATTTGACACTAATATCGGTCATTTTGGATTACTTTTACATGTCTCGGTATCCCCCCAGCGCTAACTCCCGGTCCGCATCCAATTGTAGCTGAGTTTGCAAGTCATCGCAAATTAAAGTATCACCATTGATCTCAGCGACTGCGAAAACTATGGATTTGACACTAATATCGGTCATTTTGGATTATTTTTACATCTCTTGGTATCCCCCCCCCCCCGCTGATTCTCGGCCCGCATACAATGGTAGCTGAATTTGCAAACCATCCCTAATGGAAGTGTCACTATTGATCTCAGCGACCGCGAAAACTATGAATTCGACAGTAATATCGGCCATTTTCTACCACTTTTACACGTCCCTGTAAACGCCTCCTGAGACCGTCTGGTTCGATTTTTGAAAAAAAAAAAAAAGATTTGTCTTGACTTTGGGCCAGGACAAAGGTACCCGGGATCAAAATTTGGTAGCTCTCAGCCTAGATCCCAGCCCTGTCCCGTAAACGCCCCCTGAGACCCCCCTGGTTCGAAATTTGAAAAATACGCTACGTCTTGATCTGCCACCTGGGCCAAGATACCCTTGACCAAAATTTGGTAACTCTCGGTCCACTCGTCTGGTCCCTAGGCCGCACACAGACAGACAAACACACAAACTCTTTATTTTATTTATATTAGACTAGCAGCGTTCACCCCGCTTCGCTGCGGTCACCCCGGAACGCAATAAACTTTGTTACTTAGATAATTTTTACTTTTTCGCTTTCAAATTGCAGTAAATGTTAACATTATATCGCCTGTCATTTATGTTAACCCGCCGAGTGACACGGTCATGCGGGTTGCATATAAATACGTTTATTTTTATACCTATGATGAACTAACAAAGGATTTGTACGTTATGGACACTTGAATGGTCAATTATCTCAAGACACTGGTAATTAAAAATTAAAGTGATATGATAAAAACCATCTAGGGTCCAAATCCTAATAACCCCCCAAAAATGAAAGAAATTGGTTCAGCCGTATTAGCGTGATGAGCTAACAAAGGATTTGTGCGTTCTCTTTTATATAATAGACTAGCAGCGTTCACCCCGCTTCGCTGCGGTCACCCCGGAACGCAATAAACTTTGTTACTTAGATAATTTTTACTTTTTCGCTTTCAAATTGCAGTAAATGTTAACATTATAGCGCCTGTCATTTATGTTAACCCGCCGAGTGACACGGCCATGCGGTTTGCATATAAATACGTTTATTTTTATACCTATGATGAACTAACAAAGGATTTGTACGTTATGGACACTTGAATGGTCAATTATCTCAAGACACTGGTAATTAAAAATTAAAGTGATATGATAAAAACCATCTAGGGTCCAAATCCTAATAACCCCCCAAAAATAAAAGAAATTGGTTCAGCCGTATTAGCGTGATGAGGGAACAAAGGATTTGTACGTTCTCTTTTATAATATAGATTAGATAGGTTCTTGCAAATTATGCCAGATTTTCATATTATCTTTCCGAACTAATTTTAAAGACCCGCTCCTACTTATCTTTATATATATACAGTATATGTACATATATATCTATCTATATCTAAATATATGGATATAACAAAGGCAGGAATGACCCCCTAAATAACGCTCCTGGAGGACCCCTTTCTCAAAAAATTTGCTTTGTTAACAGCTTATGGAAACACTTGTAGAAACTTCAGTTTTCGTGACACTATTACAGAGACATGGTGAACCAAAAAAAAAAAAAGACTCCTTTAGCGATTGAATTCAAAAAAGTTATCCTCAGGATAGTATTCAGTGATAATATTTTTATAAAATTTAAATTTGATAGGTAAATCAGTAGACTTTGAATACATTTACATCGTATCCACTGAGTTACGAAATTGTGTACCTCCAGACATGGGCACCCGAAGGAAATTTTGTAGGGGGGCATCTTCAATGTTTGCTATATTAGTCTGGCATTTAATGTGCGTGGTTGGCTATATTACGTATACATTTTCATGATCCAAGGAGGTTCATTCTTATCAAATACGGAGATTATGAAGGAGCAAATCTACGGTACAAAATATAATAAAAATCTCTCTTTCGAATTTCTATCATCCCGCATTCCAACCCCGAGATGGAAACATAAGGGATAGGCTTTTTCTTTTTAAACAAGATAACGTGCCAAGCGACGTTTTTACATAGTGAAAATTATATTAGTGAACATTAAACGAATATAATTTTACAACTTAATATACATATTACTAAATGTTGAGCTCCCCGTTGCTATGAGGTTAGCGTATGCGCGTTTCTCGAACAAGGTTTGATTCATGCAAGGTTTGGTTGTTCTATTGATACAGTGGTTATTCAGTACATACAGTAATTACAATACCATACGTAAGACTACTTACATTTAATGTTTCTGAAGAACCTGCTTGTACTCTAAATAACACTGATCTCCTAAGTCACACTTAAAACTTATAGGCCTAAGAAAAAATAAAAATAAAAATATGTATAACAAACAATTACATGTAAATGAACTTTTGTAAAAACACTGACTTCACATAACGTCGACGGACACGCTATTGTTTGTTTATCGCTAGCGGAAGACAAAATGTAAAAAGTTTCTAGGGACCGCGTTCGGATTTTTTACGTTAGGATTATCGACGTTGTACTGTATATACCACTGGATATTAATATAACAATTACAAGAAACACGCACATATAAATACTCAGAAACATGCACATACACACGTACACATACACAAATATGAACACTTCAAATCTATTTACATGTGGTGGACTGCGCTGCATCAAGCACTGTTACCTTCGCTATCATCTTCTCATTTATCTGCATTATTTGATTCATCCACAGATTTGTTATTTGTACGCATAATTCATTTTAGCATTTTCGGCAGGGTTCAGGGTTCTTTCTTCATTTAATGCGTCGGTTCTCTGTATTGGAAAGAGAATGAGGAGAGAAAGGGGGTATTTATATTTTATGAATGGATAACATTTTAAGAAATATATACAAAACATGCTGCTTCCGACGCAGCACTGAAGCATTTCTTTTACCGGTATGTTACTAGTGGTCCAATGACGATCATACCCTTTCCCCTCTCAAGTTGTAAAGTGAGAAGGGACAGAACAATCCTAGATAACCTCACACTCAGCGTTCAGTTGACAATAATAAAACTATGGGTAAATAAACATCTTGTGCAGAGTCACGTTTTGCTTATTTTTGAACATTTCTGTGAATTCAACAATACAACAGCGGAAATACTAACTGGTTTTATTACCAACCATCGCTTCAACTACGGTCAGTGAACCATCTAAATTTTCGTTCTTTTTCTGTTCTCCAGAGGGAAGAATGAAATAATGCTAGATTTTGCCAAGATGATAAAGTCAAGATGCTAGATGCTAAATGGGAGTGAATTATTTTAGATCTAGCACCAAGATGCTAAATATGGCTTCACTGGCGGGCTTCGATATCTACAGAAGTTTTGCCAAAACATACAAAGAAACAAGATCACATCTGTGTTTCGATAACATCTGTGTAGTCCTTCGGTATGCTACACATCCGGTAAGAAGCTCAATCCTAATTGTAAAATTGGTAGGAGGAAAGGGTTCGTGGCCAAAACAAAAGACTTGTAGCCGGCTTGTATAGATAATTGAATTCAAATTTTCAAGTATTCATTTACTGAATGCCCATATCGTGTATGCATGCATTATTTAATAAGTAAATAAATCACACACACAATTAATTATATCAGTGATGTACGGTGTTGATTGGTAAAAAAACCCTCTTCAAACAATGAAGATTAATCTTAGACTGGAGAAATGGTTATCCTTGGTTTTCATTATCATTTGGCCATTAAAGAAACGCCTCAGAGATATACAACCCCTATATACAACTATTTGATGTTGGATTATATAACTCGTAGGGTATGATGCTTTATTTTTTCAAAAATTTCAGTACTTCTAATGTACCCCTAAAAATGTAATAAAGAAATAGCGGCGACGTTTTTTTTAATATTCAATTAGAACTGGACAATTTACACAAAATTTGGAATCGACAAATGAAAACGGCACGTTTCTAGCACTTGTGAGTTGGAGATCTCATTATTTAAAGGATTGGAGACAAACATATAAACTTTTCTGTGAGGAGAAATATATACGCGTAAATCTAGTATTTTAATATATAGATAATAATTGGAATAACTCTATTTTCGAGTGCTATTTTTTAATATTCGCAATATTGAAATTTTTGAACTTATATTTTTCACGTGTTTGAAGAAAAAAGAGATATCATTACTAGTAAAATTAACCTAATAGAAACATTTTTATTTTTTTCAATTTTTCCAATTTTTTCGGAAAGAAATGGAAAAAAAACTGTTTTCAAAAACAGGTTCAAAATTTCTGGAAATTTGAAAACACTAGTTCAGACACACTTTTACTTTGCCCAGCATTAAACTCTGATCTTAGTTTCGACGCAGTTCGCTGCGTGTCCTGTTTTACCAGTCTGCCCAGCCTACGACGTCCGACATCTGTAATGAGGTGGGGGCGCCCAACCACTCGACATTTGGACGTCTTTTTCGCTTGGTTTCGCCATTTGTTGAAGACAATCACCACAGCATTCTCGAACGCCTGAGAAGTCCTGCAGTTTCCGAAATTCTCGTGCCGAGTGTTTCTGAGTGAGTACTTTCTTCAAAATAATATTAAAAATTATAGAAAAATTTTCGAGACATTCGAGTTGAGTCTAGATTTTTACCAGCTGTCTCTACTCGACTCGAATTTAATTGTATAGGCGGTACTGAGGCTATATGAGACAAAGTCTATTGCTAAAAAGTGAAATATGGGTTACTATTAGGGTTTTATCCCAGATAAGATATACCCACTGATGTTTGAACCTGGAACACACGAATGGAAAGCATTAGCGCTAGCAAATTAGCTATGAAGAGATACAACGTATCATAATTGTCAAGAATGAAGGCAAAAAATAAGAAGCGGAAACGACAAATTGTACGATAATAATACTTTCACAATTTTACTTTGACACTATTTATTTCGAGACTTACGAGACTTTCGAGACGAGACCGAGATTTGGTCCTCGAGACCGAGATCGAGACAAGCATCTGTTGTCCGATTCGGCTTGGAACCTGTTTTCTATTTCCTACTTATAACAATAGGCCTATAATAATAATAATAATAATAATAATAATAATAATAATAATAATAATAATAATAATAATAATAATAATAATAATAATAATAATAATAATAATAATATATTTGATTTTGAGTTTAGGGTCTCTTCAGCAGCGAAGCTATATGAGAAGTGAACCTACAGCTTAACGTAAGCCCCGAACCACATGAACTCCCGCCGGGAATCGAACCCGGGTCTCCCACACCAAAGACGCGTATAATAATAGAATAATATATTTGATTTTGAGTTTAGGGTCCCTTTCAGCAGCGAGGCTATATGAGAGGTGAACCTACAGCTTAACGTAAGCCCCGAGCCGCATGAGCTCCCTACGGCAATCGATCCGGGTCTCCCACGCTAAAGAAGCGTATAAAAGATGAACTGCGTTCTGGTAGTGATGAAGGAGATATTAGGGCTGATAGTGATCTTCTGGACACTAGAACTCCGGATTTATTTTGAGGTTTACGAAAATCTTACGGATCGATGCAAGAAGTAATTTGCACTAAGAAGGAATCACAATGGGATATATAGAAAAGGGTTTACACTTATACACCTTCTTATTTTTGGATAAATTAGAAAGTTGCCCATCACCTCTGTGTAATACATATACGGTACTGTAAAAGTGTACGGCAAAAATAAATGAAAAATTACATGAAAAAAGTAAAAGCATCGAGTGGGACTCGAACGAGGTTCAAAAGTACTAAATCCGCACAGAAAGCAAGTACTTAGCTCGCATGGCTATCGAAACGACTATGAAGTTACATTCCTATTTCATGAATAGAGAACGAATTTCTTAACAACTCCCCCTCCCTTTTTAACGAATATTTTGGTCGAAAAGCGTGTGTGCTTTACTTACAAGCAAGTTTTCTGCATTTACCAAGTACTATGATGTTCTAAATGTATCATTACATTAAGTTGTATAAATACAACTGAGTATTTCAAACATAAAACTGTGAGCTGTGTTGGGAAGTTTCGTTATTTTTCTTTTCACTTCCCCTACCATTACGGCGATTGTGATGTTGCCAAACCTACAATTTTAAGGGACTTAGAAAAATTCGGGCATGCAATTATATTTTGGAGAAGTGTACAATGGATAGCACAGCATTCGCTTCGGGATTTACTGGAAATCAGAGGTGGGGCTCTGAATAATGAGAAGGGTTTTCTTGCGTTTTAAATTGGCGTTCATCAGTCCACAGTATCAAGAACTAAATAGGGAGCTGTGGCAAACATTAAATGAAAAGCTGAACAATGGCTAAAATTCTCCTCAACCGCTGCAGTGCTTCACGGTGCGAGAACTGTATAGCGTAAAAAATATACGTTTCCCGATGCTGTAGAAATACTGTGTATAGTTCACACACATTGTTATCAGGAAACCAGCTTAACATTGGGATGAATATAATAACAGAAGAGTAACTTCTCTTATTTTTCTTGTTACCTTTTTTTCATTTTTATCTATGTATATTTGTTACCTTCATGAGGTTCGTCGTTAGTACTGTACAACGTTTATTGCAGTATAATTGAAACTGGAACACATGAAGAAACAGCACAGTGCCTAGAATGGCAAAACCTATCACGTTGCAATCTTAACTATAAATAACAGACACTAAAAATAAATATAATAAATAAATACGTGATGATATAGGGAGGAGCTACCTCTTGTTCTTTAGTGATTCGTAGCGGACACCATCTCAGGGTCACCGACACCCCGTCAAATTCCCATTTCAACATTTAACATTTTAGATTTGGAGCCACCCCAAAAATTTTTCTGCTTATTTTAAACTTTGATTCTCGTTAACTTCTAAATGTTTTCGGGAAACCGGTAAAGCCAATTGTTTAATTCCCTAGGAACTCCAAACATCGTTGCGTGGGTTAGCACTTCTGTTTTGTTTCCCCATCTATATATATAAAAGAGAACGTACAAATCCTTTGTTAGCTCATCACGCTAATACGGCTGAACCAATTTCTTTCATTTTTGGGGGGTTATTAAGATTTGGACCCTAGATGGTTTTTATCATATCACTTTAATTTTCAATTACCAGTGTCTTGAGATAATTGACCATTCAAGTGTCCATAACGTAGAAATCCTTTGTTAGCTCATCATAGCTAAATCTAACCGTATTTATATGCAACCCACATGACCGTGTCACTCGGCGGGTTAACATAAATGACAGGCGATATAATGTTAACATTTACTGCAATCTTCTATGGTTTTTATCATATCACTTGAAAGCGAAAAAGTAAAAATTATCTAAGTAACAAAGTTTATTGCGTTCCGGGGTGACCCCAGCGAAGCGGGGTGAACGCTGCTAGTCTCAAATGCAAATATAAATAAAATTAAAAGTCAATATCTTTGTACTCTTGATCTCTTGAACCACAGTAGCATTGTTTCATATTCTCTACGAAACTTTTTGTCCTTTGGAATAGTTATAGAGGCATATAAGTGATTACGATACTTTTTATATCCTTAGAGGGGCCTTTTTACTATGTGGACCGATAGTGACCTGATTTCCCTCATAATTCATCTTGGCATTATTTTAAAAACACGATTCATTTTTATTTTCCCTTAGAAAGCCCTGTTTATTTTTTATTCCATCTCAGAAAACCCTGTTTATTTTTTATCAGTCAACAGAAAGGCTTGTTTATTTTTATCAGTTCATAGAAAGCCCTGTTATTTTCTATCAGCCTTTACAAACACAGACTTGGTTTTTATTTTCCTAAGAAAGCCCTGTTCATTTTTATTAGAACTAGAAAGCTCTGTTTATTTTTATTAAGCATTAGGAAGCACTGTTTTTTTCATTTCCTTATGAGATGTGTAAGATGTTTGTGCTGGAGCCATTACTGTTTGCTCCAACAGGGGTTTTTCCTTTATTGAGTTCCGCCCGCTTTGTATGACCGCCCGCTGCGCCATGCGCTAATTTCATTTTCCTGTTTGCCGGCTCTTTTATATTTTAGCTCAAGTAAGAAGAGAAAGTTAATACATACCTTTTCACTGATCATTTGTTGTTGTTGTTGCCGAAACAGGTTTTTTTCCGCAGGTAGATACTTTCACTTCTTTTTTCTTTGAATTGCACTCAATGCAGTTGCATTATAAGTATACGTGGAGAAACTTAGATTTGATAACTAAATCTATATGTCCTTTAGAATATCACTTAGTTTTTAACAATTAAAAAAATAGCCAAACTATTGTACGTTTATTAATTGCATAATGTTAACTGATACTCTATTTTTGCGGACAAGAAGTATGAATGTTCTTCCTTTAACACATTCGAGTCGGAGGCCCTCTTTGCGTGGTTTCTCCCTCAGGACGGCGGTTTTACCATGTTTTTGGAATTTTGTAAAAAATCTGCTACAAAGAATGCAATTACAAAATCTTTTATTTTTGAGCATATACACTTAGGACTATTTAGTAAACAAATCTCAAGTCATTTGTTCATTTCTATATATTTTTATTTATTTGTTATAAATGACTCTTTTTGCAATTCTAAAAAAAGTCCGACGAGCAATACAATTAAATACTGAGGTACATATAATAACTTTTACAAGCAGTTACATAATTCACAATTAAACACAAAAACCTAACAGCGATTGCATATCATGAAATTGCGAAATATTGGTTTACACTAAGAATTTAGTGCAAGGCTGATTTGTGCTGCAAATGAATCAAACCGATACACCCAAGGTATAGAAGTTATGTATGTTGATGATGTCGAATCTCTATATACCCTATTGTATGTTGATAAGGGCCACTCTGTATATAACATTCACAATGTTTTCCTTATAATAAACAAGTAATGCGCCTTGCACTAAAATATTACATTCATTGCATTTACAAATACAAGGATAATTATTTATTTGCAGTATACTTATTTTTATTTTATTAGTAATCAATCAAAACTGATGCAACCTATATAAATCTGAAGGTTGAAGAGATTTCATGTACAAGGCATTTATTTTCAAAGTTTTAGTAATTAGCCTTGCACTTGATTGCTACACGCATTACATGCACAAAATTGGCTGCTTATAAACTGATGTCATTTTATTTTTCATATCGCGTTCTCTGATGGCATTTGTTGAAACAATCTCGCATACATAGAGCTACACAACATTTAGCACACTCCCAGCTTCTTTTCGTACCCTTTTACCTGTGGACACTTCGCCTTTATCTGCACGGACTTTACATTCGCGGTAAATATATTTCTCCCCAAAGCTCCCCAAAATATTTTTCTAGAAACGCCACTATCTATCTAGAAAAAATGCTATAAACAGCCAGATGCACGAAACTCTAATATCAATGCCTGTAAACTCGAAACTTTGGTAATATCCACGTGCTATGTCAAAATATCCGCGACTTCTATAAAATAACATTCCTAATTCACCCCCCAAATATTTTTCTAAGTACGCCACTGTCTATCCGTGTGGATAGTTCCTCATTTGAACACACCATCGCTGTATATTGTGGAATATTACAAAGACAGATTTTTGTCCCCATGCCAAAACTTTATTGTTCCAATTATTGCCGAGTAAATAAAAAAAGAACTTACCTCGCATATTATCATCGTCCACGTAATCCGGGTCATTGTCCGAGTCATCGATTTCAGATTCAGAATCCAAATCCATCTGATATAGTATATTTCGTATCTCTTCTTCGCCCAAATTGTCCATTATGAATGAAAAGAAGCTACTAAACAGCAAGAGCAATCATTCAGAGCTGCTTCGGTTGAAGCACAATTGACAAATTTGCGCGGAAACAGTCTCTAAAGGTCAATGACCCTCCCTCATTCTGGACTGGTCACATTTCCATCTCGATTTTTTTTTTACAAGTACTAGAGGCATCACAAAATATAACTGAGAAGTCGAAAGCCAGCTACGGACATGCGTTTGCCATTCAAAGTAACGAAACCTTAGGCCCGCCGGGTAGGCGGGCTCCGTCCACTGAAGAAATTAAAATAGCCCGCGTATGTGGCGGGCTCCGTCTCGAATGTGTTAACTTATATAGAATAGACATACTTTTTAGTATAATGTACCTTTTCATGATTATTCTTTTGATAATTGAACAGGATGTAGAAATAAAATGCAGGAACGTAATTTTAAAAGATATTGTAAAATTTAAAAATAATTGTAATTTAAAAAATGTGCATATGATAAAAAATGTAAATACAGTAAACCCTCGTTAACACGAATTCCAAGGGACTGAGAAATCAGGAGTTCGTGTTAAAAAAATTCGTGTTAACCGGGGACCCAAATTTTATTATTCGAATACATTTTCTTCATACGTACGCACTACAGTATACAGACTATACATACCACTACAGTATATTATGTATGTCATAGAAAACACTAGAGATGGTATCGAGACTAGACTGGGTAGTCTCCGTTCCAAATTCGAGACGAGACCAAGACTATTCTCGGTCTTGATACCATCCACAGAATTGTATCGAGAAGAGACTGAGAGTTTCGTCTCGTCTCGATTTCAAAAAGCACGGCTCGGTCTCAAATTCGAGTTAAGATCGAGATCGAGACTGGTTTCGGTCTCGGTACCGTCCTCTGAAAAGTGAAAACACTGCAGTAAGCTTATTATCCTATCTTCGAATATTAAAAAAGAAAAAAAGTTTCCACGCAGAAAATCCAGGTCAAGTTATAACATTGATAACTCCGCTAGCAGGTTGGGTACCGCTAGTAGCGGAAAGGTATTTATGACTGCTGTCACCAGTTTGAAGAGATGTTTTGTCTCGAGCTGTCGCCAGCAGCTCGTCTGACAAGCACCTGCATGTTCAGCGCTTGACGGAGGACAGAATCAACACCTCATGAGAGAGGAAAGATACCTGTTTCTGTTTTTCTCTTATTTACAAGGCGATTTTCGTCTGTATAAATACTGTATGACAAAAACTGATCTGGAGTGAAATCTGAAATAAGAAAAATGATCTAAAAAATACAAAGGATTGAAAGTTCGTGTTAAATGAAAACCTTTACTAACTCAAGGGACTAAAAATTAGTTCGTAATTCGTGCTAACCGAAATTCGTGTTAACCGATAAAACTTCCTATAAGATAACGTACAGCGATGCCGGGACCGAAATTTTGTTCGTCCTAACCGAGTGTTCGGCTTAAGCGAGTTCGTGTTAACGAGGTTATACTGTATATAATAAAAAGTGTAAATATATATAACAAAAAATAAAAAAGTATTTGAATATGAATATATATATATATATATACCGGGTGAGGCATTTAAAACTGTTTTTTTTGAATATCTGGAAAACTACAAATCGGATTTTAAAAAAGTTGTAATAAAAGTTGTTTGTCTCGAAGGGGGACATCCAATGATACCACACTCGAGCCCCTGCCCCCACCCCTTGGGGCGGGAGGGGGGGAAGCTTTGAAATCTTGAATAGAAACCCCTATTTTTTATTCCATATTCTGATTCTCCGTGAAAAGCTACGTAACTTTTGTATTGAACATTTTTTTCGTTGCGATAGATGGCGCTGTAATCGACAAAAATCAAAATGGCTCACAAACATTTGAAAAATGAGGCATTTAAAACTGTTTTTTGAATATCTGGAAGACTACAAATCGGATTTTGAAAAAGTTGTAGTAAAAGTTGTTCGTCTCGAAGGGGGACATCCAATGATACCACACTCGACCCCCTGCCCCCATCCGCCGGGGGCGGGAGGGGGGGCAACTTTGAAATCTTAAATAGGAACCCCCATTTTTTATTCCATATTCTGATTTCCCGTGAAAAAATACGTAACTTTTGTATTGAACATTTTTCGTGATAGGTGGCGCTGTAATCGACGAAAATTTGTTACGAACAATTGAAAAATATCCAAGAAATACGCATCAGATTAAGAAAATTAAAGTAGATAGTTTTGATATCTTTGTAAATGCTATCAAATGACACCATAGTTGACTACCGTAACGCTATCTCAGTTATTCTGAAAGGTGGTTATTCTAAAATCTTTAATGAGAAACTGTAATGTTTTAAGCAAAACACTTGATTCTCCAGAACATAATTCATTACTTTGCCCAAATTTTTGGTGTAATTTCTGTTACCGATGTAGGTGAAATTTACTTCAATTGGACTACGTGGACGTAGTATCTATTAGTTTGTTGCCTTTGGTTTGCTGATTCAATGTGAGTCACCTTGCCTCTCACTAAAGAGGTGCTTGTTTCAGGTAAGTCCCCTTGAGTCTCATCATCGAGGTGTTTGTTTTAGTTGAGCCTCTTTCATCCTACCATTCGGGTGTTTGTTTTGGGGTTGTCTCTTTGCCTCTCACACATCTTCATTGTTTACTGAACAAACGAACAAACGTTCGAAATGGTCCCCCTTTTCTGCAATAGACTACACATTGCAAGTAGGGATAGGCGCGAGTCGAGCTTAAACTCGACTCGAGTTGAATTCGAGTCGAGTCAAAGGTAATTTTCTCGAGTCGAATTCCAAGCCGAGTCACTGTTTTGAGCTCGAGTTTCGAGTCGAGTCGAGTTTGATAAATGGCTCGCACATTCAGCTCTTTTTAACTCGTTTTTAAATTATGGCCTGTTTAGACTGGAAAGCGAAAGCCATGAGAAATGTAAGCAGTAATGTCGAATACTTTTAATATTTCTCACGACAGAGGTACATCTGGTGGGGGTACGTTTAGTATATGTCATCTCGTCTCGAAAACGAGACAACAATAGATTTTTATAACGAGACAGCTTCAAATTTCGTGAGCACCAATATAAGTATATACTGTAGTTCTTACCGTCTAGGATTAGACCTGCACGGTCGACTTTTTGAGCCCCAGAAGAAGCCCAATCCGTGCAGTGATGTCAATAGGCTCGGCTGGTTCAACTGAGCGAACAGCTCAAGCCGGCTCGGTTGGGATGGAAAGCCATCGGCTCGGTTCAATTGAGCCGGCTTGGTTGGGACGAGCCAGCGACTCGGCACAATTGAACCGATGGCTCGAGCCGGTTCCATTCGGATCAGCCACCAACTCGACTCATGTGAGCCATCGGCTCGAGCCAGCTCCATTAAAAGCAGCCCATCGACTCGGTTCGACTCAGCTTAACTGAGCCTATGGCTGAGCCGGCTCGCTTGGGTGAGCTGTTGGCTCACTTTTCTGTTTGGCTTGATAGTGAATAAGCTGTGAGCCGACCGCTTGAGCCGATGACAACCCTAAACCCGGACCAAGCAGTTTTGAACATGTTTGACCGATGCCCTATAACTTTTATCAATTTTTGGCTTGCTCCTCCGGAATTCAAACCCAGAACCTCATGACCGATGTCCTTGCCTCCTAAAGACTTGTCGACTACGCAGATAGACAGTCAACTAGTTTTTAGTATTCAGATACAAACCGCCTATCTTTCGTATAGTAATAATAATAATAATAATAATAATAATAATAATAATAATAATAATAATAATAATAATAAGAAGAAGAAGAAGAAGAAGAAGAAGAAGAAGAAGTTGTAGTAGTGGTAGTATATTACTAGTAATATCATTGATAATTATATTATCTACGTAGGATATTTGAAAAAAGTATTTGGAACTACTCACAGGATTTAGCTCGAATTGGCTCGACTCGACTCGAAACTTAACCCGAATTCGAGTAGAATTTCGAGTAGAGTTGGAGGAAGTTTTTCGAGTCGAGTCGAGTCGAGTTTCAAAGAAAACTTGCTCGAACTCGCTCGTGCCCATCCCTAATTGCAAGTGTTACACCTACAGGAAATCTAACCATGGACTGCTACGCGTGATAGCAGTTCTTCTTCGTAGACGGTAGTTTGAATAATGCAAAATATATCGCAAAAAATAGTCACAATTTCGAACATTTTCTTATCACTTGTCAGCGGTGTTTACTCATTTTGATTGTTGTCTATTAGAGCGCCATCTATTACACAGCACCAAGAAAGACAATGTTACATAACGTACTCACAAAGTACGTTCACATGTCATTCAGGGCTATGTCGTTGTTTGTATTGGTGAAAATAACTTGTAGTTTCAAGGATTAGTTTCTTGATGTAATTCTATTGAGTGGAGTTCGATTGTGGATTTCACTTTTAATGGGATGTTAACTGAAAGTAAAGAATATGGGCAACAACACAATAGTCCGTATCGTATGATGAAGTTGGACGTTGCTATGTAGTTAGAGTCTGTGATCAATAATGATGAAAATAATTGTTCATTAGTTACAGAAAAATTCTTATTATGGATCAATTGAAGATATCAGTAACATTAGGTGACGAAGTTAAGGAGTGCCAATTATTTGTAATTACAGCGAAAAAAAAGGGTAATATTTTAGAACAAGACTTGATGACATACTCCGAACAGCGAAAAGAATTAAAAAGATATTTTCATAATATAATCGCTGGATGCATTGGCGTCAGCAGTACGGTAGATAAACTTTGGGGGAATAAACTGCCGGAGACACTAGGGTGTATGGAATATCCCAGGAAAGCGGGCAGTGCGGGGCTCTCATCCGGAAATTTCTTTTTAAAAAGTCTTCGTACATTGCATTTTAAAGCACTTTGACTTTTTAAAAAAAGCGAACGAAAATTTAAAAATTTACTTTTGATAGTTATTATTTTTTTCTTTGAAAAATGTGGTATTAAATATACACACACTTTACAATTTATTTATTCAAACAGTAAAATTCAACCTTGTTTTACAATTTCAGTTAAATTTAAATTATAAGTGTATGTCAAGAACAAAATAATGATAAAAGATGGTGTGAAGTGAATATTCAAAAACAACGACTACAGATTTTGGGTCTACTATCCAACAACTAATGTTAATGAAGCTCAACAATGTATGTTTTAAAACATAGTTGAAAATTGTTATTTGGGCTAAACTAAACTCGCCTTGCTGCTCGCTATCTAAACGAAAATAGGTTACTCCACCTTTGCCTTCATAAGGCCAAAAACTGCCTGCCATTTTTACAACTGGAAACAAACTTTTGTGCTACTTTTTCATATCCACTTTATCTAATAGTTTTTGTGAACGTAACAAACTGTTATATGGTTGAATCCCTTTTGGGTAATAATTTACCTAAGATATTTGAAATATTGGCGGGACGAAAACCGTTTTACAAATATTAGGGGGTACATGTCCCCGTGGGATTGACGCCCGTGGCTGGTTGTAAAAGGTTTTCAACGTTAATACGATCAATAATTTCACACGTAAAGATAAAACCACAAAGGAAAAAGAAAACCCAGGATAATGAAAATGGTTAGACCAGAAATATGTGGAACTGGTAACTGGGAAAGAAATTTGAGAAGTAGGGTTGAATAGAAACCAAGGAGAGAGAAGAGAAGGAAGAAATATATGAAAGAGAACGAGGGAGAAGCTTGAAAACCCTGGGTGGATAACGAATCAAGGAGAGAGAAGAGAAGTCAGAGGTGGACGCGGATGATATGTAAAAGAAGAGAGGGGAAAATATTGATAATATGCTAAGTGAAAGAAAGGAATATAGGTAATTTGGCGATAGTCGGTATCATATGATAATGAAGTTGGGCGTTGCCATGTAGTTCGAGTCTGTGGTCAGTAATGATGAAAATAGTTGTTAACTAGTAACAGAATACTAGTTACAGCTACTCTTACTGTTTATCCTTAAGAATAAAGGTAACTGTATTGTGATCATGTCTGTAAATATCGTACGTCTATTATAATTAGTTATAACAACTAGTCACACATTCGAACGCAATCGTCTGTTCTTAATTGGTCTACGATGTTAACGATTGCAGAGAGAGTAGATATTATTACATCGTACTTTGAGTCAAATAGACATGTAGAAGAAGCACGTTTAAGGTATGCTAACCTGTTCCTGATAGGAATGTTCCTTCTGCAACGACTTTTCGCAGTATTATTCAATTTATTGAAACTGGAAGTATTCAACCCAGACAACGAGTCCGATCACGGCCTGTGACGAACGAAAATGCCGCAGTGAATGTTTTAGCTGCAGTTGCTGCAAATCCTCACATCAGTTCTCGGCAAATCGCACGAAGTTCAGGAATGTCGCAAAGAAGTGTTCTGCGCATACTGCATGAACACAGATTCCATCCATATCACGTTTCGTTGCATCAGGAGCTACATGGGGACGACTTTCAACCAGTGTTGAATTCAGATATTTTCACCCGGGGGGGATGTGAACTCCTCGGGGGGAGGGTTGTTTTTCTGTATTTTTGCAAGAAAGCAGCATATTTAACAATTCCACTCACATGTACATCTTAGCTAATATTGAGACTAATTGCTGATAAATATTCAATGTGAGATTATAATTTTAAAAAATCGTTTAATTTTATCTAAAACATTAAATAAAGACTGGCAAAAATATTTTAGACTAAATTTTAACTGCTATTTACATTAGCTATTTTAGTTATTTTTTCCTATATTCAGTAGGTACTGTTTGTTACTAATGTAGAAGTTTAAAAAAAATTTGAATTAACTCAAATATTTTTTGTCCTAAAACAAACATACATAGGAATATCTTAACAAAAAGTAATCATTCTTTCTCACACTTCTGATTCTAAATCAAGTAGGCTATATTAGCCTTGGTTTCTTCACTTCATACACATCAATAGTTTAGTTTACGAAATTTTCAGTAGGATTAGTGCCGTGTCATGGAAAATCAGCGCTTGGGGCGAGAGTATACGACGGCATCCCCGAACATATGAGTAAGGTCGACAGACCAGCTGCGAAAGGTGAGAAAATTTTAAAAAGTAAACCCTGCTTTTCCTTGATTTTGAGCACTTTTTACTACTTTTTTCCTTTCATTTTATATATGTGCACATGCCCACATGTGCATATGTGTTTCATTCCTCTCTTTTTCTTTTCTTCTTTTCTTTTCTTTTTCCCTCTCAATCATGTGCTCCTTACTTCGGTGTCCGGGGCCATCGCCCCGCTTGCTCCTCCTTCGTCACCTTCATTAGCAATCATTCACTTATATACTACTATTATATTGGTAAATTCTGTATAAATCTCTAACCCAGGAGGGATAACTGTTCCTCCCTGATCCCTCTAAATGACGCCCTCTGAATCTCACCCTTTAACTTACTTATTTTTAGTTAAAGAAAGGTGTGTTTACTTTAACAATCGTAAAGCACATTTACGTCTGTTACTTCCCATGCAATGGGATTTAGGTGCTCTATTTCAAATAATGCAAGAACTGTACATTTTCAAGAACTGAAGTCTGTTGACATCAGAGATCATATGGAATGATCGAAAGATCTTCCCTATTTTTCCTTTCCTATCTCAATCTGTGCTAGTACTACCTACTAATATATAATATAGGGCGAGAGTATAGTACTTACTAAAATAAAAACCTTTCTTCAACAGTTGACAATTTCATGTTCTGCCAAACTCGGTCATAGCGTTAAGAAATACAGGTTTTATTGACTATTTGGTATTCTATCTTAGATGTTACATTTTTAATATTTATATAGAATGGATCTGCGTCATTTATATGTATATTGAGAGATCGGATTTCGGCTGCATGTGCACGGAAAGAAAAACAAATAATTGGATGAAGTAATTTCTACATTTTGTGACTGAAGTTTGAGAGTTTCTCCGGGGGGGAATTAGTTTTCTTCGGGGGGGAGATTCCCCCCGGGCTACCCCCTGAATTCATCCCTGCTTTCAACACCGCTTGAACTTTTGCAATTGGATACAACAGCAATTAGCAGTTAATGATGATTTTATTTCACAGATACTTTTCTCTGATGAGGCAACTTTCACGAATACTGGTCAAGTGAATCGGCATAATATGTATTATTGGTCAGTAGATAATCTTCATTGGTTAAGGCAAGCCGAGCGTCAACGTCCATGGAGTGTGAACGTTTGGTGCGGTGTTGTAGGTACTCGAATAATTGGCCCATACTTCATAGACGGGAATTTGAATGGTCAAATGTATGCCGATTTTTTAGATAATATTTTGCCAACACTACTGGAAGATGTCCCACTTCAAACAAGAATGAATATTTGGTTTCAACAAGACGGATGTCCAGCGCATTATTCACGGATATCTCGTGAGGTTTTGAATAGAAAATATCCTGATCGATGGGTTGGACGAGGTGGTCCTCAAAATTATCCTGCACGATCCCCTGATTTAACTTCTTCCGACTTTTTCCTGTGGGGAACGCTAAAAGCAAAATGTTACACGGAAGAACCAACAACCCCAGAAAATATGCGGCAGCGCATAATCAATGCATGTGCAAACATTAGCGAAGAGACACTTAGAGCAGTAGAATTGTCCTTCAGAAACAGAGTTGTAATGTGTATTACAGAAAACGAACACCATTTTGAACATTTGCTTCGGTAAAATATGGAGCTTCCGATGGTGAGAGGCAAGGGGACTCACCTTAAACAAGCACCCTGATGGTGAGAGGCAAGAGGACTTACCTAAAACAAGCACCCCGATGGTGAGAGGCAAGGGGACTCACCTAAAACAAGCACCCCGATGGTGAGAGGCAAGGGGACTCACCTTAAACAAGCACCCCGATGGTGAGAGGCAAGGGGACTCGCCTAAAACAAGCACCTCAATGGTGAGAGGCAAGGGAACTCACCTAAAACAAGCACCCCGATGGTGAGAGGCAAGGGGACTCACCTAAAACAAGCACTCCGATGGTGAGAGGCAAGGGGACTCACCTGAAACAAGCACCCCGATGGTGAGAGGCAAGGGGACTCACATTAAAAAAGCACCCCGATGGTGAGAGGCAAGGGGACTCACCTAAAACAAGCACCCCGATGGTGAGAGGCAAGGGGACTCACCTGAAACAAGCACCCCGATGGTGAGAGGCAAGGGGACTCACATTAAAAAAGCACCCCGAAGGGAACAAATTACTACTACGTCCACGTCGTTGTTCCTGGGTAACGCTAAAAGTAGTTTTAATTGTCGAGTTTATTTTCAAAACGGATCTTGTCCATTTTTAATTTTTAAATTGAGATATCAGTAGCTTTGAAATCTTTGAGGTCGTATCTTTCTGTTTATGAATTGGTTTCTTGCCAAAACTGTCTCAAACATTTAAAAAAAAAGTAATTTGAAAAGTAGGTTTTTGTTCATAAGTGATATTATCCACAACAACATGGGGCACTGATAAGGAAAGGATTTTTTAATTCCAAAACGGCTCTTTTCTATAACTATTGAATGACTAGTTGCCATTTTCGATTCAAATTGTCTTTTGTCCCAATGCTATGCATTGCATCAGCAAGCAAGATAATAGTGATAAACAATTAAATTTCACGGGATTTACATTCATTTCTCCTTCAAGAAAGAATATTGTGTTATCACCGGCTATAACTGAAAATTTGATAAGGTTTTAACGATAAGGTTGGTTTTATTTACTACGACGCCATTGTTGGAGTAGCAAAAGTAGCTTGAAGAGTGTAATGAAATCACCCTGTCCTATTAAAAAGAAGCTTTCCGGCGTAAATGTCCACGGAGATGGAAAGATTAAAAGATTTGAAAGAGGAGGATGTTATTATTACACCAAGTCCACCTGGAAACGGCAGGAAGAAAATGCGTAATCCTGACAAGTGGAAACGCAAAACGTAAAAATTAAAAGAGTCAACCTATTCACCCAAATGTTTGCACGAAACACTTTAACTTTAACCATGTAGGAGGAAAGACTTAGATGTACAGAAATGTGTATGCAAGATATTTGCAAATTTCACCAATGCTTCTATTTGGTTAAAAATAAAGTAATCCAAGACAATTTCATATTAAAGCATACGAAACCTTCAACACCACAACGAAAAAGACCAAAGAACAACAGGGAAGAAGCAACACAGCTTTGGATTCGATATTACGATCCGAAATGTGATAGTGACATCAAAACACTGCTGATAGTGTGTAAGAATTTTTTTGTTGTGTGTTAGGAGTATCTGAGAAACGGTTTAAGCTAATATGTAAACGGAATTTTGAAAGTGGATAGCTGGCATCAGAAAACAGAGGAGGAGACCATAAGTCCCATATGTTTGAAGCCAAGAAGAAAACTGTTAAAACATTCATTGAAAGACCAGGCCCATATTTAGGTAAGTGCTATTCTATGCTCGAGCACAGGGCGGCAGAATTTTTTATTGGGCGGCAAAATTTTGGAATTTCTCTAAGATTCACAATAAAGTAATATTTAAAACTAGCAATCTGCAGAGTCCCGCGCAAGGGCGAGAAAATATGTTAAAAAAGTCATCCTTTCCCACCCCATTCCAAGCGGTGAGGATGAACTTAAAACATCATGAAAAATGATACCGTTAAACTTAGCGACCTCGAAAACTATGAATTCAACACTAATATCTGTCGTTTTCGATTACTTTTAAAATCTCGCCCCCTTCCTGGGGAGTGGAATATGACCTTGAAGTTGAAATGTATTAAAGCTGTCGTTATACATCTCAGCGACCCCCCACCCAAATAACTGAATTCAACTATAATAATATTGGTCGTTTTTGAGGGGGCGGCAAAATTGTGCGGGGAGGCAGCAAAAGGGCACATAGGCGCACAATATTATAAAAACGGGCCTGTGAAAGACTAATTCCTGTACAGAAACATTATTGCAGACGAGAAAATGGAAAGAAGCATTAGCTGCCAAGTTATTTTTCTGTAGCAAAACTTCACCAACTGTACAATAACGATGTGGAAAACGATCTTCGGGTTCCATACTCTCATTTGTAACTGAATACAATATAAGTTTTGGAAGTCCTGCTGTAAATAAATGTTCGAAATGTATGCAGTTTGAGTTGAGACTTCAATCAGGGAATACCTCTTGTGAAACTGAATTTTGATACATAAGAGAAAGGTGAAGCCTTTCATTCCTTATTGAAAAGTAGAAACAATGATGCAATCACTTTATTATTCGACTCGCAAAAGAATCATGTTCTTCCTCGAGTTCCAGATCAAACCGCCTATTACAGCAGCACAATTTTAGTTGTTTAATTTTACGATTTACGAAGGAACGTCAACCGATAGGTAAACAAAGAACAAATTGTTTACACAGTATATTATTGGACAGAAGCACACGTAGCCAAAGGATCATCGGAAATTGCATCAGTAGTGTTTCGTCGTCTGCAAAACACGTCATGTGAAGGCGTATCAGAAATTCGACACTTTGTAGATGGATATGCAAGGCAGAATAAGAACTCTGCTAAGATTTGCATCTTCTTCCATTGGCTGAATGAATGCACTATATCTAACTTCTCCAGGACACTCCTATCTCACTTCTCATCGTGTTTTATAATAGGATTGAGCTTGAGCTTAAGGGTCGTGATACAATGATACAGCCTAAGGATATGCTAAAGTGTTCCGTAATCATAAATAGCAATCGAGATGTTTGACGAAACTGCCTTGTACAACTGGAAGTAAGTATCGTAAGAAAATATGAAGAATCTAAATGAATGGCACTTCAAATTCCACAACTGTTAAAATAAAAGTTATGTTCTTGAAACAGTACCAACTTCACCCATTCCAGTAAGGGGTTCGTATTTAAGATATCAAAGTTGCCCCCTCCCGTCCCCGGGGGGTGGGGGTCGAGTGTGGTATCATTGGATGTCCCCCTTTGAGACGAACAACTTTTATTACAACTTTTTCAAAATCCGATTTGTAGTTTTCCAGATATTCAAAAAAACAGTTTTAAATGCCTCATTTTTCAAATGTTTGTGAGCCATTTTGATTTTTGTCGATTACAGCTCCATCTATCACGCAACGAAAAAAATGTTCAATACAAAAGTTACGTATTTTTTTACGGAGAATCATGATATGGAATAAAAAATGGGGGTTCCTATTTAAGATTTCAAAGTTGCCCCCCTCCCGTCCCCGGGGGGTGGGGGTCGAGTGTGGTATCATTGGATGTCCCCCTTCGGGGCGAACAACTTTTATTACATTTTCTCAAAATCCGATTTGTAGTTTTCCAGATATTCAAAAAAACAGTTTTAAATGCCTCATTTTTCAAATGTTTGTGAGCCATTTTGATTTTTGTCGATTACAGCTCCATCTATCACGCAACGAAAAAAATATTCAATACAAAAGTTACGTATTTTTTCACGGAGAATTAGAATATGGAATAAAAAATGGGGGTTCCTATTTAAGATTTCAAAGTTGCCCCCCTCCCGTCCCCGGGGGGTGGGGGTCGAGTGTGGTATCATTTGATGTCCCCCTTTGAGACGAACAACTTTTATTACAACTTTTTCAAAATCCGATTTGTAGTTCTCCAGATATTCAAAAAAACAGTTTTAAATGCCTTATTTTTCAAATGTTTGTGAGCCATTTTGATTTTTGTCTTTACAGCGCCATCTATCACGCAACGAAAAAAATGTTCAATACAAAAGTTACGTACTTTTTTACGGAGAATCATGATATGGAATAAAAAAGGGGGGTTCCTATTTAAGATTTCAAAGTTGCCCCCCTCCCGCCCCCAAGGGGTGAGGGTAGGGGGTCGAGTGTGGTATCATTGGATGTCCCCCTTCGGGGCGAACAACTTTTATTACATTTTCTCAAAATCCGATTTGTAGTTTTCCAGATAATCAAAAAAACAGTTTTAAATGCGTGATTTTTCAAATGTTTGTGAGCCATTTTGATTTTTGTCGATTACAGCTCCATCTATCACGCAACGAAAAAAATATTCAATACAAAAGTTACGTAGTTTTTCACGGAGAATCAGAATATGGAATAAAAAATGGGGGTTCCTATTTAGATTTCAAAGTTGCCCCCCTCCCGTCCCCGGGGGGTGGGGGTCGAGTGTGGTATCATTGGATGTCCCCCTTTGAGACGAACAACTTTTTTTACAACTTTTTTAAAATCCGATTTGTAGTTTTCCAGATATTCAAAAAAACAGTTTTAATTGCCTCATTTTTCAAATGTTTGTGAGCCATTTTGATTTCTGTCGATTACAGCGCCATCTTTCACGCAACGAAAAAAATGTTCAATACTTAAGTTACGTATTTTTTCACGGAGAATCAGAATATGGAATAAAAAATGGGGGTTCCTATTTAAGATTTCAAAGTTGGCCCCCTCCTTCCCCGGGTGTGGGGGCAGGGGCTCGAGTGTGGTATCATTGGATGTCCCCCTTCGAGACTAACAACTTTTATTACAACTTTTTCAAAATCCGATTTGTAGTTTTCCAGATATTCAAAAAAACAGTTTTAAATGCCTCACACGGTATATATATATATATATATATATATATATATATATATATATATATATATATATATATATATAATCATCGTTCTATAGGTATTTACATATTGTTTGTACTTGATTTGCAATAAAAATAATTGAACATTTGAACTGTGCAATGTACAATGAATATAATATATGAAAAACTATTTACAGTATATATTACGTGAAAATTCTATTTACATTTTTTAATATGCTATTTACAAAATGAGGCTGACATTTAAGAGGTGCGAATGATTTGTACTACGTGCTTATTGGTGTTTTGGTAGGCGATGAAAGCTTTGGTCGAAGTTGTTAATGTAACTTAACCGGGAATAAATGCCGCTGTTAGCATGTTTAAGAGCAAGATGTAGGATTATCATAGTTTCCTTCCCCATTCACTCAATGAACTATTTACATTCTTTCATCGTAACTTCTTTAAAGCTGTATTTTCATTGGAATATTATTTACATATTTACAACGCATTCACACACACTCACTCGTACGTTCTTTATGAACCATCAACGCGACTAAAACTTTACCAGCAATAACCATATGGTAATGTCCTATAGTCCATCTCACTGTCATCGTTAATGGTCTTTCGTTACCTACTTTTAGGTGCGTTTCTGTTTCGGGTCTGGACACAATAATGATAAACCCTTTTTACGTGCAATCCTCCCTGGGATGTTTAGCGCTTTTTTCTTAATTTTTCCGCGGACTAAATCGTATTAATGGTTGAAATTTATTTCCTGCCATGCACGGTAGTCTAAAGTGATTCCCCTGATTTTAGACACATACTCTATTTTACCCATGGTGGACAAACACCGTGCTCGTGGGTTTTCTCGGGGTTCTCCCGTTTCCTCCCACTTTCTTCATTCCACCATTTCACTCATTTCTCATTATCACCGTCTTCTTTAGCCTAACAGGCATAATCGTGGGACGTAAAATTCAAAGATTTCATTTCATTTCTATTTTACTCGTCCCAACTTCTTTTATCCGATAGCTATAATTTTTAGCCCCAAACCTATAAACGCGTTAATTTTCCACCCTTCTGGAACTTCGTGTGTTAGCTCTCCCAGGTAGGAACCCATTGCGAGCTTAATTTTTTCATTCCGCTGCTGTACATGATACTGTATGTGACGCAATAAAGAACGTCTTTTGGTCCTACAGTCGTCAACAGATCGTAAAGCTTT
Organism: Thermobia domestica; assembly: GCF_964235325.1. Lineage (NCBI taxonomy): Eukaryota > Metazoa > Arthropoda > Insecta > Zygentoma > Lepismatidae > Thermobia > Thermobia domestica. The sequence goes on from NC_137460.1 coordinate 169,881,291, forward strand.
AGCTGCGCCCGCGATGTAATGAACGCAGCAAGTACAACGTTTGAGAACTAGCGGTTTACTTTCATTTTCAACGTTTTTGTATGTGACCACAGCATGTTTTTCTCCCCAATGACTAGTACATAATGTACTTCGTACTGGTGACTATAAGTACTCGTAAACTTTTCCGTTGTGTTGACAACCACCGATTCTGACTAATCCGTTCTTTGTCCCCATGTGCCATAGAGCGAATTGAGGAATAGGTTGACTATGTACCTCAAGCCAGTGTTCGTTCCAATATTTTCTTCATCTAACTGTATGCCTTCGTGGGCATAATAATCTGGAATGTACGTTTTTCCGTCTTCTTCGCTTTTGTAATAAGCGGGAAAACCTGAAGCTTCCTGCTTCATTTTCAGGAAGGAGCTTACATAGTCGTGGAAAAGACTATATGAATTTCCCTCAGAACCGAGTAATTCCAATTCCCAGATCTCATTAATTTGCAGAATTTTATATCCAGCCTTTAGTGCTTTGTGCAGCTCAGGGGTACAATAGGTGTCTGCTAAGGCACGTTCGGCATCACCATGTCTGCAATTGTAGACGTTACTTTCTTCAATACACATGCGACATAAATCAAACATAAGTCTACTGTTACATGTGTACGGCAACACCGGAAAACATATCTTTTCGGGGCAAGATGATGCACTTAACCAGCCCATGGATACTTTCCACTTCTGAAAAGTCCGGACCCCTTTGTATTTTAGGCTTCCGTACCGGCATCGGCTTACCAGCCATCACATATGGATATAGCGATGTCACATCCAGATTCTGAATTTTTCGTCATCGCTACACTCGTACAATGCATTGAAGTATTCAGTACTACCACCATGAAAACCTTTAGATACAAGATAATTGGCAGGGGCCTTTCACTGAGTTTTGATAAACTCTTGTAATTTTTGTCATGTTCCACCATGCTGTCCCATTCACATTCCCACATCTCAAGATTGAGATTTAATTTCTTTAGGAATGCGGTTTTCGTGATCGTGTTTTCATACCGTTCCCGCATTGATGTAGCATAACTAGAGGAATTGTCAAGCGGCAGATCCCGAAGCGTTGTATAAGATTTCGGCACCCATGGAAGTAACAGCATTAAATTCATATGCAGTTTTTGTCGTGTTATCAAACCGATCTACCTTAAATTTACCAAAAGATCGTTCCATTCCATTCCCAAAATGTTGATTCTTTTTCGTTCGGTACGTTGCAAATACCGTAACCAATACATTTCTTTTAAGCTGTACCGCTAATGCTGATCGAATCCGAGATGAGGAATAACTGGAACCGTCTCTTCAGGTATGTAGAGCGATACGTTAGTACAGCCAAACTTGCAATAGTGGACGAAGAAATAAAACATTGACTCCCGTGAGTTTTTTTCTTGACGAAGTTTAAAAACTTGATGACCGAGAATTTTAACATCGTTGCGTCAGTATATTACAATTTCCTTGTGCGGATCATACTGCTCACCACTCAGAGCACGTTTCTGGTGCCAGCGGATTAATTGCTGTGGATCCGAACAACTCATATTGTTAGGATCAAAAAGCTTAAGATCCGTAACCTTACCTACATAATTTTGGGTTTCTTCCCTGTTGAACAAATATGGGAAATATCCCTTTCGTAAATTACTGCGCAAGTTCAGAGTTTTGTGTAGTCTTCGCAGCTTAACACCCATATAGGGGTAAGTATCCCATTACCAAGCCGCATTTCAATAATTTTTTGACCCTGCATAATAAGTATGAGAGATAGGCAATGTTTCTCTATTCAATTCCTGCAACTGAACAGGACATCGTAATTAGAACCACTGTGCGAAAGCACAATGATTTTTTGAGACTTTGGACGCGGCATTAATACGAAATTAATTTACTCATCGATTGTTGAAAAGCCCAACTCACGTCTTCTTTTCTTTTCATTTCCACAAACAAAGCATGGATCATCCAGCTGTGTCCTTGCAACCATGACATATATTCCTGCAAATCACATAGTTAACACAATGTTCTTGTTCGTCACATTCATTCTTAAGAAGATCGTTTCCACATCAAAAACGATATATATTAATCTATTAATGTGTGGATGACTGGACTTCTGAACATAAGAAGTGCCGTCAACGACTACGTGTTTATCACAATACTTGCAAAAACGCTCACCGCATTGATGCTCAGATTCCCTACGACGTAAATTGTACATATTCGTACATTCGGGACATAACCGCTTTGTTTCACATACTCTTGCCACGTCCAATTACACGCTTATGATTCGTAAAGCATTCAGCTGAAGGAAACAATCTTTGACAATCGGTACACTTCTGCTTAATATAAGCACATAACTCATGGTACACCTCGCATGAACCACACTTAGCACCACATTTATGGTTTTTTGCATGATTATATCTTTGCAAACAATGCTTACAACATCCATTTATACCTAAAAGAGATGTAATACATGTAATTATCTCGTAGTGATCATTTTCATAGATGATAAGGATTTGTTTTTCTGCCTTTACTCCAAGAGAAATTACATGGTACTCCCGGTTTAGGGAGTTTCGTTCGTACAGGACGATTTGGTACTTAGGTGTCAGGTATTGCTGATTTTTTTTCACATCAATAGTGCACCCGCACTGCTCTTGGATGTTTACATCCGCTTCAGTAGTTATTTTATGGCTTGCTTGAGTAGACTCGCCGGGTGATTTTTTGGTGCATATACTTGTTTACGATTGTGCTCGGCCCTTGCCATTCCAAGGATCATGTTTTTTTGGGAGACAGTATACATCTTTGTTCAGAGCGATTCCATTTCAAATCGTCCAGGGTGGTCCACACGACTCTCTCAGATTTAGTTTATTTTTTTAAAATAAAAAACTACATACAAAATTATTAAACCCATATTTTTCTTTTTGCTGAAAAATTTTTGTTTGATATACAACCTTCCAAAATTGCTGCCCTGCTCTCGGATTGCTCGAAAAACTGAAAAATGTCAAATTAAATATTTTATTGTAGAGAAACGAGTTTCTTTCCTTTTCTTTTTTCTCTTTTAAACTGAACTAAGACATATATCATTCATTTAAAAGCCTCTATTAGCCTAAATATTCTCGTATTTGCAATATATTCAACTTCCTGACTAGCGACTTTAAACTAGTTTATCAAAGAAAACAAGAATCAACATGTTTTAACTTCTGGCATAAATCTGCCTACTCAAAACCATTTACATTAATTTTTCGGTTAACTATTTTTACTTTTCTTTCTTTTTTCTTCCGCAATATTTTTAGAAATAAATGCTTCCAAATATACTGAGTAATAATGATATCTTCTGAATAATAACCATAGTCAGGATCAGTTATAATTTTCAAAAGAAGTTAATCAAACTATGCGATTATGCGGAAAGAATATAATTTAACGACCCATTATTCATTCAAAGCACCTAACACGCTCACCTCATTTTATACACTGCGAAGAGCTACCGTCTTAGAGCAAGAACCGCGGTTGCAACGTGACGTCACCCCGAACGACACGACTCGCGCAAACCACCGAAGGTTATGCAGTGCTTCCAACTCCGAGAGAAATAACCAACTTAACAGTAAGCCGGAGTTGCATCTCACAAATTTTCCTTTACAATTTTTTTCATTTTATTATGAAACTTGGGTGGGAAACAATACTTAGTAACATAATTGCAGTAGCAGGAAGAGTATAAAGTTGTATGTTTCGGTAGAGGGTCAAAATTTGTTTATTGGTGGCAATGTTCCACTCGCACTGTTGCCAGGTTTGGTGAAATTTTTGCTAACTTCAAACACCTTTTTCTGTCCTCACGAGCAATATCAACCAATTGCTTCTAGCATCAAAACCTACTCTATAAGGTCTCTCTACTTACATTTCTGATTATCACATCCCACGTTATAGCATGATAAAAAGATGAAAATTTCATTAAGACAGCATGTTTGGACGGTATTTTCTAAAATAAACCACCTTTTAAATATCCGATTTTTTTATAACTATTGGAGAAGCATATTCATATTTAATATCCGTTAACCGTTCAGGCGGCTGCAGTCTTGAAATGTAAATATTTCCTATGGGTATTTAGGTCCTATACACAAGGCGAATTGAAAAGTATGAAAATTTTGAGAGATGAATCCTGACATCAAATTCAGTAGAAAAGTTCCTATATACGTGAGTTGAATCAGCTTCATTTTCGGGTTACAGGTTTTCCAACTCGGAGCCCAAAATCTGCTCGGGGAAATATAAAATATCTATTTTCCGTTAAATCACAAACTTTGTTAGAGTTTTGATAAAGTTCAGAAAGTCGATTTGTATCAATGTGATGATTTTTACTTGCGTTTCAATTCGGTTGGCAGTGTTGCCCACTTGGTAAAACTTTCATTTGTTTCCAAATGACACTACGTGAATTTTATTTGATATTTGGCATTCATTAATGATTTTCAACATCACATGAAGCACAATTTTCCCCACATCACTGTTTTCGAGAACTTACATGTATTTCATTAAAAGGTTTTATCTCTTGCGTCATTGATAGTTTGCGTGATTCGTTGTCGCGAACATCGTCCCAGTGTTTTCTGGAACCATGAAAATTGTTTTCACTGATAACATGAAATTGTAGTGCACTAGTTAAGTGTTTGTGTGAATAACAATGAGGAAGTCCTATTACAGTAAGGACCGTGTTAAATGTGTTGATTATGCAAAAAGCCATAAGAGGATTGTGCACAGAAAGAATTCTAGACAAAAAAAAATCTTGCTGTAAAATATATGGATTGCGTAAAGCGTGTCTGCCCAATCGTACTATTAGGCGAGGATGATTATTTTCGTCCTGTACAAAAGGTGATTTGAAAGGCGGTATGAAAAATTTTGAGAAGTGAACCCTTCACCGTAGTCTAGGATTCACCGATAACAGCCGTTTTAATGCCGTCACATTCATGTTTAGCATGTTAACTGTCTGGTTAATAGTTTCCAAATCTACATTCAGAGGAACAAATTCTTTATCTTGCTGGTGCATAATTTCATATTTACACCTTCCGTTGTCACCAATATCTCACACACATTCACGTTCTTGACGGTAAATGTTCAAAGTACCTTTTACACAAATAAACATCCTTTCCTAATACTATGTTTTGATAGACGCACTGTACGCAATATATATATATATTTTACTGCGAGATAAAATTTTCGTCGAGAATTCTTTCTGCCACAATCGTCTTATGGTTTTTCGGATAAGCAACACATTTAATATGGTCCTTACTGTGATAGGGCTTCTCCATTGTTTCCCACACAAACACTGTAAGTAGTGTACTACCACGACGAGTCGAAAATTTTTATGGTTTCAGAGAAAACTAGGACGACGTTCACGACACCGAATCACGTAATAAACAGTTTCGTGGTTGCAGCACATCTTCTTAGCAAAGTCGAACTTGATGCGTGGAGTTACGAGAGGTTTTGCAATAATAAAAAATACATTTTCTTTATTATTATTATTATTATTATTATTATTATTATTATTATTATTTTATTATTATTATTATTATTATTACAACGTACATAGACGTAGTTTTTATTCGACATTTTGGTTTCACTAATGAAGGCAAACCAAGTGAAATTCACGCTTAATGTTGCAGGGTATCAATAACGCACGCAATAAAACCTTTTAATGAAATACATGTAAGTTCTCGAAAACTGGTGATGTGGGGAAAATTGTGCTTCATGTGATATTTACAATCGTTAATGAATACTAAATATCAAATAAAAACCACGTAGCGTAATTTGGAAACACATAATAATTCTACCAAGTTGGCAACACTGCCAACCGAATTGCAACGCACGTAAAAATTATCATATTGATAGAAATCAACTTTCTGAACTCCATCGTAACTTTAACACAGTTGAAATTTAACGCGAAATTTATAATTTATTTTCCATTGTCGTGAGCCGATTTTGGGTCCCGAGTTGGAAAGTCTGTAACTCGAAAACGAAGTGCAATTCGACTCATGTGTGTAGGTTCTTTTCTACTGGATTTGATGTCAGGATTAATCTCTCAAAACTTACATATCGTCGGCGGCAATTCAAAACCTGCTATGTGCATTTTGCAGGAGAAGCGAAAAACAGTATCCTGGTTAGCTTTTTGGCTTTATAAAAGTGATGTTATAAGTAATATTTGATACTGCACGTAACTTGATACCTTTTCAAGTAACTTGAGAAGGTACCAGTTATGTGCAGCATCAAATATTACTTATAACATCACTTTTATAAAGCGAAAAATCTAACCAGGATACTGTTTTTCGCTTCTCCTGCAAAATGCACATAGCAGGTTTTGAATTGCCGCCGACGATATTCCTTTTCAAATCGCCTTGTGTAAAGTACTTAAGTGCCTATACGAAATATTTACATTTCAAGTACAAAAATCAAAATTTCAATAATTAATTGATAATGTTAGGGGCTGCAGCCGTATGAGCGTTTAACTGATCTTAAGTACTTAGGTACTCCTCCAATAGTTGTAAAAAACAATTTTTAAAAGGCGAGATTTTTTAGAAAATGTTTAAATATGGCGTCTTGATGAAATTTTCAGCTTTTTATCATGCTATAACATGGGATGTAATAATAAAAAACGTACGTCCTTTACATTTTCGCAAGATTTTATGGAGTAGATTTCGATGCTACAAGCAGATAGTTGATATTGCTCGTGAACAGAAAAAATGTTTGAAGTTAGCAAAAATTTTACCAAACGTGGCAATATTGCGAATGAATTGCGCGATTCCTATTAAACCAATGCACGAATTTTTTCCCTTCACCGAAATATACAACTTTATACTCTTCCTCCTAATGCGATTGTTACTAAGTACACTCGTTTTTCTACAATAAAATTTTTAATTTGGCATGTTTTCAGTTTTTCGAGCAATCCGAGAGGAGAGCAACTATTATGGAAGGCTGTATATCGAGGTGAAACGTGACTGGATTTCTGGCATGTCCAGCTGGATTTTGTGACAAAGATACTAATATTGCCACGAGATGATTGTTGGAATGGTGCATGAAATTCTAACAATTAATGTTAAGCAGTAATCAATACTTTTCATATTAGACAATCTCCATGCCAATCTGTAATTTTAATACGTTAATGAATAACTCAATTTTACCTAAACCATTTATATTTCAATTTTGAAATAAAACACTAACAGTTAATTTTAGAATAGGACTGCAAACTTTAGAAAGGGGATGCTGTTTGGTGAATAAGTTCTGCTTTGCCGGAAAGGTACATTACCTTCAGCTGTTGTAAATAATCCATGTTCCGCTCAAATATCCAGATAGACGAATCTCGTAGTTGTCACCTCCACGACGGTGTGGGCTCCTCAGTTTTGTTCAAGTTGCGTTTCTCCGGGTTCCCACCTTCTCGTTGCCTATTCCAAATGTGGTCAAAGACGTCTACCTACAAGAAAACATTTTTCAGGAGAAAGATATGTGTTTAATAGTGTTGCATATAGATCCCATTTAAAAAATAAATGAAATCTGAGACTATGATGGGGACCAATTGTGATTTGCCTGGACGATTTGAAATGGAATCGGTCTTCAGCGGGATGGTACTTTGCTCTCGATGAGTAGCGAGATCAACGTACTTACTAGTACCACGTGTCGGCTCCCTTTCCTTGCGAGGATTTACAGTGTGTACCATAATGATCACTGAATCCCCGAAAAGAAAGTGCTTGTTACTATTAAGCACGTTCTCTACTGCTCTGAAAGCATCCAGGTTCAATTCCTTCTTTGGACGTGACGTCATGTATATTGGCTTGTTTATCGTCGAGGAAGAGCTCTCGATAACCATAACAACACACATGTTATCATTAAAGTCATTTAACGGATGCTCTTTTACATACGCAGAGTTACTGCAGATAAACAACCCGGTCTTCAGTTCCAATGTTGCATATGCGTTTTATTGTAACTTCCTTTCCGCGCAAGCCAACATATGGATGTTTGGTTCCACTACCAATTATGCGAAAATAATCATCCGTTCCAGCACATTTTCTGGTGCAGAACTGGGACCTGGCAAATTTACAGGCTCACCCTTGAACTCGACGGTCATCTCCAGTTAAGCTTAAAGTCTTCCCTGCAGACACCAACTCTAAATTTTTCACGCGTCAATTCCATGTTATCCTGACGGAAGAAGCCCGCACAATATAAAGGAACAATATCCTTTGTGGACTTGTAACTTGTCAAAATAACAACCTGGTCATGACCAAAATGCGCCAATAATGCACGTGGTATCTTAACTATAATTAGTCGCAACCCTAACGCGTGACATTGCGTCACCACCTCCCAGGTGAAGCAAACTTCTCCGGCATCATCATGTCCCCAGAGAACGCTTTTCCAACATTTCTAGCATTATTTAATCTTGTTGGCGCCTTCACTCACTTGAACAGGTGCCATCGTTGAATCTGGTTTAACTAACTATTTAATTATTTCTTTCACCTTATTATCAAATTTAGTATTAAATTACACCAATTTCTATCGGTATAAACACTGTACGTTCGGATATTTTAATTTAGGAACAGCAATTTTACTTTATGATGTGTAAACTCAAGTTGTGGTTAATCATCTAAATCAGTGAACTTCCTAAAAGGTGGTGTTTACACTTTGAAGTATAAAAGAAAACTGAACTGTTTCCACGTAGGATCAAATTTATAGATTGGGGCCGCGGTGGCTCAGTTGTAGTACTTTTACCTCTGGCGGTAAGGGTCCCGGGTTCCATCTCAGCCCCCGCCAAGTGAACTTTGTGGTGGACAAACACCGTGTGCGTGGGTTTTCTCAGGTTACCCAGTTTCCTCCCACTTTCTTCATTCCACCAATTTAATCATTTCTCATAATCACCGTCTCCTTTAGCCTACCCGGCATAAACGTTGGACGTAAAACTCAAAAATTTCATTTCATTTCAAATTTATAGATTTTCCAAACACTATTCATTTGTTCCCGTTAAATTCCACTTTGAATTTTTCCGAGTGCACACTTAGACACGTCCGCACGCTTGTAGTTCTTCCTGTGAACTGAGCACTGTACAATTGTGGAGTTGACTATATAAAATACTCTTCGAAGAATCCTTTAGCTTAGAATCAATGGAGCGCTGTTCTTACGATGTTACCTCCTCTACTAATTATCACGAAAATTATTCCTTCACGATCTATTGTCTATATTTTCCTGGATTATAATCCCGTACCCAAACGGTTTATGTCTATTTATTTTCGTATCCAAAGATCAAGGAGCTAACTTAGACCCGTCTGCACGGTAAAACTGCTTCCTGAAGAATGAGAGAATGACAATTTCGAGTTTCATATATACACGCAAATAACCACAAATTCTATTCGAAAATTGACGAAGTTCTCTGAAAATAAGGTTATGATCATTCTTCTTGTAATTTGGTAACTAGACTTTTATGATGCACTACGTGTTTCCTGAAGATGTATTACTAAGATTATCGGCAAATCCGGCAGTACTTCCCGACAATAGGAATTGCACAATTCAATTGTAATTGTAATACATTGATGATCACAACACGGAGAGTACAATGTGGAACGTCTTTACTCCATCGCTGCTTCTTCTATAGTGAATTGCTCTGGCTAGCTGCCCGTAATTTATACTTTCGGAAAATGTAATCTCATACCCGGACGCATCAAACAAAAAATCTCGTACCCAGATACACTTAAGGTTTAATATCTCATACTCAAACACACTACGTCCTTGACATTTCAAACCCCAATGCTTTGCAAACATGTTAATATCTTTATATCAAGATTACTTAGTAAATATCAGCGGCGGCTGGTACTATATGTTGCATGGTTGTGCAACCGGATATTTTTTAATACTAAAACTATTTTTAAGTATTAAAGTAGTGTATTAGTAAGAAATAAACCTCTGCTCTTGAGCGCAAAACAGTATTGATGCATTTCTAAAAAAAAGTCAATTAAAAAACGGAAAGAAAGAGAGAGATTTATATTTCCGGTGGCAGCGAACGTTGCCATTGGAAGCAGTAACATTGAGCATATGGCAGCGAGCTCCTATCTCTTAACATGGGGAAGTGGATTTATTCTTGCATCGCTCCTATCTTCCCCTATTGGTCTCATGCGGTTGCCTTTCTTACCGCAACTGGTCAGCTTCTGTAATAGTTACGAATTCCTCCGCTTAGCAGCGCTTCACTCAATTGATAGGGTGAGCGAGATACAGACGCTTGGAAGAAAGAAGTTATTCACAAAACAAACTCGCAAAGAACAAATATAAGTCTGGTGGTAGCAGGGACGGATCCAGGCTGAAAGTTTGGGGGGGCGGTCGTTCGAAGTCAATAGATTTTATTTAACATTTATAATACAAAGGTGAAAATTCTTGAGATAAGATTTATTTTTAAAAAAATCCTATTCTGGGGGGTCGATCGAGTCTCGAAGAAGAAAATGTCTTACTACTGGTCTAATTCCTAGCTCTGTGTCTTTCGTGCACATGATTCTGTGTTCGATTTCCGGCGGAGAGCATAAATTAATATCAAATCATTCACTTCCAATACTCATCTGTCTTCTTTAGCCTAATTTGCTGGAATGTTAAACTACTTTATTATTATTTTTTTTCAATTTCGAAGGAAAACATCTTAGATTTCATGCTTCTTTACAGACAAAAATACGTGATTTCTGAAAATGGACTTTTTGTACCGTATATTTATACAAAGAAATGCTAACAAAATGCATATTGTCGGAGGAGAGAGGTGTTTCTGGACCCTAAAGAAAATAAAGCGAAAAATATTTGCGGTAGCGATGCTTTCTATTCAGAGAAACTTGGCGAGCAGCATTTCAGATTTCAATAAAGTCATAGAAAAATGTGAAGCCCAAAAGATGGAAGAGAAGATGGACCTTCCATTCTAAAATAATGCATAGTTTATATAATTAAATACTTTTGTTTAACTGCGTGCATGCAATTTTCTTGCTTTTTTTCTTCTTTTCGGATTAACGCCATCATCCATGGTTTACAGCACATACTATATATTCGATTTATCTCGTGTTCAATAACATGAGTGTAGAGGTTTTGTATATAAATAGTGTATAAACGTACATTGATAGTACATTAAATCAATATTAGAGAAACAATTTAATCAATAACATACAAATAGAGCTTAAAAGACTTTCCTCTTCATATTTCTTGAATATTTTTGGATAAGACTCAAGAATGCTGGGGGAGGGGAACACTTGCGCGTACCTACATACCTTTATATTGCAACATTGCAACCGGTGCTTGTACAGACTACGAGCCGCTACTGGTAAATATTACGACGTGTAAATCAAAGTAAATTATACTGATCGCATACTAATTCCCCGAAATAAAGTTCAGAACACAAAAAATTATAATTAATAAACTTGAATAAACAACAAAAATATATAAGAAACAAAATAACACAAAGAAACTACACATACATTTAAGAAAATGTTTAGCACAAAAAAGAAAAAAACAGGACTACAGCATCAGAAATTTGTTTGAATGAGTAATGTAGGAAATACTAGAGTTTGACCAAACAATGCACTTTTATTAAGCAAAATATAGAAGAAAAATACACGCGGTTGGAATGAAAGGAATATTGGTTACAAATTATAGCATGAAAATAGCAATTAACATAAAACAACAGAGCAAAGAAATTTATTGAATAGGAATAGTGTAGATAAATAGCAGATATTAAAAGAACTTTATTAAATGAAGTAATAATGGTGTAAAGTTAGGAAAAGAACATAATTATTTAAAAAGATAAAATCTGAGATTTAAAAGGCGCATGGTTTAAAAAAGCATACTTACTTCAAGAGATAAAATAGCAAAAAAATTAGAAAAAGGTTAAAGTAGTATATTGTAAGGATACCAATGAAATGTATCAACAAACGAAAGTAATATACACAAATATATTAATGATAAAAAATTAATATACCTTTTACTATACAATTTGTAAATTTTGTTTTCTTGTACGTCTATTTTTTGTAATGTTATTGCATGAATTATCGTGTTACTAAAACGATATTGTTCACTAGTAATGAAAGTTTTGGTTCAGTAAATATCTGTTAATAATATTTTATTTTTCTACTTTGATATTCATTTATATTCTAACAGTAAAATTAAGAAACCTTAAAGTGTAATTTTTCAAATGGTCATTTAAGTACATTAAATTCTTGCATTGCAAAAAATGTGAATTAAAAATGCAAAAGTTAGTGTTTTTCTTACTACTTAGCTTTAACCAAAATGTTAGTGAAATTATTTATATGGTTGACATTGAACGCAAAATAAAATAAAAAATGTTAATGCAAAAGGTAATTATAATTTAAAATAGTAGTTGCAAAACGAAAACATAATTTTACATGTAATGTTTTAATTATTGTCATATTTGTGCAATGTTAAATATTAATTTTTAGAATGCTCATTAAAAGGGTTTCTGTAATTTACATTGAACATGTAATGTTAATCTACAATTCTTGAAATGTAACTGCAATTCTTTGTGTGTTCATTTTCACTATACTAAACTCAAAACTATTTGTTGTTTTGTGTCAGTATAGGAAAGTCTTTAATAATTGAAATACATTTCTTTATATTTCGGTTTCACTAAATGACACTCTTTAGTTATTTAAATTAATCTTTGTTTCATTCACAATAAATTACTCGTTTAGTTTAAAATTTTATTTATTTAACTTTATAATCTTTGAAAGGAAAAAGACTAGTACTAACTTTAAAATTTTAAACTGGTGTTGTGGTTACATTCAAACAGGTCTAACAGTATACGATGTAATAGTTTTTCCGACACAAACACAACACTTGTATGCTGCTGTCAACACCGAAACAATAAAAACATTTAGCATGCATGAAAAAACAATTTCAGTTCTAACAAACATATTTTAACATTTTAATTTGTTACATGTTTTTCCTAACTTTACTATGATTTAACTTTAATGTATTGTATTTTCTAAGTTGAGACCGAGCTATTTAGTAATATCACAATTAGATTTAACAACGAGTTTTAGTATTTTCCAACATTTTTTACAACGAGTGTTATTATAAATAACACGAAAGAGTAGAAAAGCTGAGTTTCCAGAGAAATTGTAATATGATCACAACATACCTGTTCTATTTGAGTAAATTATTACGAGAAAATAAGTAATTAATATAATCACAGTCAAAAATTGCTCAATGAGTATTTTTAAATATTTTGGAATAATTTTAACATTTTTCTATTCGACTTTTCATATAAAAGGAAATGGGAAAAAAGAAAATGTTCGAGTAATTTTTATAATCTTTTAGTATTTTTGGAATATAATTCCTCAGAGTTTGCATAGCAAACGAACCAATAAAATAATCACACTCTACGAGTGATCTGTTAAGAGACTCGTAAGCAGACTCGTAAGCGTATGCAGAGTTTTCATAATTGAAAACGAATTATTTAGAAGTTCGCTCTATTCTAGTTGCTCTATTTGAGTATACTTATGCATATGATCCCACAAAATTCAAGCTGCTAAACAAATAAAAATCAATCTTGCTCCATGTAACTACATTATGAAACAGGTTTCATACTAAATGTAATGAAATTAATATTCGTTGCACCCGTACAGGATAAGTGCAGATGCTTTATCCCAATTTCTTCAGTCCAATCGTCTTTGGGCTGGTCTGCTAGATGATTCAAAAACAAAAATTACATTCTTCCAGTGACAGAATTTTAAATTTTAGTACTTGGAAACAATTTTAACATCGACTATGCTACGGATACGAACCAATGCATGTACCGAGTTTGTTTTAACAAACGAATTATTTAGAATTTCGCAACAAGTAGCTCTATTTGACCTATTTATTTATTTACTAGATTGCAAGTATTTTTAACATCGAGTGTTATTATGAATAATACGAATTACTTTTAGATTCACACTGTAAGTGTTCTTATCAGCTTCTTCAACAAGCCTACAAACTAAAATTGCATAGAAACCGGTCTAGAACAAACGGTCCAACAAAAATTGTGCAGCAAAACGAAATATTCAGAAGTTCGCAACGATGTTGCTCTATTTCAGCAATTTAATTATTTAGTACATAGCAACAGTGTTTCTCTTAGGAGATTACAATGCAATTTTAATATGATCACAGCATAACTTGTAATGAGCTTCATATCGAAGCATTCGATTTAAAATTATTACGTCACAGTAAAATTTAACTAGTTTCCAAAGGAAACGAACAAATTAAAAATAATAAGAAGGAATTAAAAATACATTTGGTACTAATCCACAGAGAGCGTACTAGTGCAGTACGTTCTTGAATGGTTCAGTTTAGTTGACATGTCACATCAATACTTGTAGCGGTAGTTCCAGAAACGATAACTTGAAATATAACATTTTATATTAGAAATATAAAATATCTTATATGTATACACTATGTATATATATTTATTATAGATTGTTTTATACGCATACACCATCTATCTATCTATCTATCTATCTATCTATCTATAGCTTCAACCGGTCGCTTCGTCCCCGAGTAGTAGGTAAAAAAGAAATATATTTTCGTCAACTTTTCTCATGTCCTAGCTTAACAAATTGTTTTCCTTGAAGTCAAAGAAAATGTTTCTGTAACATGTATGGAAAACCGTGAGTTTGTTGGTGAAATGTACCTCAATCTTCCATTGACCTTTTTTCCGCAAAATAGTAATTAATTAGTTAATTGATTTGAATGTTTTGTTGCGGAAAGTTCATTTTAGGGTGTTATTATTGTACTAAGAATTATCTACTATAGTATCTATTCACAAATAAAAAAGTTGACTTTTTTTCAGAAGTGAAGTCTATGTTGGTTTGTATACCTTACATGGGCTTCTCGCACTAAGTCAAAAATGATAAAAATCAACTTTAAAAATTTACTGCGGGCAAACTATTTGTTATTTTTTAACCGGATTTGAAGAATATGCTAGGGTTTGACACAAAGAATCTTAGAAAAAAATTGCGCTCCATTCCGTTAATAATAACGTAAGATAATTTTAAAAATATATATACTTTAAAAAAAATCAAGGTCGCTGAGTCCCCTAAAATGAGAAAAAAGCTTATATTTTTAAAACTGTTGTCTTTAGTGCATCTAGGTTTGAATATGTTGGCTATCTGAACTTGCTTTTAATATCACTAAAGTTTGTTTTATTATCTACATCGAAAATTAATTAATTAAAAATGATGTTTTCTTATTTTTGAAACCGGTCGCCTCTCGACTTTGAAGTGTTTCCAATTACTGGATATTACCCCACATGTTCTCAACCAATCAAATAATTCTATTTGGTTGTGCGACGAAAGAGCGTTTAACAACTTCTAAATTTCTATATGGCAATTTTGAAATTGTGTTTAAAAATAGTAACTACTGTCAGAGCTACCAACATTTTAAGAATATATTCTTGTAACACTAGCGAATGAAAATCCTTGGCGGGATACGGATTTTGCATGAGGAGAGACGATACAGTTCAAGGTCATAGAAGTAGAGGGCGCAATTGTGCAAAGACAATGAAGAAGCAAAGTGGGAATCGAATCTTACGGTAGCTCCATGCAGGGGAGGGGTTGTCTAGCATACATAATGTTCACGTGCGAGAGAGAGAGAGAGAGAGAGGGGAAGGGAGTGAGTGAGTGTGTGTGTGTGAGAGAGAGAAAGAGAACCATGTTGTCAGTGAAATGAATCAAATCAACCGTTCGCGCTTCATTGAGTACAAAATAGTTTTCTTTGTAAACACCTTTCTTGGAAGTTGTTTCAATGTGTTGATTATTTTTCATTAAAAGCGCATTTTTAAAGGATAATACAAGCATTTGTTACTAAAGGTATATTTCTGTTTATCTTCTGCTCTGTAACATAGGCACCAGTATAGCCAGCAATTTTTTTTTTCCTATGGGAGCAGGACTTCTTTTAGAAGGGGTGAACATTTTACACTAAAAGCAAACCAAGTTTGTTTCATATTTATTATTTATTCTCTACTTTATTAAAATATGGGTCCTGAGACTATGTAAAAAAATAGACTGTAGATATGCAAGTTTATAAGGAAACAAAAATTGTTCATCGTACTCCACTTATTTGACTCGCATTAACATAAATACTAAGAACGAGGAAATATTAGAGGAAAATTCAGTAATAAATTCGCTAGTGAGTGCATTCAGTTAGTCAAATAAGAGTAACAAATTGGGAGCAGTAGCGACTTCTGAGGGAAGTCACATCGATAAAAATTTAAATTTTATTATTACAAGACTTGTAACTAAAATTTTACAAACGCATAAAATGCATATTAACTTCAAATCTGTATTTCTTTTCAACAAATGTGAATACCAATGAAATTATAATATCAAAAATTGCACTTTTACCAATTAAAGTATCTACATTAGCACATTTCACTTTTGCTTTACTGAGATATCTATTTAATACCAACTATTCAAACCAAATAGTTACTTCTTAAACACTGTTTTGTCTATATATAGACCTATAAAATTGAAAGTGACAATTTTCGTAACTTAATAACTTTTGAACCACCCGACCAATCTCAACTAATTTTCATCATAAATAATGTTGAGCCTGGGATCTTTTCACTTTGAAGGTGCAACTTAAAGCAGGGGATGAGTATATATATATATATATATATATATATATATATATATATATATATATATATATATATATATATATATATATATATATATATATATATATGAATGTAGTGGTGCTATTCTAATTTCTTAACAACCGGTTTTCTCTCTCTCTCTCTCTCTCTCTCTCTCTCTCTCTCTCATATATATATATATATATATATATATATAGTATAAGGATATATATAGCTCTCTTAGGAAAACTATACAAGGTAGACAAAACAAAAATATTTATTGGATACCGCAAGTGACATGTACAGACCTACACAGCATCCTAATACGATGTATTGTGACGAAATTAGGCTAGGTAGCACTGCGAATATCTTGGAGACGGATTAGCCAAGATAGAGGTTCTCAAAAAATGTTGGGAAGATCTTAATCGAGCAATGGACCAACTATTTATTATTGATAATGATACGCATGCGTTTCATATATAAATTACCCTCACCACTACACTCATGTGATCCCAGTTCTCATTCTTGATACCTGAGCTTTTGAGATTAAGAAATAAACGGTTATACCTTGTTTTGAGAGATCATATGTTTAACCCTGTAGATGTAAGAATTTCTAGAAACAAAGGTGCTTAAACTAAAATTTTCTGTTCCTGGATGAAAATTACTTCATGTTTGGTTCTAACAAACGGTTCTGCGAACTCGAAATATTTTAACAACCTGTTCTGGCGAACCGGCTGAATAGCACCACTATATATATATATATATATATATATATATATATATATATATATATATATATATATATATATATATATATATATATATATAAAAGATCGTAAATTACCGACATTAATGTCCAATCCATAGTTTTCGGGGTCACGGAGATGAACAGTGACACTTCCAATGCCATTTAAATCCAAAAGCATCCCTCATTAGTACTCCTAAGGGAAGACGGTAACATGTAAAAATAATTGAAATTGACATATATTAGTGTCGAATTCCTAGCTTTTGGGATCCCTAAGTTGATTGGTGACAGTTTTATTGCCCTTTATATCCGAATTGAAACGTTGAGTTGATTTTGAGTTTTACGTCCCGTTCAGCAGCGAGGCTATATGAGACGTGGACCTATTGATTGACGTGGAATCCGAACCTCATGAGCTCCCACCGGGAATCGAACCCGGGTCTCCCACGCCAAGGGCGCATACGCTTAGCCACGAAGGAGATCCGAATTGAAATGCATTCTCCCTATGCGAAGAACGGGTATTCTGCTAGTCATAACCGAAAAAAAGAAGAAAAAGATTTGTGAAACTAAATTTTATACAGATTAGCAACTACCCTTTTGGAAAACAACATAAAATAATCAACCTTCTTTTTACCTTTCTGCCTTCTTTTGTTCGATAATTTCCACCTTCAACAATAAGCTAAGAGAAGAAAGCTTTGTTCGGCTTCAAACATGGAACAACACTCCAACATGGAAAGTAGCAACATTATCTTTATTTATATATATATATTAAAAAAAAAAGTCAGGGCTACCATTTAGAAGAAGCTCAACAGACTTATCTAATCGTAAGTGAAACACTGCCCGTATGCTCTATATAAGGCAGGCCGCGGTGGCTCAGCTGCAAAGCGCTCACTTCTGGTGCGAAGGGTCTATGGTTCGACCTAAGTTCTACCAAATAGAATTTGTGGTGGATAAAGCTTTGTGCGTGGGTTTTCCCGTTTTCTTCTACATTCTTCATTCCACTTCGTTCATTATCATTGTCACCGCCGTCATAGCCTTGAAGCAAATCATGAAACTCGAAAGTATAGAAGAGGAAAAAAATTGCTATTGGGCTGCCTGTGATCTCAGCTGGTTGTGAAAGGAGCTTTTCTGTTATGACACTCACAAAACATGAATAAGAACTATGTTAAATGGTACATTTTCAAAATTGATTCTGCTTAACACTTAGTCACATTGTTAAGCACAATTGAGATCCCAATGGGTATTTTTTTTGCAGAAAGGGGAGGGGCTAGTGGAAACGTCGCCTCGGGCGCTGATTGCAAGAGGCGTCTAACGAGCAAGAAGGAAAAAGTGTTGGAAATGAGTAAACATTCCCAAAACAGTATTAGCGGTCTGTTAAAGCCATACTGTTGTCAGTTTGCAAAGAAATAGATTTGTTAAAAGTTTTCTTCTACGCTCCGCTCGCAATGAGTCAGAACAGGTTTTCACTTATTATTTGTCAGTAATGGTTAAGAAAGTCATTATATACCTAAGAAGGCCGTACCGTAGGGGAAGCGATCGGGGCGACGGCCCCGGGCGCCGAAGTAAGGGGGCGAAAAATTCGGGAGAAAAAAGGAAAAAAGATACGAAAAATTGTTTGGAATATATGTATGGGAGCGCCGTCGTATACTCTCGCCCTGGGCGCTGATTTTCCGCGGCACGGCCCTGTACCTAAGTGTGATTCCTTAATGATTATGTGATATACAAGCTGCCGAGTAATGATTTATAGTGTATGCAGGAGCGTTTTCAAAATTGGAAACGGTGAAAGTCTCAAATACGTGTTAGGCGTTTTAATGATGATGAGTTTGGTTTGTTAATCACACTTTTCTACCCAATCGGATTAATCACGGCAGTCAGAATGAAAGTATGAAAAATAAGCCGGGTGAAGAAACACACATAAGCTGCTATTTACGAGGGAATGTTAAAAGTGAAGGTAAAGAAGGGAAATAATAACATTTTTTAACCTGAAGCAGTTGTAGAATAGGTGCTTAAGGGATCAGAACTTAACCCAACGAATTTCGTCTTTTTCAAAGACTGATCACTACCAGTATTTGCTTTTGGTCCATTAACATATGAAATGCTTCCAATTTGAAGGACTTTATTGGGATCATTTTTCCATCAAACAGGACACGTAAGTTTGGCTCTCCACTGTATATATATATATATATATATATATCTATATCGAAAATATCATCATACTCTCTTGTTAGAGGTAACTAAACCCGTGAATCTAAGTTAAAAAGAAAAAGTTATTGGAGGAAACTGAAGAGCATAAACACGAAACACAGTGAGGTTTTGTAAGAGTAAGAACATAGCATACGACTAGAATAAAAGAAAGTAATATTTGTAATAACTAATATTTCCAAACCGATTTTAACAATAGCATATATCATTTTAAACAAATTTGTGATAGGATCGATTTTGATTGATCAGTTACACGAGAGTATAGAGTTCAAAACTATAGAAACTGTTTGCTCATAGTTGCTCATTTTTAAAAATGGGTCCGGTCAGTAGTTTGGTAAAAGATCTTGGGCCTTATGCAGAGTCGTTGTGACGCGTAACTAGTGCCATACTAAGGAGTTCGACTAATATGTTTCCTGCAGTACTCAGGCCTTTAGTATGACGCTAATCATACGTCAAAACGACTCTTCATAGTGCCCCTTATGTTCATATCATACGAGAGTGTTGTCAAACTATATGTGAAAGGAGGAACAGTGCCACCACGCAGGAAAGCACGTGAAGCATTAATTGATACGGTAATAACTTTATTTTTATTTTTTTTTTTTTTTACAGTTGGAAACAAATGAACATGAAAGAAGGAGTATAGAGCTACTATGAGCAGACAAAGATCTTGATTAACGCTTGAACATCTGAACTGAGTCCCAATTCATCCTTTTCCTGCATGGTACAACTCTAACATTGTAGTGGTATCTTAAAAATATTTGAAATAGCTTACTTATTTATTATTATTACCACTTCGGATTTTTGAGCCAAACGTCATAGTCCAGTTTTAACAGGATTTCTGTTTATATATATAAATATACCTTCTTGTAAGGGGCCCAAGCAAAGAGCAGGAAATTTTGTTTGGTAGCACTAGATTCTTTTTGCATGCTTTAAAATATAGTTTTATATTATATTCCCACCCAACACAAGTACATACTGATCATGTGTAAAGAATGTTCCTCGAGGTACATTGGAATGTACATGATAGGTACGTGAATAGAGCAATCATGTGAAATACACATGTAAGGAATAAGGTTACTTCCGCCCAAAAGTACGTGCATGACACATACCGAGGAATGTATCTATTATGTGTATATCACGTACCGTGTATGTACTTGACACATTTACTTGGCATTGGCATGTGCCAGGAATGTACTAGGGATGTCAGTAATGTTCCTTAGGGCAGTGCTATGCAACTGGGGGTGCGAGTACTTAAATACTAAAACCTTAACGCTTCATTTTTACGTTCGAATTTAGAAGCTTGTACTTCTTAAAAAAGCCAAGCAACTAACTCTTAAAATATATGCCCTTCTCCGGCATCTGTGTGGCAATTTAATTATCTATTAAAATACTACACTAACATTTACGAGCGACCGAGCTCTAACCTATAATCTTAGCATTCAAACCTTTGATTTACGGTTATTTGTGATTTCACGTTTATAACAAAGACAAATATTTTTAAAAGAGTGTAGTTTAAATAAATTACTGAAATAAATATTTTTCACAAAGTTTATCCTTTTAAATTATTGTTCAAAGGCCTTTGCCTTTAGTAAGCCTTCTCCGAAATACATGCACATGAATTGTGCTGCCATCTTTGGAGCTCTTTTAAAATACACATATATGTTTCTCGACAATGAGATCTCAGAAACTACAGGCTCTAGAAAGATGACGTTTTCACTGATCGATTGCAAATTTCATGTAGATTGTCCAGTTCTAATTGAATATTTAAAAAACATGGGCACTATTTCTTTAGTACATTTTTACGGGTACATTGGAAGTGTTGATCTTTCAAAAAAATAAAATAAAACATCACATCCTAATCATTACACATTCCAACACCACACTGTTGTATATAGCGGTTGTATATGTCTCCGGCATTTGTTTCATAGCCAAATAATAATGGAAAAGGAAGGATAACCATTTCTCCAGTCTAAGATGAACTTTTTTGGGGAGTGTTTTTCCCAATAAGCACCATATATAACTGACAATATATTAATTTTGTATGTAATGTATTTGCTTATTACATACTGCATGCAAGAAGAAAGAAAACACTGCAGAAAATTGCAAAATGACACACACAATATATTACAATGTGGCTAAACTCAGAAAGTGGCTATAGAAGTGAAAAGCATATGGCTAAAAAGCCACTATTGGCTCTTTGGAAATTATGTGACTAACGACGTTCTCAAAATGGCCAGATCTCGTCACAAAGTGGCTAAATTGGCAACCCTAGTCGCAATACGAAGCAACTTACGCACAACCATGCCATGGTACATGGGGTATGTGCCATTCACATTCCTCACATTCCAGTGAAGCATGTAAAAGTACCTTTCAAGCGTCAGAAATTCCTCGAAAGGCACGTACCTAGCGACACGTGCTATGCATATGAAATGTACATTTTTCAAGTACCAGGTACGTAAACGGTACATATGGAACTTAAATGGCACGTTCCTAGAATGTACCTGGTTGGGTGGGTTGTAGTGAAATGGTGGTTAAATGTCTGAGGGGGGAGGGGGGAGACGCGTGGCCATCAGGAAAGTGTTCGATCACTCTGACGTCGTGACTGTGGTGGGTATAGGCGGAAGAAATCGACTTTTTGCAATAATTAAAATGAAATTTGGAAATTCACAACGATAAAAAAAGAAAAGTTGTTACGCGTGATTTTTAGTTTGGTTTAGAAAATTTTCTTCAGGATACACTGGTTAAACACAAATCTATGGATAAGGTATAAGGCTCAATCTTGTGCATTTATTTTGTGTGGTACGTACGGATTTAAAGATCAATTAAATTTCAGCCAAAGTCAGCAGATTGGATGCATGATGGGAATCGTCCTCCCAAAATCTTCTGGAAGCAACATTATACACTGACTTTGATAGGCCTATTAGGTTTTTTTTGCTACTACTATTTTTTCCTAGATTCCAGTACGTAATACGAGTACAGTTGTTAGTCAGTATGTCTGAGTTATCTATCTGAAGCAGGGTCATCGTTTGAGGAAAACAGGAGAGCAATTGTTCCTCTGAGTTTGAGAAATACATATTAATCAATTGTATAATAATATACTAATAAAAAAATAAATTTTTATGTGAGTGAATAATCTTGCCCCCATTTAGCAAAATTTGCTGGTGTCCAAGGCAGAGTTTAGGCCACTTATTATTCTAAACTAGTTAGGTAGTAGTAGGGTGGTCAATTTCATTCCCCTGTGGTTCCAAATGGGAAATTACAAACTGGCATTTATATGCTGGAGTAGAGAAACTGGTTGAGAAATAGGATTAAAATTGAATTGGATTCTTAGTTTAGGGCCCCTTTCAGCAGCGAGGCTATATGAAACGTGGTTCTACAACTTAATGTGGAATCCGAACCACATGAGTTCCCGCCGGCAGTCGAAGCCGTGTCTTCCACGCCACAGGCGTCCGGTGACAGTCCTAATGACACTCAAATCCAAGTTTAGGCAAGAACGAACATGGCAGCTGGTCAGCGTTGCTCTTCGGCATTTCTATATTGCACTTATATTATGCTTATATGTTGCTTTATTTATTTATTTCATTGATTTCTTTACCTTTAAATATGGTATATTGTATAAATCTTATCTTCTCCATGCAAAGAACGGGTATTTCAGTTAGTATAAAATAATTCATTAAGTAGATACCTTGCTTCTGGAAATTGTACTGAAATTGAACTAGGCATTCTTAAGTTTAAAAAAGAAAAATGTGGTACGTGAAAGTATTTTTTCCTGGTAAAGTTGACTTTCATATATTCTCATTCCGTCCCTCTGAGGAAGTTTGAAGGCCTGGAGTAGTGTATTTTTGTCTATTTTCCGCCGGAGGCTACGTGATTCATTTCTAACCATGGTCACACTCACCAAAGAACAATATTATAGACACTGCGTGGTTCCTAGTGTACTTCAATCGTTGCTTCCTAGTTTAAAAATATATGCATGAACAAGGCTTCTTTATGGTATAACCATTATTTGTGTATCGCTTCAGATTCAAAAGTTCTACTATCCCAAACTCCAGGTTGCATTGTATATTGGACACCCTCTATTTATATTATGCGAGTAAGGTAGAGCTACGAAAAAATGCAAAGCTGAGTTGATCAGTTAGAGTTTTTTTTTCCTCTTAAATCTTAAGCTTTACGCAACACGAAAGCCACATTTAACATATGATGCGAACAAATATATACGTTCCAATTCAAAATGGGGTAAAGGAAAAAAAAACTTTTGTTTTCTTTCTAGTTTAACGACCCACGATTATGCATCGAGGCCATGGGAGACGGTGATGATAAGACGAACGGGTCTAGGAAAATTCGGTGTAAGAAAACTCGGTGTAGAAAAATTCGGTGTACAGAAAATTCGATGTGGGGTAATTTAGATGTAAAGTAGATTCGGTGTAAAACATATTAAATATTACCACTTACGATAACTTACGACACTTCATATTGTGAAAACGAAAACCATAAAATTTAACGAATAAAATGTTACCTATTTCAAGAAAAGCAAATTTATTTATTTATTTATTTACTTTTTTTGCCTTGAGTCCAGTACCTCTTGCATGTCTTTTGCGGGGTGTTGCTATAAATTACTTTTCATCACACAATAAAGCTGACACTTTTTGTCACAATTAAAACAATTACAGCTATAAGTTCAGAGAATAGTTATAGAAACAACTAAAGACAGCTTTCATATAGTACATCATAGACCATATACGGGGTGATTTTTTTTAAACTCATGAATTTCATTTGGGTCTAGAATTTCTAACTGAAGTCCGATTTTCATGCGGTTTTTGGCAAATAATCAAGGAAGGATGGGAGATTTATGGAATTGTGTTTACTGGTTTAAATTAATTTGGGGTAATATCGGCCACGCCTCTAGAAAAACAGCAAATATTCGCCAGTGTACCTTATAATTGGAATTATTTGAGATGCAGTGTGGAGATTTGAGTTTCTTCGTTAGATGGCAACCTAGCCAAGGTCAATAAGAAACAGGAAACTGGCCGTTGTATTGAGAATTATGCTGTGCTACTGTATCAATGTGATCAAGACACAGTTACAATAATGTACTCTTTGGAGCAACGTGATTTTATCGTTAAAAAGTTTTTGGAGAACGGAATCTGTTGTTGCTACACAAAGGGCATTTACAAGCACTTTTGCCTCACGTTCTGCCCCAGACAGAATATGGTCGTTAGTGAGTAAATTGCAAGAAACAGGACCGCTTCTGAGTGAGACAGGGAAGCATCGGACCCCCCTGGTGGATGTTGTGGAAGATGTCAGTTACCGACTCTTTAAGTCGCTCAAGAAATCTCTCTGTTGTTTGTAGTGAGAAACCGGCTATAGCTATTCAACATGTGATTTATGAGTATTACCACTAACACTTAATTTGTATTCTAGCACTTAATTTGTATTCTAACACTTAATTTGTATTCTTCAATTTCGCTTCAAATATTCAATATCTCATTCGAACTATAAGGTACACTGGCGAATATTTGCTGTTTTTCTTGCGTGCTGCTCGATATTACCCCGGATGAATTTAAACCAGTATACATAGTCCCATAAATCTCCCATCCTTCCTTGATCATTTGTACCAAGCCGAATGAAAATCGGACTTCAGTTAGAAATTCTAGACCCAAATGAAATCCGCGAGTATTTAAAGAATCACTCTGTATATACCGCACATATGTAAGATGCAAAAATATATTGATCAAAAAAAAAAAAAAGTCTTAGTGGAACGGGAAATATAAAGCAGGATGGATTTATCAGATAATAGTTGTACAAATAGTTGACTTCTCCTCCAATCAGACACTTCAGTTTGTTTGCCTTAAGTTAAGGCAAACAAGTACTGCAACCCTATTGACTCCTTATTGACTTCTCCTCCAATCAGTCGTAGATACTTTAGTTGAGTCATTTATTTTTACACATTTCAGTAACACAAATAAACTATGTCGTTTTTGAAGACTTTAGATTTAAATATTTATTTATAAAATAGACATAAAATCATTAGAACATTTTTGGGAAAACTCGTCGAAATGTAGAATTCAAATTATTTCGGGAACACAATTTTTTAAATTTCTTATAGTAGACAGTAAAAGTATGTTCTACACACAGTTTGAATTTAAAACTAATACGTTCCTTTATCTTCAAACTTAAGTTTCTAATGGATTCTACGGTCTACTACAACAAATCTTTCTTTCCACCTAACATTCTCCACACCGAATTTTCCGTGCACCGAATTTTCTTACACCAAGTTTTCCTACACCGAATTTTCCTGCTCCCAAGACGAACGATATTGGTGCTGTCTTGAAAGTAGGAGGAAACGGGAGAAGAAGATCCACGCAGACGGTATTTATCCACCAGAAAACCCACTTGGTGGGAACTCTAATGGAAAGCGAGATTTCACTGTTCAGAGGCGAGCGATCTACCACTGAGCTACCGTGGCCCCGAATGCCATTTCTTTTGAGATTCTCCTGAACATAAGCAGAACCATAGTCTGTCATATTCTCATATATGAGCTCCCTCATGGCTGTATGGTTAACATACGCGTCTTTGGCACGGGATAACCGGGTTCGATTAATGGTTGGATTTCGTCTTGTTCGGATGCATGTTAATCTGTAGACCCACGTCTCATATAACCTTACTGCTGAACACAACGCTAAAACCCAATTCAACTCAACTAATATTCTCATTTATAAATGTGAGACTAGTAGTTATTTACTTTTTTTTAAAAAAAAAGTACGCTATATTATCAAAGAAGAAATGACACATAAGATAAAAAAAAACAATTAAATAATATGTACGAACTGTGATGTTATTGTGGTTAACTGATAAAAATTTTGGTCTGTTGTGAGATCTCACAAAATTTAGATTTCATCTCAATATGTAGAATTATGTATCATATGGTTTCCTATGAGTTTTAGGCTAGACGCTGACATCCAACTATCTATTGCGCAAAAGCTTATAGTATCATGGGTAGCACTACTTTATATTATATTGCAATAATGTGTAAATACTGTATTAATTTGATTAAATTTAAGAGTCGCGATTTTAAACAAATTGAAAATTCCGCAACTGTGAGCAAACGGTTTGTTTAGTTTCTTTGCTAAATTCAAACTTTCTTTCTTAGGTTTATTATTTGTATATGCAACAGTCTTGCAAGTGTGTGCAGCTCCCAAGTTTGTGTGGTGTTCGCCTCTGTTAAGGAAACATAATACGATAGAGTCGTTCTTCAAAATTCTACAATATTGTTAGTTTTCAATGAGGAAAAAAGCTTCTCCAACGATGAGATACCAAATGATAAATCTAAATGAGATGGACAAAATGGTATGCTGGAGTGTAAAACCTCACATATAATTTTCGAGAAAATAAAAGAAAGAAATTTAAGAATTAGTTCATATAACAATCATGCTACTTATTGAGATGAAAATAATACTGAAATATGTCCTCTTCATTATGACACAAGCAAGATTACAGTACGTACTATGGTACAGAGATGGTGTGGATCAATGAAAACTTGACCCACGACCCACTGACTCACCACCCATCGTGATCCATGAACCACTGACCCACCGTGACCCACTCTGAACCACTACCCACCATGACTACTCCGGGCCACCACCCACCATGAACCTCTGGAACTCACTCCGACCCACCAAAACCCATCATCATCTACTCTGCCCAATGATTCACGCCTTCTTCTCTACTGACTAAAGAGTTTACACTTGTAATAAAACAAGGTTGTGAAATTATCAGTAATCGACGTTTGAACTTCTGCGGTGAATCGCGCAAGTACCACTCTGTTACAAAAACGGTGGATCTGACCTTTACGGTATAAAATGGTAAAGTGTTTGTCATGGGCCAAATTACGATAAACTTCAATTTAATCATCATATATAGAAATATTTTCTTGTTGAATTACAGATACTTTTCAGTGGGAAATTGAATGAAATTTGAGTCTCCAATCAAGGTGTAGTAGACCAACGTAAAGGAGTAAAAATAATGTAGTTTTCCATATAATTAAGCATACCGTACAAACTTCAATTTCCATTAACTAAGCTTACAATATAAACTTTGTCTATTTTTTTCTCACAATTTTATGGCTTAATTGCCTTGTGCTCTGAACGCTCCATATAATAAACATACGATTCAGCAACTATTATAGTAGAAAGCAGTGGATATATAATACGAAGCACTGTATTTCTTGTTTCTCAATTAAAAATTATTTCTCAATTTATTTTTCAACTAATATCAATCATTTTCGCTTACTTTTAAAATCAACCCACTACCAGTTTCCCATAAATAGAAAGAGATTAAAAAAATGCTAGAACACGTTCTGTCTATTTTTAATAAAGAGTTAATATTCTGACTTTCAGCTCCGTCAGTTGAACAACTTGTGAGATACACAATTTTTTGCAAAAATTCGGACCCCCACTTCCCCCTTTGTATATGTATTATAGTGAAATTGATATAACACTTCAGTTGAGACTGGGGCCTAACTATATTTATTTCATTTGGTTTTGCCATTAGGTCGTGATCATCACGTACAGATAGTTACAGTCATTTTTATGTAATAATTCATATAGTACAGCTGATTCAAAAAAATATTTTTCCAGTAGTTAGCACCTCTAAAAACTCACAGGCTGTATGTGGAAAGCCAGGTTGTAAGTCCTGTTGCTATTATTACAATTATTACTTGTACCTGAAGGTTTTTTTTTTCACTTAAATATACATGTATACACTCCTCTTACATAAGTAAACAGAAACAAATAGAAAAGGAAGGAAAATGGAGGCCTTGAAAGTAAAACATACGTAGAAATTCACCAGTGTTCACTGCTGTCTATAGGGATGCGCACGAATCGAGACAAGTCTCGAGTCTCGATTCGACTCGACTCGAATTCGAGTCGAGATTCGAGTTGAGACACACTCTGTAAAATTCGAGACGAGTCGAGACAGACGTATTTCTCGACTCGAATTTTCGAGTCGAGACTGTTCGTAAAAATCTCGACTCGACTCGAATGTCTCGAAAATCTTTCTATAATTTTTAATATTATTTTGAAGAAAGTACTTACTCAGAAACAGTTTTGAAACTAATTCAAGTGAGCACCCATGCATAGACGTAACTTAGGGGGGCACGCATTTCTGAAGTTTAATAGGATAGTCATCCAGTGTTATCTATGAACTGAGCTGAAGCGAATACAACACCATTTTGCTTAATTTTATGTTTTTGTTTCACAGTATTAAGGTCTTGAGGCGACTAACCAGGCCAAGAGAACGGAGGGGCAAGGAAGTGAAAAGATAGCCACTCTGGCCTGACAAAAGGTACCAGGTAGAACTTCAGTCACTCAGTCAGGATGGCCGGTCGAAACAGAGTTCGTGGCAATGCTCCACCTTTAAAATGCTGCTCGTTACGCATACACACTGCCCAGGGCTTAAAGTGGTTTCAGTGAATAGCCACCTCACCAGAATGCTTATCCACAGTTATTTGCGAGAACGCAGTCAACAATGAAAGTAAATAATCCATGATCCATGTTCCAGATCTGGTTTAATAGATCATATTACTAGTTGTTTCATAGACGGAACCAAAATATTAGTTAAAAATTAATGCAGTTTATACAGTGACTGTTGTTGCACACGAACTAAATTCTGACAACAGGCAGATTTGCCAGAACTTTGTGCCGAGCGTTCCGGCTCACTTCAAGCCTTGACACGTAGTGTTGTAAAAAAACGGTTTTTTTTCTGTGAAGTTTTTTTTCAATAAAAAACATCGTTCTTTTTCATGTTTTTTTTCAAATGTCTGTTTTTTTTCTGGCAACTATTATTTATTGATTTATGTTGCAGATTATTGAAATAATCAACAGAACTTGAGTCGAAGCCCTCATAATTTACAAATCGCTTGTTTCTTTGTACCTATACGAGCAAAATTGTGTGATTATTCCTTTCGGCCCCAGGTCATTTTTGGCGTTTTCCTACATTTCCAGTTAGTGACTTATTGCTCAAAAACTATTCATTCGATTGATATGGTTAAGCCCTTGTTTTTTAGAAAATGGATGTGGCTATTTTTTGGTGTACGTTGCATTACCGTGTTGTCAACAGGTGGGAAATGATTGAGAGAAATGTAGGAATGAAAATTTACAAAAAATTCCCTAACCGAATTTCAAAATTTTTTGTATCTAGCACCACTGCTGTTATATGGGTTCAAGTCACTCAAACGAATCTTTGGTGTGTTGACAAGGTACAGTGAAATCCTGAAGTCGCTGGCTTCCATTCAAAGAGGGAAAGAAAAAATTCTGTCATACACATGAAATTTTGACACTTTTTACGCCTCAGAAGCAAAAATCAAATATTCCGGGGTACAGCTTCTCTAATTATTCTATTGAAACTTTTTATGGTGCGTTCTGTAGGGCAAAGAGGAAGCTTTCAGGTAGTGGTACGTTTGTTTCAATGTAGCCAGTAAGAGGGTAATAATAGAGGAGAAAAGGGAAATTTTCCGAATTTTTAACCTAATAGCGGGAATTAATTGTTTTGGCTGGAAACGCTGCCATCAGACAGACGAAAACTATCTGAAAATAAACCGTAGTACTCCAAGAATATATCCTATAAGTATCATGGCGATATATAACAAAATAAGCATGAAATTAAAAAAAAAATCTCATTCTATCCAGAAATTCACCATTTTCTTACCATTTCCAGAACATGGTTTATTATAAACCTCAACTGTACTTCCCCTAATTATTCTAGTGAGACTTTTTATGGTGCGCTGTGTAGACTAAGGATGAGGCTGTTAGACACTGTACATTTGTTCGAATGTAGCCAACAAGAAAGAAATAATAGAAATAAAAAAGGGAATTTTTTCCCAAAATTTGCCCCTAAAATCTGGAATTAAAATTTTCTGTAGCTGGCAACACTACTATCAGACACACACAAACTATCTTAAAATAAGCTTTGGTATCCATCTAATATATCCTACAAGTATTGTGACGATATCTAATAAAGTAAGCATGTTAATTAAAAATATCTCATTCTACCTTTAAAAAAATCACAGTTATCTTTCCAATTTGAGAACAAGGTCCACTGTAAACCTTAACTGTACTTCCCCTAATTATCCTATTAAAACTTTCTATAGTGCGTTGTGTAGAGCAAAGACGAGACTTCCAGATACTGGTACATTTGTTCCGATATAGCCAACAAGTGGGAAATAATATAGACAAAACATATAATTTTTCCAAAATTTCCCCCTAAAATCTGGAATTAAAATTTTCTGTAGCTTGTAACACTGCTACCAGACAGACGCAAACTATCTTAAATTAAACTTTGGTACACCATTAATATATCCTACAAGTATTATGGCGATATTTAAGGAACAAAGCTTCTAATTACCAAAAATATATTACGGTAAACAGAAAAGTAAGGAAAAACTAGAAAAATCAAGGATTAGAACCTAAATACGAATTGTACGTGCGCCCCCTAATTACCCCATTGTAACGATCTGTACTTTCGTTTGTTAAGTAAGGACAAATGTTCGATTGGCGTAAGTTGACTTGCACTCGGGCGTATAGGTGCGGATTTATAAACAAAAATTTCTAATTTTTTGCCCAAATATAGGAGAATTTTAATTTCCCTAATTGGCAACACTGTGCGCAGGCCCGTCCAATTGATGTCAACAGTTAGGTATCCATCCGAGGTATCTACCTGGCAAGTCTTATGGGTGTTTTTCTACAACGAAGGAAGCTACAAGGAAAAAAAGTAAAGGAAATTCGAAATTAGAAAATTCTCGAATTTTTCATTGGGGTGAAATTTGAAAAGGAAATTCGACACCAGAAGAAAAAGAAATTAATATGATAAACTATAGTCCAACCATGTTTTGCAAGAATAAATTCCCGATATCTTAATTAGTGTCCACACAGGAGCGGATTAAACAAGTGACACACCTGTGTGTGCCACTTTGGCCACCTGGGCCACAGAGTATACATTTGATTACATTTTTTTGACTACTAACTCGTGTTGTTGTTGTAGTTATAGTCTCGACTAATAATACTATCGTTGTAAACAATAACTTTATAAGGAAAATTTTCTCTCATTTTTACATCTTAGTTCCAACACTGTTGGTGAGAAATGCAGGGTGTTTCAAAATAAATTTTGGGGTTTTAACTCTTCGTAGTACTTATTACATTTTTACGTACAATTATAAGCAATGCATCAAGTAAAAGAGCACCTCAAACAATCCTTGCTACAAGTGTTCAATGTGAGATTCATTTGTCACACGGCACACATCTAGTCGAGAGGCGAGAAAGGCCCATAAACTTTCCGCCATATGGCACAAAACACATTCAATTTAGGGGAATTTCGTTTCAACTGTACCATCTCCTGAGGATTTGCTGACGGCCAGATGCAAACACTATGAGTGTTCACATTAGCTCTTAGGTGAAATGTCGATTTATCACTGAAGACGACACGATCCAGAAAATCTTCATTGTTATGCAGGAATATTTCACTTGCGAAATTGGCACGTAAACCGTAGTCTGTATTCTTTAGACCTGTAGCAATTGCAAACAATAAAGACGTAGTTGCAAACGTCTCCTTAATATTCTTCACACAGACGGTTGCACTGTACAGATTCAGTCTTTATTAAAACACAAAAAGCTTTCTGCTCTCTTAGTCTCCATTTTTGCTACTTGCTCTTTCTAACGGCAGACAAACGAAACAATGCATGTACATGCGTGCGTACACAACTGTTTGAGTTGCTCTTTCATTTGATATAATATTTATAATTGTAAGTTAATTGTAATAAATACTACAAAATTTCAAAACCCTAATATTAATTTTGAAACACCCTGCATTACTTCAAATTGAGTCATCCTATATTCATGTATTTTATATACATATCATCAGGGCCGGTCCTAGTCAATTTGTCGCCTCGTGCAATGGCATAATTTGCCGCCTCCCCCTTTCTCCAGAAAGAACAAATCTTAAAAGTCATGATTTTAAGTATGCTACTCCAGCATGAACAACAAAGGCGAGGGTAAGTGCAGTCGCACTCAGAAAGGCTTAAATACTTAGTAAAAATGCAATTCCGTTATGTCTGTTTTTCCTTTAAATATTAATCTATTATGTTAATGAAAGATAAAGCAAACACACCTGCAGAGGAAAGATGGTAATCCTTATTATAGAATTCACTATCGAGCTTCAATCTCAATGTATCAGTTTGCAATTCCAGTGCAACTAGCTCTCTTATCTTTATTTCTTGATTTTTTCTTCTACATCTTCTAACATTAAAAAAAAAAACTTGTTTCTATCTTCAATGATAAGGAACTCGTTTCTGACAAAAACAAGACTAGTTTCATATCAAAACTGTGATAAGTTACTAAATGGAACAGATATTCACTACTATTCGAGAATTGAATTCTTGCATTTGACAACAATCAAGCAATTTGTGCTCGGATTTATTCGACCATTTGCTTTAGCATTGTCCATGTGGCCTTAAACTAATGCAACCTAAACATAATTTATGAATGTAGTATTCAAATAGAAGGTCAGCTTAGTAAATGTAACTACCATCATAATGAAGTATGTTTCCAACAAGAAATATTTAATTTAAACAAAATACTTGTGACAGATTTTGCCGGACCATCCAAGCTTGCCGTTCCACGCAAATGCACGTGTTGCATATATGCAGTGGCGTATTTAGGGGGGCTTCCGGGCTTAAGCCCCCCCGAAATCTTACATACTGTAGTAAAGTATATGAAATATCTTGCAGAATTTTCACATTTTCAGGAAAGCCCCCCCTCCCCGAAAGTTAGCAAAACCCCTTCCGAAACAAAATCGTAAATACGCCACTGCATATATGGTAGAGCCGGCTGTGCATATCATATATATCTAGTCTACAAATTATTTATATATGACATTTAGAAAAATACTATTAGGCAAATTAGTATTAGTTTTTACCTTTAGACAAGTTATTGAAAATTTATACTGTTTGTGACATTATTTTCGTACTTATTAAAGGCCTGCTTTCACAAAAAAAACAAAATTTCATTTCTACTTTTATTTCTTAGTTGATATTGGTGAAAACTGCTGAAACCCGAATTGTTAATAGGTATGGTATTCATGTAAATTGTAAAATATTTGTAGCGTATCAGTATCTAGCGTTTAATTTATGTTGCATTTTACGGTGATTACACCAACATAAAAATATTTCATACTTAAATAGACGTAAGATGCATTACAAATGACTATTTCAAAAAAAACGAAATTTAGAAAAAAAACGAGAGGCAATGTTTTTTTTCTAAAAAAAACGAACATTTCTGAAAAAATACGAACCGTTTTTTTTCTATTTACAACACTATTGACACGCCTCTCTACTACTAGCTTGGTAATTGTCACTCACTTTCGATGCATGTGTTCTGAATTGATTCACACCTCACTTTATTGCTTTTTTCGTTTTTAGACATTACATGTTCCTTTACGACGGTAATAATAACTTATAAACTGTATTGTCATGATTATTTTATTTTTATGTTATATCATAAATGCTTGTAATTTGAATAAATATAGGACTTATTCGGAACATTTTTTTTGGGGGGGGAGGATCACAGAGGCAGTGTAAAATTGTGATTGAATATATATTTTAAAGAAATTTCTCATGTTCAGAGATGTTCATATACCTTCTCTCTTACTGATTCTGGCTGTTTCCTAGGCAATGGACAGTTATTAAAAATTTTGTCTTACGGTATCTATGCTGATATTATTATAAAATGTTCGACTGTAAACTGTCTTTAAGTCTGAAAATTGTTCTAGAATAACAACGGGAATGAAACTCTGATTTTAATCATATCTGGTAATGTCTTGCAATAAATGTTTTGCCACATCCATTTTAATAAAGGTTAGTGAACTTTGAGCGTGCTGGAGATAGGGAATGCGGCGTACGTTGATGGTCAAAGGAAGAACAGGTCGGTCTGTTGTCTGGGATACAGGGTGAGTTTTATAAGGATAAGCAGAGACATCAGAACTCGGCTCTTTGTCGGAAATCTTGTGGTCCTAAATGCAAAAGATATTTTAATCCTTTCCCTGTGTCACAAAAATAGCAACATCTATTGTTGTAAAGTGGAAAGGGAGAATTGTAAGGTTAAACAACGAGTTATTTTTACTAATAGCCACCCTGGCACCCAAACCAAAAATAATACACTTGAATTATTCTGAAGTTTGTGTTTGCAGTGAGCAAGAGCCCCCCAAAGCTCATATGGGCCCCCATGTATTTTTGAATATGTATATTTATATGCATTTTGTATTGTTATATGCATTTTTTATGAATATACAAACCCACGTCTGAATGCCCCCCCCCCAGAGTTACAGAGTAATCGGCGCCCTTGGCAGTGAGCAAATCGTTTGAAGGTTTTTTTCTGTATATATAGCCTTCACGTGTATCGGTGTATAGTAGTTTCATTTTTTATATTTTATCTAGGGTATTTGAAGATTTCTCAAGTTTCACAGGAAGTTGTGACTAATATGCAGTGCTCAAAAAAAAAAAAAAAAAAAAAGGAAAGAGACTTTGTTGGAATATTTTAGTAAGAAGCCGAAACTTAGCAATATTGACAGTCAGCGGAGATAATGAAATAGTGACTAAACAATCTACTTCTTGCGTTTCAGAAGATAAGAATTCAAGTGCTAGTGTGAAAACAGTGTCAGAAGATGAAGTCTCAGAAGATAAGAATTCAAATGCCGGTATTACTGTAGAAACAGTGTCACAAGATGAAATTTCAGAAGATCGTGATCCAGTCAAAGGTTGTGAAAAAGCAAAGACATTTCTGGCAGTAGGTCTAGGTCCCTTCCAACCGCAATTGAAAACGAACCCCAATAAAAATGGCCGCCAGTTCCGATCTGAGTGGTATAGGCCAGTGTTCGAAGTGAAAAAAAGCAGAGGCGGTATGTTTTATTATGATTTTGACTCAACATACCGGCTATTTAAATATTGTCTTGATCACTGAAAAACCACAGACGGTATGTCCTCATTACTGAAAAAACAGAGGCAGTATGGCATACCACCGCATACCGTCTCATTTCGACCACCGGTATAAGCAATTTAGTTGGTTAGAATATAACATTTCTCAATATAGTGTTTTTTGCTTTTATTGTCGCGCATTCTCCGAAAATATTCCGAAATCTGAAGACAGTTTTACTAAAGAGGGTTTCCGTAACTGGAAGAAGGTCGTAGATAAATTCGGTACTCATGAGGCAAGTAACGGTCATAAGACTTGTATTTCGATAAGACTGCGGAATTCCGAAACGCACTATTGCACGGACCAGTTGCGCGTAAATTAGATTTGCAGACGAACCAAATAGTTAATGGCAATAGAATATATTTGGAAGCACTTCTAAATAGTATTTTGTATTGTGCTCGCCAATGTGTTCCTCTTAGAGACCATAAGGAAAATAACGAAAGTGGAAATAAAGGTAATTTACTAGAACTCTTATCGCTAAGGTCCAAAGACAATGACGTGATTTTTCGGTATTATGTTAACAAAGAGAAAACATTTAGATACGTTAGTGCCCAAATACCAAAATCGATTTCAAGATTTAATGTGCGAGTATGTGCTGAGAAAAATAATCGATCGTGTGAAGACTGCAGGTATATATGGTGTCATCATGGATGAAACTCAAGGTTTGAAGCGACATGAACAAGTATCAGTTGTTTTGCGATACTGTGATGAAACATTAAACGTTCACGAAAGTTTTATCGGGTTTTACAATACAGAAAAATCACGGCGAAAGTTTGTCCAAACTGCTAACAAATGTGTTAATATCACTGGGTCTGAATGTAGATAACATCCGAGGACAATGTTACGATGGTGCGGCCGCTATGCGTGGTCAGTACTCTGGCGTTGCAAAGAGGATCAGGAACGTGAACTATTTAACCATTTATATTCATTGTTACGCTCACATTTTGAACTTATGCATTGTTGATGTGTGCGGAAAACTGTCTACGATTCGAAACATGTTTGGTGTTCTGAGCAGTTGCATTCCTTCATAGAAGAGCCCTCAAAAAAGCACGCTATTTTTTAAAATATTCAACGTCAAGGGGAAAAAAGCATTTGGTAACATTACAATCTTTGAGCAACACTAGATGGAACTGTAAATCGGAAGCTATTCGTGCAGTTTTAGAAAATTTTGGAACTGTAGTTGAAACTTTAGAGAAAATAGTACTATCAAATTTACGGTCCAGATACGCATTCCCTGTTAAGAAATGTTCATAATTTTTTTTATTTTTGTTTCGTCTTAAACTGATGAGACCTGTTCTTGAATACACGAATCAACTGTCCATGCACTTACAAAATACATGTACCAATTTTTCTACTGTGAAAAATTTGTCGCAAGCCAATATCTGCAGCCTTCAGTCCTTACGGAATGAGAAAATTTTCAAAACGCTGTGGGCAGGAACAGAAGCAATTGCAGAAACCATAGGATGCAGTGCACCGAACGTTCCGCGAAGACAAATCCCACGAACATTGGATGGTGGTGATACTTCTTCAAGTGTGAGACAGCAGCTGAATATTACTGACGCGAAGTGTATTATTCCGTTATTGACATCCTTGTGGCAGATATTAGCAATAAAAGTTCAAAGAAAATGATATGCAGGTTCTTCATTCCCTCCACAACGTGTTGAATCAACACAAGCCATCAGCAGTAAGTATCACAATTGTCAGCAACACCTACAAAATCCCCAAAGTTGAGCTGACATTAGAGTTAACAGTTTTCTCCAACTTGTGTGCAAAGAGATAGATTGAAAATGATTTTCATCACTTCTAAATTTGTTTTAAAAATTGAACTTTTACGAATGCTTCCCAAACTTGAACCAAGTTTATAAGACTTTTCTAACCGTGCATATCAGCTCCGCAACCAGTGAACGCTCCTTTTCGTGTCTGAGACGGCTAAAACATACGTTCGTAGCACTATTGTTCAAGAAATATTTCGTAGTTTAGCTGTGTTGTGCATAGAAAGGTTTTACGACATTAGCGTTTCTCAGATTATCGACAAATTTGGTTCAGAAGCAACATTTCGAGGAAGGCGGCTGCAGCTCCATTCACAGTTCAAGTCCAATTTCCATATCATTACATTTAGTGGTAAGTGAAATATTAACTTATTAAATCAAAATTATAAATGTGATATTTACTGGCTAATATTTGGATTTCCTAATATTGTGATTTCCTTGTATTATTGATCAGCAGTATTTCTTTCAGAGGGCGAGTCGGGGCTTCTCCCTTTATACACACACAGTCAAGTGCAAAATACTCTTCAGGCAAATTTTCAGAGAAAATCAGGATATCAAGAAACATGTTTAACTATAATTCGCCTCTTTACTTTTAAGATACCCTCTTTGGATATTTTTTCTGAAAGAAACA
Source organism: Thermobia domestica (assembly GCF_964235325.1). Taxonomy (NCBI): domain Eukaryota; kingdom Metazoa; phylum Arthropoda; class Insecta; order Zygentoma; family Lepismatidae; genus Thermobia; species Thermobia domestica. The sequence continues at coordinate 169,919,256 of NC_137460.1, forward strand.
CTATTAATGAGCTGCGGTAGGCCTAAATGAATATGTGGATGTTGTGCTGATAGGTTGTTTCAGGTAATTCCTTAAGAACATTTAAGGCTCAGATCAATATGAGGGATTGGGCAAAGACCAGGGAAAGATTGGCTAAGCGGTGCTTAAAATGGGCCAGAACGCACCATTCCTGCGCTCCAGTAAGTCAGTGTGGTGTCCGAATTCAGTTCCTGTGCTGTACTTGTCTCGCTCCAAATTTGTATCTTTTCAGTTTATTATTGTCATATTTTAAGCAGATTAATACCCTATTAAAGCACGATAAAGAACTAATGTAGAACTTTTTGTTCTGCGTCATTGTGTTCCACGAAATTATTCTAGGGAAAAGCGTTCCGGCTGTTGATTAAAAAAATTTTGAGCACAGAGGCAAAGGCTTAATTTTAGGTCTCATCCTCAAAAACTGACGTAAAGTTAGGCTGGATATCTGCCTGAGTAGTATTTATATTATTCACACACTCGAACTACACAATGGTGATCCAAAATCAGGAGGGTTTTTCGAAACTACGGTACTAAATATTTGGTTAAAACATTAGAAGCAAATGTATGGTTGGTTTCAAAAAGTGACAATTTAAGGTCGAAGACTACCTGCCCAAGAAAAAATTGTGAATATATTTTTGTCGAAACAAAGAAAAGTTTAACATGCACAAGTGAGTAATGTATATTATATACGTCTAATTACAGCTTGTGAATCTTAAAGTCAATAAATAAAACTCTCTTAATAATGAAAGAAAAGAAGAGTCGCAGTCCACACTCATGCCATGTAGCTGCCACCGCAAATTCCAACTTTATAATTGTTTTTTATACCAAAGGCAATAATTTGAAATATGTTGCTGCTTCCAATCTAAAGTAGGAATTAAAATCTACGCTTGGTTGAATTCACAACTTTCTGTGATCAGTTGTTAATGTATAATGCTCTTTCTTAAACTTCCAAAGGGAAAGAGCATATACAAAAAAGAAGCACGGATAGATGTATGCTTGGAATAACTCGGAGAGATAGAAAAAGAAATACATGGATAAGGAAGATGACAGGAGTGACCGATATCATCGTGAAAATAAAAGGACTGAAGTGTCAGTGAGCTGGTCATATTGCAAGAAGAGCTGACGATAGGTGGACAAAAGAAATTCTTGAGGGGTCCTAAGGGAACGAAAACGATCCAGAAAACGTTGTAATACAATGTGGTGTGGCGAAATTAGGAAACAGTGTTGACTAACGTGGAAACGAACTGCCGAAAATGGATACGTGTGAAAAAGTATTGGAGGAACCTTCATCGAGAAGTGGGGTCGGCAAAGGTTGAGAATTATATATATATATATATATATATATATATATATATATATATAATAAAACACATACACACACACACACACACACACATATATATATATATATATATATATATATATATATATATATATATATATATATATATATATATATATATGTGTGTGTGTGTGTGTGTGTGTGTGTATGTGTTTTGTATTTGTGCTTTCCCCCCCCCGAACCATATGGGTCAAGATTATGCTTATGTATCCATGTGTCTAGTGGAGCTCGAGTAAAGCACCATGACGGCCGAGGCGTATCGCACACTGTCTGCAGACTACGTACACGTCTTCATGACGACCATGTTTCTCAACGGTAGTGGCATTTTTCGACAAGATAATGCAACATGTCACAAGGCCAGGAGTGTGATAGAGTGGTTCGAGGAACATAGGGGCGAGTTCCCAGTGATGTGTTGGCCCCCAACTCGCCGGATCTGAACCCAATCGAACACATCTGAGATGTGATTGAACGTGACGTCAGATTGCATCGTCCCCCTCCCCGGAATTTACGGGAATTAGGTGACCTGTGTGTGCACATGTGGTGTCAACTCTCTCCAGCGACCTACAAAGGATCATTACGTCCATGTCAAGAGCATTCGCCGTTGTTATCAGTGCCAAAGGTAGACATACTGACAATTAGGTAGGTAGTCATAATGTTCTGGCTGATGTGTACGTATATTTTAATTCAAAAATTTATCTCGACTTGAATTCCGAGATGTCTCGACTCGAATTCGAGTCGAGTCGAGACAGAAACTGTCGAGTCGAGACAGAAACATATTTTCGAGTCGAGACAACATTTTCTCGAGTCGAGTCGAGACAGGCTTAAATCTCGACTCGACTCGACTCGTGCGCATCCCTAGCTGTCTATAATGCACTGAGCAGAATGGTCCTATAAACTGTCATTCGTTGTCAATAATAATAACTGTCATTCTTAATTTTACTGAAATTAGTTGTTTTTTAATTTAAAAATGTATGTGTAGTAAAATGCACTGTTAACTAGCAGACTGTAGTCCCATTTGTTGTTTGTCTTTTTGGATGGTGACACTCTCTCTTACGCACATATTACTTCTAAGCCGACCATACAATTCAACTATGTCATATGCTTTTATTTTATATTATTAATATAATTGCTTATTCTTTTGTTCCAATTCTAGAAAGAATATTCACTTCTCAGTTTCTAATGTTCTTCCTCATTTGTTGATTTAAGTTAATCTGAATAAATTTTACCCATTTTTTAGATTCAAGACAAGGTCAAAGAACTGTCTCCCAATCACAAGGAATAACTGAATAGCATCCTTAATCAATCAATAGGCACGGGAGACCCAAGTTTGACTCCCGATGGCGCTCATGCGGTTCGCATTCCACGTTAAGCTGTAGATTCACGTTTCACATAGCCTTACAGCTGAAAGGGATACTTAAATAAAATCAAAAATTTATACGATAATTTAAATAAAGTAAGCATACTCGACATTTATTTAAAGATTTACTACTCAATAGCCTAAAATATTATTTATAGTCATTTATTTGGAATGTATCAAGTTATGATATTCAAGTATGCACTGTAAATTTTGTAACCTTACAGGTTATTACAAACTATGTTTTTTTAAATGGTTGTATTAGAGCATTTGGCAACTATATGTAAGTTTACTACGAAGAAAATGTCGGCATTTAGTTGAACATGAGAATGCGTAACCAGTTTACGCCGAATCATAGACATGTTGCGCGTAGGATACAGAATAATACTTAACGGATGTTGAGGGTCTTCACTACAGCGAAATTAAACTACCTATAGTTTTAAAGTTTTTCCGTAATACCGTATTCTCGCGTGTATAAGCCGCACTTTTTTCATGAAAAAGCAAACGAAAATGTAGGGTGCGGCTTATACACGCGAATGATTTAAAATGGCTTAAAGATAATTACGGTATTATTTTTTGCGTTTGTTGTACGGTATTTACCGTACATCACACGAAACACGTATAAAAAACAAATCCACAAAGCCACAATCAGACGAAACAATATTTCAATATAGGAACAAACACGTTAACTCAAATACCGCTATTGTTGATTTGAATCAATAATTACCGGTAAACGAACAAAAGATTTTTTTTAACGGAAGTAAAGTTAAATTTTAAGGGTGCGGCTTATACATGAGTGCGGCTTATACACGCGAGAATACGGTATCTAAAAAAAATGGAAAATTAGGAACGTAGTGAACTAGACAATATGATTTTGCATGTGATACCTTTACCACAATTCACGTATCTGCTTTTAGTATGCCGCTATTTGCAGAACCCGCAAAAAATGCTAAATCTATCTACAGTTGCAAATCGAAGGCAGATAGATGAGTTGTGATAACGGTATCACATGCAAAATCGTATTGTCTAGTTCATTACGTTTCTGCTTTTCGAATATTTTTATTTGGTTTGAAGATATTACAGAAAAACTCAAAAATTAGCGGTGCAGCGATTAGCTGTCAATGACAGACGAAATGAGAAAGTACGAGATAATACTGAATCATTTCCATCACACTACACTTAATATTTATTGCCTGCCCCACTGGTTTAGTAATCGCACCTTTGGAGTAGCCTACGTGGTCGCGGGTTCCATTCTTTGTTGGAGAGCATTAAATGCATTACGACTGTTTGGATTCCACATTTAAAACTGTAGGTCAACGTCTCATATAGACTCAGTTTTGAAAATGACGCTAAATTTTACAAGCAAACAAGTTAATATTTCCATTTCCGATGATACTATAATAATTAAACAGAATAGTTTAGGGGTTAGCTTACGCAGTTTTTTCGTACGATAGTCTTGTTCGATTCTCATGGGAAGCTCATTTCGTTCGGGTCCCAAGTTAAAATGAAATTGCATCTCCCATATAGTCTCGGTGCTGAAAAGAGACGACATAATTTAAACTAAACGATCAAGCAAAGTGATTATTCATCAGCGACCAGTCGAAACCACTCAGAACCTTGAAGTTTAGACAATACAGCTGCTGCTTTTATTTGATATTTTATTAACAAATATTTTGTTTCTTATTGGCATTATCTAAAAAGTTTTCTTGTCCACTAGAAATCTTTTCAAACGAATGGCCACATCAGTTTGGCACGGATTATTCACAAGTGAAATTTTCCCACGGGACCACCCTGATAAATATGTCATAGTTCACATCAGAGTATTCCCCGAGGCGGTAAGTTTCAAACGATCTCGCTTCATGAGGATACCTTATTACAACTACAATGTTGAAAATTGACTAAATATTTATTTGAATATTTCACTTCAAGTTTGACATTTTCAATAATAATAATAATAATAATAATAATAATAATAATAATAATAATAATAATAATAATAATAATAATAATAATAATAATAATAATATGGTATTTTGATCTAAAAGGTGCAAAGTGTTGCAACTTTATAGTGTTCATATAGAAATGCGTGTAACTCTGAAAAGGTTAATTGAAATGTGTTTAAAATTTAAAAGGTAATCATAATTTTAGGACATTTAGGTTGTTATATCTTATTAAGGATAGGGTGGACTGTCCTCATGCTAGTGTAGTAATGAAAGGTTGAATAGTGTATATTTTGGAAAAAGTTTCATTTTAATTATTGACCCTGTTAATGTTATGTACGAATGACATTTTTGTACCATAAAAAATTAGTTTTATCGATTTTTATCGCATGAGGATCGCTTATAAGTATTAAGATTCGCACAAGTCATTCAGCTCAATGACACCTATTGATTGATGAATGTCTATTTTGGACGTCTTTCCATGGAGCGGCAATTGTTAACTAATAGAAATTAGCATTGATCACGAAGTATTGCTATTATAATATGATTTTATTGTTGAATCCAAAGAGGCTATATAGACTATCAATAGCAGGAGGTTTTTTATACATATATTGATAAGATATTGATAAGAACATTTTTTTTTCAGTTTAAGGTAGAACTACATCATTATCCTAAAGTATTGCTGAAAATGTCCCTTAGTAAGATCCTTCTACGTTTCCTCGTGTCACTTCTACCCTCTACCCTCTATATATAGTCTAAATCTCTAAAGAATGAAAGCTAGCTCATGGAACTAAATACTACTATGCCTTCCACGCTAATTAGTACCTAGAGCGAGCACCTGCGATTCAGAAATTTAAATGGACTACAGTGATTCGGGTTCCACTCTAAACTCCCATCAAATCAATCAACCAACTAGTGACGTACACAAAATTTCATGAGGGAATAAGTTCAATCACCCAAAATTTTATTGTTTCAAACACATTTTTGAACACATGTCTTAATATAGTAATTGTTTATTTTTTCATAGTATCTTGTTAAATGGGGAGTTAAAAGCAGGAAATCCCGCCTTTCTGTACTCCACTGCAACCAATTTACATATTACGAGTAAATGTGTAAATTACGAGTATTAATAGTAAATTTCTCCCTACCAAAACGCATTGTTGTACACTTTATTTTGAGAAACATTAAGTATTTTGACGAGATTTTCCAATTTCTTCAAAAGGTAGCTACTTTCTAATGATTGAAAAGAATGTTTGCTATTTTACCTTTATGCTGCGCGAGGGACATTCGAAATATTTTACTAAAACAGGTTTCCAGAATTTTGTCTTGATACATTGGACAGTGTGACTTCTAGGTCTGTAAAGGGGAGGACAGACAGACCGAATCAGAAAGCCAGTTTTAAGTCATGTATACGACATGAAACGCGTAAATCCGACGAAACTTTTGTTTTGAATTATAACCACAAGACTCTTTACTAGTACTATTGTTCCAAAGTCAAAAGCACATCCTACCTGTAAACTATCTCTTCATATACATCGTGACGTGATCTCTTCAGGCTTTCCTAAGAAAAAAGGTATTCTATTTTCTATATTGTAGGGTTATATAGGAGAACCCCCGAGGAAACACACGCACACGATTTTTGTCTGCCACAAAGTCCACTTAGCGCGAGCTGGGATCGAGGCAGGAACTCTACGCACCAATGGTAGAACGCTCCTCTGGTGTATGAGGTCACCGGATCGATCTCATTCGTGGCAAGTGAACTTTGTGGCGATCAAACACTGCGTGGATAGTCTCATGGTTCTTCCGTTTCCTCCCATTTTCTTCATTCCACCATTATCATTCACCTCATCATCACTATTTTCACATCATTACCGTTAACCTTGGATTCATATTCATGGGACTATAAACTAAACTGAGTTATCTTACAAAATGTGGAAAAATAATTGCTTGAGCCGTTTTTGAGAAAATTATCCGAACAAACTTACTTCAAGAGAAACTCAGTAAATCTACGGGAATTTCCCCAGAGAAACACTACATGAAGCTGTTGATGAAATACTTGTTTATGACACAATCATAATTGTTCGAGTCATTTTCGAAGAAACAGCTATTTCAAGTTTTCAGCTATAAGAAAATTACTTTTATACGGGAGTAAGGATTAAATTCGATGCCCCTTACTCTAGAGAAACTTATACACAACCTTATGATTAAACTTTGGTCCGATACGTTGACCGTATAGTCTCTAAGTGTGCACACATATATTGTGACGAACTGACATAGCCGTTTCAACCTATAAGAGCCCTAAAATATGTAAATCTGTTCAGTGGCGTATTTAGGGGGAGATGCACCCGGCTCGAGCTCCCTCATTGAGTGCAAAGTTTTTTTTTAATGTACTTGCAACGATAAGAGAAAAACTCACGAAATTGTCACCTAACGTCTCTTGTCGCAATGAAGAACAAAAGGCAGCATATCTGCAACAGAATGACCCATCCCTCTTCACTTCCATCTCCAAACACACACACCAACGAACACTTTTAACAAGCGAAAATATATATACAGGGGCGGATCCAGGATATGATCAATGGAGAGGCTAAATCATATTTTGCCGTTTTATCAAGTGTATATCTGAGCGTCAAGGGGGGCTATAGCGACCGACATTTGACACACAACTCCAAATGGAGAGTGAGTTGTTCTAACCACTTGTTTGTGTTATATTTTAACACAATCGTGTTAACACATACGCATGTTGTTGAAATAACAACGATTTTTTACAGTGTAGCAGTGAAAGAAGCAAACATAAAACTACATGACACAAACACAAACACTTTCTGAAAACTTCTGCTGTCATGTTTCCATTTGGGTTTAAAAGAAAGTGAAGTTTTGCAAAAATCAGTAGTTTAAGTCGATTTTTTGAAGGTTGAATGAAAAGGATTCACCGAGAGCAGACACTTAGCACTTCCAGGGCAATTATTAATTCACACCACAGGTGCCTAAAGACATTTTAAAAAATCAAATTTAATTCAAATGTACTGGTAGTTATTAATGCACCCCCATCAGAAAATCCTGGATCCGGCCCTGCTTGGAATTGGAATGTGCACAAAATTTTACAAATATACTTAGGAATTATTTATGTTAAATATAATTTGTCAGTAGACCCTACGTAAAATAAATAAATAAATAAATATATAAATAAATAAAATAAAGAAGTTCAATATGTTGTGACACGTAGTTGATACACAAAAGCTTTTACTTCATTACTATTAAAGATGAACGGGGACGTAATATGGAAGTTAATTCCTGTAAAGGTCAAAGATAACCACAACTTTATTTTCAAGGACTATCCGAACCTTTGAAAGTAACGTTTTTTCTACTGCCTTAATTTAGAACAAGAGAGATTTTGTAGTCATTAAATGGGTATAGTGAACGAAATTTCTTTCATATTTTTTCTTCTGCTCTGCATGGTAACATTAATTTTCTTATTCCCTATAGACATTATTTCATGTTACAGTGTTTTCTTTTAATAGTTTATTATATTTTCATACTTTCGTGTTAAAGCTCTCTAATGAAATTTCATATCGACGTGTCGTTACAGCCTACAAAAATATTATTATTTATTTCATCCAAATCCATATTGTTTGTCGAGAGACAATTCGAAATTGTTCATTTTGCGAACTCGCAGCAGATTTGCAAAGAGGATGGGAAGGTAGAATCTTTTTTAATTGCAAGGCATTCGAATATGTATATATATATATATTTTCTTTTTGTATACATATATCAAGGAAATCACGGGTTGCCCGGTGCAGCAGCCTTTTACAAGAATATATTGTATATACATTTAAGTACAAACCCATTGCCGGCTATGATATCTTCTCTCCTTCGAAATGAGAGTAAAATTGCATTTCTTACATTCTCATCGGTATCTTCGTGCTCTACCTAATGACTCTCCAGCACTTTGTGGCACATTTTGTATCTTATTTTATCTTTAACCAGAACAGAACTCCTGTTCTGCCTAACCTTTACAAAATGTATATTTTGACTCCGGAAAAATGTAATAGTAATTGTTTTCTCTACAATTGCAGTTGCTTCCAGGGCCTCTTAATTTTGATCTACTATTTCAGCATCCCTGAAATTAAATTAACTATCGTAGATCGCCATTAGTTCACTTCGAGTATATCTATGTCGTGAATACTGACCAACTACAACTTCACCGATGTTTCTTCGCTATATAAAGGGATTCAGAGGTTGTGCATAATGGTAGTTTCCTGTATTAAAAAAAAAAAAAAAAAAGGAAAGAAGTTACAAATATAACTAAAGTGTTGTATATGAAAAAAGTGAGTTAGATATAACAATGCAGTTTTATTTTTTTTAACTTTAAAGCATTTCGTACTACCTATAATATTCCCTCTTGAAATATTTTTATCTGTCAACAGAATGATTTAAATTTACTTCTAGTATCAGTTTAGAAATGTTGGACCGTAAGTGCTACACCACTTAAGCACAGACACATTTAAGAAAATGCTAATAGTTAATGGGGGGGGGGGGGGATGTAGTAAGGTACCGTAACTAAAACAGTGCAAATATAGGATATCCGGTCATTTCTCTTCACACAAGATAATATACTATGAATACCTATGTTTTCATTAGTTTTCTCCTGTCAAATTAAATAACAAGAATCTTTTTTTTTTCTTTTAATAAAATGCAATAATAATATTTCATAGGTTCAAAGGTCCGAGATTTTTTGGAGGGCACCTGATTCTTCTAGTTGCGAACGTGCAACTAAATAACCAGTAATGTAGTTGGCGACATATCCCTGCACCAGTGGTGCTGATATTTATTAAATTTTTTGGTCTCGGTAATGTGTGTGTGTTAAATTGTCATATATCCAAACACATACACTTAGATTCTGGGGATCCCAAGCAAACTTGGGACGCCCATGACCCCCCAGGACTTTTTTTTTTTTTTTAGATTTCCAAACTGTGCTGTCCATAAGTGTGGAAAAGTGTGAACGTTCGTGTCCGCCCGTCCGTCTGTCAACATATACCAGAGCGAAAACTTTAAGATACACAAGCGATTATTTTCCAGTCAATTTAGCGTCGCAAGAATGGATTCTATCTCCTCTGTTAACTCTCTATTCACAACGGAAGCTTCTCAGATAAACCATTTCCAGTTTCAACATTAGTACCATGTGTACACAAACAACAAACGTGTTTCTGAAATCGATTCAATGTCTCAAGAGAATACATCATCACTATCTGCAACGGTCTACTAATACCAGAAATGGATGAAATTTACTAGTGTTTCAGGTTTCAGTATTGATTTTCATAACACAGAAATGATGACTCAAGAATTTTTTTTTCGGTCTACTCATTGTTCGACGAATAGACTCCATTTCTTTCTTTAACCCTCTATTCAAATCGGAAGGGGTAGAAGTCAACCATTTCCGCCATAGAAAGCTACGTCATAGCCATAGAACAAAAATGGTAATAGATAGCGACAAGTGGTTTCTGTCAATCGATTCAGCGTCCCAATAGAATATACCATCACCATACTCAGCAATTTTACCAAAACCGTAAGTGGTTGAAATTTACTAGTACTTCTGGTTCCAAACTTGGTTTCCTTGATTAAAAATGGTGTTTTATTTCGACTTTCATCTACTTGTTCAACCTGGAAATGGTAAAAGTCTACGATTTTTTGGTTACAACACTGATCACATAATTGATAAAATGGAAATAGATAACGATAACCTTTATACATATATATATATATATATATATATATATATATATATATATATATATATATATATATATATATATATATATATATATATATATATATGGGATACAATCCTGAACAATATGTTTCACCTCTGATTTTATTCCTCTTTTTCAGAACTGATATCTATTAGCAATTACAGTTTCAATACTAATCTTCGTAAAACAAAAACAATAAGAAATATCGAGTAATGACTCTTTGTAATTTATTCAGTGTCCGAGGAACAGAATCAATCTTTGATCTTATTCCTCTGTTGCAACCAGTGGTTAGAGATGCATACTTCATGGTTGAGTACTGAATTCGCAGTTTGGAAATCTATCCTAGTGTTTCACACTGAAACGAAACTCACTGATTATTATTATTATTATTATTATTATTATTATTATTATTATTATTATTATTATTATTATTATTATTAGTAGTAGTAGTAGTAGTAGTAGTAGTAGTAGTAGTAGTATTAAATTTTATACCTTGGAACTGGAACTATCTCCTTGTGTGTCGGGAAAGATTAATTTATACTTACATCACATCATCTCAAAATGGACTAGAACGGCATTTCCCAAACATTTTTAAAATCAGGACTATTTTCACTATTTAGAATGTTTTGTGGACCACAATACTCTTTACACTTTGAAAAACTAATTTATCATCAGCATTTGACCATGTCTACATACATTAATAACAATATACAGTACGTTCATTTTTACAATAATAATAATAATAATAATAATAATAATAATAATAATAATAATAATAATAATAATAATAATAATAATAATAATAATAATAATAATAATTTTCGAATATCAATTAAGGTTCCCTTATTTTGTTTTTGTATAAATAAATACATATTCCTTTCATTTAATAATTCAACCGTGTGCATAGGTTTTCTCGGGGTTCTCCTCTTTCCTACCACATTCTTTATGCCATCATTTATTTATTTCTCATCATAAGAATTTCCTTTAGTCTAGCCGGCATAATCGTGGGACGTAAAAATTAAATATTTCATTTCATCTATATATTAATAACGGTGTCTGTGAACAAAAAACTTTAGTTCCAAATTGAAAGTGGCTATGATTGTGACTCTTAATTTCTTAAACCATCCGAATGATCTCGATCAAATTTTGACGTAGATGCAGTTCTGGCTTAGGAGTATTTTTAACTATTCACTTTGACGTTAGAGCTTAGGCGAGGGGGAGGAGGAGGAATTATACAAAAATAAATAAAACTTAATAATACTTGAATCGAACGACCAATCTCGATCAAATTTTCAACATAGATGACGTTCGTGCCTGAGATGGATTTTACCATTTCACTTTGATAGAACAAAGTTGCCAATGGGGAGGAGGGGGAGATATACAAAAATCAATAAACATTAAAAAAAAGTGCTCAGGTTTGTGAGTTAATAACTCTTGAACCACCCGATCGATCTCAATCAAATTTTCAGTATAGATGAAGTTCGAACCTGGGACGTTTTTTTTATTATTTCATGTTGATGGTAGAACTTAGGGGAGGGGAGGGGAGGGGGGCAAATATATGAAAATGAATTAAACTTAATAACTCTTGAATCACCCGGCCGACCTCGATCAAATTTTTAACATAGATAAGGTCCGTACCTAGATTGTTTTCATCATTTTACTTTGACGACACAATGTAGAGGAGGTTAAGGGAGACATATACGTAAGAAAAAAATAAAATAGAGTAGAAGAAATATAAAGTAAGTGTTTTTGTGACTTCATCACGCTTAAACCACCGAACCGATCTTAATCAAATTATCAACATAGATGAGGTTCGGACCTGAGGTGGTTTTCAACATATCCCTTTTACGATAGAACTTAGGGTAGGAGGGGAGAGATATAGAAAAATAAATAAGACTTAGTAACTCTTGAACCGACCACCCGACCGATCTCGGTCAAATTTTCAACATACATGACATTCGGGACTGGGATAATTTTTATCATGCCATTCCCCCCAACATGGGAAGGGGAGAGGGTTATATAAAAATAACCGAAAATGACCAATATCAAAGAACTCTTTATTAATAGTAAAAATGGAACATAATACTATTTTCTTAATTTAACCCAGCGAAATTGGGGTGCGTCTTGGATTCGAGGATGTCTTAAATTCGAGTAATTATCGAGAAATTCTTAATTAAAGATGTTATTAACGTGTTATTAAAGCTACTTTGCTAGCCATAAATATTTTAAATTTTCTATTATATTCAATCATTCAGACAACAATGGTGTCCTGTGTGCGGGTTTGTCACTTTTGTAATTGAAAACAAAGAAGAATATCTTATACACTAGAGTCACAAAGTTTATAAAATGTCAGTCCTGAAGGAGAAAGTAAATTATGGTTGCGTATGTAATTTTCAAGTTATGTTTGAGATTCTTAGCTGTAGTGTCTGATTTTCATATCTGATTTGTTTCAATTTTATCTTCTCTCTCTTTTTTGGACCAATGTTCATTTCTAAGAGCACAAGAAGGGTAGATCTCGAATATCACTTTTGATTCGCGGACTACAGTTTGCAACACACTGGGCTTGAGTATATGCCTATTTACGGAAGGCAAGGGGACTAAAAGATTTGGTACTTAATATTGAAGATAGTCGTATGTCCTTTGTATGTCGTATGTCGTTTCCATGTTCAGCTTGAAAAAATATATAAATGATTCTTGATGCACTGCACTATAATTGATTTACATATTCGGAAGACACGGGTGAGATCTTGGATTTAATACATACATTTCGCGGATTGCCCAGAGGGAGGTTCTTTTGTCTCAAACTCCTTTGAAGACCTGTTTAGTGTGTGTGTGGTGGCGGGGAAAATATTTTGAGTTTAACGTCCCGTTCAGCAGCGAGGCTATATGAGACGTGAACCTACTGATTAACGTGGAATCCGAAACACATGAGCTCCCGTCGGGAATCGAACCCGGGTCTCTCACGCCAAAGGCGCATACGCTAACCGCTTAGCCACGGAGGAGCTCAGGAAGATATTTTATTGTTGTTACACAAAGAATATAAACTAGAATCGGATGATAGGAATTCGGAATACCATGATATTGTACTTGGAGTCTAAACATGAATGAGGAGAGGGATAATGTGTCAAAAAGAATCTAACTATATCTTATAAAATAGATTATTAGTGTTATTAGATTTATGGCATATCCCTCATATAATATTTCCGACTACACCAGAGGTAGTGGTATTATAACTCCTACGTATAGTCGAATTTTATATTTCAACGATATGTACGTAAACATTTTTGTTACCATGTCAGTCACTTAATTACTTGTGTTACTAGCATATTATTGAAAACCATTAGAGTATTGTTCATGTAATACTCGTGCAACGAAAATTTTAAAGAAAGGGGGACGGTGTCTCAGTAGTAAGGTGCTTACCTCTGAAGCATCTAGTCCCTGACTCGATCCCCGGCCACGTAAGTTTGTGGTGGACAATATTTTCGTGGATTTTCTCGGGGTACTCTCGTTTCATCTAACATTCTCATTCAATTAATTCCTCCATTATCATTAATTTGTCTAAATCATCGACTGCCTTATTCTACGATCATAAACGTGGGACGTTAAACTGAAAGATTTTATTTTTTAAATTTTTACTTTAAAGATAGAATTAGTTTAAATAACTGCCTTAATAGTGCGAGATCATTGCACATGTTTCAAATTTGAAATATTAACAGTTGAAATGAATATTCTCATATATTTTCTTTTCTCTTTCTCCTTTCTTTGTTATTGATATACCCAAAATAAAATCCTGATCTCGAAAATAGGATATAATTTGAAAATATTAATCAATATGTTATTGCTGATGTGTAGAACAGTATATACATCTACCTAGGTATAAAGTATTGAACTGTGAATTCTGTGGTTAAAAATCTTAAGTCAACAATTTCAATACAAATGTTAGTTGGTAAGCCTGATTGGGATGAAGAGACCTCGAAGCTTCAAAACGACCTGTTTGGATATTCATTTGCGGAGGAAGAGACCTTTTTTTGGGGACGAAGAGACCTTACGGGGACAAAGTGACCGCTTGTGCTTTCTGGAGAAAATTGCAAGAGGTCGATACGTCCCAAAATGGGGACCAAGAAACCTGTTCAAGATATCTATCTATCTATCTATATATCTATATATCTATATATCTATATATCTATATATATATATATATATATATATATATATATATATATATATATATATATATATATATATATATATATTATGCGACAGCGTTCATAGCGTAATTTGACTTCCGTAGTACAATGACGTACTGCATAAATGCGCGCCAGCTCGCGCCGCATTCGTGTACTAATGAGCTGCCATTTCGAGTGTGACAGTGATAAGGAGCGGTGGAGTGCACAGCATCGTGCTTTTGCTGTTGAAAGTTATTTCAAGAATAACGACCGGGCGTCTATTTCGGCAACATTTACACTTGGCACGTCACGGAAAAGTTCCAGATAGACGGACCATTGTGAGGTGGGTACATGCATGTCGAACATGTTCTGTTTGCAATGGCAAACCGGGAAGAAGTGAAATAATTGTGCAGACACCAGAAGCCGTGGAAAATATTCGTGCTGCAATATTGCGTAGACCAAAAAGATCTGCTCGTAGTCATTCGCAAACTGTGCATATGTCCGATCGCTCACTGCGGATAATATTGCACGAAGATCTCCATTTTCACCCATATAACCTGCAGATGGTTCATGAAATTAGGCCTCGCGATTGGGTTTCACGAGAAACATTCTGCTTAACCATGCGTGATCATCTTCGCCAAAATCTACAGACGTTGCACACCATCCTGATGTCAGATGAAGCTTATTTCGAGTTATGTGGTTCAGTGAATAAACAGAATATGCGTTATTGTAGTGATGTAAACCCGCATGAACTGCACATCAAGCCCTTGTACTCCCATGCGCAAAAAAAAAATTGCGCGTATACTGTAACTCAAGATTTTTCGCATTTATTCCATTTTCCTTACGTTTATGGGTAAAATTCAGTTATTACTATGTGGAGATGATAGAAAGCAATTCATCTAAGGAGATATTTCCAAAAAATATAATAAAATAATAAAAATATAAGCAAAAAACAAAATTATGCTCGGTTTTGTGTATACTGGCAACGATGATTTCTAGGGATATTTTCAGTAGCAGATCACAATTGCGGAGGGAATTCAGTAGGGGAATCGAGAAGTTGGATCAAGGAACTGGATATTGGACTAAAATGTTGCATTTATTGGTTAAAACCTAGTGTGTAGATTGCCTGCCAAATATAAATTAGCTTCTGTAACTAAGATGTCGTACGAAAATATAGAATTAAACAGAAAAACTCTTATCTTACGGTTCCAAGCGATACGCACCATGGTTATGAAGATTATTTCTTTAAAAAAAAGGAGCTAACATCATGTAGCCTCCGTGGTTCGGTGGGTAGAGTGGCGGAGTCGTAGTTATTTTATAATTTTGACACCACATCGAATCTCATACCATCCCATCCCATCCCATCCCATCCCATTTCTTTTTTTTCTTTTTTTTTACAAAACATTATAATTTTCATGTTAATAAGAACCGAAGCAATGTAATAAGAACAACTTACTGATATTTTGCTGTAATGACGTATTTATCCAGGATTAGAGAACTAGTGTTAATAGCTATTGTTTTCTGTTCATGCTGTTGTATAGTTTCTCTCATCCTGTTTTCTTGGGGAAAAAACAATTTTGTCTCCAACGAAGTGTGAAGGATATATACGGACAGAAAAAGACATCTTAGTACCAAGCGTGATTTATCGTGATGAAGTGGACTAGTTTGCCATTATTTTAAAAAAAATGAAGTTGGCTTTTCTTTAGGTTTTAACTAAAAAAAATATGTTTTTCTTTATAAGACTATACTTTATGAGGCAAGGTGTGTGATCATACCCACAAATTTAGCTAGGGAGTGAAAGATAATTGTTTATACAAACATTTTACAGGTTTAGGTGCGTGAAACACCAATACACCATGGTCTCGCTTATCCGACCATCCTTTGTTCCACATACCATATGATCCGATATATCATTGCAAATAGCACCAATCGGCAAGAAGATCTGCAAGTTGGATCTTAATCTATTTTTCATGCTGTGGAGTCTATCGCCTAGCGCGCCCGTCTACACCTTGACTCATACGTCTATCATTCAGTGCAGACACGTATCCAGGTTTTCTATTCGGAGGGTGCCCAACACGAATCCTCGTAAGCACGTAATTCTAATGTTTTTAAATATCAATAATAATAATAATAATAATAATAATAATAATAATAATAATAATAATAATAATAATAATAATAATAATAATAATAATAATGCAACAGTTCTGTACCTCTCTTAAACTTTTTTCTACCTTTCATTTATAAACCGGTTTATTTTGGAAACTGCATTATAGCACAAACAAAATGAAACATATTTTCGAGAGAAATGTAACTAAAGAAAACTGTCTGCTACGTATATCACATAACAAAAATAGCAAGAAGACATGGAGTGTATCGTTCTAATATATTAAAGTTAAAAACAGAACGGAAACGAAATGTTAATCCTATTTAAAACTGTTCTTTAATTCCACCTGGTCAGTGGCGTATTTACGATTTTGTTTCGGGAGGGGCTTTGCTAAATTTCGGGGGGGGGGGCTTTGCCTGGAAATGTGAAAATTCTGCAAGATATTTCATTTACTTTACTATACTAAGTAAGATTTCGTGGGGGGCTTAAGCCCGGAAGCCACCCCCCTAAATACGCCACTGCACCTGGTATAATGGCATTATGGTATGTTCTTAGAATTATAACAAGACAACAGCACATTGCCCAAAGTTTGGACACTGACTACTAGTAAACTGATATAAAAGAACCTCAAAAGGGTAAAGGCAAGTTTATTAAAAAGTGCTTGAGTTTCGGAGAGAGACAGCTCTCAGGCCCTCACGCTGGATACGTCCCTGATTCAGTGCAGTGCAGTTATTTGTTAAAAAACATTATTATTAGATGCGTAATATGTAAAATTATATAAGTTTTACTTTTAATAGGTCTTTTCTTAACACATCCATATTATCCAGCGTTCTGCCTGCCTGTTTATGTCGGATAAGCGAAACTCTACTGTATTTCCAAAGCTAGCATATACATGAACTAGAATTTTATCGTCCTAGAACAGACAATAGTCTGAAATGCTTATATTAAAAGGCTGGAATAAAAAAAAAAGCATAAGTACTGATTTGGAAGCGTGAGAACAAATTAAAAACAATTCAGTATATTCCTAGGTATCAGATTATCATCTTATTATGTCGATGTGTATTCTTTTTTAAACATAGTTTTAAAAGTTATACCATTCGCAATATTCCTGAGGAAATCGAAAGAAAAACTCCTTGTGCCTCTTATGGCAAAGCGGCTTAAGTGCATGGTCCGAAACCGATTTCCACGTTAAGGTATAGATAAAGTTCCCGTACTTCAAAACTGCAAATCCGGGACGCTACTAAATTACGAGAATCTTTGAAATGCTTAAAACTGAAAGAAGTGTTGAATACTAATTTACTTTCCTCCATTAGATAGAGTTGTTCAAGTATTACGTTATCACATTTTTATTCATTTCACTAGATCTTCCAAGGACGCCAATTTCTCTTTAAATTTGCGGGGGGGCATTCAAATGCAGAAGATATATATATGAGGATTTTAAGACAAATTACACTCAAATAATGCCAAATATTGTATATTCATAAATACAAAGGAGGCCTACATGAGCTTTGAGCGGGCCCCCAGGATCGGCGCCCTTGCCTTCTTCCTAGTTAAGCAAACGTAAGCAGATGATTTACTCCCTCCCCCTGGTAAGCAAAATTGTTTTTTTTTTTCCTCAAGATCTGTTGTGTTTCGTGAAATAACAGCAGGAATTTCCTGATTACTTAACCATCTAAATGAATGTTTTCACTTAGAGCCATCCCGTCTATTCGCGTTGCCTAGGACTAAAATAAATTAAGGGCCAATAATGAAGATGAGACTTCCATATCAAACATGAAGAGACATGTGGATCGGAGATCTTTCTTTGTTCCAACTTTGATTTTTTCAAATCCATGATGGGAAATTATATTATGAGTACAATTTTCAAAATGAATAGTATACAATCGTAAAAATATCTTACAAAACGATGGTTTATTGCAAAATACTTTGACTCAAAGAATAAATTACAAGTAATAAACTTGTTACTTTTCCTGAAGAGTCTAAGTCGTGAATGAGACGGAAGCTGTCGAGCGTAGTGCTTGGAACGATTGCCTCACTTGTTCTACCTTCCCGTGGCGCAGCCTTGATTCGACTTGATCCTAAACGGATTATTCAGAAGTCGAAGTCGGAAGATGTTTCCCATTTTTCCAAAACACTCTTGGTCGATTACAATCTGCCTCACTCGTGAGGGGGCAATCCCATGCCGTAAGCGTCGGTGGACCTCCGATAGGCAACTAGTGACATGTCCCCAAAAATTGGCGGTCCCGCAGCCAAAAATTGGTAACACTTCCGTTTTGAAAATTATACCACCACCGGCAGAGAAGCGACGGAACGCCAACGAACCACAAAATTATTCCCCTAAAATACGTTAAATCGCCTATATGCGTAATTTCTTTGCATCAAGATGAGTCTAAAAACATTTTTAAAAAATAAAACGAAAGTGCCCTGAGCTGGGCGTGAACCATCAACCTTAGGGTTACTAATTGCGTATTCTTCCGAATTCGTCACGGAGGCGATTATGAAGACACAGCTTGTAGAGTGATAAATCGTTGAAATCTTTTTAGTATTTCTAATCAGAGTGCTTCTTTAACCGTGTATATTTGAAGACAACTGTTCGGAATCAAATCAAATGCACTCGTCATGTAATTTTATAACAAAATGGCAAGCGTCTATTTACTTTTTTCATAGTTCTCCCATATTCACTTGCTAGTGATCGGCGACAGTTGCCAACTAAATTCATACAATTATACGCACCCACCTCAAGATTTTTCACTTCATGATGTAAAGGCAGGAGTTACTCTTGACCCCGGAGCTCAAATATTGTCCTTATAATAACAATTCGTCAGGGAAAAATAATATATAATAATAACCGCATGCACATGACTGGCGATAGTTCATGTTGGTCCCTTTACGATTCTCCGTGACAAATCAAACGAGCGCGGACCAAATGAAGTCCTCGTTCTTACGTTGTGGTAACTTCAATACCCCCGATTCTAGATATCTGCTTCGACTCGACGAATCCCTGCCACTAGTGGCACGCTGGCGGCAATCCTTCGACGCGTCGCTATATCGACGATCGCCATTTACCGGCAAGTGAGCCACTAGGATTTGGCGACGTTTACGGCATGGGGAAGCTAATAAACAAACAAATAAAAAAATAATAATAAATCTAAAGCCTTATAAAAAAGTTTTCTGAAAAGTTACATCTAGCAAAATCATTTGTTGGTATTCCAGAACTGTGAATTCACCTTTATTCATAATTTACTTCTATCGTAGTTTTGATATGAGAATGATATGTCTGAAACTAACACAGGTCATTAATACTTTTTTTTTTTGCTTTACTCAGATTTAGCAGTTTTACTTAACAGTCAGTCAATTTGGATCTGTGATATCAGAGTTTTAGAGATTTCCTTAATTTTTTTCATTTCTAAAAAAGTTTGCAACTAACACCATTAACGTATCTCTTTCGATATTTCCATATGTAATGGCTTGGTCAGTCCCAGTATATTTCAAACAATAAAATATTTACGGTGTCTTACTCCATTAATCCGAACTACATTTTATATCCAACAACTGTGCATTTTCCCTTAAATATGCAAACTTTCTACTAGGTTAAAACTCAGTATTTTCTATTTTCTTCCTTTCTTGCTAAAACGAAAGTGTTCTTTAGACAACCTGGAATGATGACTCTATACTACATTATGTTGCATAGGGCATTTTATGTAGCATATCATTTGACAGTTGGACACTTTCTTTTTATATTGAAAGCAACAGGGATTGAGTCCTTCTACACTTATATGATAAGTAAACACATTCTTTTTGATTCGTGGAATTGTGCGAATGCACTAGGTCCAGAGAGTTTTTAATTAAATATAATAATAATAATAATAATAATAATAATAATAATAATAATAATAATAATAATAATAATAATAGTTGTTATTATTATTATTATTATTTTATTGACTAGGGATGCGCTCGAGTCGAGACATGTCTCGAATCTCGACTCGACTCGACTCGAATTCGAGTCGAGATTCGAGTCGAGACACACTTTGTAAAATTCGAGACGAGTCGAGACAAACGTATTTCTCGACTCGAATTTTCGAGTCGAGACACGAGTCGAGTCGAGACGGCTCTTAAAAATCTCGACTCGACTCGAATGTCTCGAAAATCTTTCTATAATTTTTAATATTATTTTGAAGAAAGTATTCACTCAGAAACAGCCTTGAAACCAATTCCAGCTTTTATTCCTTCAGAAAGGTACAGAACGCATAAAATTAATAGTTAATCTTTAAAGATCAAGATTTAATTTTCAGCTCAATTCAGTTAATTAGAACTAATAGTTAATGTCGTTGTATTTGGTTGTACTGCAAATATAATGATGATAATAATAATAATTGATTATCTAGTTTGTATAAAACTATTATCCGTAGTCTAAATCTAGTTTGTATAAAACTATTGCGATAAAGTGAACTTCATAAATTCTCTGAATGAGCAGTTGGTAGTCTATAGTAATTTAGCATAGTTATAATTATTGTGTTTTCGTTCCCATGAACGCAATAGGGTTACGTAACTTCTGGATTATTCGCTTGCTCAACTATTCTGAGGCTTTACTTTGTTGCAGCATATCACGAGCTACGGATAATATATAATGTAACATTTGTTGTAAATCACATATTATGATACGAGACTATTTTACATAGTATATCTTATCTAATATAAATAAAATAAAGATTTGTTTGTGTGTTTGTCTGTCTGTCTGTGTGCGACCTGGGGACCAGACGAGTGGACCGAGAGTTCCCAAAATTTGGTCACGGGTACCTTAGTCCAGGCCCCAGATCAAGACGAAGCGTTTTTTTTTAATTTCGAACCAGGGGGGTCTCGGGGGGGGACGTTTACTGGGACCGACCTGGGGACCAGACAAGTTGACCGAGAGTTACCAAATTTTGGTCACGGATACCTTGGTCCAGGTCCCAGTCTAAGGCGAAGCGTTTTTGTCAAAATTGGAACCAGGGGGTTTCAGGGGGGCGTTTAGCGAGACATGTAGTAAAAGTAATCCAAATTGATCGACATTAGTGTCAAATTCATAGTTTTCACGGTCGCTGAGATCAATGGTGACACTTCCATCAGCGATGACTTGCAAATTCAGCTACTACTGTATGCGGGCTGGATGTCAGCGGGTGAGGAATACCGAGACATGTATAAATAGCCCATATTGATTGATACTAGTGTCAAATCCATAGTTTTCGCGGTCACTGAAATGAATGGTGATACTTCCACAGGTGTTAACTTCCAAATACAGCCCCCATGCGAAGAATGGGTATATTAAGCTAGTATTACAATAAATGGACTGCTTGGATGCCAAGAACTAGTACAGATAAGTATCATTCACTTCTATGAATAGGTATTTTTTAAAAGGATTTTTGTAAACACTAAGTTATAAAACAATGAACTACATACAGTAGTTATGGTTTTGGTTCCCAACATAAAAGAAATATGGATTGTTCATGAGATATTGAACTTCAACTTTCACTCCTGGAAAATTTCAATTTTGGAGTTAGGCCACTTGGCATCAAAGCAGTTCACTGTAAGACAAATACATTCCGCACATTAGTAACATAGTTGTTCAGGGGCCTTCGATTTCCATCCTCTCAAATGAAAGCTGAACGATTGCTTGATACATGCTGACTATATAGGAGAAATAGTGTATTAAGTTTTCGAGCTTTGGTGCGTATCAGTATTTACACTCTGATATAACTTTAAGTTCACACTCAAATCGAGCTAATTGTTTAATGCATTTCGAAAGCTTTTGTTTTTGTGCAGCTCATTAAGGAAAATCTATTTCATAATCGTAACATTTATGTACTAAGAAACTATGAACGTAAAGTGTACTCGACCTAGCCCCGTGGCCGCTGTGACTCAGTGGCACAGCTCTCACCCTTGGTGTGTGAGGACTCTGATTCTGTGTGTGTGTGTGAACTCCGCGGCTAGTGTACGCGTCTTTGCCGTGGAAGACTCGGGCTCAATTCCCGGCGCGAGCTCATGTAGTTCGGATTCCACGTTAATCAGTAGGTCTACATTTCATATATCCTCGCTGCTGAAAGAGACGTAAAGTCAAAATCAACTCAACAATATATATGTGTGTGTGCTTATGTGAATTTCCTCGTGGCTGTATGATCGCGGGAGACTCTGGTTCGATTTACGGTGGAAGCTCATGAAGTTGTTACCGGTATCCCACTTTAAACTGTAGATCCATACCTCATATAACCATAGATATAATATGGTACAGAGTAAAACAGGCATAGAAATTTAAGCTTTTTAGGCTAACTTCATCTTACATATAATGCAACTAGCTTGGCCAAGTTATAATGGAGGAAATGCTATCATTGCAACACTCTGAGAATACAAAATGTTCGTCAGGTATTACTATCCCCCCCCTCTCCTGCAGAATGAAAACCCTGACTAAAACTCAATATATATATATATAAAACTATTTTGTGTAATGTAACAAACAGTGGCGGATAGTATTCATGTTAACTTGCAGAGGTCCTTACGAGGGTTCGCTTCCATCTTCCTCTCCCCAAGAACTAAAATAAATTAAAAAATTGCTATTACTTGTTAATCTTGTACAAAGGACGCAATTAAAGTCCCGGTGTAACACCCCTTCACATTTAGATTTTTCCCCTGGAAGAAAACCAGTTATTATTGTTTCTTGATTTCTCAGTCTCACCTACATAAACATACGAATAGAATTACAGGATAGGACATGTTTAGAGTGCTTGCACGTGACATCTAACTATATTTCTCATCAAATGTGTCACAGATAAAAATTTCCGTTTGTACTGCCTCTATTTTCTGGTACATATGTTTCATTTATGTTATGTTGCTAAAATTCGTTAGGAAACAAGTACAGACTGCGCCTGTGTGCCTGACAAAACGTAAATGTACTGGATAATTATTTCTTCACTTTCTTCCTGAAAAAAAGTAACCCATCTCATGTCGGCTAACAAAAGGAGGTAGCGGACCAAAGATAGCTGTTGTTTACCTAAGGTCGTTACACAGCAGGGGTTTCATTCAGTCAGAGGGAAAAGAAAAAATAATTTAAGGTTTCTACATTTGTTTTGAACTGCAATATACTTCTTCCTTTTATTTTAAGAACCATTTCCTTCTCATTTGTCTGCATCAGAAAAAAATGCAAAAAATCACTAAAATGTGCCTATTTACCCAAAGTACGTACTAGATCACTAGTTCAATAGTAAAATCACTAAATCTAGTACGAAATCATAAATGTGGCATCCCTGGGTTGGAGCGAAAGTAATGGTTGGAGTAAAAACTAGTCCGTATTTCTACTGCGTTCTGTTGTTAAATTCACAGAAATGTTCAAAAATAAATTCAAGAAGTAAAACACGATCCTACAAAAGACTGTTTACTTGCTCACTGGTTTTCGTATTGTGAACTGAAACTCAAGTGCGCAGTCATGTTGAATACTTCTGTCCCTTTCTACTTTACAACTTGAGGTGGGATGAGGGTCAGAATAGATCTAGTGATATACCGCTAAAGGAAGTACTTCAGTACAGAGTCGGAAGCGGTAGTATTGTTTATACTACTTACAACGTTACCCCCCACATAAAATATAAATTCACCCTTTCTCCCTTCACTTTTTCGAATACAATGAACCGACTCTTTTGCTGAAGAAAGATGCTAAAAGAAAATTGAAACATCTGTGTCTAAACTTTCTTTGAAGCGCAGTCTTTTGTATTTGTAAGGTTTTGCGAGTGTTTTCGAGATAGCCAAATCTTTTACCATGGACTCCTGCTGCGAACTAACCGTGAGTAAACACCCGATCTCGCTGTGCTCAATTTCTCTCGCACACGTGAAATGGGTTTGTTGTTTCCAAAACAAATAGGAAGTTACCTTGTGCTTTTGCATTTCTGCACGCACACAGGTACCATTGTTGTTTTAATGATCAGAAAAAATATCAAAACCATCCGATATATATGATACGAAACAGCTAACAGAGGGAGGCAAAAATAAAAGTAGGCCTATACCAAGTTTTCCGCGTGGTACCATTATGGAGAATAAATATTTGATAAAGTCACGTAGATGCGCTTAAACCTATTCCATCTATCCTTATAACTTTTCTGGTCTCATCAATTTCTCAGGAGAATACGTACAACATATGTCCAAATTCCATATATACTCTTTCTAAACTAATGAGTAAACTCATTAAGAACACCAACTGATATCAATAAACAGTAAAGAAAACAATACTTTATACTTCTGTCATTTGGTACACATCTCTATGAAGCATAGCTTGTTTCTTTTCGAAATAGCTCCTTTGTTTCACAGCTGTGGTTAGTTTTGTTTTGTGTTAGGATGAAAGAGAGAAATGCAATATTTGCTTCGCGGTGAAGTTATATATATTATTAAGATGAGCGGTGATAAGCGAGGTTTAACAAAGAGTGCCTTTCGGATGCACAATTTAACGGGTAGTTGCAGTCCGTGTTGAGAATCGAACCAAAGCTATGTAAGACATGTTATGATAAATCCAAAAGGTGTGTTGTATCGGTGCAGTACCAGTTTTTCACGTTTTTCAAAATGTTCCAAAACCCAAAGAATAATCTTTAATTTCTGATATTTTAGTCGTCACAAATTACAATTTTATAATGTAGTCAGTGTTTATAATTACTGGGCAGTTGGGCGTTTAAACTAATGACATCATAATAAAGTCAAAACCATAATTTTGAGTTGAATAGATTCTGAGTTTAACGTCCCGTTCAGCAGCGAGGCTATGTGAGACGTGGACCTACTGATTAACGTGGAATCCGAACCACATGAACACCCACCGGGAATCAAGCCCAGGTTTCCCACGCCAAAGGCAAGTATGCTAACCGTTAGCCACGAAGGAGCTCCACCATAATTTTAGTGGGCGATAAGAAATATCTCGCCATTGCTTTTACAATAAACAAAATTTTATAAGTATTAAAGAATAGTGGTAAGAGATTTTATAATAGCTCTTTTATTTATGAGATATGAGTATTTTGAAAAAAAAAACAACTAAAGAATAGGTTGGCGGAACCACAAAAGACCCGTAAAATAAACTTTCTTATAAATACATACGCACCTTACTCACCTTTTATAATTGCCTCAAGTGAGTTTAAAGATTTTTAAACACTAGTGCGAAACCGGGCTCTGCCGTTGCGATCGATTTACAGGTCTTGAGACGAAAGTAAGAAGGGGCACACAGTAAGTAAAAACAATTAATATCCCTGTAACTTTCCCCCAAATGGGTGTATCTTAAAACTAACCTCACCATTATTTTTCTAATTAAATTCTAGCCCGAAATTATGTATCATATTACCCTATTCCCATTTTGAAAACTTGACCTTAATTCAAAATGGCGGATTTCAAGATGGCTGCCATCAAGGTCATATCTACCATACGACTTCCCCCCCAGGACTTATATGTATCCACATGGTTTTTCTTCACTTTTCTTCATTAACGCTCCGTTTACAAAGGGTAGTAAGGGACTTCTGTAGTAATCTCTAATAACCACATCACAATCCTTAAAAGTTATTTAAAAAAATAGAAAACATGCACCATGGCAAAAATTTGTCATCACAAGTAATGATGCATACATGCCTTCTATCAGCAAAAAAAGTTTCATTGAAGTTGGAGCCGGACATTTGAGTGATGTCCCTTCTGGGATGTGATTGAACGTGACGTCAGAACACATCGCCCCCCTTCCCGGAATTTACGGGAATTAGGTGACCTGAGTGAGCACATGTGGTGCCAGCTCTCTCCAGCGACCTATCAAGGATCATTGCGTGTATGCCAAGACGTGTCGCCGTTTTTATCCATGCCAAAAGTCGACATACTGACAATTAGGTAGGTAGTCATGATGGTCTGGCTGATGTGTGCGTATATTTTAACTCGTACATTTTGTCTCGACTCGAATTTCGAGACGTCTCGACTCGAATTCGAGTCGAGTCGAGACAGAGACTGTCGAGTCGAGACACGAGTCGAGACAGAAACATATTTTCGAGTCGAGACACGAGTCGAGACAACATTTTCTCGAGACGAGTCGAGACAGGCTTAAATCTCGACTCGACTCGACTCGAATGCATCCCTATTATTGACTTAGGTTTTCCTGAATATTAAGCAATATTTCACAAAAAGCTGGTATTTTTAAACAAATGTGTTCGATATCAAGTTTTCATAAAAGTAGTCACTCTCTCCTATAAATAATTTCAGAGGGGCCGCGGTGGCTCAGTGATAAAGCGTTCACCTTTGGTGCATGGGATCCTTGGTTCGACCCCAGCACGCACAAAGTGAATTTTGTGGTGGAGAAACACCATGTGCATGGGTTTTCTCGGGGTTCTTCCGTTTTCTCCCACTTTTTTCATTCCATCATTGCATTCATTTCTCATCATCACCGTGTCCTTTAGCCTAGCCGGTATAACCGTGGGTCGTAAAACTTAAAGATTTGATTTCAAATAATTCCAACCCAAACAGTTGCAGGAAGTATGTCATTTCGAATAAAACAAACCACTCTATAAAATTCTGAGTATTATTATTTTTTATATATACAATTCTAGCGGACCTTATTTCTAAATCGAAGGGTAAGAAGACTAAATTCACTCTCTTATTATTATAAATTCATTTCAATTGAAGCAGTTAAAATAGTTGGAAAAAATTAGAAAGCCATACCCTATATTCCAGTGTGCCACAACCGGATAACGTGGCACACTGGCGTGCCCAGCAAAATGAACAGTGTGACGCAAACTTTTACCTATTATTTACAAGAATATTTGTCGAGTTTATTTTATTTATTATTATGAACGATTTTCCACGGATCAGCTCTCTGTATACATTTAAACAAACAAGTATCACATTGAGGGAATGAGTGTAATTATTTACTTTAATAGTAATAGAAATGTATATATATATATATATTTTTTTTTTGTATTTTCTACCGGGAATAACTGCATCCGCTCTAGAAAGCTGGTACTAACAACAAAGGAACCCGATGTGCTAAACACACACCACCTACGCACTTCAATACACCAACGAAGGTGCAGACTATTCATGAATTAAAGTCTCTCACCCAATGTATTCTCCTAACATGTCTCCCAGCGATTACAACATTTTTTGGTATCTCAATCACTTCCTAGTAGGATAGGTTTACCTAGAGACCACTGATTAACCTGGTATTGGATGTTTCACTTTCTTACCTTTGGAGTTGACAGTCATCGGTTGGACAATCTCACACGCAAATATCTAATATTAACAACGTTTCTTCTATAATTTCGTAATATTGTATTATTTCTTTGTATTATTTATTAGGTTGGATAGGCTTGTTTCAACACTTTTTTCTTTGCACCTACTTATTACCTATACCTTAACGTTGGATAAAAATACACTAGCTCTCACCGGGAATCAAATCCAGAACCAATGGACTTGAACCATTTGGCAACAACAAGGCACATTTAAATAGAATTTTCGATTTTGTTAGGAAAATTGTGATTAGGTGTAACATTTAAAAATATATTTAAGAATGGGTACGGATGAAACGCACTGAATTTTCTCGCTCGAATTTCTTAAACTGACTCGTGTTAGGCTGCAGCTATTACTGAAACATTTATTTGGGAAATGCGAATAAAATAATTTGTTTTTGGAAAACTTTGTTCGAAGCAACTTATGTCCAAAAGTAAAGTACCCATTGGTCATATTTCTGTTAGAAATAACTTCTGCCATATATTAGAATTATTAAGGAAATAATTGTATGTAAACTATGAGCAAAAGCGTCTGAGTACTTTCTGAGAAATCGTCAAAAAAGTCATCCCCAAGAATAAAATATCCCTTGTGTATCTTTTCAGGACAAACGAGTTATGCTATTTATGAAATACGAACAAAATTGCCTGAGTCGTTCTCCACAAAATCGTAGGGTAAATCTTACTCCGAAAAGTATTATACCACTTCTAGCTTTTTAGGATGATGGAATTATGCCGTATTGTTAGGTTATTTAAGTGACATTTATTTATGAAATATGAACAAAATTGGGTCAGGCGCTAATGGGAAAATCGTCGAAGAGTAGGCTAAACTACCCTTCTGAATGTTTACAGGACGAACGAGTTGTGTCATATTGTTAGGTTATTAATGATACATTTATTTATAAAATGTGATTGAGAAAATTGTTCGAAAAAACGCATCCCATACAGTAAATTACACCTTACGTATTTTTTCAGAGCAATGATTCAAACTATATTTGTAAAAAAAAAAAAAAGCAAATGAAACAATTTAATTATTTTAAATTTTCATCCTTCAGGAAACTACCCTTATTTTTAGGTGTCGGAGAATATAGAATTCGAAACGATAAAGTGTTATAAAAACTTCATGTCTAGACTTAGGTCCAGATACGTCGAACAGTATGGCCTCAATTTGAATGCATGTAAAAGCGTGACGAACCAACAAACGAACAGATGGACAGACATCAAAATCACTTTTTCGATATGTGGGGGCGTGAAACTTGAATTCATTGAAATCTCGAATTCGATTTTTATCACTATTACTACAATTTTTTCTTTCGTCGCTTGAACGTGAAAAAGAATAGGAATACAACGACACGTAAGGTGATAATTTGTAATTCCCAAAATTTAATGAGTTACGTTTAATGTGTTGCCATGCTAGAAAAAAAAGCTTATGGCTGTTTGTTATATCATTTTAATATCAGTTTTTCACGCTACTATATAATGTAGAAATATGGTATGATTATCGTTCATATTCATTCTATATTTGGAAATATTCGTGTTCCGTATACATAGATCTGTATAATTTAGTTACGTTCAACGAAAGCATTCTTGCACTTGTGGATATGAAAAAAAAAGAGAGAGAAAGTCAATACTCTAAAAAGCAAAAAACAAACACACACACACACACACATAAACGATCATTTAACATCAGGTCGATGTAACAAGGGGTAAGACTGGACAGGCATTCAAGGTCGCATATGTTCTTCCTGACACAAACCCGAAGTGAGTTGTCTGCTGTTCAAGAACGGGAAGTAACATGCAAGACTATAAACTGAAAACAATAACTGTTTCCAATAGTACACGTATTCTAATACTGAATAAATACGTCGATTAAAGGATACTACCAATAAATTATTTCCTTATTATATTGTTTCGGTTCTTATTAACATTAAAATTATACACTTCCTATAATGCTTTGTAAAAAAAAAAAAAAAAAAAGGAATGGGATGGGATTCGATGTGGTGTCAAAATAATAAAATAACTACGACTCCGCCACTCTATCCACCTAACCACGGGGGCTACGTTGTGTTGGTTCTTTTTTTTAAAGAAATAATCTTCATAACCATGGTGCGCATCGCTTGGAACCTTAAGATAAGAGTTTTTCTGTTTAATTCTATATTTTCGTACGACATCTTAGTTACAGAAGCTAATTTATATTTGGCAGGCAATCTACACACTAGGTTTTAACCAATAAATGCAACATTTTAGTCCAATATCCAGTTCCTTGATCCAACTTCTCGATTCCCCTACTGAATTCCCTCCGCAATTGTGATCTGCTACTGAAAAAATCCCTAGAAATCATCGTTGCCAGTATACACAAAACCGAGCATAATTTTGTTTTTTGCTTATATTTTTATTATTTTATTATATATTTTGGAAATATCTCCTTAGATGAATTGCTTTCTATTATCTCCACATAGTAATAACTGAATTTTACCCATAAACGTAAGGAAAATGGAATAAATGCGAAAAATCTTGAGTTACAGTATACGCGCAATCTTTTTTGCGCATGGGAGTACATTTCTCGTGTCACAGTCTGATGTGGAGCTGCTTCCTTTGGGGTTATTGGCCTTTACTTGTTTGAGGATGACAGCGGTGTGGCTGTAACTGTCACCAGTGAACTCCACCTAAAGATGCTGCAAGACTTCGTTCTTTCCCAATTAGGTGTTGTCGATATGGATGTGCAACAATTATGGGTTCAACAAGATGGAGCGACCTCGCATACAGCCAGAATTTGCATGGATTTCTGCCGACAGACCTTTCCAGGTAAAGTAAATTCCCGTTTTGGTGACATTTCCTGGCCGCCTCGCTCACCTGATCTTTCGTGTGCAGACTTTCCTTTGGGGCTACCTGAAGCACGAAGTGTTCCGAACACGTTGTGCCACCATTCCTGAGTTGAAGGATCGCATCAGAACTGCCGTCGTCAATGTCCCAGATAATATGTTACGCCGAGTTATGGAAAGCTTCCAACGCCGCCTAGATGAATGTGTAGTGCAGAGAGGAGTCATGTTCAAAAAGTAATCCACGCAATGGACAATGACTTACACATTAGTAAATTGGCACACCTTTAACTATTCATTGACATAAGAGGTAATAAATAAATTATAGTTACTGCCTGATGGTGTGTTTTTAATATCCTCCTATGAACGCTGTCGCACCCTATATATATATATATATATATATATATATATATATATATATATATATATATATATATATATATATATATATATAGAGAGAGAGAGAGAGAGAGAGAGAGAGAGATAGAGAGAGAATATGGTTAATACCCTTAAATAAGTTAGAAAAACTGTATCATCAAAAGCTTCAAAGTTCAAAAGAAATTTTCTTCCCAAGCTAGTGACTATGATCAGGATTAGTTGATTCTATATACATGTGTTAAATATTTGTAAGGAGAAAGAACTAACTTTCATATCAAATGGCTATATAAGAGAAGAGTCTAGGAAAAATCTTTTATTTATGAAACAAAAATTTTCATTATTTCCAGGCAGACCGTATCAAATACAAAGGAGCATGCTAAAAACATGACCAAGAGGTCCATTTAAGTGTGAGAGATAACATGCGGGCCAAGTAGATGGGTTTCGTAGAAGTATTAGATTTTATCAGAAGACATGCGAAAGGGCACATATCTGAAAATACTAGGTTTTTTAAATAAAGCTTAGGCAAAAATGTATGAGAAGTCTTAGTTGGAAAATAAAAATAGGATTGGCTAAAGGACTATAATGATATGGTAAAAAGAAGAAGGTAGGGTTAAAGTGTTGTTTCGTAAAATTACTAAGGCACAGGAAAAGAAAACTTGAAATGGTATATGTAGAAGCAAAATATAAACAGGAAAGTATTTTAGTGATAGAACAAATCCAGTAGAAGTCATACTAGAAGGTCATGAGGATCCTGAAGAAAAAGCAGGGAAATACGTGTCTAAAGGAAAGAAATATAGAGTTTAAAATAATTCATACCACGAAAGTATTACATATACATCCAAAGAAAGAAAAAAACAAAGAGAAACATAGAAAAACGATATGTAATTGGGTCTGCCCCCTGAGCTGTGTTGCGACGGCATTTAAGAACAGCTGTAATATCATCTGATGTTATTGGAGCAATGAGCTGATTTGTGGGATCAAGGTGGTAGCTGAAATCAGGTTGAAATGATGGCTGCACTAGAGAACCAGCGTGTGAGATATGGGTATCTGTAGGACAAGTGAACAAAGGGGTAGTGTGTGGAGTGAAGACTCCCTTAAGATATGTAGCGAAAGCAGTTCCCTTTTCTGCATCCGTCGTTGGTACTTGGTCAGCACATATGATGGGGTATTGTGGGCCCTGTTTCTGAAATGTTAGACGTTTAAAGGTATTCCAGAATTTAGTAGGATTTGTTTCTTGGCGCAAAGCATTACAGGAGGCACGCCATTCTAGTCGTTTGCGGGCTACTATGTAGCTCTGTACCGTTCGTTGGAATTGACTATGGAGAAGAAGAAATCGGCGGTCATGTGTGCGACAAAATTCTGTTAAATACTCGTGTGAGCGCCGGAGAAGATCGAGGGCACGTGCTGGTAAACGAGGTCTAGATAATTTGTTGGTGCATTTAGGAACTGCGTAATCCGTAGCGTGAAAGACTATGTCAGTCAGAGTATGTGAGAGTGTTTTAATAGATGCAACTGTTGTGAGAGTAGGTGCAGTAGCCAGCAGATTTTCGGTAATATAAGTGCTGTACTGATCCCACCGAGCTTTGCTAAAGTTATATCTGGGTGTGCGTGGTGATGCAGATGTAGTGTATGTCAGACGTGGAGTTATAGAGAGAAGTATTGGGAGATGATCACTACCTATGGAACCAAGAACATCTATAGTAGTAAGTGGTAACAGATTATTGGAAATGATTGCCACGTCCGGATTAATCTCTCTTTCCGGACGAGTTGGATGCGGAAGCTGTAGTAAAGAACTATGAGTAGTTTGGAGGAAATCATGAAAGCGTTGTTTGTGAGCTGCTGTACGAGAATGGTAGTTGATGTCTGCTAAGAAGATGTATGTTTTAAAGTTGAGATCTAAGTATGTCAGAAAACGATACGGGAGTGCCTGTGTAGATCGAACATAGATGGTGCCGATGGTAATAGTAGTAGCTGGAAAATAGAGCGTCTGTATGACGGGTTCGGGATATTGCCCGGGAGAAGGTGATATGATATGGCGCCGTGAAATAGAATGCTTAACGGCTATTGCTGCACCACGTGCGATGTTTTGTGGCAGATCAGAGCGTATGAGATGATAACGTGGAAGATAGAAACGGTCAGATCGTTTTAGAAAGGTTTCATTAAGAAGTATGCTATCTGCATTGTGCTGAGTTGCTAAAGTTTCTAGGAGAACTCGGTTGGAGGTAGCGAACGAATATTGCAGAATAGCAATGTAATAGTCGTCCTTCTCTGACCTGTACTATTCATGATGGGTGTCTGTATGAAAATGGAAGTAGGTAGACAGGCCGGAATATGTAGCTGCCATGTGGAGCTGGAATATATCGAAGGCGGCTTTGGTTGCATGATTTAGTATAGCCTCACGCTGGAAGGGAAAGGCATTTTGAAGAACGATAGTGATGAACTTCAAAATACTTTCCACAGTAGGTTGTGGTAAGTAAGATGTTTGTGTGGTCGCTGTGGTACTAGTCGGACGTGATGAGACATGAACGCGTAGAGGTACAACAGTCTCGGGCTTATCTGGAAGTGGTTTAGGTTTGCCCTTACACTTGTAGGAGTAAGTTGGATGTTCCCCGTAACAAGTGTTGCACCTGGACGGTTCGTTGAGCTTAGGACACTCCTTTATTTTATGATCTCCTTTGCAGTGGGAGCAGACGGAAGGATTTGTGCACTTGTTCGTTGGATGCGCGTTATAAGTTAGGCAATTTTCACACCGTAGTGAGAGAGGCGGGGGTGTGCGCGAAGGCTCGACCCGATGGTGGCAAAGGTAGATGTAGACACCGTTATTTAGAAGATCGTCTACCAGTGCTGGATTACTGTTAGTGTTCTGACCATATATGTAGGGCCATTAGCATTTTTAATACGGAGAGCTCTAGTAGGTTGAATCCCATCTTGGTTTAGTTCCTCTAGTATGTCTTGTTCGGTATAGGTAGGATCAACTCCACGGATAACTACAGAGAGTAATGGAGTACGCCGAGGCGGAGGTGGTGTTTTGATATGAGGAGTTTTAAGGAGTTGAATTTTCGTGTTAACGCCAAACATTGCTGGTCCCACTTTAGAGATGAGATGCTTATAAAGATCGGGGTTCTTTGTTTTCAGGATGATTCCGTTAGATGTCTTGTTTAATTGTTGGAGATCCAGTCTAGAAAAGTATCGTATTAGTTTTTGGTAAAACTTTTTGATGTCCATGAGCTCAGCAGGAAGATTAGTAAATAGAATTGTAAAAATTAGAGTAGGAACAATGTCCATAGTAGCTTCTGAAGTAGCTGGCGTAGATTGAAGTTGGATGCTGGTTGTACTGGTTCTAGGAGGACTGCGCAAAGCATCAGTATATCTAAGCTTTTTAGGTGAGCGTGAACGGTCTCTGTTTGGTTCGCGATTTGGTGAGAGGCTAGAGGTAGATGAGTGAGATGCTGAACGTGCAGGCGCCCGTGGGCGGTCTGATGGTGGACCCATAACAGTTGGCGGTAGTTTATGCCTTTCCACTCGACGTTCCGGCGGAGAACCCGGCATTAGAGAAACTACTTAAGTACTGCCTTGTCAAAAATTGAGTAATAATAAGAAGTTAAGATAAAGTAATAATAAGATAAAGCGATAAACAGCACATAACTGATTTCCAGTAGATCCACCTCCGAAGAGGAGAGAATAAATCCAAAAGCCAAAGAAATAGCAAGGTCGTCAACTTAGGATCAATTTCGTCTGTTTACCTCCGTGGAGGCTTATAAGCAATTCGACGGTCGTTTCCTTACCCCGAAAAAGGCAACTAATCCAACCGTATATGAGAAGATCGCGATTACGACTGAACCAATGGGGATGGAAATCCAAGGACTCGCTTATTTTTCTCCGCTAGCTACGGATACCCTCTTTTTTAACCTGGTTAGAGCTCCAGGTGGCCAGTTCAATTAAGAGCGACTGAGCTTCAACCTATAACTTTAGCTTTCAAACCTTTGATTCACGGTTATTTGTGATTTCACGTTTATAACAAAGACAAATATTTTTAAAAACGTCTACTTGAAATAAATTATTTAAAGAGATTTTCCCAATGTTTATCCCTTTAAATTATTGCATTTTAGTAAGCCTTCTCCGAAATAAATGCAAATGAACTGTTCTGCCATCTCTGTAGTTTTTTAAACTATACGTTTGTGGACGTTCATATGTTTGTGGCAAATCCTTTCGATAGTGAGATCTCGGAAACTACAGGCTCTAGAAAGATGACATTTTCACTGATCGATTGATAATTTTGCGTAGATTGTCCAGTTCTAACTCAATATTTAAAAAACGCATGGCCATTATTTATTCATTACATTTTTACGGATACACTGGAAGTGTTGATTTTTTTTAAAGCACCATATCCTACCCATCATACATTCCAACGCCATATAATTGCATATAGGGGCTGCATATCTCTAAGGGGTTTGTTTCATGTCCAAATTATAATGAAAAACGAAGGATAACTATTTCTCCATTCTAAGTTGAATCTTTATTGTTTGCAGTGTTTTGCCCAATGAATACCTTATATCATTGACATTATAATTGATTGTATGTTTAATGTATTAGCTTATTTTAGAACGTATAAAACGATAATCATGTCTGTTGTACCGTATGGTTGCGAAATATGGTCTCTTACTTGGAACGAAGAACATAGATTGAAAGTATTTGGGAACAAGATCCTGAGACGAATATTCGGACCCAAGAGAAACGGGAATAGGGAATGGCGGAATCTTCATAACGAGGAACTACATAATTAATACGGTTTATCGTACATTGTTAAGGTCACTAACTCTAGGAGGCTCAGGTGGGCAGGTCATGTATCCAGGATGGAAGAAAGAACGAACGCTTTGAAAATCTTAACTAGAAGACTAGCCGGAAAACGACCATTAGGAAGACGTAGGCGCAGATGGGAGGACAATATTAAGATGGATATCGCAGAACTACGAACACAAAGTAGAAACTGGATCCATTTGACTAAGGATAGAAGTGAGTGGAGAGCTTTTGTGAACGCGGCATTGAACCTCCGGGTTCCATAGGCCATATAGTTACTTAGTTTATGTATTTGCTTATTACATACTACATGCAAGAAGAGAGAAAACAAAGATCATACATGAATTAAAAACTGCAACCGGAAGTAGGCTCAAATGTTGCAAACGGCACGAGATATTGAAAAAGTAATCGAAAACAATCTCCCTTTTACGGTATATCTTGCCGATTGTTACCAAGACTTCTTTTACATGTGTCTGCAAAGGGATATGTACAGATATGAGGAATAACAAGGAGATTCATGCTCATATATGAATGATGCGGTGTGTAAAGAGCGCAGGTTCAGCTAGTTATTATTATTAGGCCTATTATTATTATAAGTAGGAAATAGAAAAAAGATTTTAAGGTTCTAAATTTGGTGAGACATTTTATTTCCTCCCAGTTTGTTGTTACACCCATGGTCGTAACTTGTTGGGGCATCGGGCAACTGCCCCTTCCAAAGAAGCTCCCCGCAGTTCGATGCGGGTCCATGTTAAGACAATTTTTTTTTACTCCATATACGATACGAAGACGAAATTATAAATGAAGCATCAAACATATTTCCTACATTATATAAACAAAAGAGAACACAAAATTTAAATAAAACAAAAAAGAGTCTGGGGCCTATTTCATAAAAAATGTCTACTATTAGGTGCCCTAGAAATAATATGTATTAGTATGGCTTCGAGATTTGTCAATATTGTCCCCTTAATTAATTTGTGATGTATGAACCGGGCTCAGGGGCGCAACTAATGGAACCGCAGACCTTGCCGTGTGGGAGGGCCCACAGGGTCCGGGGGTGAATAAATAGTAAGACTAAGATGGAAAGAGGGGGTTCAAGAATTAGAAAAACAACTTTTCTATGCGACCCAAACACGCGTCTTAATGCTTGCCTGTCCCCCAGAAATAAATCTAAGTTACGGTGCTGGTTACACCTATGGACTGTATGTTGTTATCTTGTTGTGTGAGAACCATTTTAGATAGGTTTTCACTATGAACTCACGTCTTTTTTACTTAAACGTCTTAATAGCTCTCAATAGTATCACCGTTTGCTAGAGCCTATCTCACAAGAATACCCTCAGTTTCATGAAACATTGGTACAAACAATCTTGCCACAAACAATCTCCCACGAGTATTTTGCGAGTGGGAATGAGGTGTTTCCTCTACTGCTTTTAAATCGGTGTTTTTCAGATTCCAAGTAGTAGTGTTGTCAACTGCTAGAGCAGCTCGCCTCCCGCCTGAGTCACCACCGAGCAAACTCAGAAGTGAGCAGAGCTAACAGCTCATCCAACC
Organism: Thermobia domestica; assembly: GCF_964235325.1. Lineage (NCBI taxonomy): Eukaryota > Metazoa > Arthropoda > Insecta > Zygentoma > Lepismatidae > Thermobia > Thermobia domestica. The sequence goes on from NC_137460.1 coordinate 169,956,724, forward strand.
ATGCCGTCAAGAGCCGATGGTTCATTCCAACTGAGCCAGCTCGAGCCAATGGCTTACCAGAGCTGAGCCTTACCAAACTGATGGCTCACCTCAACAGAGCAGGCTCGAGCCCATGGCTCACCTGAGCCTAGCTGAGCCTAGCCGAGCCGAGCCGTTACCTCATCTCAACCGACCCAGTTGTAGCCAATGGCTCATTCCAATCATCCCGACCGTCGAGCCGGAGTTCAAGCTGCGCCGGTTGCTAAGGGCTCGAGCCGAGCCGGTTGACTCCACTATTTCCAACTCGATAAAGTTTTTGCATAGCTATCGTAAGTAATTAATCGATTTAAGCAGTGGTTAGTAGTTTTCATCGGTTCAGCTGAGTAGGGCCATAGTTTTCATTCCCCTTCTTTGGTTATGACCCGAGTACTCAAAATCATATCCTTAACTTTAACAGTTTTCTGAGCATACAGAAAACAACTGAGAAAGGTGATAAATTTCCTTCTATCGCTTGTTGAAATGAAGGAAAGCAAGATCGCCTAGAGTGGACCTGAGAGTCTCACGTAGAAGGCAAGTATACAGTATATGCACCGTTTGCCAACATTATCTTAGTATGAGCAGTGATCAGAAAGGTCGTTTTCAAAAGTAGCTGCTCTACAGCTACATGATAAAAATTGTAGCTCGCTACAGCTATTAGCTAGTTTTCCAGAAATGTATTCGCTACTTAAGCTCTTGTCAGAAATCCAGTTTACTTGGCATCATGCATTATAATACATATGTCATGGCATTTGCATGCGTTACTGAACTTAAAAGTTTGGTTAAAATATTACATAAAAGCTTTGTCTGTCAATTTGTATTTCACAGTAAAGTATGCATTTTGTCTGCTCTTTTTAAAGTATATATATATATTATCCCTTCCCCAAAGAAACATATATGCTTTCGCTGCTAGAATGGAATGTAGGTATATTTTAAGTCATTACTATCCTTTTGACCGATCGTCAGTACGCAATTTATTTCAGAAAATTTTGTTGTAATATTGTTGCAAAATAATTGGGGACAGAAATCCGAAAACAATCACATTTTCTCCCTATCATCATATTAAATAACCAAAAATTGTGACGAAATGGAGTTACAAAAGATATTTGCGTCCTGAAAAAGGTTTATTTCTAGCTTCAATGCAAAATTCGCTACACACTGTAAAGTATGTAGCTCAGCTACAGCTACAAGTTACAGGTTTACACTTGTAGCGCCCATACATCTAGAGCTAAAAAATTGTAGCTAGCTATAGTAGCTTCGCTACAAGTAGCGCTTTACAGTAGATTATATACCTAACTACGAGCCCACTTTTCCCCTCAGCCCCTAAATGCTAGAAATTACAAATCCATCACTGACCATTGAACTTTAATAAAGAAGAATAGCACAAATTAGATTGGGTATTGTACACTGGACATTAGCTTTTATGACATTTAAAATCATAAAAACTTACATCTAAAACTTATAACTTATAGTGCTGTCTTTGATTGAAAAAATAGTTTTTGTTTGGTTCAAATCGGTTCAAAAATAGCTGAATTATAAGAAGATAAAGTTAAGTATGCCGCATAGGCTTTTATGACATTTAAAATCATAAAAACTTTATAACATAAATAAATTTTCAAAAGTAAAAAGCAGCAAAACCTGTGCACAGGTGCACCTGAGTGGACTTACGCCTTTCTCTTATTTGTTTGTTTGGTTTGCTTTTGGCTGCCTCTCAGGCTTCTTTTTCTGTTTGTTTCTCTTTCTGCTGCTGCTTCTGCTGCTGCTGCTTCTGTTGTGCCTTCGTTTCTCTTTCTGCTGCTGCTTCTGCTGCTGCTTTTGTTGTGCATCCGTTTTCTTTTCCCGACTAGCGCTAGTCTCCATTCACGTCAACTCAATCTGATTTGCTTGGCTTATAGATGAGAGAGTGAAAATCCTTCATTTGGCTTGGAGGCGACTCGAACTTGCGACGACCACGCCGATAACTACTCATAGCTGGCCAGACCATGAGCGAGCACACTCGGCTAACATGTACTCAAAGAAATCAAGTGAAAATCGGTCCTCATATATGAACAAATACTTCTACAAGTAACGCCATCTATTAGCAAAGTGATAAACTAAATGGTATGTAACGCTATCTATTGAGTAGGTGAGTAACTGCTTGAATATGTTCACCTAGCCGGCAAATTCAAAATAAAAAATATGAAAATAGTAGATATGTTGGTTCCTATAAGAGATAGAGGGCTGATATTTATTTTTTGGCAATTAGTCCCTAGCCGGTCCATAAGTGTTGCCAACCTATAAAATTAAAAAATCACTAAGTCTAGTAACAAATTCGATTCTAAGTTTGCAACACTGCAAGAAATAAAATTCATAAATTTGAAAAAGAAAAAAATACAAGCGTAATCTACATAAAATTCTAAGACTTTTTTAAAGAATAACATTTTCCGGAAAACTCAAAAATAAACCCGTAAAAATTCCCGAAATTTTGAATTGGCTATAACATCGTCAAATATTAACCGATTTTCAAAATTCAAACGTCAATCAATCAAAAAATAAATTTAGATTTTTTGAATGTATTGTAGGTTCCATAACTTTAAGGATATTATTTAAAAACTCAAATAAATCTCTTATTTATGTATGGATATTTAAAATTCGAATGATATTCAAAAGTACAGCTTCTCCTTATGCATTGTGTATTTTTAAAGATCTCAGTTTTATGGCTTTATATCCATAAAACACTTAGAACATACTTAAAATTACAAGTTCGGATACTGATAATGGAACCTTCTGCTAACCTCGTTCTCAATAGGAAACAATGACTTCTTAAACTCTGTCCACTGATCATAATTCAAGCTGAATAGACAGCCGTTAATATCAAAAACAACTTGAACTTGGGTTTGCACATTTTTCACAATTACATTGAAATTATTAGTAAGAATGAACTTCTTTTGAGGATCCCTTTTAATCGCTCTATTTTTTACTTCTGACGACACATTTTTGTTCATTTTTGTTATTTTTTGGATTCACAAAACCGATCATCATTTGAAATTTACATACAGAACTCAACAGTTGGATAATTATCTTTTAAACCAGTGTATTTGATTTTTATTCCATCTTTAACGATCTCGTCAATCATTTTATCTGTGAAGTGTTTTGTAAATCTAGGTGGAAGAAAGACAAACTCCACACACTCAACTAAAATGCTCTTTCCAAACTTAGTTTTAATCTTTTCCATTTTCACAATCTTATATTCTGTATTTAATTCTAATTCTCTTAATCCAACAACTTGTTTCTCCTCAAGACTTCCAAGTTTGTTTAAAAGTTCAATATGACTTGCCATCGTATTTATTATATAGAAAATCAACGGTCACTCTTCAATTTTTATCTTCACCCAAAAATATTTAATCATTTTTGTCAATTTCGTTTAATGGAAAAACTTCCATAAAACAATCGTTAATGAAAACAGTTTGAGGGTGACCAACTGATAAAGGTCCAGTGCTGGTGGACCTTAGATTCTTGAATTGTTTCTGATATTTTTCTTTGACGTTGTTTTGAATGGCCTCAGCTGTCTTTTCATACTCTAAAATTTTAGCAACGTCCTTACCTTTGAACCATATTGCTCCGCCATCATCGATCACAGTTAGAAGCTCTTGGTCTTGAAATTTAAACACGCTCATGATAACTGGTTGTCGTATGGTTGTTTAAGGCTCAAGTGGTTCATTTTCGTTAGTGTGATTAAGCGCTTGATAGACTAAGTCTATAAAGCAAGGTTAGGGGTTAAGGACAGTGAAAATTACTATCTAAAACTCTTCTAATACTTTCTCATTCTTAGGGTCATATGTAAAGTTCTTTCGCCCAATTAAAATCGCATAACATATAATATCAGCAGCCACAGCTTCTGCATAGTCTACAACAATCTTTATGTTTGTTTTCTCATTTACCGACACATTCTTCCTCTTACTACAATTAATCACATACATTGGTCTGTTATCTATAAACTCTTTAGGGTCATAGTACATTTCGGTATTGCCACACGTTATTCTCTTAAATGCAGTGTAATCTTCGTACATCTTAAAATAATCCTTGTTAGCAATATCTAAGTTTCTTGATTCTTTTGGAAATACCTCATTCCTCCCATTCTTAAGATAGATATTCTTTACCTTACAATGATAAAACTTACTTGCATCTGTTGTTTGTTTGCCACTTCTATCAGTTTGGAACATTACAACTGAGAAATCAGGCATATCAAATTGTCTTCAATTAAATTGAGTAGTAACATCAAACTCCAAGAAAGAACCTACAAAGTCTTTTGAACACATTGATAAGTATGGAATGAAAACATGATTTTGGGTTCTTTAAGAATATTCAACTTTAACTTGTTTTCATAATTAGATTCGTATTCAACAATAGGCATTCTTATCTCCATGCTTTTTATTGTTATTTTTCCATCATGAGGAGCTGCTCCTGATCCAGCCCATTTGTACAAAACATCGTTATTGTTGTTAGCTTTTGTAAATGTTATTCTCAATCCGCCTTTCCACATAACCTCTTTATAATCACTTAAAAAGCCTGGAATTAATCTTAATGGATACAAAACACTAAAGTCCTTTCTCAGACCAAATTTATCATCTGTTTCAAATCCTGCTTGTTTTAGATATTCAACTTCTGGCTTGGAAATCTTTAATGTTCCGACAGCTGTAGATGTTATTCCAGGTAGTTCAATCTTATCTATAACAACACCATGCTTTCTAACCTCAATTTGAGAAAAGAAGAATGGGAAGAAGTTATCTACAAGTTTTATAGTATCATTTGCACCAAATGTTCCTCCAACTGATGCACCAACTTCAAAAGACATATGACAATCTGCTTTGTGTCAACACTTTTATGGGGCGTATCCATAAAAGACTCATACATAATAACAATTAAAAACTTATAATCCCCATCCCAACTTAACCTTAGCATTCATAGCAGTACCAACCCCAAAAGCAGCTAATCGTTCACCAATTGGCGCATCACTACTAAATGCTCTTTTCCATGCTTTAGTTTCTAGTTCCTTATCTGCAATATGTCTTGACTCTGTATCTTTATTGTCTCTGTAGTATATATCGTGTTCTTTACATCCTCATCTAATGGGTTAATGCCTTTATCACCTCTTTCTAATATTTCTTGTAGCTTAGTTCCCGGATCACAGTATGAAAATCCTGGAATATGTAATTCAAATGGGAGTTTATTAATCAAATCATTTACTAATCCTTTTCCAAGCTTCTTATCATTCCAGAATCGTGTGGTAACGTATTTAAGATCTGAATCAAATAACCTATACCTTTTGGATCATTAGGAACAAATTGTGAAAGCTTATTATTAATCATACTCACTATACCTACTTTCTCATTGTAAAAGTTATGATTACCAGCCCTTTCTTCTCCATCTATAACTATTAACCGATCAATTAACTTTCTCACATCATCCATCCATATATATTCTTTAGGTATCTCTGTATATTGTTTAATTCCTTCACCAGTCCTTTTAGGTGTCGTGTTCTTTTTAGGAGTTGGAGGTAAAGATGGTTTTTTATATAATTATCCCAAATAGGCTTGATAATATTAATGTACTTAGAACCTCTATTGGATGCTACCTTTTTATCTCGATTATATTTTTGGAAGGCGGCATCTGATTCTATTATTATTTCCTTGTACTGTTCAAAATCATCATAATAATAATCTTCAATGGTTTTATTAGTATTCGTCGTTAACAATTCCCATAGACCTTCTGTTCCTTTATAAGTTTTACCATTAATTATCAAATCATCACCATTCACTTTAACTTCCAAATTTCCTATCTTATTTATTATTTTTCCATCTTCTTCTACAGTTCTTATTCCAAACACAGTATCATTTCTTTTACTATAATATTTAGTTGCAATCTTACCAAATGACTGTGCTGTTGTTAATGGTTCTACTCCTTCCACTTTGTCTTTAATTTGTTTTTTCATTTGTTTTATTTCTCCCGTTATAGGCGTATCACTACTACTTGGAGAACTATCATAAGTTATGTTTTTACGTGTTTCTAGTAGACTGGGATCTATTGAAGCCGTTTTATGTGCAACTGGAACAAGTTCAGTTATTAGATTTTTATTTTCTTCTGCTACTTCTTTGATCTCACTTCCTAAGTTTTGAATAGCATCAATTACAGGTTGCTCTTGTGTTTTAAATTTATCATATATACCTGCTCTTTCTTTCTTCCAAGATTTGAAGCCCTTTATCAAGAACTCCTTTAACTTGATATCCTGATTAATTTCTTTCTCATCCATTTATTATATACCAAACGAAGAAACGTCAATAAACGTCAAAGAACGTCAATAAACGTGGAAAAACGTCAATAAACGTGAAAAAACGTCAAACGTTAAAACGTAAAACGTGAAAAAACATCAAACGTTTAGGAAGTGTTTTACCTTGTTCCTATACTTACCATTTTTTACCTTCCTTGTCATATCAATTACTATAAAACCATAATCTTCTTGCCAACATTTTGAACACATCTCTTTAAATTTATCATAAGACATATCTCCCCCAACAAACTCATTATACACATGTTTAAGATTAGTATCATCTTGTCTGAATATGCATAGGAAGTTAACGTTATCTCTTATAAGCTGTTTAGGTACTTTTGAATATGTTTGTGCAAGATAGAAAGTCTAAATGTCTATGCCTACCTCTTGTAAAGTAATTTCTAACAGTATCTTGATTCTCCAAAATGTAATCGTCAAACACAACAACAGAGTATTTTTCACTTTCATCAATAGGTACAATAGAATCATTACCGCTTAAGAACGTTGCTATTTGTTTATTGAACTTTAGTTCTGCTTTTTCAAATCGATCTTTTAACTGCTCATACTTTGGCTGATTCATGCTTTTAGAATATATGTAGAAGTAATTATTGTTTAGCCAACCTGGCTGTAATAAGAAGTTAAATAACAAAAAAGTTTTACCACACCCAGACGGACCCACGATAAGACATCGAATATCATCAGGTATAAGCTCTCCATTTCTTTTCTTAGCTGTTGTTTCTTTTATCGTCTCTTTTACATCCCAATTAATAGTTTTCTTACTCGTTTATTATAGAGAAAATCGTCTCTTTTATGATTAGAGAGTACAACCCCGGTTCGTTGATGAAGGTTGTGTGAGGTTGTTCATTTGGAAGGGTGTCCGGATTACGGAAGCCATGCTGTTTTTAAGGACTTGACTTGTATTTACATAGCCTATCTTATATCTTTAAGTTGTTCTCTGATCTTAAGCAACGTATCTTTTATATATTCACTATCCATTTCACCATTTAATGTTATTATCATCTCTAACTGTTCTTTAAATGAATTAATACAAGTGACAATGGTTTTATATTCGTCTTTTCTTTGGTTATGTTTAACTTAGAAGACAAACCTGTTATTATAGCACTTCCAGTTGCAAGAGACGTTGTCAATATCGAGTAAATTGTTACAGGTATAAAAATATTAATAAACCCAGTTGTTGCAGAAAGTATAACCCACAACGTGATCAAAGTGTAGTATGCATATTTAACAATTCGTAGTTTTCTCTTTTTCTTCTTTAAACTGTATTCTAACTTTTGAATGACATCTTCTATTCACTTGATTACTTTCTCTCTCGGAATATCTCTAGGTAAATCAAACTCATTCATTTATTATATAATAAATGGCTAAGGTATTTAAGCTAACGAGTGATACTTCTGTTTTAAAGAAGAAACTCCATTACGAATTAGACAACAGGAGCAACTATTTAAGTATAGGACTAGTTGGGTTTTACAGTACATATCTAACTCCAAACATAACAACAGAAAAAAAAACAGTTTCTCATATGGTGATAGACAAGTTTTTATACCAGAAGGGCAATACAGCTTAAGCAGTCTTAATGAATATTTAAAATCTCAATCCATCAACATAACACTATCAGAAGATCATTTAAGAAATAGAGTAAAAATTAAAACTGATAGTAATGATGTTACAATTGGGAGTATAGGCACTGTCCTCGGGTTTAATGTTTTTGAAGTTTTAGAAAAGAACAAAACACATATTGGAAGTAAGTTGCCAAAGTTTCATCCGTTTGATACTATAAATGTTCACTGTAATATAGCAGATGGCATGTTTGTTAAAGATACAGAATACACACATAGAGAAACAGGAATTATAGCATCATTCAAAACAGATGCTGAGTTCAAACATAGTATTATTTACGAGCCTACTTATCCATTATTTTTCCCTATATCCAAAGACAAGGTTGACAATTTTGAGATAAGGATAACAGATGAGAATGATTCCTTAATTGATTTTGGTGGAGCAACAACAACTGTATTTTTACATTCTAAGATTTTTTCTTAAATAAATAGGAAGATGTGTTCTATTAAAGGTTGTATGTTTAGTGTTCCTTACAATGAACTAAAGGATTTAAATATCGATCATGTATTAACAAAGAAACAACTTAATGATAAAGCCAAGAAAATTAAAGAAGGTAAAGGAATGGATTTAACTTTAACTACAGCACAAATGAAAAAGATTAAGAAAGAGCATATGGGCGGTTTTATTTTTACAATTCCAGCCATTCTAGCAGCTTTAGGAGCAGTTGGCTCATTAGCAGGTGGTGCAGCAGCGATTACTAAAACTGTACTTGATGCTAAGAAGAATAAACAAGAACTTGAAGAACAAAAAAGACACAATATGGCTATGGAAGAAAAGCAGGGAGCAGGTAAACCAAAGAAGTCAAAAAACTAAAACCATTGACCAACTTCGATATAGAGAGGTTGGTTAAAAAATTAAAGATAAAACGATTTACAGGTGTATTTATGAGTGATGAACTTCCACAAAAACCCTATGTACATGAGTGTGGTATAGTTAACCTTGATAAATCAGAAAACATTGGTACTCATTGGATATGCTATTGGAAAGATAACAACATAAAGTACGTGTTCGATTCTTATGGTGGTGTTCCTCCTAAACAACTGGTACAATATCTTGGTACTGAAAACTTATTTTACAATGACGAACGAATACAAGACTTTAATTCAGTTATATGTGGTCATCTTTGTGTTAAGGTTTTAAATTTTCTAAATCAGGGGTATTCTTTTAATGATGTTATGTATATGATTGAAAATGATTAGGAGGCTACAGCGTAGCCCCCGGTAGATTTAAGTGCTTTTATGGCTTATATCCATAAAAGTTTTGGCTTGGGGCTTCTTAGATGAAAACACAAGTGAGTAAAGTTCGCTGTGTGGGATTTTGCACATCGGGAAATCTTATTAAACATAGTCAAAAGATCTTTTGAATTTTCAAGACGGTTCCAATCTCTTAACTCCTTACCACCGTCCTTACAAAGTTTAGTTGCGTTCATGAACCCGTTGCAGTAGTCGTCGCTCTTAATCATGATAACGACAAAGTTACCGTAAAGAGCCTTGTGGAACTCTTTTGTTTTAAGATAAATATGGAAGATATACACAATAGATTTTTAGATTATTTTGAGAAGCATGAGGATGAACTAGATCCACTAGTTAGATTTAATTTTTATCAGTATTTTGAACAAGCTAGTGAGATAGACTTAAAAGATAAAAACAACGTATATAATGTTATTGATTTATGGAAAATGTTAATACCTAAATTTTTGTACACGGAAGAAGAGTTGGAAAAGTTACGACCAATATTTACCTTAAAGGACTTGCTGTCAAATTATAGCACCGCACCATTAGAATGCAGTAATTGTGGTAGTAAGTCATTAACAAAAGGTATGAGTAGATACATTTGTGATGATTGTTCTGTAGAGAGTGGTTGGGTTTACAGTACTAGTGAAGAAATGAAAGCTGCTTGCGTAAGAAAACCATGGTATGACACTATAAAAAGATTTAAGTTACAGTTATCTCGTTTGCAAGCTTTACAGGATAGAATTATTTCCGAAGAGGTGTTCAAGGTGTTAAATGATGAATTTGGAGATATGCCAAAACATTTAATATCAACAAAAGATGTTCTAGAAGTACTAAAGAAAAACAAGTAAACAAAATATTATGATGATGTCTATTTAATACACTATCACCTAACCGATCAAAAACCATTAAGCTTACAACATATGGAAGAAACACTTATAAATGAGTTCGAAAACTTACACGAGGTCTTTAGGGAGCTGTATCCGGAAAGAGTATTGTTTATTAACTTGAAATGTGTATTGTACCATCTGTTGAAAAAGCACGATGTTCATGTTGATATTGATTTTAAACACTCGCCTAGACAAATAGAGATGTTAAAGAAATGTTTTGAAAAATTAGGATGGGCATTTTCTGTATAATAAATGAGTATGGATATATTTGGTAATGTTAAAGATAGAAAAGATAATGTTGATATTAGTGAAAAAAATTAAAATTGTTGGAGAATTTAAATGATCTTGTTAGTGTAACTCAACTTAGATCAATAGAAGCTCAATTACAGAACGATAGAAAACGATTTGAAGATGTATTAGAAACGTTACAAGACACATACGTCAAGAAAGAAGATATTGAAAAGATTAGGATGGATACTACTAAATTGGTTATGCAGAAAGAAACCATGCCTCTATTATATCGATTAAGAGCTAAAAACGTTAAGGAACCAATCTTTAGAATATTTAATCTTTTTAATGGTTACAAATTTCTCTATAATGGGAAAATAATGCACATGGAATTAAGTTTGGATAAATACTTTCTAGATATATATTTGGGTGATACTTTGATTGAAAATTTACCTTTTAGCTTTAAGAAGAATGATATAATTACAATTAAACCAAATAAAAATTCTGCTATGGAAGAAGGACAATTATTGTTTGTTGTAATGTACATAGAAAGAGAGCTTTCCTAAAGACGTTTGCTATATAATAAATATGGATATCTTTGGTAATGTTAAAATGACATCAGAGTTAGATAATACAGTTGTGAGAAAAGATATTGCTATGTTAAAAGAAGAGCTAAACTTCATCAAACGGAGTTATGTTATAGAGCTTCCAAGTCGATTGATATCAGAGAATGTTGAAAATCCGTTCTTTTTAATACATAATCTATCTACCGCATACAAATTTCTTTATAAAGGTAGGACAATGCATATAGAATCATCTTATAATACGTATTTTATAGATATATATTTAAATGGTTCTCTAGTTGAAACTTTTCCATTACACTTTAATATAAATGATCTATTAGCAGTTAGACCATCTAAAGATTCTGATCTGAAACATGGTAAATTATTATTGCTTATTATGCATGTAGAAAGAGAAGACGAAGATAGTGATGATGATGGTGAGAATGTTGATAGCATAATATTAAACAGCGATAGTTATTGATTTTCTATATAATAAACAGGATGTATTGTGTTAACTGTAAGAAATCGACAGATACGAAGAAAGATACTATTAGAATTGAACAAACAAAGAATGGAAGATATCTAAAGAAAGGTATTTGTTCTGTATGTGGTGTTACTAAAACTCAATTCGTTAAAAAGCCTGATTGACTAGAAGAAGATAAAGGTGTTAGAGAAGACATTATAGAAGAAATTCACAAACCATCTAGAAAAAACTTTGACAGATTAAGTGTGGTTATAAAAGGTATCAATGATCTTTGGCAAGCTGATCTTGTTGAAATGGATATTGGAGTATTAAAAGGTGTTTCCAAATTAAATAAGGGTTATAAGTATTTGCTAACGATTATAGATGTGTTCTCGAAATATGCGTTTGCTGTTCCTGTTAAAGATAAGAGTGGTAAGAATGTTACAGAAGCATTCGAATCCATATTAAGAATGAGAAAACCTAGTAACTTACAAACTGATCAAGGTAAAGAGTTTTACAATAAAGAGTTTAAGAAGTTAATGGAGGAAAATAAGATTAATCACTACTCAACCTATAGTGGTAAGAAAGCTTCTGTTGTTGAGAGATTTAATCGAACACTTAAACAAAACATCTGGAAAAGATTCACAACACAAGGGAATTATAAATGGATAGAGATATTACCAACACTAGTTAAAGAGTATAATCATCAAATTCATAGAACAATTGGTTTAAAGCCTATAGAAGTTAATAAGAAGAATGAGCGAACAATATTGGAGAAAGTGTGTCAAAAAGAATATAGGCGTGTTAAGCCCAAATACAAGTTAGGTGATCATGTTCGTATAAGTAAGTCGAAAGGGTTATTTGAGAAAGGATATACACCTAACTGGTCAACAGAAGTATTTGTTATTAGTGAAGTTATTCCATCTAACCGCCTACCTATAGAATTAAAGATTTAGAAGAAGAGGATGTGCAAGGTAGATTTTACGAACCAGAACTATTAAAGACGAAACACAAAGATCAATACTTGGTAGAAAAGGTGTTAAGAAAGAAAGGTGATAAAGTATATGTTAAATGGCTAGGGTTTGATGATTCGCATAATAGTTGGGTAGATAAAAGTAATGTTGTAGTGTAAATATAAATGTTTGTCTTTTATGGAATAATAGCCATAAAAGGATAGTTTAAATGAGATAGGGGTATCGAAACGCTACCTCATAACATATATTTCCAGCGCTCGAATACGAGCCGATGAAATTATTAAAAAAGTAACAGGAGGTAAAGGAGAAATATGGAATGACGGTCAATAGTAATGTGTCAGTATTTTGGACACTCATAGTTTCCAGGTCTTCAATCTACTCTGAAAATCAAAAAATAACCGACTCCTCATATACGAGGGGTCGCTCTAAGTATCTAGTAAAAGGTGGAGATAAAGAAACAACATCAATCATCTCAGGATTATATAAAGTCATTGCACCGAATTCGTGGGGATGATTTTAAGATTAGTAAGATGTAAGAAACTACTTGAATATTATGATAAAATTAGCTGGAGCAGATATGCTCCGGCAAAAAATAGAGATTTTCTATATAATAAATATGAGTACTATGGATAATTCTCCTAGTTTAAACAATATCTGCTATGAACAGTTTAAAGATGATTACTGGTATGGTTTGTTTGGCGACTTTAAACTAATTATTGATAAGAAGACTGGTTACTTCAATGCTACTAAACTGTGTCAAGATGGAGAAAAGAGGTTTGATCATTGGTTAAGGAACAAAGAATCAAAGGAATTGATAAAATACTACGATCAAAAAATAAGCAACTCCTCATATATGAGGAATTGCTCTACATATCTAATTAAAGGAGGAGACCAAGAAACAACATCAATCATCTCAGGAACATATGTCTACAGGAAAATATTTCTTGCTATTGCTTTTTGAATTTCACAAGACTTCTATGACAAATGCTATGACTACAACAAATTTCAAAATTCCTCCGAAGTTAGGACATTTCCAAATCCGGTATACCGGGTCTAGAAATTATCAAAAATTAACAACATAATGAGAAAAAAAAGCAATGGAGCACTTTTGCTCTGTTGCTCTACATAAAAATTAAGTGGAGCAGATATGCTCCGGTAAAAATAAAGATTTTCTATATAATAAATATGAGTACTATGGATAGTTCTCTTAGTTTAAACGATATTTGCTACGAACAGATTAAAGATGATTACTGGTATGGTATTTTTGGTGATTTCAAATTGATTATAGATAAGAGTACAGGATATTTCAATGCTACCAAGTTGTGTCAAGATGGTGGGAAAAGATTCAAAAAATGGTTAGAAAACAAAGAATCAAAAGAGCTAATAGATTATATTTCCAGGGACCGAATTCGGGCCGATGAAATTATTATTAGAAAAGTAACAGGAGGTAAAGGTGAAACATGGAACAAAATAAGAGGAACATATGTATGTAAAGAGTTGATTTTGGATATATCTCGATGGGTTTCTCCTGAGTTTTATCTTAAATGTAATCAAATCATTATTAACTACTTCGTTAAAGACTTTCAATAGCTATACCTTACTAGCAACGATCAGCTTCAAACAAGAGTAGAAGAGATAGAACAACAAATGAATGAATTACGTTTGCATAATCAAGAACTAGAAAATGAGGTTGAGTATTTTAAAACAATTGCAGCACCGTATACAGAAGATCCAGGAAAGATACACAGGCTATTTATTATCAAGAAGAACCTTAGTAAAGAACAACTTGAAAATATACTCCTTTACTATGACGAAGAAGAACAAGACCAAAAAGAAAGAATAGAACAATATAAGTATTGGGTTGGAAGAGTACAAACATGCAATTACGAAAATAGAATTAAACAACTCAAACTTAAATACCCAAGTATGAGTATTGTGCTTAACATTGATGATCCTAACTCTATAAACTTATACAACAGAGCTAAAGAAAAATATGATGATAGAATAACTTGGCACGGTTCGCATATGAACACAGATTTAAGTGATATAGATCTTGTTGACAGGTTTATTCAGTTAAGAGACATTTAAGTATAAAAAATACGAGAAACTAAATATGTCATTGCTTTTATGGGTTAACCCATCAAAGTACAATTTAAGTGTTAAACATTAAAAACCATCTGCTGCAACAGCGAATGCTACATTCAACATATCACCTAAATCGGGATTATTATGATATTTTCTTATTATAGCTCTCCAATCCACAAAATATTTATATGTATATATAAACTCTATAGATAGGTCTTGATAAATTGAAATGTTAACCCAATGAACTCTGCTTTCGAACTCTGCAATAAATTCTTCTGTTAAATTTTGAGACATTGAAATCATTTCCCAATCTACTTTTTCAGCGTAATCTCTTATAAGGTTTTCTGATAATTGATGAGTTCCAGATATGTACCACCAATTAACTCTATCTGCATGTTCTCGTATAAAGGCTTCAGAGAGTTCGTTTTTATAAGATATAGCATCAAAATCAACTTTATCTATAAACTCATTAATAAATTCTTCAGATAGCTTTCGATTATACGATACTTCTTTCCAATCAACTCTATCTGCAAATTCTCTTATAAAGTCTTCTGATAAGTCTTGACTTCCTGAAATAATCTCCCAATCAACTTTATCAGCTAATTCTCTTATAAACTCTTCCGATAACTTTTTCCATAAACATATTTCACTCAAATTAACTTTCTGCAGATATTTGCGTATGAAGTCTTCTGTAATGTGATCATAGTTATATTCCCCCTCATAATCATCATAACCTATAGATAACCATTGTTCATCAGTCAGTGAATCTAATATTTCATCAGACAAGTTCATAACGTTCGCATAGAGAATGTTTTGTGTAAGAAATGAGTTGTTTTCTTTAGTGGCCTTCTTGAACAAATGATCTAACATACCTATGGACACGCTAAAATTTATTTTGTCTTCATCATTATAACCACCAATATCTAAATGTTTACATACACATTCAAATATGGGCTTGTAAGATAATATTTCCTTAGCACTAGTCATATTCACCTATTCGTTTTTATTCTTAGATTTTTAAATTTATTTCATTTTTGTTGGTTTCTATATAATAAATATGGAGGCACATTTTGATTTATTACATGATAGATTTAAACTAATTCATCATGATCTTAAACTCTTAGCAGCACTACTAGAGAAGCAAATACTGTTGAAGGAAAAAGAATTATTAATAATGCAACAAAAAACATCTGATTTGAGTAGTGATGATGAATATAAATATGGTAGTGATGATTATGATGATGATGATGAGTAAGTTTACAAAAATGATCTAATTTTAATATGCGTATATGTGACTTTGATGGGGTATTCTCATCAAAGCCGTGTTCTAATACAACGCGTAATATGTAGACAATGGCATGAGTGTACAATGTTAAGCGTTGTATTAGGACAAATGAAAATGAACTGAAATAATCCGGTGAAGATAAAAATTGAAGAGTAATAAAGATTTTCTATATAATAAATAAGATGAGTAATTATAGTAAATTTACTGTAGTAGAGTTAAGACGCCAATGTAAAGAGAGGGGAATCAGAAGACATTCCCGATTAAGAAAAGCAGAACTGATAGACCTTCTTAAACAATATGACGATGAACAAACCAGAAGGCAGATTAGAAATATATTCCCCTTTAAACAATAAGTATTTGAAGAACCAAGAATCAAAGTTGAACCACAACCAATCGATGTAAAACGCCAGAACATTGCATTAAAATCAAGATTAGAAACATGGAGATTTACAACAGATTACAAACCACAAGATCCACTTGAACAATATATTACTGCAACATCTAAAGCTATATCAAACAAATTACAAATTAGCTTAAGTAAACATAGTTCATTAAAAGCCAATCTTTATATAAGTTGTACATATAAGAAAGGTGAAGAAACTCAAAACTTCTATTTTAACACTGAAAACCAAGAAATATATCGATCAAGTAATTTAAAAGAAGAAATAACTAAGATGAAACAAAGATTAAGAACAAGAATGGATGAGCTCCAAGCTAGAGGTTCTGGCTGGGCTCTTATAAACATTAACTTTTTACAACTAGCAATCGTCAAATATACACCATATAGAGGATCAACATACGTAGAATTACCTAAACAAATTCAAAACAAAAAGGCAGTAATTAATGTAAAGAATGAAGATGAAAAATGTTTCTTATATTCATTATACAGAGCCTTATATCCTACAAATTCACATCCTGAACGAGTACCAAAAAATAATGAACTTTTGTTAAACTTAGAATCTAAATTAAAAAATATTCATTTTCCTGTAAAACTAAGCGATATTCCAAAAGCTGAAAATTACTTGATATTTCTATAAATGTTTATGCATACGATAAAGACTATTCAATCTATATACTACATCACACACAAAACAAGCAAGAAAATCATGTCAATTTATTATATATAAAAGAACAAAATGAAGATCAAGTTAAAACACACTATTGTTGGATTAAGGATTTAAGCGGACTAGTATGTACACAGTTAACTAAAAAGAGAGCTCGAAAATATTTATATGATAGATGTTTGTTATACTTTTACTCACAAGACGCTGTAAATAAACATGAGCAAGATTGTTCGTTAAATGATCCAGTAAAAATAATAATGCCTGAAGAAGGTAAATGTGTTGAATTTAAAAACTACCAATACATAATGAAAATGCCATTTGTGATTTATGCTGATTTTGAATGCTTGTTACATAAAGTCATGGGTTGTAAAGAATGTTATCCGGATAACGAACCATATACGAAAAAATATCAACAACATAAACCATCTGGGTTATGTTACTATATTGTAAAAACTGATGGAAGTAAAACAAATCCTGTTGTGTATAGAGGTAAAGATGTAGCTAAGAAGTTCATAAAAATGTTAAAGAAAGAAGCCAAACAAATATCAAACATATATAGTCAAAATAATGAATTACCATTAACACGTAAACAGTTAAAAGTGTTCAACCAATCCGAATCCTGTTCTTACTGTAAAGTAAAATATACACCAGAAAACCACAAAGTTAAGCATCACGATCATATAACAGGAAAATTTGTAGCACCTCTATGTAATAACTGCAATTTAAAAGTCAAAGTACCAAAGTTTGTACCAGTGATCATACATAACTTAACAGGATATGACTCTGACTTGTTTATAAAAGAGCTTGGATGTAATAAAGAAGAAATAGATCTAATACCCAATAATGAAGAAAGATACATATCATTCAGTAAAAAGGTTGGAACTATTAAGTGGAAATTTGTAGATTCATTTAGATTTATGGCTTCTAGTTTAGACAAATTATCATCAAACTTGAAACCTGAGCAAATGATACATACCCAACACTTTTATCCTAATCAAGAACAGTTTCAACTTGTTATAAGAAAAGGTGTTTACCCATATGATTATGTTAACAATTGGGATAGGTTTAGAGAAAGAAAATTACCGATAAAGGAAGCATTCTTCAACAAGCTTATGAACACACATATAAGTGAAGAAGATTATGAACATGCAAAAAAAATATGGGAAACATTTGACATTAAGAATCTCGGACAATACCATGATTTATATTTAAAAACAGATGTATTATTGTTAGCAGATGTGTTTGAGAACTTTAGAGAAACATGTCTTAAATCTTATGATCTTGATCCTGCTTGGTATATGACAGCACCAGGCTTAGCTTGGGATGCAATGTTAAAGATGACAAATATAAAATTAGAATTGTTGTGGGATTATGATATGGTATTAATGGTAGAGAAAGGTATAAGAGGTGGGATTAGTCAGTGCTCAAAAAGATATGTTAAAGCAAATAATAAGTATATGGAAGATTATGATAAGAATAAAGAAGATTCTTACTTAATGTATCTAGATGCCAATAACTTGTATGGGTGGGCGATGAGTCAATATCTACCGTATAAGGGATTTAGATGGTTAAGTGAAGATGAGATTGAAGAAATAGATTTCACAAATATACCTGATGATTCTGATACTGGTTATATATTAGAAGTTGATCTTGAATATCCTAAAGAATTACATAACTACCACAAGGACTACCCATTAGCTCCTCAAAATATATGTCCACCTGGTTCAAAACAATCAAAGCTATTAACAACCCTATATGACAAAGAAAAATATGTAATTCACTATCGAAACCTAAAACAATGTCTTTCACTTGGATTAAAACTTAACAAGATACATCGAGTAATAGAGTTCGAACAATCAGATTGGTTAAAGAAATATATTGATTTAAACACACAGATGAGAACGAAAGCAACAAATGATTTTGAAAAAGACTTCTATAAGCTCATGAATAATTCAGTATTTGGGAAGACTATGGAGAATATTAGAAAGAGAGTTAATATCAAACTTGTAAGTGATGAGAAAAAATACGAGAAGCTTGTAGCAAAACCGAATTATAAGAGTACTACAGTTTTTACGGAAAATTTAGTAGCAGTTCACATGAACAAGGTTAAAGTGCAATTTAACAAACCGATTTATGTTGGTATGTCAATTCTAGATTTGTCAAAATATTTAATGTACGATTTCCATTATAATGTGATGAAGCCAAAATACCAAGACAAAATAAAAGTATGTTATACAGATACTGATAGCTATATATACCATATTCAAACAGAAGATGTGTACGAAGACATGAAAAATTACATTGATTACTTCGACACGAGTGATTACCCTAAAGATAAGAAATATAAGATACCACAAATCAATAAGAAAATACTTGGTAAGATGAAGGATGAGATTAAAGGTACAATCATAGAAGAGTTTGTGGGTTTAAGAAGTAAGATGTACAGTATAAAAGCACCTCAAATAGATTTAACAGATAAAGACTTTAAAGGTAAGTTCGATAAAGAAAAGTGTTGTAAGAAAGCTAAAGGTGTTAAGAAGAGTGTTGTGTATAAAGAACTTTCATTTAACGAATATAAGGACTGTTTGATTAACCAAAAAGAATATTATAAGAAGATGAATTTGATTAGAAGTTATAAGCACGATTTGTACAGTATAGAAGTAAATAAGTTAGCTTTAAGTTGTGTGGATGATAAGAGATGTGTTTTAAAGGATGGGATAAATACCCTACCATGGGGACATTATCAGTTAGAAGAAAAATGAAATATATTTACAATTCATTTATATAATAAATGCCTAAACAAAACATAATAAAATTAGACTATTTTCGATATTATTGCACAACATGTAAATCAATTGCAACGCGAACTAAAAAAGATTGTACAAGTGACTTCTGTAGCTTTGGAAGATGTAGTAGATGTGAAAATTATGGATATGATTATATTTGTAAATGCGTAGAATAATTTAGTTGTAGTTTTAGATGTAAGTTTTTAGATGTAAGTTTTTATGATTTAAATGTCATAAAAGCATATTCAATTTCACTTTAACATTGTAGTTATGGGAATACTTTGCGCTGTGTAACTTTGTATAATTAGTTGGTTCCTTCTGCGCTGGTTAAAAATATGTCCGAAATGTGTTGGTCTAGAGTTTTGGCCCAAAAGTAACCATGTCCTACTACTCTTTACTTCTAAATTGACTATGAGTTATATAAGTAACAACTATCACCTAGTATAACGTGTGTCATATACTGTATACAGACATAAAATTTTCCGGAAAATTTTCCGATTCTTAAAAACATACTCCACTAATTCCTACATCGTTGTTTAGCCATGATACGAGGTGGAAAATTTTCTTTTATATTTTTCGGAAAATTTTCCGCCCTAAACAAATTGTTAAAATGTGAAAGATCGTTTACAGAATCTGAAAATTTTAATGGCTCAGACAATTTTCAGTACTATGTAGGAACAAGGGAAACAATTTTTCATGAATCGAAATATTTTCTGTCTTCTATGGAAAAATTGAAAAACTTTTTTTGAGCCGAAAAACTTTCATTTTGAAGTAAAAAGAATCGGAAAGGTTTATTGCTCTGTAGAAACAAGTGAAACGAATTTTCATGGATCGGAAAATTTTCATTGCGATGTAGAAACAAGTGGAAAAACTTTCGTAAGCCGGACAGTTTTGAATATTATGTATAGTGATGTTAGGTGGAAAAATTTCCACTATATTCTACTGCGCATTGAGGTATAAAATTCAATTCCTGTATTGGAAAATTAGACTGCAACAAATTATTATTTTCCAATTAGCTTTCGGGAACCAGAAAATTTTCTAATATTTCAAGTTGGGAAGTAAAAATTTAGACAGTGGTTCTCTTTCTCTCTCTCTATGTGTGTGTGTAAGGGGAAGGGGGCTGAGTGTGTGTGTGTGAAGTGCAGGGAACATACATCGAGTTCGTAGAGAACAGATATCTCATTCCAGGTTTTAAAATTTAACAGGAAATGGAAAACGAACCTTTGTGAATTTATCGAAAACAAACCTTTGAAAAACAGAATATTCTATTATTTCTTCTCATATAGGCCTGCCTATGTAATGAAATAACTACATAAAAGTTCATTATGAAGATTATCGTTGTAACATAAGAAGAAATGCTTTGATTCTATTCTGTTTAACAGTCATAATTCATAATTTCAATATTGGAATTTTGTATAATCAACATCTTAGAGCAGATATTTGTGTTGTAAAACTACCATTATTATGTATAAAATGTATCGGAAATAATGGCGATTCGATAGAACAAGTATATATATATATATATATATATATATATATATATATATATATATATATATATATATATATATATATATATATAAAGAAATATATTTTTTTACTTTGTAAATTAAAGTGAAATTACTTGTTAGTTTTAGAACGCAGCGCTAATAGTGCAACTCTTTACGTTTCTTTTATTATTTTATTGGAAGAAAAACTACACAAATCAGCTTCCTTATTAGTTATATTTCACTTTCTCTTCTGAAAGAATATATGAATAAATGTTTATTTCCAGAAAATGGTCAGTATTTGTTTTCATGATTTACTTAAACTCGAATTTTGGATTGTCAAAAATGTACAGTATATATTATCTCTACTTATTTATAAATGTTGCAGTATGTAAATCTAGAAAAGTACTAAAGCTATGCGAAAACTTCGTCTTACGCGTATTAAACTGACGAAATATAATTTTGTCAGATCAAAGGTGGATTCTGAGGGAAGAACGGATTGACGTTTTTGAAATATTTTTGAGGAAATGAAGAATTGTTAGATTTTCACTTCATGAAGCTTTTTAAGACAATATTTATTACCAATAAATTTTACGGCTAACCAACGATGTACGAATAAGTGAAGTATGTTTTTATGAATCGGAAAATATCCATCACTTGTAATAAATTTAAATTCTAAATAACAGAATGAGATATTTTTACTTTACGAACTAGATGTATGTTCTCGCCACTTTACATATATACACAGAGAGAGAGAGAGAGAGAGAGAGAGTTGAATTGAGTTGATTTTGAGTTTAACGTCCCTTCCAGCAACGAGGCTATATGAGACGGGATCAAATGATTAACGTGGAATCCGAACCACATGAGGTCCCGCTGGAATCGAAACAGGTCTCCATGCCAAAGGCGCATATGCTAACCGCTTAGCAACGAAGAAGCTCGCAGAAGGGTGGGGGGGAAAGAAACAGTATGTAAATATTTACCTCCAAACTTCAAATATTAGAAAATTTTCCGGTTCCCGAAAGCTAATTGGAAAATTATAATTTGTTGCTGATTAACTTTCCTCTGCAGAAATTTGATTTTGTAGCTCAATGTGCAGTTAAATATAGTGGAAAATTTTCCACCTAACATCACTATATATAATATCCAAAATTGTCCAGCTTATGAGAAGTTTTTTCCACTGGCTTCTACCTCGTAATGAAAATTTTCCGATCTATGAATATTCCTTTTACTTGTTTCTATAGGGCAATAAGACTTTCCGATTCACAAAAAGTTGTTTTACTTTTTGCTTCAAAATGAACATTTTCCTACTCATAAATAGTTCTTCACTTTTTCCATGGAAGACAGAAAGTATTTCGATTCATGAAAAATTGTTTCGCTTGTTCCTACATAATACTGAAAATTGTCTGAGCCGCGAAAATTTTCACATTCTTTAAACGATCTGTAACTTTTTAACATTTCTATACATGAATTCAATCACTTTTATGATTACTGAGGAATTGTTACTTGATTTCTGATACTTTTTAGAACGGAAAATTTTCCGGAAAAATATAGCGGAAATTTTCCGGAAAATTTCCACCTCACATCACTAACTGTATATGAGGAAAAGTTGATGACAAAGTAACCCGATACATTTCAAAAGTAACTTAACCAACAGATTGAACTCTGAACAAGATATTTCACGTTTCTTTCAAATTATATTCTTATATCATCATTTTGCTTTTTATGTGCCTATGTTAGACCTATTTAAAATTACCCTCTATATATTCAAAAGTTTGGACTACCTTTTAGAAAATTCATTTCCGATAATTCATGAATCTTCACGCTTACGCTGCAGAACAACATGAGAGAACATCAGCGTGTAGTTTTTGCCCAAATTGATACTCATTAAACACTTTTACTGATATGTCCAACAGAACAGCAGAGTTCAGTAAAGAAAATATGAGCTAATTGTCACTTGAGTATCTTTTCTCCAATGAAAATCCTGCGGTGCTGTGTGGATGCGAAACACAAAACCTGTATATACAAAACCTGTGAAGTTTTAATTTCAATAATAAAAGCATCGTTCTTTTCAGTGTTTGTTTTTCAAATGTCCAATAAAAAGCATGGCCCTACTCACCTGAATTGATAAAAGCTACTGAACACTGCGTAAATTCATTAATTCTTCAAGATAGCTCTACAAGAAATTTTTCGAGTTGGAAATTTACACCTGACTTAATAAGAACTTTGTTTTGTAACAATCCTCTTCACAGCCGAACCAAGGATTTCTTTAAGGAGAGATCAGATACAGGAAGACTCACTAAGCCGGACATACAGTCACTTCAATGATGGCTCATCTGAACCCAGTCGTACAGAGCGGTAGCTCATCTCAACCTAACCGGCTATGTGGTGCGCATTAACGAGCTTTTATTGGATGCCTCTACTACAAGGATATCACCCAAAAATCCAACTAGATATGTGTCAATTGTTCAGGAACCGTTAATCTTCTAATGCTACTGTGAGAATTTGCGTTGCAGATTTCTAAAAGGTCAAAGTAAGTTTTAATTAACTTCGCTGCAGTGCACCTTCAATAATACTGATCCAGAAAACATTCATGTTACCCATGACAGTATTGCAAAATCAAAAATTTGGTGTGCTATAGGAATTATAGGCATTTTGTATCAGAAGTTACAACATCCTCTGATGAAGTCTTGAAGATACAAATGTGGCAGAGCATGAGGAAAATATTGACGAGGCAGATTCCCAAAACTGAATGCTGATCACAGTTGGCAGCGAGTTCAGTGTTTTTTCTAGGTGTACGTTTCCCCTCGAAGTTGAAACATCGCCCTGCGAAGGATCAGAGATATATTAAATAGTGTTCCACTATGGCCTCAACTCACTTTCATTTCTCTTCAGACAAGATTTTTCTATAGGAAAATGTGAAAGATATCTCATTTTGAGTACCGTACATCATTTACCTTTAAAAAGAGGACACAACCAGGTTCTTAAAAAATATCATAATTCAATGCATGGCTTACATCACTACTTTGAACCTGAGACAAAACCGATTTGAAAACAGTAGAGAACACACCTCATCTCCTCTCGTAAAATACTAAGTGAGAATGTTCGGAGTAAGGTGATGGCAAGGGTATTATGTAACTGAGTGCATTCTTGTGAGATGCAATTGACTCTAGCAAGAGGTGATACTATTGAGAGCTATTAAGACTTTTAAGTGAAAACAAAATGTCAGATCGTCGTGAAAACCTATCTAAAATGTTTCTGATACAACCATGACAACAATAAAGTACATACTGGGAAGAAATAAATTGTTTAACCAAATTTAGTATCCTCAAGTCTTTTTTTTCTATTTCCTACTTATATTATTATTATTATTAATAATAGTAATAATAATAATAATAATAATAATAATAATAGTAATAATAATAATAATAATAATAATAATAATAATAATAAAATATTAGATTTTGAGTTTAGCGCCCTTTTCAGCAGTGAAGCTATATGAGAAGTAAACCTACAACTTAACGTAGGCCCCGAACCACATGAACCCCCGCCGGGAATCGAACCCGGGTCTCCCACAACAAAAATGCGTATAATAATAATAATAATAATAATAATAATAATAATAATAATAATAATAATAATAATAATAATAATAAAGATTAATATCGAGATCGAGATTAGACTAAATCCTAATCTCTCCATTTTGAAAATTAAAACGTAAAGATACCTTAAGAATCACGATTTAACAATGAAAACATTCATTAGTCGAATACTTAAAATTTTGGAGAAATCGAAATCTGGACAAGTTAGGCAAATATTTTTCACAGAGAATAATTAAAAAGTAAACGAGTATATGTTTTTTAGCAAACAGAAAAGTGAGAGTCCATTAGGCTATTTCCAATGACTTTGCTAGGACATATTTATTTAAACACAGTCAGTCTTCGGCGACAAACTTAGTGGAGGCCGCTGACGGTTTAATAGCACCCACAAAGGGATAAAGGAAGCCTCATTTTGATCGTTTGTAAAGAATGTGATTTTTCTTTAATTGTCAATTTAATGCTATGATTTCTATAGAATTAGTCAGTATCTATGAAAATACAAAATTAATTTTTGGAAAACAAATAATTTAAATTTAAGAATTACTTCTCGAACTATTGGAATAAAATATTAGGTTATTTTACTATTACATGAATTTTACTATTCCGTAATAGAATAGATAAATATGAATTTTAAGCAGGTACTCATATACTGCAGACATATATATGCGTAGTTCGACAATGTATCCTAGATAGACAAGTACTTACTTAAAAGAGAAAAATAATTACAGGATTAGACAAGAATAATCATACTGTCATAACTTGCTATATTACTATATTATAACTTGCTATATCTACATTGATAAATACTTAGAAATAAGAATTATATAACCAATGAAATAATATGCTAGTGCAAGAATATATGAATATATGTGAATATTAAATATTGAATATAAGTTGTACGCGATTTTACTATACTGAATATAATTCTATGAGTAATTGCATATGCTGACTAAGATAACGATTGCGTACAATAATACATATAAATGCCTAGACAAGAATAAGAATACTCAGACATAATCGTAAATATGCGTCAGCAAAAAAAAAAAAAAAAAAAAAAAAAAAAAAAAAGTAAGAGCTTATTGGGTCAAAGAAAACAATTCAAAGAGTTGTATGGTATTCCCAATTTGCCGCTTGGATAAATAAGATATGATTTATTATAGTGTAGCGCAAAGCGTCGACACTCCTGAATAGACTAAGTGCGCACTAACTCAAATGAATATAAATGCCTAGAGTATAAGATAACAAATATATACTCTATAATGGAAATAATTTCCAGGAATAAAAATTGTTAAGTATCTAATAACAATGACCATTTTATGGGCACTAAACTATGACAACTTTAACGGTACCGAAAATTATGGCAAATATATACTTGCTATCATAGATACAAGTACTAGAATATGATTATGCAATCTAGTTCTTAATACTTAAGCAAAATATTGAATTAATATTGTGACTATTTTATAGACAAAATATATCAAAATAGGATATTCAATATATAATAAGCCCAGCTTATTTATACCGATGTGTTTGTAACCTCTACACGACTTTAGCAACTATTCTTTTATCTACTAGACCTTAGTAAAAAAATACTGAAGGTTATTTTTATAGCAGTAACTATAGGTTAAGATAAATCAAGTAACAATTAAAGAAAACAATATTGTACGAAAGCAAATTCATATTTTATCTTATTAAATAATAGAATATTCTATTTCTATTACAGTGAAACCTCTGAATAACGGACACCAATGGGACATGAATATTTGTCCGTTACTGAGAAGTGTCCGTTACAGAGAGGTTATAGAAATTTAATTTCTCACAACAGTAATTGTATGCAGTAATATACAGTAAATACATTATGTATGAGCGTAAATATGTAAAATTCAATATGAAAATACTCTATGTAGTACGTATTTGAATTACTGGGAGAGATGAAAGAGAAATTCAATTCTGTTAAATAATGTTATTGCTGGGGATGTGTTAATATATTCGTATACTGGAACGGGCTAAACTCTTTTGTTTACCGAAAAAGGCATGCTTTTTCCTCTACAAGGGTAATAAGACTCATTAGCAAGTGTTCTCTGAGGATCCTCAGTATGGTTGCAGAAGAAACATATGTGTGGGGGGAGATGCAAAATCTGTTAGGGAAGGGAAGATCTCTCGCCCTAAATTCTGCCCCACATGACTAACCCTGCATGAGTGTTATTGCTTATTGAAGGTTTTCTAGGATTTCCACCAGAAAGCAGTTTATTGCGGGCAGAAAAAATAGAAATTTCAAGTTCAACTGGAAGCTGTTCTGTTTTATGGTTCACCGGTCTAGACTCATGATACTTGTGGGGAAAAGACTTTTTTGTCTACTGTAATATATCGCAGAACCGAGAATAGTTCCTGTCCGTTATGAAGAGGTTATTGTAACGTTTGGGAGTAAAACGGACTGTCCGCGTCCGTATCTGAGAGTGTCCGTAAAAGGGAGGGATTTTTTCCGTAAGAGAACATATATTTTTGTCCGTACAAAAAATCTGTCCGTATTATAGAAGTGTCCGTTATTGAGAGGTGTCCGTTAATGGAGGTTTCACTGTAGTTTCTATTATTTACCTTTTAGATTATAAATTTCGATTGTAAATAGAAATTCCATTTATTGAGGGAACAGAGCACTTAGAATAACACCTCACTTCACTCATTCTCAATATTCTCCACACTCACATTTTAACACTTAAATATTAGACGCAACACACATTTCTTTTGCACATTATAATAATAAGTATACTCAATCTTATGCACTGGTTTCACCATTTGTATCATTCAGACATCTCTTACTACCGATCACTCAGGCCAGGGTGAAGAGAATTTTGGTGCATATTACAGTTAATTCATTTTACGGACCAACTGGTTACGAAGATGTTACTATCTTCTAGTGCAGTGGAATGATACTACCAATGATACCAACTACATATTCAAATTAGTAATTATAGTGTTGTGTGTTCTGTGCTAATTTTAATCCATTTTTCAAGTGATTAGTGCTTTTTAATGTTTATGTAGTACTGAAATACGATTTCTACAAATAGTGCTAATTGATTTCTAAAACCATCAGTGCATAATCACATTTGTTTTTATACAGTGTTATGACTGATTGATTTCGATATTTATGAAG
Organism: Thermobia domestica; assembly: GCF_964235325.1. Lineage (NCBI taxonomy): Eukaryota > Metazoa > Arthropoda > Insecta > Zygentoma > Lepismatidae > Thermobia > Thermobia domestica. The sequence continues at coordinate 169,984,488 of NC_137460.1, forward strand.
TGATTGGAAAAACTTTTCAATGTTTTATATTGTTCAGTTGCAAGCGGATGACTAAGTAACTAATTCTTCCAGATTTTGCAGAAACAGCTTGCGTGAAGTCCAAAATGTAAGCATTTCAAGAATAATGTTAACTTTACTCATTTGTTTAAGATACAGCATTCTTTAAGACTGATACAGAAGAACAAAAGTAAAACATTATCTGTTCTAATGACAATCTCAACGCTTAATGAAAAGATCTGTTTATATGAGTGAGATTCAATTATTGCATTTTGCGATCGATACTTTTCTGCAACTCTATAATTTAACAGAACTTTCAAGCATTTAATTTTGTAAAGCGTGTGTGGGGTAGAAAAAATGAAAAGAAACTCCACCTACACACAAGCCGTTAGAAGGGTGAAAGTGGGGAATTCAGCTCGTAAGACAGGTACAGGGCTCGGACGGTAGTCCTTTGGAGATACGGAACATTGGGGATACAAGAGAAATTTACGAGGAATTTCTATAAAAAGAAGAGACAAGGTATGGAATAGGAATAATGGATTAGGAAAGGAATACCTTCATTATGGCGTCCGGGAGTACGTCAGATTCTCCTTGGTGTCCTGGTCTCCGGTGTCTCGCTCTCTCTTTCTCTCTGATCAGGTCCTGGTCTACTCGCAAGATGCAAGGGCCATCTGCCGATTCGAAGTAGGAGTCCAAAGTAACTCCAACCGCAACTCCTCAGATTCCAGCTCGCAATCCAATTCCCGAGGCGGAAGTATCATGAGCTATTTAACGAAACCCCCCGGGCTCGACGGCTACTCTAGATGACCCCAGAAGCGAGTCCCAGACGTCACAGAAGGAGTGGTTAAGGTGTTGGGAGGACTCAGGATGTCTCTCGTAACTTTATTACAAAACAGTGAAGACAATTACATAAAACACATTACATCCTCAAAATGCTGATACAGCAAAACATCAATCAGTAGGTTACTGGTTCTTCAGAGCGCAAGTTCGTAACACACATATTTCTCGTTTGTAATTATAATCGTATAATAAAAGGTCTGTGTCCTTTTCAGAAACACACCGAAACTTCACAAAACACAAATAAAAAAAAGAAAATCAGGTAACCCACATCATTGTCCGATGATAAAAGACATACGCATAAAGTCAATAAATCCATAATAACAGTCTTCGATATGAGCCCCGACACAAACGCACTGATTCCTTTACATTCCCCCGTCTGGAACTGAAGATATATAAAAAACAACTTTATTTTATATCATCGTTTAGTAAATATTATTCTCCACTAAATTGATAACCATATGTATATATACTTATCACCGAAGGAAACACAAAAATAAAACGAAAATAACACAGAAAACAAGAATGTCAATAATTCAATAGTTCAGATTAGAAGTTCCATATTAGAAGTTCTCCATATTACTTTATTTTTCTTTCTCTTTTTCTTTTTTTTAGAAAAGAACAGAAACACACATATCGATATATTTTTGCAGACACAATTAACGTTCACTTGACGTAAAAAAACGTTCTTTAAAGTACTAGTACATGTAATCAGAAAACACGTAGATTTGTTTGTAACCGCAAAAGAGCTTTAGAAAAATTCGCTGACTCGATGCCGTTGAGAATATATCGGTCAGTAAGTCTTTGTCGATAGTACGTGACCTCGAGCTGTGATGCTTCGAAAGGCTTCCACTAGAGCGGCGGTGTAGTCTGGACAGATGCGAAGCACAGATTGTCGAATGATGCAGAGTTTACGTAACGAAACGTAACGAAGATGGTTATTATAATTGTTTGTATTTGTTCATATTCAAGGGAAAAAAGGTTCAACTGACGTGCATCGAAGAGGAAATCTAGGTGGAATAAGTAAGGTAAAGTAGTTAAGAAAAGGGAGGAAAAACTACAGGCTAGTTGGAAGAGGAAGAGAAAAAACAATATGAATTAAGGTGGGGAGGGAGGGGTCATGTAACCACTGAAGTGTGACGGGTTTTACGGCAAAATTTCGTAATATAACAAGTAGGATTATATTCTCCAAGGGTAAAAGGGAAGACAATTAGTGAATAATAGTAGATCACGGGTAAAAGACACAGGCACACAGATGAGTTTCTGATGAAAATCCAATATGGCGTTGGAGGACGCTATCCTCGTAACAGATTATCTGGGACTCCTATCAACAGAAAAAGCACTGCATCTTCAAGGGAAAAGTTGTGGAAAAGTAAGACAGTGTGTCATAAACTCATTTATTCATCATTTTGGCTGTATGCAGTTCAAGCAGTTTAATTTTCTTTTAATTTAAAGGGATTAGCACATCCTAGCAGACGATGTGTATGTGTGTGTGTGTTCTCTCACTCAACGGATGTATGTGGGTGTAGTGACCTTGATCAGCACCTCTTCAGCCAATCACAGCTCTGTCCGCTCTTACGTCACTTAACGCGTGAAACCCACGCGAACAGCGAGAGCTGAAGAGATTTAGCGGGAGACACACTACTAGGCGCCAACAAGCTGGACATATAACAGCACTTTCTACCCTGCTGCAACAAGACACTGCGTAATCATGTATTGGACTTAACCGAATCAATCATTTCTCGTAATATAAAGAAACATCCATACGTTTTCTTACCTTAATTGTAGTATCCTCATTTAAGTAATGTAAGTATTAATATAATTAAAAGTTTCAAATCGATTGACGAGTATTTTCTGCGATTGTGCATGTCATCTCCTATGCCTCGTGGTGATTCATTTGAGTGCATGGTGCAAAATTTACTTTTACTGATTATTTGTGTAATTTGTTAATTTTCGGAAAAACGATGCTGAATCTTTTGTGTATCTAAAAGTTGTATGTAGAATTTTTGCTTAAGTGTAGTTGGCGTTGAAAGGAGCTTTCTTCGGATAACTTGTTTCATCGTCAACGCTCGAGCAAACGTCCTATTTACGACTACATAATATAATGTTTGCTCTATCTGGATCACCATCCTATGGAGTAAACGTTATAAAATGGTGCCGGGATATATGTGTCGAAGCAGGAACCTTTCTTTTTGTATAAATGTTCGGTTTTGTGTGTCTACGAACATTGGCCTACGTATTCTTAATGTTCCAAAACTTGCTGCGTAATTTTGCCGCCATCTCAGAGAGTTAATAGTACATGAAATTCGTGTCATTGTATCCTTGTCCAGTGCATTCATCCTTGCATATTGAAGCCTAAATCCTGTCCAAATTAGAATATTATTTTTTTTAACTATTTGCATTCTTAGATTTTTGCAGAAATTAGTCAATTATTTGTGTTAGCGAGTTTGTTATATTTGCAACATCATGGCTGAGGGTGATCTTAGAACAGTTCTCTTATCTATGCAAAGGGAACTGAGTGCATCAATTAATGAAATTAAAGAAAGCCAAAATGAATTGAGTGATAACCAAAAGCGTGTGAGCGAAAGCGTTGAGGCGATAAATGTAAACCAACAGAAAATGCAAGATGATATCAAGGAATTACGTAGCGAGTGTCGTGAAAACATATCCCAATGTAAAGATGATTTGTCAGGCGAAATTAACAATGTGAATAAGTGTATTAGTGCAGTGCGACATGAATTGATAGAACGAATTGAAGCAGTGGAATTAAAGTGTTTTAATACGAATGAAGATATACGTAGAAGTGTACGTGAATTGGCCGATGCAGTGCATGATATACGGGGCACAGTTGAAGAAAATACGCGCCAAGTAAACGACCAACAACGGCAATTAAATGAATGTCACAATAGAGTGGATGATTATGAAAAGAGGTTGCGTTTGGTCGAAAGTCTCGACAAGTACCGTGAAAGCAGAATTCAGAAGTGCGAGACCAAACAAAGTGAATACGGTCTAGCAGTGCAAGAGTGTATTCAAGTGTGCCACGAGCAGAGTAAATTTAACCAACAGTGTTTTGAAACATGTCTCCGCGCCAGTGAATTAAGTGAACAAACTAAGCAAGATGTGGAACGATTATCAGAGCGTGTGCAGCGTATAGAATTATCAAACGAGCACCATGATACTGGAAGTAATCTGTCACAAAGAAACACAGGTTCAGTGCACAGCGTGAAGCGCGAGAGGAAATCGAGCAGTGAGTCTCAAACGGCGTCTGATACAGAGGTGGAAAGTGACGTAATAAGAAGAACCGTGTCAAGAATTAAAACCGAAAGAGAAAGTCCGCGTATTAAGCGTGCAAGAAATAGTGAAGTGAAAGCAAGGCGTTGTTCGTTGCGATTAGCAGACATTAAACAACTCTCTACATTTTCAGGTGACATGATGAAAGAAAGTGCAAGTGCATTTTTAGAAAATTTTGGTAGAGAAATGTCATTCGCCGGAGTGCCTCAAAATGAATATTTAACGATCATGCCGTTGATTCTTAAGGACAGTGCACTTAAGTGGTACGATTTACACGGTAAGAATTGTCAAACTTTTCAAGAATTTGTGATAGAGTTTCAGAATGCATTTGAAAGTCCTTTAGTGAAAGCTACGCGTCTGCGCAACTTGCGATCTATTCCGTTTGATCCAAAACGTTATAGTAGTGTTGTTGATTTTGTGACAGAGCGTTTTAGTCAAATTCAAGCCCTGGAAGAATACGAAAATCCAACCATTACGTTGTCACACATCATCACTCTCCTGCCCAAGCGGTACCAATTAGCTATGATGGGCTCTATGCCTGATAACATAAATCAGTTCCTTGCGAGTGTGCAGTCCATTGAACGATTGTCAGGAATTACTAATATGTACGATAATCAGCGTAACAAGCAGAAACAGCAGGGTGGCGCAGGTGTTAGCGTGAATAATGTAAAAGTAGAACACGGTAGTGAAGTGAGCAGTGATAATAGTGCGCGTCCGAATTTCAAACAGGGATGGAAAAGGAAATTTCATAGACGTGGACGGCGAGGTAATTTTAATAGAAATAATAATAAACCGAACGGTGGTAATCAGTCGCAAGGTAGTGGCCGACAAAACACAAGTGCGAATGAAAATCGAAACGAAACGCAAGGTGCAAGGGCAAACGAAAATCAAAGTAATGCGTCGACTTCCCAAGGTAGTCCAAATCAGAATAATAATTGGTTTCCAACATTTAATAGAGGTCCTGGTGTAAATAACGGTAGCAATCAGCAACGTCAATTTCCATACCAACAAAGTGGATTTTACCCGCAGAGTTCTGTGCCTTTAAACTAGTAGCGCCCTCCCACTTGATCGCTGCAAAGGGGAGGGATTTCAGTAGTGTAAACAGGATTACTTTTCCACATATGTGTAACGAGGAAGATTTACAAGTAGAAGATGATATAAGTAATGATAATGAAGAAGAAGTGATCAAATGCGAATTAGGTCATAATACAATGAGAGTAAAAATTTTGTTAAACGATCAACCCAAAATCTGTCTGTTAGATAGTGGATCAGAACTATGCTTATTACGGTATAATATTTTTCGAGAAGTAACAAAGTGTGTAGCAAACGTGCATTTGCAAAAAGGAGAGCATATCGTTTTGTGCGATTTTCTAGGAAGAAAGAAAAAGAACGTAAAAGGAAGGGTTATCTTACCGGTACGAATTGAAAATGTGGAAGTGCCAGTTGAGTTTCTTGTGTTACCAGAACTGCATGAAGATGTAATACTCGGTGCAAACTTTCTAGAGAAATTAAACAGTGTCATCGATTTTAAGCGAAGTAACTTGCGTGTTGAATTTCAAGGAATTAGTGGTGAAGTGCCTTTAATACAGAGAAATAGTGAAAATGTCATTGTAGCTAATGTAAGTGAAATTAAGTGCAAGGTAGCCCCTATTGTCGTGTTGTCCGAGATAAGGGACCTTAATGATTTTTATGCGAGAACGATGAATGTGTTCCGCAGTGGGTGCGCCGAGCCTTTAGAGAAAAATGAAGCTAGTGACTTAGTGGAGGACTTCCCACCGGATCTATATTTCACAGTAGATGAAATAAGGGATGCAGTTACACGCGCTACGCTGTTTAGTGAAAACGAGAAAGAAGAATTATTTCAGTTGTTAATGAAACATAGGAAAGTGTTCGCCCGTTTTCCTGGCCTGTGTAACAAATTTCAGTACCGATTAGAAGTGGATACGAATGAACCCATTGTTGCTCGTCCTTACGATATCCCGCACAAATATAAGGAAGGAGTGCGTGAAGAGATCCGAAAATTGTTAAAATGGGGTGTGATTAGACCTAGTTCTTCATGTCATCTATTACCGTTGCACGTAGTATTGAAAAAGAGTGGAGCGTTAAGAATAGTAACAGATTGTAGAGCATTGAATGTGCACATTAAGAATCCAGCTCTACGTGTAGAAAAGTTGTCCGACCTCTTTGCTAAATTTAGTGGAAAACGTGTGCTAGGTACTCTTGATTTTACTAGTTCGTATCAACAATGTGGAATTACAGAAGACTCTATGCCATACTTAGCCTTTTTGTTTGAAGGAACGTTATATGAGTACACACGCATGGTGTTCGGTGTGAAAAATGGATCGTCTGTACTGCAATTGTGCTTGAATAAAGTGTTCCCATTACCGCTACAAGAGAAGTTAATCAGGTATATGGACGATGTAGCTCTTGGTTGTACAAGCGTACCAGAATTCTTACAGCAGTTAGATGAAGTACTTAGTTTGTTAAGTGATGCAAACATGACACTAAATTTATCGAAATGCATTTTTGGTGTAAGTGAAATTAACTATTTAGGCTATTACGTATCTTCAGAAGGCATACGAAAGGATCCGAAATCAGCTGAAGCAATCGAGAAGTTACCAGTGCCCAAAAATTTAAAAATGTTACGCTCATTTCTTGGTGCTGTGCAGTGGCATTCGCGAACAATCAAAGGTCATGCTGTTATCGCTAAACCCCTTTACGAACTCTTAGGAAAAGAAAAGAAATGGAAGTGGGAAGAAGAACACCAAAAGGCATTTGAATCATTAAAGGTTGAATTAGTGAAAGATGTGAAGTTACACCATCCACAGTTCGATAAGCCGTTTTATCTCGAAAGTGATGCAAGCAAACTCGGGTTGGCTTGTGTGTGTTATCAAATTATTGACGGTGAGAAGTGTGTATTAGAATATGCAAGCCGTACTCTTAACAAACACGAACAGAACTATGCCATAATTGAGCTTGAGTGTCTTGCATTTGTGTGGTGTATTCGTAAGTGGCATGTTTGGCTTAAGGGAGCGAAAATATACATACGAACAGATCATAAAGGCTTAGTGCAGTTAAAACGTATGCGTAATTGGAACGCAAGACTAATGAGATGGTCTCTTGAACTTCAATCTTACGATTATGAAATAGAATTCATCAAAGGCAAGACTAACACACTAAGTGATTGTTTATCTCGTATGCTACCAACACAGGAAGATCTAATTGTGAATGTGAATCCTATACAGGCTGTTCAATCAGAAGTGTTCGATTTAGATCCGTCTACAATTGCGAAATTACAATGGGAATGTGACGAGTACCGTCCTATTATTAGTTACTTACAAGGTAATATAAGTGAAAGTGAAAGCAGTGCAAATAAGAATTCTTTTCGTAGTAGTGCTCGAAATTGGAAACAAAACTACACTTTGGAAAATGATATTTTGATGGTGAGAGATTTTCACTTCCCAGACAGATTAAAATTGTGTGTGCCTCCATGTTTAGTGAAAAATATTTTAATTGGCTAGCATGATCATTACGGTCACTTTGGATTTATGAAAGTGTTTAATATCATTTCCCGTATGTTTTATTGGAAAACCATGCGTAGTGACATTAAATCGTACATTCTTGATTGGGAGGTCTGCATGAGGACGAAGGTAGACCATCACCCAGTGAAATGTTTAATGCAATCAGTGCCAGCGAAAAACATACGTTATTTGGTCTCAGCAGATTTAGTTGGTCCTCTACCTCGAGGTAAACATGGCGAAACTTACCTGTTAACAGTGTGTGATGTATACTCACGTTATTTAGTAGCATATCCACTTCGTCGTGCAACAAGTGCAAGTGTCGTAAAATGTCTTACTGAGTCATACATGCTTCATCTTGGTATTTTTATGAACATCTTAGTAGATAATGGACCACAGTTTATTGGTAAGGAATTCGTACAAGCCATGGAAGCATATAACATCAAAATACATTATACTACGCCTTATCACGCACAAGGAAATGTCATCGAAAGATTCCATGCTGATTTAGAGAGAATTTTGCGTGTGTTGTGTCGCGATTCTCATTCCTCATGGCCCGAGTATATTGTGCAAGCTTGTTTGTTGTTGAACTATACTATTAGTGCCAGTTTGGGAATAGCGCCCGCAGAGTTGCATCTTAACATCAAGCCAGAAGAATTTACACTGTCACATTTTGGAATTGTGAAAAACAACGAAACAGTCGATGAGCAAGAGGGTATAGATTGGAATGGAAAATTAATAATGGCTGACTTACGGCGGAAGAAAATCATTCAACAACGGAACGAAAAGTTGAACGTTCATCAGAGAGCTCGAAGAACTTTGTGTGAAGGTGACTTAGTTTTCTTACGTCAGTATAATATTAGTAGTTTGGTAGACAAACGTATAGCCAAACTGTGTGAAGTGTACCGTGGACCTTACTTACTGTGGAAACAAGTTGGTGAAAATGTGTTTGAAGTATTAGATCCGCAAAGTGGCAAATATATCGGATTTCAGAATGTTTCTAGAATGAAGCTGTGGAGACCAACACCAGCTACTAGGAAAAAGTGGCTAGAAATTCTGAAGAAGCATGTGGATGAAGAACAGTTCAGTGATATTTTACAGAGAGCCGAAAAAGAAGCCAACGGAGATTACATGAACGAAGAAGAAGAGGAAAGTAAAGAAGATCAATTGTGTAGCATCAATAATGAAGATCGAGAAGTGAGAGTACATTCTAGTTTCGTTGACGAAAATGTCTTGTGGTATATACGACATGGTTATTTAGATGAGCGAAAGTTGTTAAGCTTATTAGAGAAATATTACCATTAACACTTCGAAGAAGTCAGTTTGAATTTAGAGATGTTAGGAGATATTAGAGTAATATACACATTTATTAGAGTATTCCTTTTGTTGTTATCGGAACAACATTGAAGTTTTACCTTAAGACCTACGACCACATTTCGCCATGAATTTCATGTGCATCGTTTTCTTTTTGTCTTCTATAAAATTCTATGGGGTTTCCTTAGCATAACTTGTTTGTAACCACATCTTTGTGTGTCTTCGTGGTCGTACTTACAGTGGGTAGGTTTATATGGTTTTTGTGGGTTGGCCCTTCCTCATTTAGTCGTCAGACCATCCCTAAGATGGATACAGGTTGGCATCTGTAGACATCTGACATTGCCTCAATATAATTCTCCATCATTCGAGCTTATATTGGTTTATTTCTTTCTTCATTATAGTATTCATGTAATAGTCATCATTAAGGTTATATCTATGGACTTATTATATTATCTATATATATATATATATATATATTTTTATTCAGCATCATGTCCTATATAGGTATATTTCAGTATTAATTTATCGTGTGCCATGTACTCATTTGATGAAGTTGCACGAAGGCGTTGAGGATTGGGACGTGCTTATCGTAGTTGGTACTCGTGAAGTGATTTGGGAGAAAAAAAAATGAATGAAAGTCGCAGAAATACTTACATTTCTTTGTTAACCCATCCCAAGTCAACTTCCTTTTAACCATAATTATGTTATTTTAACCTTATTATAGTAATTACATGTAACACGTAGAAACATACACTTGATATCCATACACGAAGAATACAACACAAGGAAGAACACACGTAGGTCTAAACAATAAGAAGAACACACATCCTATTCACTTCCACGTAACATGAATGCAGCAGTGGCAAATGCCGCATATTTTAAGTCAAAAAAAAATATAAATAAAATAAAATAAAATAAAATAAAATAAAAATAAAAAAAGGGGAAGAAAGATGCAATTTATACGTTAAATAAGTTTATACGCAATAAGTTACAGTATTACATGCATCTTCATATTGGCGCCGAATTTTGAAAATTAGTCCAACGCTATTAAAGGACTATAGCATGCAGAGACCTTCTAGAACTTCCACCGATGGACCTAGCCCTATCCAATGGGAAGAGGATAGGAGCAGAAGATTTAATCGTCGAGTGTGCATTCAATGGAAGAGAATGAACGAAGAGGATGGCCTATGGACTAGACATTGTTCTGGAACTTGGTGTAGATTGTGAACAGTGGACAACATGGACAGTGGGACGTGTGCAGATAGTAAAAGAATAAACAGTGTGTTATAAATGAACAGTGAAGTGTTGTTATTCGAACTGGAAAATATATCTATATTTATTTTAATATTCATTTTTCTTTTTATGTTCAATTAATTGCAAAGGTGAAAGTGTTTCTAAAAGTTGAAATTAATTCATTGCTTGAAGTGTTTTCTCATTTTATTCATATTATTTGCAATATTTTGGTGTATGTGTTAAATGTCTAATTTCTTTAAGTATTGAGTGAATTTACATTTGAACTAATAGGACTATAATAAATATATTTCTATACATTTATCGATATATTACATATTTATGGACTGAATAGACATCTTTATTTTAATGAGTGCAGTGTTAACTAAGCCTTAATGTGAACTATAATCCAAGTGAAGAGTGCTTCAAAAACTTTATACAGTGTGTCCTCGTCATACGCAGACGCAAACTATAAGTGTTGCCAGGGTTCTTAGGATAAACGTATCTCATCAGAACTTTACCTATCAACTGTTCGGGTGCCATTTGTCATAAACTCATTTATTCATCATTTTGGCTGTATGCAGTTCAAGCAGATTAATTTTCTTTTAATTTAAAGGGATTAGCACATCCTAGCAGACGATGTGTATGTGTGTGTGTGTTCTCTCACTCAACGGATGTATGTGGGTGTAGTGACCTTGATCAGCACCTCTTCAGCCAATCACAGCTCTGTCCGCTCTTACGTCACTTAACGCGTGAAACCCACGCGAACAGCGAGAGCTGAAGAGATTTAGCGAGAGACACATTACTAGGCGCCAACAAGCTGGACATATAACAGCACTTTCTACCCTGCTGGAACAAGACACTGCGTAATCATGTATTGGACTTAACCGAATCAATCATTTCTCGTAATATAAAGAAACATCCATACGTTTTCTTACCTTAATTGTAGTATCCTCATTTAAGTAATGTAAGTATTAATATAATTAAAAGTTTCAAATCGATTGACGAGTATTTTCTGCGATTGTGCATGTCATCTCCTATGCCTCGTGGTGATTCATTTGAGTGCATGGTGCAAAATTTACTTTTACTGATTATTTGTGTAATTTGTTAATTTTCGGAAAAACGATGCTGAATCTTTTGTGTATCTAAAAGTTGTATGTAGAATTTTTGCTTAAGTGTAGTTGGCGTTGAAAGGAGCTTTCTTCGGATAACTTGTTTCATCGTCAACGCTCGAGCAAACGTCCTATTTACGACTACATAATATAATGTTTGCTCTATCTGGATCACCATCCTATGGAGTAAACGTTATAAGTGGTCCAAAATCAAATCATACGTACTCGATGTAGCATTGCTGGAGGGGGGGTGGCCTCTTGAAGGTCTACGATGAGTGGTAACCTCTTCTTCATTCACTGGTTAATGAAGGCATGGGAGCGGGAAAGAAAAGGGTTTTAGATATAACATTAAAATAGAATAAAATAAACTGGGAAGGACTAAGATTGAGTAGAATGACAATGTGGGAGGAAACGCAGCAAAATGGGTTAGAAAAATGTAGTTGCGGTAAGAAATAAAAAGGGAACAAGTAGGTGGAACGTAAGTGCAAGGCTAATCTAGTACGGTAGGAAAAAAAGTACAGGGGAACAGGGGAAGAGAAGTAGAGGGAAAACAAGACAAAAAGAAAAAAAGAAAAAATAAGCATTAACATGACTTATAATTGGTGCCCAACGACCAAATAATACTAAACAATACAGAATCATAACACAAGGTAAGCTTCGGAGGGAGGGTGGGTGGATGATGTGGGACCAGAATAATCATAAGGCTGAAACAATTTCCTCTTTCAGCTAATCTTTTTTTCAACAGGAGGGACCAGGTTATACCGCCTAGCACTCGGTTCAAAAAATCATTATGATTATTCTGGTTGCTAGTTGTCGAGCGCGGACGTGTTTTCGTGAAGCTCGTAAGTTCAGTGACCTGCGCAATGGGAATTTCAACCGAGCAGTGGACAGCAAGAATTGGCCTGTTTTGTAGTGCCGCGAGAAAACCTCCGACCTCAAACTTTCCCAAAATGAAAGCATCACGGGCGTTCTTATCTTACGGTTTAGTGATTCTCGTACTATTAATCATAGGAGGGGTCGAACCCCACCCCGGCCCCCCACAATCACAAAAAAGTGGAAAAAGTGAAATTGACGAGATAAAAGAAATTTTGAACAACCTCGTCACCTCTAATGAGGTACTGGTGAAAGAAGTGAAGCAAATTAGTGCTACAATGAACTCACTAGTGAACAGAGTGAATAGTGTTGAGTGATCTCGAACTTGTGAACCGAGAACTAAGGTATCTTCAAGATCATGCAAGGTACCTAGAAGATAAACTTGATGATCTTGAGGGTCGATCGCGACGACAGAACTTAGTACTTTTTGGCATTCCGGAAAAAGATGGTGAAACTTGGGAGGAAACTGAGAAAAAAGTCAGGGACACAATAAACGATCGATTAAAAGTCTCATTAAGGGATGATGACTTACAACGTGTGCACCGTACCGGAAGGAAGAGAAATGGCAATGCTCGACCAATTGTCTGCAAATTCTTCTCGGACAAAAAGAAAGAGACTGTCCTAAGAAACAGGAACAAGCTTCGAGGCACAAATACATATATATTGAACAAGACTTCTCTTACAAAGTTCGCGAGGAGCGCAAAAAACTAAATCAGCACATGATTAAGGCAAGAAGAAACGGCAGCTTTGCCTATCTTCAATATCGCTATCTCTACATTGATGGCAAGCGTCATAGTCTGTACGACCTTGAACCAAACACGCGAGAGGCAGCGGTCCCCAGAGAAAGAAGAGAAACACCACCAGAGGCCTCAATCCCCGCGGCGAAGGCAGACCTGAATAATGAACAAAAAAAAGAAAAGAACTGTTCAACCTCCATCTCGAATGCAACGGCAGAGGGCGAAAACGCATTTCCACCCCCTCCAGCTCTAAGGTCATCCACTCGTCAAGCGAGTACACAAGAACGCTATGAACAGAAGGACTATCCCCCTTTCAAAACTCCTCCCCCTTCTCGTACGGAAACAATGAAATAACTGTGACAAGGCTCCGGTAGAAGATCAAGAAAGTGTAAGTATAGAAACATCATTTAATATAAGTGACTCTTCAGTGCATCGTAAACACAAGTGCATAAGTGTCTATTATCAAAACACTCGTGGCCTGCGCACAAAACTCAACAACTTATATAATAACATACTAAGTAATAATTATCATATTATAGCACTAAGCGAGACGTGGCTTAAAATACCCACACTGATTCCGAAATTGTAGACGAAAGATATTTAATATTTAGATCTGACCGTAATTTAACTCTGTTTGGCAAAAAATCTGGCGGCGGTGTACTTCTAGCTGTAGTAAAGAACTTCCGTACATACGAAATTCCTTCCCCGGAATTAGGTGTGGACTTTGTCATAACTAAGATCGCTATTAATAATTACATGTCATTAACCCTGTGCTTAGTATATTTTCCCCCTGCCACTAAAGCCTCAGTGTATTTATCATTCATTGATTTTCTATGTGCTATTGTAAACCCAAATGACAACCTTCTCTTAATAGGTGACTGGAACTTACCGGAAATACAAGGCTCGAGTTTTGAATTTGACACTGCTACTGGTACCTACAATGACCTCTATAATATTATGTGCTACCTCAACTTGAATAGTATTAATAACATCATCAACTTCTACGGCAAGACACTAGACTTAGTACTTACCAATATCTCTAATGCCACTGTTTCTCACGAACAGCCCCCCTTAGTTCCAGAAGACCCTCACCATCCTTCCCTTTTAATAGAATTTAGACAGGCACATCAGCCTAAATCTTCAACTTCTGAAATAAAACCGCGTTATACTTTTTCCAAAGCAATTTTTTTTACTTGTATAATGAACTTTCGCGTGCTGACTGGAAACGGGTAAATGATTGTGCTAATGTAGATCTAGCGGTAGAAGAGTTCTATAACATTTTACATTTGACAAATGTGTTCCATCAAAAAGATATTCTCGTAACTATCCCAAATGGTTCACTAGAAATATAATTAAACTTGTGAAAAGTAAGAAATACCACCATAAAAAATGGAAACGTGGAGGAGTTTTTTCAGAATATCATCACGAAAAATTTTGTAGTATTAGAGCTTGCCTTAATAGAGAAATCAACGAAGCTTATAAAAACTATGTACACGACTGTGAACAAAATATACTAGAAAATCCAAAAGCTTTCTGGTCGTATGTAAAAAACAAAACTAGAAAATCAGATCATAATACTCTTCGATTTGAAAACAATATTTTAAAAGATAACCTAGAAATTGCAAATGCTTTTAAACAGCACTTTCAAAAAATCGTCAGCAACTCATCACTTACACATGACATACAAAACACTTCAAATCTTGAAACTTCAGAAATAATTGACAACCTAAATTTTCACCCCATACATCTGACCGAAGTAGAAAATGCAATTAAAAATCTCAAGCCTAGAAGCTCCCCTGGCCCGGACGATGTACCTCCATATGTAATAAAAGGATGCGCTGAAATCCTAAAATATCCACTACTAGCTATATTTAATAAATCGCTATCGTCATCCCTGTTCCCATCTAAGTGGAAAGTTTCGAATATTTTACCAATACCAGAAAGCAACTGCGACAACCATGACGTTCAAAATTATCGGCCCATTGCCTTAATATCTGCCCCAGCTAAGATATTTGAATCTATAGTTTATCAAAGAATCTTTAGCCATATTCGTCCTTTAATATCTTCATATCAGCATGGTTTTCTGCCGAAGAGATCTACAACAACTAATCTCGTTGAATTCATACGCTTCATTGCGGAGCAAATTGACAATAGAAATCAAGTTGATGCAATATACACGGATTTCAGTAAAGCTTTTGATACACTGGATCATGATATTTTATTGAACAAGCTTATTTCATTCAACTTCACTCTCGAAGCTAGACAATTCCTAATGTCATACCTCTTTCATCGCAGACAACACATAATTTATAAAAATATAACGACTCCAAGTTTCATTGTAACGTCAGGGGTCCCTCAGGGCTCAAACCTTGGTCCATTATTATTCTTAATCTTTATAAATGATCTCCCAAATGTGCTACCAAATTGTACTAAATTATTATTTGCTGATGATGTAAAACTCTATCGAATAATTTCCCAGCCCTCCGATGCTCTCGCACTACAAGAAGATCTAAGCGCACTACATGCTTGGTGTATATCGAACAAACTTAATCTTAACATTAAAAAATGTAACGTTATTTCATTCACTAAAGAAAACTAATAATCTCATATTTAATTACAGTATAAACAACACTCCTGTACAAAGAATGGACATTGTAACTGATTTAGGGGTCACTATTAGCGCCAACTTTTCCTTCAAGAACCATATGAATCGCATTGTTAGTGAAGCCTACAGAAACCTCGGCTTCGTAATCAGACTTGGCTTTGACTTTTCAAATACTAATGTTCTTAAAACCCTGTTCAATAGTTACGTTAGATCCAAACTCGAGTACTCTTCAATCATATGGCATCCCAACAGTCAGAAAAACAAAACACGTTTCAATCTCTTTTTGTGAGGTACTTAACTTAAAAGGAAACGGGACTATATCCAAAATTCGAAAAATATACCGACCTCCTTCGTAAGCACGATATCTCATCTCTCGAAGATAGACGTACCACCCCTTTCTTTTGATTTTCTTAATGAAATCATTGCAAAATAATATAGATTCTGAGTATTTACTATCCCAGTTAGAATTACATGTTCCATGTAAACGCACGCGTCCTAGAAATATTACTTTTCATTTACCTACCGCTAGAACAAATACCCTATACATGTCACCTATTAGGAGAATGTGTTGTATTTTTAACTCCTATGCTGAAAGTAATCCTGAACTTGACATATTTAATATAAATGACCGTTCTCTAAGAACTATTGTGAAATCCTATTGAAGATTCATTAATTAAAATGGTCATATCTATAAAAGTGTATTTGCAATTATATAAGTGAATTCTTGCATGCTCTATCTATGTACAAAATGACTAGGTCACTATCATTAGGTAATATACCTGTTGTGATCTATATGTAACCATAAATAAATAAATAACTAAATAAATAAATAAATAAACAGTGGCGGTGGTCGGGGGCACAAAAGGGAAAGCGAAGAAGGAAGATTAATGTGATAAACCAATTATATATTTGAAATGTACATACGCTAAGTTTCATTGTTGACGGGGTAGGTACACTCAAAATCAGAATAATTGTGATCCCAGTAGAGGTTTACTCAAATTGATAAAACGTATGCATTCTATCTCCAATACTTGGTAGGCAACTAGCGGCAAAGCTACAAATAAGTTAGACAATAGCGTGAGAAATGAGTTTTTGTAGAATCTCCTGTATCATTCACCACAGGGCGAGATTCCGAAACAGATGTCACTGTAGATGAGGGTCAACATTCCTCATCACTAGCGTTGTGACGGAATCGGGCATTAGAATGCCGCTTGTATAATTTATAAAGTGAAAGAACTCCAATAAATAACAGAGATATCTCGAGCACGAGAACAACAACTCAGGCGGTATCTCGAAGTGAAAAGGTTTCGTCAGCTCTAACTGTTAAAAAACAGGAGCAAAAAGCCAGAAATGTCTAAAAAAACAAATATCAAAATAAGCATGAAAAGTAATATCATTTTCTATCGCTTAATAGCTAAATCCAATATCTAAATCTTCAGCGGTAAACCGAAAGAAAAGTCCTAGGGTGAAATATGCATCTTTCAAAACTGCTACTATCCCCAAAATATCTGGGCGAATCATGCCCACTCATATAGGGTATCCTGAAAAAAATAGATATTGCGGCACTTGAACACAAAAATTTCTCTTGTCCGAAAAAGTGGACACATCACTGAAAATAAACTTCGCAAACTCCCTTCTTTCTCCCTTCTTGTTTTTTTAAAAAAAAAAAAACAACTTGACTCATTTAACACAAGGTGGAATTTGACTTCAGACACCAAACACAGATAAACTAAAACGTCAATAATCTGACAAATCAACCTGTCTCAACACAAATAAAACTCTACGGTCCTGTTAAACTAAAAACAAGAATCATCCCGGGAACACTTTGATAAAACAGGAGCAAAACAACAGAAGCAAATTCCGACTCAAACAACTATGAGTCATAAATCCAAACGAACATAAACACAAAATGATGCATATAACAGTTCCGCTTACACATAAAGAGAAAGAGAAAAAACTTAGGATTCCGTGGGTTGTGAAGAACGAACTTGACGTCTCAAATTACATATAAAGAAACATTGAATGAACGTTGCCAAACTCAAAATTACCACTAGTATTGGGATCACAATAAAATAAGGAGCATGCAAATTATTATATCGTTTATCAACAAACTCTGTGTGGTTAATTTTCAATTTCTGTAATTCCATATCTAAGTAAGAGTTTTGATAGACGGGAAAAAAACTCATTTCAGCACCACTTCATTGTATAAATTATACTTATTATTATTATTGTTAACCAATTATCAATCTTTCCTATAAGTCTAAACTTCTCTACTTCCAGGTACGTCATCTCAAATTATTGTCAGTGAATAAATAACAAAACACAAACTTAAAAAAGGAAAGAAAATTCTAGCGGGATTTTTTTCGGTTGCATGAACGGTGGTGGTAACTTGCATGTTATTTTTTTCTTCTTTGCTTCAGACACATACAGCAGGACGACTATCCATAGTCCGTCCATAACATACACGCACTAATCTAGATTATAATTCCCTGGCAGACCAGTAACAAACTAATCAAATGTAATTAAAATATGTGTTCTCTTTGAGGACTATTTCGAAAAATAAACATGCATCAATCGCTCATAGATCCGTTGTTTTTGTCAAATTGACAGAATACAACCACGTCCACCAAATTCAAATTTTCTTCCAAAAACTTTGGTATGCAATCTAAAGCAATACGGCACGCTTCTTCCTTGGGGAAAAAGAAAATCCCAGTCGCAATGTTCGGAAAAGCTATGGATCTAAAGCCATTTTTCGACGCTAGACTTAGGGATTTTTCATATCAAGCTTGTAATTTCTTGGGATTCTTGTCTGGTGGAGCACTAACGTATATGACATAGGATGCAGGGAGGTTATAGGCATCGGTGATACAAACATTTCCAACTTTTAGATGACTAATCTTCTCGCAGTCCTGAAGTAAATCTGGTGCAGCAACCTGATGGATCGCTAGGTCAACACCTTCACGTGGCTGCACTGACATGTTCGTACTGTTTACTGTACAGTCTCCGGACAGATGTAATACTTCCAAAATATAGGGCTATTTTCTTATTGATCTTGTGGTTGGCTGAAAACTTTGGGCACATTCCATCTTTTAAGGTTGATGTGAGGTAGGTCCACCATAGAAACCATATCCCTGATAAACATACAATCAGGAACAGCATCATCTTTGTCAAAATTCGGTTCTTCAACAAGGAACTAGGCCAAATCACCATTAACAGCTTGTAACTCGGGATCCTTGGTACCTTCTCCAAAGACAGTAGGGGAGGAGGCGTCTAGCATCTGGACATCCTTTTCAGCATCTTTTCCTGGGGGTAATACTTCCTTAAACGGTCAACAGCAAAAGAATCAATCTTAATTTGTCCGTGTCCAGTCCGAAACTTCACATAATAACTGTTGTCATGTTTGCTTGCTTGGGTTACACCTGGACCAAAGTATTTCCCTGAAAAAAATTTACAATTACCTTTCTTAATAGTTGAATCAAAAATCCAGACCAGATCACCTTTGTTAAATGCTTGCTGTTTCTTCTTTTTGTTTACGATTTAGCGGAAGTCAAAAATCTCATACAAATTATCATGGGCTCTTTCCCTTATATATATGTTAAACGTTCTAGTCGATCTTGGTTCTCCGAGAATTGACACTGTGTGACCAACAAGGCTGAATGTAACAGTTTAGGAAAAATCCTGCATACTCAAATTACATGTGACGATATGCGAGAAAACAATCTGGGGTAAAAGTTCAATCCAATTGGACTGGTTATCTTTGTCCAAGGCAAGTTTCAGTTGTTTTTCTATGTGTCTTATGGCACCTCCACTCGGCTTAAAGAATAGTGTCCTGCCACATCCGGAAAGTGTAACTGGATGTCGAAAGTATTACACAGTTTCTTGAAGAATTGACTCGTAAAAGCTGAGTCACGGTCACATGCGAATTCTGAAAAAAGGTCATATTTCAAAATAACTTGCTCATACAAGAATTAGGACACTGAAGCAGCTGATGTACCAGCCAAAGAAACAGCTATACAGAACCGAGTTCCCTCGTCGAGACAAACAAGCAAATAACTATGTTTAAGGATGTTCCTTGGGTATTTCCGCGAAAAATCTATATATACTCTGTAGAAGGGTGGAACGCTGGGATGCGTCTGGAGATTTCCAAGAGGTTTGCCACTCCTCTTCTTCAGCACTCGACAAACTATTCATTCCTTGCACTTCTGATAGACAAATTTTTTCATGTTCAAAAAGTATACAGACTTCAATAAGAAATTATAAGTTTTCGAAAATCCAGCGTGGTTTGCCGCGAGTTTTTCGGCATGACACTACTCGATAACTTGGTCTCTCAAGGACAATGGCACAGCGACGAAATAAACTTTCCCAAGAGGCGTGGAGTTAACCTTGTACAGAAAATAATTCCTAAGGGTAAAGTGTGATGCTCTTCGTTCGAAAGCAGGATTCTTGTCAGGAGCATCCTCCAAGTAGGCGATGATCTTGCTATAGTGCTGACCTTCTCGTTGAGCTTTTCTGATATTAATTGCGTCATCATCTTTAATGAAAAATATCCGGGGATCCGTCGCACTTTCGTCCTCATCAGTAATATCACGCTTCTGATTAACAAAACGGTCAAATGCATCAGCCTCTACGTTGCTGGCTTCGGCGACGTGTGATATAGTAAAATGATAACCCTCAATTTCAGTGAGCCAACGGACTAGTTTTCCAGTTAAGTTCTTGGTATTCTTTAAATATGTTATAGCTTTGGAGTCCGTGTGAAGGAAAAATGTCTCCCCAAAACAAAATAGTGGAAGGAACGCAATACGTACAGCAAAGCTAGGAGTTCTAGATGATAAACAGAAAGATTTTTCTCTTCAGGTTCGGGATGCAAATGCAGTAGGTAAAAGTTCAGATTCGGGATCATTGGATATAGGTTGTTTTGCGACGGCAGTATAACTTCTGAAGTGGAACCGCGATGACCGCAAAATCCTTGACATAACGCCGCAAAAAAGGAAACTCCAAGAAAACTCTTGACTTGTTTCTTCGTCCGTGGCCGCTTGTAGTCTCTAATGGTGTCCAACATCTTATCGGAGACGGACATACCAAAACTCCCAAGCTTGTGACCAAGTACGATCAAAGAGTGGTTGGGGATTTCGGTCTTCTCGGGGGACAGTTTTAAACTTCTCCAACGGAGTCTTTCGAACAATATCTTACACAAGTCGAGCATCTCATCCACACTACTGGCCACTACGTAAAAATCGTCCACATAATACATGATGTTTGACGAAGGCACTCCTGCTAGTGTTAATTTTACCAACCTATTCTAAGCTGTGGCACTGGGGATATGTCCTATCGGTAAACAGTTATACACATAGGATCCGAAGCCTGAAATTGAGAATCCTATGCACTCTCTAGTCTTCTCAGTAAGCTTAATTTGGAACAAATCCGTCTTCATGTCCGAACAGGTGTAAAAAAGCTTTCCCGCCGTGCGTTCTAAGGTGTCCTCGATCGGTGGCGTCGGATAGTTACAGGGCATTGGTTGAAGATTTAAAAATCTCAGGTCCGATAGAAATCAGAAAGCTCCTGAGTGTTTTGTGACTAAAATAATAGGGTGGTTCCATGGCGAAGTCTCTGCGGAAATTTCATTCTGACGTAGGAGAAATCTAACTGATTTTCGACGACATCTCCAAGGTGGTATGGTATAGAATACGGAGCCTTGTTGACAGGAGTCTCATGAGATAGCCTAATTTCATGTTCAAAGTCTCTAGCAAAGCCCACGTCTGTGTCCGACCAAGAAAAGACATCCGTGAAGGAGCGGATGAGATCGTAAAATTTTTCCTTATCCTTCGGAGCGAGATCTTGGTTGGCGTCCACTCGGTGGAATCACACATTTTCTGCGATGCGCCTAATTGCTCAGGTGGTGGGGTGTACTCCGTGGTATTTGCAACAACTGCATCCGAATCATCGGGCACCTCCTCATACTCCTCTGCCAAACCAAGAACTGTTCCCATGCGTAAATTCACTGGGCTGGTGGTTGGGTTCGTCACATAAATGGGTGGTGTCTCACTATTTACCAAAACTCGTGGGATAAAAATTTCCAATAACTCTTCAATTGGCTGGGTCGGAGACTACAACAAATTTTTCCCAGTAATATCAAGCGAATTCCGAAGACGGACCAAAGTATGTGACCGTGGTGCCAACATGTAGTATTTTCAAAAACTCGAAAGACGGGAGTGGAACAGCTAGCATGTTTACTCGTAAGGACTTTGGACAAATGAACCCCTAAATTTCGCCTTGGAAATGAACGAGACGGTAAGCGACCAAAATGAGAAAGAGTAAAGGTATTTCTATCATAATCAATTAAAGCTCTGTGAGTATTCAAAAAATCAGCTCCAAGATAGAGACTATAGTCAAAGTGCGGAATAATTCTGAAAACATCAGAAAAACGTCTCCCATTAATATCAAACTGGAGAATCGCCAACTCAGAAACCTGTATAAACTTGCCAGTAACATTTCGTAAACGAGTATTAATGCGATATCTCGTAACATTTTCCGGCCCTAAATTGGAACCAATGCAACTAATCTGACTGCCACTGTCGAGCATAAATTTAGCCTGGCCACCTCCCATAATAACACTAATATGGGGCAGCACATTTTGGGTAAAAAGAGGGACCGCAATTCCAGCAGTACGAGTAGTACTGGTCCTGTTTGCTACTCTAGCAGTTAGTTTAAAGACGCCCTGAAGTATCTAGCAATATGATTAGGGCCTTTGCACCGAAAACAGGTAATAGGTCCCTTTCTTGAGGAGTCGTTATTTTGGGACGACCATGTATTTAATTCGGATCGGTTAGAATCATTTTGGGGCACATGAAAACTATTGCCACCATTATCATTCATTTGTTGCCAGTTATTACGTGAAAAATTTGGTCTACCATTATTTCTTCTATTTCGTGAGCTATTTCCATTGTTTTCGTTTTTATTACCATCAGAAATAGCAGATACTTGCAGCGTTAACTTGGATAATTGTTGCTGTAATTCAAGCAAATAGCATTGACGTCATTACTCTAGTGCGTGTGCTCTCGTGGCGTGTCAACAGCTCCTACAGCTGTTTCCTGTATATATGCTGCGTCAGCAGTTGTTACATAAGGAAGGCTGTCTGCCGGCTTGTTGCCGACCAAGGCAGATTGCAGAAGCACTGAATTCTTTTTAATAAATTGATCCAATTCCTTCCTCTTTGTCAGAGATCCGTACCTTGCTCTCTGGCTCTCATTTGCGCAACAGTAAAATGAGCAAGCGCATGATCTTTAAAAGTGTGACGAATCCGTTATTTAAACTGGTCATAAGTCCACTGCGCGAATTCGGGCTTTGTCTCAATTGCTGAATATCAATTTCCAGCACCTCCTTTAAGTAATGATCATAAAATTAACTTCTTGCGAGCTCCTGTTCATCCATTAACTTCGGCCACAGTTTCATATTTTCTCAAAAAATTGTCCATATCCTCCCCGAAACGTGCATAAAATGGCTCGGGTCTAATAATAGAATTCATATATTGAACGAGACCTTTGCCTCCTGCATTATTCGCTGCAGAGCCATATCTAAAACTTTCGGACAGAAATCTCGGAAAAGGTATCGGATAAGCTGCTGACGTAAGTTATGCAAATATTGACGCGTAACCTTGGTACGCTTTGGGAAAGAACCCGCGGCAGGCTCAAAATATACAGTATTGCTATGATGTAAAATTTCTTCTGTAGGCACACCTAACTCCTCATGTAAGTAACGCAACATAGACAAGAATCTCTAAGAATTTGGGCACACAAGTACAGATCACATTAATACTATAGCTCCAATAATTAACTAAAAAATAATTAAATAATACCCAAAATACGCTAACACAAAAAATAAATAAAGCACACACTATACTTCGAAAAGAGTTAAGAAAAAACATCTCGCCAGGACCCAACCGTCATGCACAAAATAAGAAGAAAACATAGCTGAGCTACTTTCCACTTGAGGAGAACCTTTCGGACTCTAGCGCTACTACGCCCCTAAACAAGGAAATCGGATCGGTCAGAAATTCCATCTAGCCGCCACGAAATCCGTATGCGGACTCGACCAACAGGCCTCAACGCGAGAGTAGTACTTTTCCCTCGAAAGAAAGACGCACACCAAAAGAGCATTGACAATAAGGTGATACCCTCCTCGTACATCAGTACGCCGTTGCCAAGGTTCTGCTCGGGGTACGTCCATTCCTCCGGAATAAACCTCGCAGAGACTCGGCAAAAATGCGTCACTGTAGAAGTAGTGAAATGCGAAAGACCCAATAGAAAAGAGAGCTTATTGGCCTCCACTGTGGTGAAACCATCCTGTCTGTTGCGGAGATACGCCCAATAACTGGTCTCGATCGGGGTGCGTGTGCTACACTCCCGCAAGAGTTCCAGCCTAGACTTGGCACCGAAATGCCTGCTCCAACAACAGCTATCGGCCAACAAAGAAACCAAAAACATGCACTACTAGGAAACCGAAAACTGAAAACATGCACTATTAAAACTAACAGGGCTAAAAACAATTTTCCACCTAATTAAGGCACTAGCAGAGGTAGAAAGTGTATACACAAGCAGTCAGAAAGGTGAAAGTGGGGAATTCAACTCGTAAGACAGGAACTGGGCTCTGACGGCTGTCCTTTGAAGTATAAGATCATTGGGGATACGAAAGAGATTTACGAGGAATTTCTATAAAAAAAGAGAGACAAGGTATGGGATAGGAATATTGGAGTAGGAAAGGAATACCTTCATTATGGCGTCCGGGCATGCGTCAGATTTTCCTTGGTGTCCTGGTCTCCGGCGTCTCGCTCTCTCTGTCTCTCTCTCTCTGATCAGGTCCTGATCTACTCGGAAGATGCAACGGCCATCTGCCGGTTCCAAGTAGGAGTCCAAAGCAACTCAAATTCTCGATCTCATCTTCAATCGCAACTTCTTAGATTCCAGCTCGCAATCCAATCCCGGAGGCGGAAGTATCATGAGTTATTTAAGGATAGCCCCAGGGCTCGGCGGGTATTCTAGATGACCTCAGAAGCGAGTCCCAGACGTCATGGAAGGTGTCGTTAAGGTGTTGGTAGGAGTCGGGATGATGTCTCTCGTAACTTTATTACAAAACAGTGAAGACACTTATATAAAACACTTTACATCCACAAATTGCTGATACAGCAAAACATCAACCAGTAGGTTACTGGCTCTTCAGAGCGCAAGTTCGTAACACACTTATTTCTCGTTTGTAATTATAATCGTATAATAAAAGGTCTGTGTCCTTTTCAGAAACACACTGAAACTTGACAAACACAAATAAAATAAACAAAAACAGGTAACCCACATCATTGTCCGATGATAAAAGACATACGCATAAAATCAATAAATCAATAATAACAGTCTTCGATGTGAGCCCCGACACAAATACACTGATTCCGTTACAATTTTTTGGTTGAGGAACATTTCTTATTTATTTATTGCTAAATGGAACATCATCTTTATTTACATATTCAGAATTTAAATTCAAATTATTTTATTATTCAGATATTAACTTTCAATTCTTTATTGTTTATGCTCTTATTTTTTGCATTCAATCTTAGATTTTATTTGTCTTGCGTAGCAACATAGGATTTAAACCCGGAGATGTGGCAGTACCAATTTTAGATTTTCTTTTCATGTTAAATCTGATTCTAATTTTTAGTTCATGAAATAAAGAAATACAAAAATATTTTCATTTGTAAACATTTGTATCTCAAGAATTAGATCACGATGTAACTTTTATAGAATCATGTCTGTGATTTGTCTTATGAGCTTATGATAGCTTTACTTACATAATTGAACTCATTACGAAAAGCTAGCACAGACACTTCTTTCTACCAAATTCCGAAATTTGTTCTGGAATTTCTGGAACTCAGAGTCAGAATTCTTTATTATTGCACGTGGCTTTACGTCACGTCCACGAGCTATGAGAATGCACACGTCCACAGAATGCACACAGCTCGCTCTATAGCTGCAAGGGACCCATGGGTAATTATAGTTGCCCTCTTGTTACAAGGCGTTCAGTCAAGGCGTACCTATCAAGGTCAGTTCCGGCAGTTGAACATGGAATTGACTCTTAGGAAACAACAGCAGCATACAACTCGTCCCTTCTGTTTACTTTTCACGAATATTAATTACCTTCATGCATACAGGTCTCGTAACGGATAGATTTAAATGACATACTCGGTCTAGTATATATTCCCAAAAAGATGTGAGTACTCAAAAGGGAAAAACATGTAGCTATTTTAGTTTTCCTTTTGCTATAGCCAGTGGAAGTTTATATGGTTGTTTCAACATCCTGTTTTGTTTGCTTAGGATTCTCTTCCTCTTTTTAATTGAGCTTTTGGCTATGAAAACCAGCGCGACAAGTCGAGGGTCTTATGATAGTGGTGTATTTTCGCCCGGAGAAATTACGGAAATAATAAATAATATACATTCCTATGTTCTTGAAACGAACGATGAATGTAGTTTGTAGGAAGATTCTAGTATCAATTTATGTGACACACATACCTCTGTTCATATAGCCTCGCTCCTGAACGAGACGTTAAACTCAAAATCAAAACTCAACACATATCTCTTTCTATTTAAAAATATTGTGTGGTATACAATACGCGGAATTCAAAATGGCTGCCATAATGTACACTGAATCATTTAACGCAGTTTCTACACCAATGCCAAATTGTAAGATTTGCTTTTCCTCCGTCTATGCGTCTCATTGTTACTGCCCTACTATGATACATTTTTCTATTAGATACATGTGTCAAACATAGCATACTCTGTCTCAAACAGATGAGATGTCAAAAATGAGTTGACATTCTCATTTGTAGGAATATTCAAGCCTAAGTTAAAGTATAAAATCATAACCTTCTACATTTAAAACAATATTGTGTGATACGCAATATGGCGGAATTCAACATGCCTTCCATAGTGACCACACTCCAAATTAATGCAGTTTTTCCAATAATGCCGTTTGTAACATATACTTTTCCTCCGTCCACGCATGCCGTTATTATTGTTCTGTCCCAATACTTTTCACTAACCCTGTATACAGATATACATATGTCTTCCTACAGCAAAATTAAACTAATCTTTTCCACATAATATTTTTCAAACTATACTTTGATCCAATGATAGAAATTGAATTTTAGAAGTAAGGGGAAAATCAACAATGGATATGGTTTGATTGGGCTGTGTCACGAAAATACAAACTCAGGAAGACGGGAGTCAGGGGCGGACTGGCCAGGGCCGTTAGGCCGTAATGGCGGCCTAGGCCCTCTTAGAAAAGAAATTATAAAACAATAAAGAAAGAGAAAGAGAGAATAGCTAAAACAGAAGAAAGCTAAATAATTCGGTAGATCACCGTCATTATGCTGCCAACACACACTCCTCTTCTATTCTTCCATCAATCAGTGAGTTATCTTTTTCAATAGGGTCCTTTGTTACCGGATTTGTGGCTAGGTCCATCTTTCACTATGGTCTTTTATTATCAGAAACTGTGATTTAGTTTTAACCTAGGGCCTGAGGCCCTTATTTCAATATATTGGACACTTGGGTCCTTCTTTCATTACATTGTGCAGTTGAGTCCTAGATCCTTTATTCATTATATTGAACAGATGGGGACATTCTTTCATTTCATTGAGCCGTTGTGGTCCTAGGCACTTTTTTCATCATGTTGAGCTGTTGGAACCTGGAACCTCTTTTCATTATGTTGGGCAGTTGGGAGCCTTTCATCGTTGAAGACTAGGGTCTCGTTTGTAGCTGGGTACATATTTAACAGAAGGTAATTGGTCCTTTATGAATGTTAATACATCTTGTAGACCTATATTTGATAACTTAAAAATGGAAAAACAGGGCATTTTTAAATATATATATAAATATATATTTTCTATGAAAAACGTTTACAAAATTGCAGGAGGAAACAATGGAAGACGCCAAGAAATCCGTCATTTTCAGCATAATGGTTGATTCTTTCCAAGATGTTTCAGTGCTTAATCAGCTGGCTATAGTAATTCTCTACGTTATAAACGGTCAAGTACGAGTATTTGAGCGGCTGTTCGCAGTTGTCGTAAACAGTGACACTACAAGACAAGTTACTTATAATGAATCAGAAAAGTACTTTGTGCCAACAATGTTTTGATGTCCGATATTGTAAGCTGCTCTGTTTTCATGGAGCTGCTAAGTTGAGTGGATGCTGTAAAGGAATTAAAGATTTACTGTAGAAGGATAATCCTGAAATCATTTACACCCAATTCATGGTTCATGCTCTTACTTTGGTTATGACAAATTCGACTGAGTAGATCCCTGAAGCTGCTAACTTATTTGATGTGGTTGAAACCAGTGCCATGTTCTGTCTAAATACTACAAAAAAGTATGGTTGAAAATGATTGATGCAAGCCACGAGGGACATGACAGACTAGGAAAAGTTCAACAAGTTGGTGGAACACGATGGTGGAGCAAAAACAAGGCACTGAATGCGGTAGTCGACATTAATCAGTTTCGCTACGAAACATGAAACAAAGACGAGAACGCCTGACTATCATCTTCAAGATTTCTTTCATTTTTATTGTTCCTCAATGACGATGTACAGGACAGGAGTTTTAATGCGAAATCAAAATTTCAAGCTAAACTTTGCTGAACAAATGGACAGAATTTAACACTGTAACCATATCCTCTGCGTTTCAGGACTTGTTTACAGAAACGGAGCCTGTTTCAAAATACATGCACTCTCACGGTATTTTGTCTACAAATCACGGACACGGTTGAATTTTCCCACGAGATTTTCTACAAATTATCTACAAGTCTCCAGGTTGTAAGATAGTCCATATCTTACAACCTGAAAACTTGTAGACAATTTGCAGCAGCAGCTTCAGAAGAAAATAGAGGCAAAAATGTCAGTTTAATGCTTTACGAAAATACAAAAATATTTTGTGCAAAAATAAATCAACAGCTTGCGCAATCTGGTGTAGGGATAGCAATGGAAAAGGATTTTCCGTCCAGAAGAATCTTAAAGAAGAGAAATGTCAGGAGAGCTTGCGGCAGATGAAATAGGAAAGAACTTAAATATAAGTAAAAATGATTTATTCAGAATAAAAAAAACCAACGAAAATTCTGAATACAGCTGTTACATGTGTCAGTGATAGATTGCAGCAGCAAAAGAACTCCAAATGCTCCATCCCAAGCACTTTTCGGAAATCAAGAAGAATGGTGTGTCTGCAGGAGTTTTCAGAGTTTTTGAGAAAAAACTAAATATAGAACAGAAGGAAATATACCAAAAGCTTCAGCAGTTCTCTGTCGTGTATTGCACTCTGTCACAAAATGTTCTGGTTTTTGATGATCCTGAAGAGAATGATGCCCCAGAATCCGTAGAAAATGATGATTATGCATCTGAGCATGCTATGGGAGACGGAACATCTTTGAATGGCATTCACGGCAAAAGTGATAATGATGATGCAAACACCTTGTGTAAAATTTTTTGCCATGTGCGCGGAAAATTTTGTATCAATGTATGTCAGTCTAGTTCTTTCAATAATTTATACATTGTATACAAACATCCGTTGTCTCTATCATGCACGCAAGTGCATGTTAAAGGTGTTCCTCCTAGTTAAAGTTAGAGAGGAAACAAATCTCAGAGCTAGTTTGTGTGAAGACATTTTGGACACATTTTTACTAATGAATATGGAAAGAGACATGTTAAATTTAGTATCTGTGAACGAAGTTATTAGAGAACTCTGCAATTAAATTTCTGGACTGAAAAGAATCTTAACTTTTTAAAATTATTAGTTCTTTAGTGGTTCAGCAGTGTCTTTCATTTTCAGTAAAACTGTCGTGTTCATTCCACAGCCAAAGGTTATTATTACTTGTTCACTGTTACAATTTTCATTAGGGTGTCCTGTTCATTCCATAGTAAAAAGTTATTTGCTATTATTTGTTTAGTGTTTCAGCTACTATATACAGAGTGTCTCAAAATTTCCATGATATACGGTTACTCTCTTATTATGAGAGTTACAACAAAATGTAGGAGGGGAAACCGTCTCCAAATATGATGTTTTCAATCTAAAGTGAAAGAATGTTTCAAATCGAACAAGCCGTTTTGCCTGTACACTTTATATGCACCAAATGTTACATGACAATGCAACGTTACCATTTATCTGGACCCACAACATAAATGAATGAAGTTACTGTCTATTAAAAGCATTATATTTGAAGACGATTTCTCCTCTTACATTTTGTTCTAACTCTCATAATAACTGAGTTATCCTATGTTAGGGTATTTTTTAGTTGTAATACAATAATAACACAGTTCTGCGAGCAAACTGATGCCCGGGACATTTTGGTCGTTTCTTATAGATTTTGGGGCGTTGAGTTCAAAAATGAAGTCAGATCTTGGCCATCAAGTCACGTTTTCCTAAAAGTCGTTATCATTATTATCCTAGAGACGCTGGTTATGAATTTCAAAAGATTAGTAGACCTTTACGTTGGTAGCCCTGAATATGTCCCTAATTGTCACAGAGACAAAAATTATACCTAGTTGGAAAGCTTATGGAACACAAATTTTAATGAGGTATCACTCATGCTTCTGCGTTCCATACCCTTAGGAGAAGATGAAGAAGATAATTATTTTTCTTATTTTCTTTTACTTCCGTGGCTCTAGGAACCCTGATCGTTGGCACGCAAAAATTTCGCAGATATAGATTTGACATTGGGTCCACGCACATAAAAACAAAGGGCGTAGGTCCAATGGCAAGAGTGAAAAAAATCCGAACCTCGACCTTATTATGGTCACCTTGTATTTCCCCACCACCACCATTTACCCCCGTTCGGCAGCCCTGATGACGCCAAATAAGAACACGAATGATACCTCGTTACAATGTTTATAGAACACAGATTCCAACAGGAGTATCACTCGTGCCCCAACTTCCCATACCCTTAGAAGAAGTAGAAAGCCATAACAGTGTTGTCAAAGCTAAAAAACACAGTTCTGAAGAAAACTTCTTGCACTGCCTAAGGTCTCTGCTGAGTTATTAGGTTCTCTATTGAAATCAGAGAAACCTACTTCCGCCAGGTACAACGTTTCCTTGGTACAGATCTCGTGAAAAACGGTTTGTTCCATATTTCGCTGAAGAGCAAACTCTTGTATATTGTAATGATATTTGTGGTATGATGAGACAGTACCAATACAATAGAATACATCTGATTGGAGGTTGTTCATCGATTCATTCATCTAAAAACAATCTAAAAGCTGACCTCCATGATGCTAATACATATGCATCTCTTCCAATTGGAAACTCCACTCGCTTGAAAGAAACGTATGGGAGTCTTAAATTAGTACTAGAGAAAATAAAGGACGAAGAACACGGGTAGTTGATACGTGGTCACTTTAAAATGATCTCTATGTTATTGGAACAACAAGTGGGTTACATTAAATATCCATGTTTCCTTTGCTTAAGGACAGCCGTGACAAAGAAAGTCATTATACCGTCAAACGGTGCCAACAAAGAGATGCTCTCAAACATCAAGTGGCAAATGTTGCGAGGGAGAACCTAATTCCCACTAATAAAGTTCTTCTGCCACCGCTCCACATCGTTAGGTCTTGCAAACCAAATCATCAAAGTTCTCCTTCACCCTGTACCGGCCACTGTGTATTTGAAGTCACAAACTAAGTCATAACAATTCACGTGAAGTTAAGGCTGAATTTGCCCCGGTTCTTTGTGAATTCTTGAGCGTACGGATTTGCTTTCAGCGCCTCTACTGGACTACTAATGACGTATTGACGCATGTGGAGTGTCATTTGTTGGAGAGCCTACACCGTGCGTAGCGATCAGCAGTATTGTGATTTTCATTTGCGTTGTATTGATATTATAAACGAATAGCGGAAGGAAAGAAAATTTGGTGTTGCAGGTATGTATCTAGAGAACACAAATTCGAAATTTGTACTTTGATAAAATAAATAGTATTTGAGAAATTGATTGAAATATGGTTTGTGATTTGAAAGTCACACTGAAAGTTAAGATTATGTTTACCTTCGCTGTTGCAGGGTGTGTTAATTTTCTCACTTCACCTTGCACAGAAAATCCAAGGTTACCAATTTTTGATGTTAAAGAGAAAGATCTTAGCCCAAGAAAACTCTATTGAAGTATGTGATTTGACAGTCACATCAACTGTTTGTGACTCATTTCAATATTTTTTGAATAAATATATATATATATATATATATATATATATATATATATATATATATATATATATATATATATATATATGTATATAGTATGCATGGAGTTGCCAAAAATTTATAGAATTCATTATGCTAAATATCCAGCTTTTCGTAATAGTAAGCTAAACGTTTGGGAAAATAGATTTATTACAACATGTTAGTTATTCGCGTGGATCTAGTTTCATTGAAATTTAAGCATTCTTTAAAAAAATAGTAATACTTTTTTTATTTTAGACATCAAAATACATTGTTACTGTGTAGAAAGACAAAGTAGAAATGTAATATTTTTCAATTCTTTTTAAATACATTGTATACAAAGGTAATATTTTTGTGTACATCGATTGATTTCGTACAGTTTAGAACTCTTTTTCTTGCAGGACTGTGACATGGATCCTAAATATTCATTTGGGAAGTAGAAACAAAAACCATTACCTATAGAAAGTGATGATTCCGATCTTTGAAAAGATAATAGTGACGTTGACTCGGATTACATTCCGAAGAAAGATACGAGTTCAGATACGATTCTTTGCTGTTTACTGTCCTTTACAATAACTGTCTTTTCTGCTTTACTTCATGCTTCCTTTCTCTAACTTAATTTATTCAGATGTAACTCCGTCCTCACATTTTTGTTTGCTTTATGTTTTGAAATGTATTCACACATCCCATATCGCAGTGTATTCGAGCTACAGTAATACATTTATGGCATTTTATTATATTTTATCACTCTCATTACACTTATCAGATCTAAATTGATTGGGTAAAACTTTTTTCATCTTCCGATACCTTATTTATCATACGATTAAACATCTCTGCTCTAGGCTAATATATATAAATTGCTTTCGCTTACATAATATGATAAAGACTCATCGATCGGGCTGCCTATTAGCAACAATTGAAAACAGCAGCCAAAATCATAAACTCAGCAACCAGGGAAACTGAGCAGCTCAATGTGCTGCGTCATGAACAAGAAATCCTATTTGGCGAAGCATTTCTGGAAAATATTTCTGAAATATATATCCTAGAAAATGTTCCTGGAATATCTTCCTGGAACATTTTTGGAATATATTCCTTCTACAAATGTACAAAGAAGTTGTCCTGAGTCTCTGTATTTCTATATTTTGTTGTTTCAGCAAAAAAAAAAAGTACTTTTTCAAGCATAAATGAAAATCTATGAAACTTGTCCGTATATTTTACCTGTATATGTAATCCTACCGTCCGATGTGATTCTCAATACACATAGCTATTTCAGCAAAGCATGCATTCATTTTCTCCAAAATTATTATTTTCTAATTTCTAGGAACAAAATTATATCCTATAAACACACAAAGGAATTTTTTGAGCACTGTTAAATAATTCTGCCGGTAGAGGGTTAAAGATGGTGAATGTTTCAAGTATCTGTGCTCCAAGTTTCTAGTTTTATCAGATGGAAAACTGAAGGAGAGAATTTTGATTGGATTTTGTACAAGGAAACATGTCGCCGATCATCGTTTCCTTGAAAATATGAATGACACAGAAAAACAAGTTTCGATTGCTTTTGTGGAAATGGAAAAGTTGTTGGACAATCTGAAAGTGTGAAAATTACAGGGAAATTGTCCAAAATATGTT
The DNA here is from genome assembly GCF_964235325.1 of Thermobia domestica. Taxonomy (NCBI): domain Eukaryota; kingdom Metazoa; phylum Arthropoda; class Insecta; order Zygentoma; family Lepismatidae; genus Thermobia; species Thermobia domestica. The sequence goes on from NC_137460.1 coordinate 170,017,858, forward strand.
AGCACTCTTGATTGTTCCATGATCTTAAAAATTCATTTCTTGCATTCTCATGGTAACTTCTTCCCCGAAAACTTAGTAAGCACAGAACAAGGTGAGCGGTTCCAGCAGGACTTAGGGTAACGGAAGGAAGATATCTAGGGAAATGGAATGTTAACATGATGGTGGACTTACGTTGGATGATTGTCATGGACATTCCAGTAACATCCTTAAAATACACCACGAGAACTCTACAAGACAAAGAGAAGCGCTTCCATAATCATCAATGATAAGTAAGCTTTATTTCAATTTCATAAATAGCTTGTAGTTTTTAATATAATCTTTTCGCTGGATCTACGATAGGTATTGGAATGATTTTAGGTATAATATTTCACGATGCGTTAAATCACTTGGGTGACATTTTGTTCACATGCACGTATAGCGCAGGGTAGCCAACCAAAATTAAAATTAAACATAAACTCAGGAACCATAGGCTTTCGAAATAGTTCGAAAGCACAGTTTATATAATCTATCATCTTCCAGAGTATAATCGAGATAGGAGTTACTTTCCATTTCTATCGGTTATATACCTGGTAACCAAAAGCGTGCTGAACACAGTTAGGCTAGCCTAATACTTGTCTAACTTCTAGAGCAAGTCGAAGTGTATCATACTTCCAGGCTTTGTCGAAATCAGAGAAGTTCAAGTGTGTTTCAGTTCCATGAGCTATAACTAAGCAACCGTTGGCCTATTGAACCGAATACTAAGCTAAATTTCAGAGCCAATAGTAGTATTTCAACATGATTAAAAGCTAAGAAATTCAACTCGAGTATTTTCTATTTGATGAGAACTCGAAAACCCAAAGCCAGCGGAACAAAATATTAAGCTAATTTGTATGTTATATTTGCACTATGCTATATCTGTACTAAGCTATGTGAGGAAATTTTATATTTGCAAGTGATGTTTCAGCTGTTTCGGTGATGGTCAATTGAATAAATTATACAGTAGTGTTGGCTGTAATGAACCCGGAGCCTTAGGAACAAGATGGTAATCTTGCTTGAAGTTTCATTGAGATTGGAGAAGTTACATCGGATTCATTTTAAGTTGGTTTAGTAGTTCCAAAGTTCCCAAGTAGTTTACAAAACAGAGTGATAGGAGATCTTGTGGAACATGTTCAGATCTATCATGATGCGAAGTTTATTCTAGGGTACCTATTCTAGGGTACCTTGTAGAGCAAGTCAAATATGAAAAGTTAGTTTGATGTCTAAGTCAACAAAATTGAAGGTGGGATGTTCATCAATGAGCATCCGATGCTATGAAAATCTGCAACTCACTTTGGGGCAGTAGCATTAAAAGTTACACAGTTCCTCAACAGTTACCAAGAAAATGTATTTTGTTCTAATCATATTCCCTAGAATGGTACTCAATTTTTGTTTTGCCTGCTGTTCTTTAGGCATGTCTATTCACAGTCCCATTGTCTCAGATTCAGGTGGCTTCGAGCAAACTTAAGTTGTAGGTAAATTGTAGGTGAAAATTCTGCATCCGAAAGATATATATCCTGACAGCTTGAACTATCCATATGATATACAGTGTATTTCGCTATATATTTAAGATAAAGGAACAATAATACCCTCTCAATCACATTACACTAAAGTACTGGATTTATGTAAAACAGTATCTCATAGCTCTTACATGATGCTTCAGTGCCAAGAAAATCAATTCTTACTATGATTTTTCTACTCTAGTGATGAGAAGAAAGGCTGTGATCTTTTCTACTCTCTTTTGAAACTGGAACTACACCATTTTCTTCCACAGAAAAACGCTTAACTACTTCTTGCGGGTTTCAATTCTATGCAGAACAACCCTGAACCTTAAAATGTCGTTGGTTTCAGTAGGGTTGAAATTTACTTCAACACTTAGGACGCTAAACTAATTTTCAAATAAAACGCTTATAGCATGACCATTTTTTGTTTCTGTACATCAATACTAAAATCCGGAGTTCTGGATTGCTTACGGTTTTTGTACGTAGTTAACTCGTTCGCTGCCACTTCACGTCTTATGGTCTCATTCATACTTATTGTCGTGTCCTATTGACGCCACATGGCGTCAAGAGGTAGTTCTCATTGTAGACGGCAGTATAGAGCTTTTATACTCTAGCGCAATATGTGTATGAAATCCCTCACTGTGCGCTAGTCCATCTTTACAAAATTTCCACAATTGATTCTAGAAATGTCAAAGATATTTCAAAATAAAAAGTGAGCATAAGCTACTGTAGAGGACATTGCCGTACGACTTTATGCCCAGAAGCTGCTAGAATAAAATAGTTATTATTACTGTTAAATTTTCTATGCTAATAAACACTATGTTTTGGAAGATATGCAATATTTTTCAACAACTACTGTAAAATTCAGTTGAATTATAGAAACAACAATCTGGATGTTGCTGTTGCATATACTCACTTTCCGATGCTACTTTTTCAGCGCTGCATATATTAAATTTGTTCATTAGTCCAGATTAGTCAGATTGGTTCAGAATAAATTTACACGGAAATATTAGGATAGTTTACTATATCTTAAATAAAGTGAACGTTTGCATTCCAACATGAAGAGAAAGGGGGAACATAGACAAGATGTTAAAAGAGATAGAACATAGCAAAAAAAAAAAAAAATAAAAAACTAATCTTTGTCTTTCAACGATTTCTTACTCTTATTTCTTACGAGATTTGTAAGCTCCTTATATGCACTTTTGGCCTACAGAGGACTCTTCTAACGTCTTTTTGTGTGTTGTTTTCCCGTAGGCATCTTTCGGGGATGTACATTCTTGCGGTTTCCAAATAATTCTGCACTTAGTTTTTGTATAAACTCGTCATAGTCTTTCCGGTTCAGAAAAATTATCAACTGCATCAGAACTAAATCTCTTCGCAGCGTTACACCACCTAATGAGAGTTAGGAAGTAAGTGCCTTGATCCTCAAAACGAGCGTTGTAATATTTTTCTGCATTTGGGTCTTCTTGAAGCTTATAAGTGTGTAACTAAAGCTAGAACATAGCACTACAACAGTATAAAGATAGAGTTCAACAGTATAAAGATACGATGTAGTGTAAAACAAGTGAAGTTCTTAAACATCTGGATTTTTGCCGTAGCTTTGCATTGGTGTGTCCAATAGTAACCTTGTATTTCGTAAATGATGCGTATAACAAACGGAAAAGATGTTTCAAGATCATCTGCAGATACACGTTGACCTGATCCGGCAGCTCCAACTTCAGGCCCTCTTATGTTTTTTGGTGTACCAGTTAATTTATTTTTATTCTCTGCTTCCTTGCGTGAGGAAATACCCACTCTTTTCGGCCGGTTTAATGTCCTGAAGCCCTTGTGTTTTCTTCCACCTCTCGCATCCGCATTTCCTCATGGTTAAAACATTAAAAGAAAAGGTAAGAGTGGCAACCATCAGCGACTCACAAACATGTATCTACAGTGCAGTCCAAACATCAAAAACCTTTTAAAATGCGCGTAGCTTCCGTGTAATCATAAAATCACCTGCCGCCTTGTGCACTGGTCTCCAATGATGAAGACTGTGAAGGCTGCTGTTGACAGTATGTTTCGGGATAAAGTGAATGGACTCTTGTAAGAAAAAAGCTGTCATCAAAGCCTGCATAGGTAGAATCCAGCTGGGACCCAAAGGATTTATTGAATAATTCTATGTTTTTAGCAAGAGGTAATTATGAAAATGTTCTTAGTGGAAAAACGGTAATTTAATAAATCACGGTTTTTTTAACAGAAAAGCTACGGTACGGACATAACAAATGTACGCTGAAAGACCTTTCAAGGAATTTATTATTTTTATAAAGTAGTTCTCCAACAACTTTTCTTCGCGAACGAACTATAGAAGAGCTCAACTAGAGTAATACTGTACGTCGCGACATGATATAGTATTGTTGCAACGTATTATGAGCCGTATGAGAAGATGGTAGGAATAACGTCTAGCAGTTGGAAATTCTCAAAAAAGACAATTGAGTGTGTGTCTTTGCTTTGACTGTCCTTGCTGAGTTGTATATTACGAGGAAAAGTTACAAACCAGGCCATTATCTGAGAAAATCAGGTGCTTAGAGGCGACAGTCGTACTGTTGAAGAACATAAAGCCACTGTTGCATGAGTATAAGTTGCATGTAAAAGAGTAACGACCTTTTGTTAAATTGAATAGCTCCAATAAACTCTCACTCATTTTCCCACGATTGGACCAGCATTTTATCAATGTGGTGACTCTATGGGATAAACATCAAATATTGAACGACTTGATATTCGAATTCAGTGTCTGGGCATTTAACCAAGTTTTGTAACACATTGAGTATAACGTCACAAGGCAGTACGTACATAATTATGCCTATTATGATGGGTTTGACTGAGCAAATTTTATTATTGTTCCATTCCTTTTCCATTAGTAATCATTTATGAATGCAGAGCAAAGATCTCTAAAAGATCTTTTCCTATTGAATTTGCACTACATCCCTTAGTTCTACTCGGAACCAGCCAAGTATGATGAGCTTCCGACATAAGCTAAGAGTATAATAGAGTCTAGCTGTCAAAAACTTTATAGATATAACTTTGCTGCAAAACTATTTCAATTTGCTTTAATTAAAAATTTAGAAGTCTCAATTATTTTTAGAGATTAGGTACTTTTATAGCTGCAAATTTATCTTCCAACAAAATCTCAGAATCATCATTGACACTTCCACATGCCTCAGGCAATGTTCTACTTGCGATTCTACTTTCGATTTTTTTCAAGCTCATACCTAAGACAATTTTAGCACTCAAAAGTTCGAGTTATTTGCCATATCCACTGTAATAATTTGCGACCACCTCATCAAAATTTGCAACATGCAAAGTATGTGGTGATGCTACAACATGTTCAAATTGATAAATTTCTATAATCAAATATTTACATCACAACATTTTCAGGCAACATTAGATGATGAGCTGAACTGAGAAAGAAAGTAACAGACTAAATCAAGGAAAAGAATAGTACTCGAATGCAATAGGTGTACGGTTGAAGGAAACAGAGATACTGTATGACATGAGATACATGTGAATACTTACTACAATTCAATAAATTTAATATTGGTAACACATATTATTTATGACGGTTTAAGCATTTTAATTTGTTTAAAAAATCAAACTAATTTTATGCATGCAAACTACCCCTCGGACCTATGGTGTACCTGTCCATTTCCAGCTTGAATTTTTTTGCGCGGTTGTTTTGTCGCTCAGCGGGATGTCCGGCATTTCGCGTAAGGTGTGCGCTGTGGCTATGCGAGAAGAAATCGGCGGTTTCGTCCGGGATGTGACCGTGTCATTCACCTGTGGTAGTGGCTGCTCTCCAACAATGCCAGGTCAAATAGGCATGGAAAATTGGAGATGAGTGGTACTGAGTACACGATCACTGAGAAAAAAGTTTGGAGAGTAGCGCTGACACTGAGGCCGATTACTGATGATTTCTGTAAACTATGGAGTGGAGTGTCCAGGGGTCAACACGAAGAAGGAATAAGTTGACGTGGGGTTACTTATGACAGAAACGGTAATACATTAAATAAGCAGCACCAAGAGCGAGAGATTGAGCCTTTGAAACGGGTCATATCAGATAAACATCGTTTGACAGGTAATAAGAACAGTGAGATGGAGACATCTTGTGCCAATATGGTTGACAGCAACAGCTGTACAATATCAAGTAATTCTAAAGCTGTAGATGCCGCTGCTTCCTGTAGAGGTGTTCTAAACCCCAACTCTGAGAGCAGGATTAGTACAGCTGATATTTACTGCTCCCGTATCATCGAGAACAAAACTTCAAACACTTTAAGTAGCTCTGTAATGATTCCTGCCAATCCTCACCACACCTGCTTCTATCTAGTTCCTCTGCTCTCGTAGGACATCCGGACTTCCCTACTAAATCCGACAAAATCGTCCGGTCTTTTTTTCTTTCGCTTCTCAAGGCTTATGATGGTGGTATCCGCACAGAGCCGCTCAGTGTGCCGAGGCATATCAAGGGATGTTTATTGCTGAGTATGGTGGCCTGATGGAGGCTAGGCGCAGGCCGCCTGGGGATTTTCCTGCTATGCTTTTAGAGATACTCCGTGAGAGGCATCGAAAAACAGCCGATAGCGAGACGGGTACTTCCGAGCTTGATCTTTCGTTGTCTGATATTGACGGGCTGCTAGCTAAGTTGAAGTTACTACGTCCAGCAAGTGTGAGAGAGCGGCTAACACTGCGAGAAAGCTTGATTATCTTAGAGAGCTTGGAGAAAAGGAACAAAAGAGAAACAGGCTGGCATGGTAAATGGTACTAAGGCATCCAAGCGCTTGAACAAAGGAGTAATAAAGAGGTAGAAAAGAATCACAACAGAAACTCCAGCTGCTCTGATGACTAGTACCTCCACCGGAGGTGTTGCCAATATCACTACACATGACAGCCAAAACTCTCTGTCAGCGGTTCTTCGTCTAAGCTTCATGATGTCTTTGTTCAGAATTTATTTACCTTCTACGAACTCAAATAATTATCGCTCTTTTCTCTCTGCAGCTAATTGAGGTACTCAAAGACTGCCCAAGGCTCGCAATGAACACTGCAACAGACCGAAGCTGATAGATTCGCTGATTCATTAGTGAATCTTTTCATAAAACGAAGGCTTCCTGACCCGTACTTTAACTCACTGATGCTGCTCTCTGTTGCTTCAGTTTGTATCCTTGGTATGAAACCTGCCTCGATGCTAGTAAAGCATCTGAGTTGTAACTCCCTGGAAGAGCTTTTTATTCTGGATGGGATTGTCCCAGCTACTAAGGTGTATTCTCCATTTAGGGAGTCTGCTTTGGCCGCTGCTAATGAGAGTGCGCTAATTGCGATATATGAACTCGTGAAATGTTATGGTGGACTCGTTAATAACGGTAATAATTCAGCTGATGACTATAACAAGGCTCTAAATACTACATCTGCTATCAATCTAACACTGTATTTTATCCAAGGCTCAAACGGATTTTTGGTGCTTCAATGCTTTCGAAACTTGTGTTCCGTCCGACCTTAGAAATCAAGTTGCTACTGACAAAGATTTGCTATGGCTGCTTTCTCCTAACCGCAGCAGCATCAAGAGCGTTTGCTTGAGACCATAGTGGAAACGCTCGAAAAAGAGGCAGAGGATGACTGCATTGGCGGTAGGTCGGACAGTGATACATCTAGCTGCAAAAACCAAAATTCTGAACATCAAGACCTGCTTTCAACCGAAAGCGGTCATAAAACGAAATGACCTGTATCAAGCATAGCTTGGGTAATTTTAGTGTCTCCTCTACACCCATCAAAAAGCGTATAAAGCATCGTGTTCTCTCCGAGAATAGCGAACCTAAAAGTGTGGCGCAAAGAGGTCGCAGGTCACACATTCATAGTTCAACTGATTTAATAGCTACAACAAGCAACGAGCATTTATATAAGACTCTAAAGGAGCAAATAAAATTTGTATTCAAAATTTCGAGTCGGGATCACTAACGCAGTATGGTGCTATTCTGAAGATTAAAACTACAAACTACTTCTGCCGTTTTCAATATCGAGATATAAAGAGAGAAGATTATACTGCAAATAATACGAGAAATCGTCGTGTATATATCAGTAAGAAATTACAAAAAAAAAAAAAAAAAAAACACACACACACAAATGATACAAAATTTTTTGATTATGTTAGCGAGATTTATCGGATTATTTGCTGCCCGCTAAGAATGTAAATAATATTTCAAACCTTACACATCTATAGAACCTTTTGTGTCTGATTGTAGTACAAAAAGTAGTGGAAAAGAAACAGCGGTTAGCGAAAATGCTAGAAAAGGCCAAATTGTGCTAAGAGAGAGGTAGCATTGCCGGAGATGTTTTTGTACTAATAGTTTCTTTGGTTGAAACAGAGTGAGAAGTTTACTTTGGAGCTCTAAAAAGACTGCATCAAATAGTCGCTTCTTTTCTATTTAAGACATTTCTAGAATTGATTTGACTACAATCGTGTCCCTATATCACTGAGTTGTGTACTATTTGAGAAACAGGTAGATATTTTTTTTATATAAAAACCTCGAACTCTCTGAAATTTAGCCTAGTATTCAGTTATTTTGAAGCTCATCGAACTGAAACACTAATTCAGTTGAACTTCTCTGTTTTCGACAAAGCAATGAACTATCATACACTTCGACTTGCTTTAGAAGTTAGACTAGTATTGTGTTTCGCAGGCTTTCAGTTCCGAACCTTACAAGCCGTTTTGCTTAAAAGTAAATTCACTCGAACTTCTCGTATCTCTATGAAAGAAAATTTTGATTGATGTTCACGTCCTCTACAAGCTAGCCTAGTACTGTGTTCAGCACGCTTTCGGTTACCAGGTATATAACCGATAGAAATGAAAAATAACTTCGAACTCGATTATACTCTGCATGATAATAGCTTTATATAAACTCTACATCCGAACTGTTCTGAAAGCATATGGTTCTTGAGTTTAAGGCCTATCGCTTCGAAAAAAAATCATTCCGTCGAAGTTCCATCTCCAATCATACATGACGATAGACGCTGGATTGCACAATAAATTATCCTAGAATTTTGTTTCTCGTGCTTTGGTTCCCAAGTTTACAATCTATGGTACTGAAAAGCCAATTTTTACAAACTTTTTTGATCTCGATGAAACTTCTAAAGATGATACACCCATACTTGCGCAACAAACTACTCTAGTATTGCGTTCTGTCACATTTCTATTGCCGAGATTCTAGCCCATATATTAAAAAAAAAGTAAATCATTAGAACTTTGATATCTTTGAACTGTGCGTGATTAATGGTCTTCATCTGATTCACAAGCTATTTAGTATTATGTAACGCAAGCTCTTGGTAACGTAGCTGAGCCAATGGAATTGAAAAACTAATTTCGTAGAACTCCGTCTTCGATGATGCTTTGCACGAAGTTAGACCTGGACTTTCACTACAGTATTGTGTTCCGATTCTTTCTTTTAACAGCCTATCGAAGTAAACAAGTAGTTTAAAAGAACTCCGATCTTGATGGAAATTCACAGTAATGAAATAATTTAGTCGCAGATTTCCGATCTCCAAAAGATTTCCATGTTGGGAGATCTTGACCTGGTCCACAAGGTAAGCTAGTATTGGGACTGGAGACTTTGGTTCACAAGTGTATAGGCACTGGAACTGAAAAAGAATTCAGTTTGCTTTTAAGTCGAACTAACTTTGCATGTTGGTTACAAGCTTGATTTACAAGCTAACCTAGAATTTTATTTCAGATGTTTTATTTGGTTCCCTAGTTTATAGCGTATACAGCTCAAAAATCAATTGAATCGGTGTGATTAAGAAGGGAAAGATTCCACTTTTTTGTCAAAATGAGTTGAAATAGCCATTTTGTTCCTTTATTTAAGACGCATATTTTGGCATGAAAAACGGAAAGATTCCTTTCTCCATTATGACATTGGAGCACGTGAAAAATTTGACTGAGGTTAAGAAAGGAAACATTCCAGGAATCTTTCCCTTCTTATTCTCAGCCATGGAGCTAAATAAGAACATACTGGAGTGCCTAGGTATGTTAAGTTCCTATTGGTTTGCTATGGAACGGAATTTGTTCAAATTGAGGCCAGTTTTCGGTTATTTCGTAGGAAAGGTCCGTGTTGTCACTGTTAGAGGCTTCACATAACCAGTTCTTCTAGTTCATATTATATCTAACTCCATTAGTACGAGTGTTGTAATTACTTTTTATAGAAAATATGATCGGTAAATATTGCCGAGTTAAGATCCGTTGCGCGGACATGTGGTAGCCTCAATTTACCCTACTCGGTAGGCACTCCACTATGTTCTTATTTAGCTCCATGTTCTCAGCAGCGCTTAGTTCTTCCCTCCAATAGAGCGCTCAGTGATTTGAGAATGCAACACACGTGCTTTTCAGTTGCTTGCTTTTGAGATTGCGATTGTTTTCTAGATTTTATTTGTGATAGTTCTGTGTCACCATTATTAAATGTTTCAAACAATGTCCCAAGCTTTGGAGTGTGAAGAAAGCCCCGTTAAAAAGAGAAGAGGATCTGGAAATATCACAGCAATGATGACAACAGCAAGACTAAAAGGGGAGGAGTTTGTGACTACAAGTGGCAGGTTAGTTAAAAAAAAAAGACCGGACCCGACTGTGAATGCAAGAAAATGTGTACAGTTAGTTTTAATAATGACCAAAAAGAAAAAAATAATTCAATGTGTTTATAGTGGTAGACGAAAGAATGAACAGGACACTTATCTGATAGGTCTGATGGAACGACATGATGTTGAACGGCATCGGCCTAAAGGTCCTGATTCTAAGAAATTTCCTTCATCGTTTAAATATTTTGCTATGAAAGATTCTAACCGTGTAGAAGTTTTCCGGAAAGCTTTTATGAGCTTGCATGGTGTTTCCAATAAAGTGGTTTATCGGCTAACATAAATTTTAGCAAAAGGCGAGCAACCTACCGACATGAGAGGAAAATACGATAACCATAAGAAATTTCCCAATGATGTTTTAATAGTGCTAAAGGAACACATCGAGTCTTAAACCCAAAACCTCCCACTATTCTTCAAATCCTGTAACATATTTAGAGGCTGGGCTCACATGCACGAAGATGCATAAGATGCTTCTAAGAAAGCATCCAGAACTAAAAGACATAATAAAATATAAGTACTTTTTAACTTATTACAAGGAAAATTATGGGTACCGATTCGGGAGGCCGCAAGTTGACGTGTGTTCAACGTGTTAAGACCTAAATACAAAAATATCATCATCGACATTGAATGACAACGCTAAACTGGTCGCTGTAGCTGAATTGATGGTTCACAAAAAAAGAGCAAGTAAGTTTTACAAGAAAATGCAAGAAGTAACTGAACTATGCTCTAATAGAAATGACGTACATGGAATCTGCTTTGATTTTATGCAAAATCTTCCTTTGCCGTGCATCCCTGTTCAGGAAATGTTCTATTTAAGGAAGTTATGGCATTACGTGTTTTTTGTTCATGGCTTCGGAAATGAAGAAGCTACTATGTACACCTATCATGAAGGAGTTGCAAAGAAAGGAACAAACGAGGTGTGTTCTTTATTGTATGACTATATAAACAACAGTGTTGACCTTCAAGTGAAAACTCTATACGTGTTCAGTGACTCATGTCCCGGGCGAAACCGCAATCACACTTTGGTGAGATTGTTCCTATTTCTTACTATTATTAGGCGATTTAATGAATTACAGGTATTTTTTCCCATTAGAGAACACAGTTTTCTCCCCTGCGACTGGAACTTTGGTGTTCTTAAGAGAGCCATGAAACGCCACGATAGGATTTATTCAACTGATCAATACAACGATATGATTAGCACTGCAAAAAGTAAGCAGCCTTTGTTTCAGGTGAAATCCGTTTCAAACGAACCAATTCTGAACTTCAAAGGATTGTGGCCGACATTTTTCCAAAAGGCTTGTCTAATGTTCGAACCAAACAGCCTTTTAAAATCAGTACCTACAAACACTTAACATTCACAGCAGCAAAAAGGGGATATGTTACAGCTCACACTTTTATAGACGGGCTACAAAGTGAAGTTTTTAAACTGTACAAAGGTGGTGAAACTGATCCTCCTGTTGAAAAGGCATATAATAGAATCGTTCCCATAAAAAGGAAGAAACTCGAGGATGTTGCCACAGTGGTTCACTTATTGCCGAAACAAGCCAGAGTATTTTTACAATAAACTTTTAGAGTGGCATACTGATGAGCATGAGAGTGAGGACAGTGAGTAGTAATAGAAACAGTGTACAAAGGCACATTCAATATCTCATGTATTTTATTGTTATAACATGTGTGAATAATGTTTAATTTTCATTATTTTTGTTGGTTTAACAATAAGTAAGGAACAGTTTTAAGCTCATAAATACGTTTTCCTTTACGTTTTTCGACATCTAAGTCTGTTGAGATTCAAAAGGGAAAGATTCCACCGTTTTTAAACGCACATAATAACCATAATAAGAATGTAATGGTAAAACACTTTTGCGTATATTTTACTTAAGGTTATAAGGAGCAACTTTCCAATAGTACGTTTCTTCCTGTGACTATTTGTTTGGTTACTATGAAGTTTTTTACAGTTTCCCATAAGTTTGGTTATGTGGAATCTTTCCCTTCTTAATCTCACCCGTTCAATTTAATCTTATTTCTCAGATGCGGAACCCATGCATGACAGATCTAGACTTGTTCTACAATTTAACTTAGCGAGCAGCGAGCAGTTTTAGTTCTGGAGCCTACGTAAATGAAACTCACCTACCGCGCTCGATGGATAATAATAAATATTTCCACTAAAAGCATTCATATTATTGGGTAATGCAATCTTTCAATTCCGTTCCTTATGAATCCCTTCAATGATGCTCTACATCTTCACATGCAGAACATTCTAGTTTGGTGTTTAGTTTTGACGGCTTTTGGATTCGGAGTTTGTATTGTGTTCACGAATCTTGTACTTTCCGAGAAGGAACACAAAAAGTTCCTCAGTCAAAGTTCTCTGATCTCGGTTAAATTTTTAATGTTGATAGATCTTGGCCTGCTCCAAAGCGTAGCATGGTATATTGTTCCGCAGATTTTTTAATCCCAAAAGTATAACTAGCTTTATTAACGAACTTGTTCCATCTCGATTCACTTCACGTATCCACTTGGACATGCACTTGTTTACATATACTTCACTTGCATTACAAGCCACCCTAATATTGTATTATGGTGGATTTTGGGTCAATAGTCTGTAGACTGTAGAACCTTCCTAGGATTCCGGATTTATTCACTCCAACTTCTAGGATCTCAATGATCCGATTCAATCTTGTCGTACAAGCTGGCCAGGTATTATGTTGTGTAGACTTGTTTCGCAAATATATGGCACGTAGACCTCGAACTATTCTGTCGAACTTCTCGGATCCACACCAAAATTAAGATGACGACTTTCACTAGTTCAACAAGATAACTTATAATTCTGTTGCGGAAGGTTTAGCTTCCCGAATTATAAGCTCGGGAATTTGAAAATCCAATTGTGAAAAACTTTCGATTGCAATGAGGAGTGATTATGTTCCTTGAACTTTAGAAGCTAAACTAGTATTTTGCTTCGCAGGTTTAAGGTTCCGGAGTCGATGGCACATGAAATTAAAAAAGAGTTTGCTTCAGCGATCTCATGGAAGCTTAGCAAGACGACGGATTCTGCCTTCTTCTACAAGGGAGCTAGTATTGAGTTACAAGAATTTCGTTCCCTACTTCATTCCGGATGGAACTGAAAGAATTAGTTGAACTTCTTCAATCAGAATGAAACTTTCCTTTAGGTTAGAACAGCTCTTTCTCTAGAAGCTAGCCTAGTATTGTGTTACGCAGCCTATTGGTCATCGAGTTTATTGACGATAAAACTAAAAAAATCAGTCGCACATTTGCAATATCGACCTGGATTGCAAAATCTGTTCTACAGCCTTTAGGCTCCTAAGTGTATAACCCTTTAACCGGATAAACTACTTCAGTCGAAACAATTCCTTTGTTTCTGCTCAACGTAGTAATATTTTACTAAAGCCCGGAATTAATGGCAAAATGCCATAAATGGCATTATTCCAATTTCCACGATATTTTCAGAAAAAAGTGCAATTTCACAATTTAGAACCAATTTGCTGCCATTGTCACAGGTTTTCTCATCTCTACTCCTCATTTTCTCATGAATGAGAGCATACCACGGATTTTAATCACTCCTATCTGGCCAAGCAATTTCGGTGTCTGATAATAAGTGAACTACTCCCATTGGAAAATGACAAGTGGAGAGGCCGTATTCAGTTCTTTGAATTTCAAAGCAGTGTTCGGTTCTTGGAATGGCAAATGAAGTTGCTTGCTCACTTTCAAAAAATAGCTAGATTGACAGTTATTGTGAATCTTAGGCTTTGGTGATATAGAAACTGGTAATTATGTCCGTTTCAGTATCTGAAGATGCCGAAAGTTGGTCTTTGTATGCAACAGAAGATGGAAAATTTGTGTAAGTGTGTTCGGGCGTACTGTGTTTTCTACAGACCGCTCTGTGCTTTTTTAAGTTATGTGAATAGTGGTTAGCGCTGAAAAGCTTTATTTTGTAACACACCATACATGCACTGCAAAATTCAAATCTGAAAGAACACACACATCAGTTCGTGAAAAGGTTCAAAATCTTTGAACAGTCACGAATCCCGATTCACGTACTAACGTTTTCGCGAACGATCTGTGTAAAGTTCTAATTTACGCAGACATTCCTTTATAACATCTCTAACCGCAATAAAGGCACACAGGATTTGACGTTGTCTAACTTGGGCAAAATATTAATATCGTTAAGATCCTCAACACATATTTTAAAACGTGTCCCTGAGGTGCTCGAGCTGCAGTTGCTGATACACTTGCCGATGTGTTACTTCATGTAACCATTTCAAATGACGAAAGAGATTGGATCAACATGTTTCTATTTCCATTAGTTGCACTAACTGCTCCCAAAAAATCTGAAAATGTAAAAAATCTTACCTCGTGGGTAAAACAAAGAGTTCGTCTTTGGTGTGATGTGGTTATTGACGCCTTAACCTGGCAGCCAACAAAGATCAGGAAATCTCTTCCAAAACAGAATGTTTCCAATCTAAGATTGTAGATTAATTTCTGGAAGATTTGTATTTGTTACATTTTTCCATTTGGTAGAGCCTTCTTGAACTGTGCCATCTCGGTCTAGGTGGTAACCTTGCGGAAGAAGAGCCTCGACTAAACGAAGAGATCCGTGGTAGGACGCTAAAAAGGAAGGAATCGCCATATCCACGAATCGCCGAATACCAAGACCACCTAATGTCACAAGTAAGACCCCCTAATCCAAGATTCGTCGCTTAAGGAGCAGTTTAAATTTGACTCCAGACCCATTTTAAGGATATGATCCTGGGGCACCTTACCACATAGAAAAAAACTAGATGATGCATTTCTTCTCTAACACAAAGGACAACACTGAACATTTATACAACTAGACGACATATACAAATAAGATGTAATATCATTGGATGGCGTAGAAAAGCAGACAGTAACACTAGATATGATGCCGTTGATATGCCCCTTCCTTTGGTTTTCTACCCCTTCCTTTGGTTCGATTATCGAAATATATTTCCTGTTGACTTAATTATTTTTTCTTAATTGTTTCGTAAATTTATTTAATGCAATTGTTAGAGTTTTATTCACATTATTATATTTTTCTGTTATTCTGTTAGCAATTATTGTTCCATTCCTCATCTATGCCTGTTGTTATTTTAGTTGAATGTCGAATAATTTTCAATTGTAATAAATTTGTTGGTAAACTGTAAAAAATATATAATAATATAACAAAATAAAGAGAACAAAATTTGTTTTCAACTTTTTGATGAAAAAAGTTAGAAAATTTTTCCTTTAAAAACTTTCTCGAGAAATACACAAAACAAGAAGTTCCAAGTGAATCAACTCTTAGAAAGTAGCTCTGTTTGACCTTTAAAATCTTACATGATCTGAGTTCAGATCGGCGTGAGCCAGATCGGTTTCTATCCCTTAATTTGAAATAGTGCTTTAGTACGAAGAAGCAAGTACTAATAATATTTATTGTTTAGGAATAAAAATAATTAATAATTACTTTGGCAGCTAAGTGCATTAGATTTAGGATCTAATAATGGATGCGGTGAGTCCAGGTAATAGTGTATTATGATTATATTATAGGTGTTATTTCTTATTTACTTTTGATTATTTGTGTTTTAATTGGAGTTGCATTTTTAACTTTATTGGAGCGAACTGTTTTAGGGTACATTCAGATTCCGCGAGGTGCTAATAAGGTAGGGATTTGTGCTTTGCCATAGCCTTTTGTAGATGTAATTATGTTGTTTACTAAGGAGCAAGTTTTTCCTACTATATCTAATTCTTATCCTTATTATTTAGCTACTGTTTTTAGTTTATTTTTGTCCTTATTAGTCTGTTTAAGAATTCCCTTTGTTTACTGGCTTTTTCTTTAGGACTATTATTTTTTTTATGTTGCACTAGAATGGGTGCATATACTGTAATGATTGCTGGTTGATCCTCTAATTCTTCATATTCTTTGTTAGGAGGATTGCGAGCGGTTGCACAGACTATTTCCTATGAGGTTAGTTTAGCTCTGATTTTATTATCTTTTGTATTTTTAGCTGAGATATATAGATTGTTAAATTTTGGCTATTATCAGGAGGAATTATGATTTTTGTGAATTACATTTCCTTTAGCATTAGTTTGAGTTGCCTCTTGCTTAGCAGAGGCTAATCGAACTCCTTTTGATTTTGCTGAAGGGGAATCAGAAGTGTTTCCGGGTTTAATATTGAATACAGAGCGGGGGAATTTGCTCTTATTTTTATAGTTGAGTATTTTATTTATAAGAACTTTGTTTACTACCTTGTTTTTAGGTTGTGATATTTTTTTTCTATTTTTTTGTAAGGTAGTATTTATTTCTTTTCCATTTATCTGGGTGTGTGGGACTTTACCTCGGTTATGACAAATTAATATATCTTGCTGGAAAGTGTTTTTTACATATATCTCTTAATAATCTTTTATTTTTAGGGGGTATGAAGCTTCTTGTTATTTATCTTTTTATTTAAGTGTATTAAATTGAGAATAAGTTTTTAGAGCTATGCTCTGTTGTATGTTTTCAAAACATATGCTTATTCTCAGCCAAAGAACTAGGTTTTATTTAATAAGGAATCTCATAGGCTGGAGAGGTAAGATACAAATAGGAAGTAGGCGAAGTAGATAACTGTGAGGATTTGCCCTCTTAGAATGTAAGGATCTTCGACTGGTCGAACACGAATTAAAGTTAAAAGCATTAGTGTGCCGACTATAATTCAAAACATAATTTGGTTAATAGGGTAGAATTGTAATCCTCGTATTTTTCTGGTGTGGAAGAATGGCATAATTATTAAAATGAGAATTGATATTACTAGTGCAATAACCCCTCCTTGCTTATTAGGAATGGAGCGAAGAATGGCATAAGCAAACAAGAAGTACCATTTTGGTTGAATATGTACAGGTGTAACTAGGGGATTGGCCGGAGTAAAATTTCAGGGTATCCTAATATATAAGGATTTCAAGGATTAAGGCTGTTATTATTATTAAGAATCCGATAGTATCCTTTGTTGAGAAGTAGGGGTGGAAGGGAATTTTATCTTGATTTCTATTAAGTCCTAGAGGGTTGTTAAGCCTGTTTGATGGAGGAATAGGAGGTGTACTATTGATATAGCAGCGACGATGAAAGCTAAAAGGAAATGAAAGGCAAAGAATCGATTAAAAGTAGCATTATCTGCGGCGAATCTTCCTCAAATTCATTGTACTAATGTTGTTGCTAAATAAGGAATAGCTGAAAGTAGATTTGTAATGACTGTTGCTCCCCAGGACATTTGATCTCATGGTAAGGCATACCCTACGAAGGTTGTTGCTATAACTAAAAGTAAGATGGCAATACCTACTCTTCAGCTGTGAAGGTAAAGATAAGAACCGTAGTGTATTCCTCGGCCAACGTGTAAGTAAAGGCAAATGAAGAAGAAGAATGCACCATTAGCATGTAAAGGACGTAAAAATCAACCAAAATTAACATCTCGGCAGATATGAATTACTGTATTAAAAGCTAACTCCATTCTTTATACGTAGTGTATTGCTAAAAGTAGGCCTGTGGCAATTTGAATGATTAAGCATAGACCTAGGAGGGGCCCGAAGTTTCATCAGTATGAGATGTTAATTGGTGCAGGAAAATCGACTAAGGCATTAATAGCAATTTTAAAAAGGGGATGATGCAGGCAAATTGGTGTTGACATACGTCTTAGAGGACCGAAGAGGTCCTTGATATAAAGAAGTAATTTTTACTACAGCAATTAATTTGATAAATAGGTATGTAGCTAATATAATAGTATTTATTAAGATTGATGTTATGTAAAATTTCATACCGGGAATTTCTTGGTAGTTAGTTGCACAGACATGAGGATCAGGCATTGAAATTATGTTTGGCAGAAGAAGAGGATCGAAAATTCTAATGAAGATTAAGAGGGAAGGAATGAGGAAAGCTAATAAGAAAAGGCTAGGTGTTAAGGTGAATATTTCGTTTGATGCTAGTCTTGTAACGCAAATGAATAGGACTAGTATACCTCCTAGAAAAACTAGGAAAAGAATATAAGAGAATCCAGGTGATTCTCTTATAGTTGAAACAATTAAACAGGTAGCGATGGTGTTGATAATGAGTATTAATTCTATTCATAAGTGGTGGGACATTTGAATTAAAATGAATCTTAAAACTATTAAAATTATAGGTAATATTCAGGTTGCTTTCATTTCAAGAGGTAGTTTATGAAAATATTAGTTTTGGGGACGAAAGATAAGTTCATACTTTCTCTTGATGCTTTTGGAATTTGATTCATTAATGGTTAACAAGACCAACGTTTTAATTAAACTATAAAAGCTTATGAAAATATTATTTGTTTTATTTTCTTGTTTCCTAGTTATTTTGGGAATGGTTTGTATTGTTATTCAGCGTAAGCATTTACTGATGGTTTTATTAAGACTTGCATTTATTGTGTTGATAAGTTTTTTTTACTGTTGTCTTATTCTTTGGGAAATTTATACGTTGAAAGTTATTTTTGTTTGTTATTTTTAACTTTTTGAGTTTGTAAAGATAGCTTGGGCCTATCGATTTTAGTATCTATTGTTCGAACTCATGGTGGTGATTATTTGAATTCTTTGGATTTACTACGATGTTAAAATATTTAATGTTTATGTTGTTTTTAACTCCTTTGGGGTTTAATTTTAAATTATGGTGAATTATCCAGTTTTGTCTTATTAGAGTTTGTTTTTTTAATTTATAATAGGAAATAGTATAGGGTTAATTCCTTGGGAGGTGGGCTATTATTTATGAAGAGATAGTTTGAGATATTAATTAATTTTGTTGAGTATTTGAATTGTCATGCTTATAATTATGGCTAGAGAAGGTGTGGTAAGTACTTCATTCTATAATACGAGTTTTATTAGTCTAGTTTTAGTATTACTTGTATTACTTTATTTAAGATTCTCTTCTTCTAGATTGTTTGTTTTATTTTTTTGAGGGTTCATTAATTCCTACACTATTTTTAATTTTAGGCTGAGGATATCAGCCTGAGCGAGTACAGGCAGGCATTTATTTATTATTTTATACGCTATTTGCTTCACTGCCACTCTTGATTGCCATTTTTTATTTAGAATATGTTAACGGTAGTTTGCTGATGATTAGTATAAGAAGTGTAACAGGTTTAGGAATGACATACTACATGTGGTATTTTGGTTTAGTTCTTGCTTTCTTGATTAAAATGCCTACGTTTTTAGTTCATGGTTGATTATCTAGCGCACACGTTGAAGCGCCCGTAAGTGGTTCAATAATTTTGGCAGGAGTTTTATTGAATTTAGGGGGCTATGGATTATCGCGTATTATGTATTTTATGGAAAATGTAGCTGTGAACATAAATTTAATTTGATTTGGTATTAGTGTTGTAGGTATTTGATCGGTTAGATTAGTATGTTTGCGGCAGATTGATGTGAAATATTTGATTGCTTATTCTTCTGTTGCTCATATGGGCTTAGTGTTAATAGGCTTAATAATGATGGGACTATGGGGATTTAGAGGTGCTCTTACATTAATAATTGCACACGACTTGTGTTCTTCGGGATTATTTTGCCTTGCAAATATTTCTTACGAGCGCTTAGGGAGTCGGAGATTATTAATTAACCATGGAATATTCTTTTATACTCAGCATCGAGTTATGATGATTTTTATTAAGAATTGCTAATATAGCTGCACCACCTACGTTAAATTTATTAGAAGAAATTAGTCCATTGAATAGAATTGGTTGATCATCCTTGAGCAAGTTAGGTTTAGCCTTACTTTCTTTCTTTAGAGCTGTTTATAGATTATATTTATATTTTCATATACACAACATGGAATACCTTATTCTAATTTATATTCTTGTTGAGGGGGAAGTGTGCGGGAGTATTTATTATTAATACTACATTGATTACCTCTAAATTTATGTAGACCAGTGTAATGAATGTTGATCTAATTGATATTTCTTGATTTTTTCAGTAAAGATGATCATGTTTGGTCGTAGTGGTTAATAATAAAAGCAGCGTAAGCAATTCGTATGAAGTAAAAAAGAGTAATTAGTGTTGTTATTACTAAAAGGTGAGAATAATAAATGATATTTGTTCAGCAGCTTTTATGATAATGATTCATTTAGGTAAAAAGCCTAAGAATGGAGGTAGGCCCCCTAAGGACAAATGGCTAGTAAAAATGGCTAATTTTGTTATGATAATTTTATTGGAAAAGGTTTGATTAATATGAAATATTTTGTTTATTGCAAAAAGGGTATCGGCTATTGTTGAAAGTAGAGCGTAGAATAAGAAGTAAAGTGATCATGTTATATCGCTTAGTATTAAAGTTATAAGCATCCAGCCAGTATGATTAATCGATGAGAATGCTATGATTTTACTTACGGATGTCTAATTTAGGCCTCCAATTGAGCCTACAATTAGAGATAGGATTAAGGTCAGGTAGATTAAGTTTGTGGGAACTAAGCTGTAGGAGAGTAGGCCAAGAGGTTCTAATTTTTGTCAGGTCATTAAAATAATGCAGTCTATTCAGAGTATAGCTTCTATCACTTCTGGCATTCACAAGTGAAGGGGGCAGCCCCTATTTTAAATAGTAGAGAGATGGAGATCAGGTAATATGTACTTTGCAGTCCCATATAAAGTAAAATGATTGCTATTAGGAGCAAGGATCTTGCAACGGCTTGAACTAAGAAGCATTTTAGAGCAGATTCGTTATGACGTAGATTGTTGTTCTTTCAAATCAGGGGGATGAATAATAGAAGATTAATTTCAAGACCAATACAAGAACCAAATCACAATGAGGAGGTTACGGAAATAAGGGTCCCTAGCACAAATGTTGTGGAGAATAATAGAGTTTTAGGATTAGTGAGCACTAGAAAAGGAAGAGTGAATCTTCATATGCGGGATATGAGCCCACTAGCTTAGCTTATCATTCTACATCTTGGTGTACGGCGCACGTTGATTTTTGATGTCAAGGGGTGAAAGTTTGATTCTTTTAAGTGTAATAAGAGTATATTAAAATACTTGATTTATCCTATCACGATAATCCTTTAATCAGGCATCTTATTATTTAATTATTATTTATAGTGGTATGTAAGAATTTAAAGAGATCAACATTATATTGTACTAATTAAATTTAGGAGCATTATATGTTAATAATAATTAAAACTTGAAAATCTATTAAATCCTCTTAATTAGCCTGAGATACCGGCTAAAGATATAATAGGCTCAACGTGTCCATTAAGTGCTAGTTTTTACCGCATATGTGTAAAGAGAGAATAAATATACTTGTATAGGATACAATTTTGTTTGAAGGAAAAAAAAAACAAAATTGTATCCTAAACAAGGGGGTAATAGAGTTCATTTAATACTAATTCTTGTCAATTAAAGTTAAAGATGTAATTAATGGTTATTTATTTTAGAGTTTATACGTTAATAGTAAAATATTATCCTGACTTTTCTTCCGTTATTTATCTGATTGTACATGTAACCTTTTGGGTAAGGGAAAATGATTGTTATTGACCTTGAGGGTCCAATGGGTCGCAGTAACGAGGGCAAGTAACGAGGTACAATGGGTCGCAGTACTTGCTTTTGTTTATTAATTAGTGTTTGAAGCAGTTAAGGTTTGGGTGATACCCCGGCGAAATTCGTGCCAGCTGCTGCGGTGAAACGAGGGGGTCGGAGGGAAGATTGAAATTAAGGGTTAAGATGTAGTTATAAATTTGAATTGATGGGCTTTATTTTATTTTTAGGTGAAATTATTATTATTTGGAATAATAAGTTCTATTGTTTGAGGCTATAAAATTATTTGTTAGATTAGGATTAGATAGCCTTTTAATTTAAATGTGAAATGGAATACCTGAGTAACAGTAGTTATGTTCTTGAAACTCAAAGGATTTGACGGTATTTTAGACTATTCAGAGGAATCTGTCCCGTGATCGACATTCCACGATATATTTTACTTGCTGTTGTTTTGCAGTTTGTATACCGCCGTAGTTGATGGTACTAGGGGAGAAGTTAAGATACTCTCAGTGTTTTTATTACGAAAGATTTCAGGTCAAGGTGCACCTTAACAGTAAGAGGAGATGGATTACAATAAGGTGTTTATACGGATTTTGATATGAAATTATTTAAATGAAGTTGTATTTGAATGTAATGTTAGTTATATTACTAGCATGAGTAGGGCTCTAGGATATGTACACATCGTCCGTCGCTCTAATTTATTTAGGTGAGATAAGTCGTAACATAGTGGGTGTACCGGAAGGTGTGGCTAGTTTGGCTAATTACAAAATAGAGCTTGTTACTGGAGTCATTTGTTTACATCGAAGAGGTTTCTGTGCAATTCAGATTATTTTGATTGAAGAATATACTTATTATTGTTATTATCTATATTAGTCTTAAGTGAATCAACTTGAATTGGTGTTATTGTATAGGGTATAGAATTAATTTGTTAATATTATAGTTATTTAGTACCGTAAGGGAATGTTTAAATAAGTGAAAATAGTTTTTGGAGAAGAAGACATGAGATGTTTTACCTTTTGTATCAGGAAACACTAAATAATATTGTTATATAATTATTTCCCGAAATGGAAAGAGCTAAGATAATGTAGTATTATGGGTGGCGTATTATTTAGTAATTTTATTTTAGTGGTGAAATGCCTTTCGGTTTTCATTATATCTGGTTGTAGAAGAATTGAATTTAATTCAGCTGCGGTTAGCTTGTTATGAATTTAATTTCGTTGTAGTTTAGCCGTAAGTAATAGTAAGGGGGATTTGCTCTTTACTTCTCATTATTTATAATGTGATCTTATATTAAATGAAAGATGTGGGCTTAGAAGTAGCTATCATTTGTAATTTTGTTATAACTTATTTGAGTTGTGTTATTACATTTTGTTACATTTAATTTATTATTGTACTTTTATCATAAATTATCTAAGATAATTTATAATGGTGTTATTAGTATACTAGAGAGAATAAATAAAGGAATTCGAAAAAATTTCCCCCGCCTATTTATGTAAAACATGTCCTTTTGTTATAAGGTCTAACCTACCCAGTGAGGGTTTAAACGGCCGCGGTATCTTGATTGTGCGAAGGTAGCATAATCATTAGTCCTTTAATTGTGGGCTTGTATGAAAGGTTGGATGAGTGGGAGACTGTCTTCATTTGTGATGATGTTCAATATTACTTTTGAGTGTAAAGGCTTAAATGATTTAAGAGGACGATACGACCCCTGTAGATCTTTATATTTGAGTAGTAATTTTTGCAGCTGGGAATGAATATGCTTGCTATTTAATAATTGCATTGGGGCGACGAGAACATAAATAAACTCTTTTTGTGATGATTACTTTTGAGTATTTTTATGATTCTTTGTTAATGATTACTAAACTAAGTTACCTCAGGTATAACAGCGTAACTTTTTTAAGAGTTCATATCGACAAAAGAGATTGTGACCACGATGCTGGATTAAGATTTTATCTATGTGCAGAGGCTAAGTATATAGCGCCTTGAGCAGAACTATTAACAATATTCATAAATGTGTTACTGAAAAAAATATATGGTTGTCAATTGACGAAACTTCCGATATTCTAGGGCGTTTCATTGCAAACGTTGTAATTGGAACTTTGGGAGGGGCAGATGCTATTATAGCCTATTATGGTTTTTATATATTTTAGAATCTATTTTTTCTCCAAAGTTCTTGCTTGTTTATTTATATTCCCATTTTACCTGCAATTTCTGGTTGTTTATTTAGCAAATTTCGCAATTAATTCCCGGATTTACCAATACAGTAGAAAGACAACGTATTACAGTTCAGATGGTTGTTGAGTTGTAGAGTAACCCATGACATTTCTAGAAATTATAGCCAATGGAACAAAAATTATTCAGTTGTATCGTTACCCATACTATTGTTATGGTAATCCTTACTACTGTTACCAATATCTCACTATAGTTACTTCTTGTATTCTTAATTCAGTCAAAGTTCTCCGATCTCGGTGAATTTTGAATGGTAATACATATTTATTTACTCACCTAGCTGGCTTATTATGAATTCAGTTAAACTTGGATCTCAATGTATGTTTCCATCATTTTACACGTAAAATTGATCTACAAACTAGTTCTGCACGCTCTTTTCTCCATTGTACAGAGTCTATGGAACACTAAACTACTTCTATCGCACATCTTCGATATTGATGAAATTTTCCACGTCGCTCTGAAAATCTGGGTATTGTGATTACGCATCCTAAGTAGGAGTCCAAAATGATTATCTCAAAAGCCACTCAACTTAGAGAGTTGAATATGCCCCAGCATTTATAAAATTCTTTTTAAAGGGAAGTGGGTATATTCTATATT
The DNA here is from genome assembly GCF_964235325.1 of Thermobia domestica. Lineage (NCBI taxonomy): Eukaryota > Metazoa > Arthropoda > Insecta > Zygentoma > Lepismatidae > Thermobia > Thermobia domestica. The sequence goes on from NC_137460.1 coordinate 170,042,343, forward strand.
TCAAGAAAAGGTACTTGTTGCGAGATGAGTTTTAAGTAGAGAAGGAACATTTCGGCTTAAATTTTGACAATATCCGCAGTATGTTTTTGGTTTTATTTCACGATAAACATTCATTCATGATAGAATTTAAGAATTCAACAAAATAAAAATATTCAATGGATTCCGAATATTTCCGAGTTCCATGACCAATCAATGTTTCATATTGATAAGCGAGAGCAAACTCTGGATATTGTCGCTTAATTACACATTCGGTAGTAGCTCCATTGACAGTTTTTCGGATTGGTGGTTATTTTAAGGAAGCAATGTACCACCGATCAGTAAAGCTAATTGAACGGAACTTTTCTGATCTCAATGAAACTGCAATGCTAGAATTTAGATTCCTCTACAAGCTAGCCGTTAATTGTGTTTCTCAGTCCTGCGATTCCCGAGTTCATGGAACTTAATTTAATCGAACATCTTCGATCTGAATTGAAAATTGGGTGGTGAGAGATTGACCCTTCTCCGCATCCTAGCCTCGTATCATAATGCCGCTTCTCCTTCCCAATCTAATAGCGTTTACAACTCTAAAGCAATTCAATAGAACTCCGAAATCTATGGAACATCAGGGTATGAAATATAGGCAAATTCTTGTCCACGAGCTCTCTCGCCTAGAACGACCTGAAACAACGAGATGCGTTGTCAATATTATTATTTAACTTTGTTTTTGAGTACAATATAGGGAAAATCAAAGATAGCAATCTAGGGCTGGATTTTAATCAACTGGTTATGGCGTACGCTGAAGATGTAAATCTGATAGATGATAGAAGGAGAACAGAAAAAGCATACACATTATTAAGAGTTTGCAGGTTAAGAAATAAATATATAAAAAAGTAAATATATGGAAGTTCAATGGGTTCCAAATACTGCAAGTTATGGATGCGTGAAAGCATCAAATTATATTTTCGATAAAGTGGACACATTCAAGCATATAGAATTAATATTAACAAACCAAAATATTCCGCGAGCTCTGTCGAGGAATTTCAAGGTTAAAATGTATAGAACAATAACCATGCATGTTGTTCCGTATTGTTCCTAAAGATAGTTCTTACTTTAAGGGAAGATCTTGAAAGTGAAATCATTGAGAATAATATTCGGTCCGAAGAGGAACGGCAATCCGGAATCGAGGATATTTGGTAACGAGAAACTGCATAATTTACAATTTTTACGAAACATTGTTTGTCATCAAATCTAGAAGTCTCAGGTGGATAAATCATGCGAGAATAAAACTAGGAACGCTTTTAAAGGATTGACTTGAAATCCAATCGGAAAATGTCCATTAGTAAGACCTAGACGCAGAAGGAAGGACAATATTAAGATAAATCCCGCAAAAATAGGAACACAAATAGAAACTGGATTCAGTTGGGTAAGAACAGAATTCATTGGAGAGGTTTTACGAGTACGGATTTGAATCTTTTTGTTCTATACGCAATACAGTGAGTTAGTTGATTTACAGTAAAAAGAAAATATTTTGCCAAGTATAAGGAAAATCAGAAAGTTAACGTTTCGTCTGTATCTAGATAAATAATAATGAGCACAACTGATACGTATGCAGGGAAGTTGATGAGGATATGATCCCAACAGATTCATTTAAATTCAAAATATCTCATGTTAATCGAATAGAAAAAATCACTGGTAGTAATTAGTCTTTGAAAAAGACCGATTCGTTGGGTTATTTCTGACCCTTTAGACACTACTCTACGATGTCGAATAAGTTATTATTCCCCTTGTTTACCTTCATTTTTAATATTCACGCGCAAACAGCAGCTCGTATGTGTCAAAACTCCTCTCTTTTCCGTGCCTTCATTGTCACCATCGTTATTAATCCTGTCTTGTAGAAATACGGGGTTAATCTCATCTGTGAGCAAACTCATCACCATCACAAAGATGAAAATGCATTTCATATTTTGACCGTTTCCAATTTTCAAAAAGCTCTTGCGTACACAATATATCATTCGTTACACAACTTGTACGAGGACCACTATTTATACTTGCGTCTTGGAAACTGTATTTAGGCGCTTTGTTTCGTTCGCATAGAAACGTTTGACATTGTTGAGCATAATGTACTACAAGTGTTTTTTCAAACCTTTATTTGTGTTGTTTACGCTGCCTTGAAAGTTGCATGAGAGTAGAAAAATGGAATTAACTCGGGAACTTTTTTGTACAACTTATTATTATGATTTACGACGTGGATTACCAAGACAAGAATGCACCAATCAACTTCTACATTCAGCGATGAGGTCCCATCCTTTGCTACTGCGAAACGCTGGTATAACGATTTTACTTGTGGCCGCCATTGCTCACTGACTAAATTCCTGAACGTCATTCTAAATTAGTTATCCAAGAAAACATTTTAGCTGTGTAAAATCTAACAGTGCAACATCGTCGTGACAGCTCTACTGTGTCATCGGAACAACCCAAGGCGGTAGTTTCACCATCATATATAAAATATTAGATGATCATTAAGCTGTGAGAATGGTTTCTTTACGTTGAATCGCACATAATTTGTCAGAAATTCAGAAAGAAGCCTGCGTCGATTGATGCACAGAAATGCTCAATAAATACAATAGCAGTGCTTCAAAAGACGTATATAAGATTGTAACAGGTGACGAATCATGCATATATATGCATATGAACCGGAACATAAACAGAGTAGACTGTACGGGCATTTCAAGAAAAACAAAATCCAACCAAAGTTGTTTGCGCTCGAAGTGGGAAAAGTGGAAAAGTGTGCAAGTGGCAACTGTGCATTTAGATGAATGTAGACTGGTTAACTCTCAATTGTACACTCATGTCCAAAATGATTGTCGCATATCTATAATAGTCTTTTTCTGCGAATATTTTTGGATGATATCGCAGGGCACTTTTAACAATAAACACACACGTTATTTTCATATTGTGACTGTCTTGCAAGTAGATATATATGACTAAAATGGCACGAAAACAAAAAGATATATGTGACCAAAAATGGCACAGAAACAAAATTTTGTAACTTATATCGAAAAGTTTTGTCTATACGTCAAAAGTCTACATAACTATATTTATTTTCCTAGGAAACCCTTACAAACGAACCATGTTTCAAGAAAATTGGGCGGAAAGTACAGAAGCTACAGTTGTTAATGTTGGACATCATGGCGTCACCAATGCTTCCTGCAACAGAATATGAAGTGTCACCATAAATACAAAACCTGCTACACTCAATCCTTATCCCCTCTAGTAGTTTTCGAGATGCATTTGGATTGTGTGCTAATACTCGGGACAACTTCATAAAGGTCCAAAGTTGATCGAAGGTGTTTCTGAATGGAATTTGGCCAACATTATCCGAATTTTCCATGTTCAAGTACGTTATCGGCTTTAACACATAGCATTTCTGGAAATCCTATCTCATGCTGAAAAGAATGAAATATAAACCATGGCTTTCCAATGTACAGTGTTGATGCAATTGCTCTTTCACTAAGAGTCAACGATTTTCTTTATATTAACAGTTTTAATGAGTCCCAGCGACTTACTCCATTGCCCATGGCACCTTATTTTTTATGCAAGAACATATCTTTGTTATCTGTACGGAATGGACTAAGTTTGATTCAAGTGTTAGGGTTAAAGGTTCATGTCTTTTCATTTTAATTTAGCTTGGAGTTTCATCCCAAATTTTATTGTGAGAGGAAAAATTCGATCGAATTAACCTTTCTCCTCCATGGGCTATAAACTCGGAATCATATGTCCACGACCACAACATTATACAAACGTGGAAGTCAATCATAATGCAAAGATCAATCAATGTCTAAAATTTCATGGTGATCGGCAAAGTTTTACTTAATTTCTCGACTCCGTCCTCTATGAACAAGGGCATCGAAACGTTCCCGAGTTCATAGTCAGATTTCTCGGAACATATACTAGTCTAGATTTTTGCGGAAATCATTGTGCATCGCCATGGTTTTCTCGTTGCATGGGCTACAAACTTTAAAACCAAAGGCTGGGCAAATAATACTAGGCTAGTGTTGTGTCGAAACTCCCTGAAATTTCCTCGATATTAGAGAATTTCGACTGGGCTATTAACGTAGGGAGTAATAATGCGGAACAGGGTAACAAACTAGTTTTTGGAGCGAACTGCAATCTATCATAAAGGATTTATCGTAGAGTTAGAGATTTTAATTCAAAAACAATGTGGTACAAAACAGAATAATAGACTAACTTACAGAGGAATTCTGGACATGTCTATAAATTGACGTATTGGCGAACAGAACTTAATTCTGCACCATAAAATTTTAACAGGCAAAAACAAAAAAGAAAGTAAATAAAGCCTAAAAAATGAGATGTTATAAATTTGAGTGAACATAAAATGGTAATATTAAATAAAAACATAATGGAATAAACATATTCTTACAGTAGGAATACTTCTTCCAGTTCTCTGCCTTTGGGTATAGTACCCTGTATTGAGGCGACATTGCCTCTTAGAAGTGCCATACTTATTCTTTGTATGAGGAAGGTGCTTGCTTTGTCATCGCCAGAAAACTGCGTGATCCGTCTGCCTATTTCTTTTATAAAGTTAATACCATCTCTGCCCCATACACCACTGGATTCAATAGCGATAGTTACAAAATAATATTTCTTCGCAATATTACTGTATTTTCTCCTTTTTTCCGTTTCATTTTGGCCAGCTATATTTCCCGCCTGAACCGAAGAAAAGGGGAGATTGGAAGGAGCGAACGTATCTGAACATGTAAAGTCCCAAGTTAGCGCTTTACCTCTCTTCCACGGTAACAGAGTCATTCAATCTGGTCTCTTTCCATCTGTTCTGCTACACCCGGTGGGTTCTCTTATTGCAGGTATGCCGGCTGAGATTAGTGCTCTCATTATAATGTCATTTATAACATTTGAGTGGCGAGAATGTCTACCTGCGCTCTTGGAACATGAAAGACCATTTAAAAATTTTTTATTTACTTCGCTCTTACACGCTTAACATTTGTGGTCTTCACATATATTTGACCCTAGACGTAACGCAATGGCTATTCGGAAGCATTCATTACTTAGGTGAAGGCCGAGCATAGGCGAAGGCACGGCTTTGAGCCAAGCACCTGCTCCTAATGAGGAAGCATATATTAATCTGGCGTTGTCTTCTAAGTTGTCTGCCGACTAGAGTAAAAAGGAAAGGTGTGATTTAATGATAGACATATTCCATGTGATTTGTTTTGATCTGGAGTTGATTTCGGGTAATTCTAAGCCTACTAATATTGACCAAGTTGTAGTGCAATCGTCAATCTCAGTGATTCCATGAGAAATTGTATCGTGTTGGAGAAGCGATTCGATTAGGCATTTGGAACCATAGAATGATGCCAAGACGGCGAGAATAGCCATATCTAAGGCTCGTCGGATGCCTAATCCTCCAAAACTGATCGGAAGAAAGGCCTGTAGCCATGCATTGTGAAGAAGAAAACAATTAATGATGGATTCCAATCCAGATTTGATTGAGTTATCGTAACGTTCAAGTAGATCTTCTTCTCTTCAAGATGGTGAATATCTTAGAAAATATAGCAACTTTGGCATGGTAAAAAAAAGTTCTTAATAAATAGAAAGCTGAGGTTGCCGACATTAATGACAATCGTTGGAAATAATTCTCCAGCTTGGCAGTCTTCTCAATTAATAAAGTTTTCCTTGCTTCAGAAGAAAGGGCAGAACCCAAATGAAAAGCGTTTGAAGGCGTCATTAATTGAATGCCTGGAGCCGCCTCATTACACATGGTGAAAAATATATTTGTCTGTTCTGGAGGTGTTTCCAGGAAGCTAATCTCACATTAGGAGTTTTTAGGTGGAGGCCTCTCAAAGATGCCTTTGTATCGATATCATTTAATGTATTTAGTATGGTAATCGGGTCTCCAGCTATAGGGCCATCGTCCAAGTACCATATATTTAGATCTTTTTTTAGAGTGTTGATGATTGGTTGTAGCGTTAAGAAAAATAATGCAGGACCTAAAGGGTCTCCTTGCTGAACTCCTCTTTGGGATAAGATAATGTCTGTGCCGTATAGTAAATAACTGACTTGAGCATAGCTCTGGATTACGTAAGGATAGATGAATGGAAAATTGTCCTAAACGGCAGTGAGCATTGCATTCCGGTCTATTTCGTTAAAAGCATTTTTAAAATCAATCTTTAGGAAGGCTTTAGGCTTTTGATTTGGGTGGGAGTACACATACGTGCAGCATGTGCTGCAACTTCAGCCCCATGTTGAATGCCTACTACTAGTTGGTGTGGAGAAAGGCGCTGAAGTAACTTAATTCTAATTCTCCCACATACTATTTTAGAAGAAAGTCTTCTCCGTGTGTTTCCTATGGCAATTGTCTAATCTCTCCACATTTCTTTTTCAATGCAATAAGAGAAGCTCCAAAGAAAGTTGGCCTTATTTCTACGGGTACATCTCCTGACAAAATGATAGAGAGAAACTCGCAAGTGATCTTGGTAAGACGATCTTTAGAGTCATGAATGTTATAAAGAACTAAGTCCTTGAGAACTGAAGGGCGCATGCTGTCTATTCCTCCAGTTGAACCAGAAGGAAAAGATTTGGGCGCTTTTAGAAACTTGCTGGACAAAACTTTATTAACTGTAATTTGAACTGCTAAATTGGGTGCAGTAAATGTGTACGAGTGCGGAGGATGTTTTTCTGTTAAGGATCTTAAAATAGCAGGATCTGATGGAGCAAAAGAATCCTCAGAAATGAGAAGTCTGACAGCACCATGTATGTCGCCATCAGCGAGTTTATTTTCGATATGTTTAATGAAGATGTAATTAGGTGATTTGTTAAGACTTCTCATGCGTTTGCCTTTGTTCGTCGTAAACTTGTTTGAGTTCGTTCTATCCTCGTGAGAGCTATTTGACCAGAATTGAACTCTCGGCTTCGCCCATGTGGTGAGATTAGAGGTTTTTTCGGATTAGGTAGGCATACATAAAGTAATGTACGGGAATATTAGGAGTTCGGTCCAATCTTCAATATTATTTGAAGTTTCAATCTTCTCGAGAATTTCAATAAGAGCTTTGTCTTTAATCGATATTAGTGAATTTCGACTAGGCCTTAACGTAAGCAGTAACACCGCAGACTTACCGTAATCCAAGTTGAGAAATTTTAATTCAAAAACAATGTAGTGCGAAACAGAATAATAGAATAACTTAGAGAGGAAGTCTTGATATATCATCATGATAAGGTTCTACGTGATTGAAGGATTCAACTGTGGTTTTAATTTTCTTGGGTGCTAACTACCTCATGAATTTACAACAAACTAAAACTCTAAAAAAAAAATTACTAGCCTAACATCCAGAACACGCCACGATCTATCATCAAGCAAAGATGCAACCGGATCAACTTTACTCAATATTGAATACTACGATATGTAGTTTAAGAATACATAGTCAATCATAAATTCATCGAAATCTATGAAACTCTACTGAATTGGGGTTTCCTTCCATCTTCTGAATCAAAAGACTGCGATATCCAATCTTAGATTACTTTCAGAGTATGGCAAGATTTATTATCATGCATGATTTTACCCAGATCCCAGGAATTCCACTCTATGTTTTTAAACACATAATAACAAAACCCAATATTAGAATAGATTATAGAGCAAGGCAAGATGTTTCATTCCAACAAAATATTTGGCCACCAGGTAGAATGACAAGAACCATCATGATGGAAACTTCATCTGCTAGTTCGACTGTTTACTTTTTGAGGTCCACGGGATATAAACTCGGGAACCGAAAACGTGTGGAACACAATACTAGGCAAGCTTTTATACGGAATTTAGTTCTATCGTCACGCAAAACTACGAGATCGGCTACCATAACAGCACAATTACATAGTAGGCATATGCCTATGATGTTCCCAGAGGTACATTGGAATGTGTCCAGTATCTGCCTTATATACTTCTAAGGAAACAATAACATGGATGGCGTGATAGTCAATCTATGTCTACCCTAGGCACATGCCTGACAAGTACCTGGGGAACGTGCCTAGTACAAACTAGGTATGTTCCCCATGCCGTAAGCGTCAATGAACCACAAAATTACTCCACCAAAATATATTACCTATGCGTAATGTGCTTACATTAAGGTGAGTCTAACGCGAACCACCAACGTCTGGATTACTAGCTGCGTGCTCTTCCAACTTGGCCATAGAGGCAATGAAGAAAACGTCGCTTGTAGAGCGATAAATCATTGAGGTCCTTTGCATACAGCTAATCAGAGAGCTCCTTCAACCGCATATATTCGACAATAACCGTTTGGGATCAGATAAAATCTGCTCGCCAGCTAATTTTATAACAAATTGACGAGTATCTATGTACTTTATTTCATGGGTCTACCATATTCGCTTTCAAATGATCGGCGACAGTTGCATCTAATAGAGATGATGCGTTTTGCTTCTAGTATACAATCGCTTGGAAAAAGAAGCAATAAATGCATCAAATGTAGGAGATGAATTTAGAACACCTAAATGGCGTATGCCTAGCACATCTTGTACTGTTAAGGTATGTGAAACAATATGTACCTAAAGGACGAATCTAGAACATGACAGATCTATGTCCCAAGTGACGACATAAAAACAAATGACTGTTATAATGCGAAACTGAGCTAGGTATATACATGCTATATTTGTAGTACATAGTTTCAAATATCAATTACGTGTAACAAGTACCTAAAACTGTAGGTAGCTGAAGTATCCTCATCCGCAAAAAAAAGTTCGCATATACTGTAACTTCCACTTTTTCATTAATAACTCGCTTTTCTGACTATATTATCGCTTCTTTGTGCTTTCCTTAGCAAAGCAGTGTAATAATGCATAATTATTTATTATTTTAGAGAAAAAATAAAGCAAAATAAGAAAATTATAAGCAAAAAACCTTTAATCTTATGAAACCTTAATGTGTCAAATAATTACACGAAGAATATCCCGTGGGAAAAAAGAGGGAAAATGACACATGTATTAGGAAACACTCACTAACATGTGAATCTATTGAACATAAACATGAACTGAAGAGTCAACTACGTATTTCTGCGTTTAATATGCAATTCACACTTCATGCACAGTTCCAATATGCAAAATCAGTCAATATCTTCAGTTGAAATTACTGATATAGGGAGAAAATGACTATTTAAAACTTCAGGTGTGAACGTGCGCTTGGAGCGATATATGAGCATTATAACAGCACATTCTTTCATGAATTGTCTCGGTGGTCAAGCGTGTTTAGTAGCGTTCTTGAAAGTCTAGCATCGGAGGGCGGTAGTTCGAATCTGCCTCCCGGCAGTTTTGATTTTTTTTCAAGATATGGAAACATTTCTTTAAATATAAAGTTCTGCTTTGAAGTGCTTGAAAAAAAATCAGATGAAGTATCACGTTTCAAAGCCTGTTACATTTGTTCACCCTGTCATCATTTATATACGAAGACGCTAAAATGAGGAACGTTAACATTGTTATAATGGGAACAACTTTCTGATTTGAATACCAACCTTAAATCACACGTCCAAAATGAAAATTATTCATGTTCTGATACCTATTGTAATATACAGGTGTGTATATATAGAGAAAGAAAGAGAGAGAGAGAAAGTATGTGAGAGAGATAGAAAACAATATATGCTGTAATTTTAATTACAACGTAAAAAGTTATTGCAATTCATAATCTGGATTTTTACAAAGCGATTTAAACGCTTGAAGCGACTTAATATTCATAAAGCATCCTTTTCTTGAAGTGTCGCAAATAGTCCGATGCTTCGTAATATGTGCCAAAGAAATAAATGCATGTTTTTAACAGGATAGTATCGTCTACCTTTTGCTTCAATTGATGGTATAAAATAATGTTGAGTTGATTCTAACATCCCTTTCAGCGTCGAGGCTATATGAGACGTTTACCTACTGACTAGCGTGAAATCCGAACCACATGAGCTCACACCGGGAATCGAACCGGGTCTCTTACGTCAAAGGTGTGTATGCTAACCGCTTAGCTACGAAGGAACTCGGAATGAAACTAGAAAAGCACATATTACCACATATTATTTCACCGAAAGATTTCTGTTTTATGATCAGTTAAAATAGTATTTCTGGACACCGTAGCGAAAAATGTATTTGCTTTTTCAACTAGTGTACGAAAAATACAAAGAATAAACACAGTAGAAACGAAACCAAGAAATGAATTCAAAGTAAAGTGCTTTGCCTCTCTCGAATAAATCACTCAATGTATTACAAGTGCATATCTCGTGCATTTCCAGTAGAATTATTAAAACGCGCTGGCTTTATAACTTGGCTGTGTGGTCTAGTGGCTAGCATGTATGTCTGTGGTGTACAGGGTACCGGGTTTGATTCCCGGTGGGAGAACTTTTGGAATTTTAAATGTTCTCGACGTGTCTGTGTTTGTGTCCCTATCATTCAAGGTTACTGTAAAACGTGTATAACTGAGTAGGAAATATACAGAAAGTACTGATAAGGGGAAAGTAGACTTTGGTAAGTGAACTTCGGGGCCGCCTTTCGCGACGTAAATTAAGAAGAAAATAAGTGGGTTTAGCGAGGGGCTTGAAATTACAGTAATGATTGACGGTTCGGTTCCCAGTCCGGTTTTCTTTCAATATAAGAATATTTTATTTGTTCTAAATACAACGTTACATTTTTAACATTTGAATTAGTTATAAAAACAAAATCAGATAAACTGTCAGCTTTCAAACCTCTGTCACTTTTATTCATCATCTGTTTGTATACGAAGATGACGCTATGGAAATGCTAGCACTACCAAAGTTCAAATAGATTTCTAAGTTAATATCAAATTGAAAACACACGCCCAAAATGAGAATATATGTGTCTGCTTTATATGTATAGTTCAATTATACCAAACAAAATCCGCTATCCCCATTCCCTTTGGCGGTAGGGGTAACTTTAAAATTTTAAAGTGGGACCCCCATTTCTTATTGGACATTTCGATTCTCCAGAAAAAAAAGTGACTGATTTCACCCAGAATTGAAAACAATTCCTTCACGGATGGCACTTTAATCGATACGGGAAAAGGAGGGGTAGCAAAACGTTATGAAAATGTTTTTTGTCAGATCCGTGTTCTGTGGTCATACAGTTAGCATACTGGACTGCACAGTCAGAGATCCTGATTTCAATTCCTAGTAACCCTAGGAGAACACCAAATGAGTACATAACAAGTAGTGACTATTTTCATGAATATATGCATCATATAAAAATCGCTTAAAGTTTGATACTAAGATATTATTATTATTATTATTATTATTATTATTATTATTATTATTATTATTATTATTATTATTATTATGTTACATATTACTTGAGCTTATAATTAGGAAGACCTAGGTGCAGATGGGAGGACAATATTAAGATGGATCTCGCAGAAATAGGAATACAAGGTAGAAACTGGATCCAGTTAGCTAAGGATAGAAGTCAGTGGAGAGCTTTTGTGAATGCGGCATTGAACCTCCGGGTTCCATAGGCCATAGAATTAGTTAGTTAGTTAGGAGGGTAAGTGTGCCTAAAGTCAGCCGTCTCCAGTAGTCAGCCATTTTTCAGTAAAAAGCATATTAAATAAACATACAGTAGCTTGTTATCAAACAAATAGCTCCAGTATTCAACCTCATTTGTTCTGGCCTGGTGTGACTCCTCGTGGCAGAAAAGAAAAATTATCATTTGAGGTCTGCTGATGCAAGTGAGCAAAGTGCGCATTTTGTTAATAAAAAAATAAGGAAGAAGCTTTACTTCAAAGTTAAGTTAAAATTATATTATTGTAAAATAGTACGAGTTATTGCTTTCTTCTATGCATGAATGTATCGTAGCTTATCAAAAATTCGTGGTTTATGATACAAAACAAGATATTGCGTAGAAATAAGGGGGGCTGACTACAAGTTGCATTTTTGATAACGTTTTCCGGTAGTCAGCCATTAGGGGCTGACTACTGGAAATGACTCTTCACTTCAATTTCCAATGGTCAGCCCCCCATTACTTTCAACGGACGACTACTGGATACATTCCAGTGGTCATCCACTTATCATTCATTCAATTTAAATGACACATGACATACAACTAAGACACTTAACTAATACGTAGAAGACTTTTCTAACGATTTAATGAAAAAAGTAACTGTTATGATGTCACTAATTCCATCATACAAGTATAATTCAGTTATAAAGTACGGGACAAAATTAAACGAACGAAAATGCCATTAAAACTTATGACGATGTCGGTCGTTTATTTTTGTCCCGTACTTTAATATCAGTCTGGTATTGTAACCATTTCAATTCTTGTATTTTTCTAGAACTGAGGGAAAAAAGGTTAAGGATTTATGGCTGGTCTGAATTATTTCTCTAAAATTTAAAAAGGACAGGTAATGAGTATTTATTTTACCCTAAGCATACGCCCTACATAAGCTTTGGGGGCCCGGGGCCCCCGGCCCTAGCAGGATCGACGCCCTTGACCCTGATCATAGCTTAGTCTTTTAATCTAAGGTAGCTATGAGGAAGTAAGGGTTATCCATATCTAATTGATTTATTTTTTTAAATTACTCCGCACAATGTCGCGTTTCTGCACATTTTTAATTCCAAGGCTGCAATTGCTCTTCAACTATTATTATTATTATTATTATTATTATTATTATTATTATTATTATTATTATTATTATCTGTTCTTATCTGCTCTGTTCCTAGAGTTGCCTGATTGCCGAAACAATACAGAATAATCATAAATATTTACATTCTAACTCACTATGAGCGTGAGGAAAATATGTCTAACAGTTTAAGAACGCGTGATTTAGCGTTTCTTTCAACCAGTCCAAAGACATCTACTGGAATAGACTCAGTGTCAGATATTTTTGCAATCAGGTGCGTTGAGGATACTCTATCCAAAGAGTCTTCTTATTCTACACTAATGAACACATATAAGGCTATTGTTCTGTCCGAAGAGGGTCGATCTGCTATCAGCAGATACTTGCTAGTGAAATGCTCGATATCTTAGTCCTGGAACATACCAAATTTTAGCAATTGGTCGTCTAGAGCCTACAAATATATCTTCGATATCAGAAATAGACGTTACGTCTGACTCAAACCAGGAAAACAACATATCCGTTATGGCATCTTGTACTGAAGCGACGCAAGGTGAAAGGTCTGCTTCTGTTTCTACAGTCAGTAGAGCCAAAAATTACTCCATATGATCTCAGAAGAAATTCAAAGAAAACCTTTGTAAAATACTTCCATATCATCTGGCTTTGATTAGCATCTTTTCTGGCTAGCTCCAATTAAAAACCAAACTACCAAACATGTGCCCAGAGAAAAAGTTCAAAGTGCAGTATCCTCCCAAGCATGGAGAAATTATCAGATGGTAAAGAATGAAAACAAAAGAAAACTAGAAGAGGAATGTCTAAAATGAAAAAGGGAGAGAATACAAAAGAAAGGAAAAATTTTAAGTCAAACAAAAAGAAAAGGACTGTCAAGCCAAGTAGCACTAGTAGTTAAAAAGCTGAGACGCAAGAAGTTGTTGAAATGCCTGTAAGGCCTGAAGAAGAATTCATAAGTGATATTGAGAACGATACACTTAAATATATTGGGTGTCACTTTTGTGATCACTGGTACCACTTAAAATGCACGTGCCTCAGTGTATTATCGTACGAGGAACCTGCTAAACAAGTGCTTATGTGTCCTGAATGTGCTTAATGAACTTCATATTAAAGGGTTAATGTCATAGCTAAATGTAAATATCAATGTAAATATAAATAGGCCTATATATAAGTTTTAAATAGGCTAGTCTAGGCCGAGGCACATTTTTCTTAGTTTATGGTAAATATCATACAAGAAGTCTTTTTTCCTGTATCGCAATATATTTTCCACCAGGCCTGCTTCTAGCCACAGAGGTTTGGGGGGCATAGATATGTTAGGGGGGGCAAGTCATTAAAAATCTCTTACACATATCTAAATTGTGTTTTTTGTGTTGAGGTCTGGAGGGGCCACGAAAAGTTTAGGAGGGACAGGCCCCCTAGCTCCCTCTAGTTGCGGGCCTGTCTTCCACGTAGTTTTTCTTTGTAGGAACTCTGAGTGCAATATATTTGTCCCTTAATTTGCTACTGAGGAATTGATCTCTAAAACTCCATTAAAAAAGTCAATTCTATAGTGTGGCTCACTACTGGTTAAAGTAATGGCTGACCTTTAGTTTTCATAGGCAGACTACTGTTTTTTCAGGGTTTCTGGTATTTTCTTTTTCCTGTGCAATTATGTATAAAAGATTTCCTATGCGAGCTACACAAACGTAAAATTTAAACACTGTTCTTTCTAATGACATATGCAGTAAAAGTTATAGTAAAAAATGATTTTTTTATACTTTAACAAAGTTGAAAGTCTCCTTAAATGGTCGACTACTGGCACATTTACCCTATTACTTGAGATGCAAACTATAGTTGCAATTTTTTGAAGGAATGTTGCCTAACTGGAAAGTAGAACTTTACATATTATTTTGTCTGTGAAACATATGCTTTTTTAGCTTTATTTGAAAGTGTTAATTTTGCCAAAAATATTGAACGTTGGAAAACCGCAACAGCATTTCCTTATAGGGGCCAAAAAAAGAGAGCTGATAGTTCTAAAGGAGGCAATCGTAACAAAAACGGATAGGAGATAAACATAAATCGAAAATGTTATGTTGAGAACATTTTCATGATTTTGTCTACTGCCTCAGGCACTGACAAGGTCAGACAAATATTGTCTATTACGTTTAAAATTGCCTAAAGGAAAGTTGAGCAGAATACCACAGATCTTATCACTCAGTAATCAGTTGTGAAGTGCTCCCTTGTAGTCAAACAACATATATCGAAATAACGTGTTTTCTGCCTCTTAGCAAATAAAAACTACGATCTTACTAGCTCTTGGAGTAACCAACTGCGCATGTCGTTTAATAGCTTCAACTAAAAGGGGTGCTCATTCAACGTGCAACTCCTGAAAAGGGTAGAAGTCAGAAATGGCTGAGAATAGAAAAGAGCGTGTTCTTGCTTTAGTGCAAGAAGGCTATTGCGCTGCACAAGCCGCTGAAAGGTGTGGAGTTTTACCAAGAACAGCACAGAAGTGGATAAAGCGTTTTCGAGAGACTGGAGAAACTATGCGGCGCGGAGGTAGTGGTAGGCGTCGTGTGACAACACCTGAGCAGGATGCGCAGCTTGTTGCTGCTGCGCGACTTAATCCCAATATGACCGCCAGACAACTTCGACACGCATCAGCTTTTCCAGGATCTCGAGATACTGCTGTACGGCGTCTTAGGGAAGCTAATCTTCACGCCCGTCGTGCTGCGGTGAAAGAATTCCTCTCGGAAGAGCATATAAGACAACGGCTTCAGTTTGCGGAAGAAAATGTGAACCGTGATTGGAGACATGTTGTCTTCACAGACGAATGCACATTTTCTTCCTCAAATAATGGCCCAGTAGTCGTGTATCGTCCGAGAGGCTCCAGGCATGATACCAGATACGTTTTCCACAAACGTCACTGTGGACGCGTATCTGTATCTGCTTGGGCTTTCATGACATCACAGTGTCTTAGAGTACTCCATAGGGTAGAGGGGCGTCTTACAGGTGAGCAATATTTACATATCCTTCGGGATGTTATGTTGCCATCTGTGGGTTTTATCTACCCCGATGGAGTAATCCAGTTTCAGCACGACAGGTCTCTGGTTCATATGTGTCAATTAGTTCAGAATTGGCTCTCGCAGCAGGCTGATTTAGAGGCCCTAGATTGGCCACCGCGTGGAGCCGATATGATTATAATTGAGACAGTATGAGCAGAGGTCAAAAGGGTGATGAAGGAGAACTGGCCTAACCCGCCTCCATCCACAAAAAATCAACTATGGGAAATCGTTTAAAACAGCTGGGAGGAAGTCTCCCGTAGTGAACGCTTTCTCCGCAGACTTACCGAAAGCATGCCCAGAAGGCTCCAGGCAGTCATCGATGTAGAAGGTCATTGGACCTCCTATTAGACACTTATATATAAACAGCCCTTTTCAGGGCTACGTATTCCCTTCCATTCTTGTTTCTTGAATGCCAATGAAAATGTATCTACGTCACTTTCACCGTTAAACAACGAAAATGAAAAAAAAACATAATAGCAGTGGACAAGACTCGATCGTGCGAACTTGTGTATTGTAATCTCTCACTTATCCCCTGAGCTACGAAGTAACACGTAGACTTTTTGAAAAAGATATTAGTAGTTCATAACAACACACTCCCTTTTTATGTAATTCATGTACCCCTTGCTGCTATCGATGGCGTGAAAACAAAATGCTACACATTACCCCATATCATTTCACCAGTAGATTGCTGTTTTCTGATCAGTTAAAACAGAATTCCTGGATATCTAAGCGAAAAATGTATTTCTTTTTCATGTATTCTACGAAAAACCTAAAGAGTAAACAAAATCGAGACAAGCAACTCTCTCAAACAAAGCACTCAATGTATCAGTGTCATTGCAAACAACGTCTCGCTGATGTAATGAATAACAACATGTAGTAAAGATCATGGGTCTTCAGATCAAATACAGCTTGTCATATGGTTTTGTTTTCTTCAGCACAATATAGTTTTTTTAAAAAATATCCACTCATGTGAGAAAAACAAATTTTGCAGAAATATAACATTTCGTTTTGAGAGGCATATTAGCACGAAGAAATAGTTTTATTTCTTGCAATCCAAACCGTGAAGAATGAGCTAATGAATAGCGTTTATGGGTCTTTCAATAAGCACCATCCAGTGTGTTGTCGGCAACGTTACGTTTTTCCTTTTCTTTTTTTCTCGTTTTCGCGCATCACATTCTGTTTTTCAATGACTTCTAATGCTAAATTTTAATCCGCTGTTACTTCGTTCGTCGTTTTCACTTCCACCTACTATATTAGATTTAGGCATAGGTGACTATCCTCTAATTTGTATCGAAGTTTTGTCAAGTTTCTAGTGAACGTCAGCTAACCATTTTCTTCCAAGTACTAAATGTATTCAAATATTTATTTCAAACAGCTGATTTGATTTCCCGTGATGATCGGACAGACAAACACGACGTCACTTTTACATATTGACCGCCTTATTTGGAACTTGCCCCATTTCCCCCTCAAAAGTGGATTTTTAAGGACAACGGAAGATGGGCTCACATATTTTAAAATAAGGTGTTTATATCCATCTGTTCCTCTTACGACATATGTGTTAATGAATCCGACTTGACCAAATGCTAAATACCGTATATTTAAAAGATAATTTCAAGTGCTTCATCCGTTTTGCTGTGAAGACAAGACACAATCTCGATGTCATCATTCTTAAATATTGAGCAAAAACGATACAAATTGCCCCTCTTCTCCATTTAGTACCGAAAATTCTAAACACGGTCGGACACGTGCCGTTTTAAATAAGGAATTTATGTATCATATTTCATCTCACAAACGTGAGAGATTCTATTTTTGGCATACATTTTAACCCCCTCTCTTCTGTTTGGATACGCATTTCAATAAAAAATGGCATGACAACAACCCAGTCCGAAGTAGGTGTTAACTATGTTAATAAAATTCATTTCAAACGGTTCAGCCATTTTTCGTTATGATAAACAACGTGTTTTTAATTTATATACTATGCAAATATAGGTTAATAGTATTGTTCTGTCTTGTTATTTATTTATTTAAGTTATTTATTGATATAAAATTGAGGTGTTACGTTTAATGTTTAACAATATCTAGCATTTACCATGTTATCAACCGTGAAGTAGCGAATTTTGTGTTTAATATTTATATTATATTCAATTTAATGTGTCACGCTAGTAGCAAATTAAGCATAAATGCGAAAACATTGTTCACTTTCAGTTCTCAAGAGAATTTCTTTCCTGTCTTTCTATTATTTTGTCAATAGCTTACAAAACACTGGCATCAGACTTTGCAATTATATCTTTTAACGTTTTTCCCATAAACTTCCCTGAAAATTTAACCTGAATCGACCCTTACCGGGAATCGAACCCGAGACTACAAGAACCAAAAACACTCGCGCTTGCCACTAGACTTTTTTATTTTTATTCCACGTTAATTAGTAAGCCCACGTTTCATATAGCCTCGCTGTTGAAAGTGTTACGTGAATATAGACTAGACCAAAATTAATTATTGGTATCCATTTCAGGATCACTCAGTATTATGTTTTTAAGTGTAAGAGTGTTACAAAATCCAACACTTTTCAGTGCCTTATTAAACAACTTATTTTTTAAAAAAAAAGGCTTGAATGTGTATTCACGGATACAATAAGAATAAAAATCACTATTAGAAACAAACATTTGCAGTAAAAGGAAAAGCAGAAACTATTTGTGTAATAAAAATGTATATATCTTTGTCAAAATATTTGTGACTTGGTGTAATCTATATTCACGTAACATTCCTCCACTAAAAACATGCTACCGAGTGATCCTGAAATGAACACCAGTAAAAAATTTTGGTCTAGTCTATATTCACATAACTAAAGGAACAAGAAACTAAAAATCAACTCAACACTACTTTTATACCACCAATAGCAGCAAGGGGCAGACGATACTATCCCGAAATAATGCATTTATTCCTTTGACCCGCATTGCAAAGCATCGGACAATTTGCAACATCAATTACAAAAGCTTGAAGAGAAAGAATCTTTATGGACAATAAGTTTCTTACATACAACATTCAATTATAAAATGCCTACTACTTATCTTTCTTATTTAATTTATGGGGCGCGATGGTTCACTGGTAGAGCGCTTACCTTTGGTGCATGCGGTCTCTGGTTTTATTCCGTTCAAGTAAGCTTGTGGTGGACAACATTATGTCCGTGACTTTTCTCAAAGCATTTCCTTTTCCTTCCACTTTCTCATTCCACCAATTCTTCTATCATTTTTCTTACTTTAATTATCTTCTCCCTTAGCCTAAGATAGCAGGATTCTAGAACACTGGTCCGTATACCAATTGAGTGGTGATGAAGAAAGCAATCAACCTGGTTAACCTGCCTTCACTAGCTATCGCTTGCTCGACATTACTATATGAATTGTGTATTGAGATTTGATAAAGAAAAGAACCAAACTGGTTACTAATCCAAATTCTCCTCTATGTGAGGACCAGCAATCTAGAACCTTCCCGCCTAAAGGGCGTACTAGTGGGATGTTAAATATTTCATTTCATTTTCTAATTTAATTTAGCTCTTCCACATAATATTTTATCTGAAATAATAATAAGATATTATCAAGTGCTCGCAAAGCTGGGAGCGATCACGGAATCTACCGTAATGTGCGGTAATCTTATTAAATATGTTTCACTACTAGATCAGTTGTTGAATGTTTCATAATGCTATACTAAATTCCATAAACATTCAAGCGAAATAAGTAAAATTGATGAGATTGACAATTTAAACCGCACAGTATTGCAAAGCTGGCGGTGTAAATATTTACTCCATTACGCAAACTCTGTTTCAAATACAACCATTATTATACAGTTCATTTTCATAAACTTGTTCTTATAGCAACTATATAATTTCCTATTTAAATTCAATTTATAGATAATTTTGTGTTACATATCAGCTGATACTCATGCTATAAACTATACAATAAGTTAACATTCGATGTAAATAAATAAGAAATGTATAATGTTACAGATTCTGGAATTGCAGTTTAATTCAATTTTAAACTGTATACATTTTCTATATGATTGTTTCATTTACTTTATAAAAATCCAGATCATGATTTACACTAACTGTTTTAATTAAAAATACAAGCTTATACAGGGTGCGGGGAAAGTCCCGGAACGGTCCAATATCTCGCGAAATATACAGATCAGCAAAACAAAAATAACACGTGTTAAACAGTTTTGAAAAATCTATCCAATGATACCAAACGCAACCCTCCATTCCCACACGGGGGATAACTTTAAAGTTTTAAATGGCAATCCCCATATTTTGTTGCACATTTGGATTCTTCAGAATAAGTAACAGTGATTTGACCCAAAATTGAAAACAGTGCCTTCACGGATAGCACTTGAATCGACACATAAAAAATGGAGGCGACAAATCTTTATGAAAATGTGGCCTCTCAGTGTCGAGCTCTGGGCCATGCGGTTAGCGTACGGGACTGCGGCATGAAAGGTCATGAGTTCGATTTCCACGCAGAGTAAAATTTTCATTTGATTTTTTTACCCACATAACGAATTCATACATTTTAACTTCCATAAAATAATGCATTTGTCCATATTTATTAATTTGCAAGAAAATACAAATGGTGACAAAAATGGCTTATTTTTGTCGTAAATAACCCTACTACTAAGAACTACTTCATAAAGCTACTTTGCAAAACAATTATCGATATTGTATTCCATGTAACTTCATCTTCGCACACACTGTTTTCAATTTTTGATCAAATCACTATCACTTTTTCTGGAGAATCCACATATGAAATAAGAAATATGGGTTCCCATTTAAAATTTTAAAGTTATTCCCCGTAGTCCCCAAGGAGGTAGGGATAGGTGATTGTGTTTTCTATCATTGGATAGCTTCTTTAAAACTATTTAACATGTGTTATTTTTGTTTTGGTGATATTTATACTTCGCGAGATATTGGACCGTTCCGGGAATTTTTCCGCACCCTGTATATAGTATTTTATCTCTCTCTTTCGCACTTTCACTCTCTATATTACAACTGAGTGTTGCAATAGATATCAAGAACATGAATAATTTTCATTTTGGACGTATGGTTTAAGGTTGGTATTCAGATCACAAATCTGTTCTCATTATAACGGATGTGGTATTAACGTTAATAAGGATCGTTGACGTTCCACATTTTAGTGTCTTCGTATATAGCCTAATTGATGAACATAGTGAATAAATGTGACTGAGCTTTGAAAAGGGATTGTTCATCTGGTCTTGTGTTTTTAAGCACTTGAAACTAGACATTTATATTTTAAAAAATATTTCACTATATTGAAAAAAAAGCGTTCCGCACTCAGGCTCGAACTGCCACCCTTCGGTTCTAGAATTTCAACAGCATTGCTAAACCCACGCAGGCATGTTACGAAATAACGCATTCTGATATTAGAAATAGACTCGCTCCAAGCGCAGGTTTTCACTTGGAGTTTTAAATAGCCATTTTCCGTTTTTTTTTTCAGTAATTTCAACTGAAGATATTGATTGATTTCCCATATTGGAACTTCACGTGAAGTGTGAATTGTATGTTCATCTCAAAAATACATTATTTTCTGTTCCTTCAATTTTACGTATTTGTGAGTGCTCCTAATACCTGTGCACTGTATGGAGTGAATTTCCCTCGGGATATTCTTCGCGTAATTATCTGACACACTAAAGTTTCATAACAATCACAGTTTTTTGCTTATAGTTTTCTTATTTTGCTTTATTTTTTCACAAAAATCATAAATAATTATTCATTACTACACTGCTTTGTTAAGGAAAGCACAAAGAAGCGATAATATATTAAGAAAACTGAGTTATTAATGAAAATGTGGAAGTTACAGTATATGCGAACTTTTTTTTGCGGATAACGATACATACTTAATACATGAATATCGTATGTGCCAAGGGCCGAGTACATGAAAAGTAGCTGGGACACCTAAATGGCACATGCCTAGCACATCTTGTGCTGTTAGGGTATTTGCTAATGAATTAGTATTTCACTTCTGCGGAATTAGAAACTCGGTGATGAAATGCTACGGGACAATATACAAACCCAGTTTAAATAGAAAGTCAAGATATTTCATCATGCAATGTAGCCTGAAGATCTTAGTAGAAAGACTTAAATAGCCCATCAGTTAAGTACCGATAAACCTGGTAATAAAAAGCCTGCGAAAACACAAAACTAGGGATAATCAGGACCAATCACTTAATACAGATAATCGGAACTAGAATAAATTGGTTTTGAGTTCCATGGAAAGGAAACCTTAACACCTTAGGTTTGCCTAATGCAAAGATGTCTTACTTCTACGATAGGTAAAGTTTTTTCGCCAGCCAACTTTCAATCAGATCGAAGATGAACCATTTCATTCATTTTGTATATACTTACTTTGTAACGTTTGGATCCAAAACCAGTGTAACTCTTTAATGTGTTCTCTTGCATAGGAGAACAATATTCACCATAATGGTTAATATCGAGACAGCAAAAATTCGACTGTATATATATATATATTTTTTTTTGCTACAAGCTTGGAAACCAGTCTGCCTACAGAATATTAGGCTTACTTTCAAAGCGTCGCAAGGTCCATTAGCATATGCATTTTCGCAAGATTCGCCAGCCTATCCATCCATCACCATATGCGTCTTCACTTAAAGTTAGACTGAATTTGTATAGCAAGAAACTAGCTAATTAAATGCCTGCGGAAGACAATATATGGATTGCTTCTTAAGGAAGTCGAGTTATATCGTCATACAAAGTTTCGTCGAGATCAGTGAAATCTGGCTGCAGCTGATTTTCCACTCCACGTTCAATGAATTTGGGAGCCTAAAGTTTACTGGATTACGAAGCTACTAGGTCAGCATCTAGAATGAAGCGAGTTGTATCATCATACATTGTCTCGTGCAGGTCGCAGAATTTCCACTGAATTAATCTTTCAGTTTCGTGAATTGGAAGCTCGACAGGGAAAAATATATTATAGGGAGCTAGCTTTAATGCGAGGCTGAGGAATTCAGAGTTGATTGGCAGGTTCCCCACCCCGTCGCCAAAAAACGGTCACTCGACGGTCCTGGGCGGGGTTGCCAGTGCGTTGTCAAAAAATTCAGCTAATACTCACTTAATTCAAAGAGTTTATGCAATCCCTATCGAAGATCTCTGTATACGTGGACACACGCAAATTAGGCTGTGATAACAAATGCATTCTCCCTCGCTTCTTCGTCGCACTGCACTATGGCCTTCCTTATTACTTCTCTAGCTTCGCTGTGTATAGTATGCCCTCTCTTACGCTGTGAAGCCATTGTCAAATGAATAATAAGCAACAAAACCGCAACCACAACAGCACACAACAAATAACCAACTCACACTAACTCTTCAGAATGACATTCATGTGACAAATTTTTAACCCTGGCAACGCTGACATATAGAAGGAGGGTAAATGAGTATTGCAAGAGTCAGGCAGAAAAATTGTTGAAATTTTTCCCCCTTTACCTCAGCCCCCGCTGGTAAACAAGCTAGCTCCCTATAATACCTAACACGACATACAATGCTGGGTTAGTTTCTTGAGATAGAAGAGATTGTCATTATGAAAAGTTAAACCAATACACTAGATAGCTTAAAAAGCTTTTCTCTTCCATAGTTGATAAGCTTATGAGCGAGAAGATCTCTGAACACGAAGCTAATCTAGTTTCTTTAGATAGTCAAAGTCCATTGTCATGTAGTGTTTCATCGAGATTAAGATTTACCAGTCCCATAAGCTATAAAGTCAGGAACCATCAGTATTACGAATTTCAAGAGTACACTAACTTGTGGAACAAGTTAACATCAAGCCATCATGCAAAATATCACGAAATCGGCTGTGCGTCTTAATCCTTTTAAAACTCCGCGGGCTTATAACTTGATATAATCCTGATTCTAGGCTATGTTACAGGGGAAAGCAAAGATGTATATGATTTTTTTATATGGCTAATTTAGTGCTACTCCTATTTCGATTACACTAGATAGATCTTGATGTGCAAGTTACTGTTTTAAATAATCCTTTCGTCTATAAGTCAACACAACAACGAACTCGAAAGCTAGATCAACCTCAAAATTTTGGGTCACAATATAAATATGCACGATAAGTGTTTTTTACTTTCCCTAGAAGATAACGGTTTTGTCTTCCTTAGTCTTTTTGATCTCAAAAATAATGCGTATCAAAGCAATAAATACGTAGAAGTAGTCAGATTCCGACTACGCTTTCCAAGATGATATGCATTGACTTCATCCAAAAGCTAGATTGTTTGTTCTACAGTCCTTTTTCCCCAATTGCAATGGTGCGAATAAGAAACGTTAAACTGGTGAATTCTCATTTTGATTGGACTTTGCATTGCATTATTCTATACTTGCTCTATTAGATGATCTAGCGTTATGTTCCGCAGGCCTATGGTTCCCGAGATTGTATCCAAAGTATGTATAGCAGTTCAAACGGAACACTAATACAGTTGTACTATCCTTATTTTGATGTAACGTTGCATGTTTATACACCTTAAATTTCTCAACAAGCTTGACTTGTAAACTGATCCGAAGCTTTTCGTTAGAATCGAGGGACTGGTAAACCAATTGAATTTGATATATCAACTTTCGAAGAAACTTTGCACGGTAGACTTTGTTCTTCTTAGCCGACCACAAAGAAAAATTAGTTCAACCCAATTTCTTCGAACACGGTGAAACTTGTCCTCATTCGCTTGATCTTCAAAATAGCCTTGTGTTCCGTATGCCTATTGTAGACACTTATAGCCCATGGAATTGGAAACGTAATTCATTCGAATTTAATCGAACCGTAAAAAATGTTGGAACAATAAAAGATCTTGGAACGCTCCTCAAACTCCTAAAAAAAAGTGATTCAGTCAATCTCCGATCTCGATGAAATCTTCATGTTCTAGAAACAACCTAAACAAGTATTGTGTTAGGCATTCCTTTGGTTCCGGAATTATATGTCATCCAACTGAATATCTAATTCAGTCAAACTTTACTGATGCTAGATCTTGAATTGCTCTAGAATCTCTTCTAGTGTAGTGCAGCGCAAGCTCTGAAATCGAGAGTTATAGTGCACGGAAATGAAAAACTAATAGACGAAAACGAAACCCCAATTTCGGTGAAACTTTGCGCGAAAACTTTGCCTTCATTTCCTTCATAAGCTCGCCTACTATTATGTTTCACAGTTTTTACTTCCCAATGTGATAGAAATGCAAAATTAATTCAGTCGATTTCTCCGATGTCGAGGGAAATTTGACTGATTTTCGATGTACTGTAACTATACATGCTAGCCGTATTTTTCGCAAGCATAGGTTCCTCAATTTATAATACGTGAAATTGCGGAACTAATTCTCTCGTGCTTCTGAGATCTTTTGGTTCCCTATTTTATTCCGCATTGAACTGACAAATAAATTCGAACAGCTCCAACCTGAATTATAAATCAACTTTCTGCACATGGTAAGCTTTCTTTGAATTAGGACACCCCATCTTTCGCAACTTCCAAGCCTTTCGCAATTAAAAGCTAATTCAGTCGAATATCCGTAATCTCGATGGATTTTTATTCTGTCCTTAACTTGCTCTGTATGCTACAGTTGTACCTTTTTGCAAGCTTTTAGTTCCCGACTTTATTGCCCGACTTCGGTAAAACATTATATACTGGTAAGCTTTCATCTGCTAAAGAAATTTGGAGAATTTTGTGTTTCCACATTTTAGCTTCAAGATTTATCGTAGTATTAACTCAGAGACTAGACGCCTTTCAAAGTGACAGACTTTGGTCTCCTGTATCAGTATGCCGAGTATTGTGTTTGGTTTAACGAATTTATAGCCCGTAGACCTGAAAAATATTCACTAGAACTTCTCCGATCTCCCTCGACAAATCTTTGCACGAAAATAAATATTGACTTGCTCCACTAACTTGTGCACATCTTCGCATTCCGACTAACTCACGGAACATAACTAATTGAGTCCATCTTTTCCGATGTCATTGAAACTTTGTAAGATGCTATACATTCACTTCTCTACAAGCTTGCCTAGTATGGTGATATACAAACATCGAGCTCCGAGTTCTTAGCGCGTGAATATTAAAAAATAAGCAGATATTTACCGATCTGCAAGAAATTTCGGATCCTGTTTGCCCTTCAATTCGCCTGCAAGGTTACCTAGGTACACGCTAGGTTTTCGCTTTCCGAGCTAGTAGTCCAGGCCTAAATACCGCCGTAACTTCAAGTATTCATTTTTAAACTACATAACCTAGGATTGTTCCTCGGGCTTAACGTTCCTGACTTTAGAACTGGAAAGTGAATACCATCGTATCCCTACGTTTCCGATGAAACCGTAAAACTTTATACAACTTTACATCAATACTGGCTTAGTCTACTATTTCGTCGGCATATATTAGTATGTTTATATCTTAGATCTTAGTAGCTGTTCAAATGTCATCTTGTGGTGGATTTAGTGCAGAAATATTGACATTTTAATTTTATTATTATTATTATTATTATTATTATTATTATTATTATTATTGGAGAGCATAGGCTTCGCTAAAACTTTGATATTATGTGAAGTATTTGATTATTTAATTTTATTTTTTTATATGAAATCTGTGTGTACTGATGAATTGCTTAAAACATAAATATTTCAATCAGTAGTAGTTTTAGAAGTAGTAGAAACAAGCAATGGTTGGCAAAAAATAACCTTTCTTTTTGATGAGTGGTATTTTTAACATACTGTTCCCGTAGGTATTTATCAATTGTTCGCTCGCCAGACAGTACGAAACAAGGTTGATACAGCTGACATCTTCTATTTGTGCTTCCTTGGTTACTTTTCTATTGCGAGTGCACTGAACAAAGTCGCCTCAAGACGAAGACCGAGATTAATTAAACATCTTCCATTGAAAATACCGATATTACAAGTGATAAAAATGTCGTTTAATTACCAAGGGTGTATTGAACACCGGGTCATTGTATATGAACTAAACCTCTACCCCACTATTCTAAGACAATGCTGTTTATTAAGAGGAAGGCGTGAAGTGACCAATAAATTGGAAACTTTCACAATCTCAACGTTGGAAAACTCTCATTTCGGTTGTAATAAAATAGAAAGTGTTATGTAGGAACAATAGTCACGAGAATTCACATTTAAATTTCAAAGTAAATTGTTGAAAATGAATGGTTGTAGCAGGATTAGTGGATGTTGTGTTAACACTCATATATATCAGAAAGTTTAACGCGCCGCTTGAGCATCGTAGCTAATTGTTACGTGAAAGTACAGTTTAAATATATCCCTACGGAAATGAAATGAATCATTTTTCTCGTCTCACGCTTAAACCAACTAGTCTAAAGGTGACGGTTATAAATCTTCCTTAGGGAATTTATAATTATATTCTTTCAGGAGCCATTAATATACATTTCAGACTGTCAAGTTCAATATTTTACCAGTGATATTAAGGAAACCGAAATTTCTAACAGTTGGCTTGCGGATACTTGAAATGTGGGCCGCGCACTTAAACGTACTTTTATACACATTTTCTATGTATTACGTTACTTCGTTTGGACGTTTTATTTTTGTGAAATATAGAAAAAGAAAATAAAATATAAAGAACCTCAAACTCAAGTTATCCGATGCCGAAAGCGTCGATGGGCAGCGATGAACATCTACCTTCGGCAGAAATTTTATTCCTTGCAGCCACGATCCGCTTTGGACCAAATTCCGTTCCGAAAATTATACCATCAGCGTTCCACCAGCTGTAGAGGCCCGATGAAACACCTCTGAACAACAAAAGTACTATCTCAAATACGTTAAACAAATCTATCTGCATCTGAAGAGCGAAATGGAATATGTCATATTGCTATTTTCCAGGAGATAGGTTTCAAGATTTTTAAAAGTCCAGTCACCTATATTTATTTTTGTATTAATGTGAAAGTAAGAGTAACATACTTGGTTTTATGCAATGCGGCAGATATTTTTTTCTCATAGAGAATAAGATTTTACAATAACCAAAAATAGGACTATTACCGTTTTATGTTTTAGGAAAGAAAAATTAACATTTTAAAGTGACTTTGAAACATTTTGGAACAGATTTACTTGGAAAGAAACTCTTCTAACTTTGAATCTTTACATTTGTAAATAACAGAAAACCATGTCAAAGACATACAGATCTTCTTCTTTTTCCGACAGAATAATGTCAGGGTTTGTGGATCTTATATTTGCAAACGACAACAAAGATAGACACGATTCATGATATATTGGATCTATTAGGGGTAACGAAGACCAATCTTTCTTCTTTTCTGGATTTATTGGATTAGGTCCTGAGTAGGTTGGACACACCTTTGCATTTTCGCCAGTGCTTCATCGTCGACGAAGGTTCATTGTGAGAAATGTTTCATCTCGAATGCTTGATTAGTAGTAGACTACACGGGAAATTCTCTCTCGTATTAGAACCATCTTATTTCGAGCCACTTTATCTCCTAAAGCGTTGTGATGTCTGTGGACAGGGGATAACTTTTGATGATCTGAAAATGAAATAAATTTTGTGCTATCCATTTCCACAACTGTGAATAATCTCTTTCCTCGATCCATTCTATCCATCATATAGTATTCCTGTGGAACATGAATTTGATTATTAGAACTCTTTATAGATTTCTTAAGTCGGCTATGAACGGCGTTACTCTCTACATCAGTATGTCCAGGCTCCAAAAATTTATAATCTATTCTCCGTAAGGTTTTCTTTTGTTTGAGTGCAAAGTAATATATCGCCATATAATTGATATTAATAGAGTGGCCACCACACGACTCAGAATACATTGTAATGTGATTCACTGTCTCAAGCAAAACCATTATATCAGGGCCGTGCTGGGATACTAATGAGGGAGGTGGACGAGTCTACTAAAAGGGCGCCCTTACAAACGGGAATATATATATATATATATATATATATATATATATATATATATATATATATATATATATATATATATATATATATATATATATACAGAGAGAGAGAGTTTGAAAGAAAGTATGGGTGCCATTTTATTTCAAAATCACCAACAAAGTGTTTTAGTATTAACGTAAATAACTAACCTCGAATCGAAATCCTTTTTACTACAGAAAAACTTTTTAGTTCCTGTAATAACACTTCTGTCATATAAAAAGAAGCTAAATGTATCAACAACTTAATATAGCACGCCTATGGACACAGGAGGCTCATTGCCGCGTTTACAAAAGCTCTCCATTGATTTCTGTCCTTAGAAAACTGAACCCAGTTTCTACTTTATATTTCAATCTCTGCAAAAACCATTTTAATATTGTCCTCCCATCTGCGCCTCGGTCTTCCTAACATTCATTTTCCTATTTGGGTTTCCAGTTACAACTTCGAAAGCGTTTCTAATTTCTTCCATTGTGGCTACATAACCTGACCATTTGAGCCTCCTAGACTTGATGACCCTAACAATATTTGGTAAACGATATAAAATTATGCATTTCCTCGTTATGAAGTTTCCGTCTTTCCCCATTCCCGTTCCTTTTGGAGTTCGAATATTGGTTTAAGAATCTTGTTTTCAAATACTTTCAGTCTGCGATTTTCCCTCAGAGTCAGTGACCATGTTTCGCAACCATACAGCATAACAGACATGATTATCTTTTTATATTTTGAGCTACAAATTCCTCAACAGAATTAGCAACAACAAAAGATTTTTAACTGAATAATAGCACGAAATCTCTGCTTTCAGTTGACATCAATTTTTTTTTAGTGATTATGGTTTTGGTGTGTTAATAATGATCCTAGATATTTGAAAGTATCCACTTTGTAGAAAGAAAATATTATTTGGTATTTTAACGCATCCATAAGATGCAGTATTACGATCCCGACAAACTTCCATTTATTTAGTTTTCTCTGCATTTACTTTTAAACCTATATCCCTGCAAGCGTTATTTAAGATTTCTGCATTCTTTTCTATTCCTTTTGATTCTTCTATCATTCCCTATTAAATTTACATCAGCATACGCCATAACCTGGCAAATACAATACAGCTCTAGTACCTGATTGCTGTCTTTGATTTTCCTTATAGTGTTCTCCAGAACAAAGTTAAATAATTATGACGACAACACATTTCCTTGTTTCAGGTCATTCTCAACGTGAAAGCTCGTGAACAAGAATTTTTCTACTTGAACCTTACTTCGGTTCTGCTACATGCATTTCACTTTCTCCACGCGCATTAGTTTTTGGCTATGTGTTAAGCAAATCGTCAAAGAAATCTTTCTATCTATTTAAGATGCTATCTGTATCAGTGAGAACTGTTCCTTTAGGTTTCTTTAATATATCAGCACGAAGTTGATAGCCCTTCTTAAGTTCGTTGATGCATTTATACATGTCCCGAATGTTTTTGTTTTCACTATTATCTTCAAGTTAATTAATTTTAACTTTCAAAAGTCGCGTTTCTTTGTTCTAAAAGTTTTAGAAGTTTTCTGCCAGATGACAATGAAATTTTATGCAGTTATTTCGTTTGGATTTTGTAGCCTACATAGTTTCTTCTGTTTTCTCTTCTCTGCTACTTTAGTACATTCCTGGTTGAACCATGGTTTGTTCCTACATATTTCTGCGTGCTCCAATATTTCTTTTGCTGAAATTTTAATGTTATCTCTAATTTCAACCAAGTATCTTGAACACTAGTGCACTCCGAACCTTCTAAAACTGAGAATCTTTTCGACACTTCAATCTGGCTCCCCTCTCACCTGACTCTCCTCTTTTTTTAAAAAAATGCCGCTCCTTTTTCAGATATTGAATATTTCCTTTATTCAACGATAGTCTCTCTCTTACTATCACAATCAACTCCTCTGAATGACCGAACATCAGTTCTGCTAGACTGTTCTTTTCTATCTACTAAAACATGATCAGTTTCAATATGTGTTTTTCCATCTTATGAGGTCCAAGTATATTTATGAATGTCGCGATGTTGGAATTTTGTAATCTTCACGATAAGGTTTCTGGATATTGCACAGTTCACGAGTCTAACGCCGTTGTCACAACCTTCCTTATGCAAACAATTATTCCCTATAATCGGTTTGAAAATACCCTATCGTCCTACCTTCGCATTGAAACCGCCTAACAGAATTTTCATATGGTATTGCAGGAGATGATCAAATGTCCGTTCTATTCTTTCGTAAAAGCTGTATTTTTTAAATCGCCATCCTTATTTTCTGTTGGGTGTGTGCATTTAAAATAATAATATTACACCACCGACCGTTAAGAGAAGTAAAAGAAAGTCTATCATCAACAAATTCAACCTATGTAATTGCTGATATTACGTATTCGTTTGTGAACGGAAAGCCCTGTTTCTAGGTGGTAATTTTTAATTTGTTCCCCGTAAAAGAACGTAAAATTTCCCGACTTGACTCCTCCATTTCCTTCTCATCTAACTTCCTGATATCCCACTAGGTCCAACCTCTGTTTCTAAACTCATTATTTACAAATTTTAACGCGCCTGTCCTATAGAGACTTCTTATATTTTATGTTCCAAATCTCATGTCGATTTTACTTTGCGGAGTTCGTGCCAAGTTATCAGTTTTGATCCGAGGATTCTGCGAACTTATCTGATTTTTTTTTAATGGATGAGGTTGTCTGTCCGCGACTGCTTACTCAGTATATTCACAGCTAACTTCTATATCCCAGAGGCCTTCTCCTCGATCCACAACCTGAGGACGCGCCGTGTGGTGACAGGAAGACCACATTTTAGGGAAATTAATACAGCTTTATTTCAGAAATACAACAGGTACTGATTATCCGAACACTGCTTTAAAATCAATCAATATGCTGGGATTATGGATGCATATTAAGACTGAGAAAGCTTCGATGCCGTAATAATCGTAAATTAGAGACTAGTGTCAGTGTAGAATTATATAAATTCATCGTGCATTTGACTATCCGAATTATTCTTGATGTATCCCATTGTTTCATTTTATAGGTATATAACTTTCTGAAAGTATTTGAGAACAAGATCGTGAGACGAATATTCGGACCCAAGAGGAACGGGAATGGGGAATGGTGGAAACTTCACGAGGAACAACATAATTTATACGGTTTACCCAACATTGTTAGGGTCGTCAAGTCTAGGAGGCTTAATGGGCAGGTCATGTAGCTAGAATGGAAGAAAGTAGAAACGCTTTCAAAGTCTTGACTGGAAGACCAATCGGAAAACAACCATTAGGAAGACCTAGGGGCAGATGGGAGGACAACACTAAGATGTATCTCGCAGAAATTGGAATACAAAGTTGAAACTGGATGCAGTTAGCTAAGAATAGAAGTCAGTGGAGAGCTTTTGTGAACGCGGCATTGAACCTCCGGGTTCCATAGGCCATACAGTTAGTTAGTTAGTTAGATTATACTCTTTACCTGTTCTCTGCCAATAGCAACTGTATGAATTTATAATACAAAACTGAAATACAGAAGAATAAAATAAAAAAATAATGTGATATTTCGCAGGGCATCTTGTGTAAAGGGCGCCTTGTATTCTTCACAGGTTCTGTACTACCAGTCAGTATTTGAATTTATTAAACAAAGCTGGTATACAGGATAACTAAAACCACTTATCTATAATGTGATGTTTCGTAGGGCGCCTTATGTAAAGGGCGCACTGTACCTTTCACGGATTCTTCTCCAACAGTAACTGTGTGTATTTATTGTAGAGAACTGTGCTATACAGAAGAGTAAATAGCATCGTTCATCTTTGATTTGGTCTCGGAAGGGCGCCTAATGTAAAGGGCGCACTGCACCTTTCACGGGTTCTTTACCAATAAAACTGTAAGAATTTATTGCTAAAAACTTGTACCTTTATTTAAACTGTGATACTTCGGAGGGCGCACCGGGACACGTCCCGGTGTCCCGGTGGGCCAGCACGGGCCTGCATTATATGATCAAACATACACGACGCAATCTGTTAGGACTTTTCTCCTCCTATACCTGCGTGCCACATGTAAAATGTGTCTGTCAATTCGAAATAAGGTTTGAGATAGACATTTAGAATAAAAAGATGGGAACTTCCGGAAATTAGTCGTAATCCCTTCTTTATTAACGGACCCTTAGGGAAAAGATGTTAATGTAGCTTCGAGTTTCATCGAGATATAAGATGTTACATAGGATTCATCTTCAGTTCCCTTAGTAGTTCCAAAGTTCCAAAGCAGTTTACGAACACAGTAATAGCAGATCTTGTGGAACAAGTATAGATATATCATGATGCGAAGTTTAGTCAATATTCTACAGGTACGAATAAATTATTTCTAGTTTCCTCTTCTATAAACTCGAGACTTTCTCTGTGGGAACCAAAATCTTTCGGGACACTATTCTAGGGTACCTTGTAGAGCAAGTCACATATGTAAAGTTTGGTTGATGTCTAAATCAATATTATTGAAGGTGGTATGTTTTTCATCAATGAACATCCGACAGTATAAAAATCTGTCTCACTTTTCGACGGTAGCATTGAAAGTTGCAATGTTCTATAACAGCTGTCAACAAATTGTATTTTGTTTCGCTCATCTGCTAGAAGAGGTAGTAAATATTTTCCCACTGTCTTTTCAGCATCCTACTCACAGGCCCAATCTGTCAGATTCAGCGGGCTTAAAGCAAAATTAAACTTCAAATTGTATGTAGATTGTAGCTGAAAATTTTGTATCCGTCATATATATATATATCTATATCTATATATCTATATCTATCTATCTATCTATCTATCTATATATATATATATATATATATATATATATATATATATATATATATATATATATATATATATATATATATATATATATATATTGCAAGCTTGAGCTCTCCACATGCAATGCAAAGTATTTCGCTAAATGTTTAACACAAAGAAACAATAATATCCCCTCAATAACATTACACTATATATTACTTGGTATATGTTAAACAGCATTTCATACCTCTTACATGATACATCACTGAGAAGAAATTCAATTCTTACTATGATCTTATCTACTCTGAAATGACAAAACTGTACAAACTGGAGCTAGACGATTTTCTACCACATAAAAGCACTCTTGCTACCTAATGCGGGTTTTAATTCTATATTGAGCAACCTTGAACCGTAAAATGTCGTTCGTTTCACTAGGGTTGACATTTCCTAGTTAGGACGCTAAACAATTTTTCAAATAAAACGCTTATAGGTATGATCATTTTTTTATTTCTATACAGCAATACGTAAATCGGAAGTTCTCTTGGAATGCTCCAGTTTTTGTACGTTTTTAACTCGTTTGCTACCACTTGACGCCATAAGGTGTCATTCATACTTATTGCCGTGTGCCATTCACGCCACATGGCGTCAAGAGGTAGTTCTCATTGCAGACGCAGGTATAGAGCTTTTATAGTCTAGCGAAATATGTGTAGGTAATAACGGTAACATAGTAAATCGTTTTTTGTAACAGGGAAGCAACAACGCTCGACTACAACAGGCAATAAAGGAAATCGATACATATAGAGTATTATCTGGGAAGTTTGCTAAGCGCCTTTAATTTTTCTTTCATGAAAGAGTACGCAAAGAAGATAATGAGAGACTTTTCACTATAGCAATCTCAAAGCACAGAAATGGGAGCAAATATACACCACCTCCTGTGTCAACTAAGGCCTTCCCAGAAAATTACCGACTAAAAAGAAGGTATTGCATTCATCCCTCGTTCAAGGCGGGGAAACGTAAACAATTATTACTTAATTCTTTATTACAAGTTTCTGCTCCTCAGAACATTTCAGATTCTATATTTTCCTAGCAAGCCCCAGCTTTAGTTTTTCTTTTTCTTCAATTACTTTTACTAAATGACATTCCCTTGTAGAATGGTACGCGTTGTCGCCAACTTGTCAAAACTTCTTGCGGATACATGTATCTTTCTTTATTACCATGTCCATCCTTGACTTTACCTGCGAATTGTGTTTTGTAGACTTAACTGACCCAATAACCTGCTTAGAAAGTGATATCCAAGCGAAGCGCTCCATCGTACCTACAAAGAAAAATCATAAGCAACCGTTAAATGGATTTTATATCTCTGGGACCCTTGCATTAATCGTTCTCATTATATGATTTGCTTCTATTCAATTGGCCCGTCCGTGTATTCTTCAAACGTGCTCATGAAACGAATGCACCACTGAGGTGTTAAGAAATCTCTGAAGGATCTCTGCTCTTTTCAGGTTCGGAAAACGTATAATGAGCTCCTTCCTAAGAACATGCCAGCTAGCTAATGAAATTCTCTGAGTAACCGGGTAATCCACCTCCCCGCCAGCTCTTTCAGTCACAAATCACTAAGTTCTTCAATATCTTCTCAGAACTTTTAATGGTTGACATAAGATCTCGGCCGAGTCAAGCTATTTCTCAACCTAGTTTTTTCTTATGCCGGCAAACAGGGCAACAACTCCTACCAAGTCGCGAATCAGTGCAACTACTCCTACCGTAGCCCCCATGTTGAGATCAACGTATTTATCGAATTAGGTTAACTTCGCATGCAGATCTCTTATTGTAATAATATAAAAGCCTTTCTCAATACTTGTAATTTCTAACGTACTGAAAATCCTAGTCTTAAAGAGCACTGGGTAACATTGGAATATACAAAATAGAATCACTTCAAATTTTCCACAATATACCATTATCATTTTCTATTTATACACCAGCCCTTAGGATCTTTTACGTTTCCTTGTAAGGTGTATGCAATCTTGCCAGGATTACAAAGTAACGGGCTGAGCGTAAGAGAGCTCAATGGTTTAAGTTTTGAGTTAGTTAAAGACAAGGGCGCCTATCCTGAAAGGCAAAGGTGCCCGAGCTCTCAAAAAGCTCATGTTAGCCATTACAGTATTTTTGAATATAAAATAATTGCCATAATTTGAGTGCAATTTGTCTTAAAATCTTCATCCATATATATGCCTTTTGCATGTGAAAGGGCCCCCAAATTTACAGAGAAATCGGCGCCCTTGGTGAAAATTGTAGCTACTGTTTTGGTAAAAGCTATTAGAAAGTATGTATTTCGCTGAGTATGGCTGGGAGGCTTCATAGTAGTGTAGCCCAGAGCCTATATTTTCAATATTTTCTATTTCATTAACTATTTTTATCTTGAAAAGTCAGAAATATTCCATTGAATTATTGTAGCAGAATGAGGTTATGAAATATTAAATAACAAAAACATTTCACAAGCTACAAGTTGTAAAGTTAGATTTGTGTAATGATTATATAACTTTGGCATTAAGGAAGACATGATGCGGCACATTATTGTAACAAATACAAAAGAGAAAAGAATCTGAAATAGTCATTACGTGGAAAGAATTAAGGAAATCTTATGTTACTAAATTTTGTAAATAATTTTTAACACAGATACAATTTCGGAAATGTTAAAACTGCCAGCATCGCGGACGTAGGCATTCTGCAGATTTTTATCACTGATCAACTTTGAGGAAACTGAAAAGCTTCCTGGAGAAGGGACATTATGCCTATGACGTAATGATGATGAAGCGGAATCCAGAAGCAGGGAAGCTGAACAAAACCGGAGGGTCCTGGTCTCGGAGAGGAAGTCGGAGGTAGTCGAAGGGCGAAGAAAGAGAGTCACAACAAACGACGCGAGATTTGTATAATTTCGTTATCGAAATCTGGCAGGATTGACTTAACCACTCTTCTCACACACACACTTCACACTTAAAATATTCATTCATATTCGAAATACATGAGCATAATTCGTATTAAATCTGATTTGTTATTTCAAGTGTTTTACCTTTTACATGATTTAAGTAAGTTGACTTATTTCCCGTTCATTCTACATAGTGAAGGGAAGGTAAGTTCCTGTGTAAGCATCCCCGAATCCGGGAAGTTCACATGGTTGAGATATGCTGAGAGGCTTACGCCTTATTAACGATTCCAAGTCACCAAATAGTTTACTTGTGCCAAATAACATGGATTCCAAAATTATAAGATTCTAAGAATTTCTAAATACTTTATATTAACAGTCTACATGGTAGAGATACTGAAAGAAGATAATGATTGCTAAGATATTTTACATTGACCCTCTAAAACAACATGTTAGGAGACTTATGTCTAGGTAATGATTTCATGTAGTAGCGTAACCCACCCATGTCACCTCCGCAAAAAATAAATACTGTTTGGCGATATCTTAAAATAAATGAATGGCGAAGATATTCCTACACGTGCTCAAAAAGCATTGGGGGTGTGCAAATTGGTTTTGATACTTTATTTAATATTGGAACTCCTGGGAAAAGAAAACAATCAAAAACATCAAAACAACATAAAGATTCTCAACCTAAAATTAATTTTCAAATAGGGCCGTTAAATAATTTTCCATCAAGTCCTGTAGTTCAGTCGTTTTCGGAAGATTTTGAGTCAGTTGGACAATTAGATGAAATTTGACAGACCAAGAAGAAGGTGAAAATACCTTAGAGAGTTCAAGTTTATCTAGTAGTAGTAAAATAAGGTTTGAGTGTAGTTTTGAACATAAAGATCAGAGTGAACAGAAAATGGCGTCGAATATGACATTTTATGCTGATGTTAATAAATTGCCGAAATTTGATTTTAAAAAGCAGATTCAGACATAGTAGCATTTTCGATGAATTCGATGATGCTTGTTGGCCGGAGTAAATGAAAAGAAGCGAAAAGAATTGTTACCTAGTGTGTTTAGGGGAACAGGTAGACAGTGGATTAAGTTTTTTAAAGAGGAAGAATGCAGATGACGTGTCATATAGTGAATTTCAGGAATATATAATAGAGGAATTTAGTAGAACTTATGTAACAATGGACATTGGGAGAAAACTAGAGAAAAGTTACATCAGGAGGATAAACCAATAATAAACTATGTGTATGATATGTTAGTGATGTGTGACAGGTTGGGCGCGAATATGTGTGAAAAATAGAAAATTGGAATAATTGTGATGGTTTACAGCCATATTACATGGAGAAGGTTGGGACCATATCATATTCCACAATAGATAAGTTTGTAGAGGATTTACAGAAAATAGAGACAAGTGTAAAGTAGATAAGCGAGTGAAACGAGAATCAGGAAAGCTAACAATTAAGGATCTAGTGAAGAAAATTCGTGAAGAAGCAGAAGATGACAGTGACTCAGAAGTAGACAGGTTAATATTAAGAAAAGAAATTAGAAATAAGGAACAGCAAGAACCGCACAGCATGAAACAATTAGCGCAATTAGAAAAGAAGCTAGACCAGTTACAGGTAACACTATCGACAAAGTTTCAAGATAGTGGAAAGCGGGAAAATAAAGATAATACTTCATTTAGGAATCAGAAGTTTGGAAATAATAGAGGAAATAAATATTTTAGAGGCCGAGGACGAGCTCAGTATAGAGGAAATAATAATGAGTTGTAATAACAATAGAAATCAGGATAATTTGAGCACTAACCATTGGAATAGTAATAGCGGGAATAGTAACTTTTCAAATAGAACAGGAAATAGAGGAAATAGAAGAGGTAATTGGAGAAATAATAGAAGTAGACAGCAACGGGGCTATTGGCAGAATAGGAGGGAACGTCAAGGGTGTTGTCATGGACAGTGTTATAATCAAGGTCAACAAAATGGAAATCAACAACCGCGATTTGTACAGGTTGTGCCGATACAAGTTAATGGTACAACATTTTATCATCCAGTCGCTAATCAAAATTTAAACCTGACAAAACTGTAAATGGAAGAGGCACATTTAAAGGGAGTAGTAATAGGAAGATACGTGAAGTACTAGCATCAGTTATTCAGGATAATGACATGCTATATTTACCTATAGAAAGAGAAGACAGAAAGACTAAAGCATTGCTGGATAATGGTTCACATATTTCAATAATAAATGAACGGTTGATACCATCCAACGCAAAGGTGATTTCTCAACAAAAAACAAAAATTAATGGAATTACACAAAATGCGTTAGTTATTAATAAATTCGCAATTGAAAATTTCAAAATTGCAAATCAAACATTTCATTTAGCATTTAGAGTAATCAAAGATTTTTTACCGAGTATTAATTGGTAATGATTTTTTAAAATGTCAGAATTGTCAAATAGATTATGGAGCAAGTAAAATAATAGTACAGAGATTTGGAAGACCCAAATTAAAAGGACTAGTGTCCCAGAAGCAATTTCAGTATCAGAGAAAGTTGCTGTAGGTGTGAAATATACTTTAAAGCCAAAATGGGTGTTAGAACATAAAGTGAAATTACAACCTAGAAGTCGGATTACTGTTATTGTTAATTTAGTAAATTCTTAGAATGGTAATGAATTTTTATAGAACCGAATAGAGAATTAGAGACGCAATACAATGTGTTATTTACGCATGTACTATTGTCAAAAAAGAATAATAAGTTAGAGTTAGTAAATTTCTTCAATAAGCCAATTATTTTGAAACCTAACATAATGATTGGAGACGCCTAAGAATGTAAAGGTGAAACGGAGCTAAATGAGAAGGTTTAACTGATGAGGTATTAGAAAAGGTTTTAGAAGCGAGAGGAAACTTTGATGTCTAGATCAAAGTTTGGAGATAAGGCAAGACCCGAGATTAAGGATAAGATTGGAAAACTGTGTTATGATTACGCGGATGTATTTGCATGGTGGGAAAATGAGCTCGAAAGAGTAAAGCATTTTGAACACCATATAGAATTAGAAACGAAGGTTGCATTTCGAAGACAGCAATACCCAATACCTATTGCATTACGGGAGAAAGTTAGAGAACAAATAAATATTCTGCTGGAGCAAAACATTATCCAGGAGAGTAGCAGTGCTTATAACTCGCCCATGCTATTCATTAGGAAGCCATCTGACTCAGAGCAGCACTTGACTGTCGGTTTTTGAATTTCAAGGTTAAGTTTCACAGTGTGCCATTACCACCGATTCATCAAATTATGACACGCATGGGAGGTAATAAATGATATGCGATTCTGGACATAAAGGTGGCCTGTCATCAAGTGGTGATTTCTAAAGAGTCGAGAGATTATACTGTGCCTAACATACCGGGTATAGGAGCCTATTCGTATAAGGCATTGCCAAGGGGTATGTTCAATCTCCAGCAGTGTATACTAAAATTATGGCTATGATGTTTGCTAATGTAAGTCCAGAGGCGGTGTCGTATTACATGGATGACATGTTTTTTATGTAAATGAACAAGAGAAGATGGTCCAGGTTTTGAAATCCATATTCCAAAGGTTAAGGCATTATGGATTAAAGTCGGTAGAAAATTGCCAATTTGTAGAAGAAATGCTGGTCATATAGTAATTGCTGCAGGATATGAGATTGGCCGGAAGGATATACAAGCAATCAAGGCATGCAAACGGCCGAAATCAGCTGAGGAACTAAAATCATTCTTGGGATTGACAAATTACGTGCGAAAATTTTGCAAAAATTATGCCGAAATAGCTTCAGCTTTCCAACCTCTGCCCAAGAAGGGAAAGAAGTTCGAATGGACCGAACGTCATCAAACTGGATTCGAGAAATTAAAAGAAGCCTTATTAAATTCTCTTTTGTTAGTTCCTTTGCGAGAAAATTTGGAAACCAGAGTTTATACGGATGCATCAACGAAATCTATTGGTGATGTGTTATAGCAGAAGCAGGAAAATGGGGAATGGACGCCAGTAGCATACTACAGTCGGGTGCTAAGACCTCAAGAGATGCAAATACTCATAGTGGAATTGGAAATTTTGGCTGTAGTGAACGAATTCAAGGCATTCAACTATTATTTGTTTAATAAAGAGTTCGAGTTATTCACGGATTGCCGATGTTTAACATACTTAAAGCCAACGGCGAAATTGCCGCCAAAATTACTTAAATGGAGTCTTGAATCATCCCAATACAGTTACATACCAGTATACTGCCCAGGTGAGAAAAATCCTTGTGACATATTGTCACGCAACACTGACATTGAACCAACTACGGAGGATGTAGATCTGGAAACGCTACATGTAAACAAGGAGGAGTATGAAGTCAATTTAACATTCGACAAGGACGTCGAGATAGGAGAACTACAGCGTAAGGATTCATTTTTGTACCTATCATAAAGCAATCGAACATCCAGAGGACGCAGATGTGATGGTGGAAAAGCAAGCACGATGGTATACAACTAAGGACAACAATAGCGTCAATAAAACAGGTAATGAAACATTATATTGATAACGAATTTACGAATTGAGATGAAATATTACCGAGTCTAATATTTACAATGAATACTCAAGTACATGATGGGCAGGATTTTCGCCATATTTTTTATTGCATGAACAGAAGCCAAGAACTTTCTTGGAAAAAGATTTGGATATACCCTATGAGTAGATTGAAAATGAGGTACGGATTAAAGCGGTCAAGGAAGGAAGAAAACTTGCCTACCAAAATTTACGGAAAAAAATTATATCACGGAAAAAACAAATTCAGAAGAAGTTCGATCAACCGAGTTTTGATATTGGTCAAGCAGTACTTATTAAGGAAATGCCACGAGCCGGAATTCCAGCGTGTTTTGGAGGAAGGTACAACATCAAGGGTGTGATACTAGATAAACTAATAACAATTCCTATAAAGTTCAGTATGAGACAGCGAAGGGAGAAAGAAAGGTTACCATAGACATAACAAGAATCAAACCGCTTATAGATCAAAAAGATGAGAAGGAAGTGGATGAAGATCAAGGATCGGAAAGTGAAATTTAGAAGAAAAAGAAAAAAGAGGTCTAACAACTTGAAATTTTACATCTATTTCTAGCTACTATTTGAGGCTGTTGACTCGAACTTCGCTAATCGAATGTAGGCTGCTTATAGCAAGAGAGTAGAAATTTTTGCTGGCGAATGTACGAACGTACGTAACATTTCAACGAGATAATTTATGATTCGTGATTTAATTTAATCTTATAACAATTATGTTAAGATACATCAATTTAAACAAAAAGAGAATATATTAAAAGGAAGAGAGACGAGAAGAGCTAGTACAAAAAATTGGGATGAACTGAAATAACTTATTAAATTGAAAATTAGAGTAATTAGGACTTTGTTTAACTGTGAACAAAATGTGTCTAGCGATGCAGCTGCCAGTACGGCGGAAGTTTATCAACCAAGGCCCAATCCAATGTCTGAGGAAATGGAGACTTCCTTCTGCATTTTCCAATCGTTAGACGTATTTTGGTTACAGCGAATAGTGGAGTAGAATTTTAGAGTTTTACTTATGTTTTTAAAGCTAAACTTAAATAGTAAATTGTGTGTCTAAGGTGCAAATAAATAAATAAAATAAGTAAGTAAGAAACTAACACCGGGATAATTTAGTAATTGTTATATTCTCCATTAATTTCAGAAAAACGGTTTTGGAAACCTATACTGCAATTGATACTACTTGTCCTTTCTCTCAGCACGCTGCGCGCACGTGGTGCTCAATGCTGTGTTGCCAGCTTTTGCGTCGGGTATTGAAATAAAATTATTCACTGCAAGTAATTCTCAGTTTTATAAAATTAAATGATAAAAAAAATAATAAAATGAATTATCTCAATAACCATCAGGTCCACTACTCAAGTTGACGTTAGACTAAAACAATGTGCATATATTCAAATTGGCAACGTGCGGAAGGGATGGAATGTTTACTATTGCAAAGCGAGAGAAATGAGCCATATAATTGACTGAACGTGCTGTTGACATAGAAACAGTTTTTTCTTCCCTGATTGTTATGACCACGTGTAGGAAGGAAAAAACCGAGGAAAGCAACTGTCAGAAAGGACAAGTTGTATCAAATAGACTGTAGTGACAGGAGTCAGATAATGTTGACTTCAGTTATTTTGCAAGCAATTCTATTGGTGATAACAACAGCCGAAATGAATGGAGAACATCAACAAGTAACCTAGCAGGATTTGAGAATTGCATTAATGCAACATGTATTTGCATTTCGTTCTTCAAATGTTGTAAACACAACAATTAAAATGAATATAAATTTTCACCAGGCAGTGCCTATGCAGAATGTGTGTAGTGAAACATCTGATATTTTGAAAGAATGTGCCGTAAA
The DNA here is from genome assembly GCF_964235325.1 of Thermobia domestica. Classification (NCBI taxonomy): domain Eukaryota; kingdom Metazoa; phylum Arthropoda; class Insecta; order Zygentoma; family Lepismatidae; genus Thermobia; species Thermobia domestica. The sequence continues at coordinate 170,085,053 of NC_137460.1, forward strand.
AGGAAAAGAATTTAGGAATAATATTCTCAATTCGATACCGTGTCATTTTGTTTACATGAATGGTAGCGCAAGATGTATAAAGACTACTAGAAATAGCAGGTCTATATTTTCATGGCTATTGTGAGGTCATCAATAGGTTTATCAATCTATAATTTTACTCACACTCAACAATTATCATCATGCATTAATAAATTAACCGAACACGAAATTTATTGACAACGGAAATACAGAACTTAAAGTCCTGATTTAATAATGAAATTTCAATAGTTCATGGTATTGCTATAAAAATACATGTACTACAGGGATGTCGTGCTAAGTTGCAGGAGCTCTATTGTTATTTACACCGGGCTCAGAGAAAAATTTTGACAAACTTGTTTGCGCACTTGGTACAGGAGCGAGTAACTGAAGTTATGAAGAATATTTTAAATAATCAATTATCATATCATATATTATCAAATGCAGATGTAAAAAGTTTTATAAACTCTCATGATGTACTAAAACATTCGATTTTTCGATCAGATATAGGCATGTTTTATAGGGTGTCGACCATTTATCTTAAGAGTTATCACTATAACGAAAATAATATTGATTTATTGTCAAAACGCCAATTATTTATGACAATAGTATATCAGTAATGTACAATGTTATTTCAGTGGGTTATTTAATACAAAATTCTCGAATTTTTTTTATAATTTACCAGAAGCAGTTTATATATCATACATCAAATAAATCAGTGTGAATTTAAAAGCTTTTTATATTTTTGTGAAACAATTACATTGGACGATGAGGCAAAGTGTTTGAATAATATTGTGTTTAATCGATCTTTAGAAAATTGTCAGTAAAATTTGGTAAAATATTTGGCAAAAGTGATATAAAGATATACACACGCTGGGGTACAATATTCATCATTGCAGGAAGGTTACTTGACAAAATTAGGGAAATACAATGAAATTACATCAACTAAGATAATGTATGGAAATAACTGTTCACACTTTATAAATTATAGCCAATTCGATAATTTAACAATAGGAGAATTAGCAATTCCAACCAAACAAGTGATTAAAGTTAGGAATAAATATTTAAATTTGATAGGAAATTGGTCACAAAAGCAATTAGATTTTACGTTACATACTCAAGAATTAAATTTATTGACTGAGAATCTGTGGAAATTAAGTGGATCGAACTGTACCAGAGTTGGTATTGAAAACAGATTATTTAACGTATGTAATTGGAGCAGTTTTGAAGGACTGAAACGCAATCCGAGTTGAAGGACACGAAGAATTTTAAAGAAATACGTAAAACGAGTGGAAAAACGGTCCATACGAAAGACGAATATAAAGAATATTTTATGCCGTGTGACGTAATATTTTTTTGATTAAAACTTTCCATATTTCACAAAAAATTTGCGCAACAAAGAACACAGTGATTTACCGATTCGTAGACCGATGCCAAACTGAAAGACACGTCGGAGATAAAAAAAAAAATGAAATGAAATCTAAGCTTTACGTCCCACGGTTATGCCGGTTAGGCTAAAGGAGACGGTGAAGATCAGAAATGAATGAAATGGTGGAATGAAGAAAGTGGGAGGAAAATGGAGAACCCCGAGAAAACCCACGAGCATGGTGTTTGTCCACCACAAAATCCACACGGCGCAAGCTGGGATCGAACCAGGGACCCCAAGTACTGGAGGTGAATGCTTTACCACTGAGCCACCGCGTCCCCACGTCGGAGATAACATAACCTTCAAAATCTTGAAATTCGCGGATTCAGCAAACTTCAATGTTAAAAACATCATAGCGAACCCCGCAAAATCTGATTTTCATGAAGTAAAGAACAGTGGCGTATTTAAAGCATGTCTATTTTATTGTGTTTGATTCAAGGCATAACAAATAAGTGAAATAAAAGCAATAGTGTGTTTTGCGAATACGAAATTGAATATTTTTTTACTTAAGTTATGCAGTAATAATTGTGCGCGAAATTTTTTTCACCGAGCCGTGACGAATTTTGGAAAATGTGAATAATTGATGTAAGATAGCTAGACTGTCGATAGTTTTTCTTTGTTCAGCGTTTGGAAATTTTCCATTGCCAGCGTAGTGATTGAAAGATGACTTGCAGAAATCACCGAATTGAATTGTAACGAAAGTTGTTACAGATCGGAGACATTTCTTTGAGCATGTTAAATAATACACGAAATACTCAATAGATGGAGCAAGATGATTTTTAAAAAGGAAAAGGGGAATCCTTTCAAGTTTCGAACATTAGGCAAAAGATTTGAATTATGAAAATAATAACAATAAAATAAATTTGTAAATTTTTGTACATTTGAAGGAGAGGAAAGTAGTACTCAATAGGAATTTTAATACTTCCGAATAATTCAAATGGTGTTGGTGTTATTTATTTATCCAGTTAAATTTGTAAATTATATATACATATAATGTACTTAAAAAAAGGTAGTATTATTTGTGCCTAAAATATGAAGGACATATAGGAGACCATACATGGTGTTTAATATGTTCAAAATAATTTCATTTCAAAAGTTTGTAGTTTACTGTGAATCAGAGTCATTTAAACATGATACTATATATTGTATGTGACAATAACATAATGTTTCATGTGTTTATATTCATTTTTAAAGAATGAGATTTGTATATATACAGTGTGTTTCTTTAAATCGATCTCCTCTAAGCTCTAGTGAGGACAGCGAGGCAGCCTCAGTTTAGGAGGGGCCATGTAGCCCAGAGGCTATATTTTCAATATTTATTTCATTTAATTTTCTATTTGATTAACAATTTTTGTTTTCTTGAAAAGTCAGAAATATTCTATTGAATTATTTTAAGGTTCTTCCCTACCCCTAAGTAGTTTGAAGCTGAGCCATTAGATGGCGCACCCCTCGGCCAATAGAAGTATATTAGAAAATTGAAAAAAGATTGAAACACAATAACTACTTTATTTAAAGCAATAATAAAACCAAACTTAGACCATTATCGCACCTCAACATTATTTAGTGCATTATCCCGGCAAACATTTTGATTTAGTCATGTTTTCCATTGTTACAACCATTCATTGTTGAGAATGCTGAACACGATATCTCAGTTCGTAATTCACTAATGGATCTCAAATCACGCAAACGTATGTACTAGTACAAAATCTAGTGCATTATCCGTGCAAAATTTTGATTTCCTAATTATTTCCATTGCTCTGAGCACTCCATTGCTGAAAAGCTATTCACGATGTCTTGGTCAGTAATTCACCAATGGATCTCAAATCACGAATACGTATACTAATACATCATCTAGTGCATTATCCGTGCTAAATTTTGATTTCCTTATTATTCCCTTTCTTGTGAGCACTCCATTGTTGAGAACGCTGGACACGATATCTCGGTCAGTAATTCACCAATGAATCTCAAATCACGCAGGCATATGTACTAATACTACGTCTAGTGAATTATCCGTCCAAATTTTGATTTCCTTATCATTTCCATTGTTGAAACCGCTGGACACTACATCTCAGTCAGTAATTCACCAATGGATCTCAAATCACGCAGACGTATGTACTAATAGTCGTCTAGTGCATTATCCGTGCAAAATTTTGATTTCCTTATTTCCAGCGTGCTGAGCACTCCATTGTTCACGAATGCGCACGAGACGAGTCGAGACAAGATTTTGCTGGCAAAATTCGATTCGATACACGGCTCTTCCAATAGAGAAGTATACATTTTTCGAGTCGAAACATCCCTTTTACACCACATTTTCGAGTCGAGACAGCCACCAATATTGTCTCGTGCGCATCCCTACCATTGTCGAAAACGCTGGACACTATATCTCAGTCAGTAATTCACCAATGGATCTCAAATCAAGCAGACATATGTACTAACACAAATTCTAGTTCATTATCCTCCCAAAATTTTTATTTTCTTATTATTTCCATTGTTGTGAGCACTCCATTGTTGAAAACGCTGGACACTATATCTCAGTCAGTAATTAACCAATGGATGTGAAATAACGCAGACATATGTACTAATACAACATCTAGTGTATTATCCGTGAAAAATTTTGATTTCCTTATTATTTCCATTGTTGAAAACGCTGGACACTATATGTTAGTCAGTAATTCACCAATGGATCTGAAATTACGCAGACATATGTACTAATACAACATCTAGTGTATTATCCGTGAAAAATATTGATTTCCTCATTATTTCCATTGTTGTTTGCACTCCATTGTTGAAAACGCTAGGTACGATACCTACGTCAGTAATTCACCAATGGATCTCAAATCACGCAGACGTATGTACTAATACAACTTCTAGTTCATTGTCCGCCCAAAACTTTGATTTCCTAATTATTTCGTGTTCTGAGCACTCCATTGTTGAAAACGCTGGACAGTATATCTTAGTAACTAACCAACGGATGCGAAATTACGCAGACATATGTACTGATACAACATCTATGGTATTATCGGTGCAAAATTTTGATTTCCTTATTATTTCCATTGTTGTGAGCACTCCATTGTTGAAAAAGCTGGACACGATATCTCGGTCAGCAATTCACCAATTGATCTCAAATCACACAGACGTATGTACTAACATATCATCTAGTGTATTATCCGTGCAAAATTTTGATTTTCTTATTATTTCCATTGTTGTGAGCACTCCATTGTTGAAAACGCTGGACAGAATATCTCGGTCAGTAATTCATCAACAGACCACAAATCAGGCAGACATATCTACTAGTATAACATTTAGTGCATTATCCGTGGAGAATTATATTTCCTAATTATTTCCATTGTTGTGAGTATTTCATTGTTGAAAACGCTGGTCACGATATCTCAGTCAGTAATTCACCAATGGATGTCAAATCACGTTGACATATGTACTAGTGCAATATCTAGTGCATTACCCGTTTGAAATTTTGATTTCCGCATTATTTCCATTGCTGTTTTCATTTCATTGTTTAGAATATGATGCAGGATATCTCCGTTGTAAATTTATCAATTAGTGTCAACTCATGCACATTCGTGTACTAGTGTAATATTTATTGCATGATGTACGAAAAAATTGCCAAAATAATACGTTCATAATATAATAATAAATAAAATACTACCAGAAGTGCTCCCCGGAACATTTTTTCTGAAAAAACGACTGCTCCCTACGACAACCGGAAATAGTAAAATATTACCAATTTCTTCCGTTTTCTATTGACTAAAGAGCAAAACTTGTTACAAGACAACGGCAAGCAGTTTATTTTTGCCTTTGATTCAGTATCCCAGCAGTAGGTATCAACTTCTCCATTAACCCTCTGCTCAAATTGTAAATGGTAAAAAAATAAATAAATAAATAAATAAATAATAACCTTTTCCGGCTTCAATATTGATCGTCGTAGTGCAAAAACGGAAAGGAAGAAGCAGTTTGTTTGGAATGTACTCATTGTCGCAAGAATAGGTTCTCGTAAGTTAAACTCTATTCAACCAGAAGTTTTAGAAATTGTCATTTACGGTCCCCCACTCCATCGCTATAGAACAGAAACGGTAAAATAGCTAAAAGCATTATTTGGGAACCGATTCCATGTCCCAATAGTTTATTCAACTTTCACGCATATTCTTTTTCTCAAACCGGAAGAGGAAGATAGCGGGTAAGTAATTGCAATTTGATATGGATACAGAGTCGGAGGAACAGGATCTATCTTTTATCTTATCACTTGGTGTTTTGCAGAATCAGTGTACAGCGTTGCCAAGTTTACCCATTCCCGCTCTGAAAAAGTGTCTTAGCAGCTAAATGTCGACGAGTAATTCACCTTAATTTCCTCCTCTTTCGCGTGAAAGGAAAACAAATCGAATGTAAATCTAAGAAAGAGGTAGGACTCGGAATAGAGTTGGCCTTTGTCTGTCATCAATGAGCAAAAATCTTTCACTCATGATGTTTGCTTCCATGGAATCAATTTCCAAACGAAGCATCAATTTCTCAACATGTATTACAAGTTTCGGCGTTTCTCAGCGTATAATTATGACCGGCCGGGTACCGTTTCCCATGTTCGGGCTATTGATTTTTGTACTTCCAGCGGAATTAGTGGTTAGAAGGTACAAGTACTTCGCTCTGCAGGTGGTAGTGGTTAGAGTAGAAATCATGCAAGCCTCCAAATTAAATCACAAACCAAAACAAACTCACACTGAGGTTGCACTCGCGCATACCCCCCATCCTTGGCACGCCAACCTTTATATTTGCAGAGTGTACACAAATACCTACACATAATACTAACAATTCCTGTAGTGATTCATGCAAGAGACGCTGAAAAGATAACTGAAAACAAAACAAATACGTAAGATAAACTTTATTTGATCAAAGGCAATTCACATATTGTATTTACTTACGTGTACCCTTTTTTCATATATTTCTTTTGTTAAACCTGTTTCGATGTATTTTCAAAACCTTTTAGCCCATTTTAATATGTAGTAAAAATATAAGGATAAAATAAAAAAATAACGAACGATTAAATGAAAATGCTATATTATATTATTGCCGGCATATTTTAAGATTGGTGATAAATGACCACCTAGCACACGTTGGTTCACTGAACGTATGACTGCACTACACTTCAATTACAGGGTGATTCAGGGGGGGGGGGATTTGGAGTAATTCCATGTAGAAGAATTCCTTGTAGCTTTGTCTTCTTAATCCGGCGATAACGGATTCATGCCTCCATCTGGATTATATTATCTCACGCTTCCTCTTTGCAGGCTTGTATGAAATTTCTTGAAGTGCGATAAATTCAGATTAGCGCCATTAAGCTTGTGTTTTTAGCAATGTTTTAGTGTACTTTCATTAACATTGAGGCTATTCACTAGAAAAATTGATTATGTTAATTTACCGTACTAATACTTAATAAATATTCAGAATGTATAATCACTAAGTTTTAACTGAGTGCTGTTTTCCTCACATATCTTTTCTAATTTTCACTAAAATGATAATTCCATTAAGCTACACTTACTCAATACACTATTTGTACAATAAATTTCACTGCAGCGTCAATGATTATAACTTTTGTCACAGATTTCTTCAGTACCGAAATAAGCGCTTGCTAATTTCGATCATGGCGCCGCCAGAATGCTAATCCTCGCGCTCTTAGGACAAAGCGTCTGTCTTCCTACGCCTACTAATGACAAAGAATAACATTATAATATTATTGAAAAATATCCTTTTATAGGTAATATGCACACCAATGAGTTTTATACTTGTTTGCCATTAAAATAACGCAATCAAAGTACCCAGAACAGTAGGAATAAACATCGATTGCATTGAGTTTTACTGAACAACTTTTTATAACATCATCACCATTTTACGTATCTTGTTTCTTGAGCACGTAATGCAAGTCACCACGGCAAAGCGTTGCCAACACGTTGAAAAAGACAGGACTATAATATAAGGTTTACGTCAACGTCTAGTGTATAGAGCCTTATTCCACTTCAGATGGAGTTGACTGAGGAATTTAAACAAATGGAATGGGAGTGTGGGAGGACGCACGCTCACACAATAAAGATATCGGAGTGCTTCAGGTGCAGTACAGATTTTCGAAAAAAAGAACTACATCTCTCATTATGCAAAAGGGGAATGTACACTCATTGCGTATTTTCTGTTCTTCGAAACATGGCAACACTGAACTTTGAAAACCAGTTGGAATCCCTATCTGCGAAACAGGATTCTGCCAAACGAGAACACGAGGATCATTCTATTGAAAACAAAAGTTATAGATGTACTACTTCCAGTTTTATTATTGAATTCCCATCCCATAGTTTGGAAGCTACTTATTGTAGTTTATCATTTTGAAAGGAAACTCACTTGTTTCTCAAATGAAAATATTGTTCAAAAGTCTCACCATTTTACAGTACTTCTTACGTTTCTACATGTGATATTCAAATAATATTAAATTAAATATGCTACGAGCTTTTTATCTTTTTCTTTCTTTTTTTCTTTCTTTCTTTCTTTTTTTCTTTCTTTTCTTTTTTTCTTTTTTTTTGAAAAATGTAAACTGTTTCGTAGTGGAAAATTTAGATATAACTTTTAAGAATTGTAAAGTTTTATGTTGTTTATTTTTCACCTTTTAAAGCCTTATTTGAGGCAGACGGGTATATTATAATTTGTAAAAAAAAAAAAAAAAAAAAAAAAGAGAGAAAAAAGAAAAAGAAATATGAAGAAATGCGCAACAGAATGCATGAGTTTCCCATAGTTACATGGGTGTATCTGGTACTCCTACAACGTTTCCTTCTGTGATTTGAGATTATCCCTCATATCACGAAATTGTATCTTCTGACTTCATCTCACTCGAGGATCCAGCAACTCTGGTAAAATATAACACATATAAATTGTTTGTAATTTTGAAAACACTTTTTTCAAAAAATGATAATCTCTTCGGATACGTTCAATGGATTGTCCCTTTGGTGTCCAAACAGCAAAGTCACACTACTGTCCAAAGGCGCCGATCCTGGAGGGCCGAGGGGGCCTTGGCCCTCAAAGCTCATGTGGGCCCCCTATTGTATTTGTAAAATATACAATATTTGGCATAATTTGAGTGCAATTTGTATTAAAATCTTCATATATAGAAAAAGTATACCTTCTGCATCTGAATGCCCCCCCCAAAAAAAATTACAGAGAAACCGGCGCCCTTGGCACTGCCTACCTGTCACTCGTAACTGCCCCTGACTTTGATAGTAATAATTATGATTACTTTCCAGCTTCAGCTGCTTCGTGAGAGAGTCTATGTGTAGAAAAACTTCATTCAATTTTGTAGCCGTTCTGTGCGAGTATAATCACGAGCTGAACTTGGACACTTCACTTCCAACAATCCATCGTCGCTTATAAGCCCATCAGGACTGGCAGCTAAACAAGGACAGAGACTGTGAACTACCAGTCCGCATCGCGTGCACAAATACAAAATGGAAGGAAAAAAATAATAAAAAGTGCTCAAAACAAATGAAAAACAGGGTTTATTTTTGAAAACTTTCTTACGCTTCCCGCCAAACATGGCGCTTCACGGCTGGTCTGTCGACCTCACTCATATGTTCGGGAGCGCGGTCGTATACTCTCGTTCCGGGTGCTAATTTTCCACGGCACGGCACTGAGCAATAAGTAGAGCTTCATCGCCACCGCATAATTTTCCTTGCTTAGAGAAATCGAGATGGAACTAGCATTTCAATTGATCGATCTATTCCAAAGATTTTCGTACAACAAAATCTAACGTTGGAATTGCACTTTTCCTTCTGGTTACTAGAAATGTCACGTTTTGAAAACAAAAGGAAAGAAAGAAAAAGAGTAACCTAAGGTTCATGATCTTGGAGGAAAGAACAACTTTAGGTATACTTGGATCTCATATTAATTTTCTTGGTAGCGATAAGACACTATGATCTGCTTAGTTCTAGAGCACTAAAAGTACGAAATTGTTATTGCCACAGTTATTTTACCAGCGATTTTCCCATCACATAGAAGGGTTTATGTAGCCAAATGAACAGCGTTTTATTCTATTTGAATTTATTTTCATTAGGATAAGTTTATTTGTTACTTTTGTTAAATTTTGTACAAACAGGTTGCAATTATGACTCAAATTGCGTCGTTGTGAATTTTAGAAGAGGGACGTAACGAAAAAAGTCGAAATATTAAACTCATATAGTAAAAGAGTATAATTTATACAAGAGCATATTTTATCAGAAATATTGAGTAAGTTTCAGTGGCATATTTAGGATTTTGTTTAGGAGACGTAGGGCTATGCACGATATGTCAATAAACACTTTAATTTTTCCTTATGGATGCCAGCAAATTTTAACGATTTTCGGGCCGGGAGGGGACTGGAGCCCGATAGCCCCCTAAATACGCCAGTGGTAAGTTTATGAGTTGGTAGTTGGTACTACTATTTTGAATAAGGTATATAACCCACCCAACACAAGTACATACTGATCATGTGTAAAGAATGTTCCTCGAGGTACATTGGAATGTACATGATAGGTACGTGAATAGAGCAATCATGTGAAATACACATGTAAGGAATAAGGTTACTTCCGCCCAAAAGTACGTGCATGACACATACCGAGGAATGTATCTATTATGTGTATATCACGTACCGTGTATGTACTTGACACATTTACTTGGCATTGGCATGTGCCAGGAATGTACTAGGCATGTCAGTAATGTTCCTTGGGGCAGTGCTATGCAACTGGGGGTGCGAGTACTTAAATACTAAAACCTTAACGCTTCATTTTTACGTTCGAATTTAGAAGCTTGTACTTTTAAAAATAGCCAAGCAACTAACTCTGAAAATATATGCCCTCCTCCGGCATCTGTGTGGCAATTTAACTATCTATTAAAATACTACAGTAACATTTACGAGCGTCAGTCAGTCAGTCAGTCTGTTTATAGCTAGTCATAATGACTAGCACCCTTTTAGAGGGTTACGCCCTCTCTTAGGGAAGAGTGTTACGTAAATAGAAGATTTAAGGGATTTTGTGACGGTCTCAGAGAAGTTCTTTATTATAATAATTGCTAAGGTCTTAAGAATCTTTCCGAACCTGAACTGGAGCAACTGATATATCAAAGTAATATGAGTACCTGGTGAGAAGGCATACCATAGATAAATAGATTGTGAAATGAGCATGAAGGGTGAGGCGAGGCGTGCTATCACATCACAACACTAAAAGTGTTAGTTCGACAGATGAAATCATCTTCTTGCCTAGGGGCTGCTCTAGGCTTCAAAGTAGACAATAGGAGTTATGTTAGTAGAAGATGGATTCAGCGTGCAAATGATGGAAATATGAGTGGAAGATGGTCATGAACTTGATACTCTATGAGGAGTTCCTGGTCTAAGGCGTCAGGAGGTAGAGTGTAGCAGTAGAGAGTATAGAGTAACGATAGCGGTGTAGGGCAATATCGAGATGGAGAAGGATGGAGAGCTAAGTGGTGCATAGTATTCAAAAGTAAAGGGTGTTGGGTGTTATAACGAGAGCATATGTATGTGAGACGTAAAGTTTCAAGATGAAACTGAAGGGTAGGAAACTGAATTCGGTTGTACAAGTCTGCTGTGGGACTAGGCAATTTGACTCGATATGCAATGCGGAAAGCATGTCGTTCTAATACTAATAACTTTTCATAAATTTTGCGGGTGGCCGCAATCCATGCAACGTTTCCGTAAGTCAGTACAGGCCGTAAAAATGCCTTGTATGTGTTCAGAATTGTGTTCGCTTTTAGTCCCCAGGACGTTCCGGTGAGCCTTTTTAATAAGTTAAGTCTATTGTATGCTTTAGTTGTGACTGTTTGAAGATGTTGTTTCCAAGTGAGATGTTTATCGAATGTGAGCCCCAAGTAAGTTACAGTTGATCGTGCCTGGATGGGAGTTTGGTCTACTTGTAGTGAAAGGCAGTTAGGATTTCTTCTGACTCTTGATGTTCGTTTCGGAGGAATGAAGACAATGGCCTGCGTTTTTGTGGCGTTGATCGTTAGCTGCCATTTGTAGCACCAGCGAAGAAAATTGTTAATTGCTAACTGTAGAGCAGTGTTGATGGATTGGATAGTAGGTCCTAAGGCAAGAAACGCAGTGTCGTCGGCATATTGAAATAGGTGTATTTTATCAGGAAGTGGAGGCATATCGGCAACATAGAGAAGATAGAGAAGTGGCGACAAAGCCGATCCTTGAGGTACTCCACAGTGAAGGAAAATAGGATGTGAGAGGCAGTTATTTATTGAAACATATGACAGACGGCCGAATAAAAAGTTGTATATCAGTCGTATATATGGAACAGGAAATCGAAGATGAGCTAATTTGTATATAAGTGCGATGTGCCATACCCTGTCAAATGCTTTCTCGAGGTCAAATAATACAAGACATGATGGTTTGACCGAGTTATAGTGTTGTGTAACCATGGTGGTTAAGCGAAGTAGTTGATCGTTGATCGTTGATCGAATAACCTGGGCGAAATCCTGCTTGATGTATGGGAAGTAACTGGCGTCTTTCTATGTATACATGAAGACGTCTTACGAGAATACGTTCTAGGATTTTACTAAAAGTAGACGTTAATTGAATTGGGCGGTAGGATGATAAGTTGGCAGGAGGTTTCTTTGGTTTTGGAAACATTAACGTCTTAGAAGTTTTCCAGGTGACAGGAAAATAGCCAGTTCGCAGAATGAAAGTAAAAATCGTGGCTAACAGAGTAAGCAATATAAGCGGGCTTTCTTTTATATGGCGATAGGTTATTGTATCAAAGCCAGGTGCACTATTTCTTTTGTTGCGAACAACTGTACTGATATCTTGAACTGTGATTGGCTCGGTTCATTTTGCGGAAGAGTATGAAGGGTATGAGGTTGTAATGAAGGAGAAGATGGATTGACTGTGTCAGCTGGATGTCTATATGAATATGTGGAACTGAGTGGTGTGAAGATGTCTTGGAGGAAATCAGCGAAAGCGTCAGCTTTGGCGGAATCTGTTTGTATAGGTAAGTCATCATTTAATAATGGATATGGTGTTTTAGCATGTTTTCCGCAAAGAGCATTAAAACGTTTCCAGTACTTGCTAGGATGAGTGACGTCAGAGAGTGAATTACAGGTTTTAACCCAACACCTTAGCTTGTAAGCACAAATGTAATTCTTGACCATCCTCTGAAGTTGCCGGTGATGACGGAGTGATTCTGGATTTTTTGTACGTTGATAGTCTCGATAAAACTGTCGAGAGCGAGTGATAAATGTAAGATATTCTGGTGGCAATGTTGGTCGATAAGGCGTTGATGTAGTTACTGGTATGTAAAGTGAACTTGCTTCTTGGATTGAAGTTGTGATGGTATGAATGTCATGATACAGTTCGAATTCTGATGTAGGAGGTTTTAATGGCTCTATTGCTGCCGATAGATATGTTCGGTATTGTTCCCAGTTGGCTTTGTCAAAACGGACGCTAGTTCTCTGAAATTCTGGAGAGGGAGACGTATGTTGAGTACGGAGGAGCAGTTTGATCGGAACATGGTCACTTCCTAATGGATCGAGAACATCAATATGGATTTGCGAAACGAGATTAGCAGAAGTAATGACAATATCTGGTGTGCTTTGTGATTCAGGCCTAGTGGGTTTTGGAAGATCATGAATGATACCAGTCGTGTGAGTTGTGACAAAGGTTTGAAAGTTAGTTCTGTCTCTTTGTGATCTGCTGTGCATGTTGAAATCAGCCATAATTATGAATCTCTTATAATTATCGGAAATGTATTGCACGAATGCAGTAGGTAGCGGCTTTCCAGGTCTGATATAAACAGTGGCAAAAGTTATGGCTATATTACGGAAGCATAAAGTAATTATAAGATATTCAGGCAGATCTGGCAGCCTACAAAAGTGTCGTCGTGATGGGATACGTGGAGAAAATCCCACGGCTGTTCCACCATTTGCACGCCTCCTAGGAAGAGTATTATCTTGTCGAATTAGTGTATATCCAGAAAAGTGACAAGTCATAGAGGGAGTGAGAAAGGTTTCGTTAAGGATAAACACTGCAGCTCTTTCCTCCAGTAACAACGCTTCGAATAAAGATTTATTCTACCAAATGGATCTAATATTGAGAAATAGAAAGACTATATCCATGATGAGTAGGTTAGACAGTAGTTTCCAAAGGTGATGTGTGAAAATAGACATTTTGACCAGAATAAGTAGCATGAAATTTACGAGCAACCGAGCTCTAACCTATAATCTTAGCATTCAAACCTTTGATTTAGGTTATTTGTGATTTCACGTTTATAACAAAGACAAATATTTTTAAAAGAGTGTAGTTTAAATAAATTACTGAAATAAATATTTTTCACAAAGTTTATCCTTTGAAATTATTGTTCAAAGGCCTTTGCCTTTAGTAAGCCTTCTCCGAAATACATGCAAATGAATTGTGCTGCCATCTTTGGAGCTCTTTTAAAATACACATATATGTTTCTCGACAATGAGATCTCAGAAACTACAGGCTCTAGAAAGATGACGTTTTCACTAATCGATTGCAAATTTCATGTAGATTGTCCAGTTCTAATTGAATATTTAAAAAACATGGGCACTATTTCTTTAGTACATTTTTACGGGTACATTGGAAGTGTTGAACTTTTAAAAAAATAAAATAAAACATCACATCCTAATCATTACACATTCCAACACCACACTGTTGTATATAGCGGTTGTGTATGTCTCCGGCATTTGTTTCATAGCCAAATAATAATGGAAAAGGAAGGATAACCATTTCTCCAGTCTAAGATGAACTTTTTGGGGGAGTGTTTTTCCCAATAAGCACCATATATAACTGACAATATATTAATTTTGTATGTAATGTATTTGCTTATTACATACTGCATGCAAGAAGAAAGAAAACACTGGTCGTACATGAATTAGAAACTCCAACCGGAAGTAGGCTCAAATCTTGCAAACGGTACGAGATATTCAGAAAAATAATCGAAAAATCCCCCTTTATGATACCCCTTGGCTATTTTTAAATCAATATGTCTTTAACTTGTGTCTGTAAAGAGACATGTACAGATGTTGTAAGGAATGATAAGGCTATATATGCTCATATGCGAATAATGCGCTGTGTAGAGAGCGCAGGTTCAGCTAGTTTCTTGCAAAAATTCTTCAATCGAAGATTTATAATCGCCATTGATTTTCAATTTTGTCGATATTATCTTCAAATTCCACAGAAGGTGAAAGAAGAAGCTAAATCAGTAAAAGATGTTTCACCGGTTTCAAGCTTATTGCCACTGAAAAGCGACATTTCCTGAAGGATGTCTATATTATCAGGCTGAATTTCTTTAAGGAGTTAGTTTATACTTAAACTTACGTCTTCCCGAAAATTTTATTTAACGTCTAGTTTTAACGTACAGGTTTTGAACTGATTCTCTGCTGTGTAACGTCACAATATAACCATCAATGCTAATTTTATGAGGACAATTCTGACAGTGGGGTTTAGAATGTTACAACCTAGAGAACGCATCAAACGTCAGAAAATTGCAAAATGACACACACAATATATTACAATGTGGCTAAACTCAGAAAGTGGCTATAGAAGTGAAAAGCATATGGCTAAAAAACCACTATTGGCTCTTTGGAAATTATGTGACTAACGACGTTCTCAAAATGGCCAGATCTCGTCACAAAGTGGCTAAATTGGCAACCCTAGTCGCAATACGAAGCAACTTACGCACAACCATGCCATGGTACATGGGGTATGTGCCATTCACATTCCTCACATTCCAGTGAAGCATGTAAAAGTACCTTTCAAGTGTCAGAAATTCCTCGAAAGGCACGTACCTAGCGACACGTGCTATGCATATGAAATGTACATTTTTCAAGTACCAGGTACGTAAACGGTACATATGGAACTTAAATGGCACGTTCCTAGAATGTACCTGGTTGGGTGGGAAGGATAATTTGGAGGTTGACATTACATACAACGCTTTCCTGAATAATAATAATAATAATAATAATAATAATAATAATAATAATAATAATAATAATAATAATAATAATAATAATAATAATAATACAAACTTTGAGTAATGTATTTTATGTAGTTAACATAGGTGGGAAGAAGGAGACTCATACGAGAATAAAATGGAAAGCTTATCTGTAGTAAAGGTAAAAACTATTGGTTACTTCATATGAATACAAACAAAAATTGCGTTCCAGCAATGCTTTGTGAATCTCCCCTTGACGAGTTTTCTGGCTACGCCACTGCTGGAACCTTTCATGTGCTTCGGTCCTTTGCTACTCTAGTCATTTCCAAATAAGAATTGCATTTATACGTAGGTATAACTCTGTGTAATGTGATTCACGTTGAAAGATGAGCGGAAGGTAACTTCCTATGTCAACATCCCCGAATTTAGACACAGGCACAGTTAAGTTCACAGTAATAACAAAGGGGATATGCCTTTCTTCACATTAAAATTATAATGAATTTAATTGTTGATTGGTGATAGTGTACCGGTTTAAACCTGTTTTAAAACCGCTTTGCGATTTTAGTGAGTTTTAGTGAGGTTTTAATGACTGAACTTTCTCCAACATCTTCGGAAATGTGATAAAAGATGTGATAGTGTGATAATTTAAAAGGTTTTTGTTTGATAGTGTTTTCCAAGCCCAAGCTTTTTATAGTTATCATCACTCATTGTTGGAAGTATTCTTTACATTTCCTCAGCTGATTGAATTCCAAAAATGAAAAATACATTTCTAGTTTTCATTTATTTCATTTATTTACTATAAGTACAGTGCGTCCCACTAGCTTTCGAACCCGAAAATAACGTTATATTTCCGAACAAATACACATAGGAAAATGAAATTCACAATACACGTACCTTGTTTTATGCTGAATACATGACCGTCACAGCAGGTGCTGAAAGTATCCTCCCTGGACGTCAAGACATGTTTGTACACGGCGTTCCATATTGTAAAAAGTCCGATGTAGAGTCTCCGGTGTGATCTCATGAATCGCATTCTCAGTGTTGTTTCGCAACTCTTGCAGTGATCGTGGGTTGTTTCTGTAGACACAACCTTTAAGAAAATCCCATAAAAAGAAATCAGGTGGTGTCAAATCCAACAAGTCGCTTCAAAAAGAAGAAAAAATCAGAGATTTTCAAAAGAGTGGCAGCAAAAATTAAGGATTTTGACACAAAAGGCGCAATTCAATTGCTAATCTCAGATGACACATAGATCACATTGAACGAGCAGACCTATAAGCTTCCAATGCCATCCAACAAGCATCGAATGCCATCTAGGAAACTTTCGGTTCCAGATCCTCCTTTAGAGAGTGAACCTGTTTTAAAAGTGGATGCTAAGACGGTTTATAGAGCCATCTATAGTTTTCCTAGTGGTTCAGCTCCAAGTATTGATGGCTTATCTCCACAACATCTAACGGATTTGTTATCCAAATCGGCAGGGGAAACAGCTGAAATATTGTTGGAAAACCTAACGAGGTTAATTAATCTTTTATTGTGTGGAAGAGTGTCTCAATATATACGAAAATATTTCTTTGCAGCCACACTTTCTGCACTTACTAAGAAAGAAAGCGGAATTCGTCCAGTAGCTGTAGGTTGCACCTTAAGAAGATTGACTTCTAAGCTCGCATGCTCCAGTGTTAATGAGCAATGCTCTTCCTATTTCTAGCCCAACCAATTAGGGTTCGCAACGAAAACAGCGTGTAAAGCAATTATCCATTCAACCCGAACTTTCATCAAGAACCATGAAAATTCACAGCACGCCATTCTCAAAATAGAGTATAAAAATGCCTTTAATACAGTACAACGTGATATCATGCTAAGTGAAATAAAGCAACAGTTCCCTGCCGCCTATCCCTTTTTCTGGCAAAGTTATGCTTGTCCATCAATGCAGTTTCTTGAGAGAAAACAATACTGTCCCAGGTCGGTTGTCAAGAAGGGGATCCCGCTGGCCCAATGCTTTTGAGCTTATCAATCCATCCTATAATTCTCAAGTTATCATCTGAACTAAACTTATTTTATTTGGATGATGGTACTTTAGGTGCGTCCCAACAATCTGTTTTTCATGATGTGAATACTTTATTAGCGTTGTCTAAACGCATTGGCTTAGAAGTTAATCCTTCTAAATGTGAACTGTTTTTCACATCTGGTCAAGTGGACCCCACTTTTGTATCACACTATTGTACAGCTTCTTCCTGGTATTCGAACAGTTAATGCGAACCAGTTATTTCTTTTAGGTGCTCCACCTCTTTTAATGAGCACCTAAATCAGTTTAAAAATGTTATTGAACGTTAAAAAATTATACCATCTCAGTTGGCATATTTCCTTCTAAAAAACTGCATGGGTATACCAAAGTTACAATATTTTCTTCGTACTACTCCAACATGGTGTATGCTATATCTACTTCTCCAAATGGATGCCTGCCTGAAAAAAGCATTAGAGTCTATTGTAAATATATCAATGAATCAAATACAATGGACACAAGCTAGTCTTCAAATTCAAGTCGGAGGTTTGAACATCCGCAGAGTCTCAGACCTCAATCTTCCAGGTTTGTTTTCTCTTGGAGGTCACTCATCTCCAACATTCTTAGCATTCCTGTTGATGATGTGGTCATTCATCACTTGACAGAGGCAATTGACGTATGGAAGTTCTTATTTGGAAATGAGATACCATCTACATTGGAAAAGCTGGGACAAAATAATCTTAAAATCAATTATTGAACACGAGTTAATCTTGGATAATGTATTTCATATAGCGCGCTTTAAGGCATTACAAGAAAAAGAATCTGGTGCATGGTTGCAATCAATTCTATCAGGTATATTGGAACTCTCATGGATAACAAATCTTTTCGTCATTGTATTGCTCTACGCCTTGGCATGAACATGTGTAAAAAATGTGCATGCATTTGTCGGGAGCAGGTCAATGAATAGGAAGAGCTACCACAAATGTAATAGCCCCTACTGTATACGTTTATCTTGGATACGTTCGGTTGTTTGAATTATACTTATGAAAACAATCTCTTATGAATTTACCCCGCTTTTACTTTCCCAACTCATAGCGCTTTACGCATCATAGCCTAAGCCTTCGTAAAAATTCACAACCTACTCGGCTAGTAAGAAAGTATTTAATTAACTAGAGCACTCTTTCTTAAACTATACGACTGATCGACGCAGACTGTTCAGTAACAACACGCTCACTGCAATAAAACATATTCCAACTGGGCATTAAAAAAATCCAGGAATAGCTCATATCCTAGTCGATCCCCGCGAGATACTCCTTCGGCGCAACGCCTTCCACTCAGCATTTTCTGCTTGCCATCATCGTAGAGATCAGTGTTGCCGACTACCGGAAGCGCCGCACTCAAACTCCCCTGCAGCTTGATCAACAGGCTTTCAGGTCACTTAACAACTCAGAACGACTTCTTCTTTCTGCTGGAATCCATACTTTTTCCGCACAACACTAGAAACACTGCCTTCTAGTTCCCATGAAAACACTCCAGGAGTTCAGTACTAACGCAGGCCTGACCGCTGAAACACATATTAGCTGACCGCCGAAACATCTTACTCTGATAAGACTCAAAGGTAACATAATACCTAGTGAAGAAAAACCTCACTTCATTCTTTAACATCCGCTCTAAGTATAATCGATAATAAAAAAACTAAGCAATCACCGGCAGTCCTAAGTTAGAATCAACCATTCCCCTCAGGAAAGTACCTAGAGCGCTACTTTCGTCATCGAACGAACCATCATAGCCAAGGATTAAGCGCAGCAGCTTAAGTGTTACCATCCACGGCACGACTCCAACGTCTATCCTTCTTATTAAGTGAATTCGTAAATAGCTCCTCTATACACTCCCCCATTAGCTCCTCTGTAACGGAAAAATCCGCAGCAACATCCGCATCATCGCCTCCAGACACATCGCCGCTACATACATCTCCAACATTCCAGGAGCTAATTGTACCCCTTCATACTCTTCCACTGACTTTCCTCAAAGTCAGCATACACGGGCCAAGCATCCCCTATAACCCTATTGGCATAAGCCAGAAGCAAAACCTTGAGAGCAAAACAACCTTCATACTCAGTCCGAACATTAAGGTTCAAAGCGGCCGAGTAATTCTCCAGCCCCCTTTTTCTTGTTGCAATAATTACTGCGGTAATACGAGCTCGGAACAAGCGGCGGTCGCAGGTTGATGCGTCCCCCTCTACTATCTGAACACTTGAAAATTCCTTCAAAGACACGTTCAACAAAGCAGGAGAGCGGGAAATTCGCACAACGTGATTTACTGTCCATGGGGGTTCTCACGAGACCCCCTTCGACGCTACCCTACGAGCAGCGCAAACCATCCGTGGACGCAGATCGGTGACTCATTTTGAAAAGCATCTTTCTCGACTGAGTCGTGTTGTAACAAAGCTTGAACTCGAGAGATATTGCTTCCCTTCACACTTATAGGTAGCATCTAAACGACCACCACGCCCCTTGAACACCGCGTCGACTACCCCGCAACAACACGGGCGCTTATAATACAGACAATCTTCAGAAGTGGTATTTACCCGCTGGACATATGAAGAGGCTGAAACTTCAGCAAGACAGTCGTAGCAATTGGGGCGCCGCAGCCTGGGAAGTTCAAATACACCACCTTTCCGATGTTCTCCAAAGCTCAAGGAGTCCTCATCCATGTTCGTACCGGGCCAGATGCCGGAAAAGCATCCCGACACTTCAGAGCTACTTGAACACAAGCCTTCATCCAAACACTCGCACTCTGGTAAAGAGCCACTATAACCTAATCTATCCTCGCACGATCTGACATAAACGTCAGCACGTGTGACTCCCTATCTCTGAAAACTTCGAGGGCCAGTGTCTAGAAAACCAGAACCCTACTTCAACTTATTCCTTCTTTGTGTTGAGCCCTGGCCACTCCACCACATATTAGAAACAAGGTAATTAGCCTCACTGTTCTCTCTACTCTCCACAGTTTTTTCTTAGTGGTGGTGTCTTCGCTACCATTCTCCAATTTTCCATGCAAATTTGACCTCGCGTTGCTGCACACCAGCCGCTACCACAGGTAAACGACACAGCCACATCCACGACGAGAGCTCTCCTTCGTCTCGGATAGCCTTACCGCACACCACACGCGAAATGCCGGACATCCCGCCGAGCGAGAAAACCACGAACCGCGCTAAAAAATCGCTCTGGAAACGGACAGCTACACCATCGATCCAAGGGGTAATTTGCTATATATGATTAAAATTAGTTTGATTTTTAAGCAAAAGCTATAAACCGTCATAAATAACATGTTTTACAAATATTAAATATATTGAAGGGTAGTAAGTATATACATGTATCTCATGTCATACAGTATCTCTGTTTGTTTCCACTGTACATCTATTGCATGCGAGTACTTTTTTCCCTTCTACTCTGTGACCTCCTTTCTCAGTTCAGCTCATGAATTAATGTTACTTGAAAAATATTGTGGTGTAATATTTGATTACTTTTATTTACCAATGTTGAATATCTTGTAACAACAAGTTAGAAGTTTTGATGAGGTTATCGGAAGTTATCACAATGGGTATGACTCTCGAACTTTTCAGTGCTAAAATAAACTCTTAGGTATGAGCTTGAAAAAGTCGAAAATCGAATGTCAAGTAGTACTATGTTGCTTATGGTATATGGAAGTGCCTAGATGGTTCTCAAATTCTGTTGGAATATAATTTGGTATGTATAAAAGTACCTAATCTCTAAAAATGATTGAGACTTCTATATTTTTTAATAAAACAAATTGAAATAGTTTAACAGCAAAGTTATATCCATAACACTTTTGACACGTAGACTCTATTATACACTTAGCGTATGTTGGAAGTAAATCAAAATTGGCTGGTTACGAGAAGAGCCAAATGATGCAGTGCATATTCCATAGGATAAGATAATTAGAGAGCTTTGCTACACATTCATAAAGAGTTAGAGATTTAATGCTTACTAAAGAAAAAGAAATGGACCAATAATAAATATAATAACGCAGTCAAATCCACCATAATAGGCATAATTCCGTAAATAGTAACTTGGGGCGTTATTCCCAATATGTCACAGAACCTGGTTAAATGTCCAGACACTGAATTCGAATATCGAGTCGTTGAACATTTGATGTTTAGTCCCCAACGGGCATCACCTTGAAAAGATGCACTGTTGGTCCAAGGTCTTAGTCCTTTACATGCAACTTATGTCCCTATAGTGGCTTTATTTTCTTAAACAGTAGGACTGTCGTCTATAAGCACCTCATTTTCTCAGATAATGGTCTGGTTTGAATTCCTCTTCCCAATGTACAGCACATCAAGAACAGTCAAAGCAAATATAAACACTCAAATGTCTTCTTCAGAATTTCCAACTGCGTTGCAACAATAATATATCATGTCATACCGTACAGTATTATTCTAGTTGAGCTGTTATAGTTCGTTCGACAAGAAGCGGTTGTTGAACTAATTGATAAAGTTAATGAATTTCTTGAAAGGTCTCTCAGCGTAAATTTGTTATTTCCGTACACTAGCTTTTCTGTTAAAAAAGAATTGTTAAAATACCGTCATCACTGCCGAGTAAATTTTCAGGGTTACCCCTCACTAAAAAAACGGAACCATTCAAGAAATCCCTTGGGTCCGTCCAAACCCGAACCTACCTTCGCAGCCTTTGATGACAATGTTATATTAGAACATTCCTTTCACTTTCTCCCGAAACATACTGTCAACAGCAGCCTTTATAGTTCTCATCATTTTAGTCCAGCCCGGAAGGCAGAAAATCGTCTAGTTCCAGTTACAACAATTATCACTATAGAGTAGAAAAGATCATTTCAAGAATGATTTTCTTGTCAGTGAAGCCTCATCTAAGAGGTATGAGATGCTGTTTAACATATACCAAGTACTGTATATAGTGTAATGTTATTGACAGGGTATTACTGTTTCTTTGTGTTAAACATTTAAGAGAAATACAGTGTATTACATATGAATAGTTCAAGCTGGCAAGATGTATATTTTTCGGATACATAATTTTCATCGACAATTTACCTACAATGACCCTACAATTTAATTCTGCTCGAAGCCATCTGACTCTGACAGAATGGGACTGCGACTAGACACGCCGAAACAACGGCAGACAAAAAATTGAGTACCTCTTCTAGAAGGATATAAAGAAAACAAAGTACATTTTCTTCACAAGTGTTGAGGAACTGTTTAACTTTTTATGCTACCGTTAAAAACTGAGTTGCAGATTTTCATAGTAATCATCATAGTAATAGTAATAATATTATATTAGTCATAGTAATAATCATAGTAAATAAAACATTCCTCCTTCAACAATGTTGACTATTAGACATCAACCAAACTTTTCATATTTGACTAGCTTTTTGTTCTCGCAGATAAAGTCTGGAGTTTGTAAATAAGAAAACTTTAGAAGTAATTTAGTCGTACATCTAGAATATCGAGTAAACTTTGCATCATGTTAGATCTGAACTTGTCCCACAAGCTTTCCCATTACTGTATGTTGTAAACTACTTTGGAACTTTCGAACCACTAAAGGAACTGCAAATGAATGCAATGTAACTTCTCCGATATCGATGAAACTACCACCGATAAAACTCTGGGTTCATTAGAATCAACACAACTCTAAAATGAACTCATTTGACCTTCCCTGGTCCAGCTGAATCATCACCTGAAAATATATTGTTTCGTCAGCTACAAATTAGCCAAGTATTTTGTTTTCGAGTTCTCATGAAATAGATAATATTCCAGTTCAAATTCTTTGCTTTCGATCATGTTGATATAGGGGAGAAGAGGGTAATAGCGGTTAGGCGATAATGATGGTCAGTGATGTCATTATATAACGGAGAGTCACAGACAAATTTTGACAGGTGCTGTTTCTCCCGAGTCCCCAATAAAACTTGATAAGCATCCCCGCCCAGATCGCAGTCTTTGTTTAAGTACAGTAGTGAAAAGTGTGTTTTTTCATTTTCTGATCTAAAAATAAGTGACATTTACAGACTTGTTGTACCATTTGTTGTTGTTCGATAGTGCTGCAGCTTGTACATAGAATACTTTGAAGAGTCTTCTTAAAGGTACGTATTCATTTTTAATTAATTGAGCTATATGTGTGCTATACACTGAAGGGAATAATAAATGTACGTTTCGGATAATGGCGGTCACTCGATAATTATGACCGGTATTACCCTCTTGAGTCTTGAATAGTATTCTTATGTCTCATTTCAGATGCCCTCTAAGTGGACAAGGAAAACAGACAAAGGGAAATGGTCAACACAGTCGCTGGAAAATGCTATTGCTACCATAAGAGGAGAGATATCGATTCGGAAGGCAGCCAAAATGCATGGAATTCCCTTTAGTACCTTAGAAGAGCGAGTGAAGAAAGGTGTTTTTAGCTCTCCAAGGTTTGGAAGAAAAACTTATTTTCCTCCAAATTATGAACACGCTCTTGCGAATCACGTCAAATTACTGTCCAAAATATTCCACGGTTTGTCACCTATTCAGTTGAGACGCATAGCTTTTGAATATGCCGAACGTAATAACATAAAAAATCGTTTTAATAAAGCAAACAGGATGGCTGGAAAGGATTGACTTAGCGGTTTCCTTAAACGGCATGATATTAGCGTCCGGAAACCTTAAGCTGTGAGTGTAGGTAGAGTTATGGGCCTTAATAAGATGGATGTTAATCGGTTTTTCACCAATTTGGAGGAAGTAATGGAGAAGTACCATTTTAAAGATACTAATATATGGAATATGGATGAGACTGGCATAACCACAGTCCAAGATCAAGTCGTGATTGCTGTAAAAGGACAGAAAAGAGTTGGCTCAATCACCAGCTGGGAGAGAGGAAAGACTATAACAGTTGTTTGCGCTATGAGTTCCGGAGGTCAGTTCGTGCCACCAATGTTCATATTTCCTCGGCAGCGCATGACACCATTGCTGGAAAAGAACGACCCACCCGGTTCTATTTATCACTGCAGTAAATCAGGATGGATAACAGAAGAACTATTCGTGTTGTGGCTTAAGCATTTCGCGGACTTCACCAATGTATCGAAAGACAATCCTGTCTTATTAGTCCCTGACAACCATACTTCTCACTACACATTAGAAGCTTATGAGTTTTGTAAAGATCGTGGAATCGTTATGGTTTCCTTACCACCTCACTCTTCCCATCGTCTCCAGCCGTTAGATGTGACTTTTTTCCTCCTTTAAAGGCTTGCATATCGCAGAGAATGTGATTTGTTCATGAAAAGCAGGAATTTTCAGAAGATAACCCCTTATGATGTAGCTGAACTTTTTCATAAGGCATATGCAGTCGTAGCGACTATTGCTAAAGCAATTTCTGGGTTTCAAGTCACAGGTATCAAACCACTTAATCCAAATATCATTACCGAAAAAGATTTCCTTTGCGAAACAAAACTACAGAATTCGTCTAGTACACCTGTTTGTACTGATGATGCATCTCCAGCAGGCGATCACTCAGAACCAGGTTCGCTGTTATCTTCTAGTCTACAAACAGACAACAAACCTGAAGATCGAGTGCAACAAGGATGTTCACCAAGTAACCCTAGTTCTACATCTTCTAAAGAACCTGAAATGTTAGTTCCAATAGAAGACATCTATAATCTCCCAACGACGAGAACGGGCTATCGGGGAAAAGAGCGGGAAAGAACGCATTCTCAAATATTAACATCCACACCAATGAAAGACCGACTTAAAAAGAAGAAAGCAAAGAGACTTCAGAAAGGCATTAAAAGCTCTAGTAAGATAAAGGAGAGAAAAGAAGAAGAAATATTTAAGAACTGTGAAGTACAGAGCAAGAAGAAAAATGAACGTAAGCAGAAGAAATTACTAAATAGAGGCCTACAGAAGAATTTTGATAGCTCTTCAGAAAGCTGTTTGCTTAATGAAAGCCAAATCTGTGACGATGATTCTGATGATGACTGTGAAACAAACACAGGCAAAGATCTTTGCCTCATTTGTGAAGAGTTTGGTAAAGACGGTGAGATGTGGTTTCGCTGTACAGGGTGCGGATTATGGGTACATCAAGCGTCTAGTGGTTGGGACACTGCAGAAGGATATACTTGTGATAGATGCAATTGAAAAGGTTGTCTGATAAAAGAAAACTGTTTTAAGGTAGTAACTTCATGTTTTTGTACATATCTAAATGACTTATTATATTTTATCTGAAACTTCAAACTCATTAAAATTGTACTTTTCGTTTTGAAAAACCTTATAAGGCTATATTAGTACTAATATGCTGTATATTACTACCGCCATGCAGTTTATAAATACTATAGTTAGGTTCCTATTGTTATTACTAATAATATAACAAATAATTCGATTGGTCAAGAAAGATAGGCAGACATTTAAATAATTAAAATTGTTTAGTACGCTGAAAGTAGGCCTACTGAAGCAACTCCTCTGTAAAAGCAGCTAAGTTTTTATGATTCTTATGGTAAAGACCTTTTATGACTTTCATTTTTACCTAAACTTTGAAATTACATTATGAAAACTACGTTATAACGTGTATGATATTATTAATATTTAACCATATAAATATTTTCTACTCTATGAATTCTATGTAAGAAAAGTGTATAAAAATAAATATTGTTCCAGTGGACATAATTAGTTCTTTCTCTCATTTCCATACAGTTATACATAAGCTAAGTAGCATAATTATTATGAAATAAATTATTTTTATGTGAAAATTGTATTGTGTAAGAACTGACCGCCATTATCCGCATGTGAGGGAAATCCCGGTCAAAGCTCTTCTTTCACTTTTTCGGGTGTATGTGATAGATGATGCTTCACAGAATATTCAGAGTTGTTGTTTTGCAAAGAGTATATTTCAGCTTAATTATTCCATTTTAGAAAGTTCGAATAACTGCTTCCAATTCTCCAGTATATCGAATTGCGCTTAAGTGACCGCCAATACCCCATTCTCCCCTACTACCATTGGCTTTGAAATCCAGGTCAGTATTCGGTCAGTTATAACTCATGGGCCTGAAACATTAATTCAGATGAACTTGTGTGATTTCGACAAAGCCTGGAAGTATGATACACTTCGACTTGCTCTGGAAGTTATACCAGTATGGTGTTTCGCAGGCTTTAACTTCGGAAGTTTACAGCCCATTTAACTTAAAATTTAATTCACTCGAACTTTTCCTATGTCCATGAAACAGTATATTGATTGATGTTGACGTCCTCTACAGCCAGCCTAACAGTGTATTCAGCACCCTTTTGGTTACCAGGTATATAACTGATAGAAATGAAAAGTAACTCCTAACTCGATTATACTCGGCATGATGATAGCTTTATATATACCCTACATCCAAACTGTTGGGAAAGCCTATGGTTCCTGAGTTTATGGCCCATCGCTCCGAAAAACTCATTCAGTCGAAGTTCGATCATTAATCATACATGACGATTGACGTTGGCTTGCATGATAAATTATCCTAGAATTAAGGTATGTAGCAAAATTATAAGAACGATCCAAATCTGTGACACAACTAGTAAGTGCACATCACGGATAGAATACGTGATATGTAGAGATGTATACGGAGGATATCTACACATACTATGAATAGTTCACTCATTTTCTCTCCTAGCCAAATTGAAAACAAAGAATAAAACCACACGACAATGACCGTAACAAAATGATACGAATGAAATACAATAACTAGTTCTAAAAGTCAACAAATGAGCCACTGCATAACACCAGCCTGAACATTTGATGAAACATTATGTTTACCAGCGTTTGCAGCAGAGTCATATCAATTTGATTCTATGCTGCGATTATGTCGTCCTGCAACTCACGAGCATTCTTGTAGTGGGTATATATGGCGATCGCTGAGCGATACGATATTTCCAACAGATTTTCCATCGGGTTTTGTCTGGGCATAATGAAAGGCCAATCACGTCTTTATCCCGAAACCAATCACTGAGAGTTCCAACAACGTGGATAGTGGCATTATCCTGTTGGAAGATCCAGTTGGGACCAGCAATTCGCGAGGCAAATGACATACGTGGTTGATGTCATACTAGATGTAAGAATTCGAGGTTTTTTTGTACCATAACAACCAAAGCCTCCCCACACACTATTACCGACTGTCCTCCTTGATGTTGCTTGAAGACCATATGATCCCACTTCTGCAGATCGTGTCAGTAGTATCATCAGCTATTGGGAATATCCAAATTAAATTTCTTTTCCTTACTGAGGATGAGACGACGATGGTTTTGCTTCCAGGTCACATGTATTTTGATCCAAATCACGCGTCGCTCCTTGTGCTGCGCGGTGAGTCGTGGCTGACGCTTGCACTTCTTATATCAGAAATGATTACAGCGTTTCACGGCTCTTAATAGGGAAAATTGATGTACACGAATGTTAGGGTCTCGTGTTAGTGTGTAAGGGATATTTCAACACAACTTAGATTTCGAACAATCTGTATTTGGTGTTGTGGCGTTTATTAACGCAGTATTCTTGATTATTTCCTTACTCCATACCGCATCCCAAGCTTAATAAAATTTTTTAGGACACAAGCAATCTGCTCAATTCGACTTGCAATTTCATTAACTGTTACACCTTCATATGCTACTATTTGCCCCTTTTCGCACTCAGACAATACTTCTCCACGGCCCATTATGTTTCTCTTACTCACAATCTCACACAGACATCCTGGCCGTAGTACACTTGCTTACACTTCCAACACTCGTTTGGAACACATTTCGCCTTCTCGTCTAACGTCCTCTACGTTCCGTAGCAGCGACTTAGCTACATGTTATTACATAAACATGTCATCGTTCGTATCATTTTGCAACACTTCTGTTGGTTAGAGTTTATATTTTTGTTTCGCCCTGTTCTCTATACGTGTCCCTGTATTCGTGTAACATAAATATAACACTATGACATTCACTCTCCCTTCCATTTTCCGTTTGCTTTCTGATCATATAATATGATGATATCTGGTATCGTTCGTATAATTTTGCAACGCACCTTATGTTTCTCGTGCTTTGGTTACCAAGGCTTTCGATGTTTGTAAGCGCTCAAAGCCGTTCAGTGTGCTGACGCATATCAAGTGACGTTTATCTCCGAGCATGGTGGCGTGACGGTGGCTAGGCGCAGGCCGTCCGGGAACTTGCTTGCTATGCTTATAGAGATACTCCGTGAGAGCGTCAAAAAACAGCCGATAGCGAGATCAGTACTTCCGACCTTGATATTGACAAGCTGCTAGCTCGCTTGAAGTCACGTCCAGCAGGTGGGAGAGAGCGGGTGGACACTGCGAGAAATCTTGATTGTCTTAGAGAGCTTGCAGAAAAGGAACAAAGGATAAGCAGGCTGCCATGATAAATGGAATAAGGTTTCGAAGCGCTTGATCAAACAAGTAATAAACAGGAAGAAAAGAATCTTAACAGAAACTCCAGCTGCTCTGATCATTACTGCCTCCATCGGAGAGGTTGCCAATATCACTACACATGACAAGCCGAAACTCTCTGTAAGCGGTTCCTCTTTTAAGCTTCATGATGTCATTTTTCAGTATTTGCTTATCTTGTACGGACTCAACAGATTATCGCTCCGTGTTCTCTCAGCAGGTAATTGAGGCACACAAAGACTGCACAAGGCTCGCAATGAAAACTTTATAACAGATTAACACTGGTATATTCGGTGATCCACTCGTGGATCTTTTCATAAAAGTAAGGCTTCCTGCTCCGTACTTTAACTCACTGATCTGCTTTCTGTTGCTTGAGCTTGTGTCCTTGGTAGGAAACCTGTCTCGATGCTAGTTAAACATCTGAACTGTAACTCCCTAGAAAAACTCGTTTTTCTGGCTGGGATTGTCCCAGCTAATACGCTGTATTTTCTATTTAGGGAGTATGCTTTGGACGGGGTTAATGGGACTGGGATAATTGCAATATATGAACTCGTAAAATGTTATGGTGGACTCGTTAATCGCAGATATAATTCAGCTGATGACAATAACAAGACTGTGCTGTAAATCTCTCTAATACCGTATCTTCCCCAAATCTGATTCGGATTTTTGTTGTTTTTGATGTTTGTGCTCCCTTCGACTATACAGGTTACTATATGCAAAGATTTGCTATGGCTGGTTTCTTCTAACTCCAGCAGCATCAAGAGCGTTTGCTTGAGGCCATATTGGAAACGCTCGAAACTGAGGCAGAGGATGACAGCATTGATGGTAGCTCAGACAATGATAGATCAAGCTGTGAAAAGCAGAATTTTGAATATCAATACTTGCTTTCAACAGAAGGCGGACATAAAATTAGATTACTTATATCAGGCACAGGTTAAGTAATTTAAATAAAAATCCCAAACTCCACTTAGATCTATTCTACTGATTTAAATATTCTTCAACCAACTCCGACTACAAAGTGTTGAGACAGAGAAAAAGCGAAATTACGATCTTTCGGCAAATGAACAAGAGCTCAACTATAATACTAATTTAGGTAAAGACACGGGACGGTATTGGAATGCAGTACTACAACCGATATGCAAAGATACTGGGCATAATACCGAATATACACGTGTATATCCAGTTACGGGTTCTCAAGAAGACGCTTCAGTGTATATCTTTTAACTGTTCACAAGGCGCTGCACATTGGGAAGAGGTGTCGGGGATCATGCTGGGACAAAGCCAGGTGTTTATAGGTGAATGCCGTACTGTCAAAACGGGTCAAGTTACTGTATAAATATAACGTGCATGTAAAATGCTATCTTTCATTGAACTTAATAATTATTCACCAAAATAAATACACATAAATGTATTAGTTTAAATGCACTATTCTTTAAAAACTGTCAGGATTACTATCGTCTATAAACTGGAGGTCGGGGAGATACCTATTACTAAGCTTCCACCGAATAACACTAGTTTAATCATTTTCCTGTCTTACGTTAGGCTGTCTTTAGAACGCGGACTGCTTCAGAGTTCGAACTCAGAGACTCAGCCGTATTCATTTCATTTCACTGCAGACACCTGACTTGAGATAAGAAACTAACTTGCTCCTTAAAAAGATAGAATACAATTCACCTAGAGCTTCTTCCGCTCAGACAAAACAACATCAAACCAACATGTTTACAGGACAAAAATACAAAGGTGCATTATCCCGGGACATTATCTATCGTCCTATCCGGACTTCTCATTACATGAGCCATATCCGCTAAGACTTGGGGCGTTTCATACTGCTAACAACGTAGGACGTTCAACCTGTGTACCCGAGCTCTGTCATACTGCTCTGCCATACTTTATCTGTTACGGACCCGTTACCGGAAAAAAATAATAAGTATTGTGTATTTAGATATATTATTTCTTCACTTATGTATCTGATTGACATTAAAAAGGAAAGATAAAAACTTGTAACAAAATATTAATAAAAGAATTGAACGAGAGAAAGAAATATTAAAATAGCAATATCAATTGTGAGAAGATTTCCTTTGCTTTCTGCCAAGTTCAGTCAAGGTCGTTTGCGTTCGCGCTGGTACGCCGTTGCGCATGTTCGGTGTTCGACGACTGCAAGCAGCTTGCTTCGGCAAGCTGACTTGTGGTTGAATCTTGGTACTGGATACATCGAAATTGTGTAGCTGGATTTAAATGGGCAGCGCTTGAATGGAGGCCGTTTAGATTTGTGTCTTTGATGACTATAATTTTTGAGTTGGTTTCCTTTTTTTTTTTTTTGGCAGAATTAGTGTCTGAAGAAAGTGAAATGAGAATAATCAACCGTACTGAGAATTATGTTGATTCTGGAAATAAGTTTAGTGCTTTACTCCGTATATGTGATTGTTCAAGTTAGTGTGAATTCAGAGTTAACTGAAGTCTTGTTAAAAGACGGAAGGGGCGTTTGATTCATTCCTTCCCTTTGGTTATTAAATTTTTCAAGAGAATAAAGAAAGTCTCTTGTTTTTGTTAACTCATAAGAATAAAACGGCAGTATTTAAAAGATCTTCGAAATTTTTGCAGATGGGAAATTGTGGATTCACGTCCTAAAATTTTTGCTTGTGTTTGTGAGAGAATTGGGCTTAGGTAATTAGGAAGAAACAAGCTCACTAGACCTTGTTTTATTCTCATTTTCTTTCTTATTGAGTCTGGATCAAATTACGGCCAGGAATATTGAGGAACTCGAGGTACAATTTAACAAAAATGACTAAAGTGAGTTGAAATTTCTTTTTGACTGTAGCGTGTATTGTCCTCGTTCATAAGTGTCAATGTGGGTTGTGATTTTGTTTCCACAATCGATTAGAATTAAAGTGCTAGAATTGACGCGATTGATATTTGAAAATCCAGTGAAGAGAAAAAGGCAGCGGGATTATATCCAAAGCCTTAGCAATATAATTGGTAACTTGTTTCCTTACAGGTTTGATGTTCCTGAAACTTTCCGGTTTATTATTCTTATTTCTGTATAAGGTTAATTCCGAGATAAAAATTTCGGGCGTGCGAGAAAATTAACTTTTCTCAAAAGTAAAAAAGTTTGAATCGTTTGAACTGTTTGGCCTTGTTTACGATGTTTGTTTGATAAGTTTGCTTGTTTGAATCGCTTGAACTGTTTGGCCTTGTTTACGCTGTTTATGTTTAATAAGTTTGCTTGTTTGAGCCGTTTGAAATGTTTGGCCTTATTTGAGCTATTTATGTTTGATAAGTTTACTTTTTTAAAAGAATTCTTTAAAACTTTTTTTGTTATTGAACTATTGATTATTTTTGTACATAAAATATTAATTAACGGATATAAATATTTGTCATAAAATTAATTTAGCCTTTCTTTATTGTCTAATTTATTCGAAAATATTTTGAGAGGTGACCTCTTATTTGTCGGAAAGCAAAGGAAATTTTCAAAATTTGCTATAAGAATTCATGCTTGACTTAAGATATACAAAAAATTTTCATAAAGATATAATAATACTGGTGTAGTGGTAAGGTCCTTGATTGGGCATTGAAATTTAAACTACCATTGCCTATTAGGAACAAGTTTTGAACTATTTTCTTGATGTTCGCCTGATGACTGACCAAACCTTTCACTAACTTCAATCTGGGAATTATTATGATTAGAGACCGGATGTTAGGCAAAATGCCTATTCTTTAATATTAAAGATATGATCAAAAATATCGTTTTAAAGTTTATATAGGGGGTTATAGTTTCGCTTTAAGCCAATCTTATTTTGCCTATTTTGCCTATTTCAACCTCTACTGCCTAAATATTTGCTTTAGTGCCTAATGTTGCCTATTCTATGCATTTTCTTCAAAATAAGCCTTCATTGGGAAAATATATAATTTATATAATATAAATAATACATACATATATACATATATTAGGTGTTTGTGAACATAAGCACGTGGTACGTTACAATATATACACAGGGTGAACTTCAAAGATGTGCACATACTTCCGAGGTGATTGATGATATCAAAAGTTCTCTTGTAGTTTGTCGAATTCAGTGTCGTGTGCGAGTGAAGTGATGCCAATTTGGAATCGAAAATCGAATCCTGACATTTGAAATGGCACAGATCGATGTGCACATACATTGGGAGGTGATTCGTGACATGAAAAGAAGACAAAAAGTCCTTTTGCATGTGGAATTCCGCGTCGTGTACGAGTGACAGGGGTGCCAACTTGGAATCGAAAATCGAATCCTGACAATTGGATCGGAACAGATAAATGTGCACATACGTTGGGACGTGGTTCGTGATATGAAAAGAAGACAAAAAGTCCTCTTGAATGTCACGAATCACCTCCCAAAGTAGGTGCATACTTTTATGTCTCGCTCCAATTGTTAGGATTCGATTTTCGATTCCAAGTTGGCCCCCCTGTCACTCGTATACGACACGGAATTCCACAACATGCAAGAGGAATTTTTGTATTCTTTTGATGTCACGAATCACCTCCCGAAGTATGTGCACATCTTCCAGGTTCATCCAGTATATAATGAAGCATAACAAGCTTCGTTTTTATATATACAAGATATTGACAAAGAAGATATTGACAAAGAAGCATGTTTCTATATTCTTTGAGCATTGTTTATGACTTGAATCTATTTTTTAATGCTATCGAGTATTTATCTTCATTATTTCGAGCTACATTTTAGTGCCTATTTTACTGCCTATTTTTAAAATTTTTAGTGCCTATTTGCCTGCCTATTTTCTAGGTTTTTCGTGCCTAAACATCCGGTCTCTAATTATGATCGACTGACGGGATCTAATCCTGAATTTTTGTGGAGCAGAGAACATCATTATTTGTGATATTATTGTAATAAAGTTTTGAATTTAAAGTGTTGTGTGTTATTTAATTCAAAATATTGAACTGAATTTGTTTACATTTCTCTCTGGAT
This sequence comes from Thermobia domestica, assembly GCF_964235325.1. Taxonomy (NCBI): domain Eukaryota; kingdom Metazoa; phylum Arthropoda; class Insecta; order Zygentoma; family Lepismatidae; genus Thermobia; species Thermobia domestica. The sequence goes on from NC_137460.1 coordinate 170,118,870, forward strand.
TTTCGAAAAACTGAATTCAGCAGCGCATAATTGGTCTGCCAGGCGTAAGCTCCTTCTGCGGTTTTTGTTGAGTTTTTTATATTTTTTTAATTACTCTAATAAGCTGCGGATGGGGACGTTACAAATTGGTTCAACCACAAGTCCGATTTTTGATACTATTTTTCCGCTGTAAGTATCTTGTTTTTTTAAATAGTAAAGTTTGATACTGTTATACTTTTCAAATTAGATTTTTTTAAATAATTTTGGATTCTATTTTTGAATTAAATATTAATTGTTAAATTTAATGGCATATTGGATAATTGGATATGATGAAGCAAGGATTTATAGTAAGTCAGAGTCGTTTTTTTTTCATTTGGTCACAATCTGGGCCGCAGTAGTGTCAGTAGTTAGTTATTGTTATTATACAGTTTTGTATTGTATTTATATTGGTTATGTTGTTTTGGTCTATTTGTTATTTTATATTATTAAGCATGAGTAATCCGATGGAATATGTAAGCATAGACATACCTGAACAATATACTGAATTTGTAACATTAGATAGAACTCGAAACTTGGAAACTGATAGTAGATCTGACTTTGGTCAAATAAATATGTCTCTAACTCCGCCGACGCAGCGCAGTTTTCAGATTAGGCAGCTACCTTTAAGAAATAATAGTTTGGAGTGTGGGGGTAGTTTACGGTTACCGATGGATAATTACAATTTTAGCAGATTAGCAAATATTGGGAGTGTGAACGATTCCTTTAGAGACTAGAGGCAGGTTACTTTTAATGAGCCTGTAAATGATTCAAGGGTTAGTAATCATGTCAGTTCTCCAAATGTTGGATATCGTGGTCGGGATAGAAACGAGATACCTTCAAGGTATTTAAATCTTCGGGATTATTATAAAAGGGTTTCACAAATTAGAAAATCAACTCTTAAGAATATATTTCATCCACGGTATGTTTCTCCTCCTAGTAATACACAAGCGTGCAATGTTGGAACAGGATTGCCAGCTTTAGCAGTTAATAATGAATCGTCAAATGTTGAACATAATCTTCTTATGAAGTATACGTGTAAAAGAACAAATGCATTTTTAGAATCGAAATTTAAGGAAATCTAAATAACGGATGGTAGTAATAGTTTTCTTGTTTTTGAAATATTAGCAAAAATCGAAGAAACTTTGATGGATACCAATAACTCCGATTCTTTCTGTTCTTATAGGGAAGTGTGAAGGTTCATTATTAAAAGAAATATTATTTGCAATAAATCATCATATTCAGTGGAGTGAGTTGAAAACGAGGCTTGTTCAAAATTTTATAACACCAGTTGCCTTACATTCGTTAATATCAGATAAAATTTATAGATGTCAGCGTTTGTTGAACACGTTAGTCAGTATGTACGATATGTAATTGTTTCCATGAATGTTCTGAAATTTATGGATAGGGAGTCGGATATGGTTCATATCATTTTTGGTGGTATGAATCCAAATCATAGGTATAAAATGTTAAATCATTATATTCAGGCTACTAGATCGGAGTTGTTGGATATCGCTGACAGGCATGAATTGAGTTTTAAGAATCAATTGGAATACAATAAGGAAATGGGCATTTCTCGAAAAAAAAAGGCTAGTTTGGTCTTGTCAAATTATAGTCAGGGAATAAAAAATTCTAAAATACAAATGCATAATTCAAATAATTCTTTGAAGAAAAACTTTGTTAGTTATAACCCAACAAATGTAAAGAATCAATCGAAGGGTGAATCTCAGGTTCACGGAAAAATCAAGATCCCGAACAAGGTCTGATCATTTGGGTGATTATAAAAATTCAAAAAATACCATTCCTAGTGAGATGGATAATATCGTTGCTTCATTTGTTATTGGAAAGGTTCATAATTACTTGACCGATATTTGTGTGTATGGTGGGTCGAGTTTTAATATTGTTCGATTGGACTTAGTGCAACGTTGTGGTTTAGAGAAGTTTTTAACATTATTCAGGAAAAGGTGGTAAATGCCCCATCCGGATTAAACTTTACGATGAATCGAGAAATAGTTTTAAATTTAAATATCTCTGGTCACTTTGAGAAGGTTTCTTTTAAAATTGTCGAACAATTACCATGTATGTGTTTTCTTGGAACTCCTTTCTTAAGAGCAACGGATTCAGTTATTGATCATTCGAAAAACTGTTTGATTCTCCGTGGTGGCTTGAAACGTGTAAGAGTAAATTATAAGAAAATGATTCAACCTGATGGGCAACTAAAAGAATTTAAATCTGGTGATAAGCTTGGATCGAGATCTGAAATGTCAACGGATTATCATTTCAACAAACCGGATGGTGCTTCGAATACGAATTTTATGGTTTCGATATTCATCTGTGAGGATGGATTTATTTTGTGGAAGACTGATGTTAGTGTGCAGTGTGATTTAGATTATCTGGATCTTGAATCCAGGATTTTAGAAATTCATGCGCCTAGTACTATCCAGTTGAATCAACTTAGAGCTGTTATTGATTCTGAAATTTCTGGTGAACTTAAAGTTGAGGATTCCCTTGGGGTCCTGTTGAAAAATAATAAACTAGATAAATTCGAGAACAATTTAGATGGTGCCATTGAAATGTCCAGGAATAAGCTTCAGGAGGAAATTCAGGACAATGTATTGCCTTTGGAAATTTATAGTACTCCATTAATGGACCATGTTTGTGAAAAACTGACTGGTGCGAGTAAAATATCCCTAAATAACTTGGAAGATTCCGGGAAAAGTAGTGTAAACCCTGAAATAGAGAATAAATTAGGGAATAAAAGGAAATATCATTTAAGGGAAAGTTTGGATCATCATTTGGTTTTCGGATTAGCTTCTGGAGAACGGAAGATTGAACAACTACCACATGAGCTTTCGGACAACATTGCGAGGTTGCCAGTTAGTAACAACGGAAATATTGAAAATCCTGATTTGAAGAAAGGTGCTAAGAAAAATAGGAAGAGACGCTGTAATAGAAAGAGGACAAAAACTAAAGTGTTAGTAAAATCCGAGGAAGTGGATTCAGTTGAAAGGAAGGTGGACTTCGAACCTAAAGAAGATCCGGTGAACAAACCAGATACAGTATTTTCCATGCATGGTAGTAGTGGATCTGAGGCATCAGATATTGATGTGGATCAGGCGGAAAACTTTCATAAATTGATTCAGAGGAATAAAAAGTTTATTACGGATAAAGAGGATATATCTGATAGTATATCTGATCATGCAAATATACAAGTGAAAAAATTAAAATGCACACAGTTGGAAAAAACTCAAGGAAATCGGGAATCATGGAGATTCAGTGAACCAGAGGTACTTACTTTCATTGATTATATTAAATATAAATACAAAGATGTAACAACAGATCAGGTTGGGAGTATTAAAAACCTTACTGCTGGATTATACTTAAAGGAAGTTAAAGCACTTAAAGGTATCCTATTTCCGATTCCAAAAAAATAAAGAAAAGATTTTTAATGAACAAATTCAACAACTATCAGATCAAGGTATTTTGGAAGAGGGCGATCATTCCAACTTTGCTAGTAGCTGTTTTCTAGTGAGGAACAAAAACAATACCTATTGTATTGTTGGAAATTACATTAAAGCCAATAAGCTTATAGTTAATGATTTTTTCCGTCTCCAAATTTGGAACAATGTCTTACTGGGTTAGTAGATAAGCACGTGAATACGAAAATCGATTTACGCCGGGCCTACTTTCAAATTCAATTAGATAAGGAGTCCCGAGACATTACCACTATTGTAGCGCCTAAGGGGTGTTATCAGTATACCCGTGTCCCAGTTGGAATCAAGACCGGAAGTAATATTTTGTCGAGAGCAATGGAAAGGGTATTAGGAGATATGGTAGATGAAGTAGTTAAACTGTTTTTTGATGATGTTCTTATATCTTCCCATTCCATTGAAGAGCATATGAAAACAGTATAGAAGGTCTTGAGAAGCTTTAAGGAATATAATATTACTGTGTCCCCGGATAAATGTTTGTTTTTCTATCGTCGTATTAACTATCTAGGCTATGTTATAGAGGGTGACCAGATGCAAATAGATCCTAGTAGTGTTTCAGCTATTAAGAATATTCCACCTCCAACAAACAGACGTGGGTTGATGAAAATTCTGGGCTTATTTAATTATTATTCAAAGTTTATATCTGAATTCCAAGAGTTAATGGGACCATTAAGTGCTTTGAAGTCACCTAAGGTAAAATTTGAGTGGACCAAGGAGCATCAAAGGATGTTAGATAGGCTAAAGAATTTGTTGATTGAAAATGTAATTTTAAAAACTCCCGATTTAAGTAAAAGATTTTTTGTTAATGTCGACGAATCAGGGTAGTGCGTAGCGGAGTGCGTCTCACAAGAAAACGAGAAAGGCAATCTTCAACCTGTTGCTTATTTCAGTAAACGACTCTCGGAGGCTGATAAGCACCGAAGTATTTATGAAATTGTGTTTATCAGCCTTGTCTAAACTATATCTCGATATAAACATTATTTAGTAAATGAATTTTACGTGTTTACGGATAATAAGGCGTTAACCTGGATATTAAACAATAGTAAAAGACTCCTCAAGTATGGGCCATTGGTAGAAACGTTATGTCAATTTGATTTTAAGATCCGGCATGTGCGGTCAGCCGATAACAGAGTAGCAGATTTCTTAACCAGGATGTACGACCCTTTTGAATTTCAAGTTTTAGAAGGACCAGTAGGATTAGCAGCCTTTAAGAATAACATGAAAGTGGCAAATATGTGGAAGCTTTATTTGGTTGAGGATTCCATAGATAAGTTGTAGAGGGAAGATGCCGAGCTTAGTGCGATAATAGAACAATTAGAACGTGGGGAAGATGTTTCAGGCTATTTGTTAAATAATAAAATCCTTATGAAGAAAACGAACTCAGCCCTGAATCCTTTTAAAATTTTAATTCCTAAGAAATTACAAAAAGTCCTGATTGTATACCATCATGATGATAGAATATTTGGGGGACATTCTGGAACTTATAGAACATTAAAAAAGCTAATGAGGAAATTACATGGAAGAATATGAAGGAAGACGTAAAGGAGTATGTTACCACATTCAGTATTTGTCAGAAAACGAAAGAAGTGAATAAGAAAAAGATGGGAAATCTGGTTTCAGAATTCAGCAGAAGAATAAACGCCAATTGGATGTTTGATATCGTAGGGGCTCTTCGAATTCAAATGGGTATAATTTCATCTTAATTGGAGTCGATAATGCAAGTAGATTTGTTGTATTAGAGAAGCTGAGGAATATTAATTCAACGGTGATAGTGATGGAGATTTTCAGTCGGTTAGGTTTTCCGGAGACCATATCGACAGATAATGCTTCCATTTTTGTGTCAGAGACCTTTAAAACATTCCTATTTGGATTAGGTATTCGTCATATTAGATTCAGTCCATACCACCCTGGAGGAAATGCAGCTTAAAGATTCATCAAGACCTTGAAGGCGGCGTTACGAGCTCACATTTCCAAGAAACAACATCTACGGTCTAAACTTATTCCGCAGTTACAGTTTACCTTAAACATCAGTGAACATGAGGGACTGAAGATGTGTCCAATCGAGCTGTTTTTAGGACATCCATATTCAACACCTTTAGAAAATCGATGGAACATCGTAAGTTCCGATTATGCAGGTAAGTCGGTTCCTGAACTATGGAATAATGCAATGGAAAACATGGAGAAAAGTTGGGGTAAAAGGCGTAATTTAATATTGAAAAAGAGAAATCCAGTTAATTTTGGTATTAGTGACAAGGTATTGTTGAAATCTCATGTAAAATCCTCATTGTAGGACAAAATTGCTAAGTCATTAGTTGAAAAATGGTATGGTCCATTTGTTGTAAGGATATTTTTAACTCTGAATACTATTCTTGTATCACATGAAAATGATTCACCAGAATGTTATCATAGATCGCATGTCTCACAAGTTAAGGTATATAGATCCAGAAGAATATTAAATCATGATGTTGATAATAAAAGTAATTCTCGAATCTTTATAGCAAACATCCTTGCTGAATCCTTATAGCTTATATCATAAATTGGTTTAAGAATTATTTAGACCGTTCTTAAGTGAGTGTAGAAATCAAAATTCCTAACGATGTTCAAATTTTAATTAAATTGTATATAAATTCGATTTGTTATAGTTAATATTGTTGAAGCTTTAACGTATTAATATTTATAAATTAAATTTTACTATGGCCATAGTAAGACAAAAAGATTTTAATAAGAATATATATACTATCCAAATTGATAATTTAATATATTTAACGTTTTTCGTATTTAATTGATTACATTTTTGTCAAAATTTTAACAAAAATTTTGAATTATGTATATTGAATTGATTGACTTGTTGTTTATGATGTTTTTGTGTTTCGTAGCTACCCAGGATGAGGAAGGTTTCGAAAAATTCTTCGAGGAGAATTTTTCTCCGAGGCGGCGAGGTTGTAAGGGACCCATTCCAGGAAAAAAATAATAAGTATTGTGTATTTAGATATATTATTCCTTCACTTATGTATCTGATTGACATTCAAAAGGAAAGATAAAAACTTGTAACAAGATATTAATAAAAAAATTGAACGAGAGAAAGAAAGATTAAAATAGCAATATTAATTATGAGAAGATTTCCTTTGCTTTCTGTCAAGTTCAGTCAAGGTCGTTTGCGTTCGCGCTGGTAGGCCATTGCGCATGTTCGGTGTTAGACGACTGCAAGCAGCTTGCTTCGGCAAGCTGACTTGTGGTTGAATCTTGTACTAGATACATCGAAATTGTGTAGCTGGATTTAAATGGGCAGCGCTTGAATGGAGGCCGTTTGGATTTGTGTCTTTGATGGCTATTATTTTTGAGTTGGTTTCCCTTTTTGACAGAATTAGTGTCTGAATAAAGTGAAATGAGAATAATCAATCGTAGTGAGAATTATGTTGATTCTGGAAATAAGTTTAGTGCTTTACTCCGTATATGTGATTGTTCAAGTTAGTGTGAATTCAGAGTTAACTGAAGTCTTGTTAAAAGACGGAAGGGGCGTTTGATTCATTCCTTCCCTTTGGTTATTAAATTTTTCAAGAGAATAAATAAAGTCTCTTGTTTTTGTTAACTCATAAGAATAAAACGGCAGTATTTAAAAGATCTTTGAAATTTTTGCAGATGGGAAATTGTGGATTCACGTCCTAAAATTTTTCCTTGTGATAGTGAGAGTATTGGGCTTAGTTAATTAGGAAGAAACAAGCTCATTAGACCTTGTTTTATTCTCATTTTCTTTCTTATTGAGTCTGGGCCAAATTACGGCCAGGAATATTGTGGAACTCGAGGTAAAATTTAACAAAAATGACTAAAGGTGAATTGAATTTTCCTTTTGACTGTAGCGTGTATTGTCCTCGTTCATAAGTGTCAATGTGGGCTGTGATTTTGTTTCCACAATCGATTAGAATTAAAGTGCAAGAATTGACGCGATTGATATTTGAAAATCCAGTGAAGAGAAGGTGGCAGCGGGATTATACCCAAAGCCTTAACAATATATTTGGTAACTTGTTTCCTTACAGGTTTGATGTTCCTGAAACTTTCCGGTTTATTATTCTTATTACTGTATAAGGTTAATTCCGAGATAAAAATTTCGGGCGTGCGAGAAAATTAACTTTCCTAAAAAGTAAGAAAGTTTGAATCGTTTGAACTGTTTGAACTGTTTGGCCTTGTTTACGCTGTTTGTTTGATAAGGTTGCTTGTTTAAATCCTTTGAAATGTTTGGCTTTGTTTACGCTGTTTATGTTTAATAAGTTTGCTTGTTTGAGCCGTTTGAACTGTTTGGCCTTGTTTGAGCTGTTTGTGTTTGATAAGTTTACTTTTTTGAAAGAATTTTTAATTTTTTTTTGTTATTGAACTATTGATTATTTTTCTACATAAAATATTAATTAACGGATCTAAATATTTGTCATAAAATTAATTTTGCCTTTCTTTATTGTCTAATTTATCCGAAAATATTTTGAGAGGTGACCTCTTATTTGTCGGAAAGCAAAGAAGTTTTTGAAAATTTGCTATAAGAATTCATGCTTGGCTTAAGATATACAAAAAATTTTCATAAAGATATAATAATAGTGGTGTAGTTGTAAGGTCCTTGATTGGGCATTGAAATTTAAACTACCATTGCCTATTAGGAACCAGTTTTGAACTATTTTCTTGATGTTCGCCTGATGATTGACCAAACCCTTGACTAACTTCAATCTGGGAATTATTATGATCGACTGACGGGATCTAATCCTGAATTTTTGTGGAGCAGAGAACATCATTATGTGTGATATTATTGTAATAAAGTTTTGAATTGAAAGTGTTGTGTATTATTTAATTGAAAATATTGAACTGAATTTATGTTAGATTTCTCTCTGGATTTTCGAAAAACTGAATTCAGCAGCGCATAATTGGTGTGTCCGGTGTAAGCTCCCTCTGCGGTTTTTGTTGAGTTTTTTTATTTTTTAATTACTCCAATATTCTGCGGATAGGGCGTTACATATCCCCCAAGTAATGCTGTTTTTCTAGTGCTCGAATCAATATCTTCTTCTCTTCCTAATACTACTGGAAGCATCTTTTTCTACTTAGCCACTCTTGATACAGCTTTCATTGACTTCCACAACTGCTCCCATGTTACTGCATCCATTTTATATTTTGGATAATACAGGAACACGTGTTCAAAATCTTTGTATCCCTCTCGACACATAATACAGTTATCTTTGTGCACTGTCTTTTCATCTTTTTCAGTGCATTGGGAAGTGAAAGCTCTCCTGTATCTAAACCTTACTAGTAGCTTGACTGCTCTATGGCTATCCACGTGGTTTATTTCGTACTCCCTTAGGTTGAACAGGTCAAGCTTACCCATTGTTCCAAAGTTTTCTTGACGGGAGCTTAATATTTTTGGGATATCTTTCTTTAACTTCTTTTGATCACTGAACTAACCTATAAGCCGTTTCTTTTTTATCCATTCTTTTCCGGCTGCTATCCGCGAAAATAACGTCTCAGCAGCTAGGTTTTTTTTTCAGAACACGCTTACATTACGTTTTTTATTATCTTTCGGTTTTCATGGCATCTTCTGTGCGCGCTTACCCTTTTAATACTCTCAAGATCTTTGACTGGCATCCCCCTCCAAGTTGTCAAAGACTATTCTGAGATTATTTGTTGCTCCTAAGATCAACTCATGCCCTACGGCAGTAACATACTTATTACCTATGTTTCCTGCGCAACCAAATGCTCGGCTTCAACTGCCATACATCTCTGACAAAGGCACATTCTTTTTCAGTAATCCTCCAAAAGTATAGGTTGCATTCAGAACCAATAACGTATTCAGTTTATCATTAATTTCTGCTCATTTTGTCCTTCCAACTGTAGCGCTATGGTGGAGGATGTGAAGTTTTTTCTGTAAATATCACTGCGTTAATTTCGACATTTATTTAATCAACATTTGCTTCTTAAAAAGTCTCCTCTTTTCCATATCCTTTATTTGTTGCTGTGTCCCATGTTCTACCATCTTTGCATATTACTCATTCTTGTAAACCCAGTACGCCATAAACCTGAAGTCCCTCTATGGCAACTATACCACAGATGTAGGAGAAAACTACACTAGTGCTCGCGAATACCTCATTCAGCTAAGCTTAACTATACACTTATCGAGTAGCAAATATTCGATCCAAGGGTTAGTCATCATCAGATCAATATCTTACTGTATCCATCTGTTCTTGTTACATCAAAAGCTCATGGTGTATTACCAGAAAGCCGTCGAGGAAGAGGAACCTTCATAATCTATAATATCTTAGAGATCAATTGAATCAGTGATTGTAAAAAGGGAATAAGTGCATCAGACCTAAGTTTTCAAAAGCGCGAAAAAAACCTTCCCGAAGCGTTGTGTCTATTTGTTCCAATAAGTGTATAATTGATTACTTGTAGCAAAAGAACTAAAAATACTAAGACAAGAAGAATCATCTTGTATTGCAGCACTGCAATTGGTTAGTTAAACTTAAAAACGGAAAAAAATTCCCTTTTTCCAATCAATTAGAGTTGGACGCAATTGCAATTATGTGTAGGGTATGTAATGTCCAGTTTATGATAGAAAGCTATGAAAATGTACATGCTGAATACAATGTTGTATGTTATTCTTGGATATATGTATCTGAACTATCACGCATTTTAGGCTTCTAACACTTTTATTGTCACCGTTCGTTTTTCTATGTACATCACATGTTATTCGTACAGGAAGAAAAGTAATACAATAGACAGCTGAACAAAATACGTAGCAAAATACGTTGTCACAATAGAATGTCTTTACATAGGGTCCTATCCGTGCGCATCTTCGTCTTCTACAGTTTCTTGGTCAGTGGTTTTCCATGAACAAATCATCCTATAAAATTGTTTGTATTGGTCAGGGATGCATTTATTGATTTGTGAAGAACCGTTGATAGTTTTCTGATTGATCGAGACTTGCCAATCGTATGCCTTTGACGTTCGCTGTGGAACGTTTGTGACATTATTTTTGAGTAATCGAAAAATATCAGTTCTTAGTCCATTGATAAACGTATGTGCTTGCACATAACCTAGAGATTCTGCTTTATAAACAGCTTCTATATTTACTTACTTGGAATTTCACTGTTTTGTCCACAATGCTACTTGAATATTTTTTGTAAAACGGTTACCACCAAAGTTTGAAATCTAAGATTTCTTCATTGATAACTTCGTAAACCTGAAATGGAGTATGACTATTTCTTGCATTCGCAATCATGTGGTTATACTGTGCTGGTAAATAAATGTGATTGTGTCGTTTGAGTTCTCGTTTGATTATAGCAATATTTCGGTCACATGGTAAAAACTGTGACCTCTGACAGGCAAATATTGCTGTATAGTGCTGAACCGTTATGACACGGCCAGGCTGAAAAGCATTCATGTCATTGTATGATTGCAGTTTTGGCATTGTATGATCACGTCTTATATCACTGAAAACACATAATCTGTAACTGATTGGGGCAAAAATTTCTCTATAGATTGTGCAATGCGAAGACAAGGCGAAGTATCGAAACGTCAGCAGAGGGCTATAGTAGTTGCCTACTTACACACAGTCTCACAGTTGTGGTGGTATATTATAGTGACTGGAAGAAGGAAATAACAAACGTAGTTATTCTCTTTTTCTAATCAGCGAGAGATTGTCTTCTACTGTTGGATTTGTTGTGGCAACATTTGTGCCGAGTTTTGTTCTTCTTTTGTTTTTCTTTTGTTCTTCGCTCGCTCGTTTTGTATCAGCTGTAGTGCAAGTGCTAATGTTAGAATAAAAATAGTATTTTTTGCCTTCTATAATATAATATTAACGTTTTATTGTAATATCTGGCGACCGTGACACGACTGAAAAACAACTTAAATAATGGAGAAGGCAAAAAGAGTGAGAACAGTGGCGAGAGCTGTATTTACAAAAATCGCAAAAAATGTGGAGCAGTGCTGTAATGCCGCGAATGTGAACATTGACGAACTTAAAGTGAACTTCGAATTATTGGAGGATAAATACAGGGTAGTTGATGAAGCACACAATGAATACATTGAACTGTTATTAAAAGAAGAATTCCAAGAAGATGATTTGATTCAGGAAACAGAAGCACAAGATAAGTATGTTCTGACATTTTATAGTCTTCGTACGAAAGTTCAAGAGTTGATCGATAAGCATGCATCAAATTCAACTCGTGATACAGACAGTGTTTCGACAGAAGGTAAGAAACGGGGTATTAAGTTACCGGTAATTGAATTGAAGAAGTTTGATGGTGACTTAAAGAATTGGTTACCGTTTTGGAGTCAGTTCAATCGAATCGATGCGGACACGAATATCGCAAACAGTGACAAATTTCAATATTTAGTTCAGGCTACTCTACCCGGTTCAAGAGCACGCCAATTTGTTGAAAGTTTCCCGTTATGTGAAGAAAACTATCCGAAAGTGATTGAAGGTTTGAAGTCACGTTTCGGTCGTGAAGATACATTGGTAGAAGTGTATGTGAGGGAACTTTTAAAACTGGTGTTAAGCAATTTGAACAGTAATAAGCAATTAGAACTCAGTGCCTTGTACGACAAAATTGAGTCACAATTACGAGCATTAAGTACATTAGGAGTGACGACAGACAAATGCGCAGCAATGCTGTACCCACTAGTGGAATCGTGTTTACCTGAGGAACTTTTGCGAGCATGGCAAAGAGGAACTACGAACTATGGAGAATCTACAGTGGAAAATAGACTGGAAAATTTAATGTTGTTTGTGAGAAAAGAAGTTGAAAGTGAAGAGCGAATAGCACTTGCAGTTGCGGGCTTTGATTTGAAAGATACTTCCAGTGCGATAAAGAAAAGGAAGGATCGAAGTAGTCCCACAGAAACTGTTCCAACAGCGGCAGAGTTAGTTAATTGTAAAGGTGACCCAGAGAAATGTATTTTTTGTAGTGATTTTCATGTTAGCGAAGAGTGTTCGAAGGCACGTAACTGGTCTTTCGAGGAAAAAACAAAGGTGTTAAAAGCAAAAGGTTGTTGTTTCAAATGTCTAAAACCGGGGCATGTTAGCAGTAGATGTAGAGTAAAATTAAAATGCGCCAAGTGCAAGGGACAACATTCATACATTATGTGCAAGGGACCAAAAGGTAACAAGGAAAATGACGGTACAGTGAAACAAAGTGTAACGAAACCGGTTATTGAAAATACATTAACTAATAACGTGTATGCCGAAACGTTTTTGCAAACATTAGTTGTAAAAGTAAGGGGTCAAGAGACAGAAAGGGAGGTAAGAGCAATTATAGATACAGGTTCCCAACGATCGTACATTCGAACAGCTACCGCATTGGAAATGGGATACGAAAGTGTTAAAAAAGAAAGTGTTATGCATGCACTCTTTGGAGGTATTTGTTCTGCACCTTATGAACATAGTTGTTATCAAGTTAGGTTGTATAGTCTGAAAGGAGATTATGCATGCAATTTTGAAGCGCTGAACCAAGATACAATATGTAGCAATGTGACGTCAGTGGTTGAAGGTCCTTGGATACAGGAGTTAAAAAATTTTGGTGTAGAAATTTACGACAGGAACCCTGGCGCGATAGAAATTTTAATTGGTTCTGACATTGCAGGAAAACTTTTTACTGCGAAAAGAATTGTGTTGAAGTCCGGATTGGTAGCTATGGAAACATTGCTTGGTTGGGTTTTAATGGGCAAAGTGAAAGTACGTGGTGATGTTAAATTCTCGTCTATGGCAACGATGTCCATGTTTTGTAAAGAAGCATCTATAGCGGATTTATGGCGGTTAGATGTTCTTGGTATCACAGATCCTGCGGAAAAGAAGACAAAATTGGAAGCTCAGCAAGCAGTAATGGATTACTTTAATAAGACCGTAGCTATTAATGAGGAGAAGAGGTACGAAGTAATGTTACCTTGGATAGAAGGACATCCTACACTTCCTAGTAATATTGAGATGTGCAAAAGAAGATTGAATACACTTATTGCTAAGTTGAAGAAGGAAAACCGTTACGAAGACTATCAACAAGTGTTGAATGAATGGATATATGATGGCGTAATAGAAGAAGTTCCACCAGAAGAAAAGGATAGAGAAGGGCATTATTTACCTCATCGCCATGTAGTCAAGGAAAGCAGTACGACGAAAATACGTCCCGTCTTCGATGCATCAGCCAGGGAGAAAAATTATCCTTCATTGAATCAGTGTTTAGAGAAGGGCATTAATTTGATCGAAATGATACCCTCAATTTTGATAAAATTCAGGTTAAATAGAATCGGAGTTGTATCCGATATCAAGAGAGCATTTTTACAAATTAGTGTTTGTAAAAGAGACCGTGACTTTTTGAGATTTTTGTGGGTTGACCAGGAGGGAAACGAAAAGATATTTCGTCACAAGCGTGTAGTTTTTGGTGTGAACTGCAGTCCATTTTTGTTGTGTGCAGTGATAGAACATCATCTTAAGTTAGAAATGGAAAAACAAAGAGAAGGAAAAAGCCAATATTCCAGAGAAGTCATCGCTCAGCTTTCGAAGTGTTTTTATGTGGACAATTGCGTTACCAGCGTAAGGAATGAAGAGGAGCTTCATCACTTCATTAATGAAAGTACTCAAGTAATGGCGAAAGCTGGATTTGAGCTGAGAGGATGGGAGCACACTTCTTTTGGAGAGATGGAGCAAGACAACGGAGTACCAGTCTTAGGTCTACAGTGGGAAACGAAATCTGACACTTTGGCAATAAGACCAGAATGCTGCGACGGGTTGATACCAGAAGTTCTTACTAAGAGGGTTATTTTGTCGTTTGCAAATAGGATATTTGACCCCATAGGGATTACTTCTCCAGTGACGTTGTATCCAAAGATCCTTTTGCAAGAAATTTGGCGATTGGAATTAAGTTGGGACGAAGAAGTACCAGGGGCAGTAAGGAAGAAATTTTTACAGTGGGTAGGTGAATTGCCTTTGTTGAAAGAACTTTCATTTCCTAGATGTATCCAAGGAGATTCAGAAAATTGTAGTCTACATGTGTTCTGTGATGCAAGTGAAAGAGCCTATGCTACGGCAGTTTTTCTTAGAACTGTTACAAGAGAAAACATTAATGTGCAGTTAGTACAAGCCAAGACAAGAGTTGCTCCTATAAAGAAATCAACCATAGCAAGATTAGAATTATTGGCAGCTACTATTGGTGGGAGACTAGCTACTTCTGTGATTGAGGCCTTGAATCTTGAAGGTATACAGATTTATTATTGGACAGATTCTACAACAGTTCTTGCATGGATTAAACGAGATGAGCAATGGAATACTTTTGTTTGGAATCGAGTGCAAGAAATCCGAAAATTAAGTGAAAAGGAAACTTGGCATTACGTACCAGGAACCATGAATCCGGCGGATTTACCATCGAGAGGATGTACTTCAGAACAACTGCTTGAGTCAAAATGGTGGGAAGGTCCTTCGTGGCTGCGACGACCCAAGGAGGAATGGCCAGAACAGAAGTATGAGTACAAAGAAGAAATCATTACGCAGGAAAAGAAAAAGACGGTCTCATCAGTTATGCTTAATGTTGGAAAGGAGGACAGTGACTGGTATTATCGGTATCCTTCCAAATACGAAAAATTAGTTCGCATAATAGGTTGGATGAAAAGATTTATTCATAATTGTCGTTCTAAGCAAAGAAGAAGCAACGAGTTGTCTGTTGAAGAATTGTTGTCAGCAGAGAAGACAGTTATTAGACTTGTTCAAACAGATTCCTTTGAGGGTGTTGGCGACAAGAATTTGAAATCTTTGTGTCCGTTCGAAGACAATGACAAACTCATCAGAATAAAAACCAAAATTACAGAACTTTCAGATGTTGAAACCTTCCGTTATCCAGTTGTGTTGCCAAGCACACATCCAGTAGTAAAAATGTTAGTGTACGATAAACATGTGGAAGCTTGTCACGTTGGTGTTCAAGGTTTGTTGAGTCTTCTTAGGGAACAGTTTTGGATACTCAAAGGAAGAAAAACTATTCGATCTATAATAAAGCAATGTGTCATATGTAAACGATATACTGCCAAGAAGTTGGAACCAATCCCTGCAGCTCTACCCGAAGATAGAATCAGAGATGCAGCAGTGTTTGAAGTAACGGGAGTGGACTTTACCGGACCAGTTAGACTACGAGATGGAGGAAAAGCTTGGATTTGTATATTTACCTGTGCAGTATATAGAGCAGTGCATTTGGAGCTTGTTTCCGGATTATCAACGAGTGACTTTCTTCAAGCCCTTAGAAGATTTATAGCGCGTCGAGGCCGTCCTTCGGTCATTTACAGTGACAATGGCACGAATTTTGTTGGCACAGAAAATTTATTGGGCAGACTGGATTGGAAATGTATAACGTCTTTTGCAGGTGTGAAACGCATCAAGTGGAAATTCAATCCACCCAGTGCTGCTTGGTGGGGTGGATGGTGGGAGCGTTTAATTCGATTAATGAAAGGACTGTTAAGGAGAATACTTGGGAAGGCTTCTCTAAATTATGAAGAATTCATTACAGTGTTGTGTGACTGTGAAGCTGTCATGAATGGTCGGCCGTTAACTTATGTTTCAGATGATAGTTCGGATTTATTAGCTTTAACTCCAGCTATGTTTCTGCAGCAAGTTAGAGAAGTAGGAGTACCGGATCTCGACAACTTGGAATCCGTTAACCTACAAAAACGGTTGAGATATTGTCATAAACTCAGGGAACAGTTACGCAGTAGATTTCGCAGTGAATATTTGGGACAGTTGGTGCAGCATTGGAAATCTAGAAGAGACCATAGTGAAATCAAAATAGGGGATGTTGTACTTGTAGAAAACGAGAACTTGAAACGTTTAGAATGGCCTTTAGCAAGAGTTGTTGAAATATTACCTGGACGTGACGGTGAAGTACGACTTGTGCGGTTGAAGACACGTACCGGATTGATGATGAGACCAGTGCAACGAGTTTTTCCCCTGGAAGTTCATTCAAATGAGATACCACAGGTGTTGAAAGAACCAGCAGTGTATCGTAGTGATGAACAAATGGACGGAGTGAGTGATAAAAACATAGAGACTGAATGTGAAACAAAACTTCAAACTGTTACAACTCGAACTGGTAGAAAAGTGAAACCTCCTACCAGATTAGATCTTTTGTGTATACTTAAAAAATAAATAATGTTTGTTGTGGTTGAGTTACTAGTTCCCTCAACGTAACTCAAGGTGGGAGGATGTTGGATTTGTTGTGGCAACATTTGTGCCGAGTTTTGTTCTTCTTTTGTTTTTCTTTTGTTCTTCGCTCGCTCGTTTTGTATCAGCTGTAGTGCAAGTGCTAATGTTAGAATAAAAATAGTATTTTTTGCCTTCTATAATATAATATTAACGTTTTATTGTAACATCTACATTGGTCATATAGAGTTGCCCAAACATTCATATTTTCTACTCAACGATGTAACTATCTTAAAGGAACGCATCTGCTATCTCAGGTTAAAATCGCAAAAAATTGTACTTATTCCCTTTTTCCAATCAGAGGTTCAATTCATGTCACTCGTACTATAAACCTCTTGATCTCAATCATCTTTGTTTCCTCGGCAATTTTACTGTTTAGTGGCATTTCAAGTTTAGGGCTCTAGTTACTTCAACGCCTAAATAGTTGTTGACACTCTAGCCACTTATTCAATTCAGGTCCTTGCCTGTCTCCTTCATAGGGATCATCTATTGTGTAAGCATAAGCGCTATCTCCAACATCCTTCTAACATCAAGAAGCCACCTCGAACATTTCTCCTTCCAAATTTGAAGTATCGGTTCTAGCAAAAATTTGGTTGTGGTTTGCATTTTGCATAGAGAAGAGTGCCCAGTTTTCTATTTCTCATTTCTTTTTTTTTTCATATCTTTTAGCAATTCTTGTTACCTAAGTAACACCTTATGGCAGTATATTTTAGGTAAACTAATGTTGTGTCTATTTTAACCATGGGTGCATACCATATTTCAAGATATAAGGAAATGTTTTTGTTTGCTCTTTCAATCCAAGGGTTTTGTGGTGATCTTTTGATGAGAATTTGTATACAAACTAATGTTTGACGGCTTTCTCCTTACATATTTTGATAACGAGTCCCGACTCGTTATCCGTGAGTATTATATGGGTGTGCAAAGCTTTGTGATTATGAGCTGTACAACTCACAGAGCGACTACTTCTTGTTTGGACTTATGTCCGGGCGATCTGCTTGTAACTTCCGGAAACTTCTACAAGGTCACTTACCCTCGAACGGAGACATCGTCAACGCGCTGTGTAAGCGTTGATATAACTGTAAAGGTTATCCCAAACATATTTAGGTTAAATAAAAAATTTAAGCAGTTGGCACTGGTATATACAGACGCAATATGGTAAGCTTCCAGAATTATCATCTTGTCTTCCTGAGAGAAGATAGTTTGGTTGCCTTACCAGCGGCAACTGTAGGTTGAATAGACATTCTAGTGATGTGTTCGTAATGCTCTATGCAAGTATTCTACTGAAAATCGTAATTTAAAGCTTCCTCAAACTTCCAAATGCTACAATACGCCTGTACGAAGACGTTTTAGTGCTTTGTGATTTGTACACATAACGAATTTTTTTTTGGGAGATATCTTCTGAAATGCTTGCTTGCTTTGATTATATGTACTGCAAGTAATTCTTACTCTGTAAGTGCATTTTTGAGTTTTGTCGGCCTTTCTGCTAAAGCTAAGACCATTTTCTCTTTCATGAGCTATCTTTCCTAGTGGAAAAATATCTATAGCAACGTCTCAAGCGTATGTTATCATATTAACCTCTTTTGAGAATTTCGAGTATAAGCAAAGTATATTGTCGGAAGGCAACTTCGCTGAAATTCGCTTTGTGCTTCTTGTGACCAAGAATCCTGTTTTAAACTCAATTTTGGAAAAGAACTCCCCTCTTTAATTGTTTCAAGTTTCTTCGTGTTCAATACCATTCTCAATAGTAAACTTTTCCTGATGTTGGTTTGACATCTTCCCTGAAAGTAAGTTTCCCTACACTTTAGTTCTATTTCTATACACTAAGACCTTTTCTGATTAAGAGAACTGGAAAAGATTCCAATTTTTGTTGCACTTGTGAAAGATGTTCTCTTCTTCAACCGACTTGGAGTAAAGGATAATATATATCAATGTACGAAATAGCCTATTTCCATTTTCACTCTTTAAGAATAATATCCATAGCCCGTTGAAATATTGAAGGAGAATTGCATAACTCGGACGGCATACTTTTAAATTCGGTAAAAACCGTTTCCAAGGAAAACCTGTTCTCAATCTTTCTCAGATACATCTATTTGATAATTGCGTCTAAAGTTGAGAATATCATTGTCACTGCAAGCTCTTCAAGACTCTCATCTATCCCTGGAAGTAGTTAGCTATCTTCAAAGATTTCATTTAAAACCCTATAAACAACACAACCTTAATTTGCCACTTTTTTTCTCTGGAATAACTCTGGAGCAAAACGGACTGTTTATTTCTTGTATCACGATTTGCTCGAACAGCTTTTAAATGTTTTATGATTTTTTTCTTCCTAAACTTTTCGAAATGGCATGCTTATATATAATAGTTTCACATGTTCTTGTTTATTTCATCTTTCAAAACGTTGCAATAACTTTCGGATAATGCAGGTAATGCCTCACTGTAGGTAGTAGGTATCTGAATAGCATTCTTCTTGATAGAGCATATTTGCTCGTTATAGCAAGGTTAGCAAACGAAAGAGTATCATGCACAGTATTGTGATGTTTCCCCAGCTTTGTGTCCAAATTCCGAAGACACTATTGTAGAGCTGAATAACTTTGTCGCTACATTGGTCTGTGTCGCATTCCCAATTTTATGATTGCAGTCAAAATCAACGGGCAACAGTATGAAACTTCTCGACACAAATAAAGCATTGTCTGGGAAGTTAGCTAACCACCTTTAAATTCATGATATAGTGCGCAAAGAAGATAGAATGAGAAACTTTTCATTATCGCTATCTGAAAGCGTAGTAATGAGAGCAAAGATACACCAGCACCTGTGTCAATAGCTCGTTCCCGACTAAAAAGAAGGTATTGCGTTCATCACTCGAGCAAGTCGAAGAAACGTCAACAATTATTACTTAATTCTTCGTTAGAAGTAATGGCTTCTCCGAACCTTACATATTCCTTTTTTCCAAGCAAGCTCCGGCTTTAGTTTTTCTTTTGCTTCAATTACTTTTACTAAATGACATTCCCTCGTAGAATGGTGCAAGTTGTAATAAACCTGACAAAACTTTTTGTGGACACCTGTGTTTCTTTTTTATTCTCATGTCCATCCTTGAGTTTACCAGCGAATTGTGTTTACTAGAATTAACTGACCCTATAATCTTCTTAGAAAATGCCATCCAAACGGAGCGCTCCATCGTGCCTACAAACAAATGCCATGAGCAACCGTTAAATGTACATTGTATTAAATGGATATTATCTCTCCGGGATCCTAGCATCAATCGTTCACATTAAATGATTAGCTTCGTCCTGTAAAACCTTGCATCATTCAAAGTTTTATTGTTCGTGAAACGAATGCACCACTGAGGTGTTAAGAAGTCCCTGATGAATCTCTGCTTTTAACAGCTTCGAAAGACATATAATGAGCTCCTTCCTAAGAACAGGGCAGATAGCTGATGGAATCCTGGAAAAACTGAGCAATCCAACTCTCCGCCTCCTCTCTGTCACAAACCATTAACTTCTTCAGTATCTTCTCTGAACTTCCAATGGTGGACATAAGATCTCGGCTGTCAGCCATTCCTTAACGTCTTTTTTGTTATTGAATGGAATGGCGAAATGGCAACGACTCCTGCCATTGTCACCATTTTCAGATTCCAGCTGTTTATTTAATTAGGTTCTTGCTTTATCTTCGCATGCGGATCTCTTATAGTAATAATATAAAAGTCATTTTCAACACTCGCATTTTGTAACGTACTGTGTAAGATGGTCATAAATACCAGTGGGTAACCTTGAATTTTATTAAATACAATCACTCCACATTTTCCAATATTTACCATTATACTTTTCTTTTTACACCAACCCTCAGAATCTTTTAAGTTTCACTGTAACGTGTATACGATCCTGCCAGAATTTAAAAATCACCAGCAAAGCAAAAGTTTAGTTTGATTCGGTGAAGAAGTGCTGTCGATAATGTAAGTTAAATACAATATTTAGGGGGATTAAGTAAACGTGGAAACATCCCTAGCCCACCACCGATTTGGACTATCTTCAAAAGGAACCATTTTTACAACAAATACTAATCTTCTTTAAATTTGGTTTCATTCTGTTAAGAAATGAAGTCAAAAGCGAAAATTGAATGGAATGTTGGGGGCATAGTCCCAAAGCCATATATTCATTTGAATCATAAAACCGGACGTTTTTCTGCCTCATACGACAATCGTTTCTGAATCAGTTGTGCTGAAATCTGCATTATAAATTTTCGTTTCTCCAACAATAACTGGAACAATAAACTGGAACAAAAACAAAATCTCGGCTTGCTTAAGCGATAGCAACCCACCTTGCCAAAATTGATCAAAAATGCTGTTAATCGTTTGTGCATCAGTTATGCAGAACTATACAATTAAATTCTCATTTGTGCAACAATAATCAATGAGGTAGATCATGAAATCATGTTCTGCGTAAACGGTTCAACCCCAACTTGTCAAAATTGATCGAGAGTAGTGTGATTCGTTTTCACATCGTTTATGCGGAAATATGCAACACACATTTTCCTTTGTGCAACAACGAACAATGAGATAGAACAAAAAGAAAGTGGATGCTGTCTAAACGGAATCCCCGCACTTTGTCAAAATTGATCGAAAATGGTATCAAACGTTTGTGCGTTTGTTCAGAAATGTGCACCACAAATTTACCTTTGTGCAACAATGAACAATGAGACACAACAAAATAATGTGAGGTACTGTCTAAATCGTTGACCGTCGACCTTGTCAAAATTGATCGAATACAATGTTCCTCAAATTTGTCGGACTTTTGAGAATGGCACATATTTAAATGCATTAACTATTTATACTTCGTTAGTTCTGAATCGTGCTCTCTTTTTAATGTTTGTAGTATAACATTCATGACCTTATTTAAATTTCAAAATCCGAGCCAACTTGACGTCAAGTCCCCGGGATATTTTTTAGTAAGTAAATTTTAAACTTCTGATTATTTGTTCTAGTTATGTGGAGGAGAGTGCCAGAGTTTCATTGCTATCGAAGGGAATTTAGTGACGTTTCAAATAATAGGGGATTATAGGAGAACAATAGAAAGAAATGCAGAGATCATATTAAACGCTTGCAGGGAAATGGGTTTAGAAATAAATGCAGAGAAAACTAAATACATGGAAGTGCGTCGGGACCGTAATGCGGCAAAATATGGATGCGTTAAAATATTAAATAATACTTTTGATATAGTGGATACTTTCAAATACCTAGGATCAATGTAAACAGGCGAAAATCATATTCACCAAGAAATTAAATGTCGACTGAAAGCAGGGAATTCGTGTTACTATTCGGTTCTTAATCTCTTGTCGTCGCGAATTCTGTCGAGAAATTTGAAGCTTAAAATATACAAAACGATAATCATGCCTGTTGTTCTGTATGTTTGCGAAACATGGTCGCTTACTCTGAGGGAAGAACAGAGACTGAAACTATTTGAAAACAAGATCATGAGACGAATATTCGGACCCAAGAGGAACGGGAATGAGGAATGGCGGAAACTTCATAACGAGGTACTACATAATTTATACGGTTTACCCAATATTGTTAGGGCCGTCAAGTCTAGGAGGCTTAGATGGGCAGGTCATGTAGCTAGAATGAAGAAAGTAGAAATGCTTTCAAAGTCTTGACTGGAAGACCAATCGGGAAACGACCATTGGGAAGACGTATGCGTAAGTTGGAGGACAATATTAAGATGGATCTTGCAGAGATTGGAATAAAAAGTAGAAACTGAATGCAGTTAGCTAAGGATAGAAGTCAGTGGAGAGCTTTGGTGAATGCGACATGGAACCTCCGGGATCCATAGGCCATAGAGTTAATTAGTTAATTAGTTAATTAGATGAATATTCTAGTTTCTCTAGGGAATTTAACGACGTTATTAGATAAATAACGAGAAGGAAAGTAGTAGCATTTTTAATCTCAGATGCCAAAACCCGCCTCGCCCCCTCGCCCTGAAGCGCAAATGATTGAAATTAGTGATTTTGGTTACTGTTTCGTTTGTGTACAAAACTCTATCGTTGCTCCTTTATTTGTTCGGGATATATAAGCAAAATACTGGTATGCAGCGAAGTTAACGCTTTTCGACCGACCTCAGGCATAAACGATGAAAGTATTGCCTTTTGTTACTGCATAGATTGTGCTTGTTTGTGCACGAAACCCCTTCTTTTGTGCTTCAATAGTCCTAGGTGAGTAATAAGCAAAAAGTGAAGAGTTGAAAACTAATACCTACATATTTCCAAAACTAATAACGTACAAAGGATAGAGTTTCTTTCACAAGGTAAGATAAGCAATGCACTAAGCAACTAAGCACTAATCCCATCGTTTGTGTTTTACATGTGGAAGAAATTCAAGTATTTTGTTTCAAAAGAAATGGCGGAAATTAGTAGACCAGTCTAGGAAAGTGGAGAATAAATGAACCGCAGGGGCCTATTGAACTGGTACCATTTTTATGTCAGGCGTGGTCGTCTAGGTCATCAGGAGGGAAAGACTTATTACCCTGACCGTTAGGTGGTCAGACGGCTTCCTGGAAAAATGTTGATTGTTAGGTAGAATGTAGTAGTTTCTAGAAAAAGTTGAATGATCTGTATCACGTGATTTTTATAGGGCTCGTTTTTATAGGAAACTCAACATATGTGTTGAGTATGCATAACATACTCCATAGAGCAGCAATGTTGTGATCGTATTAATTATTTTTTATTCTTTCGTTCTAATAAAAGAAAACTCATAGGAATTATATTCCGAAAATTGAGAACGCATAGAACAGCTATGATATGATCAAATTAATTATTTTATTTAATTACATAATAATATTTTAGTTCATTGTTCGCATGCTAAAGCATACTCTGTACGAAGGTCACTACGAAAATTTCGAGATAAGCATTGTTGTGGCACAATATTTGAATTCCAACAATTGCGTTAGGTAGTGGTATCCAGAGCGAAGAAGCGAAGCAAGTTTCAACTCGCCTCGCTTATCGGCGTGGCCGTATCGCCTTCATTTGTTTGTTGTTGTGAGCAGTATTCGGCTGTCCAGAATGGAGCTCGAAACGGAACATTTTGTGGCAATGATCCTTTACGATTTCAAAAGTGGTTTGAATGAGACACAAAGCCTGGACCGTTTGCAGGGGACATTTGGGGACCTTGCTCCTTCCCGTGATACAATTTTTCGGTGCTTTGGTGAATTCAGAAGAGGCCGGACTTCGCTTAAAGATGAAGAGAGAGCTGGACGTCCGGCAACAGCTATGTCAGATGAAAACATTGCCGCTCTGGAACAAATGATTCGAGAAAATTCTCGAACAACTTTCAAGGACATTGAATCTACAGTGAACATTGGATCGCCAGCAATAACTAAAATTCTTCATGATCATCTTCGGCTCAGGACTCATCTCGTTGGGTGCCTCACACTTTGACTGAACAGCACAAGCGCATGCGTCAGATGAAGAATTGCTTGCAAGATTTGATGGAGGTAATTTTCGACGCGTCTCTGACATTGTTACTGGTGATGAGACTTGGATCTATCAATTTGACCCTGAAAATAAACGCCAGTCTACAGTTTGGATCTTTCCAGACGAAAATCCACCCACGAAAGTGAAGCAACCGCGAAGTGTGGCGAAAAGATGGTTGCAACTTTCTTCTCCAAATTTGGCCATGTTGCAACTTTTAAATTTGAAGAACAAAGGACTGTTCTTCTCAGTGCTACACCACTGTTGCTTAACAAAAGTGTTCCAGAAGCTTCGAGAACGGCGTCCAAGAACTGAATTGCGTGGGATCCTGCTTCATCATGAGAACGCGTGCCCACACCCGGCCAACATCACAATTCAGATTTTAGAATCTACGAAGGTCAAAATTATGACTCATCCGCCGTATAGCTCTGACCTGACCCCGAATAATTTTTTTCTGTTCCCCAGGATCAAAGATCGCATGCGTGAGAAATTTTGCAACCCTAAAGAAGCTGTAGTGGCTCACGAGAATGAACTTTCAACACTTGAAGAAAAACACTGGCAACACTGCTTCCAAAAGTGGTTTTCGAGGACGCAAAAGTGTGTACAGTGTAATGGTGAATACTTTAAGAGAATGTAAGTGTTAAATTTATTTTAAGTATGTAAGTCATTTCACATCTCAAAACTTCTGTAGTGACCCTCGTAGAACAACTATGCTGTGATCATATTAAAATGGGGAGAGAATAAACTTTATTCATGCGGGACTTTTTAATTCGACGGATCGTATCTTTTATTCTCTCGTAATGATTACCCGAACACAGTGTGAGTGTACTAAAAAGCTCGTTGTTAAATTTGAGTGTGAGCGTACTAAAAGCTCGTGTTCGGAATACGTATACTCCGGTACGATACGGTATGCTAGTACATATGCAGAGTGTGGTTCTCGCACGTCTTTTGCTGCTGAACTTATGACATGAACTCAACGTTTCGCATGCTATTTGTAAACTGGTTGGGCTAGAGTGGAAGATGGCGTTGTCGGGTAATGTCCTTAGAGGTGCGTGTCAAAACATGAAGACAAACACAAAAAGAAACAGGCGCCGTGTCGAGTAGACATCACAGAGTGCCGACAGAGTAACTGAAACAAGTTTGGGGACCGCGGTAAATGAACACAAGACATAGTCGGGGGAGAATACAAAGAAGATTACGGTTGCGGTAGGTAGACATGCTGAAACTTCCCCTATGGTAATTGGTAAGAGAAAAGAAGTTTTGCGCCACGAATGGTGAACACGTGATTACCTTGCTGGTATGAAAATACTTTGAATACGTCTTATAGCGGGAAATACATATAGATACATCCTGCATTTCTTTGAGGGAGAGGAATCCTACGAAGTTAACACTGATGCAATATCCGATTCTGAAACAGAAATATACGAATCATCGTCAGATGAAGAATATGTTTTTGATGGAATAGAATCACCAGTGCTAACAACAGTTTCACCAACTCCACCGTCATCTTTAGTTGTATTATCAAGAACATCACGATTTTGGGGTTTTATATTGTTGTTGTAATAGTCAAAAGGTGGACCGTGAATGTATAAAGAAGACAATTGAAAAATGGGATTTCAACGACACATTAATATGCGGCGGATGTAGGGAATAACCTCTTCATGATTTTTTGCGTGTTTGTATGAATGTACTCCCAAAGTCAATGGAACTTCGTGCTTGGAGTATTGTAGCAAGTCCTAGTGTTGAAGAAGAAGTGCTTTACTTGTATGTAAACACGCATATTATTGGAATATTAACAAGGGAAAAATTCTGGAATTACTGGACATTTTCATAAGAAAAGACAGACGGAAATCGGACATTCCAGATTCAAAAAATGTATTTGATTAGATCTAGTGTTTCATTTGTGTTTTGGAGTGATGAAAATATTAATATGAATTGTGTATTAAAAACTATAAAAGTATACTTACGTAACAATAATCCAATTCAATGCATTGAATGCAAGTTAAATCTTTCTCATGATTGTACTCATCTTCATAATACTGGTACATTTGCAACGAAGCACTTATCTCTTGATAAAAGTCTTAGTGAGCTTTTTTAAGTTTTTGAACAAGAACATAGCGACATCTCCTTTATATGGTTTATACTTAAAATTTGTGATCTTTTAAAAAATATAGAATTTGTTGGACAGATTATTCCGTTTTTATTCATCGCGCAAATAAAATTTCACCATGTATAAATCAGTATATTATTGATATTCAAGTTTTAAAATGTCTTGTATCGAATTTATCATTCGTGAGTTTAAGTACATAGTTTAGTTAATGATACAGTAAAGTTCCATTGCTTGGTAAAGTCACCAATAAATGATAATTTATTATCGCTAAGTTCTCAAAAACAAATTAATTGGTCAACTTTAAATTTACACGGTTTGAAACGGGATAGCAAAACTGGGTATACTGTATCATGCATACAAGACCTTGTATATCAATTATGTTCAAAGAACTCAACTTTTTATTGTAAAGGTTTAGAGAAATCTCTTTGGATTAAAAGAATATTTCCATTAGATAATGTCATTGATTTAGAAAGAAAACATTGTCCTTCATCAAGTGAATTATGTGGAAACACATTTAATGAATATTGTACTTTTCACACAAATATTGTAAAGAAATCAGGATGTGCATATCGTAATTGTGGTGGAAATTATTGGTGGAAATATGAAAGATCAACAGCATTAACTAATGCATTATCAAGACTGTAATGATTTTTTAGGAATTGTAAATAAAGTTCAATAAAGTTCACGGATGTGTTTAAAAACAATTTATTGAAAAATTAAAAACTTCTGTATATGATAACAATTGTATATATGATAAAAATATAAAAATTGTAAATATATAATAAAAATTAAAAATTTAAAAGAATATTTTTCTTTAAAAACATGTCTACGTGTTTATAAACGATATCATCATTCTTTTTCAAATTTTTCTTGTTAAACATTTTTAAACACTTGAATGAGTGTGAATAATATGATGCAAAAGACCGAAACAAAATATCAGCACAATACAGAACTATCTTGTTGATATTGATGATTATTTATAAAGTAAATTTTATTTTTGATAAAAAGTTTTTTGTTTCCTTGGTAAGTTCATAGCAAGACTGTCAAAGTAATAGCCATCTTTCTCTCATTGATGTACACTGCAACCCAATGCAAATCAGCAGAATCAGATGTATCAAGATTAATCACAAGTGGAGCAGGAGGTTCTACCGTTACAGGAAGTCTGTCAATAGGGTAAATTCCAGTAACACTTGCACCAGTTACTTTATCACTTAGTAGTGCTTTTAACAATTCGTCACTATACATGATGGAGATTTTTATTTTTAATCAAAGTAGCTATCACTGTTATTCACATGTAACACATAGTCATACACTTTCACATATTCACTATACAGTAATGCTTCATGAACACTGCATATATGTTGTCCAAAACGATGTTTGTTATGTGCACACCAATGATGGTGAAAACTTAAAGCAGTATACTTTGGACAGTTTATTTCGTTTAAATTTGTAACTTCTTTTTGAAGAATTTCTTGAAGAAAACACATTCTAGTTATTCCGTTTGTGTATATGGTTGTAGTATTTAAACAATATGTTTGAAGTTTTTTCTTAAGATGTGAATATTCTACATCGCCTTCGTGCCAGGTAATGCCATACACATTCTCAGCTAGATATTTGTTTCTAGTTATGATCGGCTCAGCTAACTTATTTACAGGAAATGGTTGTTTAAATTCCACTTTTGAAGAAAGGGAACGTCAGGATTTACAATGGCTAGCTCGTTTACAACACACCCATCTTCATTATCGTGATAGGCAGAGAAGTGTACAACAACCCTCATCGTACTCAACTGAATAAATTAAAGGGTTTTATCAGCATAAATATTTCTACCTATATCTACTTGTGCTAAGGAATCGAATTATGCGTACACAATTCATATAATATGTTCAGTTAAAGTTTCTGAAAGTGATACTTCTAAATTTACAGGGGAATCGCCTACCACATCACATGTGTTGTCATCTAAAGTTCCGGTTGGAGATACAATAAAAGCATACAGAGCATATCCGTTTGGATACTCATCAAGACTAACAGTATGTGAATAATTTCGATAATATGTACCAGTACCTGAAATCAAAGTATAGTAACTTAGAAGCTTTAATTTCTTATTAAAATCAGGAGTGACGGGGTGGGGAGGAAATAATTTTGAGCCGATCTTGTAGTTGCAGTTTGTTAACGTTAAAGTTTCGAAATACAAAGCGAATAATATGTGATTTCCCATGGAAGGCTATTGGAGATGAAACCAATAACCAGGCCTTTAGGAACATTACCCAAGAAGAGATTATCAATGTTGTAAGATTTTACTTGTGCAGGTATAGCATAAGATCTTGTCTCCAATCTCGTCAGAGGTAACTTGGCCGTTTCGGAACCCATTCGTGTATTTAATTGTATATCTAAATCTGCAGCTTCATCAATGCGTCGTACATGAAGAATAACTTCCTCAAGTGCAATTTTATAACTTGTATTTTCAGGATATATTAAGCAAAAGTTATCTTCACTACGGTGTAATTTCACACGTAAACTTACTTTGTTAGGAAGGATAACATCTAAACTTACTATATCAGTATGAAGACGTCCGTGCATTTCAAAAGATTTACTTTTTTATTTTATTTGCACGCTTTTCAAAAGCAGCATTTGTATTATCAAATTTATTAAAAGGTTTTGCAGTATCTTTATGCCACATGGCACAAGCTAAATGCGTTTGAGAAGTATCATAAGAATAATTTAATAATGTTTCAATGTATGCACGATAACGGTAAGATCCTAATGAAGAACTAATTAATATATCATTTAACGAAATATCAATTTGACTAAATAAAGAATGTAATCAGTTTTGTAATTTTACAACGTACATAAGGATATAGATATGCAGGATAAATAAATTCTCCTGCTTCTCCAGGAATAAGAAATTCAATATGACCTTCTGAGGTTAATGTAGAAATAGGACGAAATTCAGCATTTGTTGTTGCTCCAATAGCTGTTTGTGTCATAGGTATAGAAAAGAAATAAAATTCATTGGTACAACATTCAAAACAATTTGAATTTAGGCGCGCTATTATGAAAAAGATATCTTGTTTACGTTTACGTTTTGTTGGTGGTCCAAACTTTACAATTGCAGGAGCTTTCCCCTTGCGTGACCGTCTCTTGCTGTTACCAGTTAGCAAGTGCCCGACTTTATTAATGGCTTTTCTCTTTAAACTATCACCATCTTCTTTTACACGTGCACGAACAGATTCTTTAAATGCACAATTTTCTAATACATCACCGGTAGAACTTGCATACCGGTTTGTAATGCCTGACGTCCTACAGTTTTTGCACCTTGTTTAAGAAATGGTAAAGCAAAACGAAATAATCCTTTAAAGAAACTACCTGTCCCATATCCTCTTTGATATACAGGTCCTGATAATGATATTCCACGTCTACGATGATAAGTAACACGTCGTGCTCTCATTTTTACTGTTGTTTAACAGATGCAGGAGAGCGTTTAAAACGTAGTGTAACGGTCAGTGTCCCAAAACGGAATGGCAAATTTCGCCCTGCATGATCTTTAAATCCTTTGAGATCCCATGGTACAATTTGTACCATACGGGGTGTTTCATGGTACATTGCGTTATAACTCTCCTATTTGAGCTTTTTCGTCCCGTTTTTTGTTTTTCAAGTCCAGAGGCATTGCAGAAGACATTACGGATGGTTTCACACCTTCCTGTGCCGAGACATAGGAGGTGATGACGCCATAAATCTAAAATTTATATTTTCGTGTAATACCTTCTGAGGGGGTTTAAGTAGTGTATTTTTGGCGAGCTTATTTTTGCACGTAGAGGATTGAAATTTTGCACAAACATGCAGTCCACCGAGTAATATTTATCAGATTGTTTCTCAGATTTCTGCGTTAAAACAGGGGGGATCCAGAAGGTCAAATAGATGTAAAAAGGGATATTTTTACCCAAAAATCCCGTTTTTCCTCATTTTCCCGCCTTAGATACATGATGGAGACAAGTGAATGGTACCGCCTGAAAGGCAGTTCTATTCTGAAGAGAATGATGGGCGAAACATGACCCTAGGGAAATTAAGGATGTCTCAGGGAATGTTTAAAAATTTCCCTCTTTGTACGGGAATATGGGACATTCTCGGTATATTTTTTTCGCGGGCTTACTTTTGCACCTGGAAAATTGGAATTGTGCATAAACATTCAGCCCACCGAGTAGTATTTACCAGATTTTTTTCAGATCTCTGCGTTAAAACAGGGGGTCCAGGAAGGCTAAAAGTTAAAAAAAGGATATATATAGACCCAAAAAATCCCGTTTTTCTTAATTTTCCCGCCTTAGATACATGATGGGGACACGTGAGTCATACCGCCTGAAAGGCAGTTCTATTCTGAAGAGAATGATGGGCAAGACATGACCCTAGGGTAATTGGGGATGTCTCAGGAAATTATTTACCTGAGATCATGGTGTTTTACGGTAATTTGGGGCATGATGGGAATTCCTGATAAAATTTCTCCCGCCCTTGGTATTCAAGATAGAAACTTGAAATTTGGCACACACATTCAGTATACCAAGTACTATTTACCAGATCTTTTTAGATGCTTACGTTCACACAGGGTCGCTCCAGGGGGGCCCAAAGTTCGAGAAAAAAATTTCCCTCTGAAATTTTCCCTTTGACATCATTTTTCTCGCTCCTAGTATATGGTATGAGCATGCCATATACCAGGCATGGTCGAGCATGGTGGTATCATTTGAAAGCCAGCTCCATTCTGAAGAGAATGAGGCATGAATCATGATCCTAGGATAAATAGTGACGATGTAGTAGCTGCTTGACTGAAAGTCTAAAAAATAGCCCAAAAACCACGGATCTCTTAAGGGTTAATAGTATTTCGATTGTGTTTAGACAAAATTTTGCAAGTGGCATATAATGAATATCTACAAAAGTAATTGTACTTTTCCGTATTTAATATCGGAGATTGTTGCTATACGTATTAATGGTGATTTTGTATCACCTAAAAATTGATATTGTATAATGTCTGTATAAATAAAAATTTGATGTGGATATCCGATATCTACGTATGGTTGTTGGAATCCATGAGATTCTTTACAAGATCTGATTTTTCTGAAAAACCTAATTGTAAAGCTAATGTAGGCGACAATGTAACTGATTCTACAGGTTCATCACATTCAACATGTACAACGTTTGAAAAACTAAATCTTATAAAAGTTGATATTGTGTTTAATTTTTCTGGTAAATGATGAATGAATGGATAATAACCAACAAGAATTTTATTTTGCATAGGAACTGCATTTTTAAATTTCTACCATTAAACATTGTCGCCCTCGGTAGCATTATAACATGTTGATG
Source organism: Thermobia domestica (assembly GCF_964235325.1). Taxonomy (NCBI): domain Eukaryota; kingdom Metazoa; phylum Arthropoda; class Insecta; order Zygentoma; family Lepismatidae; genus Thermobia; species Thermobia domestica. The sequence goes on from NC_137460.1 coordinate 170,150,488, forward strand.
GAATTTGTACTTCACTTAATCCTAAATTCCAATCGGATTCTGATAAACAAATATTATTTTTAATTCATTAACAAAATGTGTTGGATTATTTCTAGGATACACATCTGCACTAGCATTTGAAACTAATGTAATGTAAAAACTATCATCAATACTTTCAGAAATCATTTTCGTTTAAAGTGAAGTTTGAAGTTTGAAGTTCGAAAAGAAAACGGCAATTTCAACACATGTTCATCTTTTAAGTTTACTTCTATCATATCAAAATATTTTTTTCATCTTTAACATAATGTTGTGCGTCAAACGCAAAAGATTTTCTATGACCGTGTTGTACATTATATACACTAAGTTTTCGAACTAATATTTTTATATTTTTTGTTATTTTACAATATCAATGGAAATGTTAATTGTATTAGGAATATCATAATCTAAATCACATGGAAATTTTCCACGTGCTAATATTAAATCAACATTTCTAGCTTTTGTGTATACAACATTTTAAATATCAAGTGTATTTTCATTAATAAATCCAAAAATGTGTTGTAATTCTGGCGTAATGCCAATCATACATTCATCTTCTAATTTTAAAGAATGTTTAATAACAAATTGATACTTATTTTGTAAATAATGTAACATAGAGCATTTTCAGGAATCAAATGTAGAATAGATTCAATTGATACAGAATATACAGGTTTTATTGGAACATGGTGACGTTGAACTTTATTATCGATAACATTAGTAATTATAATTTCTTCGTTTTCACCAACATTATAATTATTCCACGGAATATTAATTTGTGTTAATGCAACACCTTATTCTCCATCACTTAAATCAATAGGTTGTTCTATTTTGACTCAAAATGATGATGTAGTGTTATTATCAAAAGATTGCTTCTTCCATTTGAAGGAAAAGTAACTAAAAAAAGCCGTGTGTAAAGATTGAATTCATTTTGCAGACTGAACAGAATCTGACCTAATCCACTTAATGGATATCCCAATCATTTTATATCCATCCATCCATTTTTACGTTTCAATACCTTTTCAATGCGATAAATTTTCTTTGAATTGATAATTACTTTCGTAATTCTAGTGCATGAAATATTTCTTTAATATCTTTACCATTCCAATCTTTTAATTCATAAGTTAGCGGATCTGATTTAATACATTTGTCAACAATAAATATTTCTTGTGACCATTTAGGTAAATATCCTTTTTCTGATACATGTATATACTTACTAACACGAACATAATCACCCGGACTAAATTTACAAGTTATATTATTTTATTGTTTTTTTTCCGTATAATGTTTCCCACACTAGATTCACACTGGAATCATTTACTTGTGCAGGTGCCATTTTGATACTTGAATGGTTATAATTATTCATAATTTGATCTAATACATTAATATAACGATAAGTATTCTTTGCGGTATAATAGCGATGCAATCTTTCTTTTAATGTATATATAACACGTTGTGCTAACGCACATTTAATTTCGGAATAGACACTAAATGATTAATTTCATATTCTTTCAACAAATGTTTTACATGACGATAATAAAATTCACAACCTAAATCTGTACGTTAAACACGGGCAACTTGAATTTTTTCAAAAATTGTTATTGCCTTTACCATTTCAAGACCTTTCTTTGTTTTTAAGGGAACACAATATGCATAACGCAAAAAATATCAATACAACATAATATATATATCTATAATTATTATTATACTTAGCAATAGTTTGTATATCTGCTAAATCCATTTGTAATGTTTGATTTGGTGCACTAACATAATACATTTTACGTTCAAAAACTTTACGAGCTGGTGCATGTAATGTATAGGCATCTTGAGAGGCTAACCATTTTTAATTTCTTCATCTAAACGTGACTATGTGAATCTATGGATTTCAGGTTCGATTGAATTTCATGTACAGCATTTTCAGAAACTAAAATCATTTTACGTACCTCTGACATACTTAACGACTAAACATACTACTTCCTACTGTTGCAAGAAGTGGTCCCAAGATTAACGGTAAAAGTGCAGTACCTTTTTGTAGTAACAACCACTTCTTTTTCCTCAATGCAGTACGCTGCTGAGAGAGGACACGTAAGATCTTTTTATGTCTACGTAGACGTTGCTCCTGATAAGAATTTAAAGGGATGTTTCCTTTTATTGTGTTTTTAGATGCTTGAGAAATTGTTCTTATTAAATCACCTGAAGCATTTTGTAAAATTTGTTTTCGCTTTGTATTCTTGCATTTACACAGAGCACGGAGTATGTTGCAGTGTTGTTTCACCTTCAACATCTTGTTGCAGACTAGTTAAAGATTTCTGTATCCATGTCTTTTACGTTAGCGTACACATACATGATTTCGTTGGGGAAAATATTGTACGTATTCGCAATGTATCTTTTGTTTTTGTGTCAAGTCAAATAATAAATAAGTGTCAAGCTCGCGTGTTACTACTTCAAACACACTCACGATTTCTTTACTATACCGAAGTACAATTTGCCTTGATAATCTTCCTATTGTATTTGTAATTTATCACGTGGATTTTTAAATACTATAATATAATGTGGATTTAAACTAATATCACGTGCATGTTTTCCTTTTGGAAATAAATTTTGAATAATAAATATTAGTCAACTTTTTATGATGTGCATAATTTGTAAATAAATTAGCAACGTCACCGTTAGTTTCTGACATCAAGTATTAATAATTAATTTCCTTTAGCTTCAAAATTATTTATGTCAGGTATTCCCTCTACAAAATGTATTTTTGCTTTTGTATCTAACTATACCACCATGTTACAACAAAAAACAATATTATTAAATTTTATACTGAACGTTTGATCATGTTCATTAAGTAAACGATTTACAGAACGAGTTATACCAGCTTTTGAAGGACTAGCGATTAAAACAGTAAAGGGATAATGAAACTTTAACATCTTGTAGTCAAATGAATGCATACAATAGAGACTTGGCTTTATATACACACTCACACTCATTGGGATATAAGATTAAAGCTTGAAATGACTAGTTTAAATATTGAGTTTGCACAGCAAACGAAAATATAAATAAGATGACCTTCCATAGGAAGTGATCCGACAAAAAATCACTGGGATATAATAATATTAAAGCTTACGATTTAAAATAATCATACGCTCATAGAGTGTATTTATTAATTTCTACAAGAAGCAAGTAATAAAAAATAAATTAAGAATAAATCAAATTTAAATATTTTCACAATCGACGACTATTCGAGGGATTCATAGCATGAAAAGAGACATTTATACAAGTCACATTCACTCATTCTTCGGCCTATAACTGTAAGGTACATTTGCACGTTTTCGTATAGGTTCATGGTCAGTCACATCAAGTTCAATACGTTTTCGTTTTTTTTGACCTCACGGTGTCTTTGTCTCGCTACAACTAAAGATACGAAACCCTGCTCTACGCACGATTTTATTTGGATATTCTATTACTGTGGACTCTCACTGCCCAGACACTAATTTATAGAGACTCTCAAATTTAACTTTCTGAGAGGTCCTATCAGTTAGTGTTATCCCCCTAGTTTTGAATATATGCCGAACATCCCCTTGAGCATTTGTTAGCCTCGTTGCATAATTTTTGGCGCCATAACTGATAAAGGTCAAACTCTCAACCTTCTCGAATTTCATTTGTCAGATTACCCAAATAATTTCCGAGCGGTAACAAGGATTCCCCATCTTTTTTCTGTAGGTACATGATACTGTCAGTGTCACAGTAGATTGCTCTGTCAATTCCTACAGTCGTCAGTAGTTCGTAAAGTCTAAGTCTAGCCCACGAATTAAGAAATAAGGCTAATATCACATTAGAAAACTTTAAAGGGACGTTTTTATTTTCAATATCTCTGTACGTGAGAATGAGATGTTCATCATCAGTTAACACCACACTTTGAATTTTATACCTGGCCATACTTAAATACCTAAGAAACGTGACTTCATCAATAACGATTATACTCTGTGACATATCTGCATTTTCTGCACTTTCCATACAATGAATTTATTTATATTTTCGCACATTGCCTCAATCCCGGGTTCATCCTAATGTTTTCAAAATTTAATCGTATGCCTTCATGGCCATAATATTCATCGATATATTTTCGTTTGTCTTCTTCAGTGGTACAATAAGCGGGAAAACCAGAGGCATCCTGCTTCGTCTGAAGTAAGGAATTCACATAGGTCCCGAACAGCTCACATGAATTCTCCTCTTTCAGGATCTAAGAGTTCAAATTTCCATATCTCATGTATATCGATTATTTTGTAACATTTTTGAAGAGCAAGGTGTAAGTCTGGAGTAAAGAATGTTCCTGTAAGAATGTCCCTTCTTCCATGCATGTGCGGCAAAGACCGAAAGTAATCGACCTCCCGCAACGTATGGTAAGATCGGAAAATAGAGGTCTTTTGGAGGCAAGATGGTTAATTTTACTTCACCGTTAATATTTCCCTCATCTGGAAAGTCCCGCTCAGTATGAATCTTAAGTGATTTAACCGGCATAAGTTTACGTGCCATCACCCATGGGTATAGACTTGTTACATCGGCTTAGGTAATTCGCTCATCACTCGCACAATTGACGTACGAACGAAAGACCTCCGTGCGTCCACCATTGTAACAGTTTCTTAGGAATAAGAAAATCAGGCAGATTAGTACAACGTTCTTGAACAAACTTTTGTACTTCCTTATCCGTCTTTACCTTATTGTTCCAAGAACATTCCCATATTTCGTATAGATTTACACCTATACTTTTCAGGTACCTACAGCGCCGCATGGTTTGCTCATATCGTTTCTCCATCGTATTGTATGAGTATTGAGCGTCGTGCGGAACGACGTCACGGTTAAAAGTGTAACAAAGCCTACACGCATGGAAATAGTACGCGTAAAAGTCATAGGCAGCGTTGAGTTCTTCGTGCCATGCATCGACCTTCTACTTACCAATATACTTTTCCCCACCTCTCCTAGTATGCTGGATTTCTATCCCTAATTGTTCTTCTATATACATAAGCCATTGCATAGCTTTTGTATTATACTTGGTCTTATGATGAAATCCCAGCGGGAATGATAGGAATAGTATTCTCCGGTAAGTGCAAGGTACGACATGTCCGCATCGCAAGACTTCCAATGGTGGATAATGTGATGAAAGATTGCAAACCCTCCGTTTTCTCTTCGATGATATCGCTAAATTTGATAACCGCTTCTGTTAGAATTCTAACGTCATTCTCATAACGAACCAGCATATCCTTCTGCAGATTAAACTTCTCGCCACTCCTTGGTGCCAGGCTTCTAGTTTGATTTTTTCCGTGCTTCGCGCCTCAGAGTCATAGTACTCAAGCGGAGGGTAGGGACGGACATAATTTTGATTTTCTTCAGTATTAAACAAAAATGGGAAATCTTCCTTTAAATTTTGACTAAGGGCTAAAGTTTTCGGTATTTTGGATAATGTCACGCCAAGGAAAAGGAAAGAATAACGGAAGAAGATATGATTACATATGCTGATATTAAAAACCTTTTGACCCTGGATAAGAACACTAGCTAAAATATGCTGGTCCTCTATTAGAGTTCTAAGACAGAAGAGACCGTTCTGGCGAGTACCATTATTAGCGACTTTGATCGCTACTATCTTCTGAAAGACAGGACGCTCTACTAACACATGATGAATAAAATCCGTCATTATCTTAAAAGAAAACGAACGATTTCCATTATTGTCACCGCACGTTTTACAAGGCTCATCGATACCTTTCTTTATACAGGTGTGACAAACGTGATGACAACACACCAGTACAACTGTGTTCCTTTTCACCGCGCTCATTCGGTGCCTTCAACATCGTCTCTACATCATAGGTAATGTACATAAACCTTTTCGTATGAACAGATCGTTGTCTTTGAACAAAACATGTGTGGTTTGTATCAACATATGCACGACACGTCGAACAAAAATGTTCGACACACATGTGATCAGATTTTCGCTCCCTCTTATAAAGATTACACCACAATCGATGCAGAGCTTTACATTATCACATACAGATCTAGACACTTTATTACGCTTCACATGATTTTCAAAACATACACCCTCAGCAAAATCTCTGTTGCATGCATTGCATTTCATTTTTGTTGGCAGTATAATCACGTTCATGAGTATATTCGCAAAAAGTACGAGTTTTATACTTGTGTGTACGATGTCTCTCATCATAAGCTTCCAAACAATAATAATAATACTTCCGTGCCTTGACCACAGTTTTAATGTTTCCAATGGGTTCGAAATGACCAATAGTGTTACCTCTTTGATAAAAGATAAAAATCTTATTTTCAGCAGGATCTCCCGGGTAACGTACTATATATTCCCGGTTATTCTTTTCATGCTTCTCGTAAACCACGATTTGATACTCCCCTTTCAAATATGACTGGAAAGTGTCAACATTGAAAATGTCACAGCCTCCCTTACTTTGAACGTTAACACCTGCCATCTCGCAGTGAACTTCTGCTCTAAAAAGCCATGTATCGCCATCATCACTTTTTAAATTATACAAGTCATATTTTGGGCCGTGGAGCTTTACTTGGCCCCATACGTGGCCAGAGGTAGACAATACATGTTTTTAATTTCAATCCGAATTAATCGCTTTTCCCAATAATCCTGGTATTTTGAATATTAGTGAACGGCACTCGTTGCATTTCTTCCCTGGCCGTGTATGCTGTCGGCTATATGAAATCGTAGCAGTACCTCTTGCCCCAAAAGGAACACCTCATTCGAATTTAGTACACGTTCGATTGAAGTGAGGACTGTCCTAGCAGAAAAATTGTCATTTCTTCTGCTCGGGACATGCATTGGTTTGTTGTTGGTACTATTGCTACTGTCTATGTATAAGACAATGTAGTCCGAGGGGCATGCATTGGAGATCACATGATCCATCGCAAAATCAATTAAACTTTCGATATAGGACTCTGGGTTATTAATATTCCTTTCATCACCTACAGTTCTGACGGCAAGTTCCTGGTCTGTAAGATGAAACTTACGAAACCAATTTCTGCTTTCCTTACAACTACGAAATTACTAATTCTTGATTATACCCGCCATTATTATTATCAATACTACTACCACTATTAGCACTACTAGTAGTGCCACTTGTACTATTATTGTTCATGTTGCCATGTCCAACCATCGCTGGAAAACTAGCATATGACGGGCCAGGCTGAGGAGAGAAAAATATTTGGTCCTCATAGTCATAATTATACTGTACACAGTATTGAGGTGGATTGTATATAAGATTTTCTCCCTCGACTTGTTGCGTGGGTATAACCACAGGTTTGTCCTCATTTTGAACCCAACTCCTCATTTTCTTAACTGGTATTTCAGCGGAATTTTGAGTGCCAATCCCATCTACTTCATCTAAGTACGCTAAATCTTCATTGGTTAATTGCTGTAAAGTATTAATTCTCAAGTTATGATTTTCTGAGGGAGCATGATTATGGTATTGCTTTGAGATGGGATTAAGCGTTGTTCCGAAACAACCGCGTGCCGAATTAAAAAAGTCCGATACCTGCATTTTTTATCCTATCCACCTGACCTTCCCCAGAAGATAATAAATACATAAGTTTTTGCTGAGCCGATTCATAAGTATCATAAGTACGGAAACGCACATATACAAACAAATCTAGAATGTCAGCACTGGATACACAGTGCTGGAGAAGCATTGTATCATTACCTTCACGGGTGCATCGCATGTCTCCGACCCCCGATGTCCCAGGCGCTGTAGTTCCATTATGGTTTTCCAGGTACTGAAGACCCTCGGGTAGTCGTTGAAACCGCGCACCAATTGCTGCAAGTAGATCTCGTCGACCATATTGACTTCCTCGGGCGGACAGAAGAAATCCATCTGAAACAAATAAAACAAAGAAAAACTATTTTGAGTTATCAAGTTCACTTTAATATAAAAGAGAGACCAATCACTTATTTTCCATCTATTGTTAAATTATAATGGTATGTAAAACTAAAAGCAATCACTTATTTTCAAGCTATAGTTAAATAATGATATATAAATAGAAAGCAATCTGTTTAATTTATGAAACGGAATAAGTAACTATTCACTTTATATTGACTTGTAAACAATTCTTTTGAAATATCCACAAAAAGTCTCTCTGTGTTCATTAGTAATGGTTAAAGACAACTCAAGTACAATTAGGATATGTATAATTCCTTTTTGTAAAAAATCACAGAAGTATAAGTAATATAAAATACACACCTCTTAAGCCTTAATTGATCTTTTACAAATCCACAAAAAAAAGAAGAAATGTAAACTCTCTTTGGTGGTCAACAAGATGGTTACTCTTCTAAAAATGGTTTATCTTTTTTGCGTTACAACCGCCACACAGGGTTCAGCAATGCTTCGCTGTCTGGAATACAATAGGTTTCATGGAATGTCTTGTATACATTATTTATTACTATTAAAAATGTATATACCTTAATTAAAATACGCATAGGGGAGGATAAAGCTCGTCTTTGACCTTGTATGTACGCTGCCGTGAGAGGAAATGATGCCCCCACACGACAAATGCTGGTTATATCATGTCCTATCTTGTATTGCGCCACCACTACTACCAGTCACACCTAGCGGCAGAATTTTACATTAGAGGTTAATTATACGATGAATGTTTGGTAGTTGAAACGCGTGTGTAATAGTTTTCCGTATATTTCTATATATTTTAAGGTGAGAATAGTATATTTTTGTATTATATATATTTTCAATAAACCATAATACATATTCACTATTTCAATCTTAATGTCATACACTAGTTAATACTAGCAAGAGCAAGCATGTCTCCCATGTGCAAATTTTTCTGTCAATCATAACATTGAAACATTTTTTCAATACTCAAATACATATGCATGTATTCTCTGGTGATATTAAAGGAGCAGTTCGATTTAAAAACAAGTTTGGTGCAATGGAAAGAGTAACAAAAAATAAGACCCGTATTTTTTATATCTTGATATGCCGTCTCGTTCAGCTTCTACAGGCATTTGTTTTTGATGAATCGTAAATGCTGACGTCAGTGGTGAGATACGCGAGAAACTCATTATGAGTCAGCAACCACTCGCTTGTACGAAGCTGATAAACCTTTAAAAGTGCATTGGATTTAATAAATCGTGTTTTCGATTTGTTACTCTTGCTCTGTGTTGATTTCTTGAGGGACTCTTTTGTTAGATGTTTTTTCTACAGCATTAGTATAAAAAAGAGTAGAGAAGGAGAGCAGTAATTACGTTTGTTGTGCGAAACAGTGTTTCTTCCAGACATGCTTTTAGGGTGTCACTGTCTCCGGAACTCTGAGAGATTCTCCCGGAGGAGACCAAAATAATACGTCTATAATATAATAAATATAATAGTACTGTGTAAAAATAATGTGCCACTCCGAATACTAAGTGCCCCCCCCGAATTTTTTCTGAAAGAAACACTAATGTGAAGTAGAAAACACGTGTAAGTACAGCGCGTGCTGTGTATGTGAAGTGAAGTAGAAATGCCTAACACCTGCTGTGTTTTCGGTTGTAATTCTTGTGCAATTAAAGCTCAGGACACAAAGTATTTTTCCTTACGTTTCTAAGTCATGAGAAATCACCAGATCGATATAAATTATGGCTCAAGAAAATCAATGGGAAAAAATATACCAAATAAAAGCACTCGTGTTCAAAACATCTTGAAGAGCCTGCCTTCCAGAAGTCAAGTTTACTGAAAGAAATGTTAATGCCAGTGGCGGATCTAGGCTGGGGCCTGGGGCTTAGGCTCCCCAGTTTTTGAGTGACAAAATTGATTTAAGCTATTATTTAAATATTTTTAAAAGTTTTTAGTAAAGATGATATACATTTCATAGTCTGGGTTCTGATCCCCCCAAGCTTTTACCGTCTAGATCCACTTCTGGGTAACGCCAGAAGAATTATTTACAAGCAAACTAAGAAAGAATGGTGTTCCAAGTATATTATTGAAAGGTTTAAAATCCGAGCCATTGAACAAGCACCGATCTATGTCCAGTTACCAACGTACAAATATCTTACAAGGCGCAATTGACGGTTTTAGTCAAGACGAGACATTAGAGGGTAATAGAAACGATGTCACTCATGATTCTGAAAATACTGCTTTAGAAATAAGCTATACAGTGTGAATTGGGGAGTGAAATATACCGGCTTGTAGAAGGAGTCAGTGACGATGACTGTTCCTCAAAAATTGATTCATCGTTTAATTTCTCTGTATCATGTGACAATGATGATGAAACGGGTGATGAGAGTTGTTCCGCGGACAGCTATGCGAATAAAATAAATTTAGTAGGTGAAGTGTTTTTCGTATTCTGGCAAACTTTACAGATGTTATTTCATTTTTGCCAAATATATATTGCGCTCCTGTAGATACCTTTAATCACAAAATTATAGGGTCAGCGTTAAAAATTGCAACAAAACTTGAAAATGAATATACTTATTTTGGAAATCGGAAGAAAGATTAAAGAAAAGGTACTTAGGTATTGCAGCAATCTCGTCCGCCATCTATTTACATATTGGTTTCGATTTTATTTGAACCGATGAGCTCATGCTTAATATAATACGTTTTATATTATAAAAAGTTTGTACAGCCCGCCATTAGATATCATTTTCTACATGCAGATGATATTTGTAAGTCTTTGCAATCAGTTTTGGAAAAGGAAACCGTACCTCTCACAAACGATATGCTTGGCATTGTGTAGTATGTAAGCCTGTTCTCGCTCTTTGACCACCTATGACGTCATCACAAAATCTTTCTTCCTCTGTTACTCGCTAACGACTGAACGTATCGCGATCAAACAAACACCATTCCTTTGAGAATTTTCAACTCTACAAATGGAAATAAATTGTAAAAATTGCTTTTGGAAGTCGAACTGCTCCTTTAATATTCTGTTAAAGTATTGGGGATCAATACGAGTATAAGTAAACTTAAGAAAGTTAAACTATTAGGTTAAATAAGGGAAAAAAGCCCAGTCTTTCTGTAAAGCAATGAGGATTTAGTTAGGGGGATATCTTCCTCTACTACTAATGTTTGCAAACGTTCATTTTGAAATCCTAATACCCAAAAAACAGAGTAAATGGTCTTTGGTAAAGCAAAAGTCTAGAGGTTACAATCTGACAAATAGGGGTAAACAATCCATGTCTCACTGCGAAACAACCAGTGTTCGTTTTGAAGAAGCCATCTAGCAAAACAAATAGCGTTCAATAATGGAAATGTCATGGGGAGGATACACTCATAAACAGGGGCATAGTCTCCTCTTCTCAGTGAGAAAGGGGCCGGTTTAAAACATAATGGCTCAGTGGTAAAGTTTTCTCCAATGTTGAAAATTCTTGGTTCGTTTCTACACCGTGTTAATTATTTTCATACGTATGCCAATATAACTCAATTTTCTAGGGAGAGTTCACGCTTCGATCCTTGTGACAATCAATTAGCGTTCTCATGACAAAAGCAAGTGTTTCGGATTTTTGTATAAATTGTGATGAGCCATCAAATGTATTTAAATTTCCTGGGGGTCCCCTCCACTATCACACACACATATATATAAGCAATAATCATATAAACACTTACTTAAATTTAATATCTTCTTTTGAGAGCCACAAAAAGCAAAAGGAGAAACAAGTTTTAAACTGCGCAATAACACAACTTGAACGTGTCGCAAGAGTAAACTTAATTTGGGATTGGCGCACTGGATTTATATAAGATATTTACTAATTAACATAAGAGGGGGTGGTATATAGCAAGCGCAATGTTTTTCCTTGGTAATACTGCTTGGGTTCAGTCTACAAAAGAGGAAAAGAAAGGGATATTTTGTTTGCAAGCATCTTGTCAGATCAATGAATCCATTTCTTTATTTTCTATGGAGGCTATTAAATCTCATTTTCTTCAATGTATTAACAATTTTTAGACAGTTCCGTACTCTGCGAAAACTTTGTAGTCGCCAAATTTTATTTTGAAGATAGTCTGCTTTTCTAGAATCGTACCAGCCTCCTCTACGAGAAGCCAAATTGTCATGTTTTAATAACACATGGGGCTTCATCAGACAGACGAACTAATATTTACAAAGGTAGCGAAAACTCATTTACCCTAGTTGCCTCATGAAGGAAATTCGATAAGGCGGGGTCAACAACCAATTTTAATAGAAATTCGATTTTAACGGTACTTACATTTAAACGAAAAATGAAACCCGATGTCAGTTTTGAATTTAATTGCCTTCATTTCGACATATATCTCAATAAGTTACCACAAAGAACAGACCATCCATTTTTGTCCCTAAACACACAGAAACGTATAAACCATTCAAGAAGGGGTAATGACGTCGAAACACTGTTTATTGGTGCCAATTGGTCGGCCAATGGAATATTCTTACTGGAAACAAACGGGCTTCAATAAATTCAACTACCGCCAGGGTTTCAGTTGTTTGCAGGATCAAAGGTACTCTCTCACTTGGTGGTGGGAAGGAATCTACGCAGGCTGTTCGTCACCCAGCATGAAAAGAGAGGAGGGAGGGGATATGGCTTGCTGGCAGACAGGAACGTGGTGAAAGAGTCGGGAGAAAGCATTCATCCTTTCGCGGCAAGAAAGTGTGCTCATTCAGTGGTAGCGAAAGAAAAGGGTCGATGTACTAGTCAATCATCTCGAGGGAAGGGAGGTGTTTACCTGTTCACACAAGAAACGATGAGTATTAATGGAGCAAATGGAAAGAGGAAACAACTAAAGGAAATGATTGAAAGCTAACCATGTCCCCTGGTTAAACAGTGATAGGTGGAGCAATACTGGACTCGGCTTCGCAATTAGTTCGTAAGGATATTTGCACAGCGGAAGTAATAGGAACTTAGAATCCTCTCATTTAAGATGGGAGCTACAAGTGAAGAGAACACACGTCTCTATCATCCTTGTTGTAGCGCTGGAGTCTCTCGTTTAAAAGCAAGCTAGAAGGAATACGGAGTGCACTTCGCAGCGAAAAAGTAAATGAAAAATAAATAAATAAACATTCATTCCTTTCCTTTCCCTGTTCCTGCATAACTTATTTCTATTTAGTTCTGTTCTGTTCTATTTTGTTCTGTTAATATTTTCGAAGTTACTGTTACTCATCTTCAGACTTTACGTAGTAAAACGACCCACCATTAAAAATCTTTGCTGAACATAGGAAATTCATGGTTAATGCAAAAGCTTGAAGGGTAATGTTTCATGGAGCCCTTCAATGGTGTAATTTTTCATTATTTTTATTTTAACCATAATTTTGTAGTTCAAATAAAATGTTCGATTAGTTACGAGCTTTTTTAAAAAAGTAAGATCACAATTAAATTAAAGGGAAAAAGATTGTAGGAGCTAGGGATCGCGTTTTAACATATATACTGAACTTCTAATAATCTGAAACATATTTTTAATTTTAATTTGATTGTAATTTCTTAAATTTCGATTAAAGAATTATTCCACTTTCCAGAACCACCCCATCTCCTCCTATTGCCCAAGTAATAAATCTTCCTCCCCAGGAACCTACACAGGACCGGGGCGGCCCAAAGACAAGGAAGTAGTCAAGTAATTGACAAACAATGGCCCCTTTATTGACCACTTTCCTGGTCTGGTCTACTGCAATTTTTATGTAATTTTCTACTTTTTTCAATTCTTGGCTTAGAACTCAGGAAGAATTAAAGCACAAACAATGGCGTTTCGTGCACAAAGGATGCTCTAATAAACGACACTACTTTCGTCGTTTGTCCTTGAAATCGAAGGGCCAGCGTAAAATTGTCTCCTACCAGTTTTTCGCTTTTGTCTCCGGAACTAATAAAGCACAGACGAGGATTTTTCGTGTGTAAACGATGTACTAACCAATGACACTATTTCCATCGTTTGTGTTTCAAAGTGGGGGACTAGTTTGAATAGCCCCTACGAGTATTTCGCTTATATCTCGAAACTAATAAAGTTTTTTCTCACACAAACGAGAAGAAACGATGCATTATCGAATGACACCATTCTCAAGTATCAACTAGAGGTCGTGGTCCAAATTTACGCAGGCTGCAACGTTTTTCGCTCATAAGCTGAGGAGCACAACCGAAGCACTGACCATTGACAGTAATCACGTCGTTTGTGCATCAAGTGTTTTAAGGGATGAAAGTATTTTATTGCAAAAGAAATATCATAAATTTTATCCGATTTTCAACTTTTTTCAGTTTTTGGATTATAACTCAACTGAAATTGTGGGAGCACAAGTGATGGGGTTTTGTGCAATAACGAGAACAACGATGCACTAAACAGCAGCAATAGTTTCCCTGTATATGCTTGAAGTCAATGGGAACGTGTTAAATTACCCCCTACCAGTATTTCGCTTTTGTCTCCGGAACTAATAAAGCAGAAACGATGGAGTTTCGTGCACACACGAAGCACTAACCAATTACACTAACCTTATTATCTGTGCTCCAACTCGGGGGGAGGGTAAAATTCAAGCACCTGAAAGTATAAATGTTACTATCGTGTTTCACATTATATATCTAATAACGCCGTTAGTTTCCCTGCATAAACGAGAAAATTCAAGCAAGAGACTCACATTGAAAACTGTTTTCGGAAAGTTACCTGGCTAACCTGACGCCAAGTTAACCGGGAATTTTATATGTCATTTAATTCATTTCGATAAGAACGAAACTATAGCCCTTTCCTGCATGAAAGTAACACAAATAATCACAATAATAGAATTTACTTATTAAAAAAATCTCCTGACAAGCAACGTCAAATTGCCGGATATTTTGAAATGTGAATAACGTTATGGAACGTGAAAAACAAAGAACACAGCAGCACTAACGAAGCATAAATAACTGACACCAATTTCGACAGATTTTTACGAGATAGGGAGACAGCCTCTACTTTTTGTTCACGCTCATTGTTTATTGTTGCATAAACGAAACTTTGTGTTGCCCATTTCTGCACAGACAATTCACGTACGATTGACACCATTTTCGATCAATTTGGCAAGGTGAGGAGCCTGCCGTTTAGAGAGTCCCCACCTTGTTTTCGTTTTAGCCCATTGTTCATTTCTGCACATTTCTGAACAAGCGATGCACAAACGACCGACAGCATTTTCAATCAATTTTCGCAAGGTGGGAGCTACTGTTTAGACAGTCCCCAGTTTGCATTTCTTCTAGGTCATTGCTCATTGTTGCACAACAAAAACACTGCTCGGCATGAAAATCCTCCCACGAGGGTGAAAGGGTGTATCGGATACATTTAAAGACGCTGATTACGAATATCTCACGGGGAAAGTTCCAGCACGTAAGGTTCTTTTTTGGGCGCGGTGCTGTTTCCATAATTGACAGAAAAATCGTATTTTTCGTATTTAATATGTGTTTTCCGTGTTTGGAGTGCGTAATTCTGTATTTTTATCTTAATCCAAGAACTGTTACTAAACTATGTCCCGGGATCATTCTTTTCTCTAGCTCACGAACCCCCGGAAACGTACCCACTCCCCTTGGATTGCAAATATTTATTGTCGTTCCACACTGCATACACTAAAACCTAGCCATTATTGACGGAGAAAGGTTTCGTAATCAACTTGCGGTCGGCTCCCTTTTCTCTAGACGACAGACAGATTGTTGATAAAACGCGCCAAGACATATACCACGTTGTCGCGTGAAACAAGTATTTCAGTTTCGAATTGATCTTCGCGTTAGAAGGTGGTGTTACGCTGTGTCTGCGTATACCGTAGATGAAAAATATTTCTGCGTGAAATATTGACGTTTGTGTTAAACGAACATTCCGAGAACTTGGAACAATTCCGCAGATTCATTCTGCTACATATGTGGAGAAGTGATTTTCAAGGGACAAAGTAGGCCATTGTCACCACTCCTAAAGACAGCCTACCATCTGAACTTCGGGTGTAAAATCGACGACCAGGATCGCGTTTGGGCTGCGAAACAAAGTTGTAACTCGTGTGCGCGTACTCTCACAGGATGGTTGAGAGGTACACATAAATCGATGCCCTTCGCCGTACCTATGGTTTGGCGGGAGACCCGTGATCATGTTTCAGACTGTTACTTCTGCCTGACTAATATAAAAGGTTTCTCAAAAAACATGAAGCATAAAATACAGTATCCTAACTTGGATTAAGCGAGGAGACCTATAAAACATGATGTTTGTCTCCCTGTACCTGTACCACCAGACTCATACACCCTGTGCAGTGTTTCATCCGATGAAGAACCTGCTGCTTGTGAGGATGTTGCACAATCTTGGAGTACACAGTCAGATCCTAATTATGCCCCAGTGCCTGTCACTAATGTATCACATGTGATAAGCCAGGAAGAGCTGAATGATCTGATCAGAGACTTAAACCTTCCCAAGTCTAACGTCTTGTTGCTTGCATCACGACTTCAACAATGGAATCTACTAAACCAAGATGTGAATATATCGATGTATAGGAAAAGAGAGGTGAGCCTAGTTCCTAATTTTACAAAGGATGGTGATTTGGTGTATTGCAGTGACATTCCATCGCTTATGGGACAACTGAAGTTGAACTTCAACACTGAAGATTAGAGGCTAGTCGTAGATTCCTCTAGGATACGTCTCAAGGCAGTGTCACTACACAATGGCAATGAAAAGCCAGCCATCCCTATTGCTCATGCTGTACATATGAAAGAACATGCGAAACCTATTGCAGAATATAAAGTACGAACAGCTCCAGTTGTCTGTAAACGCTGACTTTAAGGTTATTGCCATCCTCGCCGGTTTACAAGGAGGTTACACAAGGCACTGCTGCTTCTAATGTCATTGGGATAGTCAAGCCAAAGATCAGTACACCATCACAAAATGGCCGCCAATAAGCAACTGGTCCCAGGGGAGATGAACGTGGCTAATGAACTTCTTGTGATGGCGCAAAAAATATTCTTAGCACTCCTTCATATCAAATTAGGACTCATGAAGGTCTTCGTCAAGGCCCTAAACCGAGATGGTGAAGCATTTAATCATCTCAGAAAACTATTCCCAAGACTCAGCGAGGCCAAGGTGAAAGGTGTGTTTACGGGACTTCAAATCAGAGACATTTTTAAGGATACTACATTTTCTTCTAAGCTTAATGAAGTAGTAAGTGACGCTTGGGGGGCTTTTCGACAACTGTGCAGTAACTTTCTAGGGAATCATAAGTCACCTCATTACAAAGACATTGTGGGCAGGTTAATTACTTCATTTCGTAACATGGGATGTAATATGTCCCTAAAATTACATTTCCTGCATTGCCACCTGGAATTCTTCCCTGAAATGTACAGCTTGGGGGAGGTCTCTAACGAACACGGGGAAAGGTTTCACCAGCAAATAGCTACCATGGAGAGGCGCTACAGTAGTAAATGGAGTGTGAATACGTTGGGAGACTTCTGTTGGAATGTGACACGATAGACACCCTGTAGTAATTACAAGAGGAGTAGGAAAACCAAGTGACACGTAAGTGTTAAACTTTAACTTTTTATGCAATTTTATCTGCATAATTTATATTGATATTTAAATTATAACGTGCAAATTATTACGGGTGGAGAATAGCATCTTTGGGCGGATATTGAAACACCCCCTCCTCCCTGAAAACTGGTACGTTCTGGAGAAAAATGGATTAGGGATTCGAACTCAGGAGCTCGAAACCTATAGGAATCACCTATTTTCGTTCGTGGGAGCGAAAAAACTTTCATTTTGCTGACCATTGAAATTTGTGTTACAATTTCTGCACAAACGATGCGCAAACGATTCACACTACTTTCGACCAATTTGAGCAAGGTGAGGGCTTCCGTTTAGACAGCCTCCCCTCTTTTTTTTTGTTCTAGCTCATTGTGAAATGTTCCACAAAATAAAAGATGTGTTCCACATTTATGGACAAACGATTAACACCATTTTCGACCAATTTAGACAAGGTGGGGCTACCTTTTAGACACATTCCACTGCTTTATTATAGCTTGTTGTTCATTGATGCAGAAACGAAATTTTGTGTTGGATATTACTGCACAAACAATTGACACCGTTTTTGCCCAATTAGGGCAAGGTGTGTGCTACCGTTTTGAAATCCCCTCAAACTTAGTTTTGGTCTAGCTAGTTGTGCATTGTTGTACAAACGAAAATTTTTGCTGCACATTTCTGCAGAAACGTAGCGCAAACAAACACCATTTACGATCAATTTTGACAATGTGAGGTGGTATCCTTTAAGCAGCCCAAGATTTTGTTTTTGCTGAAACTCATTTTTCATTATTACAGAAAAAAATTGTGTTGCATATTTCTGCACAAACGATGCACAAATGATTGACAACATTTTCGATCAACTCTTTCAAGATACGCGGGCTACCATTTACACAGACCGCACTTTTTTTCTATCTCATTGTTTGTTCTTGCAGAAACGAAAATTTGAAGGAAAAGACTTCCTAAATGCATGGAGGGTTCGTGTTTTTGTTACGATTTTAAAGAAGGAGGACAATTTCGATCTCATCAACTACAAGGGGATAACGTTGGTTAATACCCTAATCAAGTTCTTGCACAATAATTGTTGCGAAGTCGCGTGACCAACTGGTGCACAAACTGACATCCGTTGAAAGATAGATGGTAGCTATGACTATGGAGGTCAATCCTCGCAAGTCTGGACTGACAGCAAAACTGGAATGATACAACGTGTGATGTCATGTACAATGGGAAGGTATTCCAGAGGTAGAGAGGTAAGTGTACCTCTGAGTTGAATCAAAGAACACGTTCGATATCTATGAGATAAAATAGTAGAGATTTGCAAAAAGGAAAGGTGCATTCACGCAGCAGAGTGCGACTCTCAATATCTCATCAGTGCTTTTGGCGTAAATGGTGATGCTCATCAAAAGCATCATGATTTCGACGCTATAATTCGAAAACGAGATCTTGTGTATGTGTGAACCTACGCTTAACAGAGTGAAGCGTGTATTGGACCATAGCAAAAATTTGTTTCTCAAACGCTTTAACTTTTCTAGGCGGAAAATCTACGAGGGGTTTGCGGTATGACCCCTGTACATGTTGGCAGCGATGTCGTGAGCAAGGGGGATGCAGAAGTAGGCGAACTCACGTTCAATAATCGGTAACCTTATCAGGTCTCAAGACGATTTCAAGTCGAAGCAGTCGACTTCGATAAAGGAAGCAAGAATATTGCTAAATGTCATAAAGATTGAGCTTGGTCACGCTTTGAGTTAGTTTAAAAAGCAGTTAAGATACACGCGCATGCAGAAACTGTGCTTGCAAAGCGAACCGCTACTCAGTAGCCTCTCCGAAATCTTTTCAATTCATGAAACCGGATTTATCCGCAGTCTGAAGATTGCAAAGCAATGGCCAGCAGTTGCTGTTGCAGCAGTTACTAGAATAGGACGGGTACGCTTTAGATGACGAACGAATTGGGCGGGTTGGAAATACTACCTAGGCGGTTCAGGAGCAGATGACTATTTTGTGAGAAGAGGGTGAGAAATAATGCTGAAGATTTCTTGCTTGAGTTCAGTGCTTTCGAGGATAGTCGACCCTAATACATTTGGCTACGCGGAACCAGCAAAAATAGTAATAATATTACCGACCAATGGACCAACTGATTGGATGGGAGACTCCAGCCGCTGGAGAGCAGCCTGGTAAAGTGGTACCCAAATCACTGAGGGTCTCTCTGCCGCAGATGACCGTCGGATGGCCATTGTTACAAGAAGGCGGGACCAATAATTGACTCCACTCACCAAAGCCTGCATAGCTAAGACGGGTTTGAACTTAGGCGTTTATTGAAGTTAGTTGTTGTAAAAGGTAACCCTGAATATTATTGTAGAGGTAAAAAACAATATATAATAATGTCAACCCTGAAGCGAAAAGAATTTATATTTTCGCTCCAACTACCCATGTGGTAATCGTGTTGCAACTTTTTATAATAGACCACAAGCGACACTGGACACTAACACCTCCTTCTCAATAATTCGAATGCCGTCAGACTGCTCCAGTTTGTTGCATCCCACCTTTCCAAGCACATAATATATAGGACGGTTTTACCTTAAATGCAACATTCTTTTCTCCTTTGATTACTCTTGGGTCGTAGGTAGCTTTTTTTCGAAAGATTAACTGGTTCAAGGCGCTTGCTTCAATCTGACACGATTTCAAACAATATGGCTCGTGAACCGAGGTAAGTATCGTCTTTCCCATTGTTAATAGGAACGCAGATCTTCTTTGGCCTTGACGCAGAGAAATGTTAATAATGTATGTTGCTCCCTTACCTTTTTCTCCCATACAACCTTCCCAAACATGGATACCATCCTCTGTTTCATAACGTTTAATTGGTTTACTCTACTGCTCATACTGATTTATAATGAATCGTAGATTTTCGTGATTAGAGTGGAAGAGTGTCAATAGTCTCTGGTGCATTTGTGTTCAAATGTAAGACTGACCGTTACTTGATAATCCGAGCTGCTTCATATACTCTGTGAGATATCTTGTACTATTCTATCACAGGTCATCCTCGAATCGAATTTTTCATTTAAGAAAACAATATCTTTTACATGTGCTTTTCTGTAATATTTCGCAAAGATTTTATGGTCAAATTCATAGGATTTATTGCTTTATCACCGCGTATGATAGCAATACTATAATCTGATAAACATATTTTTCAGATTCCCTCGTAAAGAGACTCGTTAAAGCCTTTAATTAGCAAACGCACCAGATCTACCTGATAGATGTGGACGAAGATAGATGTGGACCTGTTATCAAGTCCCAAGCGAGTTTAACTTTAATCAAGACCTGCTATTATACGCTGTGTGGCTGTTAGTGGAGAGAAACGTGAACAAAATACTACATTATCAAGGGTATATACTTCCACGTACAAGCTAGAAATGTAGTTTCGTTCGTGTTTCCTTGGTGAATTCCTCCATTAGTGGAAAAAGACGGAGGGAATGGCTGGTTTTCATAGGTAAAGGATTCTAGAAGATCCATTTTTCGCGTTTGGCGAACATGGAAGAGGCGTGAAAACAACTGCACATCGGCTTTTTGCACTTTTATAGTTTTCTATTTCTTTGAATTAGAATCAATGGGTGTTCTGAGAAGACAAAGACGATTTTTCGTAAGTGGTTGAAAAATCGTTTCTTTTTGTGCATCAATCGGTTTTCAACAAAAGCTTTATAAAGACGTTTTCCTTCATCTTCTGCGGTTGTGATTGCATGAACCAATTTCTGGTCAACAATAACTTTACTATCAATGACAATGAAATCTTTACCACAATCTAAGAATGGATTACCGAATTCCTTAAAACTATTTTTCACAGCCAGTACTTTTTCTCTGAACTTCGCCTGGAATGGCGGATATTCTTCATGGTCTTCTCGATTCTGTCCCTCAAAAAGTACTTCATTATTACATTTATCAAAGTCTTGAAGAAGGCGCTGTATTTCTGGACCATCCATCTTCCATCTTCGGAAAGCTGCTGGATTTTCTGTGAGTCCCACTGCTCCTCCATCTTCTTTTACAAGTGCATCGTGTTGCTCGTGGGCTTGGTCTATGCTGAAAGCAGAAAATAAACGGTTTCTTTTCTGGACGACGAATTTTCCAGACTTGAATGCTTCATGTACACGCGAAAGTTTAGTTTCTGCTTCGGCCAAGTCTTTTAAGTGAATAAGTATCCATCTTGCATAGTGGTGATGATCTAGGACAAAAAACTACGGAAGCATTTCTTTGGGACACTCACGATATAGTTGGTAGTTACCCTGCCGAATGGATCGTACAAACAAAGGTAGCAGAATTTCAAGTTGCAGGCATTTTTCCCAGTACTGGAACATGGGACTTTCTTTGCATGTAGTGTTGCACCACTGTCGAACATCGAGGTTCTCTCCACATTCTTCGTGGGCCTCGTGAAGTAATTGAAACAGTATCGCTGCTATGATTTGATGAAGTCTTCTCGCTTTAACAACATGTGCAACTTTCAGACAGGGATCCACTGAAGCAGAAGAGTAGAGACCAGTGCCTATCAGCACACCTTCAATAGTACTGACCTCCATCCACTGTCCGTAGGAATGGCTGCTCCGTGTGAAATGCTCCGAACATTACCACAATATTTCCTACTCCAAATTCTTCTGGCCAGTTCCATTGTAAAAGCTTTGCTTGTGCAAACAGGCCGATCCATTGCAATGACTGGAGTTTGATCCCCATTCAGATGTTGGGTTATGTGTTTAACAATGTCCATGCCATGCTTCACCATTGTCACTGATGAAGAATCCTTACAAAATAATGGGAGCATAATGCATACAGATGGTAAGAACTCTTTTAGCGTAGAAGGAAGATTAGCATGGAAATCCCCCAAAATATAGCCTCACTAGATTGAGTTGTCTGATTTAAAACTCGCTGTAACCACAACCTCTCCAGTCCTTGATCTTTTCCAGATGTGCTTCTCCATTCAATATAGCAGCCGCCGTTTTGATGAACATGTTGGCACTTCTGGTTTGTTGGTTTTGAGGAATGCCGGTAGCAGAACACAATAATCATCTGGAAGTTCGGGAACATTACGCAATTCATGATCGGTTGGTGGAAACGGGAGTTGCAAGCTTCTCGGAATACCGTTGCATTCTGGCGTGACTTGTTGAAATATCGATATACTTGTTCCGTCAAAAAAACTGTTGTCGTAAGCAGCTACTGTAAACAGTTACTTTCTCAGGTAAATTGGATAAACAATGTTCTCTTCCTCATATTGTTTAACGGTTCTTGCAGCGAGTAATGAAGAAATCTCTAGAACTCTGATGTAAGATATTGAGAGACTCACGTCATGAAAAGTTGTCACCAGTTCTTTCTTTCGGGTCTTTGCATGTATCATCTTTCCTAAGTACATTGAAAGTGGTGGCTCATACAATGTTTTCTGTTCTCTTCCATACAAGAACCATAAAGTATTATATTGACAAGAGCAAGTAATCTTTGTGGTACTGACACTGTCTGACAATCTGCAGTGAATTCTCCTTGAAATGCACACTGGTGATCGGCCATCTCCTGCCGGATTATTTTTGCTACTCTCATACGAGGAATAGCATCAGCGTCTGAATTAGGCTGACTTGCATCACGCACACCATCACCAACATCTTTACCATAAACAAGAATGTACCCGCGTCCAGACTTCTGTGCTGTAAGTTAAGGAAAATGTAAAAAAATCCTTTGACGTAAGCATGAAGTATATACATTTACAAGTTCACTTAGAGAAGTTCCTAACATTTGAGAGACGCGGGAAGCGTACATTTTAGTTAATATCCACATTTTCAAAACTGGACAAGACTCTGAGGATGTTTTAGTGATAAATTCTATGTGGTCTATCAATTCTGTAGAAGCAGCGCTCTCGCATAACTGAAGTGAGCCATTTGTTGTTTTTTTTTCAGTCACTGTTCCCTATTTATTACATAATCTCGTCAGACAGCATGATATTTGGCCTCTTGTACAATCATATCGCCTGAAGACAGTTTCGAAAGCAACTTTTGGTCTTCTTGTAGAATTGCACACGCACGGACTTTTTCGTCAATTTAGAAACTTGTAACTTTGAATAGTGGATCACTTGGCGAACCAGGAATTCAAAGAAAAAGCACACTATTTTTACTACTTCATTTCCTCGTTTTAGCTCTTTCCAATTTTCACATCAGGACTCTCACATATGATACAAAAAGAAAATTTAGGGTCGGTGTCACCAGTAGCTTGTTGGATCCAAGTTCAGATTCAGGCACAAGTTGGAAATTTTTATGTTTTTCCATATCCTAAATAATTAATACATGAAGTCAGGGATTTCGTAACTACTGGAAAATGTCTCCAAACAGCTTAAGGAGGAATTTCTGTAGATTAACCATTGACCTGTAATATACACAAAAAAGAGGAAAAGAGAAAAAGAACTAGGAAAATAGTTTAGGATTGTAGTAACACAGTTAACTCTATAAGTAAATTATGACAAAAATATTTTTAAAATTTCAATTGTCATTTATGTTTTCCGTATGCTAGAAGTAAAATATATCTAATTCAATTGCTTATATGTGTAAGTCCTCATGTACTAATTATAGCCAATTTTTATCACAAGAAATGGCATTCTCCACCGGAAAAATATGTAAATTGATACCAAACCCTCTCATATATGTTACGTATTAAGAAATCGAACCGAAAATCTCATTACGTGGCGTCATTTTTAATTAAACCTGCCATGTTGAATTTACATCACTTTCATGGATGGTTCCACTTCTTAAATAAGACTATATACTATCCTCAATCTGTCTGCCAAGTAGCACCTTCTTATCATAAACTGAAGTTTTCTGCTAAATTTTGACAGATAGACCCCAACTACTGGTTCTCCTCATGAAGTAATAACTTTAGTCACAATAAAAAAGAGTAATATTTGTTTTTACGATTATTAAAATAATCAATCTAATCAACGTTCCGTATTAAATTCGGTTGATTAGTTTGTTTTTAACCAAAGCGGAAATGTAATCTTTTGGTGGATGATTTTGAGCTAATCTACAAGAGCTTATGGTAATAATGTACTTAATGACATGGTGTAACATTACAACGAAGTACGTAATATAAGCTGTGTGCAAGGATGCAAGACATGATAACTAACATTGCCACGTGCGTTCACTTCTTGTTTTCACTGGGTTGCACATTAGGATTATATACCATAGTCAGGAGCCAGGTTGAAAGACAATAATCGTGCAGGTCAATGATCATGCTAGCAAAACAGCAAGGCTACAACATATAAGATATATTACAACGACTACCTTCCATAAAAACTCTAAATTATTAAAATTACACTTTGAACAGTTACAAAAATTTTCCGATATCTCTTGATAGATTACTTACGACACTACTATCTTACCAGCCTTTGGAAATCTAATATCGGTCTTTTGTACTTTACCAATAACTGAGTCAAATACAACTAATGATTATTAAGTAATTTTAAAGGTATAAGTAACGATTTACCAATAAAATCGTACAAATTTTTTGACACAGTTGTCGAGTGATGATCCGGAGATGCCTAAGGATAAGCATGGAGCTTCGAATTGCAATGCACCACGATTACTGGGACCGACTGGAGCAATACAAAAACGTACTAGACCAATGGATTCCTCAGTCCGTGAGCTGTGATCTGAGCCACACGGCTCTGTGGCTATGGTTGAGGTTGACGATCACCTCAGTCTCAGACGGTTTCTCTGGAGTGGCTGGACGTGCACTTGCGATTCTCGGATATGTACTTGCGTAAACACTAACAAGGGTAAAACCTTCAGAAGCTGTTACGAGCTGTAGATGTGTACGAGAAGGGTGTTTCCTCCGCTTTATTAGCTTCTATAGCCGAAAGCCCCTAATCTTAATTTCCGTTCTTTGTGTCTCTTCAATGAACCTTTCAAAATGACCATCACTTGCCATGCCGCAACCTGCAGTTGTGCTGTTTATGAAGCAAAAGCAACATAACCCGAGCCGATTGACTGGGCTTTCTATAATTAAATACCATGCTATTGCTATAATACACACGTGGACTGAACTATTTTGGACGTGGCTGTAATTTGATAGAAAGAAACAACAAACTTGGAGCCTTTGGAGTTGAACAATTGAATATGCAGTTGCCACGGGTCGGTGATAAATAGAACGGGCGCCATGCCGAGCGTGTCAAGCTTCCCAAAATAACAATGAAATCTTGCAGAAGAACGAAGACCATGAGGGAATTAGTTATAAGCTTGAAAAGAAGGTGCATGAGTGAGAACTGGGGATTACGAATGTTTTACAGCAGTCTGGAGAGGATGTATTTAAGGAAATAATATGTGGATTTGATTGTAGTTTACAACATGGGAAAGCAGGAGTCATTTCAAGAATTTAGCGCAACGTAATTGCATGAAAGATCTTATCGATATTGTTATGGTTTGATAGGACCTACTCAAAGTTTGGACCGAAATGTGGGCTGCTCTTTCGTAGCTACTTATTCTACATTATCCTCGTCACAAAATGTAGTTTACTACTTTTACTTTCATTATTTCTCGTTATCTTCCAAATATTGTGTGAGTGCTGTGAATCTTTTATTGCTTGAAAGCTATTTGGATATCTGCTTCTTTAGCAAGCAGTTATGATTTTTTTCCACAAGTGGCGCTAGCTAACCCAGTCTCGAATTATTGTAAAAAGTCCTGCATTTTTGGTCCCGATTCTTCCTGTTTAAAATCTAAAAAGGGCAAATTTGAATAAACAATTTATGTCGACAAGAGTAACCGTTCCAGATTTGTTTAGTATGTATACGACACAAGGGAAAATCTTATGAGTACTTCTTGGCCCAAATCTATTAATATTTTTATTAGAAACTAGCTTCGAGATTTTATTTCTGATCCTAACTATATAGGCTTTGATGATTGGACGACATATCTTCACACTTGCCAGTTATTGAGTAAAATACAACGGGATTGTTTAACGGCAAGTCTTACCATGATGAGCCCATAGGTTAGTTTTGCAGGATCGGATCTGCTGTAACCTGTACGTCTGCATGTGGCGTTGGATTGCAAAGGTGTTACCAACAGTAAAGTTGTATCTGAGGAGAATAAGCATGCTAAGCGACACCAGAAAAACATAATGAGACTGGTATTATCGAGAAGAGAAGTTTGCCATACAGCTCATGGGCTACAAGATCCATTGGTCCTGTTCGTTCCTGTCTTATTGCATCTAATTACATAAACCAAGCTACTTAGATATTCAAACATGCACTCAAATGTAAGGCATCTCGAAACTACTACTCGCCCACGAAGGTCTTAAACCAATCATATTACGACGCAGGTATTTAGCCATCAGTGATATTGACAACATTTGACCCTGACAAGCTCAGTAATAATGATGCCACTGTTTCTCAGTTTAATAGCACATGACACTCATCATTAATCAACAATAGAACACAGCATGTGAAAAGTTGTCCTTAAATATGAAAAACACAATATACTGTTTACCAAGTCCATATATTTTACTGAATACTTCATTACAAATTAATACTTTCTTTGGGTGCAGCTAATGGGTTCTTGACTTTAAGCCACTCACTTCCTCGTTCTGCTCACAAAAGTCAAACTAAAAATTCAAAAATTAATAAACGTAAGAAACCAATTATGTAGCATATATTATAACTAACTAATATATTCATAGTCTCACAAAGTAACTAACAGAGTAACTAACTTACTTTTAACTTATAACTATATAACTACACAATAAAAATATTAACTACTTCTCGTTTTATCCAAATTATTCTCGTCATTTGCATCTTATAATGAATTCAAAAACATAATAAAACGCCTTCCAAAAAGGAGGCCTTAAAACGTGCATTGTCCGCTTGTGTTGTTGCTATAACACTTTTGCACAACGGATCGTGTTCAGTGATGAATCGACTTCCCGTGTTAGTGGTCAGGTAAACAAACAAAATGTTCGAATGTGGGGCCTACAGAACCCACATGTAGTCATTGAACATGTACGAGATTTGCCCAAAGTCAATGTGTTTGATCTTGATAATCTGTTTACTTCTTCTTTAATGGAAACACGGTTAACAGACAGCAGTATCTCGCTATGTTACATGACTGGTTGTTTGCAAGGCTGCACGAAGACAACTTCATTTCTCAACAAGACGGAACACCCCCTCACTGGAGTCGCCAAGTGCGTGAATATCTGAATGAGACTCTACCGAACCGTTTGATTGGTCGTCGAGGAGCTGGCGGCTTAGCATGTCTCAGCTGGCCTCCATGGTCACCAGATTTGTCTCACTGTGGGGTTTCGTTAAAGACAACGTTAAAGACGTCTCGTCCCATCGTTTTCCTCCTCTGGCAGCTCTCAAGGAAACAAGTCACTTGCGCCTAACACTCTTCTCCAAACATGAATTGTGCCTGTTTTCTCCTGATTAGGTGAAAAGGGGTTGGCAACAGACTGTTTTCGCTTAACTTCATTTCCGCTTTTGTTTTATTTGCTGGCTTCTACTATGATAACATTTTTGTAAGATACTTTATTGAAGGTTTGTGCTAAGACGATAAACGTATTAACCAGAGGCTACAGCCTCCATAAAAATTATACCGTAACAACCTGCCTAGGGTCTTCTCTATTAGACGTGCGACTAAAAAATCTTCACTAGAGTTTTCTTGAGCACTCGTATTTGAAGTAGGGTGAATTCAATATTGATACTAATCCAACATGTCAAAGATGTCCTGTTTGGTATTAGCTACAATTCCACCACACGTAAGCACGTAAAGTATTATCTATAATTTGATACTTGTAAAAACGAAATTCATTGGCAATAAAATCATATTTATGAACCTTCCCAGTACTAACTGTTTTAAAACTTACACGATTTTGAACCCCAATTTCAATAATCCGTTCTTTCTTTGCTAAAGTTCTGGAAATTTTCCAGAGAGGTACCTGTTCCACAAGAGTAAATAGCTATCTCTCTGGACTTCATTATGTTTTCTTGTACAGTACCCAGCCCAACATTTATAGTCATTTAATAAACAAGTTTAATCAGTAAACCAATATTCAAAGTACAATGAAAAAAATCTCTAAAACCCAACAGAGATAAAACTGCCAACTCTCATATAATTTCGTTACTTCTCAGTGTTGTGCTATCGTAACTGTGGCTATCCATATGCTGGAGGATTAAGATTTTTATGCAAGAAAATGAGCTAGTACTGCCAACAAAAATGTTTCGGTTCCATATAAACTACTAAGAACTCTTCTTTCTCCGCTTATACTGCATTATCTGATCCACGACCTGTATAGCTAGTTTATCCTAGTACAGCCCAGATTTTACCTGCGTTTTAAACAACGCCTATGCTCCTAGCATGTGTAAGGAACGTTTGACCGTTTGGATAGTAAAGTACCGAAATTTCTACGTGACTCTGTCCTTTCTCTTTAAAAAAATGGGCGACATGCTAGATGGTGTTCATTCAAAAACGCGATCCGAATCATAGAGATTCATCTCAAAATGGAGAACTGTTTCGTTAATCACCTACTTTAAAATTTTACCTGCATAACACCTGAATCAGAGTTAACAAGTGCTATCAGTTTCGAGAAGAAAATCGTGTAAATTGGGTTGCATATCTGTATTCGTATTTACAACTTAATATAACCTTTTCCCCATTTAATGTGAATTAGAGCTCTTAGAGGGAGATACTTTTGTGGTTAAATGTACCCTGAACTAACCTCGTAAACGCCGTTGTCATTGACTATCGTATCGTTCGACCCACACAGGTCTATGTAATTATTTTTGAATGGTCTATCCGAAAGATCGAGCAGTAGTGGCGGTGCTCTGAAACCAACTGAATGGAAATGAACTACTGCGTCTACATGAAGACGCACGGATCTTCAACGGATTTAAACCATATCTACAGCTGATACCGACATAATCAGTAGTACAGTATATTGTAACAATAAAATCATAGAATGATACGTTTAAACTAGAAAAAAAAAACAATAGTACGCTGCAGAAGGTAAAGGCCAAGTCACTAATGACTATGCAGCAACAGATGAATACTATTTTCGTTATGCATAACACTTTAATGATACTATTATAGAATAGATCAATAGTTTATTCATTATTATAATGGAATACTTATTTATGAAAGTGAAATGATATAAACTAACCAATTTATCGATCTCCTGCATAAACTGCCCTTAAGGGCACTAATTTTTATAGATGTATGCGTGCTTTCATATTTTCTTCTTTTGGTAGTAAAACTTGTGTATTAAATGTTTCTCACTGATTTTTTTTAACCTTTCTGCCTTACTGTGAAAAAACACACTATGACAATACATGACGCGCGAAGAAAGCGCACGGCAGCAGTTCCAAAATTATCTCATGAGCAGTTGCAAGATCTATTCGTTCCAGCTACTCTATCCACTTCGAACATCTCTTCTGCTCTATTTACCAATGAATGCTTCGCAGCAGAGGACAGCAACACAGATCCTAGATTAATGGGTCAGCATTCAATGTTGTTCAGTCTTCCAAAAGTTCTTGGTTTCTAAAAGTTTCCCCCTGCAATAGTGCTACTTCCTTTAATGCGCGGAATTTGCCTCTCGCTATAGCCACGGAGAGCCACGGTGTTCCTTTGAAACGTATTTGAATTTCTTTACTCATAGAAACAGTAAACGCCTGATATACATTATCTGTGGTCATGTCTTTGGAAACAGCACTCCTTTACTTTTGACCTTTTAAACTTTGAAATAGAGAAATCATTTCACTCATCCACTCAGACCTTCTTCTGAATGCTAAAATTACCTTGATTATTACTTCACGTAATTAAAAGAGTGTCGAGGAAACAATCCAATCACTAAGGATCTCTTCTTCCGCTGCAAATTCTACCCAAAGCGTACAAAGTTGTGCAATGTAATTGACGAAACAGCCGAGTACGAAAGCAGCTTTTGACATTAACAAGCCACAACATTTCCGACATACTGTTGATATTCATCGCGCAGCTTCCATCTTTGTCTTCATTTTTCCTTTCCGTCTGTGACATGCTTTGCTAATGAAGATTTACCTCTTCGTTCGTGCCCTTTCCTTCGTTCAACTCTATAGTCATGTTGGTTTCTTCGTTGGACGTACGTTGTTTTCTCATACTTCGAAGTTGAGTCCATGGAGCATCTGCACACCTTACTGACTACCCACTTTTTTGATATACTCATATCACTTTCAGATTTTTATGAGAAGTACCTTGGTTTTCTAACAGGATTCATATTAATATGAGAAATAAAGAAGTCATGTATCAAAGGCAGGGCCAAAGATTTTTTTGTCCTTTTTCAGTAACAACATTTACACACTGGCATTTCTTACCAGTGCACTGTGGGCTGGAAAACCTAAAACTTGGCCAAATCCCCAAAATGATAGTTCATGGAAGAGTATATCATCTAATGCATATAACGAATTTAACTAAACATCAGTATCTGCTTAAAATTGAAGCCAAGAAACTAAGCCATGATATTTATTCTTTACGGTGGACATGTGCCTCCACACGAAACTCATCGAGAATTGCTCTGTGACAATACAGGCATTATTCTCAGTCTGGACACCGACGCAGACACATTTGAAAGGTATGCCAATATCAGTTTATAAGATTTTTGCTCATGGAAATTCCGTCATAGCCCTATGTCTGTTTCGAATAGGACAAACGTCCAATGGGGCCCATGAAGCTAGAAATAAGCAAATTAAACAGTACTCAGATCATCACTCACAATAGTGCTGCAGAGAAAAAAACATATAAGAAGTTATACTTTGTCTTCTTGTGACATCTGACTCCCTTTATTTTGACTCTCCGCCAGGAAATGTATCAAGGAACCAGAAGAAAGGCACTATGTCGGAAGTCGATCGGTGAAGCAAGCGATCTGTGCAACAAGTATTGAGTCTGACTCTTAATAACTAAACATGCAAGCGATAATTTGGTATGAGTTGAGACATAATAAAGTATGACAAATATGATTTCATTTGCTGATGTTTTCACAACCGATTGTTCTGTAATATCTTACGCTTATATACATACTTTTTACAATTTTTATCTCCATATTGGATCCGCCATTTTGATTTATCCCCTTTTGGTATAAATTTCACATTTATCGACGTTCTAAACCTATGTATACGAACTTTTATAAAAATTAAATCACGGCCTCCTACTTTGGCCAGGTTTGCAGGCTTCCTGGCCCACTGTTCAGTGGTCTGATCACTTGTTTTCGAAAAAGCAAAAGTGTTGCAGATCGCATCAAGCTACGTTGTTTCGCAACAAAAGAGTAAAAAGCAAAGCATCAGAGTTGAATACATTTGACCCCTTCTTCTTAATAAACCTTTCACCAATGTAAATGTTTGCCGGTGAGCCACTGTCCCCAAAGACTTACCCGGCAATGAGCCGCAAGAACGGCACCGAAAATGTTTGACAAAAAGTTAAGTTTGATTTTGTCCAGCGTGGGTTGCTTTCTGCTGTTAAAGGTGAGATTATGGGTCAGAACAAAACTGAAACAGAAGGTGGAAATTGTAATCACGAGAGCAGCATACAAAAGAGTAAAAACTCTGCACGTGATTAGTCAAGAAGAGAAGCGTTATCCAGTGATTATTCTTCAGATCACTGAAATTGTCAGGGCCAGACTCTAATCCTACATCAATGGATGCAACAGTGCAATACAGGAGCAGTAATCTTGCTGGAACTACACCTTTGAAGTATTGCCAGTTTCCGGTGGTGTACACTGGTAACGACAATACTGAACACCGATCAAAGCTGTCGTACGTATGCTAATGTTGATCCTACGCAATGCTTCGGAGACCCTTTTTCGAGATTATTATTTGTGTTCTGTGTAAGATGTAGGTTGATACAATGTGGTTACACCCTTCTAGGGATACATCAAAAATTGCAAAAATATGCTCCTAGAAGCACTGCTTTCTACAGACGAAATAGTGCTAAGTTTATTTCTGAAAAGGGATAATGCTCTCACTCAGTTCTCAGTTCATCACAGATAATATTGCCGGATTCTCCGAAGTGTCTCCCAGTCTTTGTTTAGGCTGTTAAAAAGAGTAGTAGCGGACTTGAATGGGACTCTGTTATTATAAAATCAGAATTGCGAAAGCGGTTCGCTATTTTTATCCTCGACTCTTCCTAACAGTTGAAATTTCTGTGTCGAGAATACTAGTACAAGCGCAGTGTTTTCGGTTGACTGGTCCAGAGACCAATGATGAGATATGTGTGACGAAGAATGGTAATGAAATATTGTTTTTTATTGAATGGGCAGCAGAACCAAAGCTTGTGAAGACTCTCTTTTGTGCTTCTGTAGAAACATTGCAGATGATGCTGCTTGTGATGCAGTTACGCATGATTCTAAGAGACGAATGATGCCACAATCCCTGAGTCTAAAACGGTCAACGATAGTGACACTCTCGGCTGTTTGATTTCGGAGTTTTGTGTAACCCTCCTGCATGTCTTGCGTGGACAAAAATCATAAAAACCTAAAGGAGAAGCTGCTGTGCTGTGATGGTGTGCGGCATAAAATGTCTCATTATGGGACTAAGATGTTAGTTTTGTTGTGGTTACAGCATAGTCGTTTTATGTCGACATGGTGGAAGATCTATAAACATAGGACCTGAGTATATGGTTTATGTTTTTCGAGTTCATTTTAAATACAACGATCCTGACAAGTTGGATAAAACGGGATGTTGTAAGAACTTAGCTACTGTTTTTATTGATTTGTGAGTTAGTTATATAGCTAGTCAGACTACAAATTTAACAGTTAGTTATAACAAATGTAATACAATTGGTTGGTTACATCTATAAAGTTTTATTAGTTTACGTTCTTGTCAGAATAAAGACGAAGTGACTGCTGCAAAGAAAAAAACAATTATCTTCATGTTCCAAAATTTTAGTGTGTGATGAAGTATAACCCCTTATCTTTATATTTTACGAATAGCCAGAAATGTGATATATATATATATATATATATATATATATATATATATATATATATATAATATAGAGTTCGGCCATTTCATATCCCGATGCGCGTTTTCTAATGAGTGCCTTCAAGATACAAATAATTGCACTTCAGGTGATTGTTCCATTCTTGATCATCTTCTGACTTTTCCCCTACTTCGACAGCAGTCTCTCTTCATGAAGTTTCATTCTTTAACGTAAATTTCCGAAGGTCCACAGACAATCTACACACGTAGAAAATTTCATACATAGGTAATTTGAACTCGAGTATTTTTAGCTGATACAACATGAGTTGTGCTTGGCAATAGTTTAGAAACGATACTGGCTGTGTGGCTAGCCCTAGAAGTGTATACTCTTGATAATACGTTCTTTTGTTCACGTTTTCCTTCACTAACAGCCACACAGTGTATAATAGCAAGTCTGGATTAAAATTAAATTCGCTTGGGACTTGATAACAAGTCCATGTGATCATCTTATGCGTAGAACTGTTTTCCGTTTGCTGAATAAAGGCTTTAACGAGTCTCTTCTACTAGGAGATCTGAAAAAGTGTTTTTCAGATTATAATATTACTATGATACGCGGCGATAAAGTAATTAACCCGATGGATTTTAGCATAAAAACTTTCTGAAACATTGCAAAAGAGCACATTTAAAGGGCTTGTTTTTTCAACGAAATATCCGATTCGAAAATAACCTGTAATAGAATAGTATAGGAAGTCGCAGAGGTTAAATCAAACAGCTCGAATTTCCAACTAAAGTTGAGTCTTATTTTTGAACTCAAATGCACGACAGAACTCTAGACACTGTTTTACTCTAATCACGAAAATCTACGAGGCACCATGAATCATTAAGACCAGTAGAGTAAACCAATTAAAGCTATGAAACAGAGGACGATATCCATGTTTGGGTAGGTTGCATTACAGAATAAGCTAAGGAAGCAACGTACAGAAGAATAAGCTAAAATTTCTTCACATCAGGACCAAAGTGTATCTCCATTCCTCCCAAGAATGGCAAATGACTACAGCTACTCCGGTTGCCGAGTAATATGGTTTGAAAACTAATGCAAACGCCTTGAAAAACTTAATCTCTCTAAGGAAAGCTTCCTACCACCCAAAGGTAACCAAAGGTGAGAAGGAGGTTGCACTTAAGCCGAAAGACTTGCAAGCCAAGGAGGTTGCACTTAAAACCAGTTCATCTCGCTGACCTGAATAGAGCTTGCGCGTCCTTTCCACCGACTCAACAGATGTCTTATCAAGAGCAGAGAGCTGCTCCTCAAAAAGTACCCGAATCATCGTGAGCAGTTGAGCCTCACGAAGCGTACTCATCCCTAAAACTTACCCATTCTCAGTCACGTGACACGGCGTTTCTGCGAGCATTCTCATTGGTCTAATCTGGCCTTATGTATCGAACAGAGACACTTTGGTCCGCCCAATAAACTGTTTTTCAGAAATAGAAGCACCCAATCGTCTGTAGGATTCTGCATTCGTTCTGCAAATATCATGAGTACGTTCGCTTGCCACTCGACCTCAGAGCCGTCAACATTGCCGAGAACTTCGAAAGACGCTCTTCAGGATGCGGGTGCTACGGCGGTGCTGTCCACTGCGCAGAGCTCATCACTTCGAAATCCTGTGATAGTGCTTTGTTTTTCCCTAAGATTTGAACAAGACTTGATTTCTCTGCTCCAATAATAATATCATATTAAAAGAGATGTCGAATATGACTGCAGAATTGACAATCATCCACGCTGTTCGTCTGGGTGCAATACCCAATCATCATGGTTTGTTCTGTTTGAGTGTCATTCACTGGACGAAGGTGTTATCGCTTTAATAAACTGAGATACATAATCACATACATCTGGCTGTGTGCAGAAAATATGGCATTGCTAAGTGCAGAAATTAGCAAGCATTCACATATTATCTCGAGAAACATGTTGATACTAGTAACAAAACGAATGCATAGAGTTTGCAGGCAGTACAACCGACCAAACATAGTATTATTTGATAAGAAGCGAAGCGAGATTACGATTATTGAAGTGCTACTAACAAGCTGAAGCAAACAAACTATAATTTATCTAGAAAGCTCAAAAAAGTAATACCGAACATAGTGGGTTATGTAGCATCATAAAGTATGTAATACATGCTGTATGCGAATATGACATACAGAACACCGAACATTCTTATATATATTGAAGCACTTGTTTTCGCGAAGATATTTGAGTGTTTATCTTTCCCTTGACTTTTTCAAGGAGTTTACTAGGTAGAACATAACTTGCCGTGATCAAAGGCAGATGTTTAAAGGCCAAAGTCGTACTTTTGAAGTGTACCAGACTAGTATAGTAATATAACACAATTACCTTTTTATTTAGCTACTGAGCTCCCATCAAAACCATCGTTTTTCTGTTTATATCATATTGTATTTATACAGCATTCTGCCTCTTTGGTTTTGTCTGTCGTCTTTTTTTTTTTTTTTTTTTTTTTTACTGTATGGCTGTAAGTGGAGGAGCGCTCCACTCGACTTGACTACTTTTGTGTTCACGGGAGAACTCATAGTAGCCCGGAAATAAGTATGTCACAGAGTGACTCATGTACACACACGTGTGATGAGTATCATCTTCGGTAAGACAACGTATTTGGCAAATCGATAGTGAACCAATAATATAAAGCTTTCGGAAGCAAGAGCTACAGCCGTCAAAATACATAACGAAAAAGAATTTATGAATCTACTCGCTATTAACGAAGGAAAGGTTTCTAGGCAGGTATAATATTTTCTTCATTTAACTGAACCACTGCTCTCCCACCGGCTTTCGTGGGCTGAGAAGTACAGGACGAATATAATCAAGGAAATTGCCTGAAACAAACAGATCATACGGAGACTGGTTGAGTTTCTGACTAAAGACAACATATACAAATCGGCACTTATGAGCTGGCTAGTTGGCAGACTAATTCAGACTAATTCAGACGAAAGACTAATTCAGCACACGGTATTGCTAGAACTTGTCGCGATATCGCACTCACAAACTCGAGATATTTGAATCAAACTCCAGTGAAGTGGGAACAAGAAGAGTAGCTGGAAACAGGCTCCTATGGAGGAGACATCATCAAGTATTGGTTTCGATACCTAAAAAACCGAAAGCGCGTTATAATTATGGACGAAATTTTTGGGATGTCAAGCGATTGGGGAGGAGGCATCACTCAGATGGTGAAGGTACTGAAAAGAGCAAAATTTCCTGTAACACGCATGTTCAATGACAGAAATCACCTTAAAATGAGAACGATGGCAGAGGTGTCACTTGATTTTAGGTATAGAAGACCCGATTGTAGGACTATTCTACCTAGAGTAAAAGCGATATTGATCAGGGAAGGAAAGCTGTCTCTAATGAATGCGGTGACTAACGAAATAATGCCGAGGAATAACGGTTATATTCGGTTTTGTAATGAGTGGATTACAAAGTGCAACTTGCGTGCGAAAATCCCCAGGGGCGTTTTCCAAGGCATCTGATATGTTCAGAGCGGCGAGTGTTGATACAAAACTTAAAATGTCATCAAACGACAAGCACTTGCATTCCTTACCTCTTATTGGCTTACAGCTAGTAATACAACTGAACCCCAAACCACAGGCCCCAGCATCTACAGTTACTGATCTACGTTTTACCAAGGAAGAAACAGTAGATCTTTTAGGGCTTGTTTCCACTCATGAGTTTAAAGGCATACCAACTAGAAACAAGCGAGCATTTTGTTCTGCCTACAATAAGATCAGGGTATCACTATCGTACTCTGCATATCATGCTGACTAGCCATATAACTGAAGAGGAATCTTTTGATTAAGAAGATCTAGTTACTCTCTAAATTCCAATAAAAATACAAGGTTTACAATTTACGAAGAGCTTCGGAAAAGACGAGCGGCCTATTTTGCGCTGGTCCTTTGGGATAGAAAAGGGATCCAGAACACTTTCAAAATCATTTCTTTTAATTTATCAATGAACAGCAACTGATATATTTCCCATTTATAGACAACTACGATAATACTTTAGAGTGCTACCTGTTGAGTAAATATCATTAGCGCTCATTTGGCTCTGTCTATTTCTTGATCGTACTTTGTGTGATGATAACTGTTTAATCCGAAGTACTGTGTTCTCCGACGAAGTTTTAGAGAGGGGTGACTCTGAAATTTTTTGTAATCGTAAAGTATATATATATAGTTTTTCATATATATCTATATCTATATCTATATCTATATCTATCTATCTATCTATCTATCTATCTATCTATATATATATATATATATATATATATATATAGATAGATAGATAGATAGATAGATAGATAGATATTTGCAAATTGAGCATATACAATGTGCGCCTAAATCAAGGGGCTCGGGTTTCTTAATAAATCTGGAGGAAGTGAGCACAGTGTCCCATGCATAGAGACAGTGTCCCGTGCGTCTTTGGAGGTGAGTGGAATTTAGATCCTCATGCTGCTTTAAAAAAGCTCCGAAAACTTGAAACGAATGTGTTTGCGAGTGAAGCTCCTGCCAAGGGAAATCACTCGCAAAATCTGAGGACAATGAATTCAATTGACTTTGGCTTGTCACCCATCAAGATCTAATTCTATACCGAGCAATGAAGTGGAACCTACTCATGCGTGACCATTGCCCATTGGAACTGAAATTAAACATTGCTCGGATCATATGTTCCCTGAGGAAGCCGGACACCTTTGTCGATCGGAAAGTCCTATATGGTTCAGCGGTTTCCAGGCTATTGTAGACCACGATTACCCCATGCCAATGCATGATTGAAAAAAGATTCTCCTTTAACAATTGCGGGACTTGCGGGTCATTAAAGTAGTGGTTGTCAACCTAAATAGTGTTTTGATACCACGCATGATGAAGAGTGCGGAAAAGACCAAACGTAGAATTGAACTCTTTCACCCGGGACAGTTAGGGTGGCCAAAGGAGTGATTAGGAGGTATGCTAGTGATGCAAAACGAAAACAATACGTGTGCTGCGTAAGACAGGGAATAAAGTGCCTGAGTTTTGTTGACAGCCGAAATGCCTGGCGTGGGATAAACTCGCCAAACAGATAAGACAAGGTGTGATTTGATGCGACTGTGAGCCAGGTGTTCAAAGGCATCAGACCTAGAAAAATTTCTTAGTATTTGCCCAGACCATTTAGAAGGTTTATGCACAAGAAATCCTATAATACACGGCCGTTAAAGCTGTGGGGGATGCATATCAATATGTAGCAGCAGCCACTGATTTGCCAATCTGTTAAAAGTTTGCGTCAGAAGAAAAGCACTGGGACAAGATACTGTTATTTTTTTCCTCGACTTGAAGAGAGTATACGATCTTATGCCTCACGAGCTGCTCTTTAGGAACCAGCAAATCTTAGTCAAGAGAAGAAGTTCTTGGACTTCATTGCTCGGATGAACGCAAACATGTACATGAGAGCGCAAGTTGAGAAATCATTGGCTCCATGCGTTAAGTATGTTCCTTACTTCAAATCTGATGTACAAGTTGTTCATCACCGACTTGCTGGATGAAATATGACTGGTAAATGAACCGAGATTAGAACATGGGTTTAATGGGCTCAAGTTTGCAGACGACAAAATAAACATTGCGTAATCGCGTGACATACTGGTGCACAAACGGACATCCATTGAAAGCTCGATGACAGCGATGGCTATGGAGGTCAATCCTAGCAAGTGTGCGGTGAATGTAATACTCGAAATGATACAACGTGAGATGGCGTCATGTACAATAGTGCGGCAATCCCAGTGGTAGAAAAGTACATGTACCTCGGAGTTGATTCAAAAACACGTTGGATATCTATGAGATGGAATACTTTAGATTGGCGAAAGGGTAGGGGCATTTGGGCAGCTGAGTGCGACTCTCAGTAACTCATGAATACCCTTAGCGTACTAAGTGATGCTCATCAAAAGCATTATAATTCCGACGCTATAATACATTCACGCATGCTTCCTAGGCTTGTGTGAACCTAGCTTAACAGCCTGAAGCCTGTGTTGGACTATTGCAAGCGTACATTGTCAAACGCCCTAACTTTTCTAGGCTGAAAGAATCCGAGTAGTTTGGCGTATGGTCCCTGTACATCTTGTCGGAGATGTCCCTAGCAAGGGGGATGTGAAAGTGGGCGAACTCTAGGTCAATAATCGGTAACCTTATCAGGTCGCAAGACGATTTGAAGTCGAATCAGTCGACTAGGATAAAGGAAGGAAGAAGATGGCAAAAACTCATAAAGATTAATCTAGGGCTCACTCTCAGATCAAAAAGCATTTAAGAACCACGCACATGATGAAACTGCGGTTGCATAGAAATCGCTAATCAGTAGCATGGCCATAACCTTATCTATTTATTATTCCGTATGAATCCGCTATCTGCAGATTGGAAAGCAATGCCTGCAGTTGGTGCTGCAGCAGTTACTGGAATTCGGACAGTTACGGTTAAGTTCACGAACAATTTGGGTGGGTTGAAAATTCTAGCTAGGTGCTTGAAGAGCAGATGAACCTTTTGTGAGAAGGATGTGAGCAATAATGCTCAACATTTCTTGCTTGTATGCAGAGCATTCGTGGATACTCGAGCCAAATACTCGTGGATACTCGTGGAGCCAGCTCAAATCGGAATAATATAACCGACCAAATGGTCCAACTGATTGGAGGGGAGACTGCAGCTGCTGGCGAGCCATCTGGTAAAGAGGTGTTCAAGACCATTGAGTATCTCCCAGCCGCAGTTGACTGTCGGATGGTCATTATTGCTAGATGGCTGGGCCAGTTATCAAAGCCTGTATTCCTAAGATCGATGTTGGACCAAGGCGTTTATTGAAGTGGCTTTATTTCAAAGGTGGACTTGAATATTACTGTAGGGGTAAAAACAATAAATAACAATGTCAACCCTAAAGCCGAAACAAGTTAATTGTTTGCTCGAACCATCCATGGGGTAAAAGTGTTGCTACTTTTTATAATAGAGCACAAGCGACACTGGTCAGTGACACATACATCTCAATAAATCGAATAAATCAGCTTGACGTCAGACTGCTCCAGTCTGTAGCCTTTCTCACCTTTCTAAGCATAGAATGTATCAGAATTCGCTACCCTGAGTACGACGAACCTTGATACCCAGCTACCACCCAACTTGTTTGAAGGTTTTAGCTTAAGTACAACCTCCTTCTCTGCTTTAATACCTTCGGGTCCACACCCTGTCAAAATTAATCGAAAAACTTGTCAATCGTTTGCGCATCGTTTGTGCATAAATGTGCAACATAAATTTTCTTTTGTGCAACAATGAATGACGCAGAACAAAGAAACTTGGTGGTTGTCCAAACGGTAGCCTCCTCAACTTGTCAAAATTGATCGAAAATGGTGTCAATCATTTGCACATCGTCTCCGCAGAAATGAGGAGAAAATTTTCGTTTGTGCAACAATGAACGGAAACAAACACAAAATCTTGGGCTCCTTAAATGGTAGCCACAGACCTTGTCAATACTATTCGAGACTGGTGTCAAACGTTTCTGTATTGCTTGTTCAAATTGTGCACAAAAATTTTCGTTTATGCAATAATGAACAATGAGCTAGAAAAACAAAATCTTGGGCTGCGTAAATGCTAGACCCCTAACTTTTCAAAATTAATCGAAAATGGTGTCAATCGTTTGTGCATAATTTGTCCAGAAATATAAAACAAATTTTAGTTTGTGGAGCAATAAAATATTAGCTAGAACAAAAGTAAATTGGTTGCTGTCTAAGCGGTAGCGCCTATCCCTGTCAAAATAAATCTAAAATTGTGTCAATCGTCTGAACATCCTTTCTGCATAAATGTGGAAACTAAATTTTCGTTTGTGCAACAATGAATAATGAACTAGAACA
Organism: Thermobia domestica; assembly: GCF_964235325.1. NCBI lineage: Eukaryota > Metazoa > Arthropoda > Insecta > Zygentoma > Lepismatidae > Thermobia > Thermobia domestica. Next base: position 170,191,797 of record NC_137460.1, read on the forward strand.
AAAACAAATTAGGGGCTGATAAACGGCATGCCCTCACCTCGTCAAAATTTATCGAAAATGTCAAACGTTTGTGTATTTTTGTGCGAAAATGCGCAACATATATCGTTTGTGCGACAATGAGAAATGAGGTATAAAAAATAATTCGGCTCCCTAAACTTTAGCCCACCCTCCTTTTTAAAATTGATCGAAAATTGTGTTAATCATTTGCGCATCATTTGTCCAGAAATGCGCAACAGAAGTTGTTTGTTCGTCAATGAACTATGAGCTAGAAGAAAACGAAAGTAAAGGCTCTCTGAACGGTACCTGCATCACCTAGTCAAAATTGATGGAAAATGGTTTCAATCGTTTTGCAGGACTTGTGCGGCATTGTCCAAAACAAATTTTCGTTTGTGCAACAATGAAAAATGAGCTAGAACTAAAGCAAAATCCTGGGCTGCTTAAACGTTAGCCCGCCACGTTGTCAAAACTGATCGAAAATGCTGTTAATCGTCTGTGCATTGTTTGTGCAGACAGTGCAACACAAATTTTCGATTGTACAACAACGAACAATAAGCTTGAACAAAAAAGAGCGTTGTCGTCTGCCTATATGGAAGCTCCTGCACTTTGTCAAAATTGATCGAAAATATTGTCAATCGTTTGTGGATCATTTGTGCAGAAATGTGCATTATAAATTTTCGTTTCTGCAACAATAAACAATAAGCTGGAACAAAAAGAAAATCTTGGGCTGCTTAAACGATAGCATCCCAACTTGTCAAAAATTGATCGAAAATGGTGTCAATCGTTTCTGCGTTTGTTCAGAAATGTGCAATTCAAATTTTCATTTGTGTAACAATGAACAATGAGATAGAACAAAATAATGTGAGGTACTGCCTAAATGGTTGGTCGTCGACCTTGTCGAAATTGATCGAATATTATGTCCGTCAAATTTGCCGGGACCTTTGAGAATGGCACATATTTAAATGCATTAACCATTTATGATTCATTAGTGCTGAATCGTGCTCTCTTTTTAATGTTTGTAGAATAACACGTTATTTACATTTCAAAAATTGGAGCCAACTTGACGTCAACTCAGCCGGGATATTTTTCTAATAAGTAAACGTTAATCTTCTGATTATTTGCTATAGTTATGTGCAGAAGAGTGCTTGAGTTTCATTCCTATCGGAGTAAATTAAGTGACTTTTGAAATGTCCTTGTCAACTTAGCGTCAGGTTGACCGGGACACTTTCCGAAAACAGTTTTCAATGTCAATTAATTCTTCAACGTTTGTCCTCGAAAGTGTTTGAATATTCTCGTTTTTCTAGGGAATTTCTCGGCGTTATTATATAAATAACGGGCGCAAAGTGGTAGCCTTATAATCTCAGATGCCTGCACCTGCCCCATCCCCCGCCCTGAAGCGCAAACGATGGAGATTAGTGTCTTTGGTTAGTGATTCGTTTGTGGTGCTCATCAAAAGCATCATTATTTCGACGCTATAATACTGAGACGAGATCTCGGGCATGTGTGAACCTACGCTTAACTGCGTGGAGCGTCTATAGGACTATAGCAAGAAGTCCATTGTCAAACGCCTTAACTTTTCTAGGCTGAAATCCTACGAGGAGTTTGGGGTATGACCCCCGTACATGTTGGCAGCGATGACGTAAGCAAGGGGAATGAAAAAGGGCGAACTCGCGCTCAATAACCGGTAACCTTATCAGGTCTCAGGAGGAAATAGAGCCGAACCAGCCGACTTCGATAAAGGAAGCAAAAATATTGCTAGAGCTCATAAAGATTGAGCTAGGACACGCTTTGAGTAATATTAAAAAGCAGTTAAGATACACGCGCATGCAGAAACTGTGGTTGCAGGACGAACCTCTACTCAGTAGCCTGGCAGAAACCTTTTAAATTCATCAAGCTGAAATAATCCGCAGTCTGGAAATCGCAAAGCAATGACCAGCTGTTGCTGGTGCAGCAGTTACTAGAATACGGACGGGTACGCTTTTGTTCATGAGCCATTTGGGCGGGTTGGAAATACTACCTAGGCGGTTCAGGAGCAGATAAGTATTTTTTGAGAAGGAGGTGTAGTACACTTGGCTACGCGGAACCAACAAAAACAGTAATAAAATTACTGACCAATTGGACCAACTGATTCGAGGGGAAACTCCTGCTGCTGGAGAGCAGCTTGCTCAACCAAGGGTCTCTTCCGCAGTTGGCCGTCAGATGACCATTGTTGCAAGATGGTAGGACCTATAATTGAGTCCACTCATCAAAGCCTGCATAGCTAAGACGGGTTTGGACATAGGCGTTTATTGAAGAGAGTTTTTGTAAAAGGTGGCCCTGAATATTATTGCAGAGGTAAAAACAATATATAATAATGTCAACCCTGAAGCCAAAAGAATTTATATGTTCGCTCGAAACACCCATGGGATAATAGTGTTGCTACTTTTTATAATAGGGCACAAGCGACACTGGACACTGACACCCCTTCTCAATAAATCGAATGCCCTCAAACTGCTCCAGTCTGTTGCATTTCCCGCCTTTCCAAGCACAGAATATATATATATATATATATATATATATATATATATATATATATATATATATATATATATATATATATATATATATGTATATATATATATATCAATTTGCTAGCCTGTGTACGACGACCCTTGGAACCCAGGTACAATCCAACTTGTTTGACGGTTTTACCTTAAGTGCAACATCCTTTTCTCCTTTGATTACCCTTGGGTCGTAGGAAGCTTTTCTTAGAAGGATTAACTAGTTCAATGCGCTTAATTCAATCTGGCACGATTTCAAACCATATGGCTCGTGAACCAGTTTAGGCATAGTCTTTGCCTTGTTGAGAAGGAACGCAGATCTTCTTTGGCCTTGATGCGGAGAAATGTTAATAATGTATGTTGCTCCCTTAGTTTTTTCCCATGCAACCATCCCAAAAATGGATACAATCCTCTGTTTCATAACGTTTAATCGGTTTACTCTACTGCTCATACCGATTTATAGTGCCTCGTAGATTTTCGCGATTAGAATGAAACAGTGTCAAAAGTCTCTGGTGCATTTGTGTTCAAATGTAAGACTGACCGTTACTTGATAATCCGAGCTGCTTCATATACCCTGTGAGACATCTTGTACTATTCTATCACGGGTGATCCTCGAATCGAATTTTTCATTCGGAAAAGTAGTCCCTTTTACATATGCTTTTCTGTAATATTTCGCAAAGTTTTTATCGTAAAATTCATAGGATTTATTACTTTATCACTGCGTATGATAGCAATAATATAATTTGATAAACATATTTTTAAAATTCCCTCATAGAAGAGACTCGTTAATGCCTTTAGTTAGCAAACGGAACAGCTCTACGCGGAAGAGGATAGATGTGGACCTGTTATCAATCCCAAGCGAGTTTAATTTTAATCCAGACATGCTATTATACGCTGTGTGGCAGTTACTGAAAGGAGACCCGAACAAAATACAGCATTATCAATGGTATACACTTCTACGTACAAGCCACAAAGGTAGTTTCGTTTCTATACTCTTGCCAACAACGCTAGCTGATCCAGCTAAAACTACTTGAGCTTATATCAAGTATTCTAAGAAATTTTCTACGCGTATAGATTGTCTATGGACCTTCGGTAATTTACCTGAAAGAATGAACATACACAAAAAATCATTTGGAGGAATCACTGTCGAAGTAGAGGAGACGTCAGAAGATGTTCAGGAATGGTAGGATCCACCAGAAGTTTAATTAATTGTTACTTGAAGGTACACATTAGCAAAGTTGCAACGGAATTAGCAAGGTTGCCGAACATTATACAAGAGCATTTACGTTGTATAAATCGCATTAATGGCTATTCATAAAAGAAAGATAGAGTTTATTCATTACACGCTAATATTTTTGGACATGAAGATAGTGAGTCCTCGGTTTCCAGACAGTCACTTCGTGTTTCCGCTCAGAAGAATGCAAACTAAAACACTTTATATACTTAAACAACCAATTGTATTGCATTTCTTATAACTAACTAAATATCAAATTTATAGTCTTACAAGTTAACTAAGTAGCTTTATTAAAAAAAACAGCAAATCAATAAATACAGTAACTAAGTTCTTACGACATCTCCTTCTATCCAAGTTGTTCAGGAGGGTTGTATCATAAAATGAACTCAAAAAAATAATTCAAATACTCAGACCCTATTTTTATTGGTGTTCCACCATGTTTGACATAAAAAGCCTATGCTTTTACCACAACAAAACCAATGTACATATCATTCCCGTAATCAGACTTTATCTGCCTCTTCGTATTACAGCACAGCAGTTTCTTCTTTTAGTTGACTTAAAGTTTTTTGATGATTTAGGTTGACGCAAGACATGCGTTCCGTTTATACAAAGCTACGATGCAAGCCGAAGATAATGTCACTATCCTTGACCTTTTCAGAGTCAGCGATTTTGGCATCATCAGTCTTTATAGAATCATGCTTAACTGCAGCACAAAGAGTCTCATCTACTGTAGTATAGAAAAAAGTCTGCACAAGTTTTGGTTCAGCTGGCCGTCGAACAAATCAAAATTTCGTTCCCATTAACCGCCAGACATATTTACTCGGTTTTTTTTTATCTCACGACCAGTCAACCGAACACACTGTGTATGGACTAGTATTTTTGACACAGAAAACTCAACCAGCGAGAAGAATCGACGGTAAAAATAGCGAATTGTTTTCTTCGTTTCTGCCTTTATGATATTAGAGTCCCATTCAGGCCCACTACCACTCTTTTTAGTAGCTTGAACTAAGATAGGGAAACACTTCAGAGAATCTGGCAATACTATTTGTGATGAACTGAGATCTAAGGACGAGCAATCTCCCGTTTGAGAAGTATACTTGGCTGAATTTCGTCTGTAAAAAGACAGTGCTATCACCAGCACATTCCTGCGTTTTTCATGTATCCGTACAGAAGTTGTAACCTTACACACTACCAACCTGTATGTTGCATACAACATTAACAATAATCTTTAGAGTCCCATCAAACATAGCATAGGATCACCATTAGCATACGCATCACACCATTCGTCGGAGTGTCAGTCGTTATCGCTGTACACCACCTGAAACTGGCAATACTTCAAAGATGTTGCAATAAGATTGCTGCCCCTGTCTCGCACTGTTGCTTTTCATGTAGGATTAAAGTCTGGCCCAGACAATTTCAGTGATCGGAAGAACAATCACAGGATAACGCTTTTCTTGACTCTAATCATTTGCGTAATTATTACTCTTTTCTATGCTCCTCTCGTGATATTCATTCCCACCATTTTTATTCTTTTTTTCTGTCCCAAAAACTCATCTTCAACAAGCGAAAGCAGTGCTTGCTGGACAAAATCAGACTTGACAATTTGTCAAATATTTATGGTCGGGTACGTATTTGGGGAACCGTGGCTGACGGGATATCCACTTACATTAGTGACAGGTGTATTAAGAAGCTTTCAAATGAATTCAATTTTCGTGCTTTGCTTGTTTACTCCTCTGCTGCGATATAACTTAGTTCATAGCGAGTTACAACACTTTTGCTTCTTCGCAAACAACTGATCCGAACACCATTATGAAATGTCAATGTGTGAATCTTTTGGAAAAAGGATTAACAATCTTTGTCCTCTGCCTTACATACATTATTTTTACAGCTATTAAATTAATATGAATGTTTTTAGACAAACCAAGGAATTTCACGTAAAAATCTGAAAGTGATCTGAGTATATCAAGAAAGTGGATAATCAGAGCTGAGAATTCTAAGGTGTGTAGATTCTCAAAACACTCGACTTCGAACTATGTGAAGTATGGGATGTTGCCACGTGTTCGCTGCGGTAGGATGTTGCCACATGTATACACTGAGACAAGCATAATAATGTGCTAAGATATATACATCTTTCGATGTGTAGACAATACGGGATTACTAAGAACTGAGTTATCAGATAGCATTCAGTGCAGAGTGTGGTACAGAAGATGCTCGAGAACCGTCTTGATACTCGTATCATTATCAATCAGTACAACTCGCGAGACATAATATTATTTGATAAGAAATGCTGTGTAATAGGATTATTGAAAGGGGAATAAGTAGGCTACAAACAGTTGAGACAGTGAAAAAGCGAAAGAACAACCTTATGGCGAACGAATTACCACTTACCTATAAGAGCTCAAGTACAATAATACTGTACGTAATGTCATGGGACGTTATTCTTAAAAAAGTGCCACAACCGATATGTGAAGATTTTAGGCATAACCACGTACATCCATGCGAACATCAAGTGAACTTTGTGGTGTCAAACACCGTGTTCGTGGGTTTCTCGGGGTTCTCCCGTTTCCTCCCACTTCTTCATTTCACCATTTCATTCATTACTCATCATCAACGTCTCCTTTCGCCTAACCGGCATAATCGTGGGACGTAAAACTCAAAGATTTCATTTTTTCCATGCGAACATCCAGTTATGGGTTCTCAGGATGACTTTGGGACCTTTGACCACTGGTGCGGAGCTGCAATATTGGGACGAGACGCCAGAGATCCCGGCGAGAGAAGGCCAGGTGCTTATAACCAATAGTCACACTGTTGAGGCAAGCAAAGCTATTATATCAATATACAATTCATGTAAAATACTAAATAAATTTAATTAATTTCAATAATGATTTCATTTTATAAGAATCATATCTATAAGTAGTAGCTCATCCTATAAAAATTTTCAATATGATAAATTTGATGCGGGGAAATTTTGCTATACTTGTGCTATAAACAAGAGTCCATCAAATTGCCAACAGCAATAGGTTAAACCCAAGAAACCTTCTCAAGACTTTATCAAGCCGTGCAGAGTAAAATTATCCAATAAAGTTATTCGTTATTAAATTTTTATACCTGAGCCCTCTTATAAAAATGGTATTAAACATATTAAAATATCTCCTTAGGTATTAAACATATCTCCTTGAACTTTACATGGTTTATTAGTAAATATATTGCCATTCCCCAAGCACCTGTCTGTCAGTATTGCTAACGTTTTCAATATGAAACTTCTTCAAATAGCAGTATACGAGCTTCGCGGTATTTTTATATTGTCTAATAATGTGACCATATGGGTGAACATATATCATGGAACATGACTGTTGACCATGCAGCAACGAACGGTACTGGTTAGAAGCTCGTGTAGAAAGAAATGGTTGGATGAGTCATGCATACATCTGGTCATAGGAGCTTCATTATGACATGGTGACGCAACCTTTCGAGAAAATGTATTTTAGAATGGTTGAAAACACTGATAACCTAGGATTTTTGGGAGACGGTAATACCCAACGTCTTTTTGCTATAGTGTTGTCTGATGTTTCTGCCAAGCTTGGTGTTTAAACGTCTCATCGTATGGAACCTGTTTTAACACTTCTCATTTTTACAATTGGTTGGCAACATTGACAAACTGGAGTACTAGGGAGAGGAATACGTCGACAGTACATTTTCTCCAATGACTAACGATGGATATACATCCAGTGGTACAGAAAACATTTTCCACATTGTATTTGCAGTTCGTTGGCCACACTGACCAAATGGATACGTCAGGGTGCAGAGTGATATTATCAAACTCTTGCCCAAGTCTCGTTCTAGCAATGAGCCGAAAAAGAACATGATGGGATCAGGCGCTTACGCGTGACACATCTTAACATTCATTTCTATTCTATCGAATATGCCATACATAGGGTTACAAACACCAACAAATCGGCCACTTATAGGATCAAGTTGCGGGTTTGCCCGTGATTTGAAAACCGTTTCGTATTTCCCATGACAAGAGCTTTCAGACGATATATAGGTTTTCCCTTTAAGTTAGTTGTCCTTTTTAGATACAACGATTGTTGCATCATCTTGTCTGTTTAGTATCATGCTTAATTGGAACACAAGCAGCCTCATCTTCTCTAGCACAGAGGAAAGTCCCCATAAGCATCTGCTCTGCTGCACGTTCATTATAAATCAAAATTTCGTTACCATCCCCGCCACATATAACTTGATCCGTCCATCCATCTATCTTCCGTCTTTGATCTCACGACCGGCAAACGGAAACACTGTGCTTGAACTACTAGTTTTAACATTGGAAGCTCAACCAAAGAGAAGAGTCGAGGATAAAATACCCACATTAACGATGTACTACTCTACCACTAGGATTACGTCCTTCTTGTACATGACGCCATCGCACGTTGTATCATTTTGACAAGTAACTATTACTCTTATTTGATATTATATGATTCCATAGCCATTGCTGTCATCCTCCTTTCAATGACAGTCAGTTTGTTCACTAGTTCGTCACGTCACAATGACGTATGAAAACATTAGCTCTTTCAACCCCATGTGCTAATTTCTATACATTTACCGGTCGTTTTTCACCTGCCACGTCTTACTCCGCGCACATCAGATGCGCCGAGACATTGAGTTCTTAATTACCGCTCTCATGTACTTTTCCCGTACATTAGAGCAATGAAGTCCAAGAGCCTTCTCTATTATTTGGTACTTTATCAAGAAGCAGCTCCTGAGGCACCATACGGTATGCCATCTTCAAGCCGAGGAAGCAAATGACAGTGTACTGTCCCAGTGCTTTCCTTCTCCGGCAACATTCTAACATACATGCTACCTGTTCTGGGCACTCACCCTGTGGCATGAAACCTGCTTGTTCCTTACGGACAGATCAAACTCCCTGCAGACAAACTGTAGTGTATCTAGTAGGATCATTGTAATAAATTTAGGATTTAGCATTTTAGTTTTCTGGGCTTTCGGCATCTACGGCCATTAAGCACGTCACGTTTGAGGGTTGAAGTCTCTTGGCGAGCACACAATCCGGGGAAAGGGAAGGAAGAAAAATTTGGGGAAGGAAGGAAGCGGCCTAGGACCCGACAAGTTAGGTACCACCCCGGTATTTGCCTGGTGTGAATGAGGAAAACCCAGGAAAACATCGCCCAGGGTGGATGGGCTGAAAAAGCGTTTTACACTTTCTCGACCGAGTGTCCCCACCAGGTTGCGTAGCGTATTAATCAACGCTAACCCCCTGTAATTGTTAGAGTCACATTTCTCTTCCTTCTTATAAGACGGAACCACACAATTTCTGCACTGATCTGGAACTCTCCTGCCTCAAATACCTACTTAAGCATTGTATACATGCCGTTCGCTATGCCAGAGATAGTTTAGTCTCTCCCTCTGTAGCAACTTGTAGATTTCACCAAGGACCAAGTATATCTCTCTTCCCTTGCCTTTTCTGAACCTTCGAAACACTGCCGTGACCACCAGCCAGGTAATTGGCAACTCAGTGGATTTACATCTTCTGGATTTATATCCTGCACAGCTCCAACAATCCGCGTACTATCGGGTTCGTTCGTGCATAGACTTTCAAAGCGATCCGCCCAAATACTAACAAGTAAACCTTACGTTTGGGTGAATCGAGTTGCTGACTGAGACACATATGAGAAAGTAGTACTAAATGTGGTCAGTATTTCAGTGAAGTTGTAGGTGCGAAGCTCCAGGGGTTTAGGAGATACAGCTACCAGAACATCACATGGAAATACAGAATAGTCTTCATACAGTTGGAGGTAAAAGCCCTGTAAGACCTCTTGTAACGATAAAAGGTGAATAAGAAATATATGGGTACATATTAGGACTAGGGGGAAGTAATATAGTAAGGGCCATCTTGAAATCCGCCATTTTGAATTAAGGTTAAGTTTTTAAAATAGGAATAGGGTCATGTGATACATGATTTAAGGCACAAATTTAATCAGAAGAACAATGGTGACGCTAATTTTGATTTACGCACAATTAGTAAAAAGTTACAGGGAAATGAAATATTGTTGCAGCATATGTATTAGTCCTTTACCCCACCTTGTGAATTTTGTGTTAATGATAATAATTAAATAAAAAGCAGGTGGATAAATATCAGGTCTATGGTAAGAGTTGCCTTGATGGCGGCCATGTTCAAATCCTCCATTTTGAATCAGACAAAAGTTTTAAACAAAACGCATAACATTGATACCTTATTAATAGCAAATTTTACCATAAATCCAACGGTATAACTTGCGTCTTTCTTCCAGAAAATTCCTAAATTAGTACAATCAATATGTAGTTCAGAAAAGAGTGCATGACTTGCACAAAGGCTCTGCTCACAGTGAGCACACCTGACTGATTCAAAATGGCGGATTTGAACATGGCCGCCATCAAGGCAACTCTTACCATAGACCTAATATTTATCCACCTGCTTTTTATTTAATTATTATCATTAACACAAAATTTACAAGGTGGGGTAAAGGATTAATACATATGCTGCAACAATATTTCATTTCCCTGTAACTTTTTACTAATTGCGCGTAAATCAAAATTAACGTCACCATTGTTCCTCTGCTTAAATTTGCGCCTTAAATCATGTATCACATGCCCCTATTCCTATTTTAAAAACTTAACCTTAAGAGCGTTTGGAGACGGCAACGATAATATCGTTGGAACTACCGATAATGTCGGCGGTGAAATCGACTTCAATGTATTCAAATCGTAGCTTGCACACGCCAGCGATATTATCGGCCGATCCTCCAACACGCAGATGCTGTCGGCCAAGCCCCCGATACTGTCGGCGGTATCGCCGAAACCGATTTTCTCGGGGGCAATGTTTTCTTACGATTGGATGCACACGCCACCGATAATGTCGGCCGGCCAGCGGGTTAGATGAAGAGAGTGAGTGACAAGGCGCTTTGTATTTTTGTTTCGTTTCTTGTCTTTGGAATTTTATTGTTTCCATTTTTTCTATTACAATTGTATATTATTATTATTATTATTATTATTATTATTATTATTATTATTATTATTATTATTATTATTATTATCTTGTCCTATAAACAACTTCGGAACAGCTTATTATTTTTTACAGTCTCTGTTTTGGAGTAGCTAATTCCCTTTATTAAATCAATATAAAATGTGGGAAGTCTGAAGAGTACTGGTTTCCCTCTAAATAGCTATTACCAAATAGAATATAGGAAATTTAGATAAGCAATTTCTTGATTATTTTCCACTCCTTTTTATTTTTGTTCTTTCTCTCTCTCTCACACACACACACTCTTTGATGGTATATTTTTTAATCTATTAATGCTTTTAAATTTTAATACATTATGGAAATTAATTTAAGCGTAATGTTTAAAGTTTGATACACTGTCCTGAAAGTCCTGATTATTATTACTTTCTTTTATTTTCATCAGAATTGTGTGCAGATCACTTTTCCCGGTTCCACTCAATAAGCAATGATTGAATAGAATATTTGTTGACAAGTCAAAGTAAAATTATTATTATTTTGAAACGAAACCACTCAATAAGCAATGATTGAATAGAATATTTGTTGACAAATCAAAGTAGAATTATTATTATTTTGAAACGAAACCAGCACAATCAAACACTCTTTCCAAAGCTCCAAGGACAAGTTACCGTAGATGCGGGCTACTTGGACCCAATTTTGCAATAAATTCGTTCTTTCTGTCTGTTTTCATTCACAAAAACTTGAAAGTTATTGTCATAACCCATATTAAGTGGAACTACAGGCTTTATTGTACATATCAAGGACAGTTTTAGTTACATATATTGGAAACAAAGCACAGGCGATTATTGTAAAAAGTGGGTCCAAGTAAGACTCGCGTTCGGGCTACTTGAACCCACCCTCATATTTTCCTACAGAAAACCATTGGTCTGCTCTGAGACTAAGTACGATGTAGGTGTTCCAAGACCAACACTTTTTATGTTCTGCAAACCACAAAGAGAACATGTTAAGAGGTACTATCAAATATAATGACTGTAATAGTTGATTACGTTTTCTTCTACAGCTGCACGAGCCCTATCTATATTAGCAGCGAATCTAGTCGTTGATTGGGGCCGCACTTTCAAAAATAACTTCACCCAATCTCGACTCGGAAGATTGTCTTAAAAAGCAATGACAGTTCTCCCATGCATGGCTAAATATGACCTCACAATAAATCTGAAATCAAGTTAATCAATGAGGAATCCGAAAACACAAAATTTATCAAGATGACTAGCAAGGGGTAATTATTCTTCTTCAGTGAACACTTTCAGATGGCCCAGATTCTGCTTTGATCTGTTCTTTAACCTTCTTTCTATGGGGAACGACTTATCTTGAAGTAAGCTTGTGTTTCTTATTGCGACATTTTCCCCGACTGAATTGCTGCTAAACATTCTTCAAGGTGTTATGAAAAATCAGCATATTTTCGACCTCCTGGCAATCTTTTATATTGATGTACCATTTTGTACCGGTATCCTTAAGGAAACAATCCTTAAAGAAAGTCCTTACTTGTGTGACACGTGACAACAGACCTATATTTTTCATTGATGAAGATAACAAAGGATGGAGTGGGACAAAATATCCATGTTTTCCAGGTCATGTGTACACACTTCATAAATAATGGAATTACGCACACATCTTACTGTATATGAGAAAGTTTACCACGTCAGTTTCATTAACCTATATGTAACTACTTATGTGTTTACTTAGCATTAGTTCCACTTCCTTGCAAATAGTGTCCACACATAAAAGTTTGGCGGTCAATAAATACACTCTTTTCGTCAACGACCTTTCTCACCAATGCTGCTCCTTCGTAGCCTACCACAGAACTAGTTTCAAAGTGTGTACGCCTGCATTATGATCCCATCTAATGGATCTAACTCTGAACTCACTCAATATTGCATTGCATATGGGACTTTAAACGAGTTTTTGGTATGGGTCCAAGTAGCTTTTCAAGGGCCCAAGCAGCCCGCATTCACGGTACTCATTTGGCATTTTCTTGATTGTGATCTCAGCAATAAGGATGTGACTTCATGCTTCACTTGTTCCAGATTTTTCTCTCATTTCCAAAACTATCTCAAATCCCCCCGCTTATTTAAAAATAATTTGTAGAATAGCAATTGAAAACAAAGACCAAAGCTATGTATTCAAGTTTTCCCTCTCCCCTTTGTACCGGGATCGACCCCCTGATAGAGTTCTGCAGTTTAGCTACAGTGACTGAACGAAAAGGTTGTGTATTATTGCATTCGTGTCTTTCTAGTTTTGCTTAGATTTTTAGAGATGGCAGGAATTTTTTCATTCGATATTTTAACCTACATTGAACTTGTGTAATGTAGACCTTGCATATGGGATAAGATAACAGACTCTTTCAAGGACAGAATTGAAAAGCAAAAAGCATGGCGAAAAGTTTATGCAAGCCTTGCCCAGGATTTTGAGTTCATGGACAAAAAGAAACGAGAAACGACAGGTATGTATGCAAAGCGCAAATCTGTCTTCAACATTGGGGGGGCGGGTAAGATCGTTCCCATATTATATATATAGCGATGTTCAAACTATTTCTGTAGTCGAGAAACAATGCTGTGGAGGATCAGGGGAGCAGAGTTGTCTTCAACATTGGGAGGTGGGCAGATTTGAGGCTTATTCTAAGTGGACATTAATTTCATCTCACTTTCCTTTCTGGCGAGCGGACACAATCAAATTTCTCTCCCAAAAAACACATTTCAAATCGGATTATTGGGGGGAGGGGACAATCTCCCCAGTTCCAAGATTGGAGGGGACATGTTCCCTTCATCCCCCCAGGATTTGCGCCAGTGTATGTATGGAGCAACGTAAAACAGAATTACTAATTCGAATCTTATCATTTAATCTACTATGACATTAATGTTAATTGCATGGAAAACAAAATAATATACATACAATATGTAACAGTGTTTCAACAAAAATTTAAACTAATATAGTTTGCAATGTACCGCAGCATCAATTCTCATCGAAACGAAAATAATATGTTTACAGCATCTATTTAAAACGGCACTGTTACATGTTTAGGCATAGGACTATTTTTTCTAAGTTTTGTACCGTCCTCCACACCTCTTCAAAACAGTTTTTGTAGTCCTTGTTTTAAAAAATTTTTTTCCCAATTATTATTTTTTTTATTTGTTTTCATATATGGAGAAGATTTTTTGAGTGTCGCTTACTTCGCTCATTACCGGCAACGATATTGTCGGGGCTTCCACCGATATTTTCGGCGACGTGAGCAAAGTACGCCGACATCGACACCGATATTATCGGGGCTTTCACCGATATTATCGTTGCCGTGTGCAAACGCACTAATTCAAAATGGCGGATTTCAAGATGGCCGCCGTCAGGTATACCCTTAGTATATGACTTTCCCCTAGTCCTAATATGTACCCATATATTTCTTATTCACCTTTTTGTCGTTACAAGAGGTCTTACAGGGCTTTTACCTCCAACTGTATGAAGACTATTCTGTATTTCCATGTGATGTTCTGGTAGCTGTATCTCCTAAACCCCTGGAGCTTCGCACCTACAACTTCACTGAAATACTGACCACATTTAGTACTACTTTCTCATATGTGTCTCAGTCATCAACTCGATTCACCCAAACGTAAGGTTTACTTGTAAGATGTTCCATTAGGTGAAATGCTTATTAGTTGTGCCAAGATTGACTTGTGGCTCAGATCTACAGCAGACCTTGTCATACCTCTATGACGCTTTATTCAGCAGCAGGCATTCCGACTGTCATTACAACGCAGCGCATGTACTTTTTCCATTTTGCATCGAGTGCGTAATGGCCCGTAAGTCCCGCAATTCTTAAAGTTGAATCTGGTGGAACTCATCTACTGACACGGGGTAATCGTGGTCTAAAATAGCCTTGACACCTGGATCAGATAAGTCTTTCGGATCGACTAAGGTCTCAGGGTTCCTCTCAGGTCTTTTTATCGGAGCTATGATTAGTTCTATTTCTACTCGGCAATGGTCAGACTTGTCCATGTTCAACTTCATTGCATTGTATGCAATAGGATCTTGATGGCTGCACAGGCCAAAGTCAATCGGCTTGATTGTCCTCTTCAGGTTTGTCAGAGTATTCTGACAAAAACAACCTGTTTGTTTCCTCATTTAGCCAACAATGGACTAGGTATCAGTAAGCAGCACACGGTTCTGCAGTGAATTGGGCGGCTGAAAGATTGATTACTTTTGCACGGCAGTTAGTTAGTTACAATAAATGTAATATACTTTAATTGGTTTGTTATGTTTATAAAGTACTTTTTTAGTTTCTACTTTTGTAAGCAGAACGAGGAGGCGAGTGCCTAAAAGCCAAAAACCCATTAACTGAATCCGCAGAAAGTATTAATTTGTAATGAAGTATTCAGTATAATAACTATATGGACTTGGTTAACAGTATATTCTTTTTTTCTTATTTAAGGACAACTTTTCACATGCTGTGTTATTTTGTTGAACAATGACAAGTGTGAACTGCTATTAAACTATTTTATTTTAAAAGAAACAGCAGCATCATTATTACTCAGTCTGTAAGGGTCAAATTTTGTCAATATCACTGATGGCTAATACCTGCATCGTAATATAATACGTTTAAGACTTCCGTCGGCGAGTAGTAGTTTCGAGATGCCTTACGTTTGAGTATATGTTTGAATAATTAAGTAGCTTAGTTTCTGTAAATAAATATAATAAGACAGGAAAGAAAAAGACCAATGGATCCGGTATTCCACGAGCTATTTAGCAAACCTCTCGTTCAGACGTACAGGTTACAGGAGATCCGATTCTGTAAACTAGCTAATGGAGTCATCATGGTAAGACTTGCCGTTAAACAATCTCGTTGTATTTTGCTCAATCACCGGCAAGTATGAAGGTCTGACATCCAACCATCAAAGCCTATACTGTATTAGCCAGATCCACGACTTGTATCGCTATTTTTTTCTATTACTGCCCATTTTTACCTGCGTTTTAACCGACGCCTATGCTCCTTGCATGTGAAAGAAACGTTTGAACGTTTGGATACTAAAGTACCGAAACTTCTACGTGATTCTGTCCTTTCACTTAAGAAATCTTTTGGGCGCCATGCTAGATTTTTTCATTCAAAAACACGATCCGAATCGTAGAGATTTATCTGAATATGAAGAACTGTTTCTTTAATCACCTATTTTACAACTTTACCTCCATAACACCTGAATCAGAGCTAACAAGTGCTGTCAGTGTCGAGAAAAATTGCGTGTAAGTGGGATTGCATATGCGTAGGTGTATTTACAACTGAAAATGACCAGGCACCCATTTAATGTGAATTGGAGCACTTAGGAGAGGATACTTTTTGGTGGAATGTACCAGAAACTGAGCTCGTAAACGCAGTTGTCAATGACTATCGCATCGTTCGACCCACACAGGTCTGTGTAATTATTTTTGAATGGTCTATCTGAAAGAACGAGCATTAGTGAAGGGGCTCCGAATCCAACTAAATGGAAGTGTACTACTGTGTCTAGATGATGACTCACTGATCTTCAACAGACTTGAAGCTGATCTACGTTTAATACTCACGTAATAAGTTGTACAGTATATAGTAAGAGAATAAAATCATAGAACGATACGTTTAAACTAAAAAAATAGTTAGTACGCTGCAGAAGGTAAAGGAAAGGATAAAAGTCAAGTCAACAATGACTTGCAGCAACAGATGAATACTAGTTTCGTTATGCATAAAACTTTAATTATACTATTGTAGAATAGATGATTGGTTTATTCAATATTCGAATATAATACTTATGAAAGTGAGATACCATAAACTAACCTCATGATTGATCTCCTGCAAGAACGGCCCTTATAGCCACTAATCTTTATAGATATATGCGTGCATTCATATTCTCTTCTTTTGGTAGTAAAACTTGTGTATCTAATATTTTTCACTGACTTTTTTTTTACCATTCTGCCTTACTGTAAAAAACACACTATGACAATACATGGTGCGCGAAAAAAGCGCACTGTAGCAGTTTCAAATTTATCGCACGAGCAGTTCCAGGATCAATTTGTTCCTCCTCCTCCATCCACTTCGATATCCCTTCTGCTCTATTAACTACTGAATACTTCACAGCAGAGGACAGCAACACAGATCCTAGATTATTGCCGTCAGCATTCTATGTTGGACAGTCATCCAAAGTTCTTGTTTGCACAGCTTTCCCCCTCGCAATAGTTGCTACTCCTTTTTAATGCACGGGGTTTGCCTTCCACTATAGCCGGAGCTCCTCGGTTTTCCTTTGAAACGTATTTGAATTTCTTTAATCATAGAAACAGTAAGCGCCTGAGATACCGGTACATTATCTTCGGTCACGTCCTCGTAAAAAGCAGTTCTTTACTTTTGACCTTTTTAACTTTGAAATAGAGAAATCCTTTTACTCATCCACTTAGACCTTCTTCTGAATTCTAAAATTACCTTTATTATAACTTCATGCAGTTAAAACAGTGTCGACGAAACAATCCAATCACTAAGGATATCTTATTCCGGTGCAAATTCTGCCCAAAGCGTACAAATTTGTAAAATGTCATTGTTGAAACAGCCGAGTGCGGAATATGCTTTGGGTACTAACAAGCCACACATTCGACATACTGTTGATATTCATGGCGCAGCTTATATCTTTGTCTTCATTTCTTCTTTCCGTCTGTGACATGCTTTGTTAATGAAGCTTTAGCTCTTTGTTCGTACTCTTTTTTTCGCGCAGTCCTTTAGTCAGGCTTATTGGTTTCTTCGCTGATGTTCGTTGTTTTCTCATATTTCAAAGTTGAGTACATGAAGCATCAGTACACCTTACAACTCTGGGCTCTGATTACCCACTTTCTTGATATACTCATATCCCTTTCAGATTTTTACAAGAAGTACCTTGGTTTTGTAACAACATTCATATTAATATGAAAAATAAAAAGGTCATGTATCATTATCAGAGGACAAAGATTTTTTATCCTTTTTCAACAACAACGTTTACTCACTGGCATTTCATACCAGTGCACAGGAGACCGGAACCCCGAAAACCTGGCCAAAACACAAAAATGAAAGTTCATGGATGAGTATATCACTTAAGGCATATAAAGAACCTACCTAAACAACAGTAGCCGTTAGAATTCAAGCGAAGAAACTAGGCAATGATATTTATTCGTTACGATAAACACGATAACGGGCCTCCACACGAAACTCATCGAGAATTGCTCTGTGATAATGCAGGCACTATCCTCAGTCTGGAAATCGATGCAGGCACATTTGAAGAGTATGCCAATATCAGTGTATAAGATTCTTTTTCATGGGCAGTCCGTCATAGCGCTATATCTGGTTCGAGTAGGACAAACTTCCAAAGGAGCCCATGAAGCTAGAAATAAGCAAATAAAACAGTACCTAGACCATCACTCACGTTAGAGCTGCAGAGAGAAGACCATATAAGAAGTTCCTGTAACATGCTCTCGCATACAACAAATATTGAGTCTGACACTTAATAACTAAATGTGCAAGTTCCTATGCTATATTTCCACTTTCTTTAACATTCAACCGTTAGGGCAGAACACAGTGATGATTAATATGAATTCGACGATATGAAATGAGAATGTAAAAAAGGGAGCACAGGAAATCAGACAACTCGTTTTAAAAAGCATTAACATGGGAAACACGTGGAAAATAAAAAAATATATAAACGTAGACTTTTGTGATATACATCGTATAAAAAAGTGGAGACGATAATTTGCTATGTGTTGAGACGTAATAATGTATGACAAATGTGATTTCATTTGCTGATGTTTTCACAACCGATTATTCTGTAATATCAATACCCATGTTACGCATATATGGATATTTTTACAATTTTTGTCCCCATATTCGATCCGCCATTTTGATTTATCCTCTTTTGGAACAAAATTCATATTGACTGACGTTCTAAACATATGTAAAAGAAGTTTTATAAAAACTAAATCACGACCTCCTACTTTGGCCATGTTTGCAGGCTTCCTGGCGCACTGTTCGGTGGTCTGATCACTTGTTTCCGAAAAAGCAAAAGTATTGCAGATCGCTTCGAGCTACGTTGCATCGTAACAAAGGAGCGAAAAGCAAGGCATGAGAGTTTAATTCATTTGACCCCTTCTTCTTAATAAACCTTTCACTAATGTAAATGGATTGCCGGTGAGCCACGGACCCTAAAGACGTACCCGGCCACAACCCGCAAGAACGGCACTCGAAAGTTTTGTCCAGCAACGGCTGGTTTGGATTGTTAAAGATGAGATTATGGGTCAGAATAAAACAGAATAAAAAGGTGGAAATAGTAATCACGAGAGCAATATAGAAAAGAGTAAAAATTCTGCACGTGGTTAGTCAAGAAGAGAATCTTTTTCCTGTGATTATTCTTCTGATCACTGAAATTGTCGAGGGCAGACTCTAAGGCTACATCAATGGTTGTAACAGTGCAATACAGGGGAGTAATCTTGCTGGAACTACGTCTTTGACGTGTTGCCACTTTCCGGTGGTGTACACTGGTAACGACGGTACTGAACACCGACGAAAGCTGTTCTGCATGTGCTAAAGTTGATCCTACACAATGCTTCCCGGGGCTCTTTCTCGAGACTATTTTTAATGTTCTATGTAAGATGCAGGATGGTACTGTGTGGTTATACCATTCTAGGGATACATAAAAAATTGCAGAAATGTGCTGGTAGAAGCACTGCTTTTTCGAGACGAAATTGTGCCAAGTTTATTTCTGAAAAGGGAGATTGCTCTCCTTCGGTTCTCAGTCCATTACAGATAGCATTCCCGGTTTTCCGAAGGGTCTCCCAGTCTTAGTTCAAACTGTTAAAAAGAGTAGTAGCGGACTTGAATGGGACTCTGGTATCATAAGGTCAAACTTGCAAAAAGCAGTTCGCTATTTTTATCCTCGAATCTCCTTCCTGGTTGTGTTTTCTGTGTAGAGAATACTAGCAGAAGTACAGTGTTTTCGGTTGACTGGTTCTGAGATCAACGACGATGAGATATGTCTAGCAGAGAATGATCATGTAATTTTGGTCTTTTATTAATCAGCCAGCAGAACCGATGCTTGTGAAGACTTCCTTTTGTGCTTGTGTAGAAACATTGCAAATGAGGCTGCTTGTTCTACAGTTAAACATGATTATAACAGACGGATGATGGCACCATCGCTGAGTCTAAAGAGGTCTACGAAAGTGGCCTTGTAAAGGCTTGATTTTGGTGTTTTGTGTATTCGGCAACAATGTCTCGTATCAACCAATATCATCGAAACCTAAAGGAGAGGTGCTGTGCTGTGATGGAGTACGGTACTTAATGTCTGATTATGGGACTGAGATGGTAGTTTTGTTGTAGTCACAGCATAGCCGTTTTATGCCGACATGGTGGAAGACCTATAAACATAGGACCTGAGTTTGTGGTTTATGTTTTTGGAGTTCGATTTAAATACAACGGTCCTGAACAATTTGGATAAAACGGGATATAGTGAGAAGTTAGTTACTGTTTTTATTGAGTTCTGAGTTAGTTATATAACTAGTTAGTTAGTTTGTGAGACTATAAATTAATTGCTAGCTATAACAAATGTAATAGAATTGGTTGGATACATCTATAAAGTTGTTTTAGCTTTCATTCTTGTCAGCATAAAGACGAAGTTACTGCTGCAAAGATAAAACCCTTTAACTTCATCTCCCAAAATAATAGTGTGCGATGAAGTATAAGCCCTTATCATTATATTCTTTCAATAACCAAATATGAACTATATACTTCGGCCATTTCATCTTCCGATGCTCCCTTCCAGATGAGTGCCTTCAAGATAAAAATAATTGCACTTTAGGTGCATCGTTCCATTCTTGATCATCTTCTTACTTTTCCTCTACTGCGACAGTACTCTCTCTTCATGAAATTTCATTCTTTAATTTAAATTTCCGAATTTTCACAGACAATCTACACACGTAGAGAATTTCATACATAGTTAATTTAAGCTCGATGATTTTTAGCTGGTACAACATGCGTTGTGGTTGGCGATAGTCTGGAAATGATACTACCTCCAGGATAGTCCGTACAAATGTATACCCTTCATAATGCGGTCTTTTGTTCACGTTTCCCCTCACTAACAGCCACACTGTGTATAATTGCCAGTATGGATTAAAATCAAATAGGCTTGGGACTTGATAACAGGTCCATATGCATCCTCTTATGCGTAGATCTATTTTTCGTTTGGTTAATAAAGGCTTTAACGAGTGTCTTCTACTAGGAGATCTGAAAAAGTGTTTTTCGGATTATAATATTATTATGATACGCGGCGATAAAGTAATTAACCCGATGGTTTTTAGCATAAAAACTTTCTGAAACGTTGCAAAAGAGCACATGTAAAAGGGCTTGTTTTATCCAACGAAGTATGCGATTCGAAAATGACCTGTGATAGAATAGTATAGGATGTCGCAGAGTGTAAATGAAGAAACTCACATTTCCATTCCTCCAAAGAATGGGAAAGGCTATAGTTTCCCCGATTGACGAGTGACGTGATTTAAAAACCAAAGCAAACGCCTTGAAGTAGTTAATCTTTCTAAGGAAAGCTTCCTACGATCCAAAGGTAACCAAACGTGAGAAGGAGGTTGCACTTAAGCCGAAAGGCTTGCAAGTCAAGGAGGTTGCAATAACATCAGCTCATCTCGCTGACTCAAATAGAGCTTGCGTGTCCTTTCCACCGACTCAACACATGTCTTATCAAGATCAGAGAGCTCCCCTCAAAATGTATCCGAATCATCGTCAGCAGTTGAGCATCACGAAACGTACTCATTCCTAAAACTTCCCCAGGCTCAGTCACGTGGCACGACGTGTCTGCGATCTTTCTAGCTGGTCTAATCCGGCCTGGTCTATGGACCAGATCCGCCGAGTAAACTCTTTTTCAAAAATAGAAGCACCCAATCGTCTGTAGGATTCTGCATTGGTTCTCCAAATGTCATGAGTACGTTCGTTTGCGAGTCTACCTAGAGCCGTCAACACTGCCAACAAGAACTTCGAAAGACACTCTTCACCCTGCGGGTGCTACAGACGGTGCTGCCCGCAGCCCAGAGTTCATCACTTTGAAAACCCCATGCAAACACTGTTGCACTCCCTGTTCTTGATTTATACAGCAATCAGCCTGTTTGGTTTTGTCTGCCGTCTTTCTTTACGGTATGGCTGGCAGTGGAAGAGCGCAGCGCTCGATTTGACTACTTTTGTATTCACGGGAGAACTCAAAGTAGCTAGCAAATAAGCACGTCGCAGAGTGACTCTTCTACGCGAACCTGTCACGAGTATCATTTTCCGTAAGACAATTCATCACTGAGCTGGTGAAGCTACTGAAAAGAGCAAAACTTCCTGTAACACTCTTCTGCAACGACAAAAATCACCTTCAAATGAGAACGATAGCAGAGGTGTCACTTGATGTTAGGTATAGAAGACCTGATTGTAGGACTATTGTACCTTGGACCAAAGACATATTAATCAGGGAAGGAAAGCTCTCTCTAAGTAGTGCGGTGGCTCACGAAATAATTCCGAGGAATGAGGTTATATTCGGTTTTGTAATGAGTGGATTACAAAGTGCAACTGGCGTGCGAATATCTCAGGGGTCCTTTTCCAAGACTTCTGTTGAAGTCATCTACAAGACCGCATCTGATATGTCTGACCGCATCTGATAGTATTGATACAAAACTTAAAATGTCATCAACGGACAAGCACTTACATTGGTTACCTCTTATTGTCTTACAGCTAGTAACACGACTCCACCCCAAACCACAGGCAGCGGCATCTACATTTGCCTATCTAGGTTTTACCAAAGAAGAAGTAGTAAAGCGTTTAGAGCTTATTTTCACTCATGAGTTTAAAGTCATACCAGCTAGAAACAAGCGTGCATTTTGTTCTGCCTACAATAAGATAAGGGTATCTTATCCTACTCTGCAGATAATGATGACTTTAGTCATACAACTCAAGAGGAATTTTTAATGAAGAAGATCTAGTTACTCTCTAAATTGCAACAAAAATACACGGTTTATATTTTACGATGAGCTTCGGGAAAGAAGAGCGGCCTATTTTACGCTGGTCCTTTGGGATAGAAAAGGGATCCAGAGCAAACTATCAAAATCATATCTATTAATTTTAACGATGAATAGCAACTGATATTCTTTCCCGTTTATAGGCTATTACGATACTACTTTAGAGTGCTTCCCCTTGAATAACTCTCATTAGTGATCATTTACCTCTGTCTATATTTTGATCGTAGTTTGCGTGATGACTTTTTAATCGAAGTACTGTGTGCATACGGAATATCACTTAAACAAAGACTCCTGTCTGTTAACACTCTAGGCTCACAAATATACATTTAACAGGCGCTTAAACTACACACTATGGCTTACATACGGAGTTTTTTAGGTTTCTCTAGGTTCAAGTGAATCGTAAATAATAATAATTTCTTGATTGTACACTGCAAACTGCAAGCTACAGATGGGTGTGTCACAGGGCCTAAAATTGAGTGGAGTACTTCACACTTTGTGGAACTGTAGGAAAGGAGTGTGGAACTATAATTCTTAAAGTGTGGAGTGGTATTAATGTGGGTACCTTACTTTCAGTCTGTGTTCTTCCCTCAGAGTAAGTGACCATTTTTCGCAGCCATAAAAAAAACAGGTATGATTATCGTTTTGTATATTAGGGTATGCATGGTGAAGCAAAGTCTTGCTGCTCGTTAGTAACTGACATACTTAATAATAAAATGAAAGAACTTGTTGTACTAGTTTTTCAGATATTTGCATTTGGTAAGTGAGTCTATTGAGTAATGTTAAGGATTGTCCACAACATGAGTCAGGTTCCTCATAATTAGTTACTAACATATTTAAAAATAAAATGATGTAACAGAATTGTCGTAACATGTGAGAAACACTCTTGCTGATCGGGAGATTGACGCAAAAAAGAGCGAAATGAAAGGACGAAATTGTGCTAAATTTTCAAATATTTAGACTTGAATAGTGAGTCCACTCTTTAAGGTGGAATCAGTGTTTGCAAGATTAAGCAGAATTTTGCTGACCTTTAGTTACTGACATATTTAAGAATAAAATGAGAGAATGGAATAGACGCAAAATATCCGATGTTTACAATTGAAAAGTTAGGCCATTTGAGTAGGGCGAAACGTGTGTTTTGGTATATAAAGCAGGCTGGAAGATGGAGACTCTTGGTAGTAAGTTACCAACATATTTAAGAATAAATTGAAAGAACGGATTGTCCTAATATGTGAGATATATTAGTGAGATATATTAGAGATATATTAGAGAGCTCAATTGTGAGTTAATTCAGCAAGGCGAAAGGAGTGTTTGTAAGCTGAAGTAGACTCTTGCCGATGGATAATTTTCGAGAAACATGAGAACGGAACTGTCGTAAATTATCTAATATTTAAAATCTAATAGTTGGTTTATACAGTAAGGTTAACCCCTTCAGTGTGGGTGGCGAGTTAACTCGTGTCTTGAAAAAGCACCTGCTGTGCGGATGGTGTATATATACGCTTTCATTTTGCTTTGGCTATTTTGTATTGCGTATGGTCAATATACTTGCCCATAGTATGAGTAATGTTATTCCCGACATTATTTAGCGAGTTTCCGCTCACCTAGGAACCCCAAGAGACCACACAGAAAAATTGGGCTTGATCTTTTGAGCATTCCCAAATTTTGTCTAACCTAACCATATGATGAAGATGATGAAGATAATGATGATAACCATAAATACGACAATGACAAGTTATAGGAGTTAATTAGAAGCAACAAAGATCATAATGCCAAAATTTTATTGTGATTGCTTGAGAGGTGCAAAAGTTATTAAAAGGTAACAAATTCCAGTTCTAAAAAAAAACTACACTTTTTACTGAGGTTCGCATCTGAAAATTACGTACTGAAGGGGTTAATCTTCCAATCTCTTCTTACTGATCTGCCTCAATTTTCAATTCTAAATATTTGACAATTTACGATAAATTACTTCTTTCAATTTATTCTCACATACGTCAATAACAACAATCTCCAAGCCCTTACATTATCTTCAAAACTCTCCTTTCGCCCTACTGAATGGACTCCCTTTTCAATTTAAAAAACCCGTATTATTACGTCGCCATTTAATTTATTCTTAAATATGTAATTAAATAAAGATATGCGAGATTGTGCTTCATCTTCAATAAACTCCTCTTGCCCTCAAAAACTTACTCATTTTTCAAAGATAAATATTTTACAATTTAAGACATTACCGTTATTCTAAATATTTCAGCAACAACGATCAGGAAAGTTTTTCTTCGCCTTCCAAACACTAATTTCGCCTTATTGAGTGGAATCACATTTCATATGTAAATGTCTGACAATTTAAAAGAAATTCGCGGTCTCATTCCATTCTTAAAAAATGTCTTTACACAGTGATCGGCTACTGTCTGCATCAGCTTACAATTTCCCCTTTCACCCTACTGAATGCACTCATATATCGATTGTAGATATCTGACCCTTTACGACAATTTCTTCTTTCATTTTGTTCCTAAATATGTAAGCAACAAACATCAGCAAGAATCTACTATAGAATCAAAAATATCCATTAGCAATATACATTTTATTCACACTTCGATTGGAAATATCTAACCAATTACGACAGTTAGATTATTTTTATCTTAGATATGAATGCTACGAGCGTTCAACAAGAGATACTTCATTCTGGAAGCACCCCTTTTGCTTTACTAAAGTGAAACACTTATCAAGTCTAAATTCTCACAAATTACAACAATTCCGTTCTTTCATTTTATTCTGAAATAAGTAAGTAACTAACGGTTCAAACAGTTCCTTCGCCATATTGACTGGCCTCACTTGTAATTGTAAACCTCCGACATTTTATGAGAAGTCCGTTCTTCAATTTCATGCTAATATATGTCGAACACTGCTGATCACAAGAATCTACTTGGGCTTCTAATCACACCTTTCGCCCTACTGAATACAACAACTTTTCAACTCTAGAAATCTAACAATCTGCGACAATACCGTTATTTCATTTTATTCCTAAATATGTCGGCAAATATCTGTCACCAAGTTTTCGGTTCACCTTCCTAACACTCTTTCCACCCTATTGAATGCAAGCATTATTCAAATTAAAATGCCTGACAACTTAGCACAAACCCGTATCATTTTATTCATAAATATGTCAGCTATAAACGATGATCAAGAGTCTGCTTCATCTTTAAAACACGCCTTTAGCCACTTTCCGAATATAAATATCTGTTACAATGTACGATTATTCCGTTCTTTCATTTCTTTCTAAGATATGTCAGTAACTAACGATCAGCAAGGGCCTGCTTCCTTTAGCAAACACTTCATTTGCCTTACTGAATCGCCTCACCTTTCAATTCTAAATATCTGCTAAAGAAAAATCCATTCTTTGATTTACTTCTTAAATAAATCATATACTAGTGACCACCAAAGCTTTGATTCAGATATCAGACACTCCCTTCGCTCTGCTAAATGTACTCACTTGTCTATTGTAATATCTGGTATATCTATGACAGTTCCATTATTTCATTTTATTCTTTGTATGTCGGCTAATAACGATCAAAATCAGTTTGCTTCATCTTCCAAACACTCTTTTCCCCTTACCGAATGGGATAATTTTTCACTGCTATATGTGATACAATTTACAATTCCGTTCTTTTATTTTATTCTAAAACGTCTTCAACCCAGGATCACAAGTAGTCTGCTAGAACTTCTCAACACTTTTTTCTTCTTACTGAATTACTCGTTTTTGAATAGTAATTATTTGACAATTTACGGCAATTCCATTCTTGTATTTTATTTACAAATATGTCTTCAAGTAAGGATCGGCAGCAGTTATATCTTCAGATTAGCAAGAGTGTGCTTGAGCTTCAAATCACTACTTTCGCCCTACTAAATACACCTGTTTTTCAGTTGTAACTATCTGACAATTTACGACAATTTCCTTCTTCCATTTTATCCATAAATATGTCAGTAACTAAACATTAACGAGCGTGTGCTTCGTCTCTTAAAACACGATTCGCCGTTCTGAATGCACTTCACTTTTCAATAGTAAATATCTGACATTTATGATTATTATGTTATTTCATTTTATTCTGAAATATATAAGGAACTAACGATCTACTATAGCCTGCGTCATATTCAGACACTTTTTTTTTGTCCTACTGAGTGGACTCACTTAAATATTGTAAATATCTGACAAATTACGACTATTCATCTCTTTGTTTTTCTTCTTAAATATGGCATTTATTAACAACCTACAAGAGTCTCGTCAGCTAACACACACTTATTTCGCCATGCTGATTGATCCCACATTTCAATTGTATCCTCGTCGCAAAAAGTGCCTTTACATCGCCGTGACGGGTATGTTACCGCGCAGTACTCCAAGGAAGGGGTGGTTGCATAAGAAATTCTGATTAATTTTAAGAGTTTTTATTTTGATTAGGGAAATAACGTATGTATAGGGAGTAAAGGTACAGATTTGGAGCGTCAGTACATTGTCATCTCTGAAAAAGACTCGTATTCCCAGTTTTTCAATTTATTGTCTTATATGTTAAATTAATAACTGCTAACAATTGCAACTAGCACTTTTCAGTAATTTACTACGACAAGTTCGCAGGACACTTTTCTAAATGTGTGCGTGAATTATTTCATTCGCTTCATTGACCTTATTTGAGAATGGAAACTAATTACACTGAGCGTGCATATGTTTCGCTGTTGTCAAGCAAGGGCCGTAATAAACTTAAATAAGATTCTTGTTATTAAATAAAACCCAGAAGTATTTATTGTGTGTATAGCACAATATAATACAGTAACTAAGGAACATGATAATCACTAACACCAGCAGAATTTTTTCCAAGGGGGGCGGAATGACCATATAGAGTTTTTCGATTTATTGCCCTATATATATCGTTTAAATTCATAACATTTGTAATTGATAGCATATATCTTCTTACTTTTTAAAATCGCCGCTATAGCCTATTAGTCAGAACATTCATCTTCAGACATGATGTAGAGATAAGAGAAGAAAGAGATATGACCACTAGCGTAACTAATTTTACTGTGCCAGGGATCGATTAATAATCAATTTACTCATACCCGCCGCCTGCCCCAGGCATTTCAGCTGTTCCGTTATATATATGGTTCTATCTCAAAATGGCCAGACAAAAGGGCGAGGACAGAAAGGTCCCAGTTAAAACGGCAACGGTCAAAGGGCCCGGGACATAAGGGCTCAAGGCAAAACGGACCTACGTCAAAAGGGCCCTTCGTCAAATGGACCGTGTCAAGACCGGCCCCGCTACAAAAGAACCGGAGTCAAAAGGAACCTTGTCGAAAGGTCTCCGCAACGAAAGTGCCCGAGTCAAAATGGCCCCGCGCCAATCGTTCCGGCTCAAAAGGGTCCTGCGACAAAAAAAGATCCGAGTCAAAAGGGTCTTGCGTGAACGTTCCCGAGTAAAACCGGCCACGCGTGAAAAGAGCCCAAGTCAAAAGGTATCCGGTCTAAACAACCCGGGTAAATGGCCCCCCGGTGACAAAAGGCTCCGACTAAAAACGGCCCCAGGTCATGAAATCTCTACGACAAAAGGCTCTTTGTTAAAAGGGCCCGAGTCAAAACTGCCTCGCGTCAAAAGGAGCCGGGTCAAATGGGCCCACGACAAAGTGGCTCTAGGTCAAAAGAGGCCGGGTCGGAAAGACCCGCCTCAAAATGGCCCGAGTCAGAACGGATGGGCGTCAAAAAGGCCTGGGTCAAAATGTCTCCGCGACAAAAGGCCCGAGTCAAAACAATCCCTCAAAAAAAGGGTCCGGCTCGAAAGGTCTCGAGTTTAAAGGGCACAGCTTTAAAAGGACCCCGCCTCAAAAGGTCTCGTTTGAGAACAGCCCAGCGTCAAAAAGGCCTGGGTCCAAAGTTTTCCGCAACAAAATGACCAGAGTCAAAAGGGCCCGTACTAAGAGAGGTCGAGTAAAAAAGGCCCTACGTCAAATGGACCGTTCCAAAAGGGGTCCGGTACAAAAAAGGCCCGAGCCAAAAAGGCTCGGGTCAAAAGGTTTCGCGACAAAACACCCGAGTCAAAACGGCCCTGCGTCAAACGGGACCGAGTAAAAACGACTCTGCGTGAAAAGAGCACTGGTCAAAAGGGCCTGGATAAAAGGACTCCACGACAAAAATGCCTGAGTCTAAACGCCCCGGGGTGAATAGATCTCCACGAAAAGAGGGCTCGAGTCTAAAGGGCAAGGGTGAAAGGGACTCTTCGAAAAAAGGGCCTGAGTTTAAACGGCCCCGCATCAAAAGGTCTCTAGTTAAAAGGACCCTGCGTCGAAAGATCCCGTGTCAAAAGGTCACTCACTCAAAAGGGCCCTATGACAAATGGACCCGTGTCAAAACGGTCCCCGCTACAAGAAGGCCTTAGTCAAAAGGTCCGGGTCAAAAGATCTCCGCAACAAAAGTGCCCGAGTCAAACCGGCCCCGCGTCAAACAGGCCCGGGTGAAAAGAGTCCCGCGAGAAAAAAAGACAAGAGTCAAAAGTATCCTATGTCAAACGGGCCCGAGTAAAAACGGCCTCGAGTTAAAAGCGCAGGTCAAAAGGGCTCCGGTAAGAGGGCCCCGTGACATAAGGCCCTGAGCAGAAACGGCACCGCGTCAAAATTGCCCGGGTCAAAAAGGGCCCGAGTTAAAAGGGCACTGCGTCAAAAGAGCCAGGGTCAAATGGACCCCACCTAAAGAGGGCCTGAGTCAAAACGGCCAAGCGTGGAAAAAGTCCTGGCGAAAGGGTCCTGAGACAAAAGGACACGAGTCAAAAGGGCCCCGCGTCAAAATTGCCCGGTAAATACGGTTCCACGTGTAAAAAGCCTGAGATCAAAGCAAGAGTGGAAATCATGCATGCACAATGGATAGTACCCCTTTAGTAAGTTAAAGTGTTTGTGCAAAAGAATGAAAAATATCTGTAGTTATTAGTAACAAATAGGAAATTTGAATGGTGATATTAGTTTCGTTTGGTTGTTGATTGTTCTGCAACAAGCGCTATTTCTTAAGTCGTTCTCCATTAAAGTTTGCTTGCACTTCCGACTTTCTGAGTTTGTATTCTCGATACATAACCTACTCAAACTCTATCTATTATTCACTTTCCCCTTATTTCTAAAATTTCATTTTTACCCCTGGATCAAAGTATAGAAAGAAAAATATTATGTGGAAAAGATTAGTATAATGTTGCTGTGAGAAGACATGTGGATCTGTATACAGGTCATTGGGACAGAACAATAATAACGACAAGCGTAGAAGCATTGATTTGGATTGGATGTTCCCTTCTGAGTACTCATATCTTTATAGGGAATATATACTCCACACAGAGTGACATTTAAATCTACGCAGTACGTGAAATCCACCATATTGCATATCACACAATATTGTTTGAATTGTAAAAGGTTATGATTTTACACCTCAACCTAGGCTTGAATATTTCCCCAAATGAGAATGTGAACTCATTTTTTACACATTATCTGTTTGGGACAGGGACATCTGTTAGCTGTTGGTTTGACATATGTATCTAATAGAAAAAATGTATCGTGACAGGGCAGTAACAAAGAGACGCATGAACGCAGGAGAAGAAAATGTTACAATTTGGCATTGGTGTAGAAACAGCGTCCGTGTTACGTGGGTTCCTGTCACCACGGCATGGCGCGTCCTCAGGTTGCGGATCGAGGAGAAGGCCTCTAGATATAGAGGTTAGCTGCGAATATACTGAATAAGCAGTCGCGGACAGCCGAATAGGACTGGTCCTCCAGCTTGGGGGTTTTGGTAAGGCTACAACCTAATTCTGTAAAAAAAAAAAAAAGCACTTCGATTCCATATGAAAATTCTATTAGGTGATTTCAATGCGAAGGTGGGACGAGAGGGTATTTTCAAACCGATTATAGGGAACGAAAGTATGAATAAAAACCTAATCGTGAAGAGTACAAAATTCCCACATCGGGACGTTCATAAATACACTTGGACATCGCCAGACGGAAAAACAGATAATCAAATTGATCACATTTTAGTAGATAGAAGAAGGCAATCTAGCATAATTGATGTCCGGTCGTTTAGAGGTGCTGATTGTGACACTGATCACTACCTGGTAGCAGCGATAATACGAGAGAGATTATCGTTGAACAAATCTAATATTCATTGTCCGAAAACCTAGATATTCAATTTAAAGAAATTAGAAGAGAGCCAGGTAAGAGAGGAATGCCAGATTAAGGTTTCGACTAGATGGTCGGCTTTAGAAGATTCGGAGTGCACTAATGTTGAGGATACCTGGGTTGAAATTAGAGACAGCACTAAAATTTCAGCAAGAGAAAAATTGGGACACGTGGAAATACGT
The DNA here is from genome assembly GCF_964235325.1 of Thermobia domestica. Lineage (NCBI taxonomy): Eukaryota > Metazoa > Arthropoda > Insecta > Zygentoma > Lepismatidae > Thermobia > Thermobia domestica. The sequence goes on from NC_137460.1 coordinate 170,223,015, forward strand.
ATGAACAAACCATGGTTCGACCAGGAATGCATTAAACTAACAGAGAAGGGAAAACAGGCAAAACTACGCTGGCTACACAATCCAAATGAAATAACTACACAAAATTACGGAGATATGAGACGGGAAACTTCCAAAACATTTAGAACAAAGAAACGCAATATTTTGAAAACTAAAATTAAGGAACTTGAAGATAATAGTTAAAATAAAAATATCCGGGACTGCATAAGAGGATCAGCGAATTTAAGAAAGGCTATCAACCTCGCGCTTATGTATTAAAGAAATCTGACGGTACATTTCTCATTGATCCGGAGAGCATCTTAAATAGATGGAAAGATTTCTTTGACGATTTGCTTAAAACTAGAACGGTCGGGCTGGGTCTGTGAGACCCATCTACTTATATTTCAAATAAAATTTCCAACTTAAAGTTAGCGGTTTAAGTTGTAACTTCGTATACCTTCCTGAAACGCTCAATTAGAGACGCTAGTGTCCCAAATCAGTTTGAAATATTGTTAGGTTGCTTTTAGTAGAGCTACGAACCTACAGTGGGTCTGTCAGACCCAGCCCGACCGTTCACGTAACTTTTTCTTACTAGTGTCAAGAATCTTGCAAGAAGTTTATTTTTTTTATTGTGATTACTTATTCGACATTTTTTGCGTGTGTACATACGAACAACATTTTAGTTGGTATTACGAGCAACTTTAGAACATACTGGAACGTGAAACCGTTTCTGTGAGTGAAATATATAGAATTTTATATGATGATGAAAGTGAACTGGATGATTCCGATGCAGATCCTGATTTTGATTTATTTAGTGACCATGATAGTTGCATAATGATGGTGAAATTGACTTAGAAAACGGTGAAAATAAGAAACCTAGCATAATAACATATTACAATAAAACTAAGGATGGTATAGACGTTGTTGATGCTATGTAGGGTGAATACAAAGGCGCAAAACGAATCAGGCGTTGTTCACTCTGACTTCTTTTCGCAGTCATGAACATTGCCGCACTGAATGGCTATCTCACTCTCAGGGCAAACCAAATAAAATGACAAGACGAGATTATCTCAAGAAGCTAGGAAAATCTCTGCCAAGGCCCTACATTGTGCAGTGCGCAACGCAATCAAATCTCTCGCATTAAATTCGGCTACTTGCAGCAAGATTTTCTGTCATCCAGGTGGACAGACAAGCTTCTCCGGAGACAGGAGAATGGGGAACATGCCACAGATGAAGCAAGACTAAATACTACTGCACAGTTTGTAAAGCATGGCTATGTTTGAGTCACGAGAAAGTGATTTGTAATGAATGCTATGAAAACTTAAAAACTTTACTCCTTGACATTCAGTACATATTAACATAGGTGGTGCCTTAAGTTATGTTAAATAAACTCATAAGTGTCATTTACAATATTACTTATCTATAATAACATTTAAGCAAGTATCTTTTTTATATATTTTTTTTACGAAAACATGTAATTTTCTAAAATATATGTATACAATTACAAACATTTTTTTTAAAAAAATAAGCAAAAACATCAGTTTTGAGCTGAAATGCTTTTTTACCTTTTAGAAATACCTGTAATTACATAAAAGTGTTTTTTTTTTATTTTAAAAATATGGTTTAGAAATAAATTATGCAGTTTTATTTTCTTGGGTCTCTCAGACCCAGCCCGACCGTTTATGAATTTTTTTTCCGCCCGACCGTTGTAAGATTAACACGCAACCAAAAACTAATGTGCGTGCAGTAAAAGAAGATACACACCGCAAAACCGTATATTCCAGAACCCAACCAAATAGAAGTAGAATCCGCTATACAGAAATTAAAGAAACACAAATCTTCGGGTGTAGATGAAATTCCGGCTTAGTTAATTTTAGTTGGAGGCGAAAAATATTGGAACGAGATACACAAACTCATTCTCCTTATCTGGAACAAAGAAGAATTGAACAAGAGTGGAAAAAATCAATCATTGTTCCAATTCACAAGAAAGGTGACAAAACTGACTGTAATAATTACCGAGGCATCTCTCTCTTTTGTCAACATCCTATAAAATCCTTTCAAATATTCTATTAGCAAGATTGACCCCATACGCAGATTAAATTATTGGAGATTATCAGTGCGAATTTAGACGAAATCGATCAACTATCGACCAAATATTTACCATTCGCTAAATACTCGAAAAAAGTGGGAATACAATACCGGGGTACATCAACTATTTATTGACTTTAGAAAGGCGTACGACTCGGTTAGGAGAGAAACATTATACAACGTTCTTACAGAACTTGGAATACCGAGAAAGCTAATTAGATTAATTAACGTATGTTTAAATAAATCCCAAAGTAAAGTCCGGGTAGGAAAATTTATGTCCACGAGCTTTCACGTCGAAAATGGCCTGAAACAAGGAGATGCGTTGTCGCCATTATTATTTAACTTTGTTCTGGAATACGCGATAAGGAAAATCAAGAATAGCAACCAGGGTCTAGAGTTCAACGGTATTCACCAGGTTATGGCATATGCTGATGATGTAAATTTAATAGGAGATGATAGGAGAACAATACAAAGAAATGCAGATATCTTATTAAACGCTTGCAGGGACATGGGTTTAGAAGTAAATGCAGAGAAAACTAAATACATGGAAGTGCGTCGGGACCGTAAAACAACTGATTATGGATGCGCTAAAATATTAAATAATAAAGTGGATAGTTTCAAATATCTAGGATCAATATTAACAGACGAAAATCATATTCACGAAGAAATTAAATGACGACTAAAAGCCCGGAATTCGTGTTACTATTCGTTTCAAAATCTCTGGTCGTCGCGAATTCTGTCGAGGAATCTGAAGCTTAAAATATTCAAAACGATAATCATGCCTGATGTTCTGTATGGTTGCGAAACATGGTCGCTTACTCTGAGGGAAGAACATGGACTGAATGTATTTGAGAACAAGATCCTGAGACGAATATTCGGACCCAAGAGGAACGGGAATGGGGAATGGCGGAAACTTCATAAGGAGGAACTACATAATTTATACGGTTTACCCAACATTGTTAGGGTCGTCAAGTGTAGGAGACTTAGGTGGGCGGGTCACGTAGCTAGAATGGAAGAAAGTAGAAACGCTTTCAAAGTCTTGACTGGAAGACCAATCGGAAAACGACCATTAGGAAGACCAGACGCAGATGGGAGGACAATATTAAGATGGATCTCGCAGAGATTGGAATACAAAGTAGAAACTGAACGCAGTTAGCTAAGGATAGAAGTCAGTGGAGAGCTTTTGTAAACGCCGCAGTGAACCTCCGGGTTCCATAGGCCATAGAGTTAGTTTAGTTAGTAGAAACAGCGTTAAATGATTTAGTGTACATCATGACAACCATCTTGAATTCTGTATATTGTATACCACATAGTATTTGGAAATAGATACTGGTAGATGCGTGTCACATAAATTGATACTAGAATCTTCCTACAATCAACCTTCATCGTCCGTTTCAAAAGCACCGGAATCTACATTCCTTATTATTTCCGTAATCCTTCGGGCGCGGAAATACGCCACTATCATAAGAACCACGAGTTGTCCCGGTGTTATTCATACCCAAAGGTTAACTAAAAAGAGGAAGTGAATGCTAACAAATTGCAAGAAGGTTGTTGAAACACCCATACACACTTCCACTGTCTAATAGAAAAAGGAGAACAAAAAATAGCTACATGTTTTTTTCCTTTTCGGTACTCATATCTTTATAGGGAATATATTCTTGACACAACATATTTAAATCTATGCAGTACGTGACCTGTACCCACGAAGGTGACAAATATTCGTGAAAAGTAAACTAAAGGGAGTAGATTTAGGTTGCTGTTGTTTCCTTCCGTCGCAGGAACTGACCTTGGTAGGTGCGAGGCAACCAAGAACAAAGTTGTTTCCCTGACTGAACGCCTTGTAACAGGAGAGCAACTATAGTTGTCCATGGGTCCCACGTCTCATAGTTCTAAGTATTTGCAGCTATACAGCGAGCTGTGTGCGTTCTGTACCACTCCAGCTGTGGATGTGTTTGCGAAAATATTGTTTGATTTTCATCGGGGTAAGGCACGACAATCTCAAGAGAAGCCCTTCACCGTAGCGAGTGACGTCACACAAAGTAGTGACAGGCAGGCGCAGAATGTGCTGAGTGCTAACTCAACACGAGAGTTTTTTAAAAGGAACAAACCGTTTTACAGACATTTTTGTAAATCATGATATATACAGGGTGTTTCAAAACAACACCAACAATGTTTGGAAGATAAAACAAAAAGTATAGATCAACCTAGGTGCACAAATACTTCCTTTCGGAGTTATAGGCTGTCGAAAACAGGAAAAACTGAACTTTAATGGTCCATAGCCCCAAACCTATGGGACCTACAGTAGTCGGTTCAAGACTTCACTTAGGAAGTAGCGTGTACTCTATCCAAAAATACATGTTTCAGAATAATGCGTTACTTCCGCAACAAATTTTATAGAAGGAATTTGGCTACGGGCACATAATTTGAAACACTCACCAACTACCTCCAAAAAAATTGCCGCGGAAGTACCGCTGGATTCTTTAACATGGATATTTGGATAGTGCACATATTGCATCCTAAGTTAAGTCTTGACCCGACTACGGCAGGTCCCATAGTTTTTGAGCTGTGGACCTTTAAAGTTCATTTTCTCGCGTTTTCGGCAGCCTATAACTCAAAGGAAGCATTTGTGCACACAGGTTGGTCTATACTTTTGTCTTATCTTGGTGTCAGGAATCAGCTCCCGAACGTTGTCGGTGTTGTTTTGAAACGCCATGTATATAGTAATTTTGAATCATACGCACTGAGTGCTAAGAAGAGAGAGAGAGAGATAGAACTTAAATCCTATCACATTAAAATTGTTATTGTCCGGAGAATAATGGTAATAGAAAACATACTTATTATATAAAAAAATTCTTAGAAATTTATTTCTGAGAAAAGTTTCAAGAGAATAATAGGTTAGTAGGACTTATAACTACGGGTTCTTCTAAAATCTTTGCATCATGCTAGATCGCATAGAGAATTTTTCGTTTAAATAAAACACACCTGATTAGAAAGAGATTATACTTCAAAGAGGAATATTTAAATTCAGTTTAACTTTTAAATACTTGATGAATCAAGCAAATGAAAGCAAATGGTATGAAAGGTGACTGAGATATTTAGTAGGAGAAGCAAAAAAGTAATGTGCAGGATACAGAAATTTCTCGTGTCGTCTCGGAAACGAGACGAGAAGTGTGTGTTCTAATAAGAGTTAAGACAAGAAGTGTATGTCTAAGTTAGAGATGAGACGAGAAACGACAATTCTTGTCTCATTTTTGAGACAAGATATTTATCAAGTCTCATGCGCAACAATTCACTAAAGTCTTAGATGCCAGTGTTTTAGTATTACATCATTCATAGTAAAACTTCATAAATTATCACTGTGGTTGTAGGAACGCAATGAAGAGTAAAATGAAATCTTTCAGTTTTACGTCCCACGATTATGCCGCTTAGGCTAGAGGAGACGGTGGTGATGAGAAATGAATGAAATGCTGGAATGAAAAAAGGGAGGAAACGGGAGAACCCCGAGAAAACCCAAGAGCACGGACAATGAAGAGTATTTATTAACATTTTAAGATACTCAAGGTATTATATAATATACTTCAATAATAAATATCATTTAAATGTTGATATATTACACTCTTAGTGGACCTCTTGTAACTCGGAAGCATTTTCATAATTTCTTGATACAATTAGTGGGAAAACCAAGGCATAAATTTATAAAACGAGAAGAGAAATAATTCTTCGAGAATCAAAATGAGACGAGAATCTAACAGTTAATTTAAGAGACGATAGGAGAAAACTTTATTTCTTATCTCGTCTCGTAAGCAACACCCCAGATAGCATGTAAGCTTAAATCAAGGGTCGCTTTCCCTTGATTTTGGCTTAGCGATGTACAGTTGATGCGACAAGCGACAATCAACGTTTATTTTAGCTTGTTTTTAACTTGAAAAGAAGCTTGAATGCGACAAGCGACAATCAACGTTTATTTTAGCTTGTTTTTAACATGAAGAGAAGCTTGAATTTATCAACTTTCTACTAAATCTATTTCAAGCTTGATTCAAAACACTTGACGTTTGTCGATTGTTTAGAAAATGTGGGATTGGTGAGTAGTCTTAGATATTTGGCGCTTGATTTCTTCCAAAAGGTCAACAAAGGTAAGCTCTGTGTATAAAATGTAATAGTAAGCCCTAATTTAGTTTTAGTTACAAAATAAAAAGGTGATTTTTGTTTTAAACTGGCGCGCTGAGCGCTTTTAGGATAATTTTATAGACTAGTGTTACTTCATTACTTTCGAAATATGGATGCGATTTTATGCTTATACTTTTTTTTTTAAGTATGTGTTCATCCGTATAATGTATACAATTTTTTAGCCATTGGATTCTTTAATGTCAGTGATGGCTCTTGACAATTAACATCAGCATGAGCGCCCGAAGGGGAGGGCAGGGTAGAACCCGGGCCCCCTTCTGGCTTACAAAAATGTATACGTAATATAGCAAATATAGCATCCATGGAGATGGGCTCCTCCCCAGAAAAATTTACCGGCGCCCCTGAACATCATTACAAAAATTAGAGGGTTAACTTCAGCAGACGGCTTTACCTTATTAAAAATTTATAGGTGGAATACTTGATAACATGTTAAGGCATTACTTTAACAGACGGTTCTACCATATTTATATCGATTTTGTGGTCATTTTTCACTAGATTTGAGATAATACTGTTACATATAGATAATTTTGGAACTTGGAGGCCAAAATCAGGTAAAATCACCGTGTTTACAGGAGAAATGAGTTGGTGTTACGTAACTGTAATTACTAACATAACTAACCAAACCTAACCTAAATCATCAAAAACACAGAAAATATAGGAAGAAAGTACGAATTCAGGTAAAATCACCATGTAAAAATTATTGCGGATATTTTATGTATTTTTTCACTTTCCTCGTTTATGTGCATATCCTCCGTCGCTGACATGCCTGCTCTCTACGGACGCAGCCCCACGCTCCGCTCGGGACCCCCTGCTGCACTCCTGCTCTGACTCGGTTAATGATATTCGTGCTTTTTCTGTGGCCACCTAGCACAAGTTCGTTCGTGATTTATGCAGTAGCTCCTCATTTAGTGGATATTCTACAAAAAGAAACCGGAAAATGCAATGTGTGAAAATTTGGTAGAACCGTCTGATCGAGTAATGACCAAGTATCTTAACCCAGCCTAAGCTAAACTAACCCAAACTAACTTAACCTTCCTAAACCAAAAAAAAAAAAAAAAAAAGTAGAGAATATATAGCAAGAAAGTACAAGATTTAAGCAAAATATATTTTCCCCCCGGTTCCAAAAATATGCCGTTACATAACACTTTACGTAGCATAGCTGAGCGAGCGAAAGGGAATAGAAGCCCCGCACGGCTCGTTTTTTCCCTACTTTTTAAGTTACACACGTTGCGCATTGCAACCATTGCAGACGGTCATTTTCCAAAGCTTCATATGTACTTACTGCCATCTCATTCCTTGCTTGCATTCATCTGCCTACCGCCTTGTCAATTAGATCCACCAAAACATACTTAATTTCCCATTTGGTAGGATTCTATATAACAGATACGATTTATTAAGTCTAAACACATTAAAATAAGTTATTTAATTAGGTAGAGCCATCTGCTAAAGTTAGCCGCATATTAATAGTGAAGGTAGTTAAATGATAATGTAAGTGTCTTAAACTCTATAAATTCTATGTGCAAATTAGTATACATGGGAAAGTAAGTATATTATGGTGGAGCTATTTGCCAGGGCGGTAGGCGGTTGAATACAAGCAAGGAACGAAATGCCAGTATTTGTATGTTAAGTTTTGGAAAATGACCGTCTACAATGGCTGCAATGCCAATCGTGTGTAACTTAAAAGATAAGGAAAAAATGAGTCCTACGGGGCTTCTAATCCCCTCCGCTCGCTCAGCTGTGGTTCGTAAAGCGTTTGTAAAGTAGTGAAATCTAGTGAAAAAAATCAACAAAATCGATATAAATTTGGAGAGCCGTCTGCTAAAGTAATGAAAATTACGTTTTGTCTCTACAATCGAGGAGAAAACTGCTTTGAATTAATACATTGCCTAAGCTTGCTTGTTTTAGCTTTCACCGATACACTACAAATTTTAACTGATGTGGCTTCCCCAAGAATCGGGACGGATTATATTTAAATACAGCAAGCCTGGACATTTCACTCATTTTAGAATGCATCATGCCTATTTTCGGTCCTTATGTTCTTCCATATTTATTCGGAGGTTGGTGGCAAAATTGAAATAGTTCAAATGAAGAATATAAATACTTATGTCCGACTTTATTTGGTAACAAGTACTTATTCTAAGGTATACTTCATCAGTCTTAGATTAAATGATATCACTCATTTCATCGCTTTACAATAAGTGCAAGGAAAGGTTCGATCAGGTATGGACTTTTGGGTTTAGGGTAAAAGAACGATGAATTTCGAAAAATTACTTATTAGATATTAACAATAACTCAAAATGGATTATTACGCGAAAATAAGTTGGCATATTAGTTTGAAGTTTGTAAGGTAAGAAGTCGAGGGTGTAAGTTTGAGGAAAACTAGGTTTTTCGTTGCTTACATTTTAATTTTTTTATCTTCTAAAAACAGTAACTTCTGTCTCTTGATTGAGTTTAGTGGTTTTGTTTACTTTTTTTTCTACCAGCTGAAGTCTGAATCTAAAATCTCAGAAAAATATTTGCAATCTGAACGGATGTAATAAAGAAATAATGCTATTTTTCAGGATTGGCAAAAACCGTGTTCTTTTTTTTTTTTTTAAAAAAAAACTTTTTTTCACTTAAACCGGAATATTTGCTTTAAACCAGGTTTCTTTTATTTAAATAGGTTTACCTTAGATTAAAATAGAGTAACCGTTGCGCTCCCTTTTTTAAGAGTAAAGGTAATTTGAGGCTGATGATTCGATTGAACAAGGTCGCAACCTCGAGAAATGACCTCAACCCGCTCAAACTAGAGGTCATAGGTCAACTAGTTCTGCAAACGATTTACCAGTACATCATAAATTATTCAGCAGTCTACTCCTTCAGCATTGGTTAAGCTTGAATTTTCCTTGTCGGAGGCATGATCGTCCACAAGTTGAGTGGGGGTGGGATTCGTGAAAAATACTTTTTTAACTTGTCTCTTTAATTGTGATTTTATTTTATCAAGTTTGGAGTTCCCGCCGAACTGCCTCTAGTGTCTGTCACACTAGCGGACGGTCAACAAAAGTTTTCCACAGAAGCTGATCAAGTGTCTAAATTTATAACATTGGAAAGAAGATCGACGAAACAGAGATTTCTGTTAGGTTTGACTGGTTTGTTAATAATAATAATAATAAAAAAGGTTTTATTTAGAAAGATAGTATGAATGGTCCAGAACTATTAGTCACTTCTGGTATTGATTAGCAAATTAAATTAAGCCTATATTTTTGACTTGGACTAAATTAGATCTTCTGTATGTAGTCTTTTAAAATTGTCCATTGATTTAATGTGTATAACTGTAGAGTGATTCCACTTTGCAGTTCTTTCCCTTTTGGTTCTTAAGTGGCTCCTAAAATATTCACAAGTATGCAAGATCACTGCAACGTATTTCTATCAGTTGACCTCCGTGGATGATGAGTCTGTGGTTTTATCACCTTTGTTATCAAGGGATTCTGGTTTCGAGTTCAAATGAAGAACAATATCTCTCGAGTGCAAACTGAGTAGTGGTTCGGATCTCACTTTAAGCTGTAGGTCCCGTTCTTCATAACCCCGCTGTTATGTTCTTAACCATAGAAAGACGAAGGTTGGTTAAATTTACCCGCACTTTCTTTTTCTCTTTGCCCGAACAAATGAATTTTACAACGTTTCAATTTTTTTGTATTTTCTTCTGTAATCTAAACTTAAATTTAGTTTTATTAGAAAGCACATTACTGTGGTAGTTTTTTTTTAATAGCGCAGGTGACTAAATACATCTTTTTTAGCAACTTAGAAGTGTTAAGAGAAGTACAGTTTTACTTTAAAAGGATCATTGTAAACTTATCTATTCTTTGAATGGATGACTAAATTAACATAATCTACTTTTATACATTGAGCAAACTTATTACTCTCAGGTTTAGTATAGTAACTTGTCTACACAGGCTAATATATTTAAAGCTACCTCATGTCTGCTAACCAAATGCGGTAGTAGTCTGTACTGGGACTTATATTTGTAATATTTCCTATTAAAATAAAATTTCACAAGTCTTAAAATAATTTTACAACTCACATTTATTAGTAGCAGCCATTAAATAACTTTAAAATACATTAGTAGGGTTAAAATTGGAATTTACAACCGCGAGCAAAATTGCCCCCCTTAGTCTTTCACGTGACCAATTATAGTTTAGTCTTCCTAGGGTTAATGTTAAGATACACGGATGACTAATGATAGTGAATGATTATGAAGGAATTAGTGGCATGAGGACGGGAAAACCCTCACGAATATGATATTGTCCATCATGAACTCACGAGCCCGGAGATTGAACCAAAGATCCGTCGCACCAAATGGCTACGTTCTACCTCTGAGCAATCAACCCTTTCCTTCCGCAGTGCTGATGAATGACGTCATACTCTAATGACCTGATCATAATTCTCCAACGTAGTGGTCTTCTACACACGTCTTCCTAATTGTTCCCCACTTCCCCCCCAAGATTTCTGATTAAATGAACAGCGAAATCATATTAAAATAAAATCTTTGAGTTTTGTCCCACGGTTATGCGGGTAAGCCTAAAGGAGACGGTGATGATGAGAATGAATTAAATGATGGAGTGAAGAAAGTGGAGGGGAACGATAGAACCCTGAGAAAACCCACGCACACGGTGTTTGTCCACCACAAACGTACACTCATGTCCAAAATTATTGTCGCATGTCTATAAATATGTTGTTTTACGAATAAAATTTGATAACGAATTCGCCCTGTATTTCTTATAATGTTGGTATGTGTATAATCGGCAAAGACATGTATGTGGCAAATTTCATGTCAAAAGAACAGTAAATAAGAGTAATAAAACGAAAATAAAACTTTCTTGTCTATTTGTTTTACTCATTCTAATTTACGTGCTTATAATTCTTTCCCTATAAAATTTTCTACAAATATACATTTCATGATTATACACATAGTATCGGTATTAAAAGTATCCTGTAAAATCATTATCAAATTATATTCTTACAAGAAGACAGTTATAGATACGCGACAATCATTTTGGACATGAATGTACATTTTATTGTTTCAATGATTTGTGAAATAGTATATTTTCTAGTTATATTAACGCCTTCAAAACAATATTTCCTAAAATTTATTGCAGATATCAGAATGGTATTTGGCCAAATGCAATCTACTTTAACTGACCTTAGTGAAAGAGTATCTTCCGTCGAGAAGAAAGTCGACACACTTCTAAGCAGAGTCCATAAACGAAGAATCCGAACTTCTTGGCCTTCTGCCTCTGCGAACGTTGGATGATTTTCAAACATTTGAGAGATAGCTTGAAGATCCTAACTTCGGAAAGAAATATGTAAGTGTCTTATCAAAACTGTACAAGTTATGAAGCAGGTTTCAAATCTTTGTTATATCTTTTAATTTACGTCTTTTTGGAACATCTCTTTTTGGACTAAATGTTAGCATCAACTCCATTTTGGCCAATTTAGCCATTATCATGTGCATTAGCTATGGACTATAATTTTGGCAGTAGCGGCTCGTAGTCTGTACAAGCACCGGTTGCAATGTTGCAATATCAAAGGTTCCCCTCCCCCCAAAAAATATTCAGGAAATATGAAGAGGAAAGTCTTTTAAGCTCTATTTATATATTATTGATTAAATTGTTTCTCTAATATTGATTTAATATATAAGCTATTTCCTTTTTTTCAAACAACCACTATCAATGTACGTTTATACACTATTTATATACAAAACCTCTACACTCATGTTATTGAACACGAGATAAATCGAATATATAGTATGTGCTGTAAGCCATGAATGATGGCGTTAATCCGAAAAGAAGAAAAAAGAAAGCAAGAAAATTGCATGCACGCAGTTAAACAAAATTATTTAATTATATAATCTATGCATTATTTTAGAATGGAAGGTCTTTCTTCGATCTTTTGGGCTTCAAATTTTCTATGACTTTATTGAAATCTGAAATGCTGCTCGCCAAGTTTCTCTGAATAGAAAGCATCGTTACCGCAAATATTTTCCGCTTTATTTTCTTTAGGGTCCAGAAACTCCTCTCTCCTCCGACAATATGCATTTTGTTAGCAATTATTGTATAAATATACGGTACAAAAAGTCCATTTTCAGAAACCACGTATTTTTGTCTGTAAAGAAGCATGAAATCTAAGATGTTTTCCTTCGAAAATGAAAAAGAAAATAGTTTAACATTCCAGCAAATTAGGCTAAAGAAGACAGATGAGTATTGGAAGTGAATGATTTGATATTGATTTATGCTCTCCGCCGGAAATCGAACACAGAATCATGTGCACGAAAGACACAGAGCTAGGAATTAGACCAGTAATAAGACATTTTCTTCTTCGAGACTCGATCGTCCCCCCCCCCAGAATAGGGTTTTTAAAAAAATAAATCTTATCCCAAGAATTTTCACTTTTGTATTATAAATGTTAAATAAAATCTATTGACTTCGAACGACCGCCCCCCAAACTTTCAGCTTGGATTCGTCCCTGCTACCACCAGACTTATATTTGTTCTTTGCGAGTTTGTTTTGTGAATAACTTCTTTTTTCCAAGCGTCTGTATCTCCCTCACCCTATGAATTGAGTCAAGCGCTGCTAAGCGGAGGAATTTGTAACTATTACAGAAGCTGACCAGTTGCGGAAGAAAGGCAACCGCAAGAAAGCTATACGGGAAGATAGGAGCGATGCAAGAATAAATCCACTTCCCCATGTTAACAGGTAGGAGCTTGCTGCCATATGCTCGATGTTACTGCTTCCAGTGGCAACGTTCGCTGCCACCGGAAATGTAAATCTCTCTCTTTCTTTCCGTTTTTTAATTTACTTTTTTCAGAAATGCATCAATACTGTTTTTGCGCTCAAGAGCACAGATTTATTTTTTACTGATACACTACATTAATACTTAAAAATAGTTTTAGTATTTAAAAAATATCCGGTTGCACAACCATGCAACCTATAGTACCAGCCGCCGCTGAATTTTGGTCAACTTGCCATTCATACTTGCTAATATAGTCATTTAGGCGGCAATTAAATCTTTTGCAGTCAATTTTTTTAGAACATATGAAAAACCTTTAAAAAAGTAGTTTATCTTGGTATTTTTCTAATTCTTCTGTTTACAACAGCACTTACATTGTTACAGTAGATTAGATATCTTTTATCAGTCTCACCTATCCGTCACGGTAAACTGGAATTCCTAAATCTGGTTTCTCCATAGTCAGTTGTTTGATTAGTTTCTAGTGTATTTTTAGTTTGGGTTGGGTTTTTCTTGTTAAGATGCGTGCATGTGAATGTATATATTTTTGTGATAGTTCAATAGTGTTATCAAGACATACCCAGCATTTGAAGTTGAAAATAATTAAAGAGATTTTATTACTTCTAGTCAATGAAGGAACAAATTATATTGTGCAACTGTTTGATTTGAGGATATCAAAAGATAAATAATATTAGAACATCTTTGTAAACTAGTAGACAAAAGGTACCAAATTTTTACTTTCTTTGTTCCTAAATTCTGTTACCTATAATTTAAGGTAAGTTGAACCATTTTTTGCTAGTTTCTGTGCGTCATTTAGCTATTTTCTGACAATACTTGTTGGCAGCACTGATTAACCCACTGTTTCTTGTTACTTTTGGAAGTGTATATAATTTCCATATACATACACGCACACACACACACACACACACACACACACACATATATATATATATATATATATATATATATATATATATATATATATATATATATATATATATATATATATATGTATATATATATATATATATATATATATATATATTTATATATATATATATATATATATAGTATTTTTTCTAATTCAAACGGACAATGGTCCTTTTAAATAACCGCAATTCCGATATAAAGCTGAAAGTTACCAAATAAATCCCAGGCAAACAGTTTTTGTTAGTCACGTAGCCCTTTTGATACTGCCTTCCATGAAACTCAGAACTCCACGCCTTTTTTTCACACTTCACATTACGGTATTTAAAAATTAATCTAGTTTCATTCATGCTTCGTTATTTTTTTTCCACTGGTAGAAAAACATAACAATACGGACCCTTATATATATTGTTTTTCTTTTCGATTTCAGCATGCATTAGATCTAAATAATTTCCTTTTTTCAGGTAAAAGTATTACTGTCAATTGGTGGTAAGGATTTAAAAGGTTTCGCTCACAATGCAATAAGGAGAACTTTGTGCGACAAGCTCGCAATGGAATTCTCTACTCTGGCAGGAAACCAAGGATCATGAAGCAAAAAAGCACACCTTTGGGTCCACCCAAATGTGCAAAAAGATCCACAGTAAGTTGATTTGAAAAGTTGTACTGAAATATTTAATTTCATTTATTTATTTATGCTAGTAACCATACAAAATTCCAGTTTGCTAATTACTAAGTCTTACTTCTCTCGTACTGGACGTGTGTTCTCATATTAGTATGTCCCAAGCAATCAGAAGTAATTCTTCATGAATAAAGTATGCTTTGAGTATTTTAGGATGCTTTTACTGTCAAGTAGTATAATATGTAAATGTGTTCACCCTTACTGGGCGAATATAAAATCTGTGTAGAATATATATGAAATTCAATAACTAATCCAACACTCTATGTTGTATACCTGTAAATTTGATACTGTCTACCACATGAATGTAACTTTGAAAGAATATAACTTTGTTGGGTTGGCAACACTGTTAGTCTGGTAGTATTACATAGTATGCGAAACTGTGTCCCCTGTCGATATTTTAAAGGTGCAAAATTTAAGAGCTCTTTGTCTAACACTAGAACGCAGATAAAACACTAGAAGAATATAGCTTTCGAAGTTACCATAATTCCAGTATAAAAAGAGAAAAGTTGCAGGCTTTCAAGACGGCGAATAGTCAAACTTTCGTCTTTCTGTCGTCTTCGTCTTTCAATTTTTCGTGACAACGAAGTTAGCCAAAACCTAATGTTTTTTTTTTGTAGTGTTATTTAAGGTGACTTGAAACGTTGACTCAAAACCATATCACCACTAAGGGCACCGGAAGAAAGTTTTGTTACACTTGTATAGAAAAATGTAACTTTTCCATTATATAATATACCAAAAGTGTGGTGAAAGATAACTTTCTATAGTACCCTTACCTAAAAATCTCAAAATAGGGGCCTACCTTAGGTGACTTGAAAAATAATATAGGAATTAGTTTCAGCTCTAGGTATCCACGTTTACAAACCATACCATAATTCCGTAAAGCTATTTAAGAGGGAAATTTATTTCAAATGACTTTTTTTAAAGAATAAAAATCGCTAGTATTTGCTTGAAATTCTATCTTTCTTTTCAGCTGCTGTTCGTAAGATGTACACCGACGCAACAGAAGAAACGGTGAAGGAAGTATTGGGTCTTTGGCTGCAGCAGGCGAAGCCTGGACTACTGCGTAGGTAAGTATAGTTTTACCTATTTTCCTTACAATCACGAGAGAGATCGGAAAGTTCTTACCATCACTAAATAAGCTAGGGATCTGCAACTTAGTGAAATGAGATAAGATGTTTACCTTGTATGTACTTATTATTTTATTATCCCTTATAATTTAGCAACTTGCCTGTTACTTTCCTCGGAGGGTGGAAATTTTAACTAAAATCGAGATTCATTACTGTTTACATTTTTATTTTCTTGTCTTGTGGAAGAAAGTACCTCTGTTAGTTTGATTTTATTTTTTGATTACTCCTATCTGCTGATGAATTTTTTTAAGACTAACGTTTATTCCTTGATTAATTTTGGTGTTGATTACTTCTTTTCTATACTGAAGGAAATTTCATTTTTTGAAAACTGCGATGTCACAGTAATAGAGAGATAGGCACTTTCTGTTATGTTTGCCTTCTAAAAACATTTCCTACCTGCTGCATGAAAAACAGAAAGCAACTAACCTCTTTTTGTCTTGACTAATTTTAGTGTTATTTTACATCTTTTCTATCTACTGAACGAACTCATCTCTTGAGAGAAAAACTACAATACCACCCTCTTTCTTGATTGATTAGAGTTAATTACTTCTTTTCTATACTAAATGAAACCATCTTACATTCTGGAAAACTCTGCAATGCCATTGTAATAGAGAAATATGTAATTGCAGAATCTTTCAGACGATAAGATTATTTCGTTTAGTATAGAAGCAAGCAATAAAGCACTATAACTAATTAAGATACAGAATGGTATTGTAGTTTTTTTCCTTCTCAAAAGATAAGGTTTCATTCAGGAGATAGAAAAGAAGTAAAATAACATTAAAACTAATCAAGAAACAGTTTTTTTCCTAGAAGATAAAGACTTCAGAAGTTAGAAAATTTTGTTAAAAGACAAAATAATAGTAAATGCATATTTCTCTCTTGCAAAGACATTCCCGAGTTTCCCGGAATATAAGACTTCATTCAGTATGAAAAAGAAGTAATCAACACCAAAATTGAACAAGAAACAAAGGTTAATGTTTTATCCACAAGATAAAGACTTCATTCAGAAGTGGCAGTAATAAAAATAAATTTAGTTTTTTTCCCCAAAGACAAAAAGATTTCAATAGGATGGAGCACGCCAAAGTATGCGTATGCGTAAACACTCAACAACAAATTACCAGGGAAATAAATAGGGAGACATAGGTCTTAAAATGCATTCAGAATTTGACTGGATTGAAGTAAATGAAGTGATTTGCCTGCTTTGTGCCATGTACACTGAGAAATGTTTCTGCTTTCAAAGATGGGATATAAAGAACTAGGTCGATAGGTCGCAGGAGTATTTATTACTTCTCTACAATGAATTGTGAAACGACGCTAATGATTCCGACACGACGTTCCATGAATATGGGTCAAATAAACTTAGTGTTACAGTTACGGTAATGAGTCATCCCTTCTTCATTTGATATGTATGATGAAGGCAATATGCATGTCTTCCTATCAGTGATTCTTGTGTTTTGAAAGAATGAAACGTTGCAAAGATGTATTCCTCCGCTGTAAGGCTCAGGATTGAAATCCGTTTGTTTTACTGTCACAAATAAATCCAGAGAATTGTTGCTCACCACCTCCTTACGTATTAGTCACCAGTAACTTTTTATATATATATTTTTAAAGAGAAATATTTCATTGAACCTCTAAGGTATGTTCCAAACTCGTTGCAAAATGGTTCGAAGTTGTCCGTGTACACGGTACCTATTTTAGTAAATTCTTACGCTTTTCCTGTAAATTTGCGAACTACACTTTCCTATGCGTTCTGTTGTACATTACGCAGGATAACGCCTTGTAGGTCATCATCTATCATTTGTGTTGCTCCGTGAAGAATACAAGGTACATAGGTTCACACACTTATGGCCTATCTTTCCTGTGAATCGTGAGATCAGATTGCATTTCATACAAGGCATGGAGGGAAAATTAAAGAAATAAGTAAATATTTGTTCTTCCATCCCTCAGTGATTTCTTATATCAGTGATCACTTCGTTTGTTTTTCGTAACGCCGTACTTATACAACAGTACCGAGTGAGTCAATATGACATTTTCTGGATTTATCTCAATTGATGCTCTCACAGAACAATGCACGTTTTCAGCTAGGAAAAAACTTCTACTGAAAATTTACTGGCACTAGAACATTGAAATAGGTAAAGTGAATAAATACCATACAGTGGCACCAGTCATGAAACGGGTCACATACTTCGTGACTCGTGATCAAGAAGTAGTCAGATCCCTGACCCTGTATGACCCAGACAGATCCGTGCGATCCCGAGACGACTAAATATCAGACTATGGGAGAGTATGTTGTAATTGTAACAGACGCGATTCTTTCCTTTCAAGTGTTTCTTATGAGTGATCGTCAAAATTTAATCGAATAAGGCTGTAAAACGTAAAATGTAGAATATAAGGGATTCCGCTGAACCGAAACAGTGTTTGCGTAATGTTTGTATATAGTAGTGTTTAAAATTACTTTATTAATTTTCAGTATGGGAAGATGAATTATATTGTATTTGACAGTCAAGACACTTTGAATAAGAAGTGTCACACTGCAAATCTAACATCTGAAGAGGTGAGCTCGATTTGGGAATATTAATTCACTATAAAAATTCTACCGTAATGCTATAGAGATCATATTTGGAGTGCTTCCAAGCCATGGATCACCAGATCTGAGAAACGAGTGCCAGACTCTGTTGCCTTGTGTGGCACTTACTTGAAAGAATAATAATGTATTTTAATGAAAGCGTATTTATAAGGTAAACAATATGAATGTTTTCTTTTAACTGTGCAATCAATTACATGTTTTTCAGTACGTATTTATGATCGTTATTTTGCAGAGAACGAAGAAATTCAAAACCTGTAGTGGAAAGTGACACCGTTGAAGTTAAGGAACCGAATTAAGGAAATAAGTTAGAAATAATACAAAAAATGTAAATAAGTTCAATAAATAACATTGTAATACAAGCTGATTGTTTTCATGAAACTGTAATATGCCATTACAGTCTAATGTGATGATGTTTTAATAGGAGGGTGCCCGACATTTTTTGCACCGACTGTACTTGACGTTTAACAAAAAAATTTCTGGCTGTTCATATAATTCGTAATTTTGTTTGTTATTCTATTTCAAATTAACATGGAAAACTGTAAAAAAATTTATTAGGAATTATAGTTTTGGGAGTCAATACCTTTATTTATATTTTAAATTAGTTATAAGTCTTGTATATGGATGTGTAAATGGATTATTACAATTCTTACGGTGTCAGTGCTATCTGAAAACATAGGTCCACTATTGGACGGAACTTTTCAGATCAAATAACCAATCTAAAATTCAACAGAATTTTCAGGACCACCCTTCACCTCTCTTTTAGATACCTAGGTCCATCTAAAATCTAGTTTAATCCAGATTTTACCAAGTTTTATTCGTTTCAAAGCCGCACCGCCAGAATGTTTTGTTTTGATTGGAGGATAAACCCACGCTATGATATTAGGGCGCGATTATTCCATTCCCTGCAAGAATTTCACTGAAGACGCCGGACTAAGATCTTCCCAGCTCAGAAAGTCAAAAAGGAGCAAGAAAAGCTGCAAATAAAGGTAACATTTGGATTTTATTAACGTGTAAAATCGTTGGAAGTCTCGAGGAGCCATGAACTATTAAATTTCATCGTAAAAAACTGGACTAAAAGCTGAAATAGTAAGTGCAATATAGTGAAGCCATGATTTCATCTACCGATCGCTATGGACAGGATTCAGAAGTAGTGTGATTTCCGTTTTTCTTTTCCTAAAACCGGTTCTGAAGATCAGTGTTTCCCCTGATATTTTCACCTTCCAATTTTCCTGCTAATTGAGGGTTATAAGACCTGTCCATATATAGATTTGTTTATGTAGGTAGCGAGTGATTCTTTTTTTTAACATATATGGCGGTATTTAATTTCTTTATAGTTAGGATAGTAATCATAATGCACGTGTAAATTTACAGTAAGGGCTCCTATCTGACTCCCAAATTGGGAGTACGGCTTCCAGCGGGATGAGTTGAACATGTAGTTTGTTCCGGGTTCCTGCCCCTTCAGGGCAGGGGTCCTATTGTTAGTCAACACTTCGATATGTCCCCTCGGGGCATTGATTAAAACAGGTTGATTTTAAGAATATGATTTAGTAAATACAAGGGCCAGTTGGCCCTGTTCCTTTCTTTCCCTTTCCTTTCGAGCCGATTTAAAATGGTAAAATCTGAATGTTGTCTGTGTATATTTATTAGTATAACATGTATTAATGATAGTGATGATTGGTGTGTATTGGCATGATGTGTCTTGTAGTGTAAGTAGTATGTGTATATTTGTAATGTAGTATCAGTGGTAGTGGTAGTTAAGTGATGAAAGAGTGTGTGAGATAATTAAATATGGACAGTGTAGTATTTGCTATGCGATAATTTTTTTATTATTCCGTCATTAAGTGAACTCATACACAATATTTAAAAGTGAACGTAATATAGTACAATAATTCCGTGTACAAGGTCACATTCAGTTGTTCAAGGGTTGATTATATCGTCGCTAGCCCCTAGTGTCAAAAGTCAGTACTAACCGCCATTCGTATGTCGATGTTCTTAGTGATTTAGTTTCCATGAAATTGACCTTTCTTTTCGAAATAAAACCTAGAAGGTATAATTCACAGCCCATATGGATGTACAGTTAGGTCAAGTGACCCAAAATTAATATATCCTGAAAATTACAACATTCTGCTTAGTCTAGAAATCGAAATATTTTTAAGTAAATAAACAATACGTAATTTTTTAACAGAAGTCGGGCGATATGATGCTAGTTCTTCGCTTTGAAATTATATTAAATGTTCATTTCTTTCTTTGTGGCTGCAGAATAATTTCATTGTTGTCAGAATTTCGTAAACATTAAATATTATCGCAGATAATTCTATTTTCAGTGAACATACGTAGGATTTTTTTTCGTTCTTAATAAAGCTACCAGGTATTACATAGTATTGTGTGTGTGGTGAAAGAATCTTGAGTTCGAGTGAGGTTGTCGTGCAGTGATCGGAATGGGAAATGTTTGTAGTGACTATAGATTTTAAAGTATTATGATGAAATGTGTGTATAGGCTGGGCGTAGATAGAGGAGACAGGGTGTTTGTAAAATATAGCGTCGTAGTAAATGAAAAGAATGATGATATGAATATCATATAAATATTAATATGAATATGAATATGAAAGTATATGAATATTGTAGTAAATGAATATAGAAGATAGGACACCCATATAGTTAAATATATAGTAGCCCAGTGAATACTTCGCCACGTGTGGATATATATATATATTGAATAGATACGTGTAGCTACAAACATCTCGGGTTCTGACCCCTGCACCATAATATCACGCGGACCGGAGAGCGATATATAGTCGGACTATGGTAATACTTTGTAGTTTGATGTGTTATAGTAATGATCAACCGTAGTAATATCATCTGATAGCATGGGT
The DNA here is from genome assembly GCF_964235325.1 of Thermobia domestica. Taxonomy (NCBI): domain Eukaryota; kingdom Metazoa; phylum Arthropoda; class Insecta; order Zygentoma; family Lepismatidae; genus Thermobia; species Thermobia domestica. Next base: position 170,244,240 of record NC_137460.1, read on the forward strand.
AGCATCATATAATCGCTGACTAGACATATTGAATAATAAATTATGAAAAGACAGTAGTAGTTATACAACAGGGCTATAGTGAATTATATTTTCTGGTCGGTTTTAAAATAGAATATCCTGCTCCGTGAGATTTTTTTTCTTGACGTTACCTACTCGGGCTAGCTTACAATGTTCATGGAGGCGACAGCTCTGACAGGGTTACAGAATCAAAACAATTAGTTATTAAAATTTATTATCCCGTACCCGGGCATCGACCTCTCCCCCCTTGAGTATTTTCGTTTTATTTTCTTAGTTTTCAAACTAGATAGTGATGGAAATTAATCGATGCCTCAGAATTTAGCGCATTCTGCGAAGGGGAGCTATCGGTGAGGTTTGGCCATAGAAATCACCGATCCAAAATTCAGTTTATTTAATTTTTTTTATTTTGGCAAATCACTAATTAGGGATATCTTAGCTATTACTCTAGCTTCATTACTGTCCTTGAACCTTCTTAGTTCTTCTGAGGGGTCGAATATTTTTTTCCCTTACTTAGAGATTTCAAAATTGGGGACGCAGTTACCTGGTCCCTTCCCCCTCTCCTTTTATCCTGCTGGTCTGGGCCGGATACGGGGCTCGGATTTCAATCTTACAAACAAACTCATGTGGGATTGGGATCTGATGGACACAGAACTTGCATCCTTGGCAGCAGGGCCTCCCTGCTAGTTTACGTATTTAAGTAAACTACCCTCTTTCGGCATATGTGAATATTTTTGGCTATGAGTTGTTATATATTTAAATTCGATCACTCTTCTGTGTAGTGAGTAGTACTTTAATCTTTCTCCTTTCGTTGGCGCCGCTTTCTCTCTCTTGTCTCTTTCTTCCTTCTTACTTCGAGATTTTTTTAAATTTCAACCTTCCCCCCCCCCCCCGATTTTGAACTTGTCGCTTACGATTTATTTAACGTACAACTCTGAACTGAAATTACCAACTGAGACGTTGCAAGACACGATTCATGGATAAAGTAGATAGTGATTAGGTCCTCCATCACATTTTGACCTATCACCGAAATGAACAAAGACTTCATATTTGACGACACTTCAATTACGTTCTTTCACCGTCGTCCCCTTAAGTTTTTTTTTAATCCATTGGTCACTTTCCTTCCGTTTTGGTTTTCGTTTATCATGTAGTTAACCTGGGCCCAGAAATTGTATTTTAGGTTATCTAGTTATATCTTTACGAATGCTCTGTGTTACGTGCCTGCCTCACAAAGTTTTTTTTTATTATTTAAGCACGAATTGATTATATAAAAGTTGAAATTTATAGACGCGCGGTATCAGGTAAAAAATCAATTTTCTTTTTCATATGTAATGTCGGAAGTCATTTGTTTTCTTGTACTTGCAACCTTTTCAAAAATTATTGTTGGGGTGATTAATTTAAATGTGTGCGCATTTATTAAATATATATATAGAGAAATGAATACGTCGAAATGTATATGTACTTAGTATGTGAATATGATTTTAAAGTAAAAGTATGATATTAAATGTATTATATGAATATATGTAAGAGCGCTCGTGTCTGTCCCCCCCCCCAAACGTGTATTGGTTGCTATAGTTTACCAGTAAGTTCTCCGACAAATATAAGAATGTAGATTTTGTCAAGAATACCGCCGTGCACTCAAGTAATTTTCCTTTTCTTCTGAATAGATGTAAATGATAACCTATGTAATTATTTGATGGCATGTATTAAAAAGTAACGGCAGGTCTAAACGTAACCCACATCATAACGAATATTATCCCTGAACTACCAACCTAAAACCATTGTGGAAAGTGTACCTTGAATCCTTCTCAGCTGCATATGTATCCTGTGACTTGACCAGTTTTTTTTTCTATCCTCATTTTAAACCATCACACTCCGTACACCTGTGGAAGATCGTTCTAAATCCGAACCATGTATACATATATACAAAAGTGATCTAAAGGAAAGGTCTCATGACGTGTCCCAGTGTTGAACAAATAACTTGAAATTATCCAATTAATAAGTTTGGAAATGGACGGTCTAAGAGGAGAAACATCCTCTGGCGAAAGTGATTTTATCGAAATCCCTAGATGGGTATAAACGTCGCAGTGTGCGAGTGCAGATATAAACTGTTAAGAGTTACAAACTAAATATAGTCGATGAATGGTTTTTGTAAACCAATAGTTATATATATATATAGATAGATATATATATAAACACAAACTAAGTTAAATGGAGCGAAATGTTTTTGGACACTACGAGTAGTGCGTGATTTGTGATTTGAACGCTCAGAATTATTAATATTTTATTGCTCAATGTGAGGTAGAGACTCATATAAGTTTTAATACACCTAAAAAGTTTTTTTCCTTTCTTTCCTCTTTGTCCATATTTTTTTTAAAAGTGAAATAAGTGTCTCCTTTGCGTATGTCGCAAATCATAATTTTGCTTTAGCATGCCTAAGATACAATATATGTAATTATTTTTATTTGTCAAGATGATTGGATATATAAAAATTTACTAGAATATAACACTATGTACTCTATTAATATATAACCAAGAACTTGTGCTTTTAAGATTTTCTTTGTAATTATTTTTCTTTTTTTTTCACTATGAATGTAATAAACTATTTGTACCCTTGTAGTTAGTTGGTTTCCTTTAAACATATATACACTGTCCTGAGTAAGTGAGCGTGTGAATGCATGATAGATTTAATATAAGTAATTTTAGTGATATCATTTGTCATATTAACATCTGTAATATATGTGTCATGTTTTAATATATGTGTTAAGGTAAATAACCTAGGTCATGAAGGACCGCTACTAATGGTTTAAATCGGCTCTAGGAGTGAAACGGAAATAGCAGGATAAGCCTAAATACGACATCTTTCTTCCAGGAAGTTGAAACTCTTATTGATACGATACATAAATTTATATTGAGTTTATAAGTTTGATTTTTTTTTTCTTGGCTAATTCATATGTGTGGTCGATCCTAGAGAACAGAGTTCAGATGCTGGATGGTTATCAATCACCGGTTGGAATAACAGTGCAAAGAATGATTTCACTTTTCTCATTTCCAGGTCTAGGTCTGGGCAACCCCACGATCGTGGTGCCTGGAGCTAGGTCTGGGTGGTATGAGGGAACATGTGTCTATTCCGAAGCATTCCAAAATTGATTAGTCGTTAATAACATTTAGAATGATTCATCTTTCAAGGACTTTCTCGATTTCTTACTATATTTCCGGAGTTATCCAGTAATCTGTTTCTTATTAAAATACCCTATTTCTTTTTCTTTCTTCTTTTTCTACCTCCTTCTTTTACCCTTCTACTTTCTTCTCTTTCTTTTCTATTTCTGAATGAAAGAAAACGGAGTCATGACTGAGAGTAGTCGCTATTGGCACGGTCAATAAGTTGTTTCGATGAGTTTTCTTCGGGAGTCCGATATGGGATAATTAACAATGAGATGAGTATGCATTGAGGGACGAACAATAACAAGAAAGTTTATTGGAATTTACTTTATTGGAGAATAATCTGGATTTCAATTAGTAGGTGATGTTTCGTAATCGCCCTCGTTCAAAGAGAATTAATTTTAGCGACTCCTCTACATTGCTTTTCTTCGTTTACGTTTTCTTTCAAAACCTTATATCAGTTATTGCGTAGAATGTAGGGATAATTTATTTCAATTATGTAGAAGCAGGATGCGAAATAATAATAGTTATGATCGGGGAGAGAGAGGAGTCGATAAATAAGTAAAAAAATGCACTGGAAAGTTTTGAAATGAAGATTTCATATATTGAACATCCAAAATTATTGAACTATGTAAGGTTAGGGATAATGCTTAACCACTTGTAACGATCCCGTTACGAAGAGCTATGACGAGAGGAGAAGATAAGAAGATAAGGATTGTAAAACATCTTATCAATGTCAACCTTGCATTTCTCTTGAAAGAGAATGTTAAAATTAATGTGTATTTTCATTTTGTTTCTTTAAAAAAAAAAGAAAGAAAGACTGAAAGGTAAGAGAGGAAAAAGAATGAAAGAATTTGTAAGTTGCGAGTTGTATCAGTTGAGTGTATTTAAGGAGAGAGAGAGAGGGGAGGTAATCTTGCTTACTGCCTCAAGGTCGTGGTCGCAGCGCGTGTATCCCGTGACGCGATTGTGGCGCCAGGAACCATGGTCGGTACGATCGTCCGTAGGGACGGCGTACTAGCTATGTTGTGTTGAAGACGTGTAGGTGTCTTGGAATTGGTTTTCGGGGCATGCAGGTGCCTTTGGTTTTCGTTGTTCAGAGGGGAGAGTACGTCTGTTCGACTAATATTTCTTATGGTAGAAGAGGACTTCTATTAACTAGACTCATATTGCATCGTTTGATTCTACCAAAATTTCTTGTTGGATTTCTCCATTGTGTGTGTAATTAAAAAGGAATGAGAATAGTGAATTGTTGCCGCATATTGAATTTGCTAAGTTTTCAAAAAAGAAGTGCAGCAAAAGAAGTGAATGAAGAGGATTATTTGTGAACGTAGTTTAAAGCTGCTTATGCCCAATTGTTTTCCAAGTCGAGTGAAGTTTTTTTCGTTCCACTCGTCATTTTTGTTCCTCGATTTTGCCGTGTTCAGGGTGAGTGTAAAGAGAATAAAGTAAAAGAAGTATATTTGACTAAGACTTGTCAAAACGGCGAGTTGCCTTGTCCGAGGTAATTGCCCATTGAAATCTTTTCCTTGTTCTCAATTTTTATGGAATGATAACGGAGGAGAATTGCGTGTGAATAGTCGGAAAGATTCTGTTTTAGTTTCGCTAAGCATTCTAAAGAAATATTTATTGAAACCAACTCACTTTATGTCATTTCTCTATGAGAAACTGTGGAGTCATTTTTGGTTGGTGAAAAGGAGATGTGGGAGGAGAAGTACGGTCAACAGTTGAACCTTTATTTTGACTTAATAAAGTTAATTGCTATCGTCCCTGGAAAGTATCATTGCTGTTACTTGATATTTCTTGGACATACAGTAACGTCCTAGAAGTAGTGGAATGCGAATGTGGAAAGACGCTAGCCTGAATCTTGGCCGATCAATTAGTAAGAGGAATATTAGTTGGGGAAACATCTTCGTTGGGCATAATAAGATATTCTTTGGAATATTAAGTATTTTGCCGCTCCGTTATAATTATTACAAGGGCGGGTTGCGTAGTGCGACAATTCGAATGTCGATTGAAACCCTGTGTTTTCGCAGAAGTTGACTAAGAATAGTCTGAATCTGGTTATTAACTGTCTTGTATATGCAACAACAATTAAATTATTCTCTATTCCTCATATCACTTGAGAGACGAAATGCAGACCGAGGTTTAATTGCATATGGAGGTAAATATGAATCAAAAGGAACTGTGAAGGTGAGTGTTAAACCATTTATTATATTCTTTGATTGGTCCGTTGTGTGTGTTCTATGTTGTGTGGGTTGTTAATTTGCATTCTTTGTGGTTGCTGTGGTTTAACGTGGTCCAACTCGTCGTCCATACGTTTTCATTTTCCGAAAAATTGGATAATTCAGCATTTTTCATTTTTGGCTGTAAGCTGATATTACTTTCGTATTTGAGGTAGTATTAATATTGCTCCGTTATATTTCAATTACTGAATTACTTCTTATAGTATGATTAAGTTTGATTAATTTATTGATTAGCCAGAGATTTAATTGGGAAGATTTTTGAACGAGAAAAGATATTTCGGATTTTGATGTTGAATTTACTAATGATATCCCTTGCTTTAAAAATTAAATATATATGAAGTATTATTGTTGAGATTGCATTAGTATTCATCCCTCCCAGAGCTTGGACTTTTTCGAAGTACGTAATAATTTAAATGATTTATATTGAAACTGGTGAGGAAAATTGATTCTCGATCTCTCTCCTTAATTGAAATTAAATTTAGTAAATACATTGATGTTTGGATATATTTATAATATTGTATAGTTAAAAATTTTGACTTGCCTTTGGCTTGAATTAACACTGAACGCAGTTAAATTGAAACTGATGGATAGGATCTATGATACGGAACTTCGACGATAAATTTATTGTTGTTTTTAGTTATCTGAGCAGTCAGATATCACCCTGTAATTTGTTATTGTCAATAAACCTTTGTTAAGTTGATCTGAGTCTTTGGTTATTTATTAGAAATTTATTAGTTATAAGTACTTTATATTTGTGGTATTTTTGGTATAATATTGAATGCTGAATTATCACTTAACGCCTGCTTTGCTTTGGATGCCAATGAAGGTCATCGGCTCGTGTAAGTTCCCTCTGTAGTTGGTTGGGGGAGCTGCTGATTGGTCAACATATCGTGCGACCTTTTGATAATCCACGTGTGTTGGACACTCGGCGGATTTCCTGACTTCGACGGCGGATGGGAACGCTACAAAATTTGCAACATAGCTAGTACCTTACCATTTTTTTTTATGGTTAAATTGTTAGTACCTTACCATTTTTTTGGTTAGATTATTAGTACCATACCATTTTTTTATGGTTAAATTGTTAATACCCTACCATATTTTTTTGATTAAATTGATTGTTCCATTTCATTTTTTTTGTTTGTATGGTTAAAGATTCTATTCCATTCTTTTTGAGTAAGATTAAAGTATTGGTTCCGCTGTATGGAAATTTTTTTGAAGTCAGTTTCACTTTATGAGAAGAGTTACTAATTTTTGAATTAAATTCTGATGAGATTCCTCTCTTTACCGAAATTTGTGAAAGGTTATTGCATCCGAATTGTTGTATGAAGTATATAAATAATTCAGAATTGGATAGTATTCAAAAAAAAAAAATTGCTATATGATATTGGTAATTTCAGATTACTATTATTTGAATGGTCGTGCTGGTTGATGTTAGACAATTATTACAAATTGTTTAGTATTTTTGTGAGGCTGCCATCGATTGGAAAAAAAAATAATAAATCAAAATCTAGAGAAATTTTTAATTCAATTGAATTAATGATAAAGGTTGGTTGTTCGATAGATCCATTCTGTTTCATCTGGTTTGTCAGTAGTGTCCGTAGTTAGTTTAATATTAAGTTTATTTATAATATCTTGTGTTGAATCTTATATTATTTAATTGCTGTTTGTTGAATTCTTGAATACCTAGTTACAATGAATGATCGGTCTGAATATGTTAGCATTGATATGCCCGAAGGATACTCGGAATTAGTCACACGTGATAGAACGGGTTATTGTGAAGGAGATACGCATTCTGATTTTGGTAATTTAAGTATGTCTCTTACGCCGACTATGCAAGGAAGCCTATTTGCCAGGCGAGTTTCATTAGGAAACATTAGTAATTTGGGGAGAGTGAATGAAGACTCAAACTCTATAAGTTATGGTTTCAGTAGGTTGGCTAATGCTAGTAGTTCTAGAGAACCACAAAGGGATACGAGGCAGGTTACCTTTGAAGCTTCGATGAATCAACCCGTGCAAATGGGTTTTGGAAATAGGAATTTTTCGAATGAGCATGCTGTTGGTAATAATCTAGGTACTGGTTCAAATAGATATCTGAATCTTAAGAATTATTATCGAAGAGTGTCTCAAATTCGGAATTCGACTCCTAAAGCTCCAATGAGTTCTCCTATTTTACAGCCTATTGGTAAGCCTATAGAGACGCATAACCTAGAAACAGGTGCTTCTAGTGGTAATAACAGACCTGATATGAATGATGTCGAACATAATCTGATGATTAAATATGCATTTAAACGAAATAGCGAATCTCTTGAATTAAGATTCAAGAATTTAGTAGTGACTGATGGGAGCAATAGTAATTTGGTTTTTCAATTGTTGCTTAAAATCGAAGATACTCTCTTGGAGACTAGTTATTCCCTTAGTATGATATTGACAGTGATAGTTGCCAAATGTACAGGGGCCTTATTAAGGGAAATACTTTTTGCTATTAATAATAACATAGGTTGGCAGAATTTAAGAGAGAAATTATTACATAATTTTGTTACTCCTATTAGTCGCCATGCCTTTGTTTCAGAGTTTATTTATAGAAGGCAAAAATTGTCCGAACAAATAAATGATTATGTGAGATCAGTTATTGTCGCGATGAATGTCCTAGGTTTTTCAGGTCCTGAGTCGGAATTAATAAATATTATAATTTGTGGTATAAATCCCAATCAAAGGTATCGAATGCTTAATAACTATATTCCAGCAACTCGTTTGGAGTTATTAGATATAGCTGATAGACACGTGTTGAATTTCCGAGAACAATCTGATTATAATATGGAGATGGGTACTAATAAAAGAAAGGTTAATACATTTGTATCCAGTTATCAAACTAAAGGTGTATATCAGAATAACTTAAAGGATAATGAATCTTTGTTAGATAATAATAGCAGATCCACCCTTAATAGATCGGGTAGAATAAATGGAAACTCAGGGAATTTTCGGAATTCCAATAGGAATTTTTATAAATCTGAGCCTAAACAAGACAAGAGTCTAGGTCAAGCGCAAGTTCCTTCTGAGATGAACAATACAGTTGCTTCATTCATTGTGGGGAAAGTTCATAATCAAGTGACGGACATTTGCGTAGATGGCGGTTCGAGTTTCAACCTAGTTCGGATGGACTTGGTTCGTGCTTGCGGTTTGGAGAACAAGATAGTGATTACGCAAGAAAAGCATGTAAATGCTCCTTCGGGTTTGCATTTTACTACGAACCAGGAAATTAATTTGACTTTGAATCTTTCGGGTCACTTCGAAAGAGTGGGGTTTAAGGTTGTTAACCAATTACCATGTAAATGTTTACTCGGAACTCCGTTTTTGCGTACTACATGTTCCGTCATAGATTATCCGAAGAATATTTTAGTGCTCCGCAATGGGAAACGACGTATATCATTGAACTTTAAGAAGACGGTTCGTCAAACTGAATTTCATCCAAAAGGGTTTAAATCAGTATCTCGAGATGGCCAGTCGAACTCGGGAGATACTAGGGAGCATCATAGAAGAAATCAAATTGAAACCAAAGATAGTATGGTTTCGATTTTCATTTACGAGGATAGATTCAGCTATGGATTACATGATGAGGGCATCCAATGTAATCTGGATTCCTCAGAGACTGAATCGAGATTGTTGGAGATTCGAATGCCAGATGACATCCAGTTAGGTCAGATTAGAGCCATGATTGATTCCGAGGTGGACTTAGGGAGTCCTATAGAATATACGTTGGCTACTATGGCAGATGCTTGTCACCAGGAATCGTCGACCAGTGGTCCAGGTGGGGTGAATGATGTGTCCGAATTCCGGTTTCCATCTTTGGAAAATTCAACTACAAGAACTTCAGGAAAAATTAATACTACATCAAGGAGTTCGTTGGAGCGGATTGGTGTTAGTAAAATGACATGTAGGAGGAGACCATTGAGTATTAATGGGCGGAACTACAGACCAGCGGTTAATCGTGCTACATTTCCAGCTGGAAGAGTTGGAAGTTCAGCTGATGTTGTGGTTACTTCCAGACCTCATCATTGTGGTGCTGAAAGTTTGGCTTCAGTTGACTCTCAATGGAACTTTGAAATTAGTTCTCCTTCGAGTAGGATGCAAATTGGTGCGCAAGAGGATTCCAATGTGGGACATCCGAATTATTGGGTCTCTGGATTTTCGGATGGACTTGGTGGTGCAAGTGAAATGTCCTTTCGAGGATCTTCACCTGCAGAAATAGTTTCGCCTGTGAATTCTGCTGGGAGGCATAGTGATAATGAAGTTTCACATTCCGATAATGGAGTTGGTGCGAGTGGAATGTCAAATGATCATCGAACTTTTTCTGATAGTGAACCAGCTAATTGGGTTTTGAATACCGAAACTCAGGATAATGATCGTAGAACTTTAGAATCTGTGTCTGGTGGTGATCTTATATCAGATGGTGCTCAACCTGTGGATAATGTGAATGTTGTTCACAATTCTGATTCAACGATAGGAAATGTTTCGAAGGCTGGACAGTCCGAGAATTATAGCAAGAAAAGACGTGAACGTCGTAGAAGAAGGAATGAAAGGAAGAGGAAAGAAGTTATCGAATCACCTAAATTAGCTGATGGGGTTGAAGGATCTTGTGGTGATAGTGATCCAAATAAAGGTGATAAGGTGGATGATCCAAATCGAAAGAGTGTTTCACCAGGTCAGTGTAGCAGTGGATCAGAAGCGTCAGACGTGGATTTTGAACAGTCTGAGAACTTTCATAAGCTTATACAACGTAATAAAAAGTTTCAACCTATTGACCATTGCTTGGGGTCATCAAATGGCGCTCAGAATAACACACAGGTGTTTAACCATTTAAATACACAGGTGAAAGACCACGGCTTGGGTCAAGACTCTTGGAAATACGAAACCCCTGAGATTTCTGAATTTATTAGCTCGATGAAACTTAAGTATGCTGATGTTATTTCAAAAAGGGTTGGATACTTTAAAAAATTTGTCAGTTCGTGCGAAATACGTCAGAAGGTCAGAGAATCCAATCAAAAGAAGATGGGACACTTAGTTTCAAACTTTAGCCGGAGGATTAACGCACACTGGATGTATGACATCGTTGGAGCATTACCTAATTCCAGCGGTTATAAATATATTCTCATCGGGGTGGACAGCGCAAGCAGATTTGTGGTGCTTGAACGTCTACGAAGTTTGAGTTCTGGTGTGGTGGCCAACAAATTGATGGAAATTTTTAGTAGACTAGGCTTTCCGGAGGCCCTGTCTACTGATAATGCCTCTATATTTGTATCGGAATATTTTAAGAAGTTCTTATTTGGCCTGGGCATTAAACACATTAGACTAAGTCCGTATCATCCTGGTGGTAATGCAGCGGAAAGATTTATCAAAACGATGAAAGCTTCTCTCAGGGCTTATATTTCTACCAAGCAACATCTGTGGTCATCCCTTATCCCAGAGCTGCAATTTACCTTAAACATCAGCGAACATTCGGGATTGAAGATGTCGCCAATCGAGATCTTTTATGGACGTCCTTATAATACACCGCTCGAGAATCGATGGTGCATCAACGATACCGATTTCGGAGGTAAATCTTCAGCAGAGCTGTGGAAGAAGGCGATTAGTAACATGGAGAAAAGCTGGGCATCTAGACGAAAATTAATGCTGCAGAGGAGAAATCCCGTTAATCTAGACATTGGGCAAAAGGTGCTTTTGAAGGCGCATGTAAAGTCGTCGATTAAAGACAAGATAGCTAAGTCACTGAGTGACAAATGGTTTGGACCATTTGTCATCAGAAAGTTTCTTACTCCGAATACTGTTTTAGTGTCGGATGACAACAATAATGAAGGTTCCTATAGACGTTCGCATGTTTCTGAGATCAAGGTCTATCGAACCAGACGAAATGAATAATGGTAATTAAGAGTGTTTATTGGATATATTGGAATTTGTAAGAATTTATATGACTATGAGGCTATAATTGTTATTTGTTAGTGTGTCTTAGAATTTGTTTCATTGTTATTTCATCATGGCCATGATGATCAAAATTTCTGTGAGTTTGTGTGTTATTGCATGATGAACAAAATTTCTGTGAGTTTGTATGTTACCTCCATGATGATCAAAATTTCTGTGAGTTTGTGAGTTACATAATGAACAAAAATTTCTGTGAGTTGCTTTGAATGAACATATTATAGTAAGTTATCATGATGAACAAGTTGTGTGAATAGAATTTTAGATTTATTATGTTATGATATTTATGGATGATTAAACTTGTTGTATATAGTAGTAATTTATTATTAATATTTTGTATATCATATAGTATATAATTTATAGTTTTATATAGTATTTTGTGTAATTTATTACTTTGTATTTATGATGTTTGTATGTTTCGTAGCCTCGCTGTTCTATCATGACGAAAAATTCCAGGAAGAAGAATTTTTCTTTTTCCATCGGCGGCCAGCCTGTAACGATCCCGTTACGAAGAGCTATGACGAGAGGAGAAGATAAGAAGATAAGGATTGTAAAACATCTTATCAATGTCAACCTTGCATTTCTCTTGAAAGAGAATGTTAAAATTAATGTGTATTTTCATTTTGTTTCTTTAAAAAAAAAAGAAAGAAAGACTGAAAGGTAAGAGAGGAAAAAGAATGAAAGAATTTGTAAGTTGCGAGTTGTATCAGTTGAGTGTATTTAAGGAGAGAGAGAGAGGGGAGGTAATCTTGCTTACTGCCTCAAGGTCGTGGTCGCAGCGCGTGTATCCCGTGACGCGATTGTGGCGCCAGGAACCATGGTCGGTACGATCGTCCGTAGGGACGGCGTACTAGCTATGTTGTGTTGAAGACGTGTAGGTGTCTTGGAATTGGTTTTCGGGGCATGCAGGTGCCTTTGGTTTTCGTTGTTCAGAGGGGAGAGTACGTCTGTTCGACTAATATTTCTTATGGTAGAAGAGGACTTCTATTAACTAGACTCATATTGCATCGTTTGATTCTACCAAAATTTCTTGTTGGATTTCTCCATTGTGTGTGTAATTAAAAAGGAATGAGAATAGTGAATTGTTGCCGCATATTGAATTTGCTAAGTTTTCAAAAAAGAAGTGCAGCAAAAGAAGTGAATGAAGAGGATTATTTGTGAACGTAGTTTAAAGCTGCTTATGCCCAATTGTTTTCCAAGTCGAGTGAAGTTTTTTTCGTTCCACTCGTCATTTTTGTTCCTCGATTTTGCCGTGTTCAGGGTGAGTGTAAAGAGAATAAAGTAAAAGAAGTATATTTGACTAAGACTTGTCAAAACGGCGAGTTGCCTTGTCCGAGGTAATTGCCCATTGAAATCTTTTCCTTGTTCTCAATTTTTATGGAATGATAACGGAGGAGAATTGCGTGTGAATAGTCGGAAAGATTCTGTTTTAGTTTCGCTAAGCATTCTAAAGAAATATTTATTGAAACCAACTCACTTTATGTCATTTCTCTATGAGAAACTGTGGAGTCATTTTTGGTTGGTGAAAAGGAGATGTGGGAGGAGAAGTACGGTCAACAGTTGAACCTTTATTTTGACTTAATAAAGTTAATTGCTATCGTCCCTGGAAAGTATCATTGCTGTTACTTGATATTTCTTGGACATACAGTAACGTCCTAGAAGTAGTGGAATGCGAATGTGGAAAGACGCTAGCCTGAATCTTGGCCGATCAATTAGTAAGAGGAATATTAGTTGGGGAAACATCTTCGTTGGGCATAATAAGATATTCTTTGGAATATTAAGTATTTTGCCGCTCCGTTATAATTATTACAAGGGCGGGTTGCGTAGTGCGACAATTCGAATGTCGATTGAAACCCTGTGTTTTCGCAGAAGTTGACTAAGAATAGTCTGAATCTGGTTATTAACTGTCTTGTATATGCAACAACAATTAAATTATTCTCTATTCCTCATATCACTTGAGAGACGAAATGCAGACCGAGGTTTAATTGCATATGGAGGTAAATATGAATCAAAAGGAACTGTGAAGGTGAGTGTTAAACCATTTATTATATTCTTTGATTGGTCCGTTGTGTGTGTTCTATGTTGTGTGGGTTGTTAATTTGCATTCTTTGTGGTTGCTGTGGTTTAACGTGGTCCAACTCGTCGTCCATACGTTTTCATTTTCCGAAAAATTGGATAATTCAGCATTTTTCATTTTTGGCTGTAAGCTGATATTACTTTCGTATTTGAGGTAGTATTAATATTGCTCCGTTATATTTCAATTACTGAATTACTTCTTATAGTATGATTAAGTTTGATTAATTTATTGATTAGCCAGAGATTTAATTGGGAAGATTTTTGAACGAGAAAAGATATTTCGGATTTTGATGTTGAATTTACTAATGATATCCCTTGCTTTAAAAATTAAATATATATGAAGTATTATTGTTGAGATTGCATTAGTATTCATCCCTCCCAGAGCTTGGACTTTTTCGAAGTACGTAATAATTTAAATGATTTATATTGAAACTGGTGAGGAAAATTGATTCTCGATCTCTCTCCTTAATTGAAATTAAATTTAGTAAATACATTGATGTTTGGATATATTTATAATATTGTATAGTTAAAAATTTTGACTTGCCTTTGGCTTGAATTAACACTGAACGCAGTTAAATTGAAACTGATGGATAGGATCTATGATACGGAACTTCGACGATAAATTTATTGTTGTTTTTAGTTATCTGAGCAGTCAGATATCACCCTGTAATTTGTTATTGTCAATAAACCTTTGTTAAGTTGATCTGAGTCTTTGGTTATTTATTAGAAATTTATTAGTTATAAGTACTTTATATTTGTGGTATTTTTGGTATAATATTGAATGCTGAATTATCACTTAACGCCTGCTTAGCTTTGGATGCCAATGAAGGTCATCGGCTCGTGTAAGTTCCCTCTGTAGTTGGTTGGGGGAGCTGCTGATTGGTCAACATATCGTGCGACCTTTTGATAATCCACGTGTGTTGGACACTCGGCGGATTTCCTGACTTCGACGGCGGATGGGAACGCTACACACTAGGTTGTCCACTAACTGCAGAGATTTACTGTAAATAGTTTGTATACTTCTGACAATGTCAGTGTCACCATACCTCGCCAGTAAATTATTGAGGATGAATTTTCTTCCAAAATTTTGAAGTGTGGGAATGGCCATCCTCAGTATTTCGCACCCTGTGTAGCAGTGGTTTAATTTATATTTCTTTCCTGAAATCTGATAATTTAAAAGTTTGCTTAGCCCTTGACGTTTGTCTAGTGGTGTACGTCTTTGCTGCGCCTAGGGTCGTGGTTGATTCTCAGTGGACGTCCTTACAAACACTGAACGCATTACTGCGGATTCTACAGGTCAGTGTCTCATATAAAGCTTCGTGGTGAAACGGGACGCTCAACTTCAACATCAAACTGTGGTTAATGGTAAACTAATTGGATGCTGATCTGCCAGGTCGCATAGTATATTCACCAAGGAACTCAGGAAAAGTGTTGCTTTCTATATTGAGATAAGATACTAATCTCAATAGACTGGAGTATGGGGTATATATTCAACACCAATGTTGTGTGAGACATGGATTTATAATTTAACATGATATCTCAATAATGTTACTCAACAGAAATAAACCTTGTGCTGCAAACACGCATAATGGACGAAGGAAAGAAGCATAATACAGATTGTGAAAGTATACATATTTTGCTTTCATTTTGACCGAACATAACTATTCTTTTTCAGAACATTGCTTATGTAGGTTTAACAGTTCTTTCGTCCTCACCTTTACGTTTATTTTTGCAGAATTGTTGTCTATATGAGCTTGATTTCATTTTGTATAAGGTTTGAAGTGAGGTCCAGTAGTGTCAATCTTGATACAGATTTATTTCTGCACGTGAGAAAATGATTAATCTGGTTGGCGTCATGTGTAATGTTTGATGTGAAGGTTAGTATAATGTTCAGTGTGTAAGTTACATAAATGATAGTGTGTGTTCTTTTGCCATCTGAGGGTGTTTGGATATTGCCACCACTTTATTGGCATTCTTTTAAAAATATTGCAGAAACCATAGCCTACTACTATGTTTACTATTAATAGTAAATATGGTATGGTTTCCCCTAGCGCTAACAGCACCAAATCATCTTAATGGAATTGAGTGTAGAGTTGAAAAGAAAGAAAAAACATTCTCGTAGGAATACTTTGACAGAATCCACATATTTGGATGTTCGTAATTATTACATAATGTGGAATTATATATAGAAAGTAGTCACATTATAATCACACTTTTTTCGTCTTTACACTGTGGAGTATGCAAGGGAAGTTTTGGGATTTAACTTCTCGTAAGATAATAATGTAAAAATAAATATGTATTATGTTAGGATATATATTCAAAACTCACACTTTCTATTTCATTATTGAACTTACTATAATAAGAACTTCTAACTTCATTATATATACTATGTTACCTGTGTTTCTTTTCCATCCCAGCACACGCCAAGCGGACATTGTGATGGAGAAATACCGTGTGCTTCGCTCTTCTCGGGGTTCTCCTTCCACTTTCTTCATTCCACCATTTCATTCATTTCTCATAATCGCCGTCTCCTTTAGCCTAGCCGGCATAACCGTGTGACGTAAAACTTAATGGTGGCAATTTTCAGTTGATCTTGAGATCACGTAGCGACTAGATGTTCGTGTCCGTGCGCTTTGTTGTTTCGATGTTTTCGGACCTCTGGGGTCGAAATTTTGTCCAGGATAGTACTTGCGCTATCTGTTTTCTGCATTGCTATTTTCTACAGAATATTGGACGTTGTATGCTTAAATATTCTTGGTTTTTTATTATTAATATTATTATTACCATCTTTCCAAAGAACCAAGAAGGCTTCAGAGGCGAGACTTCATGCGGAGTATTGGGATGACTCTCATTCAAGATCACCTAAAAGTAAGGGGCGAATGCGGGAAACTTTCTCGTAGGTTTCGGCACTTATTGTTACGAGTAACTGGTGGGAACATCAATGAAGACCGTCCGCAAACAGATTCTCCAGCTAAAAAGAGGAGATATGTTATTTGTCCTCGAATTGGTGACAAAAAAAAAAAGTCCTTGGATTTGTTCTGTGTCCAACCGAAATGTGCACAAGGGTCATTCAAAAAAAAAAAAAAAAAAAAACACTATATGTACTGACTGTCAGTAGAACAACTAAAATGTCTTTATTTGTTCTGTATCTAACGGATATGCGATTAAGACACATTTAGGGATCGTCCACATATTACGTAACGCGGCAAAGGGGGAGGGGGTTCGGCCTTGCGTTACGAAGCCTGGCAAGGGAGGAGGAGGGGCTTTAGGTCTTCGTTATGTTACACTTTTTTCTGCTGTAATTTTTATTTGTATTCTCAGATTTATATGCAATCTTTTAAACAAATAATTTTATTCAGTTCTTTTCTTTTTTATAAATTAGCTAGAATACCTGTTTCCATACGGGGAGAATACGTTTCATTTTGGATATAAAAGGAACCAAAACTGTCACCATCAACTTACGGACTCCAAAAACTATGGATTCGACACAAATATCGATCATTATATATATATATATATATATATATATATATATATATATATATATATATATATATATATATACCCTCACCAAGTTGCATGGCTAAATTTATTTTAAACGGCATCGGAAGTGTCACTGTTCATCTCAGCGACCCCAAGCACCATGGACTCCACTCTAATATCGGACATTTTCGAACATTTTGTATATGCCATCCTCCCCTTTACCCAAGTTGCGGCTTGAATTTGGATTTAAACTTCATCGAAAGCGTCACTGTTTATCTCAGCGTCCCCGAAAACTATGCATTTGACACTAACATTGGTCATTTTCAATCATTTTTATATATCTCCCTCTCCCCCAAGTTGCACCATTAAAGTGAAATGATAAAGATCATCTCAGGTCAGAACTTCATCTATGTTGAAAACTTGAACGAGATCGGTCGGATGGTTAAGAGTTATTAAGTTACAAACATAGTCAGTTTCATTTTTGTATATATAGATCTATATCTATATATCTATATTATATATATATATATATATATATATATATATATATATATATATATATATATATACAGGGTGAGCAAAATTAAAATCACAAACACTCGATTTGCGCGCCACCTGTAACGCGGGAAATATCGAGGCGGTAATCTAGAAGCAACCACAGGTTGTGAAGCATATCCGGTGTGATGGAGTTGACAGCATCACTGATGCGTTCTTGGAGATCTGCAGAGTTGCGGGTAGCGGAGGTGCATACACTTTGTCCTTCACAAATCCCCACAGAAAGAAGTCATAAACAGTGAGGTCAGGTGATCTTGGAGGCCACTTGCAAAGAACTGATCATTGACTCCAGAGCGCCCTATC
This sequence comes from Thermobia domestica, assembly GCF_964235325.1. NCBI lineage: Eukaryota > Metazoa > Arthropoda > Insecta > Zygentoma > Lepismatidae > Thermobia > Thermobia domestica. The sequence goes on from NC_137460.1 coordinate 170,262,050, forward strand.
CATCGGTTTGGGAGGTTCTCGTTTAGAAGCCTGCGTACAACACGATGCCAGTGTGGCGGCGCTTCATCTTGTTGTAGAACGAAGTCGTCTATCTCTGCATTATTAAGTTGCGGAATCAACCAGTTACGTAGCAATGGTAACTAACTTTCACCTGTAATTGTTTGTTCCTGAAAGAAGAACGGACCGTGCACCCGACGCTCTGATACTGCACAAAAAACATTGATTTTCGGTGAGTCACGTTCCACATTTACACACTGAGAAAAATGATTGGGTTGAAATTGACCCTATTGGTGCATATTTTAACCCAACCACGTGGCTAAAACTGCTCCGACCCAAATAGGGTCAAAGCGTTTAGTTAAATTGGGTTGAAATAAATTCAACCCAACGTGTAGTTAAATATAGGAGTCCAACCCAACGACCCAATTGGTTTAAAATCGATTAACCGGTTAATACATTTAACCCAACTTGGTGTACAATATGACCCAACAAAGTGTATGTAAATTCCATTATCCCGATAATGCGTTTGATCAAACGTGTAGTTAAAAGTGAACAAGCATGGGGTAAGAAATGATCACAGTGTGGGGTCGCTTGGAGAAGGGGAGTGTAAATAACCCACCAATGACATAACATTGACCATGGTTGAGTTAAAACATGACGAAATAATGGGTTAAAAAGTAAATATCACATTAACCGTTACGGGATTTAACAAACCATGCGTTGGTTACATAGGTGACCCAACACTACACAATATAAAATGATTACCACTTTATCATGTTACTTGGAATTTTATTCAACACCAACGATATCGCCTTCCGAGTATATCAGAAATAATTTCGTACTGGCTGTGAATATTTTCATTTCTCATAGCCAGTAAGTAGTTATTTCAAAGCTTTTCGCAGTATATTTGACATTTGTGCAAAGCTACAAATAACGTTCTAAGTTTTCTGTAATTGGCCAAAATAATCGTTTTCTAAACTTGTGAACAGTCTGACAATAGTTACACAGTAACGGTTGCGCCATCTGTTATTCTTATATGCTAGGACATAAGAATAATATTAGGAAAAATGATTACCGCACTGCTATTCATGCATTGTGGTTTCGATGCAATGATTATTTTTCTTTTTGGCGCTACTTTCTTCCTCCACAGCCTTCCGCTTGGACCGGAGCTAACGTTGCTATTGTAATCGTGCTCTGTCAACATATAACTCTGTATAATTTTGACTGAATAGACAGTAAATAACAAATATGTGTTGTAATTTTTGTAGTACTTAATAGTCCACTTAAAGCAGCTTCGATTAGACTATATGTTTCAAGTATCATGACACTTTCCGTTAAACAGGTATGACTCAAGTGTTGGTTTAAAATACTCTACGGTGACATATAGTAATTTTGTTGACCCAACGGTTAATGCAGTTGGGTTGCAAGTGACCACCCATCGTTCCTAAAAAAAACCAATTTGGTTTAAATCTTTTTAACCACATCACATGGTCACGTTTCAACCCAATCATTTTTCTCAGTGCAGTTGCAGGAGGATTCTGGGTTCCCCATATCCTTACATTGGGTCTATACACCTCTCCACTTAAGTGAAATGTCGCCTATCGCTGAAAATGATCTTCGTCAGAAAGTTTTCGTCGTCCTCCATAAAATTTTAGATAGTTCACAGAACTCACGGCGCTTTACCTTGTCTTGTGGGTATAACTTCTGAACCAATTCCGGGTGCCGCGGTGGCTCAGTGGTAGAGCGTTCACCTCCGGTGCAATGGGTCCCGGGTTCGATCACAGCCCCCGCCAAGTGAACTTTGTGGTGGACAAACACCGTGTGCGTGGGTTGTCTCGGGGTTCTCCCGTTTCCTCCCACTTTCTTCATTCCACCATTTCATTCATTACTCATCATCACCGTCTCATTTAGCCTAACCGGCATAATCGCGGGACGTAAAACTTAAAGATTTCATTTCATTTTTATTTTTTCTGAACCAACTGCAGTCGGTACGGGTAACACCGCAAACGCTTGCGTAAGATCTTGCGTAATGTTGTTTGCGGCATCTGCAACTCTCTGCTAGCTTTACGTGTAGACTTCTTTGGGCTGTGTACGAAGGCTGCTTTTACGCACTCCACAGTTTCCTCGGAGACTGGACGTCGCCCTGAATGTCCTTTTCTTTGATCACAAATGCACCCAGTCTCAACGTTCTATGCCACTTCACAATGGATTTGTGTGTGGGTGGATCAGCATTAAATTGTCGTTTGAAATCACGCTGCACTCTCACAAAACTGCTTGTTTTTGCAAATTGGAAAACGCACCAGCTTCGTTGCTGTGGGGTGAACACCATTTTCGATGTTACTGCCCTCTAGCTGCCCTGGTCAGAACTAGGATTCTGAAAATATAGATGGGAAAATACTTTGAGTTTACTGAGCTCTGTACAAAATTTCATGTAAATATTCAATTAAATGTTTCTTATATTGCACTTTAAAATCAGGTACTGTTTCTGTGCCCACCCTGTATATATATATATATATTTCTATTGTTTTGAAAAATTACGAACTATAGCCTACAGAAGAGATTCGAAGACACACTAGACACCAGAATAAATGGTGGCGAACCCTGCATGTATTACAATACAATAAAACTCAGTTTTGTGGCTATCGCAGCATTGGATTTAGGGAACACGCTTTTCCGGGGTTTGTTGTTCCTCGTAACCTCCGCCTGACAATGCCCTCATGTTTCCACTCGTATTGCTATTTTTGAGAATGTTATCTGAATCCATTGATTTGAATCATTATTCACTCTATTCTTCTAAGGGGTTTTGCATGGGAAACAGAAGGAATTCTTTTTCGTGAAATTAAGTTTTCCGCGATGGAACGATCCAGGATTTGTAAATCAAAATAAGATATTAAAAACCTTATTCGTACTAAATTTATTTCGTACAATTTTTTGAATTTTTGAATTTGAATATTTCTGAAGAAATTAACTTTTTTCGCATGTAGCACTGATTTAGGACAAGAAGAATATGAAAAGAGGTAAACTTAAGTCCGAAGTCCAAAAAGGATGCTCGAAAGCTTGTTCACAAACGAGATGTCCCTGCTCCTTCATATGCGCAGCCACTTCGACTCTGTGGTCGACGAGGAAGAGAGCTTTGCACCGTCAACACTTGCGAACTTCAAATGCATTAAGCATCCTGGATCCCTGAAAAAGAGGTCAATATTAGTTCTTTAGATCCTGTTTCACCTGCCTCTTCCTTGTCAGTATTTCCTCATTGTCATCATCTGACCTAAAAGGATAGGTGCGATCTCCTTGGGGAAACGACAGTTTGCAGTTTTGAAGAATAAGGACTGTTAATTAAGCAATCTTATGGGGTTAAACTATTATTACCATCCTACCATTTTCTAATACGTACCGGTACTTTGATTTATTGGCGAGAAACACTACAAATATATTCAGAATAAAAACATTTTATAATAAAAGTTCTCCCATTGAAAATAGTGTTTTATTATAATAACTCCCAAAATAAGCAAGATTGGTGAAAAAACAAAAATACAAAGGTGTTACGTAACGAACGGGGGAGGGGTTCAGCTTTGCTTTACGAAGTGTGACAAGGGGAAGGGAAGGGGTAAAAATTGGTCAAAAATAGCGTTACGTAATATGTGGACGGCCCCTTAACACTAAACATTGTGTGTATTGATAGGTAGCCAAGCAGGCCCGTAGCCATTCCAAAAATATGAGGGGGCCATAGAGGTTAGGGGAGTGATCCAACCATATTATAGTTCATCACTATATTATAGTAGTTCATTTGAAAACCTACCGTGAATATTTTAGGGAGGACAGTAAAATTTAGAGGAGCCCGGCCCCTAATCCCCATGTGGATATGGGCCTGTAGCCAATCAACTGATAAAACACAAAAGCATCAATTGTCAGTATTTTTAATGACAAATTACATTTTCTCAGCATTAATAATTGTATGATTTCCTTATATGAAAATAAGTTAATTTTCATACTTTGTTATTTTCGGATAACAAAAAACTTTATTTCATTTAAGTATGTTGTTTCGCTTTGTGATAATCTATTACTAAAAGACGATTAGTCAAAAAATATTTTGAAAATATTTTTTGTCCCCAAAACTAGTTAAATCCATTAAAGTATAGCAGTAGTAAGAGGCCCACAATCAACTGCTAATAGTAACACGTTTTAACATAGTTTAATTTAAAAAAAAATAATTGGGTTAAATCTGACTCCACGATAGTACTTATGCAGTATAAAAATAACGATATTAGTGAAGAGTTAATATGAATTATGTTAATAGGAAATTAAATTGAAAATAGTTTACATAATCTAAGAAAAATAATGATAATAATAAAATAAAACAATGCAATAATAAAAATATGGTAATATAAAAGCTTTTTATGGTAATCCTTTATTCTTTCGTGTTGAACAATATGGCTTTCCTCAATGCTGCCTCCAGAAAAGCGATAAATACGCATTAGAAAGCACTCTAGTTCACATTTTTGGTTAGCGAACCACATATCGAAAAATGTCTCAAATTTCTTTTTCAGACCTGCGCCCCTCCTCTCCAAAAATTCCTGGATCCTTCCCCGATATCGGTTGTTGACAATTAATTGATAATAGTCATAGCGTACCTTTTGAAATGTTTTCAAACGCTCTTTGCATAAGGAACCTTTTTCCGTATTCTTTCTTTATTTTTTTCTTTTCTTTTCATTTTTTTCAATCTTGCGCTCTTTTACTGTGCTGGAAAGAGACTCCAACTAGGAGCAGTTTTTCGCCAGGGCGCTTTAAATTAATAAGTTAAAGCGCCCTGGTTTGGCACATGCTATGCAAGAACAGCGAGCAGCTCTGAAGTTGAATGTTTTCAAGACCAAGGCCACCGTCACATTTGATAAGTACACTGTCGCGTGACTCACCCTTAGGGAGTGAGTGTGCCACCGGAATTGCACTGTGTGTTTCCGTATGATACTGAGATATTTCGTTGGCAAGGAAAATGGTTTTGGAAAGAACCAAAGACAACTGAATATTAAAAAAAAAACATTTAAAAGACATACTCAGCCTGCAAGACTTACATGCCGGGCTTTACTTTGATGAATAAGGACAACTACAGTACATGTTGTGGCACGAAAGTTGTAGTCCACGTTCCTGCTATGCGACGTTGCCAAATGACTCCAATTATTTGGTACGATCAGGAAAATAAATCACAGACAAATACATGTTTTCAGCTGGATTTATACACATCAGGCTTGACTTTTGTTTGTTGAGAACAGAACCTGAAATCCACTCATAATTCGATATGAGGGTTTCACCACGTGCAGTTCTTCCGGATTGTTAACCCTTTGGAGTTCTAGTGCTTTTTTTAGTTACTAAAGTAGTGTCTCCATTGTTCGATTAAAAAAGTCGAATAAAGCTTTTTTACTTTGGTATTTTAAAGTCTAGAGGCATTGTAGAACACGTTGAGTATGGTTTCACGCCTTTCTGCGACAAGACATAGGAGGTGATGCCGTCATAACTTTAAAACATATTTTGTTCTTAGGCCTATGGACCCCCTGTGTTAACGCAGAGATCTGAAAAAAATCAGAGAAATACTGCTCGGTGGACTGAATGTGTGTGCAAAATTTCAATCTTCTAGGTGCTATATAAGCACGCTATGTATGCTATATATATATATATATATATATATATATATATATATATATATATATATATATATATATATTAGGGATGGCCAATTCCGGAATTTTTACTTTCCGGAATCCGGAAAGTAAAATCGGAAAATTCCGGATTTCGGAAAAATTCCGGATTTCGGAAAAATTCCGGAATTCGGAAAAATTCCGGAATTCGGAAAAATTCCGGATTTCGGAAAAATTCCGGATTTCGGAAAAAATCCGGAATTCGGATAAATTCCGGATTTCGGAAAAATTCCGGATTTCGGAAAAATTCCGGAATTCGGAAAAATTCCGGAATTCGGAAAAAGTCCGGATTTCGGAAAAATTCCGGATTTCGGAAAAAATCCGGAATTCGGATAAATTCCGGATTTCGGAAAAATTCCGGAATTCGGAAAAATTCCGGAATTTGAAAAAAATCCGGATTTCGGAAAAATTCCGGATTTCGGAAAAAATCCGGAATTCGGAAAAATTCCGGATTTCGGAAAAATTCCGGAATTCAGAAAAATTCCGGATTTCGGAAAAATTCCGGAATTCGGAAAAATTCCGGAATTTGAAAAAAAATCCGGATTTCGGAAAAGTTCCGGATTTCGGAAAAATTCCGGAATTCGGAAAAAATCCGAAATTCGGAAAAATTCCGGAATTCGGAAAAAATCCGAAATTCGGAAAAATTCCGGAATTCGGAAAAAATCCGGAATTCGGGAAAAAATCCGGATTTCGGAAAAATTCCGGAATTCGGAAAAATCAGGAGCTTAAAAAATCTGGATTTCGGTTAAATTATCACTCCAAGTCTAATCTCGAATATATATATATATTGTGTTTCAAAACAACAACGACAACATTTGGGAGGTGATTCTTGACACCAACAGACCAACTTGGGCATAGAAAAGCTTCCTTTTGGAGCTATGACCAGCCGAAAATTTGTCGAAGAATTGGAAGGATAACTATAATTTGAGAATAAAATGTCAGATCAAAATCAGGTAAAACAGAATGCCCATTATTTTAAATCATGGATTTCACTAATACACAATTGAATGTGGTGATGGTGATCCCGGAAGAGACTGAAGAATTCTTGTTGTGTTTTATCCAACACTGAATAAGGAAAATAAAGCCCTATCAAATATGATATTTCAAAAACGGTAGTACATCGTTTAAGTTAGATCACTGTTAGAATTCGAAAAAAGCAGAGAGAGACATGTTTGGCTGATCTACTTTGTCTCAGTACAGAATAAATTCTTGGAGAAGAATATTTGCATCCGATGGATACATGCTTTATGTGTATGATTTATCATTTACAAAAATTATTGAAATATGTAGGGCTATGATAAATAGGAGTTTGCAGCTTTTTTAAGTGCAATTATTAAGAATGTATTGTATTTTAAGAACAATATACCTAATTAATTTCTTTGATCTCTCTTTTTTAATGTAGAATTTATCTTTGGTGTGCTTACATTTTTAAACTAATGCACTATTGAACTTTCTATTATACGACGTTTTTACCTTCGTTAATACCTTAATGTCTTTTTCCTCTTATCTTGAAGTTTCCCTAATTGAAGTTTCATAGCAACGTTTCCTTCTCGGTACCCTTCTACTTAATATGTCTTACGTTTGCGGTATCCTGAATGATGGAAAAGTTGAGAACAGTGGCACCGTGGCAAAGGCGAGAACAGGAGGCAGGTGCCCGCGCCCAGCTCCTTCGAGAAATGTTGAGTTGTAGTGTAAATCATGTAATATGATACAAAATCACGCTTTTCAGGATAGAAAGATTTTCTGCCCCTATAAATTTTCCTCCCTCTCCGCTTTTTCTCCTCCAAGAAATTAAAGCTGGGGACGTCACTGTTAAGAACCCTCCAGTGAGTTCCTGTATCCGAATTTAAAATACAACTGAATATTTTGGGGATAAGAAATAGTTATTGTGCCTCAATGAAGTGGAGAATACAAGTAAGTTCACTATTGGTGGCTACGTTGGTCTTGTAGAATTAATCTTAAAACTTCTGCCCAGAAAATATCACATAGACTGGAACTTGTAAATGTGAATTGAAGTTGCTTATACTATTTCTCGAGGCAGTCTCATGTCACGTTCTTGCATTTGGCTGTTAACTTCTTACTTCGGCATCGTTGGTTTCTATTCCCCCGTCCCCCCACTATTAGAAAACTGTCTGGATTACTTCGTTATGCGTGGTACGACTCGTAAATACGAATTTTGAATTTTGTGTCATGTTTAGATGGTAGATAAGGCTTCATATAGCCTTAACCTCGACATGTAAAACAAGTCGAAATAAATAAATCGAATCTACTTGGTGTCCTTATACGCTATTGATTCAAATTAGTTTTTTTTTAATTAATCAAGAAAAGGAGTTCTTAGCTCTTGAACACTAAGACCTCCCTTTTTCCTTAGCCCTATAGACCCCTTCTTCCTTACAAACAATAAAAATAGTGAAATTTATTAAAAGGCACTTTAATGTCGACCTATCTACAATCTGGTCGCAACCTCATACCAGTTGAGAATAAATGACCTAAAAACGTACTTATCGTTTACGGACGAAAAATGGACTCTACTCTGTATGTCTTTGAACATTGATTTATCACATATAGTTTTTACTTGACCGATACATCTATAGTTCTAGTTTTTCTCTCAAAGAGGAGTACGTTAGTTCAGTGATAAAGCACTCATTTCTGGTGCGAGGAGTTCCTTGTTTGATCTCAAACCATGAAAATTTGTAGCGAATAACATTGTGTCCGTGAGTTTTGTCAGGATTTACTTGTTTCCTCTTACACTTTCATTTCATGAACTATATTGCAATAATTAGTTTTCATTTATCATTCATCACCATTAGCCTAAATGACATAAACGTAAGACTTTAAAGGCATCATTTCATTTCAGTTTACCTCCGAGAGTTCTTTGTTTAGTTTTACGTCTTACAGTTATGCCCTTTAGGCTAAAAGAGACGGATGATTAATGAAAGTGAATGATTGTAAAATTACTTTTTATGCGCTCTCAGCAAGAATCAAATCCGGGACCACATACACCAAAAGTTCATGCGCGGCCACTAGACCAGCGGGAAGGTTTCTCGGAGAGTTTATTCTGTATTGAGACAAAGTAGATCAGTCAAACATGTGTATCTCTGCTTCTTTTGAATTCTAATCATGTTCTTATAATCGTTGAAATATTAAATCCTAATGCGAATATTCGGACCCAAGAGTGATGGGAATGAATAATGTCAAAAACTTCATAACGAGAAACTGCATAACTTATACCATTTACCAAATCAAGGGTAATCAGGTCTAGGAGGCCTCAGGTGAGCAGATAATGTAGCCAAAATGGAAGAAAATAGAAATGAGATCAAAATTTTACTGGAAAGCTAATCAGAAAATGACCATTAGGAAGACCTAGGTGAAGATGGGAGGATTAAGATGGACCCAACAGAAATAGGAACACAAAGTACAAACTGGATTCAGTTGTCTACGGACGGAAGTAAATGAAGAGCTTTTGTGAGCGGTATTGAACCTCCGGGTTCCATAAGCCAAAGGATTAGAAATATTGTATTTCATTCTTGTTTATTTCCCTCCTTCAACGTTTAATAAAATACCCCAGGAATTCTCCAGTTTCGTTCGGGGTCACACTTGCGCCGCTGCTATGCCACATTTAATTGTGTTAATGGTAACTACGATTTTAAATAATGGATTTTAATTATTTCCTTTCACCCGACTTCGATCCGACATTTTGTTCTCGAGTTATGGCCGTTTTTGCATTTTTCCGACAAGTTTTCGGCTGGTTATAGCGCCGAAAGGAATCATTTCTATGCCCAGGATGGTCTATACTTTTCGTCTTATCTTGGTGTCAGGAATCACCTTCCAAATGTTGTCGTGTTGTTTTGAAAACAAATGAAGGGTACAGGGAAAACCATCAGTCATTTTTTTCTTCGAACATTTAGTTATTTGTGCCAGTTTGTGCAACACAATCCTATACTGATCCAGAACTAAGAAAAAAATAACATTGTGGTAAACAGCTATTAACACTTGAAGTTTTGGTGTATAAGGAGAGGACATGGAGTGTGAAAAATTAAAGTTCCGTTTCATCTGCTTGAAAGATAAATGAAGTATAAATCATTTTAAAGATTTACGGAACAACTAAATCCCCAAATCTTTCAAATATAACATTTTCAGAACCTCTTATTTGATTGATACTTAGGTAGACAGTACTGCAATCAGAGGTAGAGATTACAGAAAACTAGGCATGTTATTACCATATGCACATAATTTATTTTACTAACAAAACAATTTCTGGAGTAAAACGTTAGTCTCAGTTATTGTTGTTATAAAAAAACAGTCTGGATGATATTAATTTCCTGTTACGTGTCATATAAATCACAATTAAAATTGCCCGTGTGCAAAAATAGTTCGCAGAAGCAGTTTGACTGCGAAATTTCTGTATGGCTTAAGAAGCTCGAAGGTTCCTTACCATTGAAACAAAACGTCTCCATTACATAATATTCTGTGATAAGCTAATGAAATCTGGATAAACATTACAGAATTCACGAAGTTCATTGCTTATAGGCCTATAATGCACCCGTATTCTTAGTGTTTCTCAAGGTCTCCTTTCCAATTAATTTTCGAATAGAACTCTAAACACGCCATTCAATCTTCTATGGATGCAACGTATCCTGTTCATCTTATCTCGATTTTATTATCCATATGATATTCGGTGACCTACGACAAAATATAGTTAAGCGAAAATTAAACCTTTAGTTTAATGTCTCGAAGGTTGAAATTGCAATTGAATGGTTATGAAAAAATTGGTGGAATTAGAAAGTGAGAGGAAACGGGAGTACCCTGAGAAAACCCATGCAGATGATATCGTCCACCACGAACTCACTTGGCCTGGAATCGAACCAAAACCTCTGAACCGGATGTAAGTGCTCTACCAACGAGCCACCACAATATAGTTAAGCATTGTGTATTTTTCTAGAGTTGTTCTTCGATTTGTCTCGTTTCGCGCTAAATATTTTATCCCAAACTTAGTTCTTTGGTATTTTTAGTTTTCGCGCTTCTCGGTGCGTAAGCGACCAATTATTACGTTAAAAGAATACTATGGGCAGGATTATTTCATAATATATCATTAATTTCTTCGATATTGACATATATATATATTTTCCACTATTTTTTATTTTTTCGCTAACTTGTTTCTATTACTATGCTTAGATATTAAAATGTATTCTCACATTATTGTATAGTTTCCACTAATACAGTCTCGGTTCCACATAATGTATTTTGATTATCTACGAGTATCTATGTTGTTCCAGACCGAATTCATTTCCATCTTCAGTTCTTTTGCACTGACAATTAGTTTATTCCATTCAGTGGCAGTTCTTTACAGGGTACGAAATCATTTACAAATGATGAGTGAAAATACTATTACTATTTTCTTCTTCTTCTTCTTTTACTTCTACTACCACCATCACAACAACAACACCAACACCAACATCACTACCACCAACAACAGCAACAACAACAACAACAACAACTACTACTACTACTACTACTACTACTACTACTAATAATAATAATAATAATAATAATAATAATATGTTTCTTTGAGCTTCCACAGGGAATTAAACCCGGGACCAGAGGCACTGTAAGTACGTGCGCTAACCAGTCTATTAACCACAAGATCCAAACATTTCTTACTAACATTATGTAATTAATAAGAAGTAAACTGTTCTTCCAAATAAAATTTATTTATTAGTGCCTGTAAAATTCCATAATACAAACTTTGTGACGAATACTTATTGTGTTAATTATACCAAAAGTAAACATTAATTATAAGATAATACTGTAGTTATAAATTGAATGTATATAAGTAATGTATAATCGATTCTAACAGAATCATACTCAGTGGCGGATCCAGAAGGTATAAACTGGAGGGGGCTACCAGTTCTCAGACTATAATACGTATACCATGATTTTATTATAAACTTTCAAACCATATAAATAATAGCTTAATTCTTTTTTGTCACTCAGAAAACTTGGGGGCAAGCCTCCTCCCGGCCCCGGGCTAGATCCGCCACTGATCATACTGTTACTAAATTTGCTTTGCTTAAATAAGCCTTGGTTTTAAAAAAAAAATCTTATAAAAGTACATTAAAAATATTTTGTAAATGAAATTGTTATTATTAAAATTTGTAAGAAAAATTACATATTTTTAGTGAATGTTATAGAAATACACAACTTTTATTACTTACTTATAATAAACATAATAGTAGAATTTTAACTTAATCAACTCCATAAATGTATCTTTTAAAAAACAAGTGTTTGATTTTTAAATGTTTTAACCTTGTCAACCTTCTTTCCACAAAATTTGAAATTTCAACTCTGATTAAATGTAGTGACGACGAATACTTTACTGTATAAATTTTATTATAATAGGCTACTTCACATTATGTAATAAAGGAGATTGCTATTCCTAATCACACCCTTGCAAATATACAACATAGACGAAAAGAGTTATACTACATTTATACCTGGGGATATAGACACTTTAACCTTAACTATCTCCTAGATTTAAACAATTGTAATGTGTACAAACAAATCAGTAACTTTTACCATAAAAATCAAACATAATTCTAATATTTAAAGTACAAAAATGACGGCAACAACGAATAAGAATATATATATATAGGGTGTTTCAAAACAACACCGACAACGTTTGGGAGGTAATTCTTGACACCAAGATAAGACAAAAAGTAAAGACCAACCTGGGTGGACAAATGCTTTCTTTCGGAGTTATAGGTTGACGAAAACAAAATAAAGAACTTTAAACGTCCATAGCCCCAACACTATGGAACCTACCGTAGTCTGGTCAAGACTTCACTTAGGAACTAGTATATGCGCTATTCAAATATTCATGTTTCAGAATCCTGCGGTACTCACGCAGCAATTTTTGGGAGGTAGTTGGTGAGCACTTCAAATTATATGCCCGTAGTCAAACTCCCTTTATAAAAAATGTTGCGTGAGTACCACAAGATTCTGAAATATGTATTTTTGAATAGCACATATATTAGTTCCTCAGTGAAGTCTTGCCTCGACTACGATAGGTCCCATAGTATTGAAGCTATGGATCTTTAAAGTTCATTTTTTCATGTTTTCGGCAGCCTATAACTCCGGAAGAAAGCATTTCTGCACCCAGGTTGGTCTATACTTTTTGTCTTATCTTGGTGTCAGGAATTCCTCCCAAACATATTCGGTGTTGTTTTGAACCATCCTTTATATATATATATATATATATATATATATATATATATATATATATATATATATTGACGTATCAAACGCTACTTCGCATCATAAAAGTATACTGAACCTTGGATCTTCAGAGAGATATAGAGAGATGCTACATTTTTATATGCTACTTTTCCATGTTCTTATTCAAAAAAATTATTATGTTTGAGTGATCTGGTGTCAGCCTATTTCTTGAAGCACTAATTACCTGTCCTGCTGTTGAAAATACTCTTTCTGAAGGTACCGAAGTTGCTGGAATAAGCAAGTATTTTCTAGCAATGTGATAAAGGCGTGGCAACCTATGGCAATTTGCAGACCACCATTTGAGTGGATTTTCTGAAATTCGCAGAGCAGGATCAGCTAAATACCATGTCAGTTCATCAACTGCTGCTGTTGTTCTTTCTTTGTATGCAGATCCTTATAAGAAATGAAGTCCTGTTTCAACGAATTCATCTCCTGCACATTCTTCTATACGCTCTGTCTCCTGCAACATGTTCCTCACCATATTGTGTATGTCCTCACGACTCTTCTCGTCTGTTATAAATGGCAATGTTTTATAACGAGGATCTAATAATGATGCTATAATGAATGTAGAGTTCTCCAAAGTCATTCTATCGAAACCTACACGTTGACGAAGATCTTGGGCGATTGTTTGTTTTATACACTTGATTGCATCACTATCTGCGCCATCTGGAACTAAGTGAACACTTAGCAGTCCATACACAATGGGAAAGACGCTCGATATGGACACATATTCTTGTCCTGACAACACTTCTGTAGCTATTTTCAGAGGCTTGAGGCACGTTACCAGCTCTTCGATACCTATCCAACTTTCCTCAGTTAATGCTAATTTTTTCGAGTCCTGAACTTTCGTAACAGACCTGTCTGCTAGAATATCAACAACAGCCCGTTTCTGTTCAAGCAACCTTTCTAGCATATCATATGCACTGTTCCACCTTGATTTTACGTGCTGAATAAGTTTATGTAAAGGTAAATTTAATGTTGTTTGTCGTTTTCTTAGCTCACGGGATGCAACAGTGCTGTGCTTGAAATGCTTCACAATATCAGTTGCTTCATTTAATAATAATGTCACAGAGGGTAACGAAAGACCTTTGTTTACTGCAAGTTGTAGAGTATGAGCAAAACAATTAACACTTTTATATGGAAGTTGTTCACAAGCGTTTACTATGTTAGGGGCATTGTCGTGCACAATGCCAATAACCTTATCGGATATAGCCCACTTATCTAAAAGACTCTCAATGTGATTAGTAAGATTTTGGGATGTATGTCTTTCTTCTATCACAATAGATTCTAACACATATGTTTTTAATTGCAAGTCCTTTGTCAGTATGTGGGACGTCACTGTTATGTAAGATTCTGTTGTTCTTGATGTCCACGAATCTGTAGTTAAAGATACGAAATCTGATTCTGAAAGTTTTTGAAAAACTTGTTCACGAACAAAATCATAAAGTTCTTCAAGTCGACGAATGATTGTTTGCCTGGACGGTATTTTATATTTTGGTTCTACGTAAAGCATAAGCTCTTTGAAACCTTGACCCTCTACGTGAGATAAAGGTAGCAAGTCCATAACGATCATTTTAGTAATTAAGGAATCCAATTGTTGGCTTCTCTGGGTTGAACAGGGTCGATTCAAGTAACTTTGAATTTTGGTTTGCTTCTCGGATTTAGGAAGCTGACGACGTTTATGTTTGTTCTCAGATCCAGATGGTGCTGTTGTTTCAATGCTTGTCTCACATACATCAGATTCTTCCCGAGGGCCTGAAGCAGGACTTGGGGACGCCAGAAACTTCCTAAAAGTAATAATAATAACAGTAATGTATTACTGTTATCACTAAAACGAATTAAATTATATACTAATGTTAAGAACATTTTTTTTTAAAAAAAGCAACATATTATAAAACTGATACAATTGATTTATACACGTATTCTTTAAACAAATACTAGTTCAAGTGGTAGACATTGGCTTCGCATTCGCGAGGTCGTGGGTTCGGTTCCAGCTCTCGATCATCCTGACTTGAGTTTTCCAGGGTTTTCCTCAGTCCTACCAGGTAAATGCCGGGATGGTACCTACTAAACAGGCCCTGGCCGATACCTTCCCAAATCATTTCCATTGTTATTAGATATCCAGTATAAAATGACCTCTGAGCTGTATCTGGTGATTGTTGAATAAATAAATAAAACAAATATGAGAAACACTACAAAACTTTGATAATGAAAATAAAAAAGATACAGCGTTGGAAACATGAAAATTTCGATTTCATCTAAGTAAGTCATCTAATTAGAGAACTAAAAGCCTTAACAAAGCAGTATAAGAAATATATATAGAACTGTTTTCAATACTGTAAAACAGCTTCCTTAGACACTCTGAGATCTAATTCCATTATCCTCATAGTAAATGTATTGCACTTGAACAGATGCCGCGGTCAAAACAACCCCTAACCACAATTTTGATTTGTGCATTATATTATTTTGTATTAGATCTAAGTCTTCCTCTTGCAATTTGAATAGTTAAAGGATTAAAAAGCGTTGAACGTTTAATTATTTTTGCACTAGAATTTTTATTTTAGGGTTTTTTAATAATATTTCTTTATTTAAAAACTTAATAGTGTAAAAGCTAGGAAAAAATTTGAACTGACCGCAAATTGAACCTGAATTTATGGCTTTCCCTGTTACTGTTCACGGCTTTCTCCCGATTTTTCTGCATGCTATCCAGCGTTGCCTTATAAACCTATCTTACCGATATGGATACACCATTCATTTGCCGAACTATCAAATATTTGAAGTAGCAATATCTGTGACACAAAGAAAAAAGAAATGAAGTCTTGAAAAATTACGACAACCGAGTATCCTAGTCTTGGCTTTTCGTGTAAGTGCTTTACAAACTGAGAACTGACATGGAAAGACAAAGTCCCAGGGTTCAACTCCCGGTCTATCCACAATCCACAATGTAAGTCGCAAAATAAGCTAAAATAGAAACTAACGTTGAAATAGGCATTTTAAGCAAAATAAAACTTGGTACTAGTGCTTTAATTTGTCACAAAACCTACATACAGGACTTTGCTTTTCATTCTGAGGTAAGGGAAAAATGATATCTCCCGTTCTGCCTAAACGCCCTCCAGCACATTATTGAAAATATTTTTAAAAATCTTATCTTTATACGGAATAGCAATTCCCGTTCTGCCTAATCTTTTGAGACGGAGAATTTTGTGCAGGGAAGGATTTTTCTTCAGTAATTCCAACAGATTCTGTATGAAGTATAACTATTTCTTCAAGTTTCATCGTAAATTTTAGATGTTATTCTACTTGTTCCTCTCGGAAAAATGACTAGGATATAGTTCTGTTATTAGCAGTGTTATTCACATCTACTTTTAATATTCACATCTAAAGATACATGTGATTTTTTAACATATATATATACCAGCAGGGTAATGGAAAATTGATTGACTCACAAGGAAAGTTCTGGAGAAAGCACTCGGCTGCAGAGAAACTAAGCATACTACTTGAAGGACCAATCCATTCTGACTACTACAAGTTAATAAAATTCCTGTACGGTTGAGAACTGTTCGAGAGACTGGACTTGGAAATTCATATAAAAAATGAGTCTATGCGCATTTAAACGCGTTAAGTACAACATTATTAGCAACGAATATTAACATACGAATTGAAATCTATCGGAGGTAACAGAAGAAACTGTTTTGCAATAACTAACGTGTTTGTTACTTAAAATTAGTCATTATATGTTCATAATAATCATAGGTTAGAGTTGAAAATTGATCACTGCTGCTCTTCTGTTCTGTAAAGAAATGACACGGGCAAAATACTGCCTTGCATCATGAACACTTTATATGTGCAATTGCGTTGCATCCGTCAAGGGAGCAGTTCGCACAATCAAAGCAAAAAACAAATTCGATAGGTGATACGACAAGTGATTGTTCGGTAACATGCCTTGTGGAACGCAAACTGAAACAATCCAATGTATCGCGGTGATCGGAACTAATTCATTACCATGGATACGAACTTCGTTTGATTGTTTCGTTGGTACATCATAACGTCTGGATGAAGAAGTTTCATACTATGTACAAATCTCCTGCCATAATCTTTAATTGATCGGAATCCAAACACATCAAATGGTTGTACAAATCATGTGCAGTTCTTTGGTACATTCTCAATCATTACGTCTTTGCCATCCGTCATTCTACTTACAATGGACAATTTGTCTGTGAATGGACCACAGTGATCAAGCAGTAGTAAGTTTAAACCATCAAAACTGTATAATTACGGTATGTTGCTAGGAGGTGCAATCCTGCGTTTAACATTGAATCTCTTGAAAAGTTCTCAACCGTACATGCATTTGATTACCTTGTTGTAATCAGCATGAATTGGTCTTTCATGTGGTATGATTAATTTCTCTGCAGGCAAGTGCTTTTTCCCGAACTTCCTTTGTCAGTTGCAAGAAAGTCGTTTGACATTGTAACTGAAACGAACGTAAAACAAACTTCGGTCTAATATCAAGCCATTCCACAACAAAATTTTATTCAGTTTTCCAGCAGTTCATCTTCAGCACTTTAAAAGTCTCGCAGTACGTAAAAAGGTGTCACAATTCACACCCTCAAGACATGTTTGGCCATATACTAAACAAACCATGCAAGAGAATGCATAAGACGATCCTTAAAAAAGAGCGTTTGTCTTCTACATCACATCTTTTTTGAGTTGATTAACTCAGTTGCAAGAAAGCCGTTTGACATTGCAACTGAAAGGAACACGAACCAGACTTACCTCGGTTTAATATCAAGTCATTTTAAAACAAAATTTATTCGGATTTCCAGTAGTTTATCTCCAGCATGCTAAGGCCTGCAGTACTTAAAAGGTGTCACAGTACACATTTTCAAAACATGTTTCACCACATGTTAAACAAACAATGCAAGAGGATGCATAAGACGGCCCTTTAAGAAAAGAAGCCTTGGCCTTCTACATGACAACTCCTTTTTCGGCATAACCTGATGAGGTGATTTGTCTTCTATACCTGATTCTATATTACATGCAATATGTCATACGCCAGCTACTTATATTGTCAATGCATATACTAGGAATACTAAATATCACATATCACCAATATAGCCAATACAATTTAGAATCATCACTGTTCTAAATGTGAACAGTATGCAACTGCATATACGTAAGCCACCAAATCTTACACATAATTCCAGACTTCTTCTCAGTGTTGTGATTTTCTGTTCAACTCGCCTATATTTAAGCTTTAATTCCTTGTTTCCTACTTCCAACATTAACATAGTAGCTTTATTTTCTCTTTGTTCTTGTAAAAGTTGCACAAATGTAAAAATATTTGGATTTCTTTTGTCAGTTTTCTGTTTAATTTAGAGTGTCACCCCATGACAATATTAGTTGTTCTTCCCTCAACATTGTCATAATAGTTCCACATCTATCTGGAAAAAGAAAAAGAGTGAACCCAGCAACCATTCACCTTCAAAAGTGCCGAACTGAAACAAAATCTTATAAATCCCTTTCTTCCTCGATTATTAGACCTTTTGATTTGATTGCAACTTTACAAAAACATAGAAGTATTTCAACATGTGATATTGATATTTTGTATTGCTGCTATATACAGAATACAAATCAGCTGACAAGGTGATGCCGGAAAAGGAGTTATGATGTAGAAGACTAAGACTCTTTCTTAAGGGCCGTCTTATGTATCCTCTTGCATTGTTTGTTTAACATATGACCAAACATATCTTGAGGATGTAAGCTATAGTATGTAGTTAGTGTATGTATGTATAGGATGTGTATAGTACTTATCACGCAGAAAATAAATTTCTTTAAATCCGAATGAATTTTTGTTGTAGAATGACTTGATGTTAGACTGAAGTAAGTTTGTTTTGTGTTCGTTTCAGTTATAATATCAAAAGGCTTTCTAATAACAATCAGTTTTCAATTTCCCTGCAGGTATTTTTTTTTTAAATCACATTCATCATTAATAAAGTAAGTGCAAATAACACAGCTAATAACAGAATTGTATCCTAATCATTTTTCCGAGAAGAACAAGTAGAATAACAGCCAAAATATATGATGAAACTTAAAGATAGAGTTATTTTTCATACATAAACTGTTAGAAACACTAAACAGATTTAGGAATGCAGAAGAGAATCCAAGAGGACAAAGCCCAAGGAAAATTCTGCCAAAACGGACAAAATTCAAGGCACAGAATCATAGACGCAGCGTAATAAAATGATTAATATTTCTTTCTTTAACTCTAAAGCATCTAAAATGTTATCTGTAATTCTTCCCTTTATTGAAATAACATTTTTTAAATACTGGAAACCCAATAAAACTTTTGTAGCAAGACTTTTGTAGTAAGTATATTTCACATTTGACCTTTGCTTTAAAAATCTTGATCAGCATTTCAGAATTAAAATAAATAAATATTTATAAAACACCTAAAATATGTAAGGACGAGGATTTGCCCTTACTGTGTTTAATTTTTTGTGAATAAAGAATTAGTGTACAAGTGTATATAATGTTGTTATTGATAAAGGTAAGTCTGGCCAGACATATATTTAATTACATATACACGTATTATGTGTTATATATATTTATAATTTCATCTTTGTTATTGCTTATTTATATGTGTATATCTGCTTAAGCTGTGTACTCTAGCTTGGATTTCTTTTCAGCTTTATTTAACGAACTCAATATTCAAGTTTTTTCTATATAGGTTTTCTTATAGTGATCGATGGAATTTTCCAGAGGCTTGTGACGGTTGCTCGTTTTTCAAAAGATTTTTTTTGCAGATTTTTAAGCGAAAATAAAATTAAGTAAACTAAAAAGGGGAAGAGTCATCGACCATATAAAAGGAAGTCTCTTGCCGCATAGGGATATACTGCTGGATGACTATGGCTGTTAGAGCCGACCTGCGTTATTAAGGTCCTGCCTCGGTTTTTTTTTTTTTTTTTTTTTTTAACTTTCCTATCTTGTAGGGAACAGTCTGAATGATGGCCGATGACAGAGAATAAATTATTTCTTTGGAGCCTGAGTGATGGCATTAGAATTTTCTGATATTTTAATGAAATAAGTAGGGACTGGCCTAAGTGATGGTCAGAGCAAGGAATAAGTGACTTCCTTCAGTCTGAGTGATGACCAAGTTTTGATGACATTTAGCTAGCCAGGTTATAAGCTTAAATGATAGCTTATTGGGATAAGTGATTCCCATTATCTTCTAGTTAGGAGAAGTAGGTTATAATTTTTTTTAACCTCGGAAGCAGAAAACATTTTAAAGTTTTTTCTTTAGATTTTTTTTTTTTACCGCCAGAGAAACCTAAGTGATGGTTTTCTCTTTAGAGAAAGAGAATCTGTCGTTGAGCTAAGTGATGTCCATTGACAAACAGATCTCTTACGTTTAAAGACGGAAAGTTGTAGTCAGGCTTTCCTGATAGAGGTAGGCCTCAGATGAAACTGTGAGGGAATGACGGATCGGTGGAGTCTAACTAAGTAAAGTTATAGGAGTCTGTAGTCTGAGTGATGATCATCTAACTTAAGGGACAGGGCTCTGAAGTGAAAGAGTTCCGAATCTTTTTTTTTTTTTTTGGCCTTAAAGAATTTCGTCGAATTACTACGATTTACTTTATTATCTGAATAAATATTTATCTACCCTGATAAGTCTAGTAGTTTTCATTTGAAAATATGACAACCCATATATTTGATGGTAAATTTAAATATTTGATTGTTGTTTAATTGAGATTGAATGCCCTTAGAGAGCCGAAACAGTCTGGAAGGAGGAAACCACAACAAATAAAAGATTGCTATATACTATCTCAAAAGAATGATTTTTTTAAAAAAATCAAATAACATCACAGTTACTTTTCGTAATTAAAATGAATGGTCTTACAGTAATATGCTGAACGTATTTCAAACGTATTAAATTATAATAAGTAGGACTACCCAGGACTGAGTAAATAGGTAGAAGCTATTAATGCAAAAAAGTATGTTCCCTAAATAAATGCAAATTTTATGTCTTGGCAGAAGCACATATCTCTTAATCTAAATATTATCGCAATGTTGTGTGTATAGTGATTTCAAGATTATTTCTAATACCTAAAAATTTTTCATTCGTATATACGTATATGGTTATCCCATCCCTCCAAAAAAAAACCTTCGATCACGCTACGCCTCTACCTGCTATTAATTTACTATTTACTTTTTTGTTAATTTCATTCCTATTTGCTAACACTGTAGTATTTATTTTGTATCCCCTACTAAGTCTATATCGTCCGTATATTTAAGTAACTATTGTGAGCATTTAATGATAGTCTTTTGTTGTTACTTCTAATTTTCTTAATAGGATATTCTATACAAGATAATAACGGAGATAAGGTATTCACTTGCTAAAAAGGGTACTCCACTATCAGCTAGGAGAAGCATTTAAGCAAAATAATAATAATAATAATAATAATATAATAATAATAATACACTTGAAGGCATTATTTTAGCTACACAGTACTATCCATTTCCATACCAACGTTTTCAATTAGGTTGTAAAGAATGTGATCAACCAATCTCACGGTACTCTTTTCAAGAAATGTGTTGACGACACTGTGAGAAATCTTCTGCATCTCATACACAAACACCAACAGAAAGCAAATATGCAATTTATGAGATAGAAATTCTTACCAGTCTTGGGAAGTAACGTAACGCAAGTAACGCGTTACTTTTTAAGTAACGTTTCCTAGTAACGCGTTACATTTTTTCCAAAGTAACTGTAACGCTAACGCGTTACAAATTTTTTAGTAACGTACCTAGTTTGCGTTACTTTTTTCGCGTTACATTTCGGATGAGTATCTACAAAATATGTACCGTATGTTTTTTCGGAAACAAATATTTCTTTCCTGTAAGTGAATTTATCAGAATAAAACTATCGAGCATGAACTACGTATGTCAGTGATCTACAGTCACAGACACACAAAGAAAGAGATAAGTTCATAGTGCCACTTGCTGTGTTTTGAAGATGAGGACAGCTTTAGGGAAATCACGTGAATTGATGGCAAGCACCTGGAAGATTTTGTCGTAGATTTTGACAGCTCCAAATCAATACACCCAGTGAGTGAACAAGGAGTGCAATGATACCGGTAGTTTATTTTATTTTGATTGGTGTTGTTTTTATAAAGATGGAGAACGAAAATATTTTACCGTTCGAACATTTGAAAGAGTACTTTTTACTTAAAAGCTGAGGATGATGGTGGACAGAATTTAAAAGTAAAGTGTCTGAAGTGCCCCGGCGGACAGTATTTATCAGCAACTAGGGTGCCATAATTAACGATTTACAGTAAGGGGTTAATATGAATAAACTGTGTTCTAATGAGCAGGCCTACGTTATTACTAGAAAATAGTTTGCTGATGGTATGTAAATTGGAGTTCTTTCAGTTCAGTTTGCTTATCCTGAGTCCCGTTGATTATAGAGTTTGAAACTAGCTTTAAAAAGCATGTATCGATTTTAGAGTTACTCGCAAATTTTGATTCACTCCCAGTTCATGTGTTCTCATTTTATTAGTTGCAGTGTAATGTTTCTCTATATTCTGTATTTTTAATTTTACATAACAACATTGTTATTATTATATAATTAGTTTAGCAGAATAATAATAAGCAACCATTTTTTCTAACGCGGAGGGATGAGCACGAGTCAAGCTAAAACTCGACTCGACCCGAATTCAAGTCGAGTTTCGAGTCAAGTCAAAGGTAATATCCTCGTGTCGAGTTCCGAGCCAATTCAACTTTTCGCGTCGAGTTTCGAGTCCAGTCGAGTTTGATAAATGGCTCGTTCGTTTTAACTCATCTTGAAATCATGGCCTGATTACACTGGAAAACGAAAGCCATGAGAAATGAAAGCTAAACAGTAATATGGAATACTTTTAGTGTTGCTAACGAGAGGGGACACTGCTCGCATCTCGTCTCGTCTCGATAGCGAGACCACAAGAGATTTTTTTATAACAAGCTCAGCTCGGCTCGGCTCAACTGAGAAGATGGCTCGAGCCGGCTAACTTGGGGTGAACCATCGGCTCGAGCTAGCTTGGTAGGGATGAGCCATCTTCTCTGTTCGGCTCAACTGAGCCGAGGGCTCTAGCTGAGTCGGTTGGGTGAGCTGTTGGCTCGGCTCACTTCTCGGTTCGGGTCGATAGTGAATGAGCTGTGAGCCGAGCTGCTCCAGTCGTTGACAATTCTAAACCCGGGACAAGCAGTTTTGAAGATATTTGGCCAGTGCCCTATAACTTTTAACAGTGTTTGGCTCGAGCCCGAATACTCAACCTAGACCCTCAACCCGAATTTAGAAGCTCGTGATCAATGTCCTTGACTCTTAGACTTCACACTACCGATGTTGGCAATCAACTAGTTTTTTAGTATTCAAATACAAAACGCCTATCTTTTATTTTTATATGTAGTGTTGTTATAATAATAATAATAATAATAATAATAATAATAATAATAATAATAATAATAATAATAATAATAATAATAATAAGTTGTAGTAGTAGTAGTAGTAGTAGTGTCACTGATAATACTTATATTGTCAATGTAATATACTTGAAGAGAGTACTCGAAACTACACACCGGATTTGGCTTGACTCGACTCGAAACTCGACCCTAATTCGAGTCGAGTTGGGGGAAATTTTTCGAGACGAGTTCTCGGGTCGAGCTCAAAGATGTTTGTTTCTTGTCGAATCGAGTTTCAAAGTAAACTTGCTCGTGTCCATCCCTACGAGTAACGCAGTATGGCATTTTATCAAATATTATATGAAAATGTTCATATATCAAGTAAAAATTTGTCCTTGCATTTACATAAAGCGATTCAGGACGTGCAATAATAATAATAATAATAATAATAATAATAATAATAATAATAATAATAATAATAATAATAATAGCGGTAGTAATATTAGCACGGAAAATTGAAGTCATAATTTTTTTCACATTTTTAAAATTTCGGACCTAAAAGTAACGCGTTACTTTCGAGGTAAAGTGACAGTTACTTTTTTGGGGCAAGTAACGCGTTACTAACGGGTTACATTTTAAGAGAAAGTAAAGTAACTTGTAACGCGTTACATTTTTACAAGTAACTTACCCAACACTGCTTCCTACCACTTTTTTCTTTAAGGAATTGCCTATTCTATCTGCTGCAGATGGTACTCATTTTATTGAATTGAACTGAATTGAAAATAATCTTATAGGTTCAACGTATAAAACAAAAGAACGCACACATAAAATACAGACAATGAGATATCTAATTCTGTGATGCGGTAGTTTAAACTACGCAATGCATAAGGTATCAAATGTGCTTGAGCTTAACTCCTGTACGTATATGTACTTAATACGCTTTCAGCTCTTTTTTGAATATATTAAATTATTTAATTTCTCTTAATACTGAAGGTAAAGCACTCCATGATCTGGATGTGAATACCAAAACTATTAATTTGAAATTTTGTATTTGTGACCTGCTGATGTGTGGCATGTTATATTTCTATACGTCGCATATGAATATACAGTCGCTCTAGAACTTAGTTTTATATACGTCAAGTGAAATTTATGGTGGACAAACACCATGTGTGTGGGTTTCCTCAGGGTTCTCCCGTTTTCTCTCACTTTCTTCATTCCACCATTTCATTCATTTTTCATCATCACCGTCTCCTTTAGCCTAACTGGCGTAACCGTGGGACGTAAAACTCAAAGATTTCATTTCATTTCATTGATTATAATTTAAAATTTATGAAAGCCCTATCTACTTATAGTATTATATGAAAAGTTTGTTATTGACGAACATAGAACAAATACTAAAGAGTTTCAGGAAAAACTTCTGGGAAAATATTGAGTACTAAAAAGACGAAAATACAAGTGAATATAGGAATAACGCAAAACGGAACTTTACAGAATCTATTTATTACTGAATTTCATACTAATAAAAAAAAGAGATATTATGTTGATCACATAAATAAAGTCGTGGCGTGGCCAGTCTTCTAGTGAGTAAGGCTGTGGAAACAGACGCTTGGGCACTAAGTTTTAATAGTTCGTATTGTATGGAATCTAATGTAATTCTTTGTTTCTGTGGCGATGAACCATTGAACTCCTTCAGCTATATAGTTAACTAGTTTTTCACCACCGATATAGATGTTCCCAACCAACCATCTATATATTTTACCAAACAGCATTTACGATTTTCTGTTGTATAATACAAAATACGTGCATAACATGTAGAAAGGGTACACAGTCAGGAAAGTAGCATACGGTAAGTATAATTATGTAGTGAAAAAGAATGACATGTGTAAAAAAATGAAAAAAATAAATGAAATCTTTGAGTGTAACGTCCCACGATTATACTCTTTAGGCTATGGGAGACGATGATTAAAGCAAGTGAATGATGATCGAAGAATTGATAGAATGAGAAAGAGGGAGGAAACGGGTGAGACAACCCCGAGCATTGACCCCAAGCACCAGAGGTAAGCACTCTACCACTGAGCCACTGTGCCCTCGATATGTCTACCGAAGTTATTCAAAATCTAAGAATACTTAATGTTATAATTCATTATTATTCCTATTTTTACAAACTACACGACAATTTAGAATTTAATGTGCTGCAACTAGATAGAATTTGTTGCTATGCACTATAACTTTATGCAACAATGACGGTACGAAGCTCTCTTCATTCCAAGAGATAAAACGTATTCTTATTAATTTTTCAGATACAACTGAGGTTTTGGAATTACACTAAAACCACACGTCAAAGGGGAAACCAGTACACATAACTGGGAGTCGGGCACAACAAAAATGGATAATTTTACTATTATAGAGTCATATCAGAATTTCTCGTACTTCAGTAACTCATAACCACGGTAATACTTTGAAATTGTGATGTTTTTCTTTCAAGTTCTCAAACAGTGAAAAATATCATCATATAGGACTGACTGGATCATAGTTTTTTTCATTTAGAATAATTACCTTGTATTTGAAAATGAACAAATCTACTAGTGTGTAATATGCACTTTCAAGTCTTCGGTTTATTACTTTTATATAACATAATACATATCGTATTCATAGAGTACTTTATATTTAGAGGTCAATTATTTCTTTTAACTGTGAGAAAGAAATCTCAATAAACGCATTATTCATGAGTGATTTCTATTACGAACATTACTTTACAAGCCAAGGTAGTAAAAAAAAAAAAAAATAAATAAATAAATAGAAAATCTAAACTTAACTTCTGGTTCGACAACCTGTGAAAGTTTGAGCCTACGGCGAACTTTCCTTAGCCAGGACCATGCGTGGACAGCTCGAAAACAACGAACGTCCTTAACACCGGCTTTCTTGACGAGAATCCTCTAGCTTTTTATTTAACTAGCTAACCATTTTCTTTCACAATGATGAGTCAATATCGAAAGTTAGGCCTCGCCAGGAATTGAACTTGGCACCAGAGATTGAACATACCATAGGTATGCACGACAACCATTCTTGTTTTTCAAAGGAAACCACCCTTATCACATTAAAGTTCCAATTTTAACCAATTGAATGCTTTTCATGGATTATATCGGAACTTTTACAACACAACACACACAAGTAAAATGAGGACAGTTGAAAACAAACATGCCCGAAGTGTGATTGGAACCCATGATACTTAGAGCGAGTGATTCTGACCCTACTCGACTAAGTTTCTCGACTAAACGCGAGCACATACGGTCGTATACCTCATATTCAAAAATAAGAACCCCTATATTTGCTAATTTCTATTCTAAAATTTGATAGTATATTGTAATACAGTATTTTCATAAAGAAGAATAGAAAGCAGGTTAATAAAGATACTATTATATAGAAGAATAACAGTTAAATTACAGTACTAAATAAACCACGTAAGTAACTACAGCACATATGAACTGCATAAAATAAAACTTTCTGACTGAAGCAGAGCAAAACATGTTCACTAATAACTTGTATTATATTTTGGATATGTTGTCTCACACATTAAAGGCAATGATTTAGTTATATGGGAAACCCAGGTAAATTTCTCCTTTCCTGGTTTCTCTTCCCTAGCACTAACTTAATTACTGTTTTCCCAGTCTGGGAATAATATTCCACTCACCATCCTAGAAATTCTAGGTTTAGCTATAACGATCCGTAGATTCGACATCATGTAGGATCCAAAAATGGTGAGATCAAAAAAGAGATGAAATCTCATTAAAACCGGTGTAAATAATCCTACTAAAAATTCTAAAAATATCGTTTGAATGTCAAAATAATAATAATAATAATAATAATAATAATAATAATAATAATAATAATAATAATAATAATAATAATAATAATAATAATAATTTACAAATCAGAATTTGAAGGATTTATATATGATTCACGAAAAAAGTATTCGTTAAGGACTCAGTTGGTCTTTTACCCCCTCAAGAAAATTCACATATAAAACACTAATTACCATAACTTTAATACAACTTATTATTAATATATGTGTTTTGCTTTGCTTTGGTAAAGGAAGGGTTATATTTATTTGTTTATTTTTTTACTCAGTACGTACTTTGTATATTCTCAGAATTACAACGAGACAAAGCAAATATTCACTTACATCTTTATTTCTTAAAATTTATTCTAACAAAAGTAAGGAGTGTCTTGTATTCAATAGGATGTTAATTTTGTTCGTAATTATGTACACTCATGTCCAAAATTATTGTCGCATGTCTATAAATATGTTGTAGGAATATAATTTGATAACGAATTTGCCCGATATTTCTTATAATGTTAGTGTGTGTATAATCGGCAAAGACTGGTATGTGGAGAATTTTATGTCAAAAGAGCAGTAAATAAGAACAATAAAGCGAAAATAAAACTTTCGTGTCCATTCAGCAACATTACAACGATATATTGTATTCTATTCTTAATTGTATTATTTTTGAGCAAAATGTGTGATCTTTCTGTAAATATGCACTGGCCAGCTAGGTTAGAAAGAAGAAAAAAGGAGAGAAAGCTATCTTATTGTAAATCAATGTATGTTTTGTTGTTTATTTTTTAAAAAAATAAATCACCATGACGTTGTATTTATAGGTTACTATAAAAAAAAAAACATAAGCAAGGTAAGACATGATAAATACTACTGGCTTGTGTATAGCCCGCTCCCCCAGTTCTTTGTCACCGGAACTGGAAGAGTCACTACTACTACTACTACTGCTACTACTATTACTATTACTACTATTACTATTACTACTACTACTACTTATATCGAGAACAGAACCCAACCAACCCCTGCGGGGCTTCTAACCCGTTCCTACTACTACTACTACTATTATTGGTACTAACTACCACTACTACTACTATTATTGGTACTAACTACCACTACTACTACTATTATTGGTACTAACTACCACTACTACTACTGCTACTACTACTACTACTACTACTACTACTACTACTACTACTACTACTACTACTACTAATTATACTAAATCTACCTTACCACAAGATTTACATCTTAAATCTTTATAACATGCGATTCCGATTCATTATGAACTAATATGAATCGTTAGAATCACTATGATTCGTTAAAAATCACTGGGGGGAGCGGGCTATACTCAATCCATACTATTTTCTAAAAGGATCGCGAAGATTATTATATAAAAAGAATATAAGAATAAACGACATTTGTATATTATGTCAATTTAGTTTATTCATTGTGGCTCGATAAGATAATGTAATATTAGAATCAGTACTAAAAACGAAACCAAAAAAGGGTTATCGTTATAACATTTTGTTTTCTCATTCTAATTTTCGTTTTTATAATTCTTTTCCTATGAAATTTACCACATATCTACAATTCTCGATTATACACATAGTATCAGTATTAAAAGTACCCTGCAAAATCATTATCAAATTATATTCTTTCACGACAATCATTTTGGACATGAGTATACTAAGGCCTACTAGAAAATGAAATTCTTACCTCAAACTGTCTTCTTGTTGATTTTCTTGTAGATTGGTAGATGATGGTCCTGGGATTGCAGTTGGTCCAGGTTCATCGGTATTATTACTTTCCTCTTGCTCTCCACGAGCTGTCGGGATTGTTGGGTGTTTGCTATTTACATGATGCCACAAACCTCCTGTACTACTTCCGCTTCTCATCACTCTTCCACAATATTTACATTGGGCACCATTATGTGTTTTTTAAAAATATTTCCACACTTCAGATCGACCCATTACGACTATGCCAGTAACCAAATTAAATCTTCAGCATTGAAAATTCGTGTTTTTGTCGAGAACAAATCAACGACTAGTCGACACTTTGCCGCGGACGCAACTATACATGTCAAAGCGAGTATACACTATTAGAACTACTGTTCTTTCAACTCTAACCAAGAGCCTGCTCTTTATAATTGGTCAAAATTAGCTGCACGATTGAGTTAAACTTTTTCTTCCAATTCATATATATTCCCTAAACGTGAGAACAGGGTGTTTTCAAGACGTCGTGTGATCCAGTCTGGCGCAAATTTCACATAATGTTCTGGTAAGAAACTCTTCAAGGTAAATTCCCGATAGAGAACCGTCCCATGGGAAAGCAAACTCTTATACTTTCATTGAAAGATAACAAAACAAGTTGTACCAAAATTCATTAATTTAAATTCTTGCAAAGTTTGGGGGCGATAGGCAATTTTTAAATTTCCCACCGAAGTGTGGTAATAAACAATAACTTTAGTTCTTTCCCACACTTCTGACAAAATAAAATCTCCGTTTTATTTGTAATTTTATTCACGTATTGTGGACATTTATAGAGAGAAAAAGATAAAAATATGTTAACATCTTATCTTCTTTCTATTAGCAGTGTGTGTCATGTGACTTTCCTTGGTTCGAAGCCTTCGGAAGTATAACATGGCAACATTTTGGGACCATTGCTTCCTTCTGTGTGAAAGAATTTCTTTAGGCGTTCACATGATAAGGAAAACCAATTTACGTGAAATTCATCGTCAAATCATTGCAAATAAAAAAAAAAAAATCGTGAAATACTACAATATATGACAAACATCTTTTTATTCGTAGACAATTTCTCACGCTGAAATTTGCTAGTAAAGTTTATTTCTTATTTGTCTTATCTCGTTACTTGGCGACTGAACGTTCCGTCTGCTGTTAACTATATTGATATGACTCTACATTTCTCTTTCAATCGATATGTAAGCTCCTAGATTGAATATATTAAACAACTTGTTTTCATTTCATGCGGAAAAAAAATATCTAGTGGTAGGGTTACCAGATTTTTATTTACCCAATCGAGGACATCTTTTCTAAAGACGAGTTCGTGATTACGGAAATACATATAACTAACTAACTCTATGGCCTATGGAACCCGGAGGTTCAATGCCGCGTTCATAAAAGCTCTCCACTGACTTCTATCCTTAGCTAACTGCATCCAGTTTCTACTTTGTATTCCAATCTCTGAGAGATCCATCTTAATATTGTCCTCCCATCTGCGCCTAGGTCTTCCTAATGGTCGTTTTCCGGTTGGTCTTCCAGTTAAGATTTTGAAAACGTTCCTATTTTCTTCCATCCTGGCTACATGACCTGCCCACCTGAGCCTCCTATACTTGATGACCGTAAGAATGTTGGGTAAACCGTATAAATTATGTACTTCCTCGTTATGAAGTTTCCGCCATTCCCCATTCGCGTTTCTCTTGGAATATTCGTCTTAGGATTTTGTTCTCAAATACTTTCAATCTATGTTCTTTCTTCCGAGCAGCGACCATGTTTCACAACCATACAGAACAACAGGCATGATTATCGTTTTATATATTTTAAGCTTCAAATTCCTCGATAGAATTCGCGACGACAGGATATATTGTACTGAATAATAACACGAATTCTCTGCTTTTAGTCGACATTTAATTTCTTCGTGAATATGGTTTTCGCCTGTTAATATTGATCCCAGGTATTTGAAAGTATCCACTTTATCAAAAGTATTATTTGATATTTTAACGCATCCATAATTTGCCGTATTACGATTCCGACGAACTTCCACGTATTTTTCCTTCTTCCATGTAGTTTTCTCTACATTTACTTCCAACCCATGTCCCTACAAGGGTTTAATAAGACCTCTGCATTTCTTTCTATTGTTCTCCTATCATCCCCTATTAAATTTACATCATCAGCATACGCCATAACCTGTTGAATCCCATTCAACTCTAGGCCCTGGTTGCTATCTTTGATTTTCCTTATAGCGTATTTCAGGACAAAGTTGAATAATAAGGGCGACAACACATCTCCTTGTTTCAGGCCATTCTCGACGTGAAAGCTCGTGTACAAAAATTTTCCTATCCGTACTTTACTTTGGGATTCATTTAAACATATCTTAATTAATCTAATTAGCTTCTTTGGTATTCCAAATTCTGTAAGAATGTTGTGCAATGTTTCTCTCCTAACCCAGTCGTCAGCCTTTCTAAAATCAATAAAGAGTTGATGTGCCGGGGTATTGTATTCCCACTTTTTTTCGAGAATTTGGCGAATGATAAATATTTGGTCGATAGTTGATCGATTTCGTCTAAATCTGCACTGATAATCTCCAATAATTTAATCTGCGTATGGGGTCAATCTTGCTAATAGAATGTTTGAGAGGATTTTATAGGATGTTGACAGAAGAGAAATGCCTCGATAATTGTTACAGTCGGGTTTGTCGCCTTTCTTGTGAATTGGAACAATGATTGATTCTTTCCATTCTCGTGGCAATTTTTCCTTGTTCCAGTTAAGGAGAATGAGTTTGTGTATCTTGTTCCACAACTTTTCGCCTCCAGCTAAAAATAGCTCAGACGGAATTTCCTCTACACCCGGAGATTGTGTTTCTTTAATTTCTTTATAGCGATTTCTACTTCTATTCGGCTAGGTTCTGGGATATATGGTTCTGCGGTGTGTATTTCCCTTTCTCCATGCACATTAGTTTTTGGCTGCGTGTTAAGCAATTCGTCAAAGAAATCTTTCCATCTATTTAAGATGCTATCTGTGTCCGTGAGAACTGTTCCGTCAGCTTTCTTTAATATATAGGCACGAGGTTGATAGCCTTTCTTAAATTCGTTGATCCCTTATACATGTCCCGAACTACGCTTAATACAACAGAGACATTTAATTTAATGATAAGCCAGACATGCCCAAATCCTAGTGCACGGGCCACAAGGATATTCTCAAAATTTCCATATAAATGGAAAAGCAATAAAATTTTGAATTTATATTACAACTACTTATTACTGTGTATTTCCGACTAGAAAACTTATTTTTTTGGTATCTAATTTTAGTGAAAAAAAGTTAACACATTTGTAAAATCTGAAGCTTCCTAACGCCGCTGTATTTTCATTTTTTCCCCTAAATTGATGCCCAGCTCCACAACTGGCCCGATGTACTCAAACCGTTGAGCACCCGGGTCGAAAGCTGTAACGTTCAACAAACCTTTATCCAGCGACAATGTATACCCAAAGATGTAAAATCCACATATATTATTATTAGTTCTTCAATCTATTTTGTTTCAAGCAATTTTCAATCTTGTTTGTTTTCCTTTCGTTCCTTGACATTAAAACTGATTAGTTGTTGCGAGTTATTTTCACCAGTGATCCGCAACCTTTTGCTCCTCGCGGCACAACATAAATTACTAAATTACTAAATGGGGGCGCGGTGGCTCAGTGGTAGAGCTTCACCTCCGGTGCTTGCGGTCCCTGGTTCGATCCCAGCTCGCGCCGTGTGGACTTTGTGGTGGACAAACACCGTGCTCGTGGGTTTTCTTGGGGTTATCCCGTTTCCTCCCACTTTCTTCATTCATTTCTCATACTCACCGTCTCCTTTAGCCTAACCGGCATATAACCCGGTTGCGGATCACTGCTTTATACCATCACTAGCATAAGCCTCTAACGTTATTGTTTCATACTTCTACTGCTTACTCGGGTCTGCAAGTAATTCTTTGGATTGCTTATTCGTGCCGGGAGCTGAAGTTTAAGGAATACAATAAATAAACAACTTTCAATCTCAATTAGGGATGGCCAATTCCGGAATTTTTACTTTCCGGAATCCGGAAAGTAAAATCGGGGAAATTCCGTAATTCGGAAAAATTCCGGAATTCGGAAAAAATATTTTTTTCTTTTTGTAATCCTAAGAATTTTGTTCAAATGCAAACGAACAAATTTCCTTTTTGTAATCCTAAGAATGTATGATGCAAGTTAAGCTGAAACTTACATCCTAAAGTATACACTACTCAATCTTCCCATGGTTAATGAGATGTAGTCCAAAAGTACGATGTACTCCTAATATTTAATTTTTGTTTTACTATGATATTGTCCAGAGGTAAGACATATATCACACTGAGATAAACAACTTGACATAATGAAGATGTTATCATATGTAGTTCTCCAGAAAACCGTGAGAAACGAATTTTTATGAAGTTAAAATATGCGTCGCTTGTTGCCAGTGTGATGCAATTGATAACTTTTATGCTGGAATAGTCTTATTATTATTATTATTATTATTATTATTATTATTATTATTATTATTATTATTATTATTATTATTATTATTATTATTATCATCAATCGTTGATGTACTGTAAAAGAAAAATATGAACCGTTAAGTGGTAGATTTTATCTGTTGTTTTTTGATATCTTCTAACAGTGATAACAAACTGCTTGTAAATACTGTACGCAATGATTATCAAGGACAATGGCATATTAATGTAAGGACTACTCTGCAGACTAGCAATAAATAACAGATAAACAATAGTTGCAAAAAAAAAAAAAGTAACTAACTTGGGCACGTCAGGGGACATCCACATTGCGCATTATGTTCGCGTGGTGTTATCATGTTCATTTGGCTAATTTTAATAAGGTGAGCCTGATGTATAAAGTTGTTAAAGTCATATTATTACTCCAAGGGCCGTACGATGGAGGTATTAACGTTAATATTAATGGCACTAATGAGCACTTACTTACTCTAATGGTTAACCTTATTTTTAAGATGATTCTTAGAAGTGGGCGTGTTGGCATGCAGTTAGAAGACCTATATCCATGATTTAAAAAGCACACTTTATCTGTGGAGTACTAACAATTTGCGTCACTATCGAACACTAACGTAGCACTAGCGACGTTTAAAGTCGAAATTGGGGTCTGACATAAGTGGCTTGTCAACTTCACGGACATTATATTTTCCTTGAATGCGAGAATTTTGCGCCCGGGAAATTTGCGCCCTACCACAAAAATAGGGAAAAATGCGCCCGCAATATATTTGCTCTGGGATGTTTGCGTCCTACCCCAAAAAGAGGGGGAAATGCGCCGGCTATATATTTGCACTGGGATGTTTGCGCCCTACAATTCAACTTATTTCTGTATTGTGAAAAGTAACTTCCACTCACACTTGAATTAGGCTTGTCTCTCATCGTCTCAGTGAATTACTCCATCCGTTATAATATTCCGAACAAATCAAAAAAATACAATTTTAGTTCACTAAAGGGCAATCCATACAAATACAATTTTTCATTATACTACAAAATTTACAATAAAAGTATAAATGACATATATAATTATTTATTAATATAATCAAAGAGTATAATTTAATCTACAAAAGGCTGTTTGGCTCTACCCAGATATTTCTGTTCACAATTCTTGCGAGTTGTTTGGCTTTTCAGGACACAAAATATAGAAAAGAAAATGTAAAGTGAATGTAAAATCAGTTCAGTAATATTATCAAGAAAATTATGTACCAAATTTCACATAAGTAAATCCCCACGCTAAGCGGGTTTGCATATCCAGGCTCCTAACTATGAAAATATTTACGATCACTCCAACCCTAATCATTTCACAGATTCAACCTGTTGTATATAAGTTATTAGGACGTAAAATTGAATGTAATTTATACGAAAAACCCTTTTATGCATTGCAAGACCTGTAACGTCCAAATATTCACCACAAACTTATAGTTGTATCGACATAAACAAACAACAACAAAAAAAAAGTGTGGAGCAGGAAACCACTTTACACAAAAGTCAAAAGAGGTCATTGAAGACATACGAACTGGTCGAGTGGTTTGTGTCACTAGTCTATCAATCAGAAGTTTCTGTGTTCAAACCCTGTAGAAAATATTCGTTTTTTTTTTCTGAAAAGTGTGTTCCTATTTTCATCAGAGGACTGAGAACATTTCTTTGAATAAATCTTTGGAAACTACTTTTCTCTCAAATTCGATTAGAAGCGAACATTATATGAATTGCTAATCTAAAACCCACAGCTGAGAACAAAATATTAAGTATGTTCAATATGTCATTATTATCATTTGATTTGTAATTAAAAACTAATTATAAGCATTGACGATTTCAGAAGATTCTCCCCGGTAATGGTCAAGATATGAATGAGAAAAAACTGATAAAACATTATTAGTCTACTATGAGTATGATCGAAAATAACTTATGGCCACGAAGGGGAAATTTATGTCGACAGGGTCTCAAATTCTCCGACGGGTCATGACCTGAAATTATCATTGTTTGAAAGGTTTCCTTAACAAATAGAATATTATATTTATTTCTCGTTCTACGTTTTGAAATGGAAAAATCATAATTTTGAATAGAATTATAATACGATAAGCATAAAGATTTATACAACTAATGAAGTAAATATTCTTGTGTAAGCTATCGATTTCTATTCGGATTAAAACTCGAATACTCGTTTGCATCACACTTTAAAGTAATTCCTCTCTCTATATATATTTCCTACTGGAAAGCATGTTTAACTCCAATTACTTAATCAATATTTTTAATAGTATATTTTTATTGTAATACTCTTACTATTCAATGTTGTATGCACTTAATTTCTCAAAGCAAAACCTCAAAAATGTATAATTGACTAGTAAATATTATCAAATAAATTATCATTTAGTTTACGTAAACATTGCATCGCCTGATTTGAAACTTCGTATTTTAAATAATAATAATAATAATAATAATAATAATAATAATAATAATAATAATAATAATAATAATAATAATAATAATAATAATAATAATAATAGTAGTAGTAGTAGTAGTAGTAGTAATAAAATCATAGCCATATCTTTATCAGAATTTCAGGCTTAGTCAATAAATGAATTCAACATAGTCTCTATTCGAAGCTCTATTTAATCGAATCAGATAGAAATACGAAGAGGAACTTCGAGAACAGCAAAAGAAAAATGTTACTTTGGTGGGTTTGGAAGTAACTTTTAAGAGTTTTTTTTTTTTTTTTTTTTTTTTTTTTTTTTTTTTTTACAAATTACAGACAAATGCCTTGGACACTTTTTTCTTTTCTTTAAGTTAAATGATTCACCGAACGTATCTAACATATGAGTAACTTGTCTCTATTTTCTACTCGGTTATACACTCTTTTCCATTAACCTTGAACGACAAGAACACGAACACAAAAACATCCACATAGGTATGACAGTTAAAATTCCTAACTTCCCCCACGGGGAATCGAACCCGGGACCACATACACCTGAGGCGCACGTGCTAGCCACTAGACCAGCGGGAAGAGCAAATGAAATGTATTTTGTAGTGTCTGAAGTTTATAGCTATTTCACCCTGTTGTAGTATGTCTATTGATTTTTTAATGTTTACCGTATTCGTTACTTTGAGGAATGATATATATTATTGATATAGGCTTTATTACATATTCGGCCATAAATATTATATAAATTATCATAATTATTCATGATCTTCCATGGAAATTCACTGGTGCATGCACAGTAGACAGACAGTGTAATTGGAAGATGAGTTCAACAGAGGTTATATATTCCGCCGATTATATTTTATTTAATAACTATTTAGAAGAGATAACGAAAACGAGTCTACATAATGAAGATGGAATTTCCGTAGAAGATAGAATGGTGAGGTGTATACGGTTTGGGGTTGATATGGTTGTTGTTGCAGAATCTAAAAAGAAAATTAATAAGGTGTAGAAAACTTGAGAAAGGCTTGTGAAGAATATGGGCTGAAAATAAATGTTAGAAAGACAAAATCCATGGTGATTGAAACGAAGCGATCGGTGTGAAATATAGAAGTAGGAGCGGGAAAAAACTACAAGTGATTAGTTTTCGATATCTGAGTACTATTACTAGTGATGATATGACATGCGAACGTGAAATAAAAGCAAGGATAGAAATGGCGAAAAGAGCCTTTAGGATGGAGGAAATAGTATTTTGAGGGGACCACGAATAGAGTTGTAAAGAAAAAGACTCATAAAATGCTTCGTTTACTGTATTTTACTGTATTTATAGGACATAAACATGGACGAAACTGTAGAAACTGTTAAGAAGGAACTGTATCATGACGGATGTGCTAGAGGATATGGTGGCAGGGAAGAGAGGGAGAGGACGAATTAGACTATATAGAAACAGAATTAGGCTATTGGCGATATCGAAACAGAAAAATCGTATGTGAAGATGGAGAGGTTAACAGAAGATCGTGGAGCATGGCAGCTTCTCAGCTGCGGTAAGTGACCCGCTGGTAATGGCGGAATACTTCTGATATAATGATACTGATTATGCACAGTAGGAACAGAAATATCCACTTTACTGTCATTGCTAATACGAATCACAATGCAAATTTCTACAGGTTGTCAAAATACCTCGCTCTAAAAGCTGTAGAAAACTATCTGTTACTATGCGAGGGAAAATCATAGGTATAGCAACAATTAGACAAATTGCCATTCAGATAGCTAGGGGTATGAGCTGTGACGAGAAAACAGTGAAGAAATTGATTTAGCGGTATGAAGAAGGTAGCGAATATTTCACATCTTGGCCAAGAAGTAGGAGACCAATAATAATAATAATAATAATAATAATAATAATAATAATAATAATAATAATAATAATAATAATAATAATAATAATAATAATAATAATCCCAGGAATTTATATTTATTTCCAGCAAGACCTTTTGCATACCCTCCTAGTGCAATATGATGTTTTTGTAAAACGGCAATTATAAAATTGTCAAGCTGAATTTGAAAGTAGTGGTAGTAAAGTAGTGCTTTATTTATTTATTGCACAATTCTTTTATGCCAGTAGCTTTCGCCACCTTACTCGCTCTTCATGCTTACTCAGGAGGAAGCTGCGGGTCCCTAGGTTGGGAACTACTGCTTTCCACCAAGGAATTCAGACATCCTGTTAGAAATTTGTGTTCTGACCAATATCAGAAAGTTGTGTTCTTCTGTTTCTACTGCGCATGCACCAGTAAATTTCCATGGAAAATCATGAATAATTATGATAATTTATATAATATTTATGGCCGAATATGTAATAAAACCTATATCAATAATATATATCATTCCTCAAAGTAACGAATACGGTAAACATTAAAAAATCAATAGACATACTACAACAGGGTGAAATAGCTATAAACTTCAGACACTACAAAATACATTTCATTTGCTCTTCCCGCTGGTCTAGTGGCTAGCACGTGCGCCTCAGGTGTATGTGGTCCCGGGTTCGATTCCCCGTGGGGGAAGTTAGGAATTTTAACTGTCATACCTATGTGGATGTTTTTGTGTTCGTGTTCTTGTCGTTCAAGGTTAATGGAAAAGAGTGTATAACCGAGTAGAAAATAGAGACAAGTTACTCATATGTTAGATACGTTCGGTGAATCAGTTAACTTAAAGAAAAGAAAAAAGTGTCCAATGCATTTATCTGTAATTTGTAAAAAAAAAAAAAAAAAAAAAAAACTCTTAAAAGTTACTTCCAAACCCACCAAAGTAACATTTTTCTTTTGCTGTTCTCGAAGTTCCTCTTCGTATTTCTATCTGATTCGATTAAATAGAGCTTCGAATAGAGACTATGTTGAATTCATTTATTGACTAAGCCTGAAATTCTGATAAAGATATGGCTATGATTTTATTACTACTACTACTACTATTATTATTATTATTATTATTATTATTATTATTATTATTATTATTATTATTATTATTATTATTATTATTATTATTATTATTATTTAAAATACGAAGTTTCAAATCAGGCGATGCAATGTTTACGTAAACTAAATGATAATTTATTTGATAATATTTACTAGTCAATTATACATTTTTGAGGTTTTGCTTTGAGAAATTAAGTGCATACAACATTGAATAGTAAGAGTATTACAATAAAAATATACTATTAAAAATATTGATTAAGTAATTGGAGTTAAACATGCTTTCCAGTAGGAAATATATATAGAGAGAGGAATTACTTTAAAGTGTGATGCAAACGAGTATTCGAGTTTTAATCCGAATAGAAATCGATAGCTTACACAAGAATATTTACTTCATTAGTTGTATAAATCTTTATGCTTATCGTATTATAATTCTATTTAAAATTATGATTTTTCCATTTCAAAACGTAGAAGGAGAAATAAATGTAATATCCTATTTGTTAAGGATACCTTTCAAACAGTTAAGATTTTAGGGCATGACCTGTCGGAGAATTTGAGACCCTGTCGACATAAATTTCCCCTTTATGGCCATAAGTTATCTTCGATCATGCTCAAATGGACTAATAATGTTTTATCAGTTTTTTCTCATTCATATATTGACCATTACCGGGGGAGAATCTTCTAAAATTGTCAATGCTTATAATTAGTTTTTCACTACAAATCAAAGGATAATAATGACATATTGAACATACTTAATATTTTGTTCTCAGCTGTGGATGTTAGATTTTCAATTCATATAATGTTCGCTTCTAATCGAATTTGAGAGAAAAGTAGTTTCCAAAGATTTATTCAAAGAAATGTTCTCAGTCCTCTGATGAAAATAGGAACACACGTTTCAGAAAAAAAAACGAATATTTTCTACAGGGTTTGAACACAGAAACTTCTGATTGATAGACTAGTGACACAAACCACTCGACCAGTTCGTATGTCTTCAATGACCTCTTTTGACTTTTGTGTAAAGTGGTTTCCTGCTCCACACTTTTTTTTTTTGTTGTTGTTTGTTTATGTCGATACAACTATAAGTTTGTGGTGAATATTTGGACGTTACAGGTCTTGCAATGCATAAAAGGGTTTTTCGTATAAATTACATTCAATTTTACGTCCTAATAACTTATATACAACAGGTTGAATCTGTGAAATGATTAGGGTTGGAGTGATCGTAAATATTTTCATAGTTAGGAGCCTGGATATGCAAACCCGCTTAGCGTGGGGATTTACTTATGTGAAATTTGGTACAATGTGTTTACTTGCTGGAATTACACTTCAAACACACAATTGCGTTCAGTCGTTCTTTCAGAAAAAATGTTCCGGGGGGCACACTTAGTATTCCGGAGGGGGGTCAGTGCTGGTACTATTCTATTTATTATTATATTATAAACGTATTATTTTGGTCTCTGAGGGGGCACTCTGAGAGCTCTGGGGAGGCCAGGGTTCCCCCAAAATCATCTCTGGAAGAAGCAGTGATTGCGTTGATCCGTTGTGTTATTTTGGCTTATATTGAAGTTTATTCTCCCCTTATATAGCCACAATGAAAATAAATCACAAATGGCATGGCTGTGGGGGGGGGGAGGATTGTTTATGCTGTAATGTCAGCCCCTCCGAGCAAATGCGTAAGCTCGAATAGGTTCTTTTATTTCGCAGGGCTCAAACTTCCCGGTGGAGGTACATCGCAGGCGCAATTTTCCCTGTTCTTGAGGTAGGGCGCAAATTTCCCAGGCGCAAAATTCTCGACACCGTTCGAATGACCTCGGAAGACTATATCTTTTTCAATACTTTTTTATATTCTTTTGCTCGAGATTTCTTCATAGCTTCTTATTAAAATACTTACTAACATATCCTCATTTTATTGTCCTAACCAATCAATATGGGCATGTTGTCAGTAAATATTTAGATTGATCGAGCCCCTGGTGTGTAACCACAGTATTTCATATCATCCCCTCATTAGAAATCTTCTCTAAACGAACCAATATATGTTGTCAATAAAATATTTTAGAATGATTGAGCCCCAGGTAATTAACCACAGTATTTCGTGACAGACCCCCCTTCGTATTACCATATTCTAGCTACGTGCCTGACTCAGCTAATTCTCTACATTCTTTACCAAGCACGCATTTTCTAAAGCGGAAAGTGTTCTGTAAATACCTAACATAAGCTCATTATTTTCAGCAGATGCACAAATTGGGTAACATTCTATCTACATGAATGTTATATATGTCGATTACTGGAAACCGCTTCTCGCTATCTATTACCATATTTACTATATAATGATTAACGTTAAAACAGGAAATGGTTGATTTGTACCGCTTCCGGTTTGAATATTACATTCTTCAGGGAACTCGATTCTTAACTATGACTCTGTACATCGTGGGCAAAATTGATGGTAATCCATCAGATAGTTCTTGAGACTGTTTGTTTCACTGACGGACAGAATGAATATATGGCTATAGAGTTTCGATAAACTAAATTCTTTAATGAGTGATGATGGAACAAATACAAGAAAGGGAACCAAGAGTACCACCGGGAAAATTTTCGAACACAAAATTAGCCATCCAAAACCCACATGTCCTGGGTTAGAATACCATAGATGAAAACTCTACCACTGAGTCATCAATCACCCGCTTATTAGTTTTATTAATTATTATATTAATATAAATTAATGAATGTCTACTTATGTTAATTATTGAACAGTTACATTGTATACTTCGTAAAGTGAAAAATTATAAATTTGTATTTACTGTACATAGGTATGTTGACAATAAGCGAATGTTATTACAATATTTGTTGATATTTCTTTTCCTTCACTGCCTTTCGTCTGGTTAAAAAGTAGTTTGCAGTGCTTTGGAGCAGCTGCAGGTGGGAACGCGATAATGTTTCAGACATACCGGCGACTTTTTTGTGTGTGAAAATAAGACCTTCCTCATAAAGCAGTAAATAACTGCAGCAGCAATTGTCTACGTAAGTGATAAAGACATATCCAACTACAAGAAACTAATACAGTATATATATTCATTATTGTGTTTTTCTTTTAACAGCTACTAGCTAGGGATGGCCAATTCCAGAATTTTTATCCAGTAAAATCGGAAAAATTCCGGATTTTTTCCGAATGTCGGAATTTTTCCAAAATCCGGATATTTTCCGAAATCCGGATTTTTTCCGAAATCCGGATTTTTTCCGAAATCCGGAATTTTTCCGAATTCCGGAATTTTTCCGAAATCCGGAATTTTTCCGAAATCCGGAATTTTTCTGAATTCCGGAATTTTTCCGCAATCCGGAATTTTTCCGAATTCCGGAATTTTTCCGAATTCCGGAATTTTTCTGAATTCCGGAATTTTTCCGAATTCCGGAATTTTTCCGAAATCCGGAATTTTTCCGAATTCCGGATTTTTTCCGAAATCCGGAATTTTTCCGAATTCCGGAATTTTTCCGAAATCCGGAATTTTTCCGAATTCCGGATTTTTTCCGAATTCCGGAAAGTAAATTTTCCGATTCCGGAAAACAAAATTTCCGGATTCCGGATTCCGGAAAATTTTGGCCATCCCTAATATATATATATATATATATATATATAGGCTAAGAAAATATATGGCGGGCTTACTTTTCCACCTAGAAGATAGAAATTTTGCACACACATTCAGATCACCGAGCAGTATTTATCTGATTGCTTCAGATCTCTGCGTTAACACAGGGGGTCCATAGGGAAAAAATGTAAAAAAAAAATCCATTTTCCTGCGATACACGATGGAGACATATGAGTGGTATTGTTTGAAAGGCAGTTGTATTCTGAAGAGAATAATGTACGACACACGATCAGAGGATAAACAAGGATATCTCAGGAAATATTTTACCTGAGATCATGGCATTTTGCGGTAGTATGGGGCATTGTGGGGATTATCGATAAATTAAATATTTTTCCTACCCTTACTATTCAAGATAGTAATTTGAAATTCTGTGCACATATTTAGTATTTTTGAGTTGAATTCCAGGTTCACACCGCGTTTACACCGGTGTCCAGAGGTACTAATTTAAAAGAAAATCAGAGAAAAAATCTGATTTTTCTCAAAATTTCTCAGTTTAGGGACATTAGGAAAATGTAAATGGTACACTCCGCATCAAAAAATTGCGACAGGTATCGCCGTACAGTTTGGCCACCCAATATACCTTCTTACCCCACAATCGTGTCAATAAAGAGACCCCCTCTCCATCCTTCTTTCTTCTCTCCCGTACTAAAATTAGGTAACAATATGAGCGGAATTCTTATTTCAAACTACACATGTATTAGTTTCGATAAAATGAAATAACAAAACCGAGACGAAAAAACATTCATAGGTTGATGTAAAAAGAAACTGAAACACAGACAATGAAAAATTGAAACCAATGAATGTATATTACACAGAGATTCAGAAATG
The DNA here is from genome assembly GCF_964235325.1 of Thermobia domestica. NCBI lineage: Eukaryota > Metazoa > Arthropoda > Insecta > Zygentoma > Lepismatidae > Thermobia > Thermobia domestica. The sequence continues at coordinate 170,305,411 of NC_137460.1, forward strand.
AGGCTGAGAGACACAAGAAGAAAAAGAAAATAGCATTATTAAGTTCCGTTTGCAGAAATCCATCGTAATATAGAAATCACGCTTACTTTTACATATATTTTACAACTATTCGAATATATACAGGATCCTTTAAACATTCATGTTGTCACTTTCATAATAGATAGCATACTCAATTTCAAGTAGAACTGTAGATCCCCGAAGCTCCGTTAACTTGTTCCCCCACTTTTAAAATTTACTCAGAAAAGAATGCCAAAGTTTTGTACTAGTTTTGTACCGTTTTGTACCACCAATAAAAAGTTTTGTACCACGTCCATTAACTAGTAATGGACGATTCAAAGTGGGGGAACAAGTTAACGCCTGTTCCCCCACCATAACGAATTTTCCCGAAAATAGCGTCAAAGTTTTATACTAGTTTTCTATCGTTTTGTACCACCAATAAAAAGTTTTGTACCACGTCCATTAGCCAGTAATGGACGATTTAAAGTCTGGACCTAGCGTTAACTTGTTCCCCCACCATAACGAATTTTCAAGAAAATAGCGTCAAAGTTTTGTACTAGTTTTGTACCTTTTTGTACCACCCATAAAAAGTTTTGTACCACATCCATTAGCCAGTAATGGACGATTTAAAGTCTGGGCCTAGACTTAACGTTCCCCCAACATAACGAATTTTCCCGAATATAGTGTCAAAGTTTGGTATTAGTTTTGTACCGTTTTGTACCACCAATAAAAAGTTTGGTACCACATCCATTAGCCAGTAATGGACGATTTAATGTCTGGGCTCAGGGTTAACTTGTTCCCCCACCATAACGAATTTTCATGAAAATAGTGTAAAAGTTTTGTACTAGTTTTGTACCGTTTTGTACAAACAATAAAAAGTTTTGTACCACATCCATTAGCCAGTAATGGACGATTTAATGTCTGGACCTAGCGTTAACTTGTTCCTCCACCATAACGAATTTTCTCGAAAATAATCTCATAGTTTTGTACTAGTTTTGTACCGTTATGTAACACCAAAAAAAAGTTTTGTACCACGTCCATTAAGCAGTAATGGACGATTTAAAGTGTGGACCTAGCGTTAACTTGTTCCCCAACATATCGAATTTTCTCGAAAATAATGTCAAAGTTTTGTACTAGTTTTGTACCGTTTTGTACCACCAATAAAAAGTTTTGTACCACGTCCATTAGCCAGTAATGGACGATTAAAGTCTGGACAAAGCGTTAACTTGTTCCCCAAAATAACGAATTTTGCCGAAAATAGTGTCAAACTCTTGTACTAGTACTGTACCGTTTTGTACCACCAATAAAAAGTTTTGTTCCACGTCCAATAGTCAGTAATGGACGATTTAGAGTCTGGACCTAGCATTAACTTGTTCTCCAACATAACGAATTTTGCCGAAAATAGTGTTAAAGATTTGTACTATTTTTGTACCGTTTTGTACCACTAATAAAAAGTTTTGTACTACATCCATTACCCAGTAATGGACGATTGAAAATCTGGGCCCAGCGTTAACTTCTCCCCCACCATAACGAATTTTCCTGAAAATAATCTCATAGTTTTGTACTAGTTTTGTACCGTTTTGTACCACCAATAACAAGTTTTGTACCGTGTCCATTAGCCAGTAATGGACGATTTAAAGTCTAGACCTAGTGTTAACTTTTTTCCCCACCATAACGAATTTTACCGAAAAGAGTGTCAAAGTTTTGTACTAGTTTTGTACCGTTTTGTACCACCAATAAAAAGTTTTGTACGACGTCCGTTAACTAGTAATAGACGATTCAAAGTGGGGGAACAAGTGAACGATTGTTTTCCCACTATAACAAATTTTCCCGAAAATAGTGTCAAAGTTTTGTACTAGTACTGTACCGTTTTGTAGCAGCAATGAAAAGTTTTGTACCACCTTCATTAGCCAGTAATGGACGATTTAGTGTCTGGACCTAGCGTTAACTTGTTCCCCCACTTTAGCAAATTTTGTCAAAGTTTTGTTCAATATAGTACTATTAACAAAAATGTTGTACTACATCATCAACCATTAATGGACGATTGAATGTCTATAACCACTATTAGTTTCAGGTCGGTCAAAATGGAGTTCCACATCGCTATTTACAAAAATAATTTATACCAGAGTTTTGTACTAGTTTTTTACTGTTTTGTACCAACAATGAAAAGTTTTGTACTAGTCCCAAAATGTCCAAAATTTTAGATTTTTGTGAGGAAGTCCAACTTGACCTCTGAGTTTTGTATTCGCCGATTTGGATCAAAGTCGCTTCATTACATAAAGAAAGCTTTGTACTCTTTTGTACCATTAATAAAAAGTTTTGTACCAGTCCCAAAGTGTCTCAAACTCAAACTTCTAATTTGGGACGAAACACAAACAAATCTCAGTCCCGTAAACACATATATCAATGATAATGGTCTCATTATATAAAGAATGTTCTGTACTGTTTTGTGCCAACAATAAAAAGTTTTGTACCTGTCCGCAAATGTCCCAAATTTCACATTCTAATGCGGAACACTAAGTTTAAGTTGGAGTTCCACATAACCCGATTCTTTCAAAATCGTCTCATTAGATAAAGAAAGTTTTGTACTGTTTTGTACCAACAATAGAAAGTTTTGTATGTCCCAAAATGTCCTAACTTTCATCTTCTAATGTGAAACGCCAACAGCCATCTCAGTTTTCTAAATAAGAGTTTACAAATAAAAGTTGTACCAGAATTTTGTACTAGTTTTGTAACGTTTTGTATCCTCGTCGCCATAAGTGCCTTTACATCGCAGTGATGGGTATGTGACCGCGCAGTACTCCAAAAAAGGGATGGTTGTATATGAATTTGTGTTTAATTTTGAAGAGTTTTTATTTTGAATAGGGAATTAACATAGCTATAGGGAGTAAAGACACAGATTTGAAGCATCAGTGCACGAAAAGATTCGTATTCTCAGTTTTTCTATTTATTGTTTTATATGTTAAGTTAAACACTACAATATGTATCAGTGATATCGCAGATCGTATTATTTTGTAAAATCGTGTCTGTAATCTATTGTCGAAACAATTATCTCCAGACATGATGTAGAGAGAAAAGAAAGAGATAAGATATCTGTAATATATGCATATGTGACTCACTAAGTAATTGTAGAAATTATTTAAAGGACACTTAAGAGAGCGAAAAGGAGGTCTAGAAGTCTGAACATTTTTTTTAGAAACGTCCTAGATAGGTGAAAATATAGTTAAAAATTGCAATTGCAAATCACGTAATTTATCTTTCTTTTCTTATATCCTAGTATACTTTTTCTTTCACATCCAAACATCTCTATTCAGAATTACGAGATAAAGGTGAATAGAGAAACATTTCCATTTCAAGAATTACATCAGAAAAGATCCTTTGACAGACTAGATTCGAACTCGCAACCCTTGAATCCATGAGTCGGCGCTCTACCGATTGAGCTAACAATTGCTGTTGGAAAATCCTGATTTCTACAACTACCTGTGCTGAATGGTCTGTATTAATGAAATTGGCCGAGATAATTGCTTCATATAGCTATAATAATAATAATAATAATAATAATAATAATAATAATAATAATAATAATAATAATAATAATAATAATAATAATAATAATAATAATAATAAAGAAGATGAACAGAACTTAAAAAATTGCATTATTAAAAGTTTGGTGTGCGAAGTTAATCCTAATATGAGATTTTATTAATTATATATAATAAATGTAAGCATGGTTTGTTCGTGCGTGCTACTCAAACTGCGCAACTCACTACCTTAGTCTCATAAGGGTTGTACGCATATGGTACAGTAGCCTTGCGTCTTCCAACCGTGAAAAAGGATTCGGTTTGAACCTATGCGTGTCCTAAGAGGAAGGAGGAGATTCAAAGAAAGAAAAGTGGTTTAGAAATTATGCAAAAGCAGAATATCTCACGAGGTGAGGTGATATAGAGTTCAGCGTGTCTTTCAGCTGTGACTCTATACAAGATGTGCATCTACGACTTAACGTGGAACCCGATCCACACGACTCCTGCCGGGAATCGAAACCCGTATCACCTCCAGCATTATCATGGGAGACACAGGGACATGTAAAAATAATCGAAAATGAACAATATTAATGTTAAATCCATAGCTTTTAAGGTCCTAAAAATTTCTAATTGAAAGATATGAATGTCTATTCAATAGTTTTCGGGGTCGCTGAAATAAATAATGACACTCCCGATACCACAAAAGACCAAGTTTTTATTCTTTGTTAGCGGTAAGTTGATTCATTTGCTCCTGCTGGAAATGGATTCGTACTAATTTATTCCGATTCAAATATGTATTCTACTGGGAAAACTAAGCTCAAATATATCTTTGAAATATAAACCTATTCTTCCCGTGCAACGCCGGGTATTTCAATTAGTATATAAATAATTTAAGAAATAATGAGTATATTTAATGGAAACAGACATATGTATTTTTGAATGTTGTATATGAATTGCTAATTCATACTTTATCTAGTAGAAAATGGTGCATCCATTATATATTCTGAAGCAATAGGGAGAACTATTGAAGGTATATTTTATTTATCTACTGTCGAATTTAGTGTGGAATAATTTCACACAAATTATTTCGAAACTATCGAGACGAGACTGAGACCGCTATTTGTCGGTTGAAATTAGACTAATACTGTAAATAGTCTCGTATTGTCTCGTTTTGATACCAGTGCTACTTCGGGGTTTGTTCTGTAGTAACTGGTTGCGTAGTGCACCTACAGTATATAAGACGTCGTATATTTAAATGTTTGAGAACTTAAACCACCTCCCCTTGACGGATCGTTCTAACTAAAACTACCAGACCGTTTATGTAATTTTGCGTTTAAGTACAAATCCTATCCTTATGTCAATTATTTTCTTGCAACAGAGAATGAAAATGTAACAGTTATAATGTTGATCGCGCATAATCCTGTATAGATAAAAGGCACTTTATAGAGTGTCGGACTCTGTGGCGTAAATACAGTAGTTACTGGCTTGGTAAGTTCATCACTGAACGCGTTTCCGTCATACTCGTGCAATGACGTCACCTTTGACACATGCTCGGGATTGGACCACAGGAGGAGTAACGCTGTTGTTTGCCTACTCGCTTGCTGCTGTGTATTCTCTTTGGAACCTGATGTGAAATTACTGCTTTCTCCTTACTTTCAGCTGTCTTTGTTATTTCTAATTTAGATAACTATTATATTAGTGGAATTTTATTCCATCATGGAAATATATTTTATTTCTTTTTAAATGTAAATAAAAAGAAAAGTGTATTTGGACTAGTTTCCCCACAACTCTGGAGGTATTGTCTTGGGTGCGTTTCTTTTCTTTTCCTTAAGGGCCGCGGTGGCTCAGTGGTAGAGCGTTCACCTCTAGTGTTTGGGGCCTCGGGTTCGATCCCAGCCCCCGCCAATTGAACTTTGTGGCGGACGAACACCGTGTGCTTGGGTTTCCTGGGGGTTCTCCCATTTCCTCCCACTCTCTTCATTTCATTTATTACTCATCATCGCCGTCTCCTTTAGCCTAACCGGCATAAGCGTGGGACGTAAAACTTAAAGATTTCATTTCATTTCTTCAACACAAATGCAATTAAAACCTGACTCTGAGAGCGCAACAATGTTATCTTGTTCGAAGGGTCAGTGATTTTGTGTCGAAGGTAATGTCACGCGAAGAGACAGGCTGCGCGTGGGCTTACCTTGTATTACGTTTGGCAACATTGCCCTTGGTCAAGTGGCCTATTGCTTATGCCTTTAGGTATTTGCCCTAAAGCTATACAGCGAGCTGTGTGCGTTCTGTTACTCCCTCCCTACCCCTGGCGTGTTTGCGAAAATATTATATGCTTTTCATGCATTGGGGTAAGGGGTAAGACACCTTGCATACTTTGGGACAATGGAAGGAAGTAACATATAAAATGATGGAAAACGACAACCGATGTTAATGTAGAGTTCATAGTTTCAAGGTCGCTGAGATGATTAGGCATAAAGCTATCAGCTATTTTCTGTTAGTGCTTTCTTCATATACGTCTACCAAGTTAACGAATCTTGACTTATCTGCGTACAGTAGTCGGTTAGTGTGTCCTCGATGGTTATTTTTAATTTTTTCCATGATCATCCCATACCATACAGTAATTGAGAGCCTCCCGGTTCAAATTTCGATGCGAGGCATCCTCACTAGTGATTTTGCAGTACAACTCGGCAAATACCGGGATACTTTTAATACATAAGCTTTGGTAAATTTTCTTGAAATCTTTGTTCTTATGTTGTTAATGTTTCAGTGTGAAATGGCATTTTGCTGCATGAAAATATTTTTAGTAAACAAAATATAGTAGATGAATGGTTAGTGTAAGGGACTCCTACTTGTATGGCTTAGGTTCAAATCCCGACTCTTCTTATTGATTTTTTCTTTTAGCTACGTTCATATGTTGCACTCCAGAAGTTCAATTTTGAATTAAATGTTGTCGCAGCTAGTTTAAACTTAAATTATTTTCAAAACTATTTGCTATTACATGTTTTTGTTTTACTTGCGATGTTTCAACTTTGATATTAGACCTTAGAACCCTAATGTAACTCATTTCCCTACGTCATATCATGATGAATGTTTTCATAACAACGATATTCGGGCGGTAATACAGAATTCTATTTTTACTGCAGGGCCGGATCTTGAATCCTGCGAACTACGCGTTCGCAGGAGGCGCCAGGTGAACAGGGAGCCAAATTAGAAAAATGAAGTTTGTTTTAAATGTAAATATTTATTTAAAAATGTTATGATAAAAAATTTCCCTCATATAGCTTCAAATAAATATTATACAGACTGAGATACAGATAAAATACATCAAAGGACAATAAAGTCGAATCTTGTGGCTGTAAAACACCCCTTTACAAATGAAATGGACTCGAACATCAATTGATGCCAATGCCACACTCACAAGAGATGCTAGTTTGAGCAAAATTTCCACGCCACAGGATAGATCTTTTAAAAAGGGAAAAGAGATATATTACGAATATGAGATAAAATGAAGGTAAATTTAGCTTTCCAATAGATGTTGTATTAAGCACTATGACCGTAGGGCTAAAGACAATTCTTTCCACAATCCTACCATATGCACAAAACACAAATATAACAGACTCTTCATTCCTCCCTCAACAATCCTTCCGACACCTTGCTAGAGTATATCATTGCCAAATATGTCTTTAAAATCCGAATGGATCAACAAACGAAAGGAATTCAACCGCAAGTATTGTTTATGGATTGGGTGGCATTATCACAGTAGAAAGAAATGTCTCCAAGGGTGCTCCTCCATCTTGTCTTAAACAGTGTCTTCGCATAGTGTACTTTGGTTCAATGACCACATTTAAGGGTTCAGAAAGATCACCGTAAATAAAATTCACATTATCAAAGTTAAAGCAAGCATGGGCGCCCAAAAGGGTACGAGGGGGCCGGGCCCCACCTGGCTTACGGCAAGTATAATGTATATGTATAATTTCTTAAGATTTTCTTGAGAATACCAAACGAAATATACCAACCATGGAGATGACCCCCCTAAAAATTCTTCGGGCCCCCATGCAAGCAAGTAGGATTTTCTTGTCCGTTCGCCCAGGAAGTGGAGGGAATACTAAGAAAAGACGGGCGGTACAAATCGATTTTCTAAAAATCATTTCTGAGGGAAATTTTAACTTAAGTTCCTAATGGCTCAAATCGCTGTCCACTGCTTAATGCTCAATTTGTTAATATCTATTAGTTCATTTGTCATTCGTCAAGATTTTCATTTGTATCCTAAGTCGTTTCGTTTTTGTTTTATTTTTTTAATTTATAATGATGTGTGCTTTCACTTTTTAATAATACTTTCTTTTTCATGTAATAATAATGAGCAACATTATAAAACCAAGTGAGCATTTTATCGGAAAAGAAAGCTACAAAACATGAAAAGAAGATAAGAGGCAACCGAAGGCTCTAAAAGGTTTCTTTCGCGTTCTGGACAAAATCATACAAATGTTGAGGTGGGGAGTTGTCAATACCAGCCACTGTTAACGAAGCATTTGCGGGTCGACATTCTTTTGAAACTGTAAGGTTATTTTACCTGATTGGAGTAATTTAATTATTGAATTAAAATGGAACGATACGGTCATTTCGTTGAGTTGATTTTGAGTTTAACCTCCCGTTCAGCAGCGAGGCTATATGAGACGTGGACCTACTGATTAACGTGGAATCCGAACCTCATGAGCTCCCGCCGTGAATCGAACCGGGGCCTCCCACGCCAAACGGTCATTTCGGTTACGGGTCTGAATTAAATTTCATGTATTTCAAAATATGTTTGAATACAATTAGTTTTCACGCGGCATATAAGTATATAACTTGAAAGGATATAATCCAAAGCAACGTAAGGTCATTTGGATGACAAGTATTTTTTCCAGTACTCTCACTTTCAATCACAGCAGCGTATACAGATGCTTGTTTTATTATAACAGTATAACAATAATTATTAATCCATTCTCTGGTATTAAATTTAAATGGAGCGATATTTTAAATTAGTAATAATTCTAATGCAAAGTAGAGTTTTGATTATTAGTTACTTGTGTTCAGGGATGCACCGACATAGATGCTAGGGATGCGCACGAGACGAGTCGAGACAGGATTTTCCAGACAAAATTCGAGTCGAGACACGGTTCTTCCAAAAGTGAAATATACATTTTTCGAGTCGAGACATCACTTTTATAGCACATTTCCGAGACGAGACAGCCACACATCTTGTCTCGTGCGCATTCCTTATAGGTGCAGTGTTCCTTTCATAAAAAATCTTCCGGGGGGTACACTTAGTGTTCAGAGGGCCACTGCTGCTACTCTTTTATTTATTATTATATTACAGACGTATTATTTTGATCTCCCAGTGGAGGCAGTGGCCCCTTAAAAATGTGTGTGGACGAAACAGGTAGTCTGAGAGTCTGGATCCCCCAATTAGCACAATTTCAGGGGGCAAATACACAAAATTATTTGCATTTTGTAGGCTATTCCGAAAAATCTTCGAACCCCAAAGAAAAATCTTGGATGCATCATTGCTTGTGTTTACATTGTGTTACTGCCTGATTTCGTACTTCTATCTTAGAAAGAAACATGAAAGAATTGAATTGTTCTATAGGCCTAAGCGGCCCTGAAAAGAACATTTTGCGGAGGAACCTGATTTTAAAGTTCTGCCACGGGATCGGGGACAAATTAAATATATTTAACTTCGCCATTTTCCTTTAATACTCACAGGAAGACTTCATTATTATATATTGAAGAAATAGGTAATTGTAACAATTATCTGAAGAATTTCTGCCCATTACAGCATTCAATTCTTTTGTTATCATTTTGGGGGGGGGGGGGCGACTAAATATTGTTGGCTTACACTTACGACATGTCTATCAACCGACCACGTAACTTTATATATATATATATATATATATATATATATATATATATATATATATATATATATATATATATATATATATAGTATAACCTCGTTAACACGAACTCGCTTAAGCCGAACACTCGGTTAGGACGAACAAAATTTCGGTCCCGACATCGCTGTACGTTATCTTATAGGAAGTTTTATCGGTTAACCCGAATTTCGGTTAGCACGAATTACGAACTAATTTTTAGTCCCTTGAGTCAGTAAAGGTTTTGATTTAACACGAACTTTCAATCCAATCCTTTGTTTTTTGTTTTTTTAGATCATTTTTCTTATTTCAGATTACACTCCAGATCAGTTTTTGTCATACAGTATTTATACAGACGAAAATTGCCTTGTAAATAAGAGAAAAAGCAGAAACAGGTATCTTTCCTCTTTTATGAGTTGTTGATTCTGTCCTCCGTCAAGCGCTGAACATGCAGGTGCTTGGCAGACGAGCTGGCGACAGCTCGAGACAAAACATCTTCTCTCCCCTGTAACTCCAATCTAGTGACAGCTATCATAAATACCTTTCTGTTACTAGCGGTACTCACCCTGCTAGCGGAGTTATCAATTTTATAACTTGACTTGGATTTTCTGCGTGGAAACTTTTTTTTTAATCTTCGAAGATAGGATAATAAACTTACTGTAGTGTTTTCACTTTTCAGAGGATGGTACCAAGACTGAAACTAGTCTCGATCTCGATCTTAACTCGAATTTGAGACCGAGGAGTGCTTTTCGAAATCGAGACGAGACCGAAACTCTCAGTCTCGTCTCGATACAATTCTGTGGATGGTATCAAGACAGAGAATAGTCTTGATCTCGTTTCGAATTTGGAACCGAGACTACTCAGTCTCGTCTCGATACCATCTCTAGTGTTTTCTATGACATACATAATATACTGTAGTGGTATGTATGGTTTGTATAATGTAGTGCGTATGTATGGAGAAAATGTATTCGAATAATAAAATTTGGGTCCCCGGTTAACACGAATTCTTTTAACACGAACTCCTGATTTTTCAGTCCCTTGGAATTCGTGTTAACGTGGGTTTACTGTATATATATATATATATATATATATATATATATATATATATATATATATATATATATATATATATATATATATATAGAGAGAGAGAGAGAGAGAGAGAGAGAGAGAGAGAGAGAGAGAGAAAGTTTTGACTCAGAAAAAAGTACAGTTGAACGTACGATGCAACATGGGCTCCTGGAGGGATTTCAAACGAATTTAGTATACGTATACATTACCATCTGAACAATTTAACCCTAAAAATGCTTTCGATCACTGAAATAAATTCCTGCCTACGCTCCTGTAAAGCAGTAAGAATTTAAGGGACTGCTTAGGGGGTAATGCCTCCCTGGAGCAACGACAGTTCCCCAGAAATCATACGTCTGATAGGTTCGGATGTGACACCAGTATTTGTGTATTACCACTCCTCACTCTCAGTGTATTGAAACTTAAGTCAAAGGAACTGTTCTGAAATCTTCACCGGTTCTCTCCTCTGAAACCTCATGCGAATGGGGCCAACCTTGGTCATATACCACATCTGGAATATTACCGTTTATGTCAGAGATCCCGAAAAATATATATTCGACACAAATAAAGGATGTTTTCGATTTTATTTTACTTATTTATTTATTTATTTTTTTGCCTGTCACCCTCCCTCTCTGACCTCCATGCCAACCAAGGCTTAACTTGAACTTAAGCAACATCGACAGCGTCAATATTCATCTACGACCACGAAAACTAATACCATAACGATTTCGATATTAATACTGTTCATATTGAGTACTTTTACATGCCACTTCCCCCCTTATTACGGATGGCTTCAGTGTCTCGCCCCCACAATTATGGAGCAATTTCAACAAACTTACGTATAGCTATAAACCACCATCTGTAAAATAAATGTGCGGGTGATCTTTTTCGGAGAGGAATTCATTAGCTACTTTTCCAATATCAATGTGGTGGTTTTTTTCTCGCTTTCCATGCTAAAGATTGCCAAAGAGCTCAACTGCATTTGCACCACTGTCCTATGAATATAGATTTTAATGGCATTTACTTTACTGAGTGCTTGCTTAGGTGTTACTCTCGTCACAGGAAAAGTGAGATTCTGTTATAAATGAGTAGGGATCTAAACAAATACGGAAAACTATCAGCAATGACACTACTCGAAATGAGTTTTCGCAATATAATGGAACAGTATTTTATTCGAATGTGAAGGAAATCATTCCATAAATTGACCCTTCCCCTCCTTAGAAGTCTAAGCTACAATACGTATCTAATAATTTTGAATTAGAATTATATGCATCGAGTTTCATAACCTTAACTTTAAGGTCTCCTGAGTTAAGTAAATGAATAACCTTCCTGCTAACGAAAGAGTAAAGCTTTGCGCTTTAATGGTATCGGGAGTGTAATTATTAATTTCAGCAACCCCGAAAACTATTGAATAGACACTCATATCTTTCAATTAGGAATTATTAAATTTTCACCCCTCCCATTAAACTTCCATGCCGATAATGCTAAACTTTGATGTGAACGATATAGAGGGTATCATAATTCATGTACTCAAAAGCTATGGATTTAACATTAATATCGTTTATTTTCGATTATTTTTGCATGTCCCTGTGTCTCCAGGGGCGCCCATTTAAGGGGTAAGGGGGTGTTTGCCCCCTCTAGAGGAAATTATAATTTGCACGATCGAAAACCCAATAAAATCGTTTGAATATTTACCCCAAAATTTGCAACTATATTTGAAATGTCGCTTATACTTGCCCCCTTTGAAAACCACAATATGGGCGCCCTTGTGTGTCTCTCATGATAGATTAGAGATGATACGGGTTTTGAAACCCGGCAGGAGTCGTGTGGTTGGGGTTCCACGTTAGTAGATGCACATCTTGTATAGAGTCAGAGCTGAAAGACACGCTGAACTCTATATCACCTCACCTCGTGAGATATTCTACTTTTGCATAATTTCTAAACCACTTTTCTTTCTTTGAATCTCCTCCTTCCTCTTAGGACATGCATAGGTTCAAACCGAATCTTTCTTCACGGTTGGAGGACGCAAGGCTACTGTACCATACGAGTACAACCCTTATGAGACTACGGTAGTGAGTTGCGCAGTTTGAGTAGAACGCACAAATAAACCATGCTTACATTTATTATATATAATTAATAAAATCTTATTAGTATGTAAAAAATAATAAACAATTTAAATTGTTGAAAAAAATATTTGCCAAAATGATAAAATCGATTAAGTAAACAAACTATAATTGTTACATAATTTGACATTATATCACAGTATGAATGAAAAATAATATCTCTCAGCAAGACATGTGATAATTATTTTATAAATTATTATTATTGTATTATTATTAAATGATCCTGATATCTGATAAATATAATGATTAGCGGTCTATATAATTCTTTTTCTTCTTTTAACAACAGTGTTGCCACACTTGGTACAATTGTACCAAATTCAGCCCTTTTTGTCATTGATCGGCCCGTTGGTACCACGCTGACATTTTCAGCCCCTTTTGTGAAAAAGTTGGTACAATTCTACCCAATTCAGCCCCATTTAATAAATACTTTTAAAAGTGTCAGTAAGACTTTTCTTACACCTCACGTTACTCATATTGTGTGTTGGACTCTTAAAAAGCCCTGTTGAACATTCATTTTGTGGCATTACACTGCATAACGCTACGAACATTGTGTGGATAATTCGTAACTCGAACTATGTCAAGAAACAAATTACGCTAGATGGGCGTATTCGCGCTGTACATGAAGGAGACGAGGAAGAAACAGTGTGGTGAAAATTTTAGCTTGAAATCTTGAAAACAAAAAGTAGCACAATATTCTTCTTACAGTTATTATCCTCCTTCGGTCGTGAAATAAGCGAGAATAAAATGCAATAATTTATATTTTAATATTTTATTGTAACGTATTGTTTACACATGAACTCAGATTGCTCCTCGTTTTATATATTTTTTCATATATGGCCATAATACTGTTTTTGTTTATTGGTCAGTTTGAAATAGAGGGGCGTTTGGTTTCCTTACAATACATACCGATGATGATAACCGTTTTCCCTTTTAATTTACGGCCTCATACTCCCTTCGTGCGAAAAAAGTTTTATCCACTTCCACGATTGTTCGGGGTCCTCCTATTTGGATGTTTTTAAAAAGTAATTTTTAAAAGAGCACTTTCTTGATTTGGACTCAGAAGACGGGGGGAGGGATTTTTAGAACTCACCCTCTTTTAGTTATAGATTCATGTGTTACACTGGTATAAAAAATGAATTCAGCCCTTTTTGTTTCAATTTGGTACTATTTTTCAGCCCACTCCAGAGCCAGGACTGTGGCAACACTGTTTAACAATAACATTTTATATTGTCCTGAGCTGGCACCTATTACTGCAATATATTCGAACAATGTCTTGGTACTTTTCTTACTTTCAATGGGTTTCCTAGTAATAGGAAACATGCCAACTATATCAAATATAACAAACCTAGCAACAAATAAATTTACTCATACAAGTCACTTTACAAATTGCTTACAGACCAATAAGATTTTAGTCACTGTTAGAACTAACCATTCAGATTTCAATAACAACAACGTTTTCCACAAAAATTTAGCAAATACAAAATAAGAGGAAATGTCTTTCGTTTAGATCTCAGACCTTTACTGAAAAAAGTGGTATCAGTATATATATATATTTTTTATAACAGTACTTGATGGTAGATGTGGCTAGCGTGGAACGGATTAACTATTTAAGATAAAAAACTTCTTCCATAGTAGTAGCAGAGGGGAATGATTTAAAAATGCAAGCTGCGTTTCCCCGCTGAATTGCTAAACTGATTCTCTGTATTAAAAATTGTTTGCTCCGCGGATCTCCTGTTTTCACAACCAGCTGTGAACCTATTTGTTTCACTAGATTCTTTGCCTCTTTGCTGAAAACACCCATTGTTTCAACAGCAAAGGGAATGAAAAAATGGTCTTCTTTTAAACATTTATATTTTAAATGTTTTCGTCTGCACGCTGTTTCTGCCGCACCTCCAGCTTCCTTAGATGTTGATACGATATGAGAAGCTGCAAAAGTATCAACACAAGTGACATCCCATACTAGACATTGCCCATTTTCCCAGGGGATTAACGTGATGCCATCTGGTCTTTTCCCATCATCCCTTGATAAACCTGATGGTTCTAAAATTGAAGGCACGTCTATGCTGGCCAAAGCACGCTTTAGGATATAATAAAATCTCATATTAGGATTAACTTCGCACACCAAACTTTTAACAATGCAACTTTTTAAATTCCGTTCATCATCATCTTGTTTTTCTTTATTATTATTATTATTATTATTATTATTATTATTATTATTATTATTATTATTATTATTATTATTATTGGAATAGCTATATGAAGCAATTATCTCGGTCAATTTCGTTAATACAGACCATTCAGCAGCAGGTAGTTGTAGAAATCAGGATTTTGCAACAGCAATTGTTAGCTCAATCGGTAGAGCGCCGACTCACGCATTCAAGGGTTGCGAGTTCGAATCTAGTCTAGGTCAAAAGATTTCTTTCTGATATAATTCTTGAGATGGAAATGTTTCTCTCTTCACCTTTATCTCGTAATTCTGAATAGAGATGTTTGGATGTGAAAGAAAAAGTATACTAGGATATAAGAAAAGAAAGATAAATTACATGATACCTTTTGCAATTTTTAACTATATTTTCACCTATCTAGTACGTTTCTAAAAAGTTCAGACTTCTAGACCTCCTTTTCGCTCTCTTACGTGTCCTTTAACTAATTTCTACAGTTACTTAGTGAATCACATACCTATATTACAGATGTCGTATCTCTTTCTCTTCTCTCTACATCATGTCTGGAGATGAATGTTTTGACAATAGGTTACAAACACGATTTTAAAAAAATAATACGATCTGTGATATCAGTGATACATATTGTGGTGTTTAACTTAACATATAAAAGAATAAATAGAAAAAATGAGAATACGAATCTCTTCGTGCAGTGATTCTTCAATGACAGTGCACTAATGCTTCAAATCTGTGTCTTTACTCCCTATAGCTATGTTAATTCCCTAGTCAAAACAAAAACTCTTCAAAATTAATCACAAATTCTTATACAACCATCCCTTCCTTGGAGTACTGCGCGGTCACATACCCCTCACTGCGATGTAAAGGCACTTATGGCGACGAGGATACCAACAATAAAAAGTTTTGTACCACTCCCAATAGAAAAAATGAGAATACGAATCTCTTCGTGCAGTGATGCTTCAATGACAGTGCACTAATGCTTCAAATCTGTGTCTTTACTCCCTATAGCTATGTTAATTCCCTAGTCGAAACAAAAACTCTTCAAAATTAATCACAAACTCTTATACAACCATCCCTTCCTTGGAGTACTGCGCGGTCACATACCCCTCACTGCGATGTAAAAGCACTTATGGCGACGAGGATACCAACAATAAAAAGTTTTGTACCACTCCCAAAATTTCCCAAATTTTAGATTTTAGTGTGGAACTCCAACTTGACTCCTGAGTTCTACATTGGCCGATTTGCACCAAAGTGGCCTTATTACATAAAGAAAGTTTTTTACTGTTTTGTACCAACAATAAAAAGTTTTGTACCAGTCCCAAAATGTCCCAAATTCAAACTTCTAATTTGGAACTCATAAACAAATCTGAGTCCCATAAACACATATATCAATGATAATGTCTCATTAGATAATGAAAGTTTTGTACTGTTTTGTATCCTCGTCGCCAAAAGTGCCTTTACATCGCCGTGACGGGTATGTGACCACGCAGTACTCCAAGGAAGGGATGGTTGCATAAGAAATTGTGAATAATTTTGAAGAGTTTTTATTTTGACTAGGGAAATAACGTATGTATAAGGAGTAAAGGAACAGATTTAAAGCATCAGTACACTGTCATCTCTGAAAAGATTCGTATTTTCAGTTTTTCAGTTTATTAAATTCTATGTTCAGTTAATAACTGCTAACAATTGCTACTAGCGCACATCACTCTTCAGGAATTTACTACGACATGTTCGCAGGACACTTTTCTAAGTCCTAAATGTATGCGTCAATAATTTATTTCGTCTCACTGTCCTTATTTCAGAATGGAAACTGATTACGCTGAATGTGAATATGTTTCGCTGTCGTAAAGCAAGGTCCGTAATAAATGTAAATAAGGTTCTTCTTATTAAAAAAAAACACAGATGTATTTATTGTTTGTATAGCACAATATAATACAGTAACTAAGCAACATGATAATCCTTAACACCAGCAAGATTTTTCCAACAGGAGGGGGAAGCAAAAGGCCGATATAGAGTTTTTCGATTTATTGCGCTATATATATTAAGTTAAAATTCATAACATTTGTAATTGATAGCATACATCGTCTTACTTTTTAAAATCGCCACTATAGCCTATTAGTCAGAACATTCATCTCCAGACATGATGTAGAGAGAAGAGAAAGAAAGAGATATGATCAGTAGCGTAACTAATTTTCCTGCGCCAGGGATCGATTAATAATCGATTTACTCATACCCGCCGCCTGCCCCACGCATTTCAGCTGCTGCGTTATATATATGGTTCTATGTCAGAAGGGCAAGACGAAAGGGCAAGGACAGAAAGGCCGGAGTCAAAACAGGAACGATCAAAAGGACCCGCGACATAAGAGCTCAAGGCAAACCGGACCCGCATCAAACGGGCCTTGTTAAAAGGACCCTACATAAATGGACTGGTGTCAAAACGGGCCCCGCTACAAAAGGGCCCCAGTCAAAAGAAACCTGCTCAAAAGGTCTCCGAAACAAAAGTGCCCGAGTTAAAACGGCCCAGCGTCAAATGGGACCGGGTCAAAATGGCTCCGAGTTAAAAGAGCCCGGGTTAAAAGGGCCCTGGTAACTGCCTCCGCGACAAAACGCCCCGAGTAAAACCGGCCCCGGTCATAAGCTCTCTGCGCCAAAGGAGCCCTGTGCCAAAAGGGCCCGAGTCAATACAGCCACGCATCAAAGGAGCCGGGTCAAAAGGGCACCTGTCGAAACAACGCGTAACAAAAGGGCCCGAGTCAAAACGGACCCGAGTCTAAAGGGACTGGGTCAAAAGGTCTCCGCGACAAAAGACGGGAGTCGAATCTACCCCGCATCAGAAGTGTCCGGTTCAAAAGTGCCCTGCGTCAAAAGAACCCGGGTCAAAAGGACCCAGACTCAAAAGGTCCTTGGTCAAAAGAATTTCGTGACAAAAAGACTCGAGTAAAAGGGTTCCTGCGTCTAACGTGCCAGAGTAAAAACGCCCTCGCATTAAAAGAGCGTAGGTTAAAATGTCTGCAAGTCAACAGGGCTCGGGTAAAAGAGCCCCGAGTAAAAACAGCCTGGGCCAAAAGATATCCGTGACAAAACGGCCCTGCGTCAAACGGGCCCGAGGCAAAACGGCCCCGCGTCAAAGGGTCCCGCAACAAAAGTTCCCTAGTTCAAAAAAGGCCGGGTCAAAAGGACCCGCATCAAAAGGGACCGATCTAAACAGCCCCGTTACAAAAGAGCCCGAATAAAAAAGATCCCGCTTGAAACAGGCCTGGGTCAAAACTCTCCGCGAAAAAAGGGCCAGAGTCAAAACGACCCCGCGTCAAAAGGTTCTTAGTCCAAAGGGCTCGAGAAAAAAGGGCCCTGTGTCAAAAGAGTACGGGTCAAAACTACCCCGCCTCAAAAGGGCCCAGGTCAAAACAGTCCGGCGTGAAAAAGGCCCGAGACAAAATTATCCCGCGCCAAGAGAGCCAGGAATAAAATGACCCATCGTCAAAAAGGTCTGCGTCAAACGGGTCCAAGAAAAGGCAGCCCCATGTCAAGAGAGCCCAGGTCATAATGTCTCATTGTCAAAAGGGCCACGGTAAATGACCACCGCGACAAAAGGCCCCAAGTTAAAACGGCCTCGGGTCATGAGATCTCAGTGTCAAACGGGAACTGAGCCAAAAGGGCCGAGTCAATACGAGCCCTGGTCAAAAGGACCCGGGACAAATTGGCCCTGGGTCAGAAAAAGCCGGGTCATAGGAGCGGCCTCTAAAGGGCACAAGTGAAAAGGACCCCGCAACAAAAGGGCCCGAGTCAAAAGGACCGGTTTCTAAAAGGCAAGGGTCAAAAGAGCGAAGCAACGAAAAGGCCTGAGTCAAAATGGCCCAGCGTCAAAATTGTACGGGTCAAAAGGGATAAAGTTAAAAGGCCCTGTGTCAAAAGAGCCTGAATCGAAAGGAACCCTCCTCAAAACGGCCCAGTGTGAAAAAGGTCTGGGTATAAGGGTATCCGCGACAAAAGGGAACGACTCAAAACGACCCCGCATCAAAAGGGCTCGAGTTGAAAGGGGTCTGCGTAAAAATAGGCCCGGTCAAAAGTATCCCGCCACAAAAGGGCCCGGGTCAAATCGGAACAGCATGAAAAAGTTCAGGTCAAAATCGTCCTGCGACACAGAAACCGGAGTAAAAAAGAACCTTTTGTTAAGAGAGCTCGAGTGAAAAGGGCTCTATGCCAAACGGACTGTGCCAAAAGGAGCCCCGCTACAAAAATGCCCGAGTCGAAATGTCCGGGTCTAAAGCTCTTTGCAACAAACGTTCCCGGATCAAAACTGCCCCGCGTCAAAAGAGCTCGTGTCAAAAGTGTCCTGCGACAAAAAGACCCGAGTCAAAATGGACCTGCGTCAAACAGGCCCAAGTAAAAGGGGCTCCGCGTGAAAAGAGCCCAGGTCAATAGGGCTCGGATAAAAGAATTCCCCGGACAAAAGTGCCCGGGTTCAAAATATCTCTGCAACAAAAGGGCCCGAGTCAAAAGGACCTGTGTGAAAGGGTCTCCGGGACAGAAGGACCCGAGTCAAAATGGCCCCACGTCTAAAGGGCCCAGGTTAAATATGCTTGAGTTAAAAGGGCCCTGCATCAAAAAAGCCCGGCTCAAAAGGATCCCGCGAGAAAAAACCCGAGTCAAAAACTTACTACGTCAAACGGACCCGAGAAGAAGCGGCCTCGCGTTAAAAGAGCGCAAGTCAAAAAGTCTGCATGTCAAATGGGCCTAGCGACAAAAGGCCTCGAGTAGAAACGGCCCCTCGTGAAAAGGAGCCGAGTCAAAAGACCCCGCGACAAATGGTCCCTACTTCGAAAGAGGCCGGCTCAAAAGGGTGCAACTCAAAAGGGCACGGTTCAAACCAGCCCCGCTAGAAAACAGCCCGCGTCAAAAGGTCTCCGCGACAAAAGTACCCGAGTCAAAACGATCCCGCGTGAAAAGGGCCCGGGTCAAAACAGCCCAGTGTGAAATGTCCAGGTCAAAAGTCTCCGCGAAAAAAGAGTCCGAGTCAAAATGACCACGCGTCAAAATGGCCCGGGTCGAAAAGGCTTGAGTTAAAAGTTTCCGGGATAAAACGATCAAGTGTGAAAAAGACCTGGGTCAAAATGGTCCGCGACAAAAAGAACCGAGTCAAAAGAGCCCTACCTCAAACGAGCCCGAGTATAAACAGCCCCGCGTCAAGAGATCCTAGAAAAAATAAAGAAACATTCGCTATAATGTTACCTCGCCGGTTTTGAATGCTTAAGGCACCGGCTGAGAGTTACGCGGCTGAGCGAATGTAAAAAATGAGCACAGGTCAAAAGGTCTCCTGGTCAAAAGGCCTCGCGAGAAAAGTCTCCGAGTCAAAAATCTCCGCAACAAAAGGGCCAGAGTCACAACGGCCCGCTACAAATGGATACGAGTCAAAACAGCCCGCGCCAAAAGGGCTTGGTGAAAGGGCCCCGCGACAAACGGGCCCTATATTAAAAGAGCCCGGGTCAAAAGGACCCGCCTCTAAAGGACACGGGTGAAAATAGCCCCGCTACTAAAAGGCCAGAGTCAAAACGGCCCCCACGTAAAAATTGCCCGGGTCGAAAGGAATCGAGTTAAAAGAGTCCTGCGTCAAAGCAGACTGGGTCGAAGGAACTCTGCCTCAAAAGGGCCCGAGTCTTACGGCCCAGCATGAAAAAGGTCTGGGCGTAAGTGCTCCGCGACAAAAATGCACGAGTCAAAATGGACCCGCGTCAAAATTGCCCGGATCAAAAGGAATCGAGTTAAAAGAGTCCTGCGTCAAAGCAGACTGGGTCGAAAGAACCCTACCTCAAAAGGGCCCGAGTCTTACGGCCCAGCATGGAAAAGGTCTGGGCGTAAGTGCTCCGCGACCAAAATGCACGAGTCAAAATGGCCCCGCGTCAAAGTTACCCGGTAAATACGGTTTTACGTGCAAAAAGCCTGAGATCAAAGTAAGAGTGAAAATCAGGTATGAACGAGGGGATAATATCCCCGTCGTAAGTTGAAGTGATTGTGCAAAAGAAGGTATGAAGAAGGTATTATCTGTAGTTATTATTAACAAATAGTAAATTTGAATGGTGATATTAATTTTGTTAATTGTTCTGCAACAATCTCTATCGCTTCTCCATCAAAGTTCGCTTGCTCTTCCGACTTTCTGAATCAAACCTTATCTATTATTGACTTTCCCCTTAGGTCTAAAATTCCATTTCCACCCCTGGATCAAAGTATAGAATGAAAAATATTCTGTGGAAAAGATTAGTTTAATGTTGCTGTGAGAAGACATATGTGGATCTCTATACAGGGCATTGGGACAGAACAATAATATAGAGTTTTTCGATTTATTGCCCTATATATATTAAAAGTCATAGTTTATCATTGATAGCATATATCCTCCTACTTTTTAAAATTGCCACAGTAGCCTATTAGTCAGAACATACATCTCCAGATATAATGTAAAGAGAAGAGAAGGAAGGAGATATGCCCAGTGGCCTAACTAGTTTTACTGTGCCCTGGATCGATTCATTCCATTGGTGATCGATTTGCTCATACCCTCCTGCCCCACGCATTTCAGCTGCTGCGTTATACAAGGTTTGTCCGGAAAGTAATAGGACTGAGTCGATTTAAAAAATTATTGAGCCAATCGTTACAATTCTTTGAAAACTTTCAAAATAGGCTCCTTCTGTGTCGATGCAGCGCTGCCAGCGCGATTTCCAAGCATTGAAGGCGTCACGGAAGTCATTCTCCGGAATAGCCTTGAGAGCCGCGGTGCAAGCTGCTTGGATCCCCTCTGTCGTCTCAAAATGCTTGCCTTTCATCGGGCGTTTCAGGCGAGGAATTAAAAAGAAGTCCGGGGGCACATCTGGGCTGTAGGACGGCTGCGGAAGCGTTGGGTTGCCGGCCTTGGTCAGGTAGCTGTTCACAAGAAAGGCGGTGTGAGCCGGAGCGTTGTCGTGGTGCAGCTTCCAGTCAGCTCCGATGTCTGGTCGAACCCGATTGACCCTTTGTTTGAGTCTCTTGAGCACTTTCACGTAAAACTTGGTGTTGACGGTTTGTCCAGAAGGAACAAATTCATATGGGACGAAGCCTTTGATGTCAAAAGAGACAATGAGCATCGTTTTCACTTTGGATTTGCTCATTCTTCCCTTTTTGGGCGAGGAGACGCCGGCGTGTGCCACTCGGAAGATTGCCTCTTTGTCTCGGGATCATACTCAAAGATCCTGTGATTAGTTTTTTCAAAAATTGGGGGTCACTTATACATATGTTCAAATTTTCTTGGCACAATTCCACTCGTCGCAATTTCTGGTCGTCAGTGAGCACTTTTGGGACAAACTTCGCGAACACCTTGCGCATGTTCAAATGCTCCGTCACAATTTCATGAACCACAGTTTTTGGTAAATTTAACATCTGGGCAATTAAACGAATACTTAGTCGACGGTCTGAGTTCAAAACTTTGCGCACACGAGTCACATTGTCAGTGTTTGTCGAAGTCGAAGGTTTTCCAGCACGGTCTTCATCGGCGACCTCTTCCCGGCCCTCCGAAAAGGCCTTGTGCCACCGAAACACACCACTTCTTGCTAAAGCATCATCTGGGTAAGCCTGCTTGATCATATGAAACGTCTCTGTCGCAGATTTACCGAGTTTAACACATAATTTAATCGCGTACCTCTGCTCTAACGAACGCTGCATTTTCGGCTTGCACCACTCACAGAAACGCGTAGCACGTAAAAGTCTGTCCTGACTCTCCGTGTGCTCGGAGACAACTGACCAGCCGATCGTTCGTTAGCTAGGAACGCCCTCTACTGGATTCAGTCAGTGCGTGCACGCTCCGAAGTACAGTTATGGCGGAATAAAATCAGTCCTATTACTTCCCGGACAAACCCTGTATATATATATATATACTAACAGTATACAAAGTTATTTTTATTAAGAAATATAAGTTTTTACTTATCTTTTTCCTAAGTTATCACTACATACTTAACTCGTAACTACTATCATGGGGGATCAAATTTGACCTCCGCAAACACATTTCTAGCTGTGGACAATAAATTAGCTAGAATATTCGTTTTTCATACGGGGAGAATACGTTTCATTTTGGATATATAGGGCACCAAAACTGTCACCATCAACTTACGGACTCCAAAAACTATGGATTCGACACAAATTTCGGTCATATTCGATCACTTTTATATATCTCCCCTTCCCCAAGTTGCATGGCCAAATTTTAATTTAAACGGCATCGAAAGTGTTACTGTTCATCTCAGCGACCCCTAACATCATGGTCTTGACTCTAATATCAGTCATTTTCGAACATTTTGTATATGTCATCCTCCACTTTACCCAAGTTGCGGGGTGAATTTGGATTTAAACTGCATCGAAAGAGTCACTGTTTATCTCAGCGACGCCGAAATTTATGCATTTGACACTAACATCGTTCATTTTCAATCATTTTTTATATATTCCCCCTCCCCCAAGTTGTACCTTCAAAGTAAAATGATAAAAAAACATCCCAGGTCAGAACTTCATCTATGTTGAAAATTTGAACGAGATCGGTCGGGTGGTTAAGAGTTATTAAGTTACAAACATAGTCACTATCATTATATATATATATATATATATATATATATATATATATATATATATATATATATATATATATATATATATACATATATATACGAGGGTTGGAACTTAAATAGTGGCAACACTGCTGTGGAGACACTATGCAATGAAATGTACTAGTGGCGCTGATAGCGCACGTTGTTGACATATCTACCTAACCTCAGAGCAAATAAACTCGCCCGTCCCACGTCACTGGCAGGCGCACAAGCGAGGGAAGCACAAATCACTTGTGAGCAGGCGGTCTAACGTAAAGGTGTCAAATTCGCTAGTGGACAGTGGACAGTGATCCACGACTGACGATTAGTGAGCTCGTCCACGAAACCGGATTAGCGCGTAAGACTGTGCTTCGCATTCTGAAGGAACGCCTGGGCATGCGCAAAACTGCATCACAATGGGTTCCGCATGAATTGATGGAAATGGAAAAATGGATGCGTTACGACGCTGCTCAGACGCGCTTGGAGCGGTATGAGCGCGAAGGCGAGGCTTTCTTACGCCGTATCATAACACTGGATGAGACATGGGCCAGATCTTACGAGCCAACACTGAAACGCCAATCCAACGAATGGCGTCATTATGGGTCGCCGCGAAAGTCGAAAGTGCGTCAGAGCCCCAGTATGGTGAAATTTATGGTGTGTTATCCTAACGCATTACGATCCTCCAGGGCAGACCGTCAATGCACTAATCCGGTTTCGTGGGCGAGCTCACGAATCGTCAGGCGTCAATCACTGTTCACTAACGCGGCAACAGCTTGCACTTCTTCTTCAGAGACGCTACGACGACCTGCCCGATGCATGTCCGCCACAGTTTGCCGACCTTCGTTAAAGGTTTTTACCCACCGTGCCACTATTCTGTACGGCAATGCCGATTCCCCACACGCCTCTTGAAGCCCTTGATGACACTGTCGTGCTGTACGACCTCTGGCACATTCAATCTTGATCCAACTCCGTTGTTCCTGTTTCGAAAACATAGTGACACCTTTACGTTAGACCGCTCGCTCACAAGTGACTGTGCTTTCCTCGCTTGTGAGCCTGGCGGTGACGTGGGACGGGCGAGTCTACTTGCTCAGAGGTTAGGTAGGTATGTTAACAACGTGCGCTATCAGCGCCACTAGTACATTTCATTGCATAGTGTCTCCACAGCAGTGTTGCCACTATTTAAGTTCCAACCCTCTTTTATATATATATATATATCGATATAGATAAATAAATATTCCTATTGTTTTGGAAAATTGCGAACTATAGCCTATATAAATTGAATCATACAGAAGAGATTCGAAGACGCACTAGACACCAGCGTAAACGGTGGCGAATCGTGCATGTATTACAATACAATAAAACTCCGTTTTGTGGCTATCGCAGCATTGGATTTAGGGAACACGCTTTTCCGGAGTTAGTTGTTAGTGATCGTAACCACCGCCTGAAAATGCCCTCATGTTCCCACTAGTATTGCTATTTCTGAGAATGTTATCTGAAACCTTTGATTTGAATCATTACTCACTCTATTCTTCTAAGGGGTTTTGCATAGGAAACAGAAGAAATTCTTTTTCGTGAAATTATATTTTCCGCCATGGAACGATCCAGGAGTTGTAGATCAAAATAAGATATTAAAAAACCTAATTCGTCGGATATTATCTCGTACTAAATTTTTGATTTTTGAATTTGAATATTTCTGAAGAAATTGAGTTTATTCGCATTCTCGCACTGATTTAGGACAAGAAGAATATGAAAAGAGGTAAACTGAAGTCCTAAGTCCAAAAAAGATGCTCGAGAGCTTCTTCACAAACGAGATGTCCCTCCTTCTTCACATGCGCAGCCACTTTGAATCTGTGGTCGACGAGGAAGGCAACTTTGCATCGTCCAAACTGGCGAATTTCAAATGCACGAAGCATCCTGGATCCCTGAAAAAGAGATCGATGTTAGTTCTTCAGATCCTGTTCCACCTTCATCTTCCTTGTCAGTACGAGGGTCACTACGAAAGTTTTCAGATGTGAAATAACTTACTTAAAATCAATTTAACACTTACATTTTCTCAAAGTAACACTGTACACACTTTTGCATCCTCGAAAGCTACTTTTGGAAGCAGTGTTGCCAGCCTTTTTCTTCAAGTGTTGAAAGTTCGTTCTCGTAAGCCACTACAACTTCTTCAGGGCTGCAAAATCTCTTCCCACGCAAGCGATCTTTGACCCTGGGGAACAGAAAAAAATCACACGGGGCCAGGTCAGGGCTATACGGCGAATGAGACATAAGTTTGACCTCCCTAGCTTCTAAAATCTGAATTGTGATATTGACCGTGTGTGCGGACGCGTTGTCATGATGAAGCAGGATCCCACGCTATCCAGTTCTTGGACGCCGTTCCCGAAGCTTCTGGAACACTTTTGTTAGGCAAACAGTAGTGTACCATTGAGCAGTAACAGTCCTTTGTTCTTCAAGTGGAACAGTTGCAACATGGCCGGATTTAGAGAATAAAGTTGCGACCATATTCTTCCCCACACTTCGCGGTCGTTTCACTTTCGTGGGTGGATTTTCGTCTGGAAAGATCCAAACTGTAGACTGGCGTTTATTTTCAGAGTCAAATTGATAGATCCAAGTCTCATCACCAGTAACAATGTCAGAGACGCGTCGAGAATTGCCTCCATCAAATCTTGCAAGCATTTCTTCACACCATTACACACGCATGCGCTTCTGCTGTTCAGTCAAAGTGTGCGGCACCCAACGAGATGAAACCTTCATGAACCGAAGATGAACATGAAGAATTTTTGTTACTGCTGGCGATCCAATGTTCACTGTAGATTCAATGTCGTTGAAAGTTGTTCAAGGATTTTCTCGCATCATTTGTTCCACAGCGGCAATGTTTTCATCTGACACAGCTTTTGCAGGACGACCAGCTCTCTCTCCATCTTTAAGCGATGTCCGGCCTCTTCTGAATTCACCAAACCACAGAAAAATTGTAGCACAGGAATTAGCAAGGACCCCAAATGCCCCCTGCAAACGGTCAAGGCTTTGTGTCTCGTTCAAACTACATTTGAAATCGTAAAGGATCATTGCCCGAAAAGGTTCCCTTTCGAGCTCCATTCTAGACAGCCGAATACTGCTCACATCAACAAAAAGTGAAGGCGATACGCCGTTGAAACTGCTTCGCTTCTTTGCTCTGGATACCACTACCGAACGCAATTGTTGGAATTCAAATACTGTGCCACAACAATGCCTATCTCAAAACTTTTGTAGTGACCCTCGTTGTCATCATCTGACCGAAAAGGATAGGTGTGATCTCCTTGGGAAACGACAGTATGCAGTTTTGAAGAATTAGGACTGTTAATTAAGCAATCTTATGGGGTTAAAATATTATTACCATCCTACCATTTTCTAATACGTACCGGTACTTTGATTTATTACTGAAATATACTACAAATATATTCAGAAAAAGAGCATTTTGTAATAAAATTTCTGCTATTAAAAATAGTTTTTATTATAATAACTCCCAAAGTAAGGAAAATTGGTGAGAAAACAAAAATCCAACAGTGTTACGTAACGAACGGGGGAGGGGTTCAGCCTTGCATTACGAAGTGTGACAAGGGGGAGGGAGAGGATAAAAATTGGTCAAAAGTAGCGTTACGTAATATGTGGACGGCCCCTTAAGACTAATCATTGTGTGTATTGGTAGGTAGCCGTAGCCAGCCCAAAAATATGAGGGGGCGGTAGAAGTTAGGGGGCCGATCCAACCATATTATAGTTCATCATTATAGTATAGCAGTTCATTTGCAAGCCTACCGTGAATATTTTAGGGGGCATACGCAGGGTGGGTCCTGGGGTCTGCCCCCCGAAATCCCGACTTTAAAAAAATGTAATTACTTTTAGGGGCAATTTTAGAAATTTTCATATAATTTAGCCTCAAATTGTATTTGAACCCCTCCAAAACGCTTTACGCCCCTCCCGAAATAAATTTCTGGGTACGTCCCTGTTAGGGGGAACAATAAAACTTTAGGGGGGCCCGGCACCCTAGTTCCCCTGTGGATACGGGCCTGTAGCCAAGCAACTAATCAAACACAAAAGCATCAATTGTCAGCTTTTTGAATGACAAGTTACATTTTCTCAGCACGAATAATTGAATGCTTTTTTACATAAAAATAAGTTTATTTTCATACTTTATTTTCGGATAACAAAAAACTTTATTTCATTTAAGTATGTTCTTTCGCTTCGTAATAATCTATTACCAAAAGACCATTAGTCAAAAATATTTTGAAAACATCTTTTGTCCCCAATTCTAGTTAAGTCCATTAAAGTATAGCACTAGTAAACGGTCCACAATCAACTGCCAATGGTAACACGTATTAACATATTTTAATTTCAAAACAAATAATGGTGTTAAATCTGACCTCACGATAGTACTTATGCAGTATAAAAAATAAGGATATTAGTAAAGAGTTAATATGAATTATGTTAATAGGAAATTAAATTAAAAATAGTTTACTCTACATAATCTAATTTAAGAAAAATAATGATAATAATAAAATAAAATAATGTAATAATAAAAAGATGGTAATAAAAAGTTTTTTATTGTAATCCTCGATTCTCTCGTGTTGAACAACATGGCTTTCCTCAATGCAGCCTCCAGAGGGGCGATAAATACGTATTATGAAGCACTCCAGTTCACATTTTTGGTTAGTCACATATCAAGAAATGTCTCAAATTTTTTTTTCAGACCCGCCGCCCCCCCTCAAAACTTCCTGGATCTGTCCGTGATATCGGTTGTTGCCAATTTACTGATAATAGTCATAGCGTACCTTTTGAAATGTTTTCAAACGCTCTTTGCATAAGGAACAGTTTTCCGTATTCTTTATTTTTTCTTTTCTTTTTTTCGCCCTTTTACTGTGCTGGAAAGGGACTCCATGAGCAGTGTTTGGCACACGACCCACTCGGGAGAGTAATGCTCCCAGAAGTACTTTTTTTTCGCGCGCTAATCTAGCCAGCTGTTCTAAACGCTATCCTAGCCAGTTGTTTTAAGTTGGTCACAAAATTTATATCATGGAGTACAAGGGGAACAAAACGAGCCCTGCGGTGTTTCTAACCCGTTCCTACTACTACTACTACTACTTATCTGCACAAAAGTAAGTAAATCACTTTTTTGAATATTATTTTCATATTATTTTAATTTAAAAAGTGTTATAAAAATATTTTAAAAATGTAAAAAAAAAAGTCATCGAGCCGGGTTTGAACTCACGCCAAAATTGACTTTCATTAGTAGCATATAGCGCTAGCCCACTCGGCCACGAAGACTGACAACAACAATTATTTGGTTTCTGCTATTTAAATGCAACGTGGCAAGAAATTGATAACACCAACCAATCAGAACTGTGTTTCTCGTTCGTACTTCCGAGAGCATTACTCTCCTGAGCTAGTCCTTTTGGCACAAGCTATGTGCGAGCAGCTCTGAAGTTGAATGTTTTCAAGGCCAAGGCCACCAACACATTTTGATAAGTACACTGTCGCGTGATTCACCCTTAGGGAGTGAGTATGCCACATCAGTTGCATTGTGTGTTTCCGTATGATACTGAGATATTTCTTTGGCAGGAAAATAGTTTTGTATGGAACCAAAGACGACTGAATATAAAAACATTTAAAAGGTATACTCGGCCTGCCAGACTTACATGGCGGGCTTTACTTTGATGAATAAGGACAACCACTACCACAGTGCATGTTGTGGCACGAAAGTTGTAGTCTACGTGTCTGCCATGAGTTGGTCAGCTGTGTTTGCACACATCAGGCTTGACTTTCGTTTGTTGAGTACAGCACCTGAAATTTATTCATAATTCGATATGAAGGTCTCAACAAGTGACAGTTCTTGTGGATTGTTAATATGTTTTAGCTACTAAATGAATATCTTCATTATTCGATTTAAAAAGAACAAATAAAGCTTTTTACTTTGGGTTTTCTGTTTTCCAAGCCTAGAAGCATTGTAGAACACGTTAAGTATGGTTTCACGCCTTTCTGCGTCGAGACATAGGAGGTGATTACGTCAAAACTTTAAAAAATATTTTTTTACTAGGCAGATATTTATTTCTTTTTTATTTTTAGGCGGATTTACTTTTGCAACTAGAAGATTGAAATTTTGCACAAACATGCAGTCCACCGAACAAAATTTATCAGATTTTTTCAGGTGATCTCTGCGTTAACACTGGGGGTCCATACCCACACAGCAATGAAATATTTTCAAAACGTTTCTAAAACGTGCCATCATTTTCCTTCAGAAAATGTATCCTACTTCCCTTAAGGAAATATATTCCATATGTTGTTGAAAACATTTTCCACATAATACTGAAAATATTCTCTAAATACACTCAAAAACGTTGTAGAAATATTTTATACGCCGTTAGAAAAGTTTTCCTAAAAATGTTTTCTGTACGATTTCCAAACATTACTGAAAAAGTATTTGAAACGTTTTATACAATGTTAACGGAATGGTTTTTAAAATGTTTCTCATGGAATATTTTAAAATTATTTACCAATAACGCAGACAATATTTTCCTACATATGCCAAAATATTTTCTTTACATGACAAAATATATTTAGTGAATATTTTTTGTACATCACAGAAAATATTTAAAGAATAGTTTCTGTGCATGACAAAATATTTAGGGAATATTTTCTGTACATGACAAAATATTTACAGAATATTTTCTGTACATGATAGAACCCAAAGCCCATAGGCCAATTCGGTTACTACTGCAGATACGAAAACAAGGTAAGATACAGAAGGAAATTTTTAAAATGCAGCAAGTTTTGTTTTTATATTAGTATACCGCCCAATAGTAACGAAAAGTACAACGCTGCCACTGTTGGACAACAACGAATGAAAGAAAGAAAGTTTGAAATTATTTGGACCAAAGGGAACGGAAAGACACAATGAAAAATATAGTGCAAGACCCAATTTCGCGTCCTTCGTATCTGCTCCCCCCCCCCTCAACACCGTGGTTGCTACGCCTCTGGCGTGGATGTTGCATTTGCATGTTTATCCTTCAGTGTGTCTCCTTTCAATTCTTCTCGGTGTAGCTAATTTCAAACCACACATTCTTTCATTCGTGTAGCCCGACATGATGTATGGTAACGCATTTTCTTTATTGAGCGGTACACTAGTACAAAAACAAAAGTGTTGCTGGAATTTAAAAGAGTCCTTACATATCTTACCGTGTTTCCATACCTGCAATAGTAACCGAGTTGGCCTATGGGCTCCGGACTTTTGCGTCACTCTGCATATACGGTATAACGGCTTCTTGCTGGGAACAAATAGTAGGTTGAAAACAAGGCGGCCAGGCTGTGACATAGCAGCTGGAAGAAAACATAAGATTCTTCTGTACAATTTTACCTGCTTAGACGTCTTTGCCTCACTCTGTCTTCATGACGAGGAACCATTGCGGCCCACAGACTCAAATCAAAAAAATAAATAAATAGATAAATAACTAAAAACAAAATAAAAATAAAATACCACTACTACTACTACTACTACTACTACTACTACTACTAATAATAATAATAATAATAATAATAATAATAATAATAATAATAATAATAAACAGTGTAAATTATAACTACGTAATGTTAACTTGCTCTCATAATTTTAAGCATTTTTTTTTAAACTCAAACTCTTATTTACACACAAAATGTTTCTGGGTGTTTCACTGGTACTACTGGTATGTGGACACGCCGTGCATATATGTTGGGGTGTCTTATGTGACTTACGACATTCAAACTGCACATCAGTGTGTTCACAATCGTCGCCTGCCAGTTTTGAAAGCGGCTGTATTGGATTTTTTTTTTTAATACGAAAAGGATTGAAGTTTAGACATCCATTTCAAGAAACAATTGTTGGCAATCCTTTTCCTATCTTAAAAATAATAAATCCAATATAGCCGCTTTGTAAATTGGCACGCGATGATTGTGAAGGCTCTAATTTGCAGTCTGAACCTCGCAACATCACATAAGACACCCCAACGTACATAGACGGCGTGGCCACATACCAGTAGTAGCAGTGGAACACCCTGAAGCATTCTGTGTGTAAATAAGATTTTGAGTTAATAATAATAATAATAATAATAATAATAATAATAATAAAAGCAGCTTAAAATTATGAGAGCAAGCTAACATTATGTAGTTATAATTTACACTGTACACTATAATAAATATACATCTATATAAGTTTATATCGGTTAGTAGTTAAATAAAAATATAAATGTACACTATTCTGGCATTATTTATTTAAATACTCTTCAGCAGCATCTTCATGCTGCTCGTATTATTTGTTTCTATACATTAAGAACAATCTTCTCAAATATCACATTAAGAACAATCTTCAACACTTGTTCTAGAAAATTATGTCACTGACACTAATTAAAAAAAAAATCAACAACAATATTTATGTAAAATATGTTGCTGAAAATATGTTCTACAAATCTACGGCGCATGGGGAATAGATCTTTTCACGAAATGTCACTTTTTGCAACTTTCAAGAAATATCACATTGTTGAATAACCAGAAAACGTATTTGCTTCTTTATAATGTCACTTTTGATTACCACAACTAACTATAAATTCGACGCTGCGAATTGTCAGTTAAAGTTCTGTGGAACTGCAGCTGAATTCTTAACTGATCTTCTTGTTCGTCTCTGTATGACATGTTGAAGCCAAATCCCAATAATCTACGCGATCTCATCGTTAGTTACGTTTCTCTTGTGTTACACAGTTTCTGAAAATAAAAATAATAGGCAGCGTTTAATAACATAATAACAGCAGGGAATGATTAAAGATCAATTATTACATCTTAAACTTACAAAAATATTTAAAATGTTTGTGTAGGACCTACAGCAGCTTGTGAAGACAATATTGTGTTACAAAAGTAACATCCTGAAGAAAATGTAAACGGCAAGGAAGACAACAGCTTCAGCTGAAAGTGACATACCTCAGACTGTAGCTTACTTACGGACGTTGTAACATGTTGAAGCGGTCACACATTTTTTTTTAAAAAGTATAGCATCTTATAAATATTAAACCTATTAAAAAAAAAAAATTGAAAACATGTGGCAGCATTTGAGTTGATGAAGAACTAGCGTCTCATTCCGAATGCTCTGATCTCAAATCTGGACCCGATCATCCTTTTTCCCTCAGTCGTACCAGGTGAATGCCGAGGTGGTTACTAAGGCCTTGATGACCGCTACCTTGCTTGATTTCTTTCCCCACGGAGCAGGCCATACATATTATTTTGCCTTATACAAATGAATAATTTTGATACGTTGCATTGCAAAGAATACAAAAAATCGCGAATATAGGAATGAATCATGAAATGCTCAAGAAAACTACCAACATGACAGAACAATTCAGTAAAAGGATGAAATGAAAGGTAAGGGGAAAAAACAAGGAATGTCCATGTGTGTGCTTTATTGGGTACTTTGTCCTATGAGATGGTGACTTTTGGTACTATTTGCCTGTATATATATATATGCATCCGTAGATGTAAAAATATCTATGTAAAAACAGGCAAAAGATTTGATTAAGCCTATGCCTTTTTACGAGGTTTTCAATATTAAAACACCGTTTTCTCAAAAATACAATTTTGTGACATTCCTTCTATTTTCCCCTTACCCTTCAAATATACTCTATACATGTTCAACTCTCTCTTCCACGGACACTTAAATGGAACGTGTCACTTGAAGATGGGAAAATTGCGCATTTTGCTAAAATAAGGATTTTCAAAGTGTTTTGAATGTTATAACAGCGCTTGTAGTACATGCTTTTGGGAAATAAAGTTTACAGGAAGATGATTCTGAGAAGTATTCATGGCACAATAGTATGTATTTAAAGCGAAGAAAAAATAAAAAGGGCGCCAGAAAGGTTTTTTTTTTTTTTTAACAAGAATTTAAACATAGTGTATCCCTCTTCAAATGACAACTTCTTTGATTCTTTCCACTCTGAATCTAAGGTACGGCTTTTTTAATGCATTCAGTGCATTCACAACTTTATAAAGGTCTTACGTTGAAAAAAATGGAATCTTTAAGTTTAACGTCCCACGCTTATGCGGTTAGGCTAAAGGAGATGGTGATAATGAGAAATGAGTGAAATGGTGGAATGAAGAAAGTGGGAGGAAACGGGAGAACCCCGAGAAAACCCACGAGCACGGTATTTGCCACCACAAAGTCCACACGGCGCGAGCTGGGATCGAACCAGGGACCCCAAGCACTGGAGGTGAACGCTCTACAACTGAGCCACCGCGCCCTCGGGTCTTACGTTGAATGTTGTATATCTTAGCGCGAAAGCAACTAATTCGCCCAAGGAAAGTCCAAAATCTAATAAGAACCACTTCCAATCACTTGATCACCTTAATTGCACCAATAATATACCAACGAAAAGCTCAAAAACCTAGGTGGGTTTTTCCGGGCTGGGCCCAATTGGGCAAACCCTGAACACAATACAATACACACACACACACATATATATATATACGCAAATCGCAAAAGAATAATTGTAATCTTTCGGCAAATCTAGTCTGATGGCCCCCTTTAATTTTATATATGCCAGGTGAAATATTTACATGTCGCCTGCCGCAAACCATTTAAGAGAAAATAAGAAAATTAGCGAAAGAATTATAATTTTTCAACAATTATTTCGAGCGGCACGCCAATAGTAAACCTGCAGGCAGAATTAGGTAATACTCAAGCAGACTGTTTTACCAAATTTTGACGCATTTCTTGCATCTTCCGGTTTCTTTTTGCAAAACATGCACTAAACGAAAAGAAATCCTTAAGTTTAATATCCCACGATCATGTTGGTTAGGCTAAAGGAGACGGTGATAATGAAAAATGAAGAAAGTGGGAGGAAACGGGAGAACCCCGAGAAAACCCACGAGAAAGTCCACACGGCACGAGCTGGGATCGAACCAGGGACCCCAAGCACCGGAGGTGAACGCTCTATCACTGAGCAACCGCGCCCCCCTATGTACTAACTGAAGAGCTCTAAAAGAAAAAGCGAAACAACTTCTGTTAGGTGGCCAGTAAAAAAGCACGCATGCTATCTGAGTCAGGGCAGAAGCACAGCAGGGGGGCACGCATAAACGAGGATGGTGCAAAAACATTTACAATATTTGTAATTATTCTTATCTTCAAAAACACTTAATTTCGATCCTAAAAAAAAAAAAAATACCTTTCACAGCTAATACACGAGTGTTACACCGCCTTTCTTTCTTACCTTTACGACAGAAAATAGTGTATATAGGGCTATTCCCTCTGTTCTGAATTTTTCTTCTTGAATAAATCTTTTCCACACTTTGCGCAGTTGATTTTACGCGCTTCACCATACCATGACTGTAGAAACTTTATAATCCTTCTCTCTTTATTACACAATTCTTTAAAAAAAAAAAAAAAAAAAAAAGTTTACATTACGGCCATCGCAGATGTTCACAACTGACGTATGAACCGGAAATTCCCGCCGCTTACTTCTACCCTATTTGCATTCAAAATCAATTTCAATAAGCTGTGCAATGATAGAAATAACTTACATTAACACTCTCATTCCTTCACGAAAAATATTTCACATCATATTTTATCTATAAATTTTGTTCTCGGCGTAAACGTCTGCTCGAGAGAACCCAAGAATTATTATAACCCACTGGTGTATTTAAGGGGGGCTTCCGGGCTTAAGCCCCTTGAAATTGTACTTACTATATTAAAGTAAATGAATTATCTTGGAGAACAAAGTTAGCCAAGCCCTTCTCCCGTGAAAAAAAAAGTCGTAAATACGTCATTAAAATGGTAATATACGCGCAATTATCCCGTCACCAAAATAGAAATGTACGTGCCTACTCCCTTCGGAAGCATCCCCTCGCGGCCCCCCCCCCCGCCTTCACCCTCCCTGACTCGGTTAGATGGCATTCGTGCTTTTTAGTAGCCCCGTAACACAGATTGGTTTGTATTTTTTGGGCTTCTTATCCACACATCAGGAATCAGTATAAATACGCAAATCGTAAAAGAATTGTAATTTTTCGACAATTATTTCTGACGGTCGCCTTGAATTTATAAGTGAAAAATTTATACGTCGCTTGGCGAAAATCATTAAATAGACAACAAGAAGGAAAGTAGCGAAAGAATTATATTTCACTAAGTATTTCGAGCAGTTCTTCTTCCAGACTTGTCTTTGGGAGGGCAGTGGCTCCCCGGAGCAGACCAAAATAATACGTTTATAATAATAACTAGAATAGCACGAGCAATGCCCCCGGAACATTACTTTTGAATGAAACACTGCTTTCGAGTGGCACACCAGAAGTAAAACTGCACGCAGAATCATTATAACCTGTCATAAAAATGGTAATGTACGCATCTTTTTAAACTCTTTACTTTGAACAAGGCAGTGATATTATGTCAGTACATAGTATTGCCGAATGAGCATTAGCTAAAAATGAAATGAAATGAAATCTTTTAGTTTTACGTCCCACGATTATGCCGGTTAGGCTAAAGGAGACGATGATTATGAGAAATGAATGTAATGGTGAAATGAAGAAAGTGGGAGGAAACGGGAGAACCCCGAGAAAACCCACGCACACGGTGTTTGTTCACCACAAAGTTCACTTGGCGGGGGCTGGGATCGAACCCGGGACCCCAAGCACCAGAGGTGAGCATTAGCGAGTGAAGGCGGGTTAGAGTCCCGCAGGGCACGTTGTTTTCTCTTTCCTTCTTGGGAACTGTAACTGCAGAAACCGGTTCAGATCAATTGGTCATTGTCACTGCCTTGACTAAAGTAAAGACTTGCCCGCATATTTTCCCTTTGGAAGCATCCCCTCGCTCCTGCTGACCTCCAACTTCGCAATGCTCTGACTCAGACAGTATTGGTGCGGGAAGCTTCTAGAACACAGGTCCCCCATATAGGTTAATAGATGTTTCTTTTCTGTATCAAAGTAAAATATTTAATTCACATAGTATTGCCGAGCGAGCGTTAGCAAGTGAAGGCGGGTTAGAGCCCCGCAGGGCACGTTGATTTCTGTCTTTATTACAGATAAATGGGAAGAGGAACCTGTGTTCTACATCAATACACGTAGTACAGGCTGATTTATATTTTTTGCACTGTAGTTTTTACGTCATACATCCGGCAACGTATATATATACGCAAATCATAAAAGAATAACTATACTTTTTCGACAATTACTTCTGACGCTCCTTTTGAATTTTATCTATTCCATGTGACGTATTTCAAATCGCCTAGCGCAAATCTTTAGGAGACAATAAGGCTTGTGTATAGCCCGCTCCCCCCAGTTCTTTGTCACCGGAACTGGAAGAGTCAGTACTACTACTACTTATATCGAGAACAGAACCAAACCAACCCCTGCGGGGCTTCTAACCCGTTCCTACTACTATTGCTACTAACTACCACCACTACTACTACTATTGCTACTAACTACTACTACTACTGCTACTATTACTACTACCGCTACTAAAGCTACTACTACTACTTATACTAAAGCTTCCTTACCGCAAGATTTACATCTTAAATCTTTATAACATGCGATTCCGATTCATTATGAACTAGTATGAATCGTTAGAATCACTATGATTCGTTAAAAATCATTGGGGGGAGCGGGCTATACTCAATCCGACAATAAAAAGAAAATTATTAAAAGAATCTATTTTTCAGCAATTATTTCGACTGGTGAGCCAAAAGTAAACCTTCACGGTATTTTATGTATAGAGATGAAAAATAGAAATCTAGCATCCCATACCTTTATTAATTTGTAAACATAAATTTCTCGATAATACATAGTATACATGAGAACACCCTGATCTGCGTTTCTTGTGTTCTATTACCATTTCTACATGAAATACCATAAATTTTCTACGTAGTGCAATATAAGAAGTACCCATGTGCACAAGACATGCGATATGCCTTAAATCCCCCCCTCCACACACACATAGTCATAGATAAAGTACAAGGGCACTACACATGCAGATATGCAGATATAAAGTACAGGTACGTTCTTTTTTTATTTTCGTATCAGTCGATAAGTAAATAAAAGTCGCTTTGTTACCCCCTTTGTAAGTTCGTACATACTCAATGAATAATCCCTAAAAGTATGAGCGTCCTGCTTATTCGGGAACTGATGCAGCTTCATGTACACTATACAGACACTCAATCACTTATAAAGACAATAAAACTAAATTATTTTATGTAATCGTTATACTTACCGACTTTTCTTGTCTTTCTTTCTTTCTTCTTCACTATTAACAGAGTTGAGGTGTGCCTCCGACTTCGGAAAAGTCTTCTTTAATTTCAAATCACTCATTAACTAATTAAAATTGGGTATATTACCAACTTTTTAAGTAGGTAGATATTCAATGAATAATTCCTGGCTCCTTAACTATAACCCTTTTTCTATATAAAGATATCTTCTTCAACATGACTGAATATAGTGAGATTTATTTTATTTTATTTATTTATTTTTTAAATATTCCTTCTTGTCTTGACTTGTGAATTCAACATAGCGCGCAAGGAATGCTGGTACCTTTGATAAACAAATGACGGTTGATGTAGCGATGCTAATTAGCAATCTCACACACTGGATATCATAAATTTCAAATTTTTAACAAATATATTTCTTTGGTGCTGCTATAATTAGTATAATGATTGGTAATAATGCTACTACGATACTCTCGTGAGAGAATTTATTCAACATTCGATAAAATATTCTGCAAATAATTCTAAAATATTACATGAAAATATTTCATTTAAGTTACAGGACAAGATAACAAACACATTTCCATACAAAATTAATAGGAGTTTTAAAAATATTTCTTATCTTACGAACGAATTTATTTTTAAAATATTCGAAATATTTTAAAAATTATATTTCATATGTTTTCTTGTAACAATAGAAAAGAATGTAAATGACATGTTGGAAAACATTTTATTCTGTTTATACGCCTATTCTGTTTCCTTTATCATGTATGTAAAACATTTTTTGTGTTACTTAGAAAACATTTTCTCTCTCAACTAGGGGTAAAAGTACGGGGGGACGCCACCCCCACCTCGAGAAAATATATACGGCGTCTACCCAGTTCCTAAAAAAAATTACAATGGGCAAAGATAGGCAGGGTGAACGACGTGACGTCATCCGCTACCTACCGTCCCCCAAACTTTTCAGATCCACTTTTACCCCTGCTCTCAACATTGAAAACATATTACATTACATTCAACACAATATTTCTATTACAATTTGTGAAAATTTTCCATACATTATTTTCCTACTAACGTTCTAAACATGCACATCCTGTTCAGTGGCATATTTACGATTTTGTTTTGTGGAGGGAATCTTTGCTAACTTTATTCCTGAAAATGTGAAAATTGTGCAGGATATTTCATTTACTTTAATATAGTAAAACAATTTCGGGGGAGGATTAAGCCCGGAAAGCTTATTTAACGCCAATGCTTCCCGTAGTTAATTAAATGTTCTCCAAACACATTTTAAAAAATAGTTCCGGCATATAGTTGGGATACTTCTCAGATATAACAAGGAATATGTTTTCTCCAGTAACGGAAGAGTATATTCTGAAACATGTAAAAATGTTTCTATAATAGACCTATATCAGAAAATGTTGTTCACTAAAGACACAAAATATCTTCCAAAACACAATGGAAAACATTTTCTATTCATTTTTAATGTTTTCTTTTAACTGTTTTAAAGTTTTATATTCAAAATTCCATAAAATATTCTGGAAATAATACTAAAATATCACACGAAAATACTTAATTTAAGTTATAGGAGAAGATTACCAAAATACTTTTGTAAAAATTAAGTAAACCTTTTTAAAACATTTCTGAAAAATATTTCTTATATTACGAAATAATTTATTTTTAAAATATTCTAAATGTTTTTAAAAATATATATTTAATACGTTTTCTCGTAAAAATAGAAAATATTACAAATAACGAATTAGAAAACATTTTTTAAATATGTGGAATATATTTCGTTTGATTGCTTTCCGTATCATATATGGAAAACATTTTTAGTATCATTTCGAAAATATTTCCCTTCTCAACAGTGAAAACATATTAAATTAGATCCAAAACAATATTTCTAATATATTTTGTGAATATTTTCCTGGTTTTACTTTCCGGCAAGCATTCTCAAAATGTACTCCAGGTAATTTCTAAAATGTTTTACAAACATTTTTGGGAAAATATTTTTGGGAAATATTCGGAATACATTGGGGAAACCAGCATGGAAATCTTCAGAGAAGGAAAACCTTTTGAAAACCAAGGAAAATATTTTCTTTTGATTGAGGAAATATTCCTTGCTGTGTGGGTAGGGGCAAAAAGGTAAAAAAATATTTTTAACCAAAAAATCTCTTTTTTTTCGCGATTTTCACGCCTTAGATACACGATGAAGACATGTGAATGATATCGTTTGAAAGCTAGTTCTGAAGAGAATTATGTACGACCCACGATTCCAGGATAAATAGGGATGTCTCAAGGAAACTTCTACACAAGGTCCTGTTTTATACGGGAATCTGGAGTATTATGGATATATATATATATATATATATATATATATATATATATATATATGTGTGTGTGTGTGTGTGTGTGTGTGTGTGTGTGGCAGGCATAGTTTTGCACTTAGAAGATTGAAATTTGGACAAATATTCACTCCACCCAATAGTATTTATCAGGTTTCTTTCAGATCTCTGCGTTAAAACAGAGGGGTTCAGAGGGGCAAAATTTTAAAAGGATATTTTGATGAAAAATTTCTTTCTTCGCGATTTTCCCGCGTTAGATACATGATAGAGACATGTGAATAATACCGTTTGAAAGGTAGTTCTATTCTCAAGAGAATGATGGCAAACCATGATCCTAGAATAAACACGGATGTCTCAGGAAATTTTTTACCTGCCATCAGGGTCTTTTGCGGTAGTCTGGGGCACTGTGGGGATTACTGATAAATGAAATACTTTTCCTGCCCTTACTATTTAAGATAGAAACTTGAAATTTTGTACACACATATAGTATTTTGCAGTTGATTTTAAGATGTCTACGTTTACACGGGGCTCCAAAGAGACTAAAAAAATTTAAAAATCAGAAAAAATTCTGATTTCTCTCAAAATTTCTCACTTCAGGGACAAAATAGGGAAGTGTAAATGGTACACTCCGATTCAAAAACATTGCGACAGCTAACGCCGTGCAAACTTTGTTTAACAAATGGTGTAGTGTTTCTTTCTGAGAACGAGAACACGAAAAGTTCATACTGCAGATCAATGATGTCTTTGGAATGTCCTGGTAATTCCCTTGCCCTTTCCCTACCAACATTCGTAAATCGTCTCTATCATGATACAGGTGTTTGCTTTCATATTCTTACGTAATGCTTGTCCAGTATGATAAGTCGATTCTTCACAATCACATTGAAAAAATATTAACTTTGACGTGAATAAGATTTGAACCTATGTTAGATAGCTGTATTATGCATAAAGCCACTGCGTTACCCGAACACTTTCATGCCACCTGAAATTAGAAGCCAAATATTACTTACTTTAGGTGTGATCTTTGGAACGAATCAAAGTGCACAACGAAATTGATTTATTCGACGGCCTAGAGAGAAATTAGTGCCCACTAATAAATGAAGGAAATGCATACAATCCAGGAAAAATTACAGAAATAAAACATAATTTCAGTAATTTCGTCGTGCAAGTTCAAAAGTACGGGAATAATAATAATAATAATAATAATAATAATAATAATAATAATAATAATAATAATAATAATAATAATAATAAATGTGTACATTTACACTACAGTAGTCTATTATTATTATTATTATTATTATTATTATTATTATTATTATTATTATTATTATTATTATTATTATTATTAGCATCAATTACCCGCTTCATTGGGTTAAATTGAGAAAAATATTAATATTGTCCGTTACTCAGTCACTGTTTCGTGTTACTAAAGCCCTCTTTGATATCGGCCATTTTCGTTGTGTTTTTTATATCCTCTCCTATCCCTATGTTGTGGGGCACGGCATCTGCAGTGTCATTGTTGATCTCAGCGAGCCGGAAAACTGTGAATTCGACACTGATATTGGTTATTTCGATCATTTTTATATGTCTCTCCCTCCTCCCACTAGAGGGACTGAATTTGGATTTAAACAGCATCAGATGTGTCACTATTAATCTCAGCGAATCCAAAAATTACAGATACACCACTTATACCAGTAATTTTTCGTTCTTTGTTAAATGTCGCTCCTCCTCTTCATCTCTTTAGTTCCAACGTCCAAGTGATATGACAGAAACCATCTCAGGTTCGAACTTCATCTAGGTTGAAAATTTGATCGTGATGGATCATTTGTTTCGCGAGTTATTAACTTTTATTTACACATTTTAACTTCTCCCTCTCCTCAACCCTAAGCTATATCGTCAAAGTAAATAGATAAATGCTATCTTAGGCCCGAACCTGATCTGTGTTGAAAATTTAGTTGAGATCGGTCGGGTGGTTCAAGAGTGATGAAGTCACAAAGACAGCCACTTTCATTTTCAGTTTTTTTTTTACATGTTCCTCCCTCTCACCGGCCCCTACGTTGCACCGTCAAACTGAAATGACAAAAGTAGTCCCAGATCCGAACCTTATCTATGTTGAAAGCTTTATAGAGATCAGTTGGGTGGTTCAAGAGATTAGGAGCCAAACACATAGTTACTTTCAATTTTATAATATAGGTTATTATTATTATTATTATTATTATTATTTATTATTATTATTATTATTATTATTATTATTATTATTATTATTATTATTATTATTATTATTATTTGCCTACTTTTGAACTTGCAGGGAGAACTTACTGCAAAATATGTTTTAATTTCACATTCTTTCCTCGATTGCTCGATTGTAAGTTTTTTTTTTATCAGTGGGCACTTATTTCTCTCTAGGCCGTCGAACAAATCAATTTTGTTGTGCACTTTGTTGCAAATAACGTTACAGGAAGAAGCCGATTCGTTCCAAAGATCAGGGCTTAAGAAAGTAATATTCGGCTTGAAATTTTAGATGGCATGATAGTGTAGGGGTAACGCAATGGCCTTATGAATAATATTGCTATCTACGAGAGCCATCCAGAAAGTGATACCCGTTTGCGCCGCTTGAAGCGCTGACGACTCGGAAAGCCGCTGGGCAAGGTCATAACGCGTCAGAGGCTTGTCTGCCTGCTCTGTGCGAGGTTGCGTGATGCTAGCAGTGCCTGTGTTATGTTTGTGCTCATTTATAATGATTAAACGAATTGAGAACCCCGCCAGTTGTGAAGTGAGGGCCGTGATTAAATTTCTTAATGAACGAAACGTTCGACCTTGTGACATTCATCCCCAATTAAAGGAGGTGTATGGAGACAATACGATGGACGAGTCGTCTGTTCGGCGCTGGTGTCGCAACTTCAACCTGGGGAGGGGGAGTACACACGACGAGGAGCGTTCAGGGAGACCATCTGTCATTACAAACGAACTGCTGAGGTCAGTAGACGAATGAGTGAGGAACGATCGGCGTCACAATTGATGAACTCTGTGAACATTTTCCTAATGTGTCTCGACTTTCTGGCGGGAAAAAGATTTGACAGTGATGACGAACTTAAAGGAGGCGTGACTACGTATCTCAATACGCTGGTTGTGGAGGACTATGACGCTGGAATACAAAAACTCGTCACACGATATGACAAATGCCTAAATTTGCTTGGTGATTATGTGGAGAAGTAGTGTAAAGTATGTTCTTTCCAATAAAAATCTGTATATTTGTTAATATGTACTGCTGTGTCTTTATTGCACAAACGGGTACCAATTTCCGGATGACCCTCGTAGCATAGTGATTGTGAAGAATCGACTTATCATACTGGACAAGCAATACATAACAATGTGAAAGCAAACACCTGTATCATGATAGAGACGATTTACGAATGTTGGATGGGAAAGAGGACAGGAATTACCAGGACATTCCAAAGACATCATTGATTTGCAATATGCAATTTTCGTGTTATCGTTCTCAGAAAGAAACATTACACCATTTGTTAAACAAAGTTTGGCTAAAGCAATCGGTGATGTAGTGGTAACGTGTCAGACTTCCAAATGAAAAATCTTGGTTCGATACTCCATCAGGTAGT
Source organism: Thermobia domestica (assembly GCF_964235325.1). Taxonomy (NCBI): domain Eukaryota; kingdom Metazoa; phylum Arthropoda; class Insecta; order Zygentoma; family Lepismatidae; genus Thermobia; species Thermobia domestica. Next base: position 170,348,981 of record NC_137460.1, read on the forward strand.
ATGATTTTTTGGCATAAAATAATGGCTGCAAACAGAGACTCATCTCCTGATGGAGAACTTACAAGGCATCACTAGCGATAGTTCGAGTAAATAGTGTGTGCGTTCTATATCATACACTGCAATAGTAAGTATGCTTCATATTTATATTCGTCCCGTCCCTCTCTCTTTCTTTCTTGACGTTTCTCTATCTGTCTTTGCATCTTTCACTTCTCTAGCTCTCTCCCTCTCACACATACATGCAGTTCATATTCCAAAGTTAAAACGGAGCAGAAGCCTGGTCCGGGGAATCTAATTAACTGTTAACTTCGGCGTCGTGTTTTTCGTGCTCTGGGGATAACATCAACGGCCTTAGTCATATCTGACAGAAATACTGTTTAAACGCAAGGGAATAAGTAAAATCTCTTTTTTATCCTCTGGGTTACCGAATCTCAGTCGAATTACTGGTTCACTACGGATTTAAATTCCTCGATCCAGTGGTGGTCTATAACCTAACCAACATCATACGACTGACACGATGATGCGTATGAGCTCTTAGCGTGTTCTTTCTCTCTGTGCAAATTACGTTATATTCGGAAGAGATGAAATCAATGCAGGATGTTCGGAACAGATAACTCTTCGGAAAAGACTAGAAAATGGTACCTCTCTGGTTATTTGAAAACAAAATTTTATTTTACTAGTTCGACACAATATTTGTTCCCGTCCTATAATTCAATGTGTTTTATTAACGTTGAAATTTGAAAGATGCTACATCTATGAGAAACATGAACTTTTCCTTTCCAACATTTGTAGCTTTCCGTTACGATACAGTTTGGACTTTTAATATAGGTTATATCTGATAGATATTTAGCAATAAAATAGCACTCTTCAATTTTCTCTTTTTTCTTTCTTTCTCTTTTCTTTTCGTTTCGTTTTTTTTTTCGTTCAGTTCGCATTAGTAGTCTGAAATGGAAGATATGAACAACGCTGTCTACTGGGTATATTAGAATGTATTTTGGATCATTACGTCCAACGAAAACTACCGAATTTACAGTCGAATCACGCGGAAACAAAGCATGTTTGTTAAACCTTTGACATTTTCCTAGATGTGTCTCGGAGGTCTACAGTTCTACTTGAAATTGAGTATGCTATCCATTATGAAAGTAACATAATAAATATTTAAAGGATCGTCTATATATTCGAATAGTTCTGAAAAACTATGTAAAAACAAACATTATTTCTATATTACTGGTGGATTTCTGGAAACGGAACTTTATAATGTTAGGTTATTTTCTTACTACGTTTGAATTCCACAGTTTTATCTTTTCTCCCGTTACTTTTTCTTCTTCTCCTCTCCTTTTCTCTTCTCTCTCTCTCTCTCTCTCTCTGCTCATTTCTGAATCTCTGTGTAATAGACATTCATTGGTTTCAATTTTTCATTGTGGGTGTTTAAGTTTCTCCCTACATTAACCTATGAATCTTGTTTCGTCTCTTTTTTGTTATTTCTTTTTATCTATACTAATACATGTATAGTTTGAAATAAGAATTGCGCTCATGTTGTTAGCTAATTTTAGTATGGAAGAGAAGAAAGGAGGTGAGAGAGGGGTCTCTTTACCTGACACGACTATGTGATAAGAAGATGAATATTTGGTGGCCTAACTGCACGGCGTTAGCTGTCGCAATGTTTTATGCAAAGTTTACCATTTAAAAGGCTGCTGTATTGTGATAAAACGAGACCTGAAGTATGATCATACGATAAATAGGGATGATGCTGATGTCGCTTTACTGAATGTCTGTAATTTACTTTTGAACATCGGACACCCTGTAAAACAGAGCATACTCTGTCCCAAACAGATGATGTGTCACAAACGAGTTCCCATTCTCATTTGTAGGAATATTAAGATATAAGTTAGTCTAAAAACATAACCTTTTATATTTAATAATATTGTGTGATATGCAATATGGCGGAATTCAAGATCGGTTCGAAGGTGACCCCACTCCAAGTCAATGCAATAATGCCAATTGTAACATTTTTTGCCTCCATCCACGCACGTCGTTGTTATTGTTCTGTCCCAATACTTTTCACTAATCCTGTATACAGCTCCACATGTGCCTTCTGACTGCAAAATTAAACTAATCGCCTTCACAGAATATTTTTCATACTATACTTTGATCTAGGGCTAGAAATCGAAATTTAGAACTAAGGGGAAAATGAATAATACATAAAGTAACGAGAATACAAACTCCGAAAGACGGGAGTGCAACCTTACTTTAATGGAGAATGACTTAAGTAATAGCATTTGTTGAAGAACAATCAACAACCAAACAAAACTTATATCACCATTCAAATTTCCTATTTGCTACTAATAACTACAGATATTTTCCCTTCTTTTGCACAAAACCATCAACTTACCAAAGGGACAATATACACTTGTGCATGCTCGATTTCCTCTCGTACTTTGATCTCAGCCTTTTTAGCCGTGGAACCGGGCCCTTTTGACGCGGGGCCTTTTTCAGTCGGGACTATTTTACGCGTGGCACTTTCGACTCGAACGGTATTGGTGCGCGGCCGTTTTGACTCCAGACCTTTTGACCAGGGCACTTTTGAAACAGCGCCCTTTTGACGCGGGCTCATTTGGCGCCGACTCCTTACCCGGGCTCTTTCTACTCGGGGCCGTTTTGACTTGGACCCTTTTGACTCGGCCCCTTTGGTCGCCGAGCCCTTTAGACGCGGGACCGTTTTTGACTAGCGCAGGTTTGTCATGGGGCCCTTTCGCCCGGGGCTCTTTTGACTCGGGCATTTCGGTCCTCGCCCTTCTGGCATAGAATATATATTCACCAGCTGAAATGCGTTGGGCAGGGGGAAGTTATGAGTAAATAGATGTTCAACGATCCAGGGCACAGTAAAAATACTTACGTAAGTGGTCATATATCTTTCTTTCTCCTCATTTCCACTCTTGATCTCAGGCTCTTTAGCCGTGGAATTGTTTTTACCGGGCCTTTTATCCCGGGGTCTTTTTGACGCGGGGCTTCTTTGACACGGCCTCTTTTAACGCGGGGCCTCTTTTGACTGGGGACATTTTGTAGCGTGTCCCTTTCGACTCGGGAACTTTTGACACGGGACAGTCTTCACCCGTGCCCTTTTGATGCGGTGTCCTTTTTCACCGGGCATTTTTAGATAGGACCCTTTTGTCACGACGACCTTTTGACTTTGGCACTTTTGACAGCGGGGCCCTTTTGACTTGGACCCTTTTGTCGCCGGTTCCCTTTGACCGGGGTCCAGTTTACTTGGGCATTTCTGTCTTCGCCTTTTTGTCCATGTCCTTCTGACAGAACTATATATATATATATATATATATATATATATATATATATATATATATATATACATCAACTCTGTGTGGGACAGGGCAGGAGCAGGTATGATTAAATACATGATCAATGACCAGGGCGCAGTAAAATTTGTTACACCACTGATCATATCTCTTTCTTTCTCTTGATTTCCAGTCCTGATCTCAGGCTTTTTCGCCGTGAAATTATATTGCCGGGCCCTTTTAACGAGGAGCCTTTTGAGTCGGTCCTTTTTGACGCAGGGGTCTTTTGACTCGTCCCGTTTTAACGGAGGCCTTTTTGACTCGGGCTTCCTTTCGCGGTGCCCTTTCGCCTGTAACCCTTTTGACCCGGGACCGTTTTGACCCGTGTCCTTTTTGAGGTGAGATCCCTTTTGACTCGGACATTTTTGATAGGGGCTTTTTGTCGCGACGTCCTATTGATTCCGGCCCTTTTGACAGCGGGGCTGTTTAGATTCGGATCCTTTTGTCGCAGGGCCCTTTCGACCCTTTTTATTCGGGCATTTCTATTCTTGTCTTTTGTCCGTGCCCTTCTGACATAGAAATATATACATATATATATATATATATATATATATATATATATATATACCAGCTGAAATGCGGGCGGCAGAGGGAAGGTATGAGTTGGATGAACGACCAGGGCACAATAAAATTAGTTACGCCACTGGTCATATGTATCTTTCTACTGGTTTCACTCCTGATCTCAGGTTTTTTAGCCGTGGAATTGTATTTGCCGACCCCTTTGACGCGGGGCTCTTTTGACTTGGCTCCTTTTGACGCGGGGCCTTTTTGACTCGGGGCCTTTTGCCGCGGGGTCATTTTGACTCTGGTCATTTTGACGCGGGACCGTCTTGATCTGTCCCCTTTTGAAACGGGGTCCTTTTTGACCCGGCTTTTTTGACATAAGGCCTTTTTGACTCGGCCTCTTTACTCGCAAGGATCTTTTGACCCGTGTCTTTTTGAGGCGGTGTCCACTTTGTCCGTTTTTTTTACATAGGGCCCTTTTGTCTCGGACTCTCTTCTCGCGATGATCTTTGACCCGGGCCCCTTTGACGACGGGAACATTTTCACGCTGTGCATTTTCGACTCGGGCATTTTTGTCGCGGGGCCGCTTTTGAACTTGCTCTTTTGACGCGGGGCCTTTTAAAACCGAGCCCCGTTTTGACTCGGGCCTTTCTATCCTAGCCCTTTTTCGGGCCCTTCTGACATGGAACCATATATATATATAACGCAGCAGTTGAAATGCGTGGGACAGGGGGGGTATGAGTAATGGATTATCCAGAGTGCAGTAAAATTACTTAAGCCACTTTTCATATCTCTTTCCTTCTTTTCCCTCTACACTATATCTGGAGATGTATGTTCTGACTAATAGGTTAAACTGGCGATTTTAAAAAGTAAGAGGATATACGCTATCAATGATAAACTATGACTTTTAATATATATATATAGGGCAATAAATAAAAAAAACTCTATATCAGTCTTTGGCCCCCCCCCCCCCCCGTTCGAAAAATATCCTGCGGGCGTTAGTGATTATCGTGTTGGTTAATTACTGTATTATATTGTGCTATACATGGAATAGATACTTCTGTGTTTTATTTAATAATAAGAACCTTATTTACATTTATTACAACCCTTGCTTGACGACAGCGAAACATACGTTCAGCATAAGGACAGTGAGACGAATGAAATAATTCACGCATACATTTAGGACTTAGAAAAGTGTCCTGCGAACATGTCGTGTTAAATTCCTGAAGAGTGAAAAGCGCTACTAGCAGTTGTCAGCAGTTATTAACTTAACATATAAGTGAATAAAATGAAAAACTGAGAATACGAATCTTTTCAGAGATGATAGTGTACTGATGCTTCAAATCTTTTCCTTTGCTCCCTATATCTACGTTATTTCTCTAGTCAAAATAAAAACTATTCAAAATTAATCACAATTTCTTATGCAACCATCCCTTCCTTGGAGTACTGCGCGGTCACATACCCGTCACGGCGATGTAAAGGCACTTTTGGCGACGAGGATACAATACGAAGCAAAAAACCTGAAACATGAAAGTTTAAGTTCATTGTGAAACAACACCTAACAACATAGGCAACCAACCTAACGTTTTTGTGGCACTGATCACGCCAGGATAACCTTCGGCTTCGTCCACCTGCACACTTCGTTTAGAGCAAGAAATGCATAGACCACGTGACTACAAACCACAAATTTCTCACAAGATGGAGTAATAGATTGAGGTTCTTCTCATTTCTCTTCTCATTTTACGTCCTCGGTTTTAAAGAGAGAAAAAGAGAAAGAGGTCAACGTGATAAAAACTAAATAAAGAGGAATATGCGAAATATAAAGGAAAAGAAAACGTGCGTATATATTGACAAATCACACATGCACTTCAAAGGAGACCACTACAAATTTTGTTATGAACCATATATAATAACTGTGAGAATCAGCAAACCACAAATACATAATTACACACAATAAGTGTTATATAACACATATTTATTTAAACAAATAGAAATGCTCGCAGAAAGCTGAAAATTTCTTTAAAATCTCAACCATAACTGAAAGAAGAGATTACTTCTCTATTGTTTTTCTTCGTAGCATCAATCCACATGGAGAAATGAGAAAGAGGGAACATCTTAAGAGATTCGCACGTATACAACATCGGAAACTGCTAAATGGAAAAAATTACAGTCTTTGGATGGGATTCGAACGCAGAACCATAGCATTAGAAATCCCACACTCTACCGATGTAGCTAGTCCGACACTAATTCCCTACTCCTCCATCATTATCTATGAAAGATGGAATGGAGTCTGCAGGAAACTACGTCTAACATGTCCATGACAGACCGCCTACAACCTATGTCTAATTGGTACTTTAAAAAGCTAGCTATACACGTGCATAGAAAAGTAAAAGCAAATGAGTAGTTAGTACAGATCACTTTGTCTGTCTCACTCTATCTCTGACTATAGAAATCGAGGAAAAAGAAAAAAGTAGAGAGGTGAGAACACAGGAAGAACAAGCAAAAATAAAAGTTGCAGGAAACTGAATATCAAGGAGAGAGAGAGAGAGAGAGAGAGAGAGAGAGAGAGAGAGAGAGAGAGAGAGAGAGAGACAGAGAGTAAAATGGAGGGAACGGAGCAAATGATTTAATATACATCCGAAAAGAAGGTTCATAACTGTGCTATACATTTAATGTATTGAATACTCTGTTTCTTCTAAATTGCTTGCTAGTTGACAAATATTAATTTGTAAAAACCTAGCAAATGACCGCGTTTTCTTATTTTCTTACTGTTTCAGTAATAGTGAAAAATGTGGTTTATGCAAAATAATAAATTACTACTTTTCCCAAACAACTATGTAGTTGTTGTTGATGATTTTGAGTTTAATGTCTGTTCAGCAGCGAGGCTATATGAGACGTGGACCTACTTATTAACGTGGAATCCGAACCATATGAGCTGCAGCCGGGAATCGAAGCCACCATGTAGTGTTGGTAAGAGAGAATTTATTGTAAAATCAATACATCCATGTGGCGGTATACAGTCGTAAAGTGATTAGAAAACTTAATATTAAACTCTCGATCACATCGTTTTACTTATTTGAATTCAATGTCGCATAGGTTCGGTTTTAGCTCTAGATTTCAGCGTTCTCACTTCGATTCTTGACTTGTTGGAAATATGCTCTAATCAAAATTATAAAAGTATACGAAATTTAACTAGCAAAAAGAAGAGAATAACATAAAAATCCGGATTAGAGTACAGCATTACAATAAACATGTGTATTTTGTTTAGGGTTTGCCAGTCATATCTTATAGGAATTATAGAAAAAAACGTTCGTTGTGAAGGCACAAGAAGAAAGTACAAACAGACAATAGACACAAACCTCAGGAGGGTTTGAACACGAGAAGGCGGAGGTAGTAGACTACTCTACTAAACCGCTCGGCTATATCTTAATTCTCTAGTACGTTTTGATAAATATTGTCTAGAGTATTTGCACTTTACTTGTTTCTGTTTTGTTGTTTGTCATATAATGTATACGAGTGGCGAATAATAGATTAGAGCTGTTTTAGACGAGTATGAACTAATTTCCCGGATAAGTCGTAATCTTATATGTATCTAAATTGCACAAATAAATCAGATTAAATCTGTAAAGTGTTTCGGGGGTTTTGATGGAAGTAAACTGTTGCATAGTTACGAGTTTGTGTTTATTCTCACCACTCGATGGAAGTTATCTTCTTGAAAGATAGTAACTGCTACTATATTCTATTGTATTGGATTTTAAAACATTGGAAAATATTTTGTTACTAACAGTGAGTGAGTATTTTTGCGTGCAAGAACAGTTGATTACAGGCACATCTACTTCTTCTGCGCATGCCTTTAATAATACGACGTCATGTATATCAATATTGTGCATTATCCTATATTCAAAGACGTTCTAGCACTTTTACTTTGCTGTGTAAGAATGGCGCAATATGATCATTGTGTACGTGAGAGTGTTATCGCTCTTATTGAACATGCGTGATTGAGTGTTCGATTAGGCGCTCGATTAGGCGTGCATCGTGCAACAGCGTTCAGGTGGTGGAAAAAATATGAGGAAACTGGAAGTCTAACTCGAAAATCTGGAAGTGGTCGGCCACGAGTGTCCTCATCGACACAAGACCAACAATTAGTTGATCAATGCTGTCGACAGCCTTTCATGTGTGCCCGACAACTGCAGCAGTCTACCGCCTTTCCAGGGGATGTAATTACAGTCCGACGGCGACTTCGGGCCGCAGGCTTAAGGTCCTTCCTGGCTGCTGTTAAGGAGAGATTGACAGAAGATCACAAAGTCGATAGATTGGCGTTTGCAGAGCTAAATATTGCTCGTCACTGGGACACTGTTGTCTTTGCAGATGAGAAAATATTTTCCACTGGAAACTTTGGGCCGACACGTGTGTATCGCCCATCTGGAAGACGATTTGATCCACAATATATGGCCCGTTCAGCGCGAATGGGTCATGTGACGATTCAGTGTTGGGGGTGGATATGCAAGGCTGCAGGTGGAGGTGGTATCCATCGAATTACAGGCCGACTTAATGCTCAAAAATATGTTGATCTTCTCGACTTTATGCTCCCTGAGATAAAAGCACATGTTGGTGACGACATACTCCAGCTACAACAGGACCATAGTTCCGTGCATGATTCAGCTGTGGTTCAATCATGGATCCAGAGGCAACCTGATCTCGAGCTAGTCGAATGGGTACCTCGAGGTGCTGATTTGAATCCCATTGAAAACATGTGGGTTGCTGTTGTCAGAATACTTCGTGAACGTTGCTCGGACAATCCACCGCGAACAGCTGAAACTTTATGGGAGCAAGTTGAAGAAGCTTGGGGACTTTATTGCACTCCACGTTTCATCGCTCGCCTTGTTATTTCAATGGGTCGGCGATTAGAAGCCGTAAGGGAAGTCAATGGCGAATATACCGGATATTAAATATAATACTTTCTACACCCTTCTCAGCCCTTTTCAGGGCTACTTAATTGCAACCAAATATATGAATATGTACGCGTACTTTCCTGGATATCGCTGCAATACTTTCACTATTAGAATCTGTTGATAACGTTAGGATTGATCGGGACGTATCCTTCGTGGAGTAGTGGTTAGAAGACTAATTTTCCATTCAGCAGACTCGTGTTCGAAACTCAGTCCCATACGCTATTTTTTTTCAGTATGTATTTTTGTTATATGGATTAATACACTCCACAACATACAATGACAATTACGATAATATGTTTAGGATTCAAGTATGGAGTTATGTCAATAGTTTGATAATTGTAATAAGGTAAATCGGATGACAATAATCTATGAAAATTCTCCATTCCAACATTTAAATCATTTCTCATCATCATCGTCTACTTTAGCCAAATCGGCATAATTATGGGACGTATAACTTAAAGGTTTCACTTCATTTGTCTTGTATTTTACATAAAAAATAAAGGACCGATAAAGAAAAACACGACCAGAGTATGATTTGAACCCATGATTTTAACAGTAAACATTCCACTGATTAGCACTGTAAAACACTTGACTATGCATGGCACTCACTCTTGTTTCACTATGACCAACGAGTGAATGTATCACTAATAAAATATACTCAAGTTTGACTTAACTAGCGTTTGTTTGAAGTTTTACGTCCCTTTTCATCAGCAAGGTTATGTAGAAAAGAGACATACAACAGAACTAGTACTCGTCGGTAGAATGTGTGTTCTGAACTTTCTTTCTCTTTTTGTATATACCCAGCTGTGTTATTATTAAGACGTCAGTAAGTATGTACTTCAAACTCAACTACATTAACAATATTGTATTCAGAAATAAAGATAATCTTATGAGTAACCTTTCGGTTACATAAATTTCGGTTCCTGCAGGTCCAACCTCTCAGAATACACTGTCGTATTTTTTGATACAAGAGTTTGATACAAGATATGGACAAAACTCAATTCTCAAACCCTAAGCATATTATCGTGATTGGCATTGTATGTTGTGGAGTGTATTAATCCATATAACAAAAATACATACTGAAAAAAATAGGGTATGGGACTGAGTTTCGAACACGAGTCTGCTGAACGGAAAATTAGTCTTCTAACCACTACTCCACGAAGGATACGTCCCGATCGACCCTAACGTTATCAACAGATTCTAATAGTGAAAGTATTGCAGCGATATCCAGGAAAGTACGCGTACATATTCATATATTTGGTTGCAATTAAGTAGCCCTGAAAAGGGCTGGGAAGGGTGTAGAAAGTATTATATTTAATATCCGGTATATTCGCCATTGACTTCCCTTACGGCTTCTAATCGCCGACCCATTGAATTAACAAGGCGAGCGATGAAACGTGGAGTGCAACAAAGTCCCCAAGCTTCTTCAACTTGCTCCCAGTCGAGAAGATCAACATATTTTTGACCATTAAGTCGGCCTCTAATTCGATGGATACCACCTCCACCTGCAGCCTTGCATATCCACCCCCAACACTGAATCGTCACATGACCCATTCGCGCTGAACGGGCCATATATTGTGGATCAAATCGTCTTCCAGATGGGCGATACACACGTGTCGGCCCAAAGTTTCCAGTGGAAAATATTTTCGCATCTGTAAAGACAACAGTGTCCCAGTGACGAGCAATATTTAGCTCTGCAAACGCCAATCTATCGACTTTGTGATCTTCTGTCAATCTCTCCTTAACAGCAGCCAGGAAGGACCTTATGTCTGCGGCCCGAAGTCGCCGTCGGACTGTAATTACATCCCCTGGAAAGGCGGTAGACTGCTGCAGTTGTCGGGCACACATGAAAGGCTATCGACAGCATTGATCAACTAATTGTTGGTCTTGTGTCGGTGAGGACACTCGTGGCCGACCACTTCCAGATTTTCGAGTTAGACTTTCAGTTTCCTCATATTTTTCCACCACCTGAACGCTGTTGCACGATGCACGCCTAATCGAGCGCCTAATCGAACACTCAATCCCGCATGTTCAATAAGAGCGATAACACTCTCACGTACACAATGATCATATTGCGCCATTCTTACACAGCAAAGTAAAAGTACTAGAACGTCTTTGAATATAGGATAATGCACAACATTGATATACATGACGTCGTATTATGAAAGGCATGCGCAGAAGAAGTAGATGTGCCTGTAATCAACTGTTCTTGCACGCAAAAATACTCACTCACTGTTAGTAACAAAATATTTTCCAATGTTTTAAAATCCAATACAATAGAATATAGTAGCAGTTACTATCTTTCAAGAAGATAACTTCCATCGAGTGGTGAGAATAAACACAAACTCGTAACTATGCAACAGTTTACTTCCATCAAAACCCCCGAAACACTTTACAGATTTAATCTGATTTATTTGTGCAATTTAGATACATATAAGATTACGACTTATCCGGGAAATTAGTTCATACTCATCTAAAACAGTTCTATTCTATTATTCGCCACTCGTATACATTATATGACAAACAACAAAACAGAAACAAGTAAAGTGCAAATACTCTAGACAATATTTATCAAAACATACTAGAGAATTAAGATATAGCCGAGCGGTTTAGTAGAGTAGTCTACTACCTCCGCCCTCTCGTGTTCAAACTCTCCTGAGGTTTGTGTCTATTGTCTGTTTGTTTTTTTTTTCTTGTGCTTTCACAACGAACGTTTTTTTCTATAATTCCCATAAGCTATGACTGGCAAACTCTAAACAAAATACACATGTTTATTGTAATACTGTATTCTAATCCGGATTTTTATGTTATTCTCTTCTTTTAGCTAGTTAAATATTGTATACTTTTATAATTTTGATTAGTGCATATTTCCAACAAGTTAAGAATCGAAGTGAGAACGCTGAAATCTAGAGCTAAAACCGAACCTATACGACATTGAATTCAAATAAGTAAAACGATGTGATCGAGAGTTTAATATTAATTTTTCTAATCACTTTACGACTGTATACCGCCACATGGATGTATTGATTTTACAATAAATTCTCTTTAAGTAATACTTTGCACGACTATCGTTTTATGTATTTTGCTGATCAGTTTTTTTTCTTTTGTTTCGAAATTTCTTACCAACACTACATGGTTGCTTCGATTCTCGGCAGCAGCTCATATGGTTCGGATTCCACGTTAATAAGTAGCTCTACGTCTCATATAGCCTCGCTGCTGAACAGACATTAAACTCAAAATCATCAACAACAACTACATGATTGTTGTGGGAAAAGTAGTAATTTATTTTGCATAAACCACATTTTTCACTATTACTGAAACAGTAAGAAAATAAGAAAACGCGGTCATTTGCTACGTTTTTACAAATTAATATTTGTCAACTAGCAAGCAATTTAGAAGAAACAGAGTATTCAATACATTAAATGTATAGCACAGTTATGAACCTTCTTTTCGGATGTATATTAAATCATTTGCTCCGTTCCCTGTATTTTTCTCTCTGTCTCTATGTCTCTCTCTCTCTCCTTGATATTCAGTTTCCTGCAACTTTTATTTTTGCTTGTTCTTCCTGTGTTCTCACCTCTCTACTTTTTTCTTCTTCCTCGATTTCTATAGTCAGAGATAGAGTGAGACAGACAAAGTGATCTGTACTAACTGCTCATTTGCTTTTACTTTTCTATGCACGTGTATAGCTAGCTTTCTTAAGTACCAATTAGACATGGGTTATAGGCGGTCTGTCATGGACATGTTAGACGTAGTTTCCTGCAGACTCCATTCCATCTTTCATAGGTAATGATGGAGGAGTAGGGAATTAGTGTCAGACTAGCTACATCGGTAGAGTGTGGGTTCTGCGTTCGAATCCCATTCAAAGACTGTAATTTTTTCCATTTAGCAGTTTCCGATGTTGTATACGTGCGAATCTCTTAAGATGTTCTCTCTTTCTCATTTCTCCATGTAGATGGATGCTACGAAGAAAAACAATAGAGAAGTAACCTCTTCTTTCAGTTATGGTTGAGATTTTAAAGAAATTTTCAGCTTTCTGCGAGCATTTCTATTTGTTTAAATAAATATGTGTTATATAACACTTACTGTGTGTAATTATGTATTTGTGGTTTGCTGATTCTCACAGTTATTATATATGGTTCATAACATAATTTGTGGTGGTCTCCTTTGAAGTGTATGTGTCATTTGTCAATATATACGCACGTTTTCTTTTCCTTTATATTTCGCATATTCCTCTTTATTTAGTTGTTATCACGTTGACCTCTTTCTCTTTCTCTCTCTTTAAAACTGAGAACGTAAAATGAGAAGAGAAATGAGAAGAACCTCAATCTATTACTCCATCTTGTGAGAAAGTGGTTTGTTGTCACGTGGTCTATGCATTCTTGCTCCAAACGAAGTGTGCAGGGGGACGAAGCCGAAGGTTATTCTGGCGTGATCAGTGCCACAAAGACGTTAGGTTGGTTGCCTATGTTGTTAGGCGTTGTTTCACAATGAACTTAAACTTTCATGTTGCAGGTTTTTTGCTTCGGATTGTACAGTCAGCGACAGTAGAAACTGGAGGTTGGATACATAAGAAATGATAGCTTTTTCCAGTAGCAGAATAGTTTCACTCAATGTCTGATAGTTGGACAACCAACATGACTGCAAACATGTGCCCGAAAACATAACATGCCAGGATATTCCTCCATTTGGAGGAAAAAGTATTACTATCTGAGAGCATCACTTAGAGAAACAACCACGAGATAAATCTGCAGAAAATCCATTCACTTTAAGATCAAACAGATAGGAATTAATGCAAAGGAAACGAAAAGAATAATACGCATCATGCAGAGACCGAAAAAGTATGGAAAGCTAAACAAAATGAGAAAAGAAGGAAAGAGGGAAAGGAAAGAGCAAAAGACATGGGAATAAATTAAATTTTAACATTTAAGGATAAACAGTGTCTGTCTTTCCTCCTGCCCCCTGTATCAGTCCTGGTTTTTCTCCCTTCATAGGATAAATCTCATTCAGCATCAAATGCGAACATCATTTCTAGTGTTTAAATCTTTGAAAAAAAGTAACTCCATCCAGGCCGAGACTCGAACCCCGGACCCTTAGCATAACAGTCAGACGCTGTAACCACTTACCTACACACGCTATAGCAAATGTGTTTATAAACCAGCCATTACCGTCGCTATCAAACGTCTTAAACCAGCCAAAGTCGGGAGTTACCCCACTTACACTTGAAGTTTGAATTTTATTTACGGCCTTTAGCTATCTACGGCAACAGGCCCCATGTTTTCATTAAAAGCATTTGTTCTGTAGATTAAAATCAAGAATAACTTAATCTATACTCTTACTTACTGTTGTCAATATAGGGTTAAATTCCAAAGTTGGGCGTCCGTTTCCAGCGAAATTATTAAAATTTACAGGAAAGCTATGGATAATTTGATCGTTTGTGTGCTTGATAATACATAAGAGTCTCGAAAAATCTGTTTATTTGTTATATATAAGCGGTTATAAACATGGGACTATACGGCGAGCGGAGGGAACTACTTGGCGCAAGGTAACCGAACAGTTGCATTGTGGGAAAGAAACGAGCATTTATGTTATCAACATGGCGAATGTACAAGGGCAATGAACTAGCATTTTTAACATTTGTGAAGCAATGCATTGATAACGACCAAAATCTTTTAAAAGTTTTTGAAGAGCACGGATTAATGAACCTAATAACAAATTGCAGAAAGTGTGGAAAGGGGATAAGAGCAAAAAAAACTTGAACGCGGACGCCCAACTTCGGAATAAATGGCTCAATATATATATATACAGAGAGAGAGAGAGAATTGTAGGTATATAGAAATCGGATTAATGGGGGTTAAAAGAGTGATTTCGTAACTGCGAAATGGGTGATCGCATCACTACTGACATCTGGTAGCGGTGTTACGTAACACACACATTAGAAATAAAGCTTCGAAACGACAAATTGCATGTTGTGGCGTGGATAAGTCGGTAAGGGGTCTGCTTATTGAGTAGGCAACTCGAGTTCGAGTCTTGAGTACACCAATACTTTTTCCTTCAAAATACATTTCTATATTTTTTATATATGTTATTAATAATTGCTTTCCTGCATTTTTTGTAAATTATCTTAAATTAGTGAAGGTTCAGTAAAATCAAGAAGGTTAAAATACATATACATGATTGTTTTATCCGTATGTACAGTCCAGAGATGGAGCGGGTCGGGGGGCCGCGGGTCAACAGAACGTGACCCACTGCAACCCCCACTCTGACTTAACAATGTATTATGACCCACAGACTCATTCTGCTCAGTGCATTGTAGACAGCTTCTGAACACTGGTGAATTTGTCTTCTTTCAAGGCATTCTTTTTCTTTTCATTTGTTTCTATTGACAAAAGAACTTCAGGCAATTTTAGATATTGATATTTGCAACTGTAATAATAGCAATAGGACTTATTTGAGACGCAGCCTGTGATTTCTTAGAGGAGCTAACTACTGGGGAAAATGTTTCAATCTTGTGTAATATATGAATTATTATATAAAAAATTGAATGTAACTATGTGTGCATGATCATCATATCCAAATTGCAAAGTCAAATGAAATGATTTTTGGTATATACTTAGGCCTCAATCTCAACTAGGAAGTTATCATAAATTCGGTATCGATTTCATTATATTACATATTCTAAGAGGGTCCGAATTTTTGCGAAAAATTTAGTATCTCACAAGCCGTTCAAGTTGGAGAGCTGATATTCAGTATATTAATTCTTTATCTAATATAAATAAAATAAAGAGTTTGTTTGGGTGTTTGTCTGTCTGTCTGTCCGTGTGCGGCCTGGGAACCAGACGAGTGGACCGAGAGTTACCAAATTTTAGTCACAAATACCTTGGTTCACGCTCCAGATCAGAGTTAAACGTTTTTCTCAAAATTCGAACCAGGGGGTCTCAGGGGGGCGTTTATCGGGACATGTAAAAGTAGTAGAAAATTTTCGATATTAGTGTCGAATTAATAGTTCTCGCGGTCGCTGAAATCAATGGTGAAACTCTGATCACATTAACTTCCAAATTCACCTTATTCGAGCCGGGAGTCAGCGGGGAGGGGGGATACCGAAAAATTTAAAAGTAATCTAAAATGACCGATATTAGTGTCCTATCCATAGTTTTCGCGGTCATTGAGATCAATGGTGACACTTCCATTAGCGAAGATTTGCAAATTCAGCTACAATTGTATGCAAGCCGGGAGTCAGCGGGGAATACTGAGAAATGTAAAAATAATCCAAAATGACCGATTTTAGCGTCAGGTTCATAATTTTCGCAGTCGGTGAGATCAATGCTGACACTTTCATTAGCGATGATTTGCAAATTCAACTACCATTGTATGCGGGCCGGGAGTCAGCGGGGAGGGAGGGGACACGAAATGCCGAGACATGTAAAAATAATCCAAAATGACAGATATTAGAGTCAAATCCATAGTTTTCGCGGCCGCTGAGATCAATGGTGACACTTCCATTAGCGATGATTTGCAAATTCAGTTATATATGTATGCGGGCCGGAAGTCAGAGGGGGAATACTCAGGCATGTAAAAATAATCCAGAATGACCGATATTAGCGTCAATTCCATAATTTTCGCAGTCGGTGAGATCAATGGTGAGACTTTCATTAGTGATGACTTGCAAATTCAGCTACAATTGTATGCGGCCGGGAGTCAGCGGGGAGGGGGGATACCGAGACATTTTAAAGTAATCCAAAATGATCGATATTAGTGTCACATCCAAAGTTTTCGCGGTCGCCGAAATGAATAGTAATACTTCCACAAGCGTTGACTTCCAAGTACTGGCCCCATGCGAAGAACGGGTATATTCAGCTGGTATATATATATATATACTTTAGTTCTTTAATACCAATTATGTATGTACTTTGCCAGTACATATCCCATAGCGTTAGTTTTTGTTGGAATATTTTATTCCCCCCACTCAGACTATGTTAACAAAATCGTAGTCGTAATTATTCGTACTAACTAACTATAAAGTTATGTAGCTTCCTGTGTATTTATATAAAGTTATAAAGTTATTCTTTATATATAACCTTATATATAAATAGAAACCTTATATATAAAGTTTCCTCTTCTGGGGGGGCGAACGCCCCGATCCCTGCTCGATCCGCCCCTGATTCTACCTAGGTATTTGTTAAGGAAACCTTTCAAACAGTGATGATTTCAGGGCATTACCTGTTCGAGAATTTGAGACCTTGTCGACATAAATTTCCCCCTTCGTGGCCATATTTTCGATCATGCTCAAAGTGGACTAATAATGTTTTATCAGTTTTCTCTCATTCATATCTTGACCATTACCCGGGAGAATCTTCTGAAATTATCAATGCTTATAATTAGTTTTTTATTACAAATCAAAGGATAATAATGAAATATTGAACATACTTAATATTTTGTTTTCAGCTTTGGATTTTAGATCTGCAATTCATATAATGTTCCTTTCTAATCGAATTTGAGAGAAAAGTAGTTGCCAAAGATTTATTCAAAGAAATGTTCTCAGTCCTCTGATGAAAATATGAACACACTTTTAAGAAAGAAAAAAAAAACAAATTGAATAATACCTACAGGGTTTGAACACATACACTTATGATTGATAGACTATTCACCCAAACCGCTCCACCAGTTCGTACGTTTTCACTGAGCTTCTTTAGACTTTTGTGTAAAGTAGTTTCCTGCTCCACATTTTTTTTTGTTTATTTCGATACGACTATAAGTTTGTGGTGAATATTTGGGCGTTACAGGTGTTGCAATGCATAAAAATGTTTTTCGTATAAACTACATTCAATTTTACGTCCTAATTACTTATATACAACAGGTTGAATCTGTGAAATGATTGGGGTTGGAGTGATCGTAAATGTTTTCATAGTTAGGAGCCTGGATATGAAAACCCGCTTAACGTGGGGATTTACTTTTGTGAATTTTTGTACATTTATTTATACACATCTATGGAAAATTTGATTTCTATAGTTATTTCAGGATTCTAGTTATTTATATGTTTGTTTATGAATGTATTTAGTACTTGGACTTTTAAGACTATAGATTACGTTTTGACGTTTAGACTTGGGACTTCTTGTTTGTATTTAGGTAGTTTATTTTGGGAATTTTTAGTTTTGGGGATTTTTATTTTGTAGTTAGAATATTATTATTACTTGGGTATAGATAATTAAATTATTAATTTTTGTTTTGACAGATGACTATTGTACTTTTACATTCATAATTAGGAAAAAATATACGTTGCATTTGTTTGTAAATATACTGCTGGATGTGTGTAACGATTTCATTGAAGTTAAAAAGGTGAGGAAATCGGCAGTCAATTAAAAGTATAAATAGCACTACTCATGTGATAGTGGATAGAATTGGAACTCGTGCGCTAGGCTGTGATTTGTCCGTAGCCGTCCGTATGTTCATAATTACGACTACGATAGAGAAGTGGACAGTCAAATTCTCAAGGTTCAGTATCTGACCCTGGGTCTTCATTTTAGTTTTCTACAAGTTATACATAGTCAGAAGTGAAAACATGGAAATGTATACAAATTCATGAGTATTATTTATCAGATATCGACGAAATGTTTTCTGTAACAATTTCATTCCGAAACTGGAAGAGAAACGTGAAAGGCAAGAATCTGTATGTTATTACGGGAAGTTAAGTTTTGTATGAAATTTTGTGATAACAACGCTCAAGTTATTGCTATATGGATAGTAGAGTTATATAGCAATTTCTTCCAATATCTCAAGATTTATTCTATATTCTGTGATTGATCCAAAAATATGTTGAAGTTTATTAGTGGCAAATGCTATTCTGCTTTTCATGAATTTCGTGAATACGGCTATAGTGTATGTATTAGTCAAATTCTTGTGAGTATTGAGTATAAATGAATTGTGTTTAAAGTTGTTTGAAGGTTCCTTATTAGCTTGTTTTGGAACAAAACCATATATTTATTGTATAAAGTGTAATATTCGCTATGAAAGATGTTGTATTGATATGCGAAAAATATTGGTAAATGTTAACTTTCCTAATTGAATACTCTTTTATCTCAAAGTTATCCTATTAAGTTGATTGAAGATTAGTGAAGTTTATCAAATAAAATAACTTTAATAGAATATTGAATATATTTGTGCTGATAATCAATGAATACACAATTATTAATTTTTTATATTTGTTGTAGGATCTATTTTGGAGTGATCAAATTGTTTATAAAATTATTTAAGTCAAATTTTATGTCCTGTTTCCTTAATGAAATTTACATATTATATCCGACGAACTTTATGTATTATTTCATTGCATAATTCAAATAGCCTATTGAGCGATTTACTCAGTTGATAGTATTAATGCTTCTGTTTCAGCTTATTTATTACACACACACACACACACACATATATATATATATATATATATATATATATATATATATATCTTTAGTTATTTGAAACCAATTGTTTATGTACTTTACCAGTACTTGTCCCATAGCGTTAGTTTTTGTGGAAATATTTTATCTTCCACTCAGGCTACGTTACAAATCACAAATTCAGTTTTCCACAAAAGCAGTATTGTTTTATTTTAATAATTACGAAAGATGGAAAGATTGGTCATTCATTCTACGTGCACAATTGTGTGGGTCAGGGCTGAATGGGCTATGACTTTTCCTATAGGTGCCGTGAGAATGCTTTCTTCAGGGAAGGTTTTTGAACTAGCTATTTTATAAACTGACAATAGAAATTGAAAAAATACATAATCATCTTGTCCATCACAAATAGGGATTTGTTTATATAAATTACTAAAGCTGTCTGAAGCAATGTCTACACTTACTTTATCTAAATTAGTATTAAAAGACATAAATGAATTCTCTACACGTGAATCACCAGACACCAGTCCCGATAAACGCCCCCCTGAGACCCCCTGGTTCGAATTTTGAGAAAAACGTTTAACTCTGATCTGGAGCGTGAACCAAGGTATTTGTGACTAAAATTTGGTAACTCTCGGTCTATTTGTCTGGTTCCCAAGCCGGTTCCGGTAAAAGCCCTGAGACCCCCTGGTTCGAAATTTAAAAAAACGAGTTCGTCTTGATCTGGGGCCTGGGCTAGGTACCCCTGACCAAAATTTGGTAACTCTCGGTCCACTCGTCTGGTTCCCAGGCCGCACACGGACAGACAGACAGACAAACACCCAAACAAACTCTTTATTTTATTTATATTAGATAAAGAATTAATATACTGAATATCAGCTCTCCAACTTGAACGGCTTGTGAGATACTAAATTTTTCGCAAAAATTCGGACCCTCTTAGAATATGTAATATAATGAAATCGATACCGAATTTATGATAACTTCCTAGTTGAGATTGAGGCCTAAGTATATACCAAAAATCATTTCATTTGACTTTGCAATTTGGATATGATGATCATGCACACATAGTTACATTCAATTTTTTATATAATAATTCATATATTACACATGATTGAAACATTTTCCCCAGTAGTTAGCTCCTCTAAGAAATCACAGGCTGCGTCTCAAATAAGTCCTATTGCTATTATTACAGTTGCAAATATCAATATCTAAAATTGCCTGAAGTTCTTTTGTCAATAGAAACAAATGAAAAGAAAAAGGATGCCTTGAAAGAAGACAAATTCACCAGTGTTCAGAAGCTGTCTACAATGCACTGAGCAGAATGAGTCTGTGGGTCGTAATACATTGTTAAGTCAGAGTGGGGGGTTGCAGTGGGTCACGTTCTGTTGACCCGCGGCCCCCCGACCCGCTCCATCTCTGGACTGTACATACGGATAAAACAATTATATATATGTATTTTAACCTTCTTGATTTTACTGAACCTTCACTAATTTAAGATAATTTACAAAAAATGCAGGAAAGCAATTATTAATAACATATATAAAAAATATAGAAATGTATTTTGAAGGAAAAAGTATTGGTGTGCTCAAGACTCGAACTCGAGTTGCCTACTCAATAAGCAGACCCCTTACCGACTTATCCACGCCACAACATGCAATTTGTCGTTTCGAAGCGTTATTTCTAATGGGTGTATTACGTAACACCGCTACCAGATGTCAGTAGTGATGCGATCACCCATTTCGCAGTTACGAAATCACTCTTTTAACCCCCATTAATCCGATTTCTATATACCTACAATTCACTCACTCTCTCTCTCTATGTATATATATCTATATCTATCTATCTATCTATCTATCTATCTATCTATATATATATATATATATATATATATATATATATATATATATATATATATATATATATATTGACAACAGTAAGTAAGAGTATAGATTAAGTTATTCTTGATTTTAATCTACAGAACAAATGCTTTTAATGAAAACATGGGGCCTGTTGCCGTAGATAGCTAAAGGCCGTAAATAAAATTCAAACTTCAAGTGTAAGTGGGGTAACTCCCGACAATGGCTGATTTAAGACGTTTGATAGCGCGGGTAACGGCTGGTTTATAATTACACTTGGTTAGGGATGGGCACGAGCGAGTTCGAGAGAGTCTTTTTTGAAACTTGATTCGACTCGAAACAGACATCTTTTAGCTCGACTCGAAAACTCGACTCGAAAAATTTCTTCCAACTCGACTCGAATTTGGATCGAGTTTCGAGTCGAGTTGAGCCAAGTCGAGCCAAATCTTGTGTGTAGTTTCAAGTTCGTTTTTCACTTATTCTGCATAAACAATATAATTATTATCAATGTTGCTACTTCCACTACAACTTATTATTATTATTATTATTATTATTATTATTATTATTATTATTATTATTATTATTATTATTATTGAATTATGTAATTAAGCTTGAAAGATAGGCGGTTTGCGTCTGAATACTAAAAACTAGTTGACTGCCGATTTCGGTAGTCGTGAAATCGAGGAAACAAGGACATCGTTCACGAGGTTCTGGGTTTGAGTTCCAGAGGAGCAAGTGTTCGTGCTTGGGCCAAAATTTGTTAAAAGTTATAGCGTGCCAGGCAAATATGTTTAAAACTGTTCTGCCTGGGTCTACGGTTGTCAACGACTTGTGCGGCTTGGCTCACAGCTTATTCAATATCGAACCGAACCGAGAAGTAGGGATGCGCACGAGTCGAGACACAATTTGTAAAATTCGAGTCGAATCGAGACTGCTCGTAAAAATCTTGATTCGACTCGAATGTCTCAAAACTCTTCACATATTTCTAAAAATAGTTCTGAAGAAACTAATTACTCAGAAACAGTTATATATATATATATATATATATATATATATATATATATATATATATATATATATATATATATATATATATATATATATATTATTATTATTATTATTATACAGGTGCGGATCCAAGGGGAGCTACAGCCCTCTTGACACTCAGGTATACACTGGATAAAATAAGCTTCAATCCTGCTTTACACTGAATAAAGCGGCAAACTGTGATTTAGTCGCTCCCTTGATCATATCCTAGATCCGGGGCTTTAAGGGTTCATAGCTGTAAAACTATGGGATCTATCGTTAGGGATGCGCACGAGACGAGTCGAGGCAGAATTTTCCTGACAAATTTCGAGTCGAGACACAGCTCTTGCAATAAAAAATAATACATTTTTCGAGTCGAGACAGCACATTTTCGAGACGAGAAAGCCTCAAATCTTCTCTCGTGCGCATCCCTACCTATCGTAGTCGGGTTAAGACTTCACTTAGAAACTAATATGTGCGCTATCCAAATATATAATGTTTCAGAATCTAAAGTACACATGCGACAATTTTTAGAGAGGAACTTTGGCTATGTGCATATAATTTGAAGTACTCACCAAATACCTGTATAAAAATTGTTGCAGAAGTATGGCAGAATTCTGAAACATGGATATTTGGATAGCTAGTACCTAAATACTAGTTCCTAAATAAGGTCTTGACCCTACTACGGTAGGTAGCCTAGTTTTGGAGCTATGGACCTTTAAAGTTCATTTCTTCATATTTTTGGCAGCCTATAACTCCGAAATTAAACATTTGTGCGCCCAGGTTTGTTATTACCTTTTGTCTTATCTTGGTGTCAGGAGCAGTATTTCTTCCAGATATGTTTTTGGGTCACTGCCCCCCTCCCGGAGGTCTGAGAGTGCCCCCGGAGGAGACCAAAATATTACGTCTATAATACAATAATAAATAGAATAGTACCAGCAGTGCCCCTTCCCCCACCCTGAACATTTTTTTCTGAAAGAACAACTGGTCAGGAATCTCCTTGCATTTTTTAAATGGAGTATCGCATTGCAGTTTGCAGTGCAAATGGGAATGCAATGCAGTGCAAACATGGAAATGCAACATTGCATTTACATGTTTGCACTGCAAATTGAAAAATGTATTGCAATTTGCGATACATCTTTGTGTCTTAAATTACTACGTAAGCTAAAATAAGGAGCAAGTTAAAAATATATCTATTATTTCAAGAAACTTCCCCCGACTTGAAGGGTCGGTTATTGCAAGAAAAAATGCCTCGACTTTGGATTACAATAGTTTTCCACTTTTGTCTTTCCTTCTCTTTGTCAGTTTATTGTTACTGGGTCATTCTTCAGATCTTCTCAGGTTTTGGGTGATTATCCTTGTTTCTGAGCGTGTAATAATAATAATAAAAAATGTTCCTTGAAGGAAAGGCGCATTGGCATCAGATTGGACCTAGCCGATATATGGTATATATAGCATGATTGTGGCTTGGTTAGTAAAACGCAGAAGTGCGTACAGTAGATCAGTAAAACAGTAACGGTATTCTTCAATGCCAAAAAGACAGTATAGGAAATTACACTCATCTTTGTCTCTCTTTTCTTTTTGCTTTTCATTTGAAGTACTGATATACCTGATACCCATTTACGTTCCTTGTTAAAAACAACATATGCTTTAGCAAGATTTCTTCTTGGGAGACGCCGCGAACCTCAAAAAACATCCCGAACAAATGGACTCTGTCTTTCTGTGTGTATTTGAACCAATGAGTTGTTTTTCCTAAACCTAATTGTTGAATTTGCCGCTGTGGTAAAACTATTTCGCTCAATTTGACAAATAATATAATAAAATATAATACTTATCCAGCAATGAGCGTGGATTGCAAGGAAAAGCAGTGAACCCTAAAGTACCCCTGTAGCAGGGGCGGATTCAGAACGGACTTCTGGGGGTGGGGGTGGATTGTAATACTACTACTTAGCTAGTTTTAGACCTCCAAATTTTGGGATGGGTTTTATTTACATATAAAATAAGAAAGCTTCCTCTTCCGTGGGAGGGGGGCGATTGCCCCGATCGCTCCCTGGATCCGTGTCTGCCCTATAGCCTCTCCCCGAAATTAAATACATTGATCTATTCTATCCAATTCAAAGTCATTTTCGCTTCCATGTTATTGGTGACGGAGCTCTTGTTCTTTGTATCTCTGTACTCAAGAAAATAATAATAATAATAATAATAATAATAATAATAATAATAATAATAATAATAATAATAATAATAATAAAGCATCTGAATAATAAAGATATTTTTCACCCTTCTTTAAACTTTCTGTGTATTTCTCTGAATCTGGATATGTTGTTTTATAGTGTATAATGCAAAAAGGCTTTAAACAGCAATCTGGCAAAAAGTATTTGTGTAAAAGACACAAACGTCTTATCAAGTGGTTCTACAAACAACTAAACAGCTGACCTTGCTTCTGTTTGCCTTTAAACACAATGTTACGATTTACAAGGCACAGACAAAAGTAGAGAGCAACATGATATTCACCTAAGGGCAACTTCGTCGCTAAACTGAAGACTAGCACTCTGTCAATATATTGCATAGCTATCAATAAGTCAGACTCACAGGTTCTTTCCAAACGTTTTGTATAACAGGTTAATCAAACTACGTTGTTGTAGGTAAGGGATGAGACTCTGAAAGGCCGATGTGTTGGAGGTCAGAGCCGTAGCTAGAACTTTCGTTGCCCGGGGCAAAGTAGAATTCGGCGTCCCCCGACACTCACCTTACCAAGATTTGACTTTACTTTATGTGCTTTTATTTTTAACATATAAGAGAAACACCTTTTTGTTGTTATGCTACGCTGTGTATTTTTTACCAAGCCGCTTAGACAGCCAAAAGCGATCGTTATGTATTCTTTAACAAATAAGAGTCACTCTCAAGAGGCTTATTTTAGACCTGCTGCTAAACTTGCCAAACTACCTTGTATACAAATCCATTTGGAGAATAATTATGAAAAAAGCATGGAGTCGATTCTCCTACGTCAGGACGACCATGTTAGACATGGAATTGCTGGACGCGAGTGGTAGCGTTGGAAAGGTCCGGGTCCCCTGAGTCGAGTCGAGTTCTCGAGTCGAGCTAAAAGATGTCTGTTTCGAGTCGAATCAAGTTTCAAAAGAAAACTCGCTCGAACTCGCTCGTGCCCATCCCTAACCACTGCCCCTGAGTGCAGTAGTAATGTCAAAAGTCTGGCCCAGGCCACGAAGCTCAAGGAATGGGGTCTTGACGTCATGGATTCGGGTTCCTTCTATTCACCTATTAAAGGGATCTTCTACCTCTTCGCTTATGTTTCTAAGTTCCCATTTGAAAACATGTAAATTTTAATATGGTAATTTCTAACAAAGTATTGCAGGTAATGACTTGAGATGTTTAATACAAATACACTAGACCCATATAAATCCAACCACAGTTTCCAATTTACGTTACATGCGTTAGATTAATTGCAATATACTCTTCAGTAAGTTTGGCAACAGAGAATAAAAAGTATGCTGCAGAGGGGAGAGGGCTGACCATCTGTTCTAGCTGCTTTTAATGTGATTCTCACTTCTCAGTGGTTAGAATGGTCTGGACTGGAAGAGCCCAAAACCACTTCTTTCTTCCTTTTACGGTTTGTTTGTTTCTTCCACCCCCTGCAGTCACAAGAAGACAACTTGTTTCGGAAAGCATTTTGAATTAGTAGCAAAAAGCAAAACTGAATGACACCACGGACGGATTGAAGGGAGGGGCGGTCACTCCCTCCGAGAACATTTGAATACTTTGAGTAATCGGAGTAAGAAACTAGAAATTGCGTAATCTAATAAGAAAAGTTTCTTGAAGTATACAGATCAAGACGCATTTCAAGTGTCACAGCATTGTACTCTCCTCCCCTCCCCTCCCAATTCCCTTCTGAAGAAGTTCTCTTTTGTTCCTCTGTTCCATATTAGCCTTTACACTTACACTTTCACTATCCAGTATTGATTTTGACCATACCATCTGCACAGCAAGGCGAGTAAGGTTTACGAGTCCTTCCTGCCCCCTTTTTCTGCCCCTTTTTTAAAAATTGCTAATTGTAATAAAATTTATCGAAAACAATTCATCCCAACGATAAAGACTTATACACATTCATTATTGCAATCTTAAAATAAACTCGCCGCCTGTCGCGTATGCTAGCGATCTAATATATACGAATAGATGAAAAGTTAGTTTCAAGCCTTATGTATTGTTTTTCTGTAAGTAAGTCCGAATTCATACTTGTTTCTATTGTTGCATCGACAAAAGTGAGAGCCAAATCGATTTAGGCTCGTTGGTCTTTGCGAGGTCCCTAAAGATGCAAGGCCGTGGGCAGTCGCCCACCACTTGAAACGCTTCTGCACTAGAGGACTGCACGTGCTCGGGACTACAAAGCATGTATCACTTCGGGCCCGGGAGGGGTTCGGGCAGTAGCGTCATTTCAGATTTGGCTTGGGGGGCAAGACCCCTTGATATATGTAAAATTTCGCGTTTTTCACTGACTTACTACTATTCTATTGATAAAATCTATATAAATCTCAAACTCAGGGGGGCAAATGCCCCTCCCTGCCCCCCTAAATGACGCCCCTGGGTTCGGGCTGTGAATTTTTAAATATACAACCATATTTCTTGGACTTTTTCGGGCCTAACTTTGTAAATATAGTGTAAAACACAAATTGCACCGTTCTTTCTGAAGGACTTTTAAAACACAACTGCAAAATCAAACCTCGAATTGCTGTAAATAAAAATACAATCTTGCATTAATAATTAAGTTTCTGTGATTCGGGCTTATTTCGGGCTCATTTGATTATCACGGAGCTCAGTCCGGGCTCGGGCCTAAATGCTAAGACATATTTCGGACTCGGGTCGGGCCTCACATTGTAAATTCACGGGCCGGGCCCAGGCTGAAAATTCCGACCCGTGCAGATCTCTGCTCTGTACCCGCACACATTCCTTCCTAGTCCAGAAAATCTCCCCCCCTCCGCATCGTCAATAATGGTAAATTTGTTCCTCGTATATTTGCTTATTATTGTAAGAGAAGTGCAAACGAGAACTCTAAACTTTGTTCGTTCTCTGGGGTAATGTGAGTAATGCAAATGAAGAAAGGTATGCGTAATATACAAATGTCAGAAAAACTTGATATCAATTTGAATAGACCTTTTACGTAATGTTTATTTTAAAAATAATAAACTTACGCAAATATATCGAGGCATCTGAAATTTAATATTAAATAGTGGCGAGTGAGCCAGAAGGGGCATGCACTATTCAGTTAATCAAAGAACTCATATATGTAGCTTGAAAACTACTACTATTTAAACCAATATTGAATTAGACAAATTTGTAAAAAGTAGGATAACTATAGTTGGAAATAGTGTGTGTATTTTTTTAGGAGGAAACCCAGAAGTACATTCTCGATAAAATAATAATAATAATAATAATAATAATAATAATAATAATAATAATAATAATAATAATAATAATAATAATAATAATCTTCCTTACTTCAATCATAGGTTGAAGCGCAAGAAGGAAATTTTAAAACTTTTCTCTCCCCTGGGAAAGCTGTTTTATAATTTGATAAGGTCTCTTCTTCGTAACTGCATCTATCCTTGGTCGGGCCGCGGTGGCTCAGTGGTAGAGCGTTCACCTCTAATGCATGGCGTCCGTAGTTCGATCTCAGCTTAGTATGAAGTGAACTTAGTGGTGGACAAACACCGTGTGCGTGGATTTTCTCGGGGTTCTCCCGTATCCTCTTACTTTCTTCATTCCATCCCAAAATGTTTTAAATTGCATCTTGTAATGCGGAAAGCTAAGGTCAAGATGGAGTTCATACCCCGATTTCTTTCAAAATTGTCTCATTAGAAAAATAAATTTTTGTACTGTTTTGTACCAAAAATAAAAAGCTTTGTACTTGTCCCAAAATGTTTCAAATTTCATTTTTTAATGTAGAACAGAAACAGTAATCTGTTTTCCACGTAACAATTTAAAAAAATATGCCTGAGTTTTGTACTAATTTTGTACTGTTTTGTAGCACAAATAAAAACTTTGTACTTTTAAACCATCTAATTTGGAACGCATAAACAAATCTTAGTTCAACACACATCTGTTTCACTCGAAATATTTCATCATATCAAGAATGGTTTTAACTCTTTTCTAGTATTTGGAAAAGATTTTACCTGACCCAAAATGTCCAAATTGCATCTTCTATTGCGGAACGTTAAGGTCAAGATGGAGTTCAACATAGCCCGATTTCTTTCAAAATCGTCTCATTAGATAAAGAAAGTTTTGTACTGTTTTGTACCAACAATAGAAAGTTTTGTATCTGTCCCAAAAGGTCCCAAATTTCGCCTTCTAATGTGAAACGCCAACAGCAATCACAGTTTTCTAAATACGAATTTACAAATAAAAGTTGTACCAGAGTTTTGTACTAGTTTTGGACCAACAATAAAAAGTTTTGTACCTGTCCCAAAATGTCCCAAATTCAGGCTTTCTTTATCTAATGAGACTATTTCCAAAGAAGTCGGGGTATGTGGAACTCCATCTTGCCCTAAGTGTTCTGCATTAGAAGATGGAATTTGGTACATTTGGGGAAAGGTACAAAACTTTCTATTGTTGGTAAAAAGCAGTACAAACTTTATTTATGTAATGAGGCCACTTTAATGCAAATCAGCAAATGTTGAACACAGAGGTCAAGTTAGAGTTCCACACTAAAATCTAAAATTTGGGACATTTTGGGATTGGTACAAAACTTTTTACTGCTGGTACAAAACATTACAAAACTAGTACAAAACTCTGGTACAACTTTTATTTGTAAATCCTTATTTAGAAAACTGAGACGGCTGTTGGCGTTTCACATTAGAAGATAAAATTTGGGATTTTGGGACAGATACAAAACTTTCTATTGTTGGTACAAAACAGTACAAAACTTTCTTTATCCAATGAGACCATTATCATTCATATATGTGTTTATGGGACTGAGATTTGTTTGTTCCAAACTAGAAGTTTAAATTTGGGACATTTTGGGACTGGTACAAGACTCTTTATTGTTGATACAAAACAGTACAAAACTTTCTTTATGTAATGAGGGAACTTAGATGCAAATCGGCGAATGTAGAACTCAGACGTCAAGTTGAAGTTCCACACTAAAATCTAAAATTTGGGACCTTTTGGGACTGGTAAAAAACTTTTTATTGTTGGTGCAAAACAGTACAAAACTAGTACAAAACTCTGGTAGAACTTTTATTTGTAAATTCTTATTTAGAAAACTGAGATGGCTGTTGGCGTATCACATTAGAAGTTGAAATTTGGGAAATTTAGGGACAGACACAAAACTTTCTATTGTTGGTACAAAACAATACAAAACTTTCTTTATCTAATGAGAAGATTCTGAAAGAAATCGGGCTAGGTGGAACTTCAACTTGACGTTAGTGTTTCGCATTAGAATGTGGAACTTGCGATATTAGGGGACAGGTACAAAGTTTCTATTGTTGGCACAAAAAGTACAAAATCTCTTTATCTAATAAGACTATTATCATTGATATATCTGTTTATGGGACTGAGATTTGTTTGTGTCCCAAATTAGAAGTTTGAATTTGGGACAGTTTGGGACTGGTACAAAACTTTGTATTCTTGGTACAAAACAGTACAAAACTTTCTTTACGTCATGAAGTCACTTTGATGCAAATCGGCGAATGTAGAACTCAGAGGTCAAGTTGGAGTTCCACACTAAAATTTAAAATTTTGGACATTTTGGGACTGGTACAAAACTTTTCATTGTTGGTACAAAACAGCAAAAATCTAGTACAAAACTCTGGTATAAATTATTTTTGTAAATAATGATGTGGAACTCCATCTTGACCGACCTCAAGAATGGTTCCAGACATTCAATAGTCCATTAATAGCTAATGATGCAGTACAACATTTTTGTTAATAGTACCATATAGAACAAAATCCGTTACGGTGGGGAAACAAGTTAACGCTAGGTCCAGACATTAAATCGTCCATTACTGGCTAATGGATGTGGTACAAAACTTTTCATTGATGGTACAAAACGGCACGAAACTAGTAAAAAACTTCGACCTATTTTCGGAAAATTCGTTATGGTGGGGGAACAGACGTTAACTTGTTCCCCCACTTTGAATCGTCCACTACTGGCTAATGGATGTGGTACAAAACTTTTTATTGGTGGTAAAAAACGGTTCAAAAATAGTACCAAACTTTGAGACTACTTTCGGAAAAATTCGTGATGGTGGGGGAACAAATTAACGCTAAGCCTAGACATTACATCGTCCATCACTGGCTAATGGAGGTGGTACAAAACTTTTTATTGGTGGTACAAAACGGTACAGTACTAGTACAAAACTTTGACACTGTTTTCGAGAAAATTCGTTATGTTGGGGGAACAGGCGTTAACTTGTTCCCTCACATTGCATCGTCCATTACTGGTTAATGGACGTGGTACAAAACTTTTTATTGGTGGTACAAAACGGTACAGCACTAGTACAAAACTTTGACCCTATTTTCGGCAAAATTTGTTATTTTGGGGAACAAGTTAACGCTTTGTCCAGACATTAAATCGTCCATTACTGGATAATAAGTGTGGTACAAAACTTTTTATTGGTGGTACAAAACGGTACAAAACTAGTACAAAACTCTGACGCTATTTTCAGGAAAATTCGTTATTGTGGGGAAACAAGTTAACGCTGGGCCCAGACATTAAATCGTCCATTAGTGGCTAATGGATGTGGTGCAAAAATTTTTATTGGTGTTACAAAACGGTACAAAACAAGTACAAAACTTTGACACTATTTTCGGGAAAATTCGTTATGGTGGGGGAACAAGTTAACGCTAGGTCTAAATTTTAAATCGTCTATTATTTGCTAATGGATGTGATACAAAACTATTTGTTGGGGATACAAAACGGTACAAAACTAGTACAAAACTTTGACACTATTTTCGGGAAAATTTGCTATGGTGAGGGAACAAGTTAACGCTAGGTCCAGACTTTAAATCGTCCATTACTGGTTAATGGACGTGGTACAAATCTTTTTATTGGTGATACAAAACGGTACAAAACTAGTACGAAACTTTGACACTATTTTCGGGAAAATTTGCTATGGTGGGGGAACTAGTTAACGCTAGGTCCAGACTTTAAATCGTCCATTACTGGCTAACGGATGTGGCACAAAACTTTTTATTGGTGGTACAAAACGGTACAAAACTAGTACAAAACTTTGACACTGTTTTCAAGAAAATTCTTTATGGTGGGGGAACAAGTTAACGGTAGGTCCAGACTTGAAATCGTCCATTACTGGCTAGTGGATGTGGTACAAAACTTTTTATTGGTGGTACAAAACGGTACAAAACTAGTACAAAACTTTGACACTATTTTCGGGAAAATTCGTTATGGTGGGGGAACAAGTTAACGCTAGGTCTAAACTTTAAATCGTCCATTACTTGCTAATGGATGTGGTACAAAACTTTTTATTGGTGATACAAAACGGTACAAAACTAGTACAAAACTTTGACACAATTTTCGGGAAAATTTGCTATGGTGAGGGAACAAGTTAACGCTAGGTCCAGACTTTAAATCGTCCATTACTGGTTAATGGACGTGGTACAAAACTTTTTATTGGTGGTACAAAACGGTACAAAACTAGTACGAAACTTTGACACTATTTTCGGAAAAATTTGCTATGGTGGGGGAACAGGCGTTAACTTGTTCCCCCAATTTGAATCGTCCATTACTAGTTAATGGACGTGATACAAAACTTTTTATTGGTGGTACAAAACGGTACAAAACTAGTACAAAACTTTGGCATTCTTTTCTGAGTAAATTTTAAAAGTGGGGGAACAAGTTAACGGAGCTGATCCCCGAGACACGTCTAGGATAATGTCAAACGTTTAAATATATGCTTTGTTTCCGCGTGCTTCGATTGCAAATTCGGTAGTGTTCATTGGACGAACTGATCCAAAATACATTCTAATATAGCCAGAAAAGACCATTGGTCATATTCTCCATTTCAGACTACTAATGCAAACTGAACAAAAATAAAAAAACGAAAAGAAAAGAAAAGAGAAAGAAAGAAAAAAGAAAAATGAAGATTGTTATTTTACATATCAATTTGTATCAGATATACCCTATATTAAAAGTACAAAATGTATCGTAATGAAAAGTTACAAATGTTGAAAATGAATATTTTATGTTCCTCATAGATGTAGCATGTTTCAGATTTCAACGTGAATAAAACACAATGAATTATAGGATGTGAACAAATTTTAGGTCGAACTAGTATAAATATATTTTTTTTCAAATAACCAAACAGGTTACCATTTTCTAGTATTTTCCGAAGATTTTTCTGTTCCGAATATCCAGATTGATTTAATCTCTTCCGGACATAACGTGAATTGCACAGATAGAATGAACACGCTAAGAGCTCAAACGGATCATCGTGTTAGTCGGATGATGTTGGTTAGGTTATAGACCACCACTGTGTCGAGGATTGAAATCCATGGTGACTCGGTAATTCGAGTGAGACTCGGTAAGACAGAGAATAAAAAAGAGGTTTTACTTATTCCCTTGCCTTTAAACAGTATTTCTGTGAGAGATGACCAGGACTGGAGATGTTATCCCCAAGGAACGAGAAACACGACGCCTAAGTTAACAGTTAATTAGATTTTCCAGAGCATTATATCGGGCTTCATTTCCGTTTTAACTTTGGAATATGAAGTACATATATGTGCGAGAGGGAGAGAAGTGAAAGATGCGAAGACAAGATAGGGAAACTTCAAGAAAGAGAGAGAGAGAGAGAGAGACGGGACGAATATAAATATGAAGTATAGTTATCGTTGTAGTGTATGATATAGAATGCACACACTGTTTACTCGAACTGTTGCCAGTGTTACCTTGAAACTTCTCCATCAGAAGATGAATCTGTGTTCGCAGCTATTATTTTATGCGGAAAAATCATACTACCTGATGGGGAGTCTAACCAAGATTTGGAAGTCTGATACGTTACCACTACACCACCGATTGCTTTAGCAAAACTTTGTTTAACAAATGGAGTAGTGTTTCTCTCTGTGAACGATAACATGAAAAGTGTATACTGCAGATCAATTATGTCTTTGGAATACCCTGGTAATTCCCTTACCCTTTCCCAACCAACATTCGTAAATCGTCTCTATCACGATACAGTTGTTTGTTTTCACTTTCTTACGTATTGCTTGTCTAGTATGATAAGTCGATTCTTTACAATCGCTTTGTAAAAATTTTAACTTTGACGTGAACAGGATTTGAACGTTTCTAAAGAGCTGTAGTAATCATAAGACCATTGCCTTACCCTTACATTACCTTTCCACCTGAAATTAGAAGCCAAATATAACTTACTTTAGCCCTGATCTTTGGAACGAATCAAAGTGCACAATGAAATTTATTTATTCGACGTCCTAGAGAGAAATTAGTGCCCACTAATAAAGGAAAAACATACAATCTAAGAAAAATTACGGAAGTAGAACAAACTTTGCAGTAATTTCGTCGTGCAAGTTCAAAAGTATGTGAATAATAATAATAATAATAATAATAATAATAATAATAATAATAACAATAATAATAATAATAATTGTTCACTTTCACACTATAGTAGTCTATTATTATTATTAACATCAATTACCCGCTTCGTTGGGTTAAATTTAGAAAAAACAGTAATATGTTCCGTTACTCACTCCCTGTTTAGTATTACTAAAGCGCTCTTTGATATCGATCATTTTCGATGAGTTTTATATATCCCCTCCCGACCCTACGTTGTGGGACACGGCACCAGCAGTGTCATTGTTGATCTCAGTGAGCCGGAAAACTATGAATTCGACACTGATATTGTTATTTCAATCATTTTATATGTCTCCTCCACCAAGTTGAGGGGCTGAATTTGGATTTAAACTGCATCAGATGTGTCACTGTTAATAGCAGCGACTTCAAAAATTATAGATTCGACACTTATACCAGTAATTTTTCGTTCTTTTTTAAATGTCGCTTCCCCTCTCCATCTCTTAAGTTACACCGTCAAAGTGATATGACAGAAACCATCTCAGGTTCAAACTTCATCTAGGTTGAAAATTTGATCAAGATTGGTTTGGTGGTTCAAGAGTTATTAAGTTTTATTTATTTTTATATATCTCCCTTTCCCATTCCCCTCTCCAAGTTCTCCCGTAAAAGTGAAATGAAAAAAATCATTTCAGGCCCGAACTTCTCCTATGTTAAAAGTTTTATCGTGATTGATCCTTTGTTTCACGAGTTATCATGTTTTATTTATACTTTTTAACTTCTTCCTCCCCACAACCCTAAGTTATATCGTCAAAGTAAATAGATGAATACCATCTTAGTCCCGAACTTCATCAATGTTGAAAATTTAATCCAGATTGGTCGGGTGGTTCAAGAGTTATTACGTATTATTCATTTTTATATATGAACCCTCCTCCCCTTCTCCCCCCCTAAGATTTACCCTTAAAGTGAAATGATAAAAAGCTTCCCAGGCCCGAACCTTATCAATGTTGAAAATTTGATCGAGATCGGTTGCGTGGTTCAAGAGATTAGGAGCCACAAACATAGTTGCTTTCAATTTTATAATATAGGTTATTATTATTATTATTATTATTATTATTATTATTATTATTATTATTATTATTATTATTATTATTATTAGTTGTATTGCTTGAAACTCATACATGCCTTAAAATTCTTTTCCCGTCCAAATTATTTGAAACAGCTACACAAGTTTTGAAAATTCTAATGTGTTCGCAGTAATTGTGAAGCTCACTTCACATCTTTGCAGTCGCAACAAATTCCAAAGCGATGTTCAGCACATAAGTTGTGTAAGCAATACACACATATTGTTTGTCCCGGGACAGAAAACCCACCGACCACAGATATGCCACTTGGTTATTCTTCTCAGTTTGGTTCTGATGTCTTTGGTTGCATTTCATCCGTAACGACTTCGAAAGAAAAAAATAAAAATTTCTGACAATGTTATTTTCGTACCACAAAGAACACCCTGGAGTACTATATGACCCAGCTGCAAAAAATAAATACAAATAATGTGCAGAACCAACAATTAACTGATAAGAACTATTTTTTTCAACATTAGAAATGTACAGAACAGTAACCCCTGTATGAAGCTTAAAATTGTAGATTCATAGTAGAGGTTCATAGTAATGTTTAAAACAAATACACATTTTCCCCTACGTTTTGTAATCTGATAGCTCTAAAATTAATAATTTTGTTAGGATTCATCGTGGTACAACAGTTGGTAAATGCTGCTCTAGGCCGTCGAAGAAATAAATTTTGTTCTGCATTTTGGTGTAAATTACCTTAGAGAAAGAAGCCGGTTCGTTCCAAAGATCACGGCTAAAGTAAGTTGTATTTGGTTTCTAATTTTAGATGGCATGATAGTGTAGGGTAACGTAATGGCCTTATAAATAATTACATCTATCTAACATAGGTTCAAATCCTGTTCACTTCAAATTTAATTTTTTACAAAATGATTGTAAAGATTCGACTTATCTTACTGAACAAGCAATTCGTAATAATGTGAAAGCAAACAACTTTATCATGATAGAGACGATTTATGAGTGTTGGTTGGAAAACGGCAAGGAAATTACCAGGAACTTCCAAAGACATCATTGATCTGCAGTATACACTTTTCATGTTATCGTTCACAGAAAGAAACACTACTCCATTTGTTAAACAAAGTTTCGCTAAAGCAATCGGTGGTGTAGTGGTAACGTATCAGACTTCCAAATGGAAATCTTGGTTAGACTCCCCATCAGGTAGTATGATTTTTCCACATGAAATAATGGCTGCGAACACAGATTCATCTTCTGATGGAGAAGTTTCAAGGTAACACTGGCAACAGTTCGAGTAAACAGTGTGTCCGTTCTACATCATACACTACAACGATAACTATACTTCATATTTATATTCGTCCCGTCTCTCTCTCTCTCTCTTTCTTGAAGTTTCCCTATCTTGTCTTCGCATCTTTCACTTCTCTCCCTCTCACACATATATGCACTTCATATTCCAAAGTTAAAACGGAAATGAAGCCCGATATAATGGCCTGGAAAATCTAATTAACTACTAGGAAAATCTAACTTAGGCGTCGTGTTTTTCGTTCTCTGGGTTAACATCTCCAGTCCTGGTCATCTCTCACAGAAATACTGTTTAAAGGTAAGGGAATAAGTAAAACCTCTTTTTTATTCTCTGGGTTACCGAGTCTCACTCGAATTACCGAGTCACCATGGATTTCAATCCTCGACCCAGTGGTGGTCTATAACCTAACCCACATCATCCGACTGACACGATGATCCGTTTGAGCTCTTAGCGTATTCATTCTATCTGTGCAATTTACGTTATGTCCGGAAGAGATTAAATCAATCTGGATATTCCGAACAGAGAAATCTTCGGAAAACACTAGAAAAATGGTAACCTGTTTGGTTATTTGAAAACAAAATTTTATTTATACTAGTTCGACAAAAAATGTGTCTCCATCCTAAATTCAATGCGTTTTATTCACGTTGAAATTTGATACATACTACATCTATGAGGAACATAAACTTTTTCTTTCCAACATTTGTAACTTTTCATTACGATAAATTTTGGATTTTAATATAGGGTATATCATAGAAATTGAGCAGTAAAGTAACACACTTCAATTTTCTCTTTCTTTCTTTCTGTCTCTTTTCTTTTCGTTTCGTTTTTTTGTTCAGTTTGCACTAGTAGTCTGAACGAAGAATATGATCAACGCTATCTATTCGGTACATTAGAATGTATTTTGGATCAGTACGTCCAATGACCACTGCCGAATTTGCAACCGAAGCACGCGGAAACAAAGCATATGGGTTAAACTTTTGACATTATTCTGGATGTGTCTCCAAGATCTACAGCTCTACTTGAAATTGAGTATGCTATCCATTGTGAAAGTAACATAATGAATCTTTAAAACATCTTGTATATATTCGAATAGTTCTAAAATATATGTAAAAGCAAACGTTATTTCTATATTACTGTTAGATTTCTGGAAACGGAACTTTATAATGTTACGTTCTTTTCTTACTACGTATGAAGTCCGTAGTTTTATCTCTTCTCCCTTTTTTTTCTTCTCCTCTGTTTCTCTTCCTCATTGTATGAATCTTTTTTCATCTCGGTTTTGTTATTTCATTGTATCGAAACTAGTATATGTGTAGTTTGAAATAAGAATTGCGCTCATGTTGTTAGCTAATTTTAGTATGGGAGAGAGGAAAGGAGGATGGGGATGGGTCTCTTTACCTGATACGATTATGGGATAAGAAGGTATATATTGGGTGGCCTTACTGCAGGGCGTTAGCTATCGCAGTTTTTTGATGAAGAGTTTACCATTTGAAAGACTGCTCTATTGTGAAAAAAGGAGGTATGAACCATGATCCTACGATGAATAGGGATGATGCTCCAGCCGCTTGACTGAATGTCTAATAGTTGCTTTTAAACATACAACACCCTGTAAAACAGAACACACTCTGTCTTAAACAAATGATGTTTCAAAAAAGGAGTTCACATTCTCATTTGTGGGAATATCCAAGTCTAAGTAAAGTCTAAAATAATAACCTTTTACATTAAAAACTATTGGTGGGGTATGCAATATGGCGGAACTGAAAATGGCTTTGAAGGTGAGCCCACTCGAGATAAATGGAACAATGCTGATTGTAACATTTATTTTGCCTCCGTCCACGCACGTCGTTATTATTGTTCTGTCCCAATACTTTTGACTAACCTTGTATACAACTCCACATGTGTTTTCTCATAGCAAATTAAACTACGGTAATCCTTTTCTCGGAATATTTTTCATAGTATACTTTGACCCAGGGGGTAGAAATGGAATTTTAGAACTAAGGGGAAAGTCAATAATAGATAAAGTTTGATTGGATTATGTCAGGAGAATACAAGTTCAGAAAGACGGCACGGCAAGTAAACTTTCATGGAAAATGACTTAAGCAATAGCGATTGTTGGAGAACAATCAACAACCAAACAAAACTTATATCAGCATTCAAATTTCCTTTTTTTAATAATAACTAGTTATTTTTCTTCTTTTGCACAAACACTTTAACTTACCAAACGGACAAAATGCACTTCAGCCTGCTGATTTTTACTGTTGGTTTGATCTCAGTTTTTTTAGCCGTGGAACCGTATGTACCGGACCCTTTTGACGCGGGGTCCTTTTCACTCGACCCTTTTTTACGTATGGCACTTTCGACTCGAACCCTATTGACGCGGGGCCGTTTTGACTCCGGCCCTTTTTACCAGGGAGTCTTTGACGCGGGCTCTCTTGTCACCGAGTAGGGCTCTTTTGACCGGGAACCCTTTTAATTTGGACCCTTCTGACTCGGGTCCTTTGGTCGCTGAGCCCTTTTGATACGAGCCCTTTAGACGCGGGGCCGTTTTTGACTCAGGTAGTTTTGTCGTGGGGCACTTTTGACTCGGGCATTTCGGTCCTCGCCGTTTTGTTCGTGCCCTTCTGACAGAATATATATTCAGCAGCTCAAATGCGTGGGGGCATGGGGAAGGTATGATTAAATAGATGATCTCCGATCCAGACCGCAGTAAAGTTAGTTACGTAACTGGTTATATCTCTTTCGTTCTTCTGATATGCACTCCTGATCTCAGGCTTTAAGCCGTGGAATTGTATTTACGGGGCCTTTTGTCGCGGGGCATTTTGACAGGGGCCTCTTTGACGCGAGGCTTCTTTGATTCGGCCTTTTATAACGCGGAACGTTTTATGATTGGGGCCTTTTTGTCGCAGAACCATTTCGACTCGGGACCTTTTGACAGAGAACCGCCTTGAAACGTGGCCTTTTGAGGAGGTGTCATTTTTTACCTGGGAATTTTTGAGATAGGACATTTTGCCGCGTCGACCTTTTGACTCAGGCACTTTCGACATTGCATCTCTTTTGACTCGGACCCTTTTGCCGCCGGTGCCTTTTTACTCAGGCATTTCTGTCTTCGCCCTATTGTCCGTGCCCTTCTGACAGATATATATATATTTATACATTCACCAGCTGAAATGTTGGGGCAGGGGGCAGGGATGACTAAATAGATGATAAACGATCATGCGCGGCATTGCATTTAACGGGCCCTTTCATGCGGGGCTCTTTTGATTCGGCTACTCTTAACGCTGGGCCTTTTTGACTTGGGTCTTTTTGACGCGGGGCCGTTTTGGTGCGGAGATTTCTTTGACTTGGGCTTTTTTGACATAGGGCCCTTTCGACTCGGGCACTTTTGTCTTGCGGCCTTTTTGACCGAAGACGTTTTGACTCGGGCTTTTTTATTTCAGCCCTTTTGTAGGGCCCTTCTGATATGGAACCATATATATATAAATATATTCACCAGCTGAAATGCGGGGGGCAGGGGGAAGGTATGAGTAAATAAATGATCAACGATCAGGGTGCACTAAAATTAGTTACGCCACTGGTCATATCTCTTTTTTCTCCTGAGTTCCACTCTTTATTTCAAGATTTTTAGCCGTGGAATTGTATTTACCGGGCTCTTTTGACGCAAAACCATTTTGACCCGTGCCCTTTTAAGGCGGGGTCCTTTTTGACCGGGGCTTTTTGCCATGGGGCCCTTTGTCTCGGCCTCTTTATGGCGAGAATCATTTGACCCTTGCCTTTTTGAGGCGGGGTCCGTTTTGACACGGGAATTTTTTTGACATAGGAACCTTTTGACTCTGCCCCTTTACTAGCGAAAGACCTTTTGACCCGTGCTCTTTTGAGGTGGGGTCCTCTGACTCGGTTTTTTGACAAATGCCCCTTTTGACTGAGGCTCTCTTCCCGCGACAATCTTTTGACCCGGGCCCTCTTGACGAGGGAAATCTTTTGACGCGGTGTAGTTTCGACTCGGGCAATTTTGTCGCGGGGCCACTTTTAACCTTGTTCTTTTGACGCGGGGTCTTTCTGACCGGGGCCATTTTGATTCCGGCCTTTCTATCCTCGCCCTTTTGTCGGGCCCTTTTGACATGGAACCATATATATATATATATATATATATAACGTAGCAGCTGAAATGCGTGGGACAGGAGGCGGGTATGAGTAAGTCAATGATCCAGGACACAGTAAAATTACTTATGCCACTTTTCATATCTCCGTCCTCTTCTCTCTACATTATATCTGGAGATGAATGTACTGAATAATAGGCTACAGCGGCGATGTTAAAAAGTAAGACGATATACGCTTCAAATGATAAATGTTACGACTTTAATATATATTAGGCAATAAATCGAAAAACTCTATATCGGTCTTTTACCCCCCTTCTCGTTGGAAAAATCTCGCAGGCGTTTGGCTCGGTCTCTTTACTGGCGAGGTCCATTTGACCCGTGCCCTTTTGAGGCGGGGTCCTTTTTGACACGGATTCTTTTTACATAGGGCCCTTTTGACTCGGCCTCTTTACTCGCGAGGACCTTTTGACCCGTGCCCTTTTGAGGTGGGGTCCTCTTTGACTCGGTTTTTTGACATATGCCTCTTTTCACTGGGGCTCTCTTCCCGCGACAATCTTTTGACCCGGGCCCTTTTGACGAGAGAAATCTTTTGCCGCGGGGTAGTTTCGATTCGGGCACTTTTGTCGCGGGGCCACTTTTGACCTTGCTCTTTTGACGCGGGGTCTTTCTGACCAGGGCCATTTTCACTCTGGCCTTTCTACCCTCGCCCTTATGTCGGGCCCTTTTGACATGGAACCATATATAACGCAGCAGCTGAAATGCGTGGGACAGGAGGCGGGTATGCGTAAATCAATGATCCAGGACACAGTAAAATTAC
Organism: Thermobia domestica; assembly: GCF_964235325.1. NCBI lineage: Eukaryota > Metazoa > Arthropoda > Insecta > Zygentoma > Lepismatidae > Thermobia > Thermobia domestica. The sequence continues at coordinate 170,389,898 of NC_137460.1, forward strand.
TTACACCACTTTTCATATCTCCTTCTTTCTCTTCTCTCTATATTATGTCTGGAGATAAATGTTCTGACTAATAGGCTACAGTGGCGATGTTAAAAAGTAAGACGATATATGCTATCAATGATAAATGTTACAACTTTAATATGTATAGGGCAATAAACGAAAAATTCTACATGGGCATTTTGCCCCCCCCTTGGAAAAAATTCTGCTGGTGTTAGTAATTATCAAGTTCCTTAGTTACTGTATTATATTGTGCTATACACAATAAATACTTCTGTGTTTTATTTAATATTAAGAATCTTATTTATGTTTATTACGGCCCTAGCGACACATATTCACGTTCAGTGGAATTAGTTTCCATTATCAAATAAGGTCAATCAAGCGAATGAAATAATTCACTCACACACTTAGGACTTTGAAAAGTGTACTGCGAACATGTCGTAGTAAATTCCTGAAGAGTGAAAAGCGCTAGTAGCTGTTGTTAGCAGTTATTAACTTCACATATAAGACAATAAATTGAAAAACTGAAAATACGAGTGTTTTCGGAGATAACAGTTCGCTGATGCTTCAAATCTATGCCTTTACTCCCTATATCTACGTTATTTCCCTAGTCAAAATAAAAACTCTTCAAAATTAATCACAATTTCTTATGCAACCATCCCTTCCTTGGAGTACTGCGCGGTCACATACCCGTCACGGCGATGTAAAGGCACTTTTGGCGACGAGGATACATATCTCAATATCTACTAGAATTTTGTTCTTTCATTATATTTTTAAGTATGTCCTTAACTAGGTAGACACATCACTCTGCATAAACATCCAAACACTCCTTACGTCTACAGAATGGCTTTACTTAAAATTTGTAGATATCTTACCACTTACGAGAATTTCGTTTTTACATTTTCTCCTATATTTGGTAGTAACTAAACTTAACCAAGAGTATAATGTCTTTAGCTTATAAAAACTCCTTTGGAGTATATATTGGATCCCTCCTCAAATGTAAATATCAGACAAATTACGACAATTCTGTTGTTTTTTTTTAAAATCATAAATATATCAGTAACCAACAATCAACAAGAGCGTGTTTCATCCTCCAGACTCTCCTTTGGCTTTCCGAAATGGACACACACTTTCTTTTTATACTTAGATATGTAATTACTTAACGTACATCGAGAATTTGCTTCGCGTTTTAAACACTTCATTCCCCTGCTAAATAGACTCACTTTTCAAATGTAAATAACTGACAATGTACAACAAATGCCTTGCTTCATTCACTCTTAAATATGTCTTCAACTAACGATCAGCGAATGTGTGCTTCAACTACGAAAAACTCCTCTCACAGTGCTAAATAGACACTTATAAGATGCAAATGTCTCACAATGCACGACATCTTCGTTCTTTCATTTTAAACTTAAATATGTGAAGAACTAACGATCAACAACGAACTGCAACACCTTCGAAACACTCCTTTCGTCACTTCTCGATGTAAGTAAATACAATGTACGACAAATCCATTCTTTTATTTTATTCTAAAATATTACAGTTATTAACAATTAGCATATCTGCTTCATCATTGAAACACTCCTTTCGTTATAGTGAATGGCCTTACTTTTCAATTAAAAATATCTGACAATCTACGACAATTCCGTTTAATATTTCATTCTTATATATATATAACTACTACACATCAGCAAGAATGACCTTCAGTTTCCAAACATCCCTTTCTCCCTACTGAATGAACTAACTTAAAAATGGCGAATATCTGACTAATTACGACAGTTCCGTTGTTAATATTATTCCTAAATATGTCAGTAAGTAACGATCAACTAGAGTTTACTTTATCTTCCATTCGCCCCTTTCGCCTTAGAGAATTGACGCTTTTTAATTCAAAATATTTGATAATTTACGACAGTCCCGCTCTTTCATTTCATTTTTAAATATGTCAGCAGTGAACATTGAAGTAACCATCAGCAAGAGTCTACTTCAGCTTCAAAAAAATCCTTATTCTACTGAATAGACTCATGTCTCTATTGAAAATATCCGACATAATACAACTCCGTTCTTTCATTGTATTCTTAAATATGTCAGGAACTAACGATGAGCAGGAGTTTACTTCCGAAACTACACTCCTTTCGACCTATTGAACGGAATCACTTTACAATTAAAAATGTCTAACAATTTACGAAAATTTCGTTCTTTCAGTTTATACTTAAATATGTCATTAGCTAAGGATAATGAGAGTTTTAACCTCTTGTTAACTATTCTTCTCGTCTGAAAATATCAGACAATTTACTACAATTGTGTTCTATCACTTTATTCTTAAACAAGTTGGAAACAAACGATCATTGTGAGTCTCCTTAAACATACTAAAATGCCTTTCGTCCTACTCTATGCACTCACTTTCCAATTGTTAATAACTGACAACATACGACTTCCGTGCTTTCAGTTCATTTTTAAATACCTCAGCAACAAACGGTCACCAAGACCCAGCTTCATATTCCTAACGCTCTTTTGCATTACTGAATTGACTTACCTATCTATTGTAAATATCTGACAAATTACATTTCCCTTATTTCATTTCATTCTCAAATATGTTGGCAACTAACGATCAGCAGCAGTCTATTTCAGGTTTTAAACACTCCTTTCGCCCTACGAAATAGATTCGCTTTTCACTTCTAAATATGTGATAATTTACTACAATTATGTTTTTTCATTCTATTCTACAGTAAAATAAGTCGGCATCTAACGATCAGGATGAGTCTGCTATATCTTCCAAGCACTCCTTTCGTCCTTGTGGTTCACACTTTTAAACTGTAAATAACTGTTAAATACAATTCCGCTTTTTCACTTCATACTTAAATATCTCAGTAATTGACCCTTTTTGCTTTGCTGAATTAAGCAACTTTTCAATTGTAAATATCAAAAAAATTATGACAATTCAGTTATTAAATTATAACCCTATGTCAGACAAAATCGACCAGCAAGTGTTTGAGTTGTTTCAAAAACTCTATGGGCCTTATGCAGTCGTTTTGAAGTCTGATTAAGGCCATACTATGAGGTTGACTAACGGATGGTGATCAAAATTGTATTCAGGGTCTCTGATTAGCACGTTGTATTTGACAAAGTTAATCACATGTGACTAATTCATCTAGAGCAAACTCTATCCTTTTACCCACGTTTTAGCGTGCGACACAACATTTCGTATTTCGTATTTCATATATTTTCATTTTTACAGACTACGCATGCGCTCATCAACTTTTCCGTAATTGCCACATTTATTTTTCTCACCCGATGCATTAGTGTTATATAAGTTAATCATACCCAAATCACAATTTTATTTGTATTCACAGTTGATTCTGAATACCAAAAAGTTCACTTTCCTGAGTAAAGAGTTAGTATTCTTACTAACTAGTCCGCGACTAACCCTCGATTAACGAATCCTCTCTGAATACCGCCCTATTCATCTAAGCGAATGGACTAATTCAACGCTTGTAAATATGAGACTATTAAAGACAATTCCGTTATATAATTTTATTACTAACGATGTCTTCAACCAAGGACCACCAAGAGCCTGCTTGTGCTTCCGAACACTCCTTTCGGTCTACTGAATGAACTCACTTACCAATTGTAGATATCATAAAATTACTATTATTCCGTTCTTTCATATATTTCTAAATATGACAGTAACTAAAGATCAGCTGTAGTTACTTACTAGTCCACTTCAGCTTCCAAAAACTAGATTGGACTTATATATTTTAATCGCACTTCAATTGAAAATATCTGACAAATTACTAGAATGCGGAAACTTTATACTTAAATATGTCAGGAACTGACGATCAACAAGAGCGTGCGGCATCCTCCAAATACTCCTTTCGCTTTACTGAACTGAAACACCTGTTAATCGCTAATATCTGACAATTTATGTCAATTCCGATGTTTCATTTGATTCTTAAATATGATAATAACTAACGATGAGCGAGAGTTTCTATATCTTCCAAACACTCCTTTCGGGCAGTTATATAGTTTTGCTTTTCAGATGTAAATTTCTGATAACACCAGAAATCCGTTCAATCATTTTAAACTTAAATATGTCAGTAACAAAAAAAGGCAAGAGAGGGAGATTATTTCTCGAAGTAGAAGATGATTTATACACTAATCAAAAGCCCTAGTGCACTTATAAGAATCTCTAATAAAAATTTTCCGAATGCCTATACTCTACGAGTTATTTTCATATACAGAGTCGCAAACAGTTAGACAGATGAGAAAAACGCTAAACACATTTATTATCGTTTCAAAAGTACAACGCATCAAAGTTATAACTATTTTTCCCGGGTAACCCACAGAGTCCCAGGCGGACTCCAACTCAAAACTTGCATTTGGTAGGTGATCAAGTTACATATTGGACATAACAGGGTATTGAAAACTGTTGGGAAATGAAGGACGGATCAAGACTCGACTTTCTAAAATTAGTATGTGGGAAATAGTGGTGGGCCACCCCAAAAAACCTTAAACAGTGAGACAGATGACAAAAGAAGAAAGCACATGTGTGATCAGTACAATGTTTGAAACTGAAAATAATTGTCCCATGCTCCTCCGCAGGACGCCAGACGGGGTTCACCTAAAAATTTCCAAATGACAAGGGCAGGCAAGTAGAATATCGTTTAAAAGCTGTTATTAAATGAAAGCAGATCTAACAAATATGGACACTCAAGGATAACGCTGTGCAAACATCTTACTGTTTAGTTATTCTGTCTGCAGTCGCCTTTTTTTATTTATTTATTTTACTGAATTTAAAAGAAAGGAAATGTCCATAGTCTGAGATCCTGCTTCTTGGGACCAGTAATGTGTAAACTATTTATTAGAAATGAAATGAAAGCAAATTAATAAATAGAGAAATAAAATGAAATTACACGACTTCTTTAAGTATGGAACTCAATAGTTTACATATAAAGTACAATAACGGAACTTAGCTTATGAGGTCTAGCTTATCAAGTATAAAATGATTTTCAGAACAGGGAATTAGGAACAGGGAACACGGGCAAGTGTCTCACAATGACAAGAAGTGCCGATTGTAAAATAGAAAGCCAATGCGCTCAGAGAATGGAATTGAAGGTGCACATTTTGACCAGAAGCCACGTAGCACAGGGTAATTTTAGAAAATCGAGAATTGTTCTGTGTTGTTTCATTTCCCAACAGTTTTTCAACGAAATGCTGCTTAATTCCCATTGTCAATTGAAAATTTTGAGGAAGACCCCGTCTGAGACTTTGCGGTTACGCTGTAACAATTATTTTTACTTTGAATCATTGTGCTTTTCATATGACGACACACGTACTTCTCTGTTTTCATATCCGTCCCACGGTTTCAGGTGTTTTGGGTTGAATACAGACTTTACAATGACGTTTTTGCTGACGTTTTGACGGACGCCATTTTGCATAAGGTAATTTTAGGGAGTCAAGACTTGTTCCGCCTTCTTTCCTTTAACAACAGCTTTCCAACGATATGATTCTTGACTCATTTAGAACTTCTAATTTTTCAATTGAGCCCTTTTTGGGATGCTGTGGATGGCCCTGGAAAACACTAATTACTTTGTTGCGTTGTACTTTTGAAACGATGACAAATATCTATAGTTCATGTTATATCTGTCTCACTGTTGGCGATTTCTAGGCGTGCTTTGTATCTGCATATAATTCGTACAATATGGATTCGGAAACTTTCTATTACATTTTCGTAATAGGTGTCATTAGTGTTTTCCATTACTGTATAAACCATCTTCCACTTCGATATGTAATCTCCCTCTCATCCCTTGTAAGGATCAACAGGAGTCTGCTTAATCATCGAAACACTCCTTCCGTTCTACTGAATGGATTGATTCCCTTATCACTAGTAAATATCTACTAAAAATTCCGTTCTATTATTTTATTGTTAAACAAGTCCAGAACCAACGATCACCAAGTCTGCTTGACCTTACAAACACTCCTTTCGCCCTACTGAATAGACTCGCTTTTCAATTGTAACTATCTGAAAACTTAGGCCAAATTCGTTTTTTCATTTTTTCACAAATATGTCAGTAACTAAAGATCAGCAAGAGTCTTCAGTTTCCAAACACTCGCTCTACCTACTAAATGGAATAATTTTTCATTTCAATTGTAAATATCTGATTGTAAATATTTTGGATAATTCCATTTTTTTTATCTAATACTGTTCAGTAACTAACAAAAATCAAGAGTATGATTTATATGCCAAAACACACCTTTCGCCCTACTGGAATGGCCCAACTTTTCAATTGTGAATACTTGACAATTTACGATAATTCCGTTCTTCCATTTTATCCACAAATATGACAGTAACTAAACATTAGTAACAGTATCCTTAGTCTTTAAATCTCATTTCGGCCTAATGAATGGAGCCGCTTTTCAATTGTAAACTGCTGACATTTTACGCCAATTCCGTTATTCATCTTATTCTTAAATATAAAAATAACTAACAATCTACTAAAGCCTGCGTCATGTTCCAGACAATCTTTTCGTATTGGGGATTAGACTCACCAATTGTAAAAATCTGACAAATTACAATTAAATTCTTTTATTTTCTTCTTAAACATGCGAATTACTAACAACCCGCAAACTCTATTTCAGCTATGAGACACGCGTTTCGCTCTGCCGAGTGGAATCCTTTTTAAATGTAAAGATCTAACAATTATCATGAATTTCCGTCATTTTATTCTGAAGTATGCCTTTAACTAGGGATCGGAAACAGTCTGCGTCATTTTGCAAGCAATCCTTTCGCCCTCACTTATGGATTGTATGTATCTGACAATTTACAAAAATACCGTTCTTTCATTTTATTCCTAAATATGTCAGTAACTTAAGATCAGCAAGACTCTACTTCAGCCTGCAAACACTCATTTTGTCCTACTGAAAGAAATCATTTTTCATTTCAATGTATCCGACAATTTATGATAATTCCGTTCTTATATTTCTTTTTCCTAAATATTTATTAACTAAAAACGAGCAAATGTCGCCTTCAGCTTCCAAACACGCCTTTGGGCCTGCTAAATACACTCACTTCTCGAATTTAAATATCTGACAAATGTCTATCATTTTACACTGATATATGTCAGTAACTAAGACTCAACAGGAGTCTGCTTAAACTTCCGAAAACTCATTTCGTTCTACTGAAAGGTTCACTTTTCAACTATATTATTACGACAATTCCGTTCTTACATTTTATACTGAAATGTCCAGAACCAATCGACAGCAAGACTACTGTCTTCCAATCACTCCTTCCGCCTTACTGAATAAACTTGATTTTCAATTGTAACTATCTAACAATTAAAGATAATTCTTTTCTTTCATTTATTCATACGTATGTCAGTAACTAACGATTAGCAACAATCTGCTTAGTCTTTCAAACCGTCATTTTGCCCAACTGAATGCAACTAATTTTCATTTCAAAATATCTGACGATTTACGACAATATTCTTTTTCTTTATTCTTAAATATGTCAGTAATTAATGATCAGCAAGATCTCCTTCTCCTTTGAAACACTCACTTAGCCACTTTCCAAATATAAATATTTTAATAACGACAAATCCGATCTTTCATAATATTCTTAAATATGTCATTTGATAGCGACCAGCAAGACCAGCTTCCAAACACTTCTTTCGACGCGCTGTGTATACTCACTTTTTAATTGCAAATATCTGACCATTTGGACAATTCCATTACTTTAATTTATGTAAAACAGTTCTGTAATTAAGAACATAAAAAGTCTGTTTCATATATCAAAGCACATATTTCGCCTTAATGAATAGACTCGCTTTTCCTTTGTAAATGACAGACAATTTATTTATTTATTTATTTATTTATTGAACAAATTCCCAGATACAGCATAACTTTGCCATTTTACACAGGGACATGCTAATAAAAGAAAGAAAAAAACAAGACAACAATAACAACAACATAGAAAAAAGAGTGTAAAAGTAAAACTATTCCGTCAAAGCTCGTTTAATTGCTCTTTCAAACACTGGGTAGCTCGAAAAAATGTCCACATCAGTTGTTACTTGATTATAACAGTTTGGTATTCTATAAAAAAGAGACCTCTGTATAACAGCCAACCTAGGACGGGCAAGATGGAATAGGTGGGTATTCCGGGTGATGCTGGAAGGGACACGTAAGGATAATTCCTGAAGTAATATTTCCGATCTTAAGCTTCCATTAACTATTTTATGTAGATATTTCAGGTCAGAGATAATTCTGCGTACTTCAGGAGTCTGAATATTAAGATGTCGCAAGAGCTCCTTCTTAGATAATATTCGAAGTGCAGGAACACGAAAACGGACTATAGCGATGAAGAAATTGAGAACAGAATCAAGTCTGGAGAGATGTGTAGGTGCTGCCATGGCCCATATGGGAGAGCAGTATTCGATCTTGGGCGCTATTAAAGTCTTATAAAAAGTTGCTAATGAAGAAACAGTGCGTAGTTCGGTGAATCGATAAAGAAGTCCCAACATGGGCATTGAATTCTTTAGTATTGAGGAGATGTGGTCAGAGAAGGTGAGTTTTGAATCAAAGATGACACCAAGGTCGTTATGACTAGCAGAATGTGTGATAGGGGAATTGTTGATATGGTATGTGGAGGGGACAGGGGACTTTTTCAAAGTAATAGCAATTACCTTTTCTCACTTTACTAAGACGGGCTCTTTACTTAATAAGGGAAGAATTTACATAGAGGCTCAATTTATTAACTATAATTTGAGTCTATTTCATCTCCCGAGCTCTTGTTAAGCCCTACAGAAAAGAACTACTTTTCAATGTTTATATCTGTTTACTACAATTCCGTTATTTCATACTATTCTAAAATATGTCGGCAAATAACGATCAGCAACAGTTTATCTTCTAAATCCACTTTCCACATTAAAGAATGGACTTACTTTTAAATGTTATTTATATGACAATATAAGACAATTCCATTGTTTCGTTTTCTTCTTAAATATGTCAATAAGTAACGGTCAGCAAAATTCTGCTTAATGTTGTAAACACTGCTTTCACCTTCAAGAATGGACTCATTATTCAGTCTACATATTTGATAATTTACCACAATTTCGTTCTTTCATTTCATTTCTTTTTTGCGCCGCACACCCGATCAGCAAGAGTCCACTTCAGCTTCGAAACAGTTATATCGCCCCACTAAATAGACTCACATTTCAATTGTAATATTTCTCACATGTTACGACAATTTTGTTATTTAATCTTATTTTCAAATATGTTAGTAACTAACAATCAAGAACCTGCTTCATGTTCTAGACACTCCTTAACATTACTCATACCAATAGCACCTCTCTGACAAATTACTATAATAATTTCTTTCATTTTATTATTAAATATGTCAGTTACTAACGAGCAGCAAGACTTTGCTTTAGCATCCATACCCTAATATAAGCCTACTGACTTTACTCACTGTTCAATTGTATATATCTGGAATTTTACGAAAATTCCATTATTTCATTTCATTCTTCACTATGTCGGTAAATAAAGATCAAGAAATTTGTTATATTTTCCAAACACTCTTTTTGGTCTAGCGAATGGACAAATTTTTACTTGTATGTATCAGACAATTTACGACAATTCCGTTTTTTGGTATTATTCTTAAATATGTGTCAACCAACGATCACCACGAATTTTATACACTCCAAACACTCCATAGGGCTTACTGAATCGACTCACCATTCAATTTTAATCCTGACAATTCACGAGAATTCCGCTCTTTCAATTTATTAATAAATATGTTAGGAAGAAACATCTGGAAGTTTCTGCTTTGTAGGAGAGATCCATTGCTCTATTTTATTCTAAAATAGTCCAGTAAATAACACTCAAGAGCCTGAATTATATAAGGAAATACACGTTGCGCCCTGCTACATAAACTAGTTTTTATTAGTAAATATCTAACAATTCACGACAATTCCTTTATTTCATATTATTTTTACATCTGTTGGAAAATAACTTGAGCAATAGTTTGCTTCATCTTCTTAACACGTCTCTTACTCTAATTAATACATTCACTTTCCAATGATAAATATTTGTGAATTCGAAACAATTCCATTCTTTTTTTAAATCCTAATTTTGATTTGGACCAACGATCAAGGGATTAGTAGAGTTTCGAAACACTCCTTCTGCCATATTGAATAGACATGCTTTTCATTTGTAAATATATCAAAATTCATGACAATCCGTTCTTTCATTTTATTCTTCAACATGTCGCAAACAAATCATCGGCACGAGTTTGCTTATTCTTCCAACACATGTTTCGCCCTACAGAACGGCCTTGCGTTGCAATTGTAAATTTCTGACATATTACGACACTTCCGTTATTTCATTGTATTCTTAAATATGTCTTCAAATAACGAACTGCAAAAGTCTGCTTCAATTTCCAAACCGTCCTTTCGATATTACAAATAGACACATTTCCAATGGAAATATATCAAAATGTACGACAGTTACGTTCTTCTATTTCAAACGTAAATGCGTAACTAACTCGCGGTTACCTAGGGTCAACGAAACCGCTGCTTGTGCCCCACTGAATTGAATCTCTATTCATTGCAAAATATCAGACAATTTATAACAGTTCCGTTTGTTTTTTGTTTTTTTCATTGTATTACCCAATATCAAAGTAACTAAGGATCACCAAGAGTTTTTCGGCTTCCAGAAACTCCTTTCGCACTATTGAATGGAATGACTTTTCAATTGGTAATGTGTGGCAAATTACGACCGTTCTGTTCTGTCATTTTATTCTTAAAAATACCTAACGATTAGCTTGTGTCTGCACCTTCATTGAAACACACCCGTCCCCATACTGTATGGACTCACAATTGTATTGTAAATATATTAAAATTTACGACAATTCCTTTCTTTCAATCGGTCCAAAACATGTTGTCAACGACGGGTTAGGAAGAATCTACTCCAACTTCTAAATACTCCTTTTTGTTCTACCGAATAGACACGTTTCAGTACCTAGTGAATATTTAACAGATTACAACGATTCCGTTCTTTAATTTTATTCTTCAAAATATAATGAACTAACGATAAACGAGAAATTTTCTTAATCCTCCCAACACTCCTTTCGCTCTGCTAGATAGACTCAGTCTTCAAATGTAAATACTGATAAAAAAAATGACAAATCTGTTCTTTGATTTTAAACTTAAATAGGATGGTACCGGTAACCAAGAATGAACACGCTTATATATCACCTTCCAAACACTCCTTTGGTTCTATTAAGTGAATTCACTAATCAATTGCAAACATCTTGAATTCACTTTTCAATAGTAAATCTTACTACGACAATTCCGTTCCTTCATTTTAATCTTAAATATGTCAGTAATTAACGATCAGCAAGTCTGATTCATCTTAGAAACACTCACTTCGCTACTTTCCATAAACAAATATCTTTCAATGTACGACTATTTAGTTGTTTCATTTCATTCTTAAATATGACCCTAACTAACGTTCACAATAGCCTGCTTGACCTTCCAATTACTCCTTTCGCACTACTGAATAAACTCATATTTCAATTGTATATATCTGATATTTTACGACAACTCCGCTATTTAATTTTATTTATTAATTATGTAAGTAGCGATCGATCTACTAAACAGTTCACTTTCCGGAATCTTTTTCACACCTTACTGAATGGACTCACCTTTTGTAATATCTGACAATTTATGAAAAATTCTTTGTTTCATTTTATTCCTAAATATGTCAGTTAGTAAAAATCACGAAGTGTCCACTTCGGCTGCCGAAAAATCCTGTTCGAAAGTACGATAATTCTGTTCTTGTATTTTATTCTTTAATATGTCAGTTACTAGCGACCAAGAAGAGCTTGCTTAATTCTCCAAACACACTTTTCGCTTTACTGAATGGAGAGAATTGGCAATTGTAAATATCTGACAATCTATAACATTTCCGTTATTTCGTTTGATTCTTTAATAAATAATTAACTAACGACCAGCGAGAGTCTCCTTCCACTACCAAACGCTCATTTCGGCCTGCTAAATAGACTCACTTTTCTAATGTAAATGTCTCACAATATACTATCGGTCTGACAATATACCAAAAATCCGTTCGCTTTTTTTTTTCACTTAAATACGTCAGTAACAAAGGATCAAGAGTCTTCTCATTCTTCCAAAACTCCTTTCGTTCTACTGAATGGAATCGCTTTTCAATTGTAAATATCTGACAATTTACGACAATTCCATTGTTAATTTATTTTAATTATTTTTCAACTAACCTTACGCAAAAGGCTGCTTTGACAGTTCCATTATTTCATTTTGTTCTTTGTATGTCAGCGAATAACGAACAAAACGAGTTTGTTTCATCTTCCAAACACTCTTTTCCCCACAACGAAAGGAATAATTTTTCACTGCTATATATGATACAATTTACAATTCCATTCTTTTGTTTTATTCTAAAACGCCTTCAACCAAGGATCACAAGTAGTCTGTTAGAACTTCTCCACACCCTCTTTCGTCTTACTGAATTGACTCGTTTTTGAATTGTAAATATTTGAGAATTTACGGCAATTCCATTCTTTCAATTGATTCAAAACATGTTGACTACTACGGGTTAGGAAGAATCTACACCAACTCCTAAATACTCCTTTTTGTTCTACCGAATAGACACATTTCAATAGTGAATATTTGACAGATTACAACGATTCCGTTCTTTAATTTTATTCTTCAATATATAATGAACTAACGATAACCGAGAAATTTTCTTAATCCTCCCAACACTTCTTTCGCCCTGGTAGATAGACTCAGTCTTCAAATGTAAATATTGATAAAAAAAAAATGTACAAATCCGTTCGTTTTATTTTAATCTTAAATAGGATGGTAACCAAGAATGAACACGAGTATGTATCATCTTCCAAACACTCCTTTGGTTGTACTGAGTGAATTCACTAATCCATTGCAAATATCTTGAATTCACTTTTCAATAATAAATCTTACTACGACAGTTCCGTTCCTTCATTTTAATCTTAAATATGTCGATCAGCATGTCTGAATTATCTTAGAAACACTCACTTCGCTACTTTCCATAAACAAATATCTTACAATGTACGACTATTTAGTTGTTTCATTTCATTCTTAAATATGACCCTAACTAACGTTCAACAATAGCCTGCTTAACCTTCCAATCACTCCTTTCGCACTACTGAATAAACTCATATTTCAATTGTATATATCTGACATTTTACGACAATTCCGCTATTTAATTTTATTTATTAAATATGTAAGTAACGATCGATCTACTAAACAGTTCACGTTCCGGAATCTTTTTCCACCTTACTGAATGGACTCACCTATTGTAAATATCTCACAAATTACGACAATTCCATTTGTTAATTTATTTTAATTATTTTTAAACTAACATTACGCAAAACGCTGCTTGAACTTCCAAACACTCATTTCGTCCTGTTAATAAGACTGGCTTTTCAAATGAAAGTACCTTAATAAGTGCGACAATTCCACTCTTTCACTTTAAAAATAAATATGTCAGTACTTAACGATCAGCGAGAGTCTACTTAATCTTTGAAACAATCCTTTGTCTCTTTCTATATACAAATATGTTACAACGTGCGACTATTCTGTTATTTCACTTTATTCTTTCAATTGGAAATGTTGAAAAATTGTTTCATTCATTTAAATGTCACTAAGTAACAATTTCCAAGAGTCAGCTTCGCCATACTGAATTGCCTCAATTTTCAATAACAAATATCTCAGAATTTACGACAATTCCGTTCTTTTATTTCATTCTTAAATATGTCGACAACTGCCGTTAGTAAGAATTTACTTTAGCTTGCAAAAACTTTTCTCAACTTACTGAGTGGCCTCATTTTCAAATTGTAAATATTTGGCAATTTACATGTATTCCCTTCTCACATTTTATTCTTAAATATATCAGTAACTAACAACCAGCAAGAGAGTGCGTATCTTCCAAACGCTCCTTTCACGTTAGTAAAAGCACTCACTATTTAGGTCTAAATATTTGATAATTTTAGACAATATTGTTATTTCATTCCATTCTTTGTTATATCGACAACTACTAATCAGCAAGAGTCTCCTACAGCATCCTAACACGCCTCTCAGCCTACTGAAGACACATTTCTACTGTAAATATTTCACATATTACGACAATTCCGTTATATCATTTTATTCTTAAATATGTTAGTAACAAACGATCAACAGCCTGCTTCATATTCAAGACTCTCATAAAATTACTGAATGGTTTCATTTACCAATTGTGAATATCTGAAAAATTTCTACAATTACGTTCTTAAATTTTATTCTTAAGTATGCCAGTTACTAACGACAAGCTATACTCAGCCTCAGATGCCAAACTCAACTATCGGGCTGCTGAGTTTAATCACTTTTGGATTGTAAAATTCTGAAATTATCTAGAATTAAATTATTTTATATTGTTGAAAAATTGTTCAGTAAGTATCGATTACCAAGAGAAAGCTTTATATACCAAGACAACTCTTTCTCCCTACTCAATGATTAACCTTTCAATTCTAAATATTTCATGTTTCGTCTGTTCCGCTCACTCATTTAAATCTAAAATTTATCAGTAACTAACAATCATCAAGAGTCTTCCTTATATACCAAACAAACATTTCGCCCTACTCAATAGACTCGTTGCTCAATTTGATATGACAAAAAATATACAATTACGGCTTTACTCTTCGTATTTTGATGTGTATGTAAGAAACGATATTGAGAATCTACTAAACTGTTCTTTTGCCCTTCCGTTATTTAAATTTATACTTAATTATGTAGGAAAATAACGATGATCAAAGGACTGATTTAGCTTCGAAACACTCCTTTTCCCATATTAAATAGAATGTAAATTTAGTTATAAATATCAGACAATTTTCGACTATAACGCTCTTTCATTTATTTATTAATCATGTCGGAAATAAACAGCGTGAGTTTGCTTACTATTCCAACAATTTCATCGCCCTATTGTATGGACTCACGTTGCAATTGTAAATATCTGACAATTTACGACAATTCTTTTCTTTCAATTCAGTGTGAAATACGTCTGCAACTAACGATCAGTAAGAGCATGCTTCACCTTCAAAACACTCCTTTCGCCTTACTGAGTGGACTCACTTAACTATTGTAAATATCTGACAAGTTACGACAAGTGCGTTCCTTCATTTTATTCCTATGTATGTCGGCAAATAACAATGAGCAAGAGTTTGCTACAACTTCCATACACTATTTTAACTTTACCGAATGGACTAAATGCTCTTGAAAATATCACGCAGTTTCCGAAAAATCTGTATTTTCAATAGATTCTTAAAAATATATTTAACCAAGGATCACCACCAGTCTGCTTCAGCTTCTAAACTTTCCTTTCGGCCTAAAGAAACGTCTCACTTTTAATTGTTATTATCTAACAATGCACTACAATCCCGTTATTACATGTTATTTAAGCAACTAACGATAAGCTGGAATTTGCTTCATCTTCCAAACACTCCTTTCACCCTAATGAGTGGACTCAGTTTTCAATGTTAAATATGTCTACAGAGATAGGAATACAAAGTAGAAACTGGATGCAATTAGCTAAGGATAGAAGTCAGTGGAGAGCTTTTGTGAACGCGGCACTGAACCTCCGGGTTCCATAGGCCATAGAGTTAGTTAGTTAGTTAGTTAGATTTACAACAATTCGATTGTTTCATTACAACCTTAAATATGTCAAAAAGTAACGATGAGAAAGAGGCTGCGTTAGTTTCCAATCACTACTTCAGCAAAAGTGAATAGCGACGTTTTTCAGTTGTATAACTCTGACAATTTACGACAATTTCGTCTCTCATTTTATTCTCAAACATGCCGGAAACAAAGGATCTAAGTGTGACTGCTTATCCTTCCAAACACTCACTTCGCCCTACGGAATGTAATCACTTTTGATTTCAAAATATCTGACAATTTCTGACAGTTTGTTTCTTTCAGTTTATTCCTAAATATGTAAGTAACCAAGGATCAGCAAAGGTTTACTTCGGCTTCCAAAAAGTCCTTTTCCCCTATTGAATGAAATCAGTTTACAATTGGAAATGTCTGCCAATTCACGACAATTCCGTGCTTTCATTTTTTCTTAAAAATATCTGTAAGTAAATATTACCAAATTGCATCATCATTGAGACTTTTGCGTTCTCCATACTAAATTGCCTTACTCTTGGCAATCTACGAAAATTTCATTATTTCATTTCATTCTTTTTCATGTCGGGTAATAACATAACCATTTTCCAACACTCTTTTCATACTACCGAATTGACAACCTTTTCACTTATATATCAGACAAATAACAATTCCGTCCTTTGATTTTATTATTAAATATGTCTTGAACCAAGGATCACCACGAGTTTGCTACAGCTTCCAAAGGCTAATTTCGGCCCATTGAATCGACTCACTTTTTAATTGTCAATATGTGACAATTTACGACATTTCTGTTCTTTCATTTTATTCATTAATTTGCAAGTAACTAAAGATCAGGAAGAGTCTGCTTCGTCTTCTAATACTCTTTTCACCCTACTGAATGGAGTAATTTCTCAATTGTAAATATCTAAAATTTCCGTGTAACGTGGGTTCCTGTCACCACGGCATGGCGCGTCCTCAGGTTTCGGATCCAGAAAAAGGCATCTAGATAAAGATGTTAGCTGTGAATACACTGAATAATCAGTCGCGCACAGACCACTAGGAGTGGTCCTCCAGCTTGGGGTTTGGATAGGGCTAAGAACCTCACCCTGTAAAACAGGAATTTGTTCAGAAATATTCACAAAAGCCTAGGAATAGGACTGATAATTTGGCGCGACATCAGCAAAAGAAAAAGGACTTGAGATTTTGAACATGGAATATTAGGAGTCTTTATAGGGCAGGCACGTTAAAATCCGTAACGAGTTAGTTAGAGAAATACAGGATGGACGTAGTAAGAGTTCAGGAAGTTAGGTGGGAAGGAAATGGATCTGTGAATTCCGGAAATTTTACGTTCTTTTACGGGGAAGGAAATAAAAATCGCCAATTAGGAACAGGATTTTTCATTCATAAATGTATATTACCAGCAATTAAACGGGTTGAATTTGTTACTGAAAGACTTTTTTTATTACTCTTAGAAGACGCTGGTGTGATATTATTGTTTTAAATACACATGTTCCAAATGAAGATAAGGATGACGATATAAAAGACAGTTTTTACGAAGAAGCGGAACGGATATTTGACCAAATCCCGTGATACCACATGAAAATTCTATTAGGTTATTTCAATTCGAAGGTAGGACGAGAGGATATTTTCAAACCGATTATAGGGAAGGAAAGTCTGCATAAGGAAAGTATTGACAACGGTGTTAGACTCGTGAACTTTGCAACATCCAAAAATAAAATCATGAAGAGTACAAAATTCTACATCGCGACATTCATAAACACACTTGGACATCACCAGACTGGAAAACACATACTCAAATTGATCACGTTTTAGTAGATAAAAGAAGGCAATCTAGCATAATTGATCTTCAGTCATGTAGAGGGGCTGATTGTGATACTGACCACTACCTGATAGCACTGATAACACGAGAAAGGTTATCGTTAAAAAAAGGTAATATTCATTGTCCGAAAACGGAGAGGTTCAATTTTAGAAATTAAAAGAGAGCCAAGTAAGAAAGAAATACCACATTGAAGTTTCGAATACAATCTCGGCATTGGAAGATTCGGAGTTGTCTAGTGTGAGGATACCTGGATTGGAATTGCAGACAACGTAAAATTTAAGCAAAAGAAAAATTGGGACACGCGGAAACACGTAGGAATAAACCATGGTTCGACCAGGAATACATAAAATTAGCAGAGAAAAAAAATAGGCAACATTACGCTAGCTAAAAATCCAAATGAAATAACTACACAAATTTCGCAGATATGATGCGGGAAACTTCCAAAACTTTTAGAACAAAAGAAATGCGATTTGCTGAAACTAAAAATTAAGGAACTTGAAGATAATAGTGAAAATAAAAACACCCGCAACACGTATAAAGGAATCAACGAATTTCAGAAAGGCTATCAACCTCGTGCTTATATATGAAAGAAATCTGACGGTATAGTTTTCACTGACACGGATAGCATCTTAAATAGATGGAAAGATTTCTTTGATGATTAGCTTAAGACAACCAAAAACTAGTGTGCGTGGAGAAAAGTAGATTCACACCGCAGAATCATATATTCCACAACCCAAACGAATAGAAGTAGAGACAGCTACAAAGAAATTAAAGAAACACAAATCTCCGCATCTAGATGAAACTCCGTCTGAGTTAATTTTAGCTGGAGGCGAAAAATTGTCGAACAAGATACACAACCTCATTCTCCTTATCTGGAACAAAAAGAATTGCCACAAGAGTTGAAAGAATCAATAATTGTTCCAATATACAAGACGACAAAACGAACTGTAATAATTAAAGAGGCATTTCTCTTGTGTCAACATTCTATAAAATCTTTTCAAACATTCTATTAGCAACACTGACCCCATACGCAGATGAAATTATTGGAGATTATCAGTGCGGATTTAGATGAAGTCGAAAGAATAGAATGAAATCTTTTAGTTTTATTTCCCACGCGTATGCCGGTTACGCTAAAGGAGACGGTGATGATGAGAGATGAGTGAAATGGTGGAATGAAGAAACTGGGAGGAAACGGGAGATCCCCGTGAAAACCCACGAGCACGATGTTTGTCCACCACAAAGTTCACTTGGCGGAGGCTGGGATCCAAGCCGGGATCCCAAGCACTAGAAGGAAACGGTCTACCATTGAGACACCGCGCCCTCTTATACGAAATAGATCATCTTCAACTATCGACCAAATATTTACTATTAGCCAACTGCTCGAAAGAGGTAGGAATACAAAACCACGATACATAACTATTTATTCATTTTAGAAAGGCGTACGACTCGGTTAGGAGAGAAACCTTATACAACGTTCTTACAGAACTTGGAATACCGAGAAAGCTAATTAGATTAATTAAGATATGTTTAAATGAATCCTAAAATAAGGTCCGGGTAGGAAAATTTTCGTCCACGTGTTTTTACGTCCAAAATGGCCTGAAACAAGATGTGTTGTCGCTAGTATTATTTAACTTCGTTTTCAAATAGGCTATAAGGAAAATCAAAGATAGCAACCACGGCCTAAAGTTGAACGGTATTCACCAGGCTATGGCATATTCTGATGTAAATTTAATTGGTGATGATAGGAGAACAATAGAAAGAATTGCAGAAATCTTATTAAACGCTTGCAAGTACATGGGTTTAGAAGTAAATGCAGAATGCAGAAAAAACTAAATACATGGAAGTGCGTAGCGACCCGAATCCAGCAAATTAGGCATGCGATAAAAATTAAAAGTACTTATGATAAAGCGGATAGTTTAAAATATCTAAAATCAGTATTAACAGAAGAAAATCATAGTCACGGGGAAAAAATGTCGACTAAAAGCAGGGAATTCGTGTTACTATTCGGTTCAAAATGTCTTGTCGTGAATTCTGTCGAGGAATTTGAAGCATACAAAACGATAATCATGCCTGTTTTTTTTATGGCTGCGAAAAATGGTCACTTACTCTGAGGGAAGAACACAGACTGAAAGTATTTGAGAACAAGATCCTGAGTCGAATATTCGGACCCGACAGGAACGGGAATGGGGAATTGTGGATACTTCATAATGAGGAATTTCATAATTTGTATGGTTTACCCAACATTATGAGAGTCGTCAAGTCTAGGAGGCTGGGTCATGTAGCTAGAATGTAAGAAAGTAGGAACGCTCTCAAAGCCTTGACTCGAAGAAAAATCGTCATACGGCTATTAGGAAGACGTAGGCGCACATGGGAGGACAATATTAAAATGGATGTCGCAGAGATTGGAATACAAAGTAGAAACTGGGTGCAGTTAGCTAAGGAAAGAAGACAGTGGAGAGCTTTTATGAACGCGGCATTGGACCTCCGAGTTCCGTTGGACATAGTGTTAGTTAGTTAATTAATTATCTGACATTTTACTACAAATCCGTTATTACGTTATATTTTTAAATAAGTAATTAACTATCGATCTACTAAAGAATGCGTCGTGTTCCCGACAGTCTTTTCGCCTTACTAAAAGAAGCTACTTACCAAATGTAAATATCACACCAATTACATTTGCGTTCCTTAATTTTCTTCTTATATATGTCACTTACTAATGGCAAGCAAGACTCTCATTCAGCTATCAGACACGCTTTCGCCCTGCAGATTGGACTCAATTTTCAATTATAATACCTGACAATTTAAAAGAAATTCGTTCTTTGATTTTATTCTTAAGCATGTCTTCTCCCAGTAATCAGCGACTGTATGCATCAGCTTCCAATTACGCCTTTAGCCCTACTGAATGTATTCACATTAAATTGTAAATACTGTATCTTACAATATACGAAAAATCCGTTCTTCCATTTTGTTCTTTAATATGTCAGTAATTAACAATTAGCAAGAGCCTGCATCATCCTTCAAACAGTCCCTTTGCCAAGTTCCGAATGTCAAATTTTGTAACAATCAACGAGTGTTCCGTTCTTTCACCTCATTCTTAATTTTATCAGTCACTAAGGATCAACTATTTAATCTTTCAATCTCTCCTTTCCCCTTACTGAATGATTGAAAACTAAGGACATTCTTGCTGATCTGTAGTTTTTATATATTTAAGAATGAAATATAAAACGGAAATATAAAATGTCGGATATTTTCATTTGAAAAGTAAGGCCCTTGAGTATAACGAAAGGAGTGTTTCAGTGATGAAGCAGACGTGCTAATTGTTATAACTGTAATATTTTAGAATTTAAAAAAAAATTGAATTGTCGTACATTGTATCTATTTACATCGAGAAATGAGGAAAGGAGTGTTTCAAAGATGATGCAGTCAGTTGCTGACCGTTAGTTCCTGACATATTTAAGTTTAAAATGAAAAAACGGATTTGTCGTGCAATGTCAGACATTTGCATCTCAAAAGTGTCTATTTATTGCTGCTAGAGGAGTTTTTTGAAGTTGAAGCACATATTCGCTAATCGTTAGTTGAAAACATATTTAAGAATGAAATTAGACAAGGGAATTGTTGTACATTGTCAGTTATTTACATTTGAAAAGTTAGTCTATTTAGCAGGGCGAATGAAGTGTTTGGAACATGAAGCAAACTCTCGATGTAATTACACATTTAAGTATAAAAAGAAAGTGTGTGTCCATTCCGGAGAGCCAAAGGAGAGTCTGCAGGATGAAACACGCTCTTGTTGATTGTTAGTTACTGATATATTTAAGATTAAAAAAAATAACAGAATTGTCCTAATTTGTCAAACATTTACATTTGACGAGGGATCAAATGTAATGTATTTAAGAAGAAAAGAAAGAGGTGAATAGCCTTAATTTGTCAGATATTTACAATTGTTAGATGAGTCCACTCACTAGGACAAAAAAAGTGTCTGAGTATGATGGAGGCTATAGTAGATCGTTAGCTACTTATACATTTCAGAAAAAAATGAAATAACATAATAGTCGTCAAACGTCAGATATTTACAATCGATATTTGAGTCCATTCAGTAGGGCGAAAGGGGAAATTGGAAGCTGATGCAGACAATAGCCGATCACTGTGTTAAGACATTCTTAAGAATAAATGAAACAACGAGTTTCTTTTAAAATGTCAGATATTTACAATTGAAATGTGATTCCACTCGATAGGGCGAAATTAGTGTTTGGAAGCCGAAGTAAAACTTTGCTGATCGTTAGTTACTGACATATTTAGAATAACGGAATTGTAAATTGTAAAATGTTTATCTTTGAAAAATGAGTCAGTTATCAGGGCAAGAGGTGTTTCTAGAAGATGAAGCACAATCTCGCATATCTTTAATAAATTACATATTGCGTAATGACGTGATTGCTGTAATAATTCTGATTTTTTGAAAAAAAAGTGAGTCCATTTAGTAGGGTGAAAGGGGAGTTTGGAAGATGAGGTAAGCACTTGGAGAACATTTTTACTGACGTATGTGAGAATAAATTGAAAGAAGAGAGATATCGTAAATTATCAAATATTTACAATTGAAAATTGAGGTAATTCATTAGGGGGAAAGGAGATATTGGAAGATTAAGTAGGTTTTAGTTGATTCTTAGTGA
The DNA here is from genome assembly GCF_964235325.1 of Thermobia domestica. Classification (NCBI taxonomy): domain Eukaryota; kingdom Metazoa; phylum Arthropoda; class Insecta; order Zygentoma; family Lepismatidae; genus Thermobia; species Thermobia domestica. The sequence goes on from NC_137460.1 coordinate 170,412,094, forward strand.
CTGACAAAATTAAGAATGAAGCGAAAGAACGGAACACTCGTTGATTGTTACAAAATTTGATGTTCGGAATTTGGCAAAGGTACTGTTTTAAGGATGATGCAGACTCTTGCTGATTGTTAATTACTCCATATTTAAGAACAAAATGGCAGAACGGATTTGTCGTATATTGTAACATACAGTGAAACCTGTCTCTGTTGCCCACCATTGGTTCCATCGAAAAGTGGCCAACTTAGACAGGTGGCCAACTTACAGAAAATAAGTGTGATTTGTGTATTTTTAGAATAGGATTTCTAGTATCACTCGATTGTAAAATTTTAATAAGGAGCGGCGCGACAGCTACTTATAAATAATGTATATAGATTAATCATTAAAATACAGTACTAGAAAATTTTACTATAGAATGCAAGAGCGCCGATTTTTCTGTAAATTTGGGGGAGCGGCATTCAGATGCAAAAGGCATATATATATATATATATATATATATATATATATATATATATATATATATATATATATGAAGATTTTAAGGCAAATTTCACTCAAATTATATCAAATATTGTATACTCATAAGTAAAATAAGGGCCACATGAGCTTTGGGGCCCGGGCCCCCTCGGTTACCCCAGGATCGGCGCTCTTGATAGTATGTTTAATATATATGCATACTTTTCTCTTCCTGAAAACTAGTTTGGTACGTTGGATTATTCGAATCGAAAACACAATAACATAAACAACCATGAAATAGAAGTGTATGTACGCAGTTTATTGATATTGATATTATATCACAGTGACAAGTAGACCCCACCACTTCGCCGTTGCGTTAGCAAAAGGAAACAACTACTGTCCTAGAGTAGGGTTGAATATAATATATTGACAATAATTTTAGCTGCTAATGAGCAGTAGAAACATGGGAAGACGAAATAGAAACACGAATGTGGGAAAGCCATCTACAATATAATTTGATAGTTGCAAGACCGATATTTTTTCGAAATAAATGGAGGAACAATAGTTATGACTTCATCTGGAGTTAGGAGGGATGTTTTTATATCATTCCATGTCATGGCCGCCATCTTGAAATCCGCCATATTGGATCGACATCAACGTTTTTCAAATTGAAAGAGGGCCATGTGAAGTATCAAACAACAATGATGTTTTCCACCCAATCTCATACACTAATTATTTTGTCCATATCTTGAACGGTTTACAACTTAGAGTTCTTTCAATGTTGAAAAATTCGTTATTTGTAGCAGATAACAGATAACTATAGTGACAATGAATATAGCTCCAAAGATAGCATTCTTACTGGACAAAATTACGGCATTGCAAGAAATGAAAGTTCTCAGCATTCATAAAATGGTCCAAACAGAATTTTGCAGAGTACCATGAGCACCTACTAAAAAATGAAACGTCACAAATTTCACAAATATCACGAACCATTCGATCGGCTTATCAATATATACTGATTTACAAAATGCTTATTGAATCATTCCTGTGAAGCGAGGAGACTGAAATTGATTGTATACAAGGGAATGCAGAGTGACAATAGTATCTCTGTCATGCTGTTTTGAATGGAAATGTTCGTCCTTTATTGCATAATCACATATAGTATGCCAATGATTTGTATTGTCTAAAAAAATACATTCACAGGTTGAAATACGCCGATGGTAACTTTTGGAATTTGTCACACTCCCACTGATTTCCCAGGTGGAGCTATTGTACTTCGCACCTCTTCATTATTAAATGATTCACAGGTATCCAGCATAAGTGAATTCCTGCTCCCTGTATTCAACCAATAGCAATTCTCATACCATTCCGCTTCCACACTACCATTTTGATTGTTTATCTCATGATGTGCCTCCCCTAGAATATCCAGAGTGTATTCCATTTCGAATTCCAATTCTTTATCCGCTAGGAATCTAACTATGCCATCTGCGATTACTCTTTCCTGTTCTGATATATTTGTTGCATTGTGCTTGAACCGTAATGTCTGTAACTGCTGGAGGAAGTAAATAGCAATGTTTGCCTTATTTACCGCCATGGTGTGTCGTTTTTTATTCTTTATATCACTTTTTAGATGCAAATGTCTGACAATGCACGACAAATCCGTTCTTTCATTTTAAACTTAAATATGCCAAGAACTAACGATCAGCAAGGGACTGCATCATCTTTATAACACTCCCTTCCTCATTTCTCGATGTAAATAGATACAATGTACGACAATTCCATTCTTTTATTTTAAACTAAAATATTACAGTTATAACAATTAGCACGTCTGCTTCATCGCTGAAACACTCCTTTTATTATACCCAAGGGCCTTACCTTTCAAATGAAAATATCCGACATTTTACATTTCCGTTTGGTATTTCATTCTTAAATATATAAAAACTACAGATCAGCTCCTTAGTTTTCAATCGTCTCTTTTTCCTTACTGAATGAACAAACTTAAAAATTGCTAATATCTGACTTATTACGACAGTTCCGTTGTTCATTTTATTCCTAAATATATCAGTAAGTAACGATCAACTAGAGTTTGCTTAATCTTCCATTCACCCCTTTTTCCTTAGTGAATTGACATACTTTTTAATTCCAATGTTTGATAATTTACGACAGTCCCGCTCTTTCATTTCATTTTTAAATATGTCAGCAATTAACGTTCAACTAACGATCAGCAAGAGTCTACTTCAGCTTACAAAAAATACTTATTCTACTGAATACTCATGTCTCTATTGAAAATACCTGACATATTACAACTCCGTTCTGTCATTGTATTCTTAAATATGTCCGCAACTAACGATCAGCTGGAGTTTACTACCGAAAAAACACTTCTTTCGCCCAATTGAATGGAATAACTTTACAATTAAAAATGTCTCAGAATTTACGAAAATTCCGTTCTTTCAGTTTATATTTTAATATGTCATTAGCTAAGGATAATGAGAGTTTTATCCTCTTCTGAACTATTCTTTTCGTCCAGAAATATCTGACAATTTCCTACAATTGTGTTCTATCACTTTATTCTTAGACATGTTGGAAACAAACGATCATCGTTAGTGTGCTTAAAGATAGTAATATGCCTTTCGCCCTACTCTATGCACTCAATTTTCAATTCTTAATAACTGACAATTTATGACTTCTGTGCTTTCACTTAATAATTAAATACATTTATTAATGACCCTTTTTGCTGTGCTGAATTAAGCAACTTTTCAATTGTAAATATCAAAAAATTTATGACAATTCAGTTATTACATTACAATCTTACGTCAGCCAAAATCGACCAGCAAGAGTTTGAGTTATTTTCCAAAAACTCTATTCGTCTAAGCGAATGGACTAATTCAACACTTGTAAATATGAGACTATTAAAGACAATTCCGTTATATAAATTTATTACTAAAGATGTCTTCAACAAAGGACCACCAAGAGCCTGCTTGTGCTTGCGAACACTCCTTTCGGCCTACTGAATGAACTCTCTTATCAATTGTACATATCATTAAATTTACTACAATTCCGTTCTTTCATATATTTCTAAATATGACAGTAACTAAAGATCAGCAATTGTCTAGTTCCCCTTCCAAAAACTAGATTTTACTTTTATATGTTAATCGCATTTCAATTGGAAATATCTGACAAATTACTAGAATGCGGAAACCTTATACTTAAATATGTCAGTAACTTAGGATCAACAAGAGTGTGCTGCATCCTCCAAATACTCCTTTGGCCTGGTAATTGCTAATATCTGACAATTTACGACAATTCCGATGTTTCATTTGATTCTTAAATATGTAAATAACTAACTATGAGCGAGAGTTTCTACATCTTCCTACACTCCTTTCGGGCAGTTAAATAGTCTTGCTTTTCAGATGTAAATTTCTGACATCTTACGAGAAATCCGCTCTATCATTATAAACTTTAATATGTCAGTAACAATAAAGGCAAGAGAGGGAGATTATTTATCGAAGTAGAAGATGATTTATAAGCCCTAGTGCACTTATAAGAATCTCTAAAAAAATAGATATGTTAATAGTTGGTCCATGCAGTAAGGTTAAGGAGTGAATGGAAGATGAAACAGGCTCTGTATAGTTAGTTTTAACATACTTAAGTATGAATTAAAAAGTGGAATTGCCGTAAATAAAGTAAAATGAAACAATTTGAATGTGGCAAATTGTCAGATATTTAACCTTGAAAAGTGAGACATTAATTATGGTTAAAGAGAGTAGTAGAAAATGGACCGATCTGGAACAACCTAGGACAACTCACGAGCCCCTGGGAAATTGAGCACCGTACACCGTGAGCCCACGGTCATTTACGACCTCCATTTTAGGGGTGAATTTATTCCCTTTTATGAGCACTTTTTAGGGGGTGTACTCGTTCTCTTTTACGACCACTTTTTAGGGGGTGAACTCGTTCCCTTTTATGAGCATATTTTCCAACCCCTACGAACACATAGAAGAGAAGATAACACATAACACTACGTAACACACAGCAGAACAGATAACACATAAGAGTACGTAACATAACAAGGGTGAACATAACGAACATAGCAGAGAATATGAAACATAACAGGGATGAACTCGTTCCCTTTTCCAACCCCTATTTGAACATAGTAGAAATTACATAAGACTACGGGGGTGTATTCCACCCCTATTTGAACATAGCACATCAGACAGAGACTACGAAACAGTGAAGATTAGGTAACACATAAGAGTACATAACATAACAAGGGTGTATTCATTCTCTTTTATAATCACTTTTTAAGGGGTGAACTCGTTCTCTTTTATGAGCATATTTTTTAACCCCTATTTCAACATAGCACATCATACAGAGACTACGAAACATAGCAGGGGTGAACTCGTGTCCAACCCCTACGAACACATAGCAGAGGTGTATTCGTTTTCAACCCCTTAGCATAAGAGTATGAAACATAGCAGTTACGAACACATAGCAGAGCAGACAATAAACACAACAACTTCCATTTTAGGGGTGTACTCATTCCCTTTTATGAGCATATTTTCCAACCCTTATTTTACCATAACAGAGACTACGAAACATAGCACAGGGGGTGTATTCATTTTCTGCACCCTAATTGAACATAGCAGAAATTACACTGAGACTACGAACACACAGCAGACCAGAGAATACATAAAATTCATTCCCTTTTATGAGTACATTTTAAGGGGCGTACTCGTTCTCTTTTATAATTACTTTTGCAACCCCTATTTTACCATAGCAGAAATTACATAAGATTTTTTTTCAACCCTATTTTAAGACAATGAATACCTATGTAACATAGCGATTCGATACGCTCTTTGAACCGATTTGGATGAAATTCGGCATATGGGGGTTTTCGATCATGCTGAGTACGAATATCATACTTATTTTTACCTGGGTCTTATAGTTTATGTGGGATACGCCCTTTGTATGACACTTAAAAACCCAATCACTCGTAAACGAAGCAACATATTAAGGTGCTGTTTCCTCATTTAGCAATTGGTCATCAACTAGTACAAGTTCCAAAATAGTGACCATCGAGGTCAAAGGTCAAAGTACTTAAAACCCAATAACTCGGAAACGGAGCCAAGTATTGAAGTGCTGTTTCAACATTTAGTAATTGGTCATCAACTACTACAAGTTCCAAAATAATGATCATCGAGGTCAAAGGTCAAAATACTTAAAACCTAATAACTCGAAAATGGATCCACATATTGAGGTGCCGTTTCCACATTTAGTAATTGGTCATCAGGTACCACAAGTTCCAAAATTAGTGGTCATCGAGGTCAAAGGTCAAAATACTTAAAACCCAATAACTCGAAAACGAAGCAACGTATTGAGGTGCTGTTTCCACATTTAGTAATTAGTCATCAGGTACCACAAGTTCCAGAAATAATGACCATCGAGGTGAAAGGTCAAAATACTTAAAACCCAATAACTCGAAAACGGAGCCAAATATTGAGGTGCTGTTTCCAAATCTAGTAATAGGTCATCAACTAGTACAAGTTCCAAAATAGTGACCCTCGAGTCAAAGGTCAAAGTACTTAAAACCCAATAACTCGGAAACGGAGCCAAGTATTGAGGTGCTGTTTCCAAATCTGGTAATTAGTCATCAACTACTACAAGTTTCAAAAATAATGGTCATCGAGGTCAAAGGTCAAAGTAGTTAAAACCTAATAACTCGAAAATGGATCCACATATTGAGGTGCCGTTTCCACATTTAGTAACTGGTTATCAACTACTACAACTTCCAGAATAATGACCCTCTAGGTCAAAGGTCAAATATTTAAACGCAAATAACCCCTAAACAGAGCAACGTATTGAGGCGCTGTTTCCAAATCTAGTAATAAGTCATCAACTATTACATGTTCCAAAAATAATGACCATCGAGGTCAAAGGTCAAAATACTTAAAACCTAATAACTCGAAAACGGAGCCAAATATTGAGGTGCTGTTTCCAAATCTGGTAATTGGTCATCAACTACTACAAGTTTCAAAAATAATGGTCATCGAGGTCAAAGGTCAAAGTAGTTAAAACCTAATAACTCGAAAATGGATCCACATATTGAGGTGAAGTTTCCACATTTAGTAATTGGTTATCAACTACTACAAGTTCCAAAATAATGACCCTCTAGGTCAAAGGTCAAATATTTAAACGCAAATAACCCTTAAACAGAGCAACGTATTGAGGTGCTTTTTCCAAATCTAGTAATACGTCATCAACTATTACATGTTCCAAAAGTACTGACTATCGAGGTCAATGGTCAAATATTTAAGCCTTAAAAACTTTAAACAAATAAACAAAGGAATAAATTTGTAATAACCACAAAAAGCGAAGAAATGACATTTTTAACTAGCTCAGAATTTCTAGACCATGTTGTACTATTTAAACAAACAAAGGGATATTTGAGTGGTTATTCAATTTTGTAGCAAGAAGAAAAAAGGAAAGAACTAACATTTTGTACTAATCAAATAAATGAAGGAATATTTAGTTTTGTACCAAGCAAAATAAGAAAAAGCAGTGAAGAACAAATAAAATTTGGATGGACTATTTTCTTATGTACCAACAAAAAAGAGAAACCGAAGGAGGAATAAATTTGGGTGACCTATTCAGTTTTGTACTACTAAAATAAACGAATGAATAAAATTGAATGTTCTACAGAAGAAAACGGAGAATGGCCATTTTATTTAATTTTGTAGTACTCAAATATACAAAGGTATAAATCTGTGTAACCCATTCAGTTTTGTACTAAGCAGAAAAATTGTTGGCTTTGTTTAGAAAGACCATTTTATCTTTTGTATTCAGATTTTCCGGCTACTTTTTGCGCTCTACAAATAGAGATCATTTTATGTGCCTTTTGTAACGAAGGAACAAATTTGAAGGAGGCTCATTTTAACTAATCCTGCTGCGAGTAGACCAATGTGGCATTATTGCGACTTTCATTTTCGAATACATACGGATTAAACTAGAGGACCAACAATTAGTAACCCACTAGTAGGGCGTCGATTCAGTGAAAGCCCGTTATGCTTTCTTCTACGGTCTTCGGCATGCATTTTAGACCAAGAGCAGCAAGATTAATATTCGATACTTGGAAATTGACCCAATAAGCATCTGTTAACTTTATCCATATCTTAGAATTTATGAGGTTACAGCTAGTAAAAGAAAACGAATAGATAATTTTGAGACAGTTCCATATGGGTAAATACTGTAGTAGTAGAAACGATAGTTTTTTTTTATTTAAGTAGAGATAAAGAGAGAGTGTGAAAAAATGGATAAATAAATTTTAAATCATTATTATTATCATTTTAGAGGTCAAAGGGAAGAATAAGTGAATTTGAGAGGCATTTGTATGAACAAGTTATGCCATTTTATTATATTATCGTGTGCTGTTTAAACAAATGTATGGAAATGCATTACTCAAATAAACGAAGGAATTTAGTTTTGTACCAGGCAAAAAAGGAGTGAAGAATGAATAAAATTTGAATGGAATATTTTCTTTTGTACCAGCTGGGAAAAGTGAAGGAATTTAGTTTTGTACCATTGTAACAAACTGAGTATTTTGTACTATTTAGTGCCACCGAGGATAAAAATCATTCAAATAAATGAAGGTATAGAATATTTAGTTTTGTACCAAGGCTTCTTTACTTTTGTATTAACGACTAAAAACTTTCACATACTTGGTTGTGTGTGTTACTGTTTTTTCATTTCCCTGTGGTACAACGTAATGGTCTACAATAAGATATTTTCGGTTACATAATGGTATACAGACATGTTTTGTTGAGCATAATGCACACTATAACGATGTGGTAGACAATTATTGGATGGATATATATTATCGCTTCTTTCGCTATGGGAGAACACAGGACACTTTGGATGAGCTACTACAGTTTTGGAATCATGGGTGAGAGTTCAGGCCAAGTATCCAGATTGCAGATTTACTTGGTTGCTTTACACGATGTGGTAAAACTGGCCTTTTTGCGGTATCTCCTGATACCTATCTGTTGGACCTCGCGGTATTTGGAAACTTGGTGAAGAAGAATAACAAATGGTTTTTCTCACAATAAAGCTATACATACAGAATAATCCATTATGGCCAAAAAAAAAATACTACTTTCTCTTTATGCTTAGTTGGAGTAGACTTCGATAACAATAATTCTCCGATTAGTAGTAGGTTTTACAAGAACGATACATTGTGTAAGAATTTCCAATTAATAGCGGTATTGCACTGTACTTATAATAGTCTGTAATAGTGCAGTTTATTTTTCGAATGAAAGTAGGTTTTAAAGGTGTATTGTTGTCTATCAGCAATAATGATCTCTAAGAGAGTTATTAGGTAAAGATAACAATTTGCTAGTGGCGAAACAATTACACCGCCATTCTGCGAACACATTTATACGATCCAATTTCTCAGATTTAAGGCTAAATTAAATGGGCAAGAAATGTAGAGTATTTGGGAAATATAACTAAGAAGTACTAGGATGTGCCAATAGAAAAATTTCAGAACTTCTATTTTAATTTTGGGGTGGAAAAACATGCCTATTAACACTATTTGTAATAACGATGATTCCGTGGGTGTAGATTGTCTTAGATAGAATACAGGTAATTCTTCCATTAAAATTTACAACTATCTAATTGATTTTGTTCATTGTTCAGACAAGCCTTTACAGAGTATTACGAGATAGGAAGCAATTATCTTTAACTACTATACTGATGAGTGGATCCAATTTTACACACCAAAGAATATTTTACGGACATAAATAGAGTTAACAGATGCTTATTGGGTCAATTTCCAAGTATCGAATATTAATCTTGCTGCTCTTGGTCTAAAATGCATGCCGAAGACCGTAGAAGAAAGCATAACGGGCTTTTACTGAATCGACGCCCTACTAGTGGGTTTCTAATTGTTGGTCCTCTTGTTTAATCCGTATGTATTCGAAAATGAAAGTCGCAATAATGCCACATTGATCTACTCGCAGCAGGATTAGTTAAAATGAGCCTCCTTCAAATTTGTTCCTTCGTTACAAAAGGCACATAAAATGATCTCTATTTGTAGTGCGCAAAAAGTAGCCGGAAAATCTGAATACAAAAGATAAAATGGTCTTTCTAAACAAAGCCAACAATTTTTCTGCTTAGTACAAAACTGAATGGGTTACACAGATTTATACCTTTGTATATTTGAGTACTACAAAATTAAATAAAATGGCCATTCTCCGTTTTCTTCTGTAGAACATTCAATTTTATTCCTTCGTTTATTTTAGTAGTACAAAACTGAATAGGTCACCCAAATTTATTCCTCCTTCAGTTTCTCTTTTTTGGTGGTACATAAGAAAATAGTCCATCCAAATTTTATTTGTTCCTCACTGCTTTTTCTTATTTTGCTTGGTACAAAACTAAATATTCCTTCATTTATTTGATTAGTACAAAATGTTAGTTCTTTCCTTTTTTCTTCTTGCTACAAAATTGAATAACCACTCAAATTTATCCCTTTGTTTGTTTAAATAGTACAACATGGTCTAGAAATTCTGAGCTAGTTAAAAATGTCATTTCTTCGCTTTTTGTGGTTATTACAAATTTATTCCTTTGTTTATTTGGGTAGCTTTTTTTCTGTTTGGTAGAAATATTACAAAAAAGGCATAAAAATCTAAGCCTGTTATAAATGGTTCTCGTTCGAACAAAAGGAAATAGGAATGGTAAAAAAATGTATAAAATGGTCCTTCTTCGCTTTTTTTTTTCGAATGAGTACCATCCAAATTTATTCCCTCGATTATTTGAATAGCACCAAAAGGTATAAAATTAACCTTCTTCACTTTTTTCTGGTTCGTACAAAGCTAAATAGCTCACTCATATTTATAGCTTCGTTTATTAGACTAGTTTAAAATAATATAAAATTCGCAGCTAGTTAAAATGGTCCTTTTTTTTTGCTTTTTCTGGTTAATATAAATTTATTCCTTTGTTTGTTGAAATAATACAAAATGGTATAAGATGATCCTGCTTCGGTTTTTCAAATTAAATAGCTCACTCAAATGCATTACTTCGTTTAATTGATTTTGTGTTGACACAAATTATAAGTCCTTTGTTTATTTGAATACTCCAAAATGGTGCAATTTCTTTGTTTTTCTCGGTGGTACAAAACTAAATACTCCATTGTTTATTTGAGTAGTAAAATTCTGAGCCAGTTAAATGACTTTTCTCATTGGTACAAAATTGAATAGGTCACTTAAATTTATTCTTTCGTATACTTGATTAGTAGAAAATGTATATAAATTCTGAGCTAGTTAAAGTAGCTCTTCTTCTCTTTTCCAGTTGGTACAAAAGAAAATAATTCACCTAATCTTCGCTTCTTTTTTACTGGTATTCCTTCGTTTATTGGAGTAGTACAAAATGGTATAGGTTCGTTTTTCAATTCTAAATTCTGGCAATTGAAGGCAGTTCCACTCTTTTATCTTATACAAATATATCTTCAACCAGCGATTTGCGAAAGTCTGTTTGAACTTCCAAACACAAATTTAGCCATGCTAAATAGAGAGACTATTTCAATGCAAGTATTTCACAATATACGACAGTTACGTTTTTTTATTTGAAACTTATATATGTTACTAACAGACGACGACTTCTTGTGCCCCACTGAATGGAATCACTTTTCATTTCAAAATATCAGAGAATTTCAACAGTTCCCTTTCTTTCATTTTATACTAAATATGTAAATATCTAAAGAGCACCAAGAGTTTACTTCAGCTTTCAAAACTCCTTTCACCTTATTGAATGCAATAACTTTTTCAATTGGAAATGTGTGACAATTATGATCATTCCGTTCTCACATTTTATTTTTAAAATACAGTAACTAACGATTAGCTACAAATTGCATCTTCATAGAAGCCACTTCGCCATACTGAATGGCCTTACCATTGTATTGAAAATATTTGGCAGTTTACGATAATTTCTTTCTTTCATTTGATTCAAAAATATGTCGACAACTGCCGGTTACCAAGGGTCTACCTCAGCTTAAAAACACTTCTTTTATCCAACTGAATAGACACTCGGTTCAATAGTAAAAATCTGACAGATTACAACGATTCCGTTCTTTCATTTTATTCGTAAATATATTATGAACTACCAATAAGCAAAACACTTCTTAATCTTCCAAACACTTTTTTCATCCTGCTAAATAGACTAAGTATATATTAAACATATATGACAAATCTGTTCTCTCATTTTAAACTTAAATAAAATGGTATCCAAGGATCAGCAGGAGTCTGTTTAATCTTCCAACACTTCTCTCGTTCTACTGAATGCATAAACTTTTCAATTGTAAATGTGTTACTACGACAGTTCCGTTCATTCTTCTTAATCTTAAAGAAGCTTTCAACCATAGATCACCAAGAGTCTGCTTGACCTTCCAATGACTCCTTTCGCCATACTGAATAGTCTCGCTTCTCAATTGTAACTATCTGACAGTTTACTACAGTTCTTCTATCTTATCCACAAATATCTCACTAACTAAACATTAGAAAAACACTTTTCGTCCTCCCGAATGAAGTCACCTTTCAATTGTAAGTATCTGACATTTTAAGAAAAATCAGATTTTAGATTTTAAACTTTATGTCAGTAACCAACGATGCGGAAGAGTCTGCTTCTACTTTTTCCTAGTGAACGAAATCACTTTTCATTTCAAATTACCTGACAATTTACGATATTTCCGTTGTTTCACTTTATTCATAAATATGACAGAGATCACAAGTCTGTCTCGTCTTCTAATACTCTTTTCGCCCTACCGAAGGGAGACATTTCAATTGTAAATATCTGACTAACGAAATTCCGTTATTACCTTTTATTCCAAAATATGTATGTAAGTAAAGATCTACAAGATAATCCATCATGTTCCCGATACTCTTTTCACTTTACTGAAAGAAGACGCTTACCAAATGTTAATATCTCACAAATTACAGCAAACTACGACAATTCTGTTCCTTAATTTTCTTCTTATATATATCACTAACGACAAGCTAAAGTGATTGGACTCAATTTTCAATTACAATATCTTATAATTTCACAGAAATTCGTTCTTTCATTTTATTCTTAAATATGTCTATATTCAATGATCGTCTTCTGTCTGCTTCAGCTTCCAATTTCGCCTTTAGCCCCACTGAACGGACTCATTTTTTCAATTGTAAATATCTTACAATATACGAAAAATCCGTTCTTTCATTTTATTCTTAAATATGCCAGTATTTAAGAGTAATTAACAAACTACTCTACCTTAAAAACACTCCATTGGCCATCGCACTTCAATTGCAAGTATCTGACAAATTACTAGAATTCGGTCACTTTACACTTAAATATGTAAGTAACTGACTATGAACAAGAGCGTGCTGCATTATCGCTTTGCAGAACATAAACACCTGGTAATTGCTAATTTCTGATAATTTATGACAATTTCCTTCTTTCATTTGATTCTAAAATATGTAATTAACTAACGATGAGCGAGATTTTCTACATCTTCCATACACTTCTTTCGGGCAGTTAAATAGTCTCGTTTTTCAATATATATATTTCTGACAACGTACAAGAAATCCGTTCAATCATTTTAACTTAAATATGTCAGTAACGAAAAAGCTAGAGACGGAGATCATTTATCAAGTAGAAGATTACACTATCGAAAGCCCTAGTGCACTTATTAAGAAATTCTAATAAAAATTTTCCGAATGCATATACTGTACAATTTACTTTCATATATAGAGACGCAAACAGTTAGACAGATGTAAAAACCGCTAAACACATTTGTTATCGTTTCAAAAGTACAACGTATCAAAGTTATAAGTATTTTCCCCGGGTAACCCACAGAGTCCGGGGCGGGTTGCAACTCAAAAATTGTAATTGGTAAGGTGATCAAGTTACATATCGGACATAACAGGGGATTAAAAACTGTTTGGAAATGAAAGAAGACGGATCAAGTATTGATTCTCTAAAATTGCTATGTTTGATATAGTGGCGGGTCAAAATGTAAGCAAAAACGTCATTGTCAAGTCTATGGCCTACCCTAGAAACCTTACAGTGAGTCAGATGTCAAAACAAAAATGCACATATGTGATCATTTGAATAATACAACGATTGAAATTGAAAATATTTGTGCCATGGTCCTCAGCAGGACGCCAGACGGCGTTCACCTCAAACTTTGTAAATGACAAAGGTAGGAAATTAGAAAATTATTAAAAGCTTTTTTTTTTTACATGAAAGCACATAGAGCAAGTTTGGACACTCTACGACAACGATGTGCAAGCGTCTTACTTTTTAGTTCTTCTGTCTGTAGTCGGCTTTTCTTCTTTTTCATTTTCATTATTTTACTGCACTTAAGGAAAGGAACAGCCCCTACTCTGAGATAATGTTCTTTGGCCCAGTAATGTGTAAATAAATAAATAATGTTGAAAGCAAATTAATAAATAGAAAAAAATATGTAACTACACGACTTCTTTAAGTAAGGTACTGAATAATTTTCATATAATGTACAATAATAGAACTTATTCTCGTTGTTTGGATTATCAATTATAAATTTATTGTAAGAAACAATTTTTGCACCAGGAACAGGAAACACGGGCAAGTGTCTCACAGTAACAAGAAGTGCAGATTGCGAAATAGAAAGCCAATGCGCTCAGAGAATGAAATTCAAGGTGCACATTTTGACCAGAACCCATTTGACACAGGGTAATTTTAGAAACTCGAGAACTTTTCTGTGTTGTTTCATTTTTCAAGAGCTTCTCAACGAAATGGTACTTGACTCCCTTAGTCAATTGAAAATTTTGAGGAAGATCTTGCGGTTACCCCGTCTGAGACCTTTCGGTTACCCTGGAACAAATATTTTTTCTATGAATCATAGTGCTTTTGAAATGATGAAACACGTCCTTTTCTGTTTTGATATCCGTCACACCGTTTCAAGTGTTTCGTAATGGATACAGACTTTACACTGACGTTTTGAGCGGCCGCCATCTTGCACAAGGTATTTTAGGGAGTCGAGACTTGTTCCGTCTTCTTTCCTTTGCAACAGCTTTCCGTCGATATACTTCTTGATTCATTTACCACTTCTAATTTTTCAGTTGGGCCCTGTTTCGGACGCTGTGGGTGACCGTGGAACAACACTAATTACTTTGTACAGTTGTACTGTTGAAACGATTACAAATATGTATAGCTTTTGTTGTATTTATATCACTGTTAGCGATTTCTATGCGTGCCCTGTATATGCATATAATTTGTACAACATATACATTCGGAAACTTTTTATTAGTTTCGTAATAGATGTCATTAGTGTTTTCCATTCCTGTATAAACCATCTTCCACTTCGATATATAATCTCCCTCTCTTCCCAACAACAGGAGTCTGCTTAATCTGCGAAACTCTCCTTTCGTACTACTGAACGGATACCCTATCAATAGTAAATATCTACTAAAAATTCCGTTGTATTATTTTATTGTAAAACAAGTCCTGAACCAATGATCAGCAAGAGTTTGCTTGAACTTCCAATGATTCCTTTCGCTTTTCAGTTAACTATGTGACTATGTGACACTATGTGACTATGTGTAACTATGTGACAACTTAGGCCAAATTCGTTCTCTGAGTTATTCCAAATTTATTCCTTTTCGTTTTGTTTCAGATGTTGAATTTTTTGAGCTGTTTAATTATCATGGATGAGAAAGTAACTGTGAAATGTGCCTTTGTGACAAAAAGTTATCGGATGAACAAATTGTGACATTACGAAGCAAAGGAAGTGAAGGAATAAACAAAGCAAGCGAATCAAGAGGAAGTGATATACGATCTCAAGAAGAACAATCTGTTCATGTGAAATGTTGGAAAATGTGGTGTAATCCAAAGAACATTAAGGCTTTGAAAAGGAGAAAGCCAGTTTTTAGTACAAGTAATGAACCTGTACTTCGGTCAGAAGTGGGGAAGTTTCAATTCAATAAGCATTGCTTTTTTTATGGGCAGGAAGCCAAATTCGATGGTAGAAAGAGAGGATATGATGTTTTCCCAATTCGAACTCATAATTTGCATGCTACCATAATGAATGTATGCACCAGTAGGGACGATAAATGGAATAAACAAGTGTCTGCAAGACTTCTGTTTGCTAAGGATCTACAAGTCGTAGATGTAGTTTACCACAATCAATGTGACTAAAACTTAAGAGATGGAAAAGTAATTCGAACGAGGTATGTGCCAAAGAGTGAGGCAACAAATGATAAGCTCCAACTGAAAACGAAAGAACTG
The DNA here is from genome assembly GCF_964235325.1 of Thermobia domestica. Lineage (NCBI taxonomy): Eukaryota > Metazoa > Arthropoda > Insecta > Zygentoma > Lepismatidae > Thermobia > Thermobia domestica. The sequence goes on from NC_137460.1 coordinate 170,427,826, forward strand.
AACTGAAAGAACGAAAAGTTTTCCTGCTGCCTTGTAAGACCTCAAAAATTATTATGAAGACCAAATTACCATATGCGACTTAGTGAAAAAAATGGAAGAAAATTTGGAATCTTCTGGTTGCGAATATCACGTAAATTATGAACAGTATATGAAACAGAAATTTAAAGAATTATTTTTGAATAACGTATTATTTACAAATATGAAAGGACGAGTAAATGTTGTAACACCTTGAGCAAGTGCTTCTAATTCTTCAGCAATACTACAATACTCCAAAAGGTGAGAATGAATAGGAAGGAAAACATACGATAATTGAAACAGCTGCAAAATTAATTAGAAATTTTGAGAAATAGTGTGATACATCTAATGATCATTATCCACTGACTGAAGATATGGCTTCTTTAGACAAAGCAATGAATCTGTTGCTTGACAGTCTTCAAGTGTTTATGAAAACAGTAATTGGAAGAGAAATGATGAAAAGTCGGCTTCTATAGGTCAAGCAATAATGCAAGCAATAAAACCTAGGTTCTTTGTAGCGCCTCTCCAATTGGAACTGCCAGTCCAAATGCACCATTTTGGTTCAAAGTTTTTGATAGATTCTTTACAGCAGCATGGTTTCTGCTCTTCCTATAGCGAAGTACAGAAATATGAGAGGAGTGCAGCAACAACGTCAAACCTTGATACATTGATTGATTCACATCAGTTTGTTCAGTATGTTGCAGACAACATAGACCACAACCTTAACACACTAAATGATCATAGCACCTTCCATGCTATGGGCTCCATAGCAGTAGTAACTCCTAGAAAGATAGTAAGTAGAAAAGTTCCCAAGAAGATAATCACAACACACGATCGTAGTAAAGAATACTGGGCAGGTCTTTCCAGTGATCTTATCATAGAACAGGCACTGATGAGAAGCATGAAATCTAGAGGAGGGTTAACTAGAGGAAGAGGAATGAATGCCATAAGCACAGCGACAAGTATGGGTTCAATCCATGATTCTTTGTACAGAGTTCAACAATGCCATGCAGCAATTCACTACTGTCTTGCACAATACCAGTGAACAACACAAAGAAGCTTCATACACAAGACAGACAAGAGACTACTGCCCAGATACCAAGAAAATGTTGAAATTAATATTAGATTGAAGCCCATTTATTCCTGATAACCTTTGCGTAGTTTGACATCAGGAGTGGTTGCTCATAGTAATGTCAACGTTGACAAAACAATAGAAGTTGGTAATCTAATTGTCCAGTCCATGCAGGGTCATAACATTTGGAACTATTCATTCAACGGAATTTACAGGCTGTTGCCATGGGATCGAAGAATATTAAAGTAGGCCAAGATGTCAATATTGACCCACAATTTTAATACATCATTTATGCGGTATGCTGAAATATTCAACAATGCAAACAGTCTGAAAGAAGACATATTACTGTTGGAGAACATGCTATTTGTACCATATGGAGGAAAGACATCTGATATCTTATATGACCTCAGATACAGATGCTTCAGTACAAAGGTTGTTAAAAATATGGTTCAAGCTCTTCTAGCCCAGCCACTTCCACCGACTTCAGCTGCTGCTAAATTCCAAATCTTACGGATCTACTACTAAGTTCAGGATTGGAAGGGCAATACAACTCTTCTACCTGAGGATTGGGGTTGGCAGTTACAGGATGGGCAACTCCTTATAGTACTCACTGATCTTCCACCAGCACCACCAGCTCTGCTCGATATCATAAGAGGTAAATGCAAGACAGATTGCAGCACTTCAAGGTGCTGATGGTAGAAAGCATAGTTTGGAATGTTCGTCAGTTTGTAGTGAATGTCATGGTATAGTGTGCTGCAACTCCCATACAGGAGATAGTGTTCAACGATGGTGTTTCTGATAGAGAGTGATATTGATGGATGTGACAGCGGTGTATTACTTGTGTTTGTTACTTGTGTTTTAATAGTATTTTTAAAGAGTGTCTAGTAATTTAAACGACTCTGTACAAGTTTAACCAACTCTTACAGATACTGATAATATATCCTTACAACAATATTTATAACTTTACTACCTATGAGCCTATTATTATAATTTTGTAATAAATGGAATATGAATAGAAACACGATCGGATGATTCCTGGTTTTAAAAAACACTATCCATTTGACACCTGATAACTTATATGAACTCAGATACAGAGAAAGATACAGAGAAAATATGGTTCTAGCTGTTCAAGCCCAGCCACTTCCACCGACTTCAGCTGCTGCTAAATTCCATAGCTTACAGATCTACTACCACGATCAGGATTGGAAGAGCAAAACAACTTTTCTATCAGATATATATATATAGCTATATTTCACATAAATTGGAAGGAAAAGGAATTTTCTAGATTTAGAGAAGAAATTCAATATGGCTGAAATATGGCTGCTTTCCCATGATCGGGTTTCTGTTGACTTTGATATGTTGATGGGGATATTATTCAAAATCTAAGAAACCTCACTTTATTATTACAATTAGTTTGATGTTTTCTCCTAAAAGACTGGACTAGATATAAATTTCTGACAACGTACGAGAAATCCGTTCATCATTTTAAACATAAATATGTCAGTAAGTACAAGGCAAAAGAGGGATATCATTTTTCAAAGCAGAAGCTGTTTTATACATTAATCGAAAGCCCTAGTTCACTTATTGCGAAACTCTAATAAAAATTTTCCGAATGCATATACTGTACGATTTATTTTCATATACAGAGACGCAAACAGAGAGACAGATGAAAAAACCGCTAAACACATTTGTTATCGTTTCTAAAGCACAACGCATCAAAGTTATAAGTATTTTCCCCGGGTAACCCACAGTGTCCCAGGCGCGGTCCAACTAAAAAATTGCAATTGTTAGGGTGATCAAGTTACATATCGGACATAACAAGGGATTAAATACTGTTGGGAAATAAAAGAAGACAAGTCAAGTTTCAACTCTCTAAAATTACTATGTGAGAAATTGTGGCGGGTCAAATGTAAGCAAAAACATCTTTGTAAGTTTATGGCCAACCCAAAAATCCTTACAGTTGAACAGATGTCAAAACAAAAAAGCACATGTGTGATCACTTCAAAAAATATAAGATTGAAAGTGTAAATATTTGTCCCATGGTTTTTCGCAGAACGTCAGACGGGGTTCACTTCAAAATTTGCAAATGACAAGGGGAGGCAAGTAGAAAATCATATAAAAGCTGTTATTACATGAAAGCAGATCGAACAAGTCTGGTCACTCTAGGATAACGCAGTGCAAACATCTTACTTTTTAGTCCTTCTGTCAGCAGTCAGCTTTTTTATATTTTAATTATTTTACTAAACTCAAGGAAAGGAATTGCCCCAAACTCTGAGATCCTGCTCTTTGGGCCCAGTAAAGTGTAAATAAATAGAGCAATAAAATGAAAGCAAATTAAAAAATAGAAGAATAAAATGAAATTACACTACTTCCTTAAGTAGGGATAGTTTACATACAATGTACAATAATAGAAGTTATTCTCGTTGTCTGGATTAGAATGTATAAAATGATTTTAAGAAAATTTGTTTTACTAAGAAAAGAAAACACGGGCAAGTGTCTCACAGTGACAACAAGTGCCGATTGCAAAATGGAACCCAATGCGCTCAGAGAATTAAATTGAAGGTACTCATTATGACCAGAAGAAATTTAGCACAAGGTAATATTAGAAACTCGAGAATGGTTCTGTATTGTTTAATTTTCCAACAGCATCTCAACGAAATGGTACTTGACTTCCTTTGTCTATTGAAAATTTTGAGGAATACCACGTCTCAGACTTTGCGGTTACCATCGAACAAATATTTTTTCTTTGAATCATTGGCTTTTGAAATGATGACACATGTACTTTTCTGTTTTGTCAATAATTAATGTGTCAATTAATATGTCAATAATTAATGATCAGCAAGATCTCCTTCTCCTTTGAAATACTCACTTAGCCACTTTCCCAATATAAATATTTTAAATAACGAGAAATCCGTTCTTTCATTATATTCTTAAATATGTCAATTGATATCGACCACCAAATCCAGCTTCCAAACACTAATTTCGACCCGCTGTGTATACTCACTTTTTAATTGGAAATACCTGACTATTTTGATAATTCCATTATTTGAATTTATGTAAAACAGTTCTGTAACTTAAAAACATGAATAGTCTGCTTGATATATGAAAACACGCATTTTGCCCTACTGAAGAGACTCGCTTTTCCATTGTAAATGACAGACAATTTACGTCAATTCCTTTCTTTCACTTCATTCTCAAATGCTCAAAATACTAACGATTTCTGAGTCTATTTCATCACCCGAACTCTAGCCCTACAGCAATTCACGACAATCCCCTTGTTTCATTTTATTCTTAAATACGTGGGCAAATAACGTAGAGCGCGATCTTGCGTCAAACCTCTAAATACTCGTTTCACGCTAACGGATGGAATCACTGACAATTTTAAGAATTCCATTGTTTCCTTTATAATTTTAAGTATGTCTTCGACATAGGATCACTAACAGATTGTTTTAACTTCCAACCACTCCGTTTGCAATACTGAATATACTGGCTTTTCAGTTGTAAAAATCACAATTTTCGACATTTGCGTTATTTCGTTTTATTTTTATATATGTCGGCAACTAACGATAATCAAAAAATGCATCATCTTCCAAACACATCTTTCGCCTTGCTGAATGGGATCACTTACCAATTGTAAATGTACGACAATATAAGAAAACTCCTTTAATTCATTTCATTCTACGATATGTCGGCAAATAACGATGACCTAGAGTTTGCTTTATCTTCCAAACAGTCTTTAACCGTAATCACTGTACTCACTTTTCAAGGCTCAATATTTTATAATTTGCAACATTCAAATTTTTACTTTCTTTTTTACGGCTATTCCACTGTTTATTTCATACTTAAATATGTTAAAACCATAAAGGGCCTTAATGTATGGACCAACTATTAGATTTTTAAATATTTGATAATTTACGACAATTCGGTTATTTTTCTCGGAAAATCTCCATCGGCAAGAATCTACTTCAGCTTACAATCACTCCTTTCGCCTTACTGAATTGACTCACAATTCAACTCTAATATATCTCACATATTACGACAATCCGTTCTTTCAATTTATTCTTAAATCTGTTGGTAACTTACTACCAAGAGTCTCCTTCATCTTCCAGACACACTTTAACATTACTGAATGGAGCCTGCTTTATATACCAAAACACACGTTTCGCCCTACTCAAATGCCCTAACTTTTCAATTGTAAACATCGGATATTTTGCGTCTATTCCATTCTCTCATTTTATTCTTAAATATGTCAGTAACTAACGGTCAGTAAAATTCTGCTTAATCTTCCAAACACTGATTTCACTTTAAAAAATGGACTCACTATTCAAGTCTAAATATTTGAAAATTTACCACAATTTCGTCCTTTCATTTCATTCTTTTTTGCGTCAAACTCCCGATCAGCAAGAGTCTACTTCAGTTTCGAAACACTTCTATCGCCCCACTAAATAGACTCACATTTCAATTGTAATATTTCTCACATGTTACGACAATTCTGTTATATCATTTTATTTTTAAATATGTTAGTAACGAATTAACAGGAACCTGACTCATGTTTTAGACACTACTTAACATTACTCAATAGACTCATTTACCAAATGCAAATATCTGACAAATTAGTACAACAAGTTCTTTCATTTTATTATTAAGTATGTCAGTTACTAACGAGCAGCAAGACTTTGCTTCATCATGCATACCCTAATATCGGCATACTGACTTTACTCACTGTTTAATTGTATATATCTGGAATTCTACGAAAATTCTATTATTTCATTTCATTCTTCTTTGTGTCGCCAGATAAAGACCAGCAAGAAATTTGTTTGATGTTGCAAACACTCTTTTCGACCTACCGAATGGACTAATTTTTACTTGTATGTATCAGAAAATTTACGACAATTCCGTTCTTTGATATTATTCTTAAATATGTTTTCAACCAAAGATCACCACGTATTTGGTACAGCTTCCAAACACTCCATAGGGCTTACTGAATCGACTCACTATTCAATTGTTAATATTGACAATTTACGACAATTCCGCTCTTTCAATTTATTAATAAATATGTTAGTAAGTAAACATCTGGAAGTTACTGCTTCGTACGAGAGATCCATTGTTCTATTTTATTCTAAAATAGTCCAGTAAAAAAAACTCAAGAGCCTGAATTATATACCGAAACACTCCTTCCGCTCTGCTGCATAAAATATCTTTTATTTGGGAATATCTAACAATTCACGACAATTCCGTTATTTCGTATTATTTTTACCTCTGTCGGAAAATAACTTGAGCAAGACGTTGCATCTTCTTAACACTTCTATTACTCTAATTAATAGGCTCACTTTCCAATGACAGAAGTCTGCTTCAACTTCCAAACAGTCCTTTCGATATTGCAAGTAGACACACTTTTCCAATGGAAATATATCAAAATGTACACCAGTTACGTTCTTTCATTTGAAACAAAAATATGTCACTAAGTGGCGATCAACTAGGGTCAACCAAACCGCTGCTTGTGCCCCACTGAATAGAAACACTAATCATTACAATATATCAGACAATTTATAAGAGTTCCGTCTTTTTCATTTTATTTCCCAATTACAAAGTAACTAATGATCATCAAGAAGGCTTCCGGTAACCCAGGATGAAAACGAATATGTATCATCTTCCAAAAACTACTTTGGTTCTACTGAATGAATTCACTAATCAATTGCAAATAACTGAATTCAATTTTCAATTGTAATTCTTACTACGACTATTCCGTTCTTTCATTTTATTCTTAAATATGTCAGTAATTAACGATCAGTATGTCTGAATTATCTTAGAAACTTTCACTTCGCTACTTTCCATAAACAAATATCTTACAATGTACGACTATTTAGTTGTTTCATTTCATTCTTAAGTATGACCCTAACTAACGTTCAACAATAGCCTGCTTGACCTTTCAATCACTCCTTTCGCACTACTGATTAAACTCATATTTCAATTGTATATATCACATTTTACGACAATTCCGCTATTTAATTTTATTTATTAAATGTTTAAGCAACGAACGATCTACTAAACATCTGACAATTTATGACAATTTCTTTGTTTCCTTTTATTCATTTTATTTTATTCTTAAATATGTCAGTAACTAGCGACCAAGAAGAGCGTGCTTAATCCTCCAAACACATTTTTCGCTTTTCTGAATGGAAACAACTGGCAATTGTAAATATCTGACAATTTACAACACTTCCGTTAATTAGTTTGATTCTTAAATTAGTAATTGACTAACGACAAGCGAGAGTCTCCCTCATCCGCCAAACGCTCATTTCGGCCTGCTAAATAGACACTATTTTACTATAAATGTCTCAAATATACTATCGGTCTGACAATATACCAGAAATCCGTTCGCTTATTTTTCACTTAAATACGTAAGTAACTAGGGATCAACAAGAGTCTTCTCAATCTTCCAATCACTCCTTTCGTTCTACTGAATGGAATCGCTTTCAATTGTAAATATCTGACACTTTACGGCAATTTCCTTTGTTAATTTAATTTAATTATGGCTTCAACTAACCTTACGCAAAAGTCTGCTTAAACTTCCAAACACTCATTTCGTCCCGTTAACAAGACTCGCTTTTCAAATGAAAGTACCTGAATAAGTGCGACCATTCTACTCTTTGATTTTAAAATTACATATGTCAGTACTTAACGATCAGAGAGTGTCTGCTTAATCTTTGAAACAATCCCTTTGTCTCTTCCTATATATAAATATCTTACAACGTGTGACTATTGTGTAATTTCATTTTATTTTTTCAATTGGAAATTTTGAAAAAATGTTTCATTCACTTTATTCTTTAAAATATCACTAAGTAAAAATTTCCAAGAGACTGCTTCATCATAAAATTACTTTCTTGGTCATAATGAGTTGCCTCAATTTTCAATAACAAATATCTCAGAATATCTGAATTTATTCACCTTTGAATTGTAAAATTCTAATATTTTCGAGAATTCCATTATTTTATATTATTGAAAAAGAGTCCAGTAAGAAACGATTACCAAGTGAGTGCTTTATATGCCAAAACAACTCATTAGCCTTACTCAATGAATAAACTTTTAATTCTAAATATCTCATAACTTTCGTCTGTTTCGCTCACTCATCTAATTCTAAAATTTATCACTAACTATCATCAAGAGTCTCCCTTATATACCAGAACAAACATTTTGCCTTACTCAATAGACTAGTTTTTCAATTTCAAATAACAAAAAATTTACAATTACGGCCTTTTCGTATTTTAATGTGTATGTAACAAACGATAATGAGAGTCTAGTAAATTGTTCTTTTGCCCTTCCGTTATTTAAATTTATTCTTAAAGTAAGAAAATAACGATGAACAAAGGACTGATTTAGCCTCCAAACAGTCCTTTTGCCATATTAAATAGAATTGCAATTTAGTTATAATTATAAGACAATTTACGACTATCATGTTCTTTCATTTATTTCTTAATCATGTCGGAAATAAACAGCATGAGTTTGCTTACTCTTCCAAGAATTCCTACGCCCCATTCTATGCACTCACGATGCAATTGGAAATATTTGACATCTTATGACGATTCCTTTCTTTCAATTCATTGTGCAATACGTCTGCAAATAACGATCAGGAAGAGCATGAAACACTCCTTTCGCCTTACTGAGTGGACTCACTTAGCTATTGTAAATATCTGACAAATTAAGACAAATCCGTTACTTCATCTTATTCCTAAGTATGTCGGCAAATAACAATGAGCAAGAGTTTTCTAAATTTCCATACACTATTTTAACTTAACCGTTGTTTGAATATATTCTTAAATATGTATTTAACCAAGGATTACCACCAGTCTGCTTCAGCTTCAAAATTTTCCTTTCTGCCCAATGAATCGCCTCACTTTTAATTGTTATTACCTAACAATCACGACAATCTCGTTATTTATGCAGCGAAGCTTTTCAGTTGTATAACTGACAATACATACTACCGAATTTACAACTTTTCTCTTGTATACATCAGACTAATAACAATTCCGTCTTTTGATTTTTTTTTATTAAATACGTCATGAACCAAAGGTCACCACGAGTTTGCTACAGCTTTCAAAGACTAATTTCGGCCCATTGAATCGACTCACATTACAATTGTTAATATGTGACAATTTACGACATTTCTGTTCTTTCATTTTATTCGTAAATTTGCCAGTAAGATCAGGAAGAGTCTGCTTCATCTTCTAATACTCTTTTCGCCCTACTGAATGGAGTAATTTCTAAATTTTAAATATGCAACATTTCCTTGTAACGTGGGTTCCTGTCACCACGGCATGGCGCGTCCTCAGGTTGCGGATCGACAAGAAGATATCTAGATAAAGAGGTTAGCTGTGAATAAACTGTATAAGCAGTCGCGCACAGACCACTAGGAGTGGTCCTCCAGCTTGGGGATTTGGGTAGGTCTAATAACCTCATCCTGTAAAGAAAGACACTTGTTCCGAAATATTCACAAAAGCCTCGGACAAGGATAAATAACTTATAACGACCTGAGCAAAAGAAAATGGACATGGCGCGTTAAAATCCGTAACGAGTGAGTTAGAGAAATACAGGATGGACGTAGTTAGAGTTCAGCAAGAAAGGAAATGGATCAGTGAATTCCGGAAATTTTACGTTCTTTTCCGCGGAAGGAAATAAAAATCACCAGTCAGGAAAGGGACTTTTCATTCATAAACGTATATTACCAGCAATTAAACGGGTTGAATATGTTACTGACAGACTTTCTATTATTACTCTTAAGAGATGCTGGTGAGATATTATTGTTTAAATGCACATGTCCCAAGTGATGATAAGGATGACGATATAAAAGACAGTTTCTACAATGAAGCGGAACGGATATTTGACCAACTCCCGCGATACAACATGAAAATTCTATTAGGGGATTTCAATGCGAAGGTAGGACGAGAAAATATTTTCAAACCGATTATATTAAAGGAAAGTCTGCATAAGGAAAGTGTTGACAACGGTGTTAGACTCGTGAGATTCGTAACACTCAAAAACCTAATCGTGAAGAGTACAAAATTCCCACATCGCTACATTCATAAATACACCTAGACATCACCAGACTGGAAAACATATAATCAAATTGATCACGTTTTAGTAGATAAAAGAAGGCAATATAGTATAATTGATGTCCAGTGATGTATAGGGGCTGATTGTGATACTGACCACTACCTGGTAGCAGTGATAATACGAGAGAGGTTATCGTTAAATAAAGGTAATATTTATTGTCCGGAAACGGAGAGATTCAATCTAAAGAAATCAGAAGAGAGCCAGGTAAGAGAGAAATACCCGATTGAAGTTTCCAAATACATTCTCAGCTTTAGAAGATTCGGAGTGCGCTAAGGTTGAAAGTACCTGGATTGCTATTCGAGATAACGTAAAATTTAAGCAAAAGAAAAATTGGGACACGCGGAAACACGTAGGAACAAACCATGGTTCGACCAGGAAAGCATAAAAGAAGCAGAGAACAAAAAGCAGGCAACATTAGTCTAGCTAAAAAATCCGAACGAAATAACTACACAAAATTTCGCAGATATGAGACGGGAAACCTCCAAAACTTTTAGAACAAAGAAACGCGATTTTCTGAAACCTAAAATTAAGGAATTTGAAGATAATATTGAAAATAAAAACATCCGCGACATGTATAAAGAAATAAACGAATTTAAGAAAGGCTATCAACCTCGTGCTTATATATTAAAGAAATCTGAAGGACACGGACATTCTCACAGACACGTATAGCATCTTAAATAGATGGAAAGATTTCTTTGACGAATTGCTTAAGAAAACCAAGAACTAGTGTGCGTGGAGAAAAGGAGGTACACACCGCAGAACCATATATTCCACAACCCAAACGAATAGAAGTAGAAACCGTTACAAAGAAATTAAAGAAACACATATATCCGGATCTAGATGAAACACCGTCTAAGTTAATTTTAGCTGGAGGCAAAAAATTGCCGAACAAGATACACAACCGAAATTTAGAAGTCAGGAGTGGACATCGACATGTATTAGTTAATTCCTATTGGCTTACAGCTAGTAAAGAAATCAACATCGAATCGGAGGCCGCAGGATCTTGTGTTCTTTAGCTAGGCCATAAAAAGGAAGCAGTAGTGCTTTCAGAGCAACTTAACTCACATTATACAATGGCGTACCATTTAAAAAACCATGGATTTAGTTCCCCCTTTAATAAGACGAGTGTATCACACACATATAGCTTTGGGAACTTACAGCGGATTGTTTTAGGTGGGCCCTTGGGATTGAAAAAGGTTGTGATACCATATGTAAAAAACATAAGTATTAATTTATCAATGATAATCAAGCAATAGCAATACTTCCCGTTTATATGCAACTACAATACTATTTGAGAGTGCTTCTTGCTGATAGCCTGATAAAAACTGTTTAATCCAAAGAATTGCGTTGTTACGGATATATTACTTAAACAAAGTATCCTGTGTGTTAACCCTCGAAGCTAACAAATATGCATTTAGTTAGCATCAAATATGCTCACTAGGGAATACACTAGGTAGCATTCACTAGGTCTATCATTAATTCCGATTGTATCCTGTAAAACTTGCTATCGAACCCATTATATTCTAACCCCGAAAAACCCTTACTTTGGGCCTGAGACCGATGATTTAATCGATGAGAGAAATAAAGAATCGATTTTAAGTTCGTTTGAGTTAGACGATTAGGTGGAAAATATTTTCGATATTGTGAGTCATGTTTTCGCTAACAACTTAGTAACACTGGTCATCGCAAAGCAAGCAAACTGTGCGCTAATCAAACAATCTTTTCATATAAGCTCACTGTATGCCTTTATTATCAACTAAGTGCCACACAATTCATAGAGCAGAAAAAGCCATTCATTTCAGAAGTATCTTGATGAAAATTCTCCATATCCAACTTCTTTAGAAAAACAAGTAATCTGATATTAGGGTAGCATAGTCTTGATAAGAATATCGTATCACATTTCGTAATTGTGACATCCTTTTCCCCTCTAATAGTATATATTCATGTTCTTGTTGTGTCAATTCTGTCTTAACACTAGAACGGCGGCTGGGTCATTTTTGACCCATTTCAAACTTTACGTTTTAACAACTTTTGCATTTTCTTACGAATCGGAGCGAATTTTTGTGACTTTTACTCGTTCTCTTGAAGAAATATTTGTACTAAGTATCACTCTTATCCACACTTTGCCTTTTGAAATAACAAACAATTATACTAGAACGGCGGCTTGGGTCAATTTTGACCCAGCTCTTTTGTTAGTGATATTTCGTTGCATTATAGCAACACTGCTGGCTATTTTGCTACCGTTCTTTCTCCTAATACTCTCCTATTCCACCTCGTGTTCAAGACCAGCTCCTAAAAAATTTTGTCAGTTTAGTTGGAGTTAGTAATACTTTAGAAAGTCAGTTGATTAGGAGAATCTCATTATTTTCGGACTGATGTGCTATTTCAAACACTCATTATGAGCAAGAAACTGATGACACTGGATGAAATACTTTCAAATTTCAATGACATAAGTGAGGCCGAGTCTGACGTTGAATACCTTGATATTTCTTCAGATGAAGAGTACCTGCCGAATAACAACGAATATGATGATTCGGATGAAGTATTGAAAGAGGAAGAGATAAGCACAGAAAACCATACTTCTGCAAGTAAGCGTTGTAAAATAGGTGAGACTATTATTATTATTATTATTATTATTATTATTATTATTATTATTATTATTATTATTATTATTATTATTATTATTATTATTAAACACAAATTATATGTCTTACATCGTAACAAAATATTCATAATTATTTCAATCATTTTAACAAAAAATTTGCAAACAATTCGCATGCTATTGTGAAAATATATAGCTAGTGTGTTTTTGTGTTGGTATCACTATGTTGAAATGTTTCATGAGAAGACGTTTATAGCACAAATAAATAATAATAAATAAACCACAGCCATATTCGATCCACTATTGGATGAGGCCTCTCCCCGGAGGGAGGACTTGGTCTACTGCTCCCACGCTGACCAGACGGGTTGGGAAGATTCCTATACACCAGACGGATTGGGAGAAGAAATCCGAAGCTCTCACTGTGATTGCCACTATATGACCGCCCCGCTGGTCTAGTGGTGAACGTGGATGAGTAAGGATTGAGGGATCCCGAGTTCAATTTCCGGCGCTGCCAAGAATTCTTTGACTACTAGCCTGTGGCGTAACCAGAAATTTCAAAGCTACTGAAACCAAAAAGTTTAGACGTCTAAATGGGAGACAACTTACTTTCTCTTATGTTTGTATAAATTATATTTCAACCAAAGAAGTAGAATCTCTAAAGGAGTTATTCGAAAGAACAGGTAGTTTACCATTCTTTTCATGTCAGAGCTTTCATGATTAGAACCTAGCAAATCTTATTTATAAAACAATCACTCTATACTGACTTTTTCTGGTTTGAACTACAGCAAGTTTACGACTGTGTATACTATTTTAGGTTATGTCAGGTTATGTGTTTCTACAAATTCTAAATAGGGAGAGGAAAGTTATAGAAATGCATAGATGCGTATTACAATCATATTAGCAAAATACTTTTTGTGTTATACGTCACGTTTTTATTTGTGAACAATGTTTTTTTATGACCTTTCTCCTTGTAGAGGAGTGAATGAACTTTGTTCTGTGTAAGACTGCAAGTTTAAATGTGTGTAGATTAGGTTAGTTTAGTTCAAATAGGTCATGCGATTGAACAAACTATCTAAGAATAATAACTATCTAGGAATTAGAATGATATATAACATTACTATATAATAAACTGACATTGTACATAATACATTCAATAATATCATTGTAATAATATTATATTCATAAAAAATAGCGTTTCTTAAATTTGTATTATTGGCAAAAAACATATTTATCAATAAATATTAAGCTAAAGTTCAAAGAAGTGTTTTGTTTTATTGAATGAAAGTCACGTTTGATTATGCAAAAAAAAAAAAAAACATTAGTGGTTTAGAATACAAATATTTAATAAAAATGGAATGGGTCATTTTTGACCCACTCCCGCCGTTCTAGAGAGTATCGAAAACACCGCCGTTCTAGTGTTAATCGGAAGAATTATTCGTCTTCACTCGCGTCTCGTGTCTCGATTTGCTTTTGTCAAACAAACTTTGGATAGCTATTCTTATTGTGAAAGCTTCGCCAAAACCATTGTGGATTGTGAGATAGACAAGGAGCAAAATGTAGCCGTATATGGACAGCAGTAATGGAAGAAACTACAAACGGGAAATCTGTAGCTGTTGAATGGCCTAATTCAGATCTTTGAAGAATCTTGCTAGAAGACTTCTTGAGCAGTTGCTGATTCTCTTATTGCCACATACAAGCAGAACTGAAAGGAAATGCTATGAAATCGTTAAATTAAAAGAAACTCTGGCGTCATTAAAAGACTGCTTTCACTTTTTTCATGATGGAACAGGCTGTGACACGCCCTTAACTATACTCAAAAGAAACAGTTGGCAGCCTACAAGTTCTTCAAAAAGAAAATGAATATTGCAAATTAGAGTCTTCCTACAACCATATCTCAATCCTGACAAAATGGTCAACATTTGACATATCTTATTCGCATTTATGGAGAAGGAAACATATCCTCTTTGCTATAAGCCATATCAGGTATAACACGAAAGTAGTTACGAAACTTCAATATGGCCACTTTTCCCCCTACTAACATGACAGCTGTGGAGCAACCAACTCGGAAGTGCCTCAATGTCCAGGAGCGATATGGTCTAAGCATGAACCCAATCGAATTAGGTTGGTGTGTCAAAGAGGATATGCGAATTCCAGGACCCACACAGCTACCATCAGCTCCAGCCGGATAAGCTTACTTACCTGTAGATAAAACGTGACTGCAGATAGGATTGTGAACGGGCCACATGTTAGTGTAAAAGAGCCGATATAAAGTATTCAAGGTTTATGAATTCTGCCAAACACCATGCACAAATGGCAGATCGGTAGACAATCTGATATAGATGATGAACAACAGCTGTAGAAAACCAATCTATCATTGACAACGACTTAATTGTTTATCCAATTAGTTATGATTATTATTTTGTAATAACGACCAGGCCTTATAGAATAAACAAAATGGACATGAAGACGATCTTGATGTAAATTTAAATGAAGCCTTAAAGATAAGGTATAAAATATGAAGGTGGTTTATCATCTACTCTACATATTTTGAAATCCTTTAACACAAACGGCTTTGGTACCCCAAGAGAAAACAAAACCGTTGCAGGACACATTTAATTTAACGAGCTAAACTAATTCATTTGGATATCACATTCGAGTACTACAGTATAATTCAATTGTACGTTGATAACATATGTTTATTGTCTGATTTTTTATTTGTTAAGATGTTCAACAGCAGATGATTGACTCCAAAAATTCCGCCATCTGCAAGGACACTTAAAACTGTGTAACTACCGTTTACTTTTCTACTCTCCTACAAAGAAGCAAAGTTTATCACTCTTAATAAAGAACGATGTTTGGATATTCCGTACATGCAAACACTCCATGTACACTTGTGTCCAAAATTGTTGTCGCATGTCTTTAGAAATTACATAAATAAAAATAACTCTCTTTCTTGTGATAGAAAATGTCACATTTCTTCTTTGAAATAAGCAGAAAAACAAAACACATATTTCCAAAAAATATTTCAATAAAAAATTAAGAAATAAGCAAGTTATAATTAAAAAAAGAAATCTCCGAAACTTTCATCGAAAAATTCTAAGTTCCATTTTCGTAAACGTGGCAAACGCGCAGCGAAATTTACAAAGAGGGAGGGAATTTTATGCTTTGTTAGAAATACAACGTAAATCTGTGATAAGGTTAGTTACTATACATGTGGCACAGCTCTAACAATCATTGCTATTAAGCATTTTACGTTTAAACAAACGACTAAATAGAAATAAGCTACAAAATGTGTGAAGCGATCATGCATTTTATGTTAGTGGTTTCGTCACATGCGTCTGCCAAGCTGTAGTCTTTACCATGCCGTTGTAGAGTAGTCGGTTAAAGCTTCTTCTTTATATACTTTATTTTTCCACGATCATCACTTCGAATCCCATACCCTATAGTAACTTTTTTTTTTTTTTTTAAAGAAAAGCTTGATTCTGTGAATTCCTTAAGGAACAATGTTTTGTTCTAATAATGCTCCTTAGTATTATTCTCTTCATTCTAGTTTATTTGAATATTTCCAAATAATTTAGAATTATGTCTAAAACATTAAAACTGTCAAGAATTTTATAAAAAGCGGAAGCTTCATTTATAATCATTTTCATAACCGAAATGAGAAACTTGCAAATAGTGGAATTTTAATTAACATATGACTAAACTTTCATAAAACAGTAATTAAATAAAACATAGTTTCTGCAAGTAATATTCAGGTAATAGACAGAAATAATGAACGTAAACTATTAGATGTCGATTAAAAATTAGTAGGGATAGTTCTAAAGCCAAGTAGAAAATTATCTCTGCTTCATGAAAATAATAAACATTTTATAAAAATAATGGTATTTTTGCTATATCGGAAATGTGTTTAGTAAATTAATAAATAAAATACAATTATATAATTCAATCACTCTTACTCGATAGCTTGAAGAGAAACTGTTTGGCCGGGATTCTTCGGTTTTCTTCGTAGCACACGAAGGGACACGAAGTTGATCCGAACCAAGGGAAAGGGTGTAGAAAGAAGTAATGGCACACAGGGCGGGATAGGTATTGCCTGTCACATAAGAAAATGCATGTTCTCCGCAGGATAGTATCTGTTGCTTCTTGACGCGATGGAAAATACGGGAAAATCGGTTCAGTTAATGTAATTGACCATTAAAACTTTTAAAAGCTGTGGATGCTGGTAAATTAACAAAATATATTACGTTTGCAGATGCAATTTACACAACAAATAACACGAATAGTGTGAGAAGCAGAGAAAGCAGAGAAACTGTTATATGGTAAGACAACAGAAACAAAAATCACAAACTAGATATTTAAAGTGTATAGCAAAAAAAAAAAAAAAAAAAAAAAAAAAAAAAAAAAAAAAAAAGCACCTGAGTATGTGGCGTAGTAGATAACGTTCTAATCTACCAATCAGTTGATCCATGTTCGAGTCTTCGTCAAGTGCATGGGCGTCTTTGGCGGGGTGTTGATGGGGACGCGTCCACCTCAATATTTTGAAGTACAAAATATTCAATATTTTATTCTAATTTATTTACTAACGACAGAATAACATATAAATAATAATTACACTATTTGGAATATAATATTTTGGCTATGAAAGGATTATAACAGACTTGATATACCTCAGGGGTCCGTGAAGGTAATCAGAAAGCTAACAAATGGAATCGAAGATAATAAACAGGTTGGGCTTGGTAGTACCATTTAAATCACTTTCCTTGATGCCCCCCCCCCCAAATTTTACATGCCAGAGACGCCAGTGGTCAAGTGTGTTTTGTTTTTTCTCGCCGAAGAAACAGCCATTACTTGTAATATTTATTTTTTTTCTTTTCCTCAAAGGAACAGCCATTACTTGTAGTATTAGAGTTTTATACAGGGTGTTAATGAACTATACCGACAAACTCTCAGAGGTGATTCCTTACATCAAAATCAGAGAAAAAGTTCATATGGACCTGTAGGGAAAAGTGCATAGTTTCAGAGCTAGGGCTGTCCAAAATCGCGAAAAACGAAACTTCAATATGTCCTATTTCGAATTCCAGAAATTGTGGATGGTGGTCCTTATCAGGTAAAAGAAGTCACACATACGCAATCCAGAAATGCATATTTCATTAATTTTCAGTGGGTGTACAAAGTATTCCATACAGGGCAAAATTCCCAGACATACAATCAACCGAATTTTGAGATTTGACTGACTTTATGATTGGTCCAACGTAGGCAAAGGTAAGCCCTGATAGCAGTGAACACAGAAACCTTTAGCGCGATGTCGAAAGTGTTAAGGATCGTCAGCAACACGGTTTCTCGTATCGGGAAAACGCATGTTGTAATGTTTTCTTTCACGCTTATAGGTGAAGAGAACGTGAAATATACAGTGAGGAAATCCATCGAATCACACATTATTGCGAACACAAAAAACATGGAGCTGACGGTTCTTAACACTTCCGACTTTCCTCCGAAGCAGTGGATGTCCATTATTGTTAAGGCTTATATTCTGCCTACTTTGGACCCTCCTTGAAATCAGCATATATCTGAAAACTCTATTGAGAGCATATCTGAGAATTGCACCCTGTAGTTTTTTTTTTTTTTTATCATTTTGCTTTGACGGTAGATTTTAGGGAAGGGGGAGAGCAGGAGGGGAAATATATGGAAATGAATAAAACTTAGTAACTCTTGAACTACCCGAGAGATCTCGATCAAACTTTCAACATAGATTAGGTTCGGGCCTGGGATGTTATTGCCATTTCACTTTTACGATGCAACGTAAGGGATGGGCAGGGGTAGATATATGTTAAAAAATGAAAATAAAAGTGACTGTCTTTATGACTTCATCACGCTTAAACACACTACCGATTTTAATCAAATTTTCAACATAGATGAGGTTCAGACCTGGGGTAGTTTTATCATATCAATTTGACGGTAGAACAAAGAGTTAGGGGGAGGGAAGGGGAGAGATGTATGAAAATTAATAAAACAACTCTTGAACCACCCAACTGATCTCTATCAAATTTTCAAGATAGATGACGTTCGGTCCTTCGATAATTTTTATAATCTAATTTTGACGGTGCAAGGTGGGGAGGGGGGAGATATGTAAAAAAAATAAAAATAAAACTGGCTGTCTTTGTGACTTTATTACTCTTGAACCACCCAACAAATATCGATCAAATTTTCATCATAGATGCGATTTGCGCCTGGGATGGTATTTACCGGTATCTATTTACTTTGACGATAAAAATCAGGGGAGGGGAAGGAAGGAGTTAAAAAGTAAGTGAAACTTAACTCTTGAACCAAACGATCAATCTCGGTCGAATTTTTAAACATAGATGAAGTTAGGGTCAGAGATTTTTTTTATCATTTCACTTTGACAGTAGAAGTTAAGGGAGGGGTGGGGGTACCTAAAAAATAAAACTTAATAACACTTGAACCACCGGACCGATCTCGATCAAGTTTCCAACCTTGAAGAAGTTTGAACCTGAGATGGTTTTTGTCATATCACTTTGATGGTGTAACTTTAGGGAGAAGGAGGGGAGACATTTAAAATGATCGAAAATGACCGATATTAGTCATCTATAGCTTTCGAGCTAGCTGAGATTAACAGTGACACTACCGATGCTGTTTAAATCCAAATTCAGCCCCACAGTTTGAGAGAGGGAGGAGGGGGAGATATATAAATGCGATAGAAAATGACCGATATTAGTGGCGAATCTATAGATTTCCAGGTTGGTGAGATGAACGGTGTTACTTCCGATCCCGTGCCCCGCAACATGAGGAGAGAAGGGGGATGTATAAAAACCATCGAAAATGACCAATATAAAAGAGCGCTTTAGTAATAGTAAAAAGTGACTGACTAGCGGAACTATGTTTTCTTAATTTACCCCAGCGAAGCAGATAATTGATGCTAGTGTATTCTAAAACTCAAAAATAGAATTTACAATTCGTTTAAAAATATAGGCTGGAGCAGTCTTTAAAGGTCAGGTACGAACTAGTGAAATAGCCATTTATCGAACGAAAAGAATATGTTTATGGAAATATTATTTGCGAAATATTCAAACCTGTTCCCCAATAGAATAGCATATCAAGCGAAGTGAAATGAAAAAGATCCAAGTGAATCCAACTGCTATCTTCTAGATTTAATTTAAACAGCTAAAATGCTTACTCACTTTGGCCAGTTTATGAACACAAAATGGGAAATTAAAATATTGTAGCAGTTGCCTTACTTTCTTTCCTAGAGTTGGAATTTCCAAAACGATGGATCACGTGGTCACAGATTTGTAAGGAGGAGTTTAAATGCCGAGTTTCATCTTCCTATGATGAGACATTCATCAGAAAGTCCTTTTTGGAGTATATTTTTAATATTTCCTTTCCTCGCTTAGAACATGTATTGTATGAAAGTAACATGAGAAAAGCCCGGCCAGAGTTAACTAACATGGGAAAACCAGGGTTTGGTAAATGAACTTCGGGGCCATCCTTCGCGAGGCAGTAGTGCACATTTAAAATGTTAATATAACAAACTGGAGGAGCGCAATAGTCAGAAATAGTGGAGAAAAGGCGTCCTAAAGATTCTAACTCAGCGCATGTATGACACGACGTATAAAGTTCTCAAGTGACGGCGTGGCAGTTAGGATGATCCACGGCTCCAGTGCAAAGAGTCCTGGGTTCGATTCCTGCTCGAATGAATTTTTTTGTTTTTTGCTTTAACCAATAAAGTATCCATTTTTAACTACAAGTAAAATATTAATTCATCATATGTTTATAATACGTAAAACAATAGAATTGTTCAAATCAGTTGTAACATCTTTGAATATTCTATGTTAACTAGCAATAGAATGTAACCTATTCCGCGTAGTATATTGATGCAACGAGTTGTATTATGAAAAACATGAAATTTTTGAGTTTTACGTCCCACGTTTATGCCGGCTAGGCTAAAGGAGACGGTGAAGATGAGAAATTAATGAAATGGTGGAATGAAGAAAGTGATAGGAAACGGGAGAACTCCGACGAAACCACGCACATGGTGTTTGTCCAGCACAAAGTTCACTTGGCGGGAGCAGGGTTTGAACCCGAAATCCCATGCACCAGAGGTGAACGCTCAACCATTGAGTCACCGCGGCCCGGAGTTATATTATGGTTAGCAGAGTCGTTGTGTAAAAAATGTTCTTGACGCTTCGTGTCGTATCTGTAAGCAGTGTGCGAATTGACCGGACATTTGCAAGGGAGGATGGATTGTACTTTAGACGACAATAGCATGGCAAAGTATGACAGTTGTAGCCAGGGGCGTCATTTAGGGAGAACAGGAGGGGCAATTACCCCTCAAGAGTTTGAGAAATAAATATCTTTTAATCGATTGTCTACTAATACACTAGAACTAAACGTGAAAGCCTTATGTCGGTGGTGCTCTTGCCCCCTCAATTGAAGACTGAAATGACGCCGCTGATTACAGCATACATCCAGCATTACCAAACGGAATTTCTCCCTCATTACCCTTGTAATTCGCACAATGTTCACAAATATAGACACGAAGCGACAAGAACATTTTTTGCACAACGACTGTGCTAACCATAATATAATTCGTGATATCAATATACAACGCGGAATAGGGTACAATTAATTGCTAGTTAACACAGAACATTGAAAGATTTTACAACTGATTTGAATATTTCTATTGTTTAAGCATTATAAGCATATGGTGAATTAATATTTTATGGCTACTTTATTGGTTAAAGCAAAAAACAAAAAAGTTGAATCGAGCGAGGATGCAACCCGGAACCATTTGCACGGGGTCGTAGATGCTCCTAACTCTGCCACGTCGTCACTTGATAACTTTACGCGTGGTATCATATGCGAGAGTCGGAATCTTTAAGACGCGTTTTCTTCACTATTTCTGGCTATTGTGCTCTCCCAGTTTGTAATATATACACTTAAATATGCACTACTACCTCGCGAAGGATGAACCCGAAGTTCATTTACCAAAGTCTGCTTTCCCCTTATTAGTCTTGTGAGATACTGTTTTTTAAGCATAAATTTTTCCACCCTCTTTCTCTATGGACTTTAGACGAAAGTAACATAATAAAGCCTTCGTTCGAAAAGGTTGATAATTATGTTTAAAAACTAATTTGAAAGGTTGGAATGTTTTTGTGATGATGCAATAGATAACAAAATAATATGAATAAAACAATTGAAGAAATCCCCTCTACTACTTCTTAAAGTTGGAATTTTTGAAAATGTTAGGATGTATGTCTTTTTATTTATAATAAGACATTTGTATCGAGTTTCACAGCCGTAACTTGAGAGGCTCTGAGGTATTTTATTATTGGCATAATTTTTTAATCCTTTATCACCTTTAATATACGCGCGTGAATTAAAGTAAAAAAAATACAGAACATTGTTATAAATTACCTATCTTAATATTTTTGTTTTATTGGATCAAAAGATTCAATATATTTTAGGCAAAATTTTCTTGTACGCCTTATACCTGGAGAACTACATATAGTGTAGCCAAACTCATACTATCATTTAACTCAGTATCATTTGCTTATTTCGCAAAAAAAAAAAAAAAAAAAAAAACCGAAAACTGGAATTAGAGGCCGCTCATAAATGTTGTGACCCCTGAAAAAAAATCTAATATATTTCATTCAATCAAAAGTTTTCTTCTACACCTTTATCTGGAGTTCTACATATAGTGTAGCCAAACCCAAACTATCACATAACTCAGTGTAATGTGCTTATTCCGTCGAAAATACAAACACTTGATTTAGGGACCATCCAAAATTTTGTGCCCTTGATTAAGAAACTAATTATTGGCCAAGATCGCAATCTTTTGATTCATTTTTTGGATCATTCCTAAAATTCTTCTTTTATTTTTTTTCGTTTCGATTTCGATAGTCAAGGTTGATTTCATTTACGCAATATACTAGTTGAAATGCCGGTTCTTATCGCGGGAAGATTACATGTATGGAACATATTTGAAAGGTATATTTGGGGACTCTTCCCCTTTTAGGACGCCCCTATGAATTAAAGTGAGATGATAAAACCTCAGGTAGACGCAAGTCACAAATTCATTTTAAACGATATAACCTTTTTAAAATTTGGTTATTTTATGAACAGACTATGGGAAGCTAGAATAATATGGAAATTGATATCCTCATACTTATAAATCGAAATGTTCAAAAGCGCTGGGACTCATACCAGCTTAGATTTAATAAGGAACTTATATACTGAGTTTCATCTGTTAAACTTGAGTGATTTCCAAGATATATTTTTGGCATACATTTTAAATATCTATAATCTTTTAGCAAACATATTTTAATGAAAGTAACATGATAATAGCTAGACATAGTTAGCACTGTCTTCCACTTCAATGTTTTATTCATTTATTTATTTTTTTTTACTTTAATAAGGACGTACACATATACTAAGGAGGGAATCATGATCCAAAGTATACATAAAAATAGAGTATCTTATGAGATCTTTAAGTTAAGAATATGAAAGTCACCGTATATATTCCTAATTTAGAATATATAGGCACTCGTTCTAGTATTTTGAACAATTCCGTTTTCACGTAGGGAAGGAGCAATTTCTACCATGACTTTTTTCGCATCCGAATACAATACAGTCTCATCATGATAGGAAAATTTCTTAAGTGTTTAAATGGAAGTTATAAACAGTTAACTCGACATTGCTTTTGTCATGTCAATTTCATTAAAATGCTCTGGGGGGATAGTCGGTTTACAAATTATGCAATATATATATATATATATATATATATATATATATATATATATATATATATATATATATATATAGTATATCACGAATATAAACTGATTTGGAATATAGAATCTGGTAAATAAACTCCTTGTTAAAACTCGATGGACACAAGATCCAAAGTTTCCGAAAATTTCGCTTTTAGGATGAAGCGCAACTATTCCTCTATGTTTTCTCAATAAACAGTATAAAATTGCATGGATATTTTCTGTTTCACCACGAAAAACGACTCAGCCATTTGAAATGAATTTGTGCACATAGTAAGCACTTGAGTCGAGCTTAGTTTTCATCAGTTCACTTCAATTCAAATACGCATTCTGAGAGGAGAAAGAAGGTCCAAACAACCTTCAAAATATTTTTCAAATAAAACTACTCTTCCCGTACAATGAACGGACATCTTTGCTATTAAAGAAATAAATGTAGAAATTTTACGTTTTTCTCTGAGGCAATCAGATGCAGGTTAAAACACAAGCACGAAATGCACCCTTGATATATAGATTACAGCCTACTATTTCCTAGCGATGGCCAAAATTTTTCGCGATCCGGAATCCAGAAAATTTATTTTCCAGAATCGGTAAGTTTACTTTCCGGATTTCGGAAAAATTTCGATGTCGGAACAATTCCGGAATTTAAAAATATTCCGGACTTCGGAAAAAATACGAAATTTTTCCGACATCGGAATTTTACTGAAATCCGGATTTTTTCCGAATTCCGAATTTTTTCCAAAATCGGAATTTTCCGAAATCTAGAATGTTTCCGATTTTACTTTTCGGATTCCGGGAAGTAAAAATTCTGGAATTGGCCATCGCTATTTCCTATTTCAGTTGTACTTATTTTACCGGTAAATTGTATACATACATTAAATAGGATTTATTGTTACGAAGAAAATTTAAAATGAATGAAATCGGGTCTATATGTGATTTAAAGTGGTTCAGGTATATATAATTTAAAGGAATGTTGCGTTCACTTGCGGCTAAGGGGTATCCTTGTGAAAGGAATGGGGGCACTTTGGATTCGATTCAGGCCGGTAACCAGCCCAAAAATGTAAAGGGGGTGAAGTTAGGGGAGGCCCGATCCAACCATATTATAGTTCATCACCATATTATAGTTCATTTGCAAGCCTACCGTGAAACTTTTAGGGGGCAGCTAAAATTTAGGGGTGCCGCCCCCCCTAGACCCCCTGGATACGGGCCTGATTCGATTATCGGTGAATGTGCATTTGTTCAAATTAAACGCTAGTCTGTAAGTCTACGTCTTATATAACCTCGGTGCTGGAAGAAGTATTCTAGATGTCATTGGATGAAACTGAGGTATATACATATATACTGTTACTAGTTCTGAAGCTAAGTGTGTTGGGTTATTGAAACGCCTGGAGAATACAAGTTACATTATGCACATTCAAAGGTAAAGCTGAAAGAAAACGCCTCTGGCTGTGTTTCGTGTGATACTATGGGGCTATTAAGTAAGGACTCAATTCACACTACCAAATATCTGATATGACAACCAATCAAAATTCGATAAAAGGGAGTTCGTGTCTAGTAAATGCCACGTAATACATGGGATTTCTTTTAGATAGACATTCCCTTACATTTGAGTGGTAGACGTCATGGAGGAAGCAAGAATTCGTTTCATAACGCTTCTTGACGAAGGTTACAGCGCTAAGCAAGCCGCGGAGCATGTAGGCATTCACCCTAGAACTGGTCAGCGGTGGGCACATAGATATCGTGTTACCGGGGAAACAATTCGTCGTCGTGGTAATGGGAGACGCCGAGTTACCACAAACGAGCAAGACCGTCGTCTGGTTGAACAAGCCAAGGAAACTCCCCATTCAAATTCGCGTCAACTGCGACAAGCCGCTGACTTTCCTGGATCACGTCAAACAGCTATTAGGCGACTCAGGGAGGCTAATCTATTCGCTCGGCGTGCAGCCATTAAGGAATTTCTTTCTGCGGAACACATCAGACGACGACGTCAATTTGCAGAGGAAAATATGCATCGGAACTGGACAAATGTCATTTTCAGTGATGAATGTATATTTTCTTCTGCAAATGATGGACCAGTCTGTGTCTTTCGTGAGAGAGGTTCCAGGTTCGATCCTCGATACATATGGCACAAGCGTTCCAGCGGACGCATATCAGTGGCTGTCTGGGGCTGGATCTCTGCAGATGGATTTGGGTATCTTCACAGGATTGATGGGCGTCTTACAGGTGCGCAGTATAAGTTCATCTTGAAGAATATTATGCTGCCATCTGTTCGCGAACGTTATCCTGAGGGAGCAATCCACTTTCAATACGACCGGTCACCTGTCCATATGTCAGGAGTTGTCCAAGAGTGGCTGGCAGAGCAAAATGATGTAGAGGTAATCAATTGGCCTCCACGCGGAGCAGATCTTAACCCAATAGAAAATGTCTGGGCAGAGGTAAAGAGATGTTTGAGGGAGAAATGGGCTAATGAAGTTCCTAGAACTTGCAATGAGCTCTGGGATTCGATCGTTAATGCTTGGGAAGATCTTGCTACGAATGGCACGGGCTATGTCCGTCGAATGATAGAAAGAATGCCTCGTCGAATGTTAGCGGTTGTTGAAGCAGGTGGTCACTGGACATTATATTAAGAACGTGTTTAGTTTCAAACAGCCCTTTTAAGGGCTACATTTCATCCATAAAATGTTATGTGAATATGTAATTAAGCATGCAGAAAAAATTGTGATGCAATCATCGAAATATATTTTTAAAAAATAAAATGTGCTTTGAGTGGGATTCGATCTCGCAACCCTCACTACCTAAAGCCGAAACGCTACCTCTACTCTAGCCTCTCACTAGCTGTTACGCCTACCAATTCCTTGCACAATTGCTGCCAAGCCGCCAAAATTTCATACATAACATTCCTTCGTAATTAAAAATCATATACAAGAGAGATACCTAATTACTACCATTGTTTGGCATTATTAAGAAGACGTCTCTTGCATTGAAAACGTAGGGCTTCATTATTGACTGATGAAAAGGAAAATGCAATAGTCGAAAATTGTATTTTCTTTGCAAGTAATTTAAACAAATTCCTTTTCATAACCAAACTTGAAATGAAGTTGGGTTGAGTTGACTTTGAGTTTAACGTCCCGTTCAGCAGCGTGGCTATATTAGACGTGGACCTACTAACTCACGTGGAATCCGAACCACATGAGCTCCCACCGGGAATCGAATCCGAGTCTCTACGCCATTAAAATAAAGTGGATTCATATCTCTAAATTAGGATAAATTTCTTAAAGTACTTTTGAAATTCTTAACTAGATTTTCGCGTGTTTCCAAAGCATATTTGATAAACCTTACTGAATTTTGATTATTATCTTTTTTTATACTTCTGAACCATACCTATTATTTGGTATCAAATATACAGAATGTTTCAAAACAACACCGATAACGTTTGGGAGATGATTCCTGAACCAAAACAAGACAAAAAATATGGACCAACCTGGATTTACAAATGTTTCCTTTCGGAGTTATAGGCTGCCTTAAACATGAAAAAAAAATGAATTTTAAAGGTCCATAGGTCCAAAACTATGGGACCTACCGTAGTCGGGTCAAGACTTCACTTAGAAACTAATACGTGAGTTATCCAAAAATGCATCTTTCAGAATCTTAAGGTACTCACGCAACAATTTCTATAGAGGGAGTTTGGATAAAGGCATATGATTTGAAGTACTTACCAACTACCTCTCTAAAAATTGTTGCGGAAGTACCGCAGGATTGTGAAAGTTAGATATTTGGATAGAGCACATATAGTTCCTAAGTGAAGTCTTGACCCGACCACGGTGAGTGCCATAGGTTTGGACCTATGGACCTTTGAAGTTCATTTTTCATATTTTTGGCATACCATAACTCCGCAAGGAAGCATTTGTGCACCCAGACTGGTCTATACTTTTTGTCCTATCTTGGTGTCATTAATCACATCCCAAATATTTTGTCGGTGTTGCTTTGAAACACCCTTTATAAAACCACTAACTAGAAGGATTGCACATGCTAATATTCAATCTTACCTGAATAACTGAATCTCTGAAATTAGGGAAATTATTTGATTATCAGTATACATACAATATGGTATTCACATTTATTTTAAACGTTCATTTAGAATAAATAATTTATATTTACTGTCTTCTTTGAGCTGTATAATGTTTTGTAAGAGTATGTTTTGACTTCACTCTTGTATTCAATGTGGGATCAAATTATGGTGATTGCATTATGTGTTTTATTTATTTAAAAGATTTTAGATAAAGTTGATAACCCAAAAGATCCAGGTGCACTGAAATATTAACAAAAAAATGAACAGAATATTTATCAATTCAGCCATGGCTATATATTAAAAATATGTATCCCTGCCTCCG
Source organism: Thermobia domestica (assembly GCF_964235325.1). Lineage (NCBI taxonomy): Eukaryota > Metazoa > Arthropoda > Insecta > Zygentoma > Lepismatidae > Thermobia > Thermobia domestica. Next base: position 170,455,801 of record NC_137460.1, read on the forward strand.
CGTAATGGGATGGAGAATCTCTAGCCAAGAAGGCATATATGTAATTGAAACACGGAGACTCCTGATTTTGAAGCGCCAGTGCTAACTGCACACCTACATTCATTAGTTACCATTCATGTGATAAAGTTTTTGAAACAATTGTTTTTGTAAAATATTTATTATTTTCTGCGAGAGTTAATTTAATTATGTTCCCTCTTCAAAATAGTGTTAAATAATAAATAATAATTTAACAATAGAACAATTCTTAATCCCAATCCCCTTAGCAGTTAATACACTCTAGAGCAGCCTAATCATTAGATAGCTAAGGACTGTCTTCCTATAACTTTTACAGTATAAACTCTCAAGTTGATATAACATCTATAACAAGAGTTATACATCATATTAAATTAGAAATAAGTGTGGTTATAATAATTGCTTGTTACGTCAGAAAAAAGTTTCTTTGATTAATATCATAGGTCTTAATCTATGTATTTTCGTGTACAGAAGAGAAATAAAGAATTACGCTAGGAAGCCAATTAACTCGTTAGACAAGAAACTTTGGTATTTTCGTCACTTAGAATATAGACGTCCTCAGATTTCTGAATTAAGAATTGCAATTAGGAATCCATCAAAGTATTTTGAATTTGTTTAAAATTGTCTCAATGCTCAACGAATTATTTTTCAATTGAAAGTTTTGAATAAAAATTTAAGATGGCACTGCTTTTTTACTTTCTTGTGCACTCTCCTTACGAACAATTTGTTCGGCATACCTTACATAGTACGGCAAAGTACTAGGTGTCCCCTGTAATCCATAATGTGTACGAAGTATAGATTTGAAGTCATTCTTTGTGTGAACGAAATTCTATTCAGAAATATTTCGCTAAAACGTAAATTATGACTACCACCTCAGCAGATATGTCTACAAGATTAGAAACAAAAATCAGTATTCGGTGAAAGCACTGTTTCTTTCAGAATTAATGTTCCGGGGGGGGGGGCACACTCACAAGGAGAAGGCAGACTTTGGTAAGTAAACTTCGAGGCTACTTTTTGCGAGTTGTTAGTGCACATTTAAATAATTAATATTGCAAACTGGGAGAGCGCAATGGCCAAAAATAACGGAGAAAAACCGTCTTCAAGTTTTTTACTCGCTTCATGAATTGTACGACACACATATTTACCAAGTGTCGGCGTGGCAAAGTGAAAAAAAAAATCTTTGACTCATGCGTAAAGGGTTCCGGATTCAATTCCTGTTCGAGTCATACACTTTTTTTTTTGCTTCAACCAATAAAGTAGCCATTTGTAACTATAAGTAAAATATTAATTCATTATATGTTTATAATGAATAAAACAATAGAAATTTTCAAATCACTTGTAAAATCTTTCAATGTTCCATTTTAACTACGGTAGAAACAAAATTGAATCTATTCCGTAAATATTATTGTTACCGCAGTCGTTGTGTAAAAAATGTTCTTGACGCTTCGTGTTTACATCTGTAGACAGTGTGCAAATTACAAGGGAAATGAGGAGGAAATCTCCTTTGGTTATAGCAACATTCAGTATTAGCAAAGAAGATTTCCCTCTCAACTCCTTTGTAATTCGTACATTGTCAACAGATGTAGACACGAAGCGTCAACAACATTTAATACACAACGACTGTCGTAACCAGTGGCGTATTTATTGGGGGAGCTTCCGGGCTTAAGCCCCCCTCCCGAAATATTATTTACTATATTAAAGTAAATGAAATATCTTCGAGAATTTTCACAGTTCCAGGACTAAAGTTGGCAAAGCCCCCCCCCCCGAAATAAAATCGCAAATACACCACTGGTCGTAACCATAATATAACTCATGATATCACCATGTTTACGGAATAGATTAAATTTTGTTTGCCAGTTAACATGGAACATTGAAAGATTTTACAAGTGATTTGAAAATTTCTATTGTTTTATTCATTATAAACATACGATGAATTAATATTTTACTTATAGTTACAAATGCCTACTTTATTGGTTGAAAAAAAAGAAATGTATGACTCGAACAGGAATCGAACCTGGGACACTTTACACAGGAGTTATATATTTTACTCACTCTGCCACACCGTCAATTCGCGAGTAGAAAACTTTAAGACGGTTTTTCTTCGTTATTTTTGGCCATGGCGCTCTTCAGTTTGTAATATTAACTCTTTAAATGTGCACTACAACCTCCCCCCCCCCAAAAAAATGGCTCCGAAGTTCACTTACCAAACTCTGTCTTCTCCTTGTCAGTATTACGGGGGGCACTGTCAGAGCTTGTCCGGAAGAAGCACTGGGTGAAAGATAACGTGTTAAGTATGAAGCGTTTAAGATCAATCCTTCAAACACTACTGAAGGGGGATTTCTAAATTAATTTCATACATATACCTTAAAATAAAAGATTTCGACTAAAATTGCCACTTTAAAAACTTCATTTCAGAGAATGACTATGAGAAACAATAAGGTCACTGTAAAATACATTATAAAACACACACACTCAGGACTCTATCTACCTTCAAAATGACATTTCCAAAAGTTCAGACGCAACTAAATAGGTTTTTTAGACCTGAAAAAGTTAACCATTCTGAAGTTCATGCAAATATTTAATCTTTCTTCCGAAATAAACTCTTTCAAGTCACCTCCACCTCCGACTGGGATTTCTCCTTGAAGTGAAAACTGTTCCTTCGTGATTATAAGGTTCACGTACGCCTTTTCGACGCAAACGATCCAGTTCGGATTCCCGGTGAGAGCGCATGTGTATCGGAACCCACATTAAGCTGTAGATCTACGTCTCATATAGTCTCAGTGCTCAAAGAGACGACAAACTCAAGATCAGCCATCAAACCGAAAACTTATTTACGTCGCCTTTTCACCCTCATCAAGGAGTATTAAGCGCTTTTTTTTTTTAAATATTACATTTACAATCAAACAAATTAACTTGAAGTGCTGTCTTTAAAAATATTTAATTTTAATTTCACATATATATTAGACAACTTCGCATAAAATCATACTTGTAGATCTTCATATTGACCAACACTTTTTTAAATCGCCAATTGATATATATATATTTTTTATATTATATTAATTATTTAAACTACATTTACGTATAACTTGCAGTGCATATGTAGAGTAAACAAAAAAAGCAATCCTATTATGGTCATTTTTATGCAACAAAACATTGAATGATGATTTTAAAATATTCTGTATTCAATTAGAAGAAATTTTCGATAAAATAATTTTGATACTTTCATACTTGTTTATGTAGTAATGTAACGATTTATCACAGCATTGTGTACAAAAGGAATTAACAAATGTAGCTACTTTTTCTAGAATATTTAAATTAATTTGTTTTGCAAAATTATACAACAAATATAGTTAGCACTAAATGATGCATAATAAATAGGAAAGTAATGTTTTATTAAAGTTGCGGGCATGTTGACTAAACTTTTATTAAAGTTTCATTTTCAGGTTGTGACAATTAAGTTCCTTCTTTTTATTGAAATCTTGCTAATTGTAATATTTGATAAATATAAAAGTTTGAAATATATTTTATGCACACATTCAAATTGAATAGCATTAAATTATTAATATTGAGAAATATTTTTTAGATTAAAAGAGATTGTTGAGTTGAGTTTAACGTCCCGTTCAGCAGCGAGACTATATAAGACGTGGACCTACTGATTAACGTGAAATCCGAACCACATGAGCTCCCAAAAGGAATCGAACCCGGACCTCCTACGCTGGATTAAAAGAGAGTTGTTTAAAAAATATCACTAACAAAATGTGAACATAATAATAAATAATAAAAAAAAAAAAACTAGTATGCAGGATCTGAACTGCTGATCATCACCAAACGTGAACATTTAGTGAGTGCACACTAATTGATTACTCCACGATTGCTAGTTTATTAAATACATCTCGATAACACATATAAACAAATTATACGAAAAGGGGTGGTTGCTTCATTTTTTAGTTTAGTTAAATGGTTTTCTGAACATAATTAGCACTGTCGTCTCGTCAATGTTTTGTTAAAATTTGCATCCTAAGGGGGAAATGGAATTTTAAAATTTAACCTATAAATAAAGGATCTCAAAATGAGTTGATTTTGAGTTTAACGTCCCGTTCAGCAGCGAGGCTATATGAGACGTGGACCTACTGATTAACGTGGAATCCGAACCACATGAGCTCCCGCCGGGAATCGAACCCGGGTCTCCCACGCCATAGGCAAAGGATCTCAAAAGTCCCTCATGTTATATAGATGAAGTTTGATATATAAACTCCTCACTAAAATAAATGGTTCGGTGTAATCGAGCTTTCGAATATTCAGCATCTACAGGAAAAGGTATAAAGGTAATTTATATAATACTTTCTCAACATATGAATCGAAGTTTTCTGTCTCCTCATCACAGGTAAACGCTGAACTATGTAAAACGAATTTTTGAAAATCAGAATCACTTGGCTAGAGTTGAGATGATTTTGAGTTTAAAGTCCCTTTCAACAGTGAGGCTATATGAGACGCGACCTACTGATTAATGTGGAATCCGAACCACATGAGCTCCCTCCGGGAATCGAACCCAGGTCTACCACGCCAAATCATTTGTCTAGAGTCGTGATTTCACCACCTCTCTGTCGCCAAAATATATATCCTAAAGCAGAAGAAGATTCAAAATACATGATAAAATAGTGTATCCTGCAAGTCCGTCATTAGGGACTTGAATCTACTTATATAAATTCGTCAATGAAGTAAGTGAAGACTTATTCCAGCGTTTAGGATAGCTTGGCTTCTAAAAAGAGAAAGGGCAATTTGTAAAAATTAAGTTGATGTTGATTGCCTCATCACCACGTACTGATGATTTCAGGGGGTAGCAGAGGGGCACATTTTCTCCTGGGACCAATGAAATTCTTACCACACCCGTCCAAACTTCCGAAGAAACCAGTACTTTTGCAATGCTACTTTAACCCTGTATATTGAAATTCTCCCCCGGGAGAAATAGTTTGTACTCATCACTTTCATCACGGATAATGACTGAATCGTTTGGAATTAAACTTCGAAGATAGGCGAATCAGTTTTCTTTTTTATCATATTGCTTTCATTAGAATCGGTATCCTAAGGAACAAATCGTCTCCAAATTTGTGATAAAAATACAGTATCTTCCGAAACTCTTCAAATAGGCAGATTGAATTTTGTTTATAAACTCCTTTTGAAAAGTAAGATGACACTTGTCCCAATAAAGGGTATGACCCACATGCGAAATTCTTGGCGATCCTTTGTATAGCCATGGTTTAGCCCCTTTGTGATAAAAACGGAAGTATTGTTTTATTAAAATTAATGATATGTTGATTAAGTTTTATTAAAGTTTCATTTTCGCTATGAAACTTTATGACAATGAAGCTGCTACTTTTGATAAAACTCTTGATAATTTTAACACGTCTAAAGGCAAAAATTTGAATTGTTTGCCCATATTTAAATTACTAACATAAAAAGAATAGTATCAAATACCTTTTATTAATAGAAGAGAGGTGTATAACAAAATCTCGCGAACAAACTTTTAAAAATACTGTAGGCACGGAGCTGGAACTAATGATCATCGAAAAAAAAAAAAAAAAGAGGACACTAAATCATGCTATAACAAATCACCCTACTACTTGTTGGAAAACACTATAACGAATAGAGAGAACAATCGTCTCTTAAAAAAAAAAAAAAAAAAAAAAAAAAGACTATCGGGTATGTGATTTGTACTGATGGTTATGGAAAAATAAAGAATAAAGAGCAAGTGCTAAGTAACTACTCTACAAACGTAAGTTAAGAGCGAACTACTTGCAGACGCATATAAGGAAACCACTAACACAAAATGCATGATCGTTTAACATATTTTCTAGCTTATTTCTATTTATTCCTTTGTTTACGTGTAAAATGCTTAATATCATTATTAGAGCTATTCCATATGTATAGTAACTAACATTATGACAGATATACTTTGCATTTTTAACAATTTCTGAACATGAATCTTTGAACTTTATACGCTCTGAAAGGAGATTCAAATAGAGATCTTAAAGATAAAACATGTCGAAAATTTCAAAAGTGAACTTGACTCCCTCGTGCACTGAATGTGCCAGTTTTCAGTTAAATATCAATTCACACATAGCGTATCATGCCCATGTCATTTCCCTGCCATGATCCGTCCGTGTCACTGCCGTGGCCATTGTCACATATCATGCCGTTCTGTGGCGTGACACTATTTCTTTCTACACCCTTTCCCTTGGTTCGGATCAACTTCGTGTCCCTTCGTGTGCTACGAAGAAAACCGAAGAATCCCGGCCAAACAGTTTCTCTTCAAGCTATCGAGTAAGAGTGATTGAATTATGCAATTGTATTTTATTTATTTATTTACTAAACATATTTCCGATATAGCAAAAATACCATTGTTTTTGTAAAATGTTGATTATTTTCATGACGCAGAGATAATTTTCTACTTGGCTTTAGAACTATCCCTACTAATTTTTAATCGACATCTAATAGTTTACGTTCATTTTTCTGCCTATTACCTGCATATTACTTGCAGAAACTATGCGGAGTAAATGTTTTTTTTTATTAGTTACTGTTTTATGAAAGTTTAGTCATATGTTAATTAAAATTCCACTATTTGTAAGTTTCTCATTTCGGTTATGAAAATGATTATAAATGAAGCTTCCGCTTTTTATAAAATTCTTGACAGTTTTAATGTTTTAAAGACATAATTCTAAATTATTTGGAAATATTCAAATAAACTAGAATGAAGAGAATAATACTAAGGAGCATTATTAGAACAAAACATTGTTCCTTAAGGAATTCACAGAATCAAGCTTTTCTAAAAAAAAAAAAAAAAAAAAAAAAGTTACTATAGGGTATGGGATTCGAAGTGATGATCGTGGAAAAATAAAGTATATAAAGAAGAAGCTTTAACCGACTACTCTACAACGGCATGGTAAAGACTGCAGCTTGGCAGACGCATGTGACGAAACCACTAACACAAAATGCCTGCTCGCTTCACACATTTTGTAGCTTATTTCTATTTAGTCGTTTGTTTAAATGTAAAATGTTTAATAGCAATGATTGTTAGAGCTGTGCCACATGTATAGTAACTAACCTTATCACAGATTTACGTTGTATTTCTAACAAAGCATAAAATTCCCTCCCTCTTTGTAAATTTCTCTGCGCGTTTGCCACGTTTACGAAAATGGAACTTAGAATTTTTCGATGAAAGTTTCGGAGATTTCTTTTTTTAATTATAACTTGCTTATTTCTTAATTTTTTATTGAAATATTTTTTGGAAATATGTGTTTTGTTTTTTTGCTTATTTCAAAGAAGAAATGTGACATTTTCTATCACAAGAAAGAGAGTTATTTCTATTTATGTAATTTCTAAAGACATGCGACAACAATTTTGGACACAAGTGTACATATTTATCCAAGTCGATTTCAGTTGGTTTACACTTATTGCTCAAGGTAAAAGCGAAATAAGGATAATCAATGCTTTGTGTTTAGCACCTTGTTCCTTTGCGGCTGTACCAAGCTGCTTTTCAGACTGAAGCGCACGAAACTTAACTATTTTGCTTAACAGTTATATTACACTTATGGTCGTAAGCTTGTGAAGGATTCACATGCAGGTTATTGGCCAGAAACTCTAGTAGGTGATCCTTAGGTAATTGGGTAATTTGGTACAACCTTGTACAACAAGGCCAGCTTCTCTTGGCTTTCGAGACGAGTCCTGCCGATGAATTACTAAAGCTAGCGTAGTAAAGCACTGATTCGCGATACAAAGAAGATACACAGGCCTGGTAGAACAGGTTTAGAACAGAGACATCAACAAAATTATCAATTGATGAATTTTTTGTACTTAGGTTACTTTGGGAGATTTTTAGTTAAGTACACCTGAAAAATTTAAAACTTCCTATGCTCACTTACCACATCTTGGACTACAAGCCATGAATTTCCCCTCTTGGGAATAGTGTTCGAGTCTCGCTGCCCGAAGAAAGTGAAAGAGACTCCGATTAACTTTCGATTAGGCTGAAAGTTAAACTTGCGTCTATAAAAATTTTCTAGGCGTCTTTTATAACCTGTGTTACTTCATCAAGATGCTATATTGATAACGCTACGTATCTATCACAATCATCTTTAGGCTTTAGAAACTTAAAATCTCTCTGGCTCGCAGGGTTCATCTTAGACTACAGACTGCAATAATCGCACACTCTTAATAAGCTTATTGCAGGATTAGCATTTCTCAATCATCTCAACGTTTTCTCACCGGTGAGAAAATTTCTGGTAAACTTCAGTAGCAGCCTAGAGCACTACCTGTATTAGCGTTTCGACAAGCAGAATGATCAACCAAAAGAATTCCAGTAAACTTATTTATTAAATTCAAAGCTACCTAATCTCGCTAACACTGCTAAGCAGCTTGTTCCTTTGTGACTGTAGCAATCTGCTTCTCAGACTGTGAAATTCAGAAGTGAGCAGTGGACATCGGCATGTATTCCTTAATTCCTATTGGCTTCCAGTCAGTAAAGGAATTCAACACCGAATCGGAGGCCGCAGAAACTTGTGTCGTCTAACTAGGTCTTAAAAACGAAGCAGTAGTCCTTTAGAGCTACTTATCTCACATTATACATTGGTGTACCTATTTAAAAACCGTGGATTTATTTCTCCCTTTAATAGGACGAGGGTATCACAAACGTATAGCTTTGGGAACGTACAGCGGTTTGTTTTAGGTGGCCCCTTGGGATGGAAAAATATTGTGATACCGAATGTAAAAAACATAATCATCGTTAGCTTGATACAAACTGTTTAATCCAAACAGTGGTGTTCTTATGGATATATTTTTCAAACAAAGTCTAGTGTGTGTTAACACTCGATGCTATAAATGTGCCTTTAATTAGGGTCCTTGCTGTTCACTATGGTCAACTTACAGAGTTGTGTAGGATTCTGTAGGTTCCGGTCAATCATTAATAACTTTGTAAAACTTTCCATGTAACCCATTATATTCTAACCTCCAAAACAGCCTTACCTTGGGCCTGAGACTGGTGATATAATCAATGAGACAATTAAAGAAGTTACAATCGATTTTAAGTTCCTTTGAGCTCTTCTCTTAGGCAGTTAGGTGGAAAATGTTTATGGTATAGCCACACCTGTGTTCGCTACCAACTTACCAACACTTGTCATCACAAAGCAACCAAACTGTTGGCAAATCATATAATGTTTTCATAAAACCTCATTGTATGTTTTGATTACTAACTAAGTGCCACACATTTAATAGAGCAGAAAAAGTCATTCATTTCAGAAGTCTCTTGTTGAAAATTCTCCATATCCAAGTTCTTGAATGAAAAAGTAATCTGATATCATGGCCGCATTGTCTTGATAAAAATATCGTATCACATTTCGTAATTCTGACATCCTTTTCTTCTCTAGTGGTATGTACTCATGTTCTTCGTATGTGAATGCTGTCTTACTCGTAAGAATTATTCGTCTTCACTCGCGTCTCGCGTCTCGATTTACTTTTCTCAAACAACCTTTGGATAGCTATTCATCTTGTGAAAGCTTCGCTACAACGATTGTAGAATTGTGATATACACACAACTCCTTTTGGTATAAGCAGTGTAGTCCTTCACTGTGTTATCAATAATTCAACTTCAAGTACCAATACTATATATTCTACTCTTCTGAATACACTAATCACATGTGCTATAACATTAGATCATCCATTATACTGGAAAGGTGTTCAAATCGTACTTGCACCTGAATAAATTTGTGAACTGTCCAAAGGTTACCGCCCATACGAGGTTTCCACTTAACTAATTTCTAGGTACGATTGGATACATTATGTGAGGAAATGGCATAGAAGAACCTTGGGGTATCCTGTACGCTGATAACATTAGTGAAAAAGCTGAATGGCCATGCCTACTCAAGATCATAAAGAACGCACTTCTAGACTTTGCTCGGCGACCTTTACATGTGGTTATGATCACATTAAAAACCCTCTGAGGAGATGACAAAATCTACGATCTGCGATCAATACCTGGACCTGGAAATCTATATGCAACATTATCAAGAAAATGATGCTGCATGAAAAAAACAATAGCGAGGAATTCTCAAAATAAAGGCGGTGACATTTTCCAAACCGGTAAACTTTCGCTGTAGTATATAGTTAATTTCAGATTCGTATTGCTGACCTGCGTGGAAACGTTGAGAAGATTGACCAATTCAAATCCTCCAATAAGCATAATAAGAGTGTGCGATATGGCAGTCTGTACTGCAAGATATACCTTGCGAGCCAGAGATAATTTAAGATTCTATTTACTTAAGATTAGTGTGAGAGATACGTAGCGTTATCAATATAGCGTCTTGAAAAAGTGAGGCAAGGTTGCAAAAGACACTACGAAATATTTTATAGACGCAAGTTTAACTTTCAGGCTAATCGAAAGTTTATCGCAGTCTCTTTTACCTTATTTGGGCAGCAAGACGAGCAAGTTCTCAGACACTATACCCAAGGGAGGAAATTCAGGGCTTCTGGTCCAAGATGTGGGAAGTGAGCCTAGTAATTTTCATATCTTTCAGGTGTACTTAACTAATAATCTCCCAATGTAATCTAAGTACAAAAAAAAGTTTCAATTGATAATTTGGTTGATGTCTCTGTCCTAGACCTGTTCTACCTGGCCCGTATAACTTTTTTGTTTCTAGAAACAGTGCTTTACTACGCTAGCTTTAGTACTTCATCGGCAGGACGTCTCACAGGTTCTACCAGGTAATCACGTACCTAATTACATCTAAGAAGCGTAGTGACATTAGAATTTTCCACTTCCAACTCACACGCTGTAATAGACTAAAATCTGTTCAAAAATTACTTTCATATAGCAAAAGATTTCAAATTTATCTAGAAGGCTGCTGGCTGTGGTTTTATGCTAAAATAATGTTATTTCTAAGTGTAGATGTCAGGATGAATTTAGATAATGAGATAATAACAGTAGATGTCGAGATCCGCCATGATACTTGCATTAGAACGAGAGGAATCACTTTGCATACAGTACAACCGACGAGATGGTATGGATTTAAATGGGAAAAATTGTTGTCCTTAGGACTTAGAAATTGGAAATATTCGATATTACACCCAGTGACGTGATGATCATGATGTCTTTAGCTGAGAAAAAAAAAGATTATCACGGTTAGCGTTTCGCGTCTCAATTTTGCTTTTAATAAACAACCTTTCGATAGCTATTCATCTTGTGAAAGCTTCGCTACAACAGTTCTGGAAATGTGAGAAACACAGAACCTCATCTCATATAGACAGTGTAGTCCTTTTGTATATCTTGAATAATTCAACATCAAGTACCAGTACTATATGTTCTACTCTTCTGCATACAGTAAATAAGTGCAAGAAAAGTAGACAAATCACAAGAGTTATAACATAGATCAGCTACTATACTGGAAAGGTGTTCAAATCGTACCTGCATCTGAAGAAATTTCTGAACTCTCCAAAGTTGTACCGGCCTTAGGATTTTTCCACTTAAGTAATTTCTAGGCACGATTGGATACATTATGTCGGGAAATGGAATAGAAGAACCTTGGGGTATCCTGTACGCTAACATAACACTAGTGAAAATGCTCAATGGCGAAATGGTACAAGCATGAACCCAATCGAATTAGGTTAGTGTATACAATTCCAGGACCTACACAAGTAACTACAGCTCCTGCCGGATAAACTTACTTACCTGAAGATAAAAAGTGAGTGCAAGATAGGATTCTGAACGAGCCACATGCTAGTATAAAAGAGCCGATATGAAGTATTCAATGTTTTGTGCCTTCTGACAAAGGAGCTGATGTACAAATGGCAGATCGGAAGAAAATCTGATATAGATGTTGACGAACAACAGCTGTAGAAAACCAATATGTCATTGAAAACGTCTTAATTGTTGTCATCTTAGACTACATCTTAGACTTCATCTTAGACTACAGACTGCAATAATCGCACACTCTTAATAAGCTTATTGCAGGATTAGGATTTCTCAATCTTCTCAACGTTTTCTCACCGGTGAGAAAATTTCTGGTAAGCTTCAGTAGCAGACTAGTGCACCAACTGTATTAGCGTTTCGACACTTTTCATATCTGAGACGGAATGATCAACAAAAATCATTCTAGTAATCCTATTTATTAAATTCAACACTACCTCATCTCGCTGAAGTGAATAGAACTTGCGTGTCCTGTCCACCGATCCAAAGGTATCTTCTCAAGAGCACAAAGCTACTCCAAAAAATGTACCCCATTAGTTGCCAGAAACTGAGGCTTACGAAGTGTACTCATCACTAACACTGAACCAGACTCTCATTTGGCCTCGCTTGTTTCCGAGCATACCCATTGCCGTTGACCAGAGGCTTCCTAGATCACCAAGTAAATTCCTTTACTAAAAGAGAAGCACCAAATTATCTGTAGAATTCTGCATAGGTGTTCGTTGCATATAGCGGAATGTCATGGCAAACTGCCTAGAGTACTTTTCTTGCACAGTCCAGCAGTTAGCCGTTGAAATGGGAAAAGTACAGCAGCTCATTAGGCTTAGGCTTGCATATTCGAAATATTCGAGTGACGTGTGAAACCCAGTGAAGTGTGAAACCCAGTGACGTGCGAAACAAGAAGGCATTAGGTGAGAAAAAAGGAATATCGCGGTGAGCTCGTAAATTGTTTTTCACGTTAAAATGATATACAAGTTGATGGGTCACTTGCGATAAGACTGGCATCCTCGAGGTGGTGAAGCTTTTTGTAATATGCATTTGCAACGTCACAAATCACCTTAAAATGAGAATATTAAGAACATTAACGTGGATGTCAATTGACTTCATTCTAATAGTATTCTACATTGTCTCAAAAAAATATTAATCAGGGATGAAAGCGATCTCCAAGTGGTGGGGTGATTAAAGAAATAATTTAGAAGTAAGACGGGGATGTTCGATTTCTAATTAGATTTTAGGGTGCAACAAGCGTGCCAATAATTCGAGGGTTCTCTTTCGAGGTGTCCGCTAAGGCTAAACGGCTTATAAGTTCCATCATGAAATGTTGTGAAATTTAGAAGTCAACAGCGTACATCGGTAAATATTCCTTAAATCCTATTGGCTTACAGCTACTAGAGGAATTCAATACCGAATCGGAGGGCGCAGGATCTTATGTTGTGTACCTAGGTCTTAAAAACTAAGCAGTAGTGCTTTTAGAGCTACTTAACTGACACTATACAGTGGCGTACCTTTTAAAAAAGCGTGGATTTACTTCTCCCTTTAATAAGACAAGGGTATTACAGATGTATATCTTTGGGAGTACACAGCGGTTTGTTTTAGGTGGGCCCTTGGGGTTGAAAAGGGTTGTGATACCAAATGTAGGAAACATAAATATTAATTTATCAATGATAATCAAGCAATTGCTATACTTCCCGTTTATATGCAACTACATAATATCTGACTGTGTTTCCTGCTGAATAAATCTACCTAGTACTCATAACGCTCTCATCTTTTTCTTGATCGTTACCTGATATAAACTGTTTAATCCAAAGAGTCGTGTTCTTACGGATATATTATTTAAACAAAGTGTCCAGTCTGTTAACACTAGAGGCTATCAAATATGTATTTAATTAGAGTCCTTGGTGGTCACTAGGGCTTATATAGATAGTTGTGTAAGATTCACTAGATTCCTGTCTATCATTAATAATATTTTCCCGATTGTAAACTTTAAAACTTGCTATGGAACCCATTAAGTTCTAACCTCCGAAACAGCCTTACTATGTGCCTGAGACCGGTGATCAGGATCGATGAGACAAGTAAAGAATCGATTTTAAGTTCTTTTGAGATCTTCTCTTTGACGCTTAGGTGGAAAATATTTACGGAATAGTAGTCCTGTGTTCGCTACTAACTTAGTAACACAGGTTATCACAAAGCAACCAAACTCTGGGCTAATGAAATAATCTCTTCATATAAACTCACTCTAAGCTTTAAATAGTATCTAAGTGCCACACATTTCATAGAGCAGAAAAAGTAATTCATTTCAAAAGAATCTTGTTGAAATTCTCTATATCCAAGTACTTGAATGAAAAAGTAGTCTGATATCACGGTAACATTGTCTTCATAATAATATCGTATCACATTTCGTAATTCTGACATCCTCTTCCTCTTTAATGCTATATATTCATGTTCTTTGGGTGTCAATAGAGTATTATCGGAAGAGATAATCAAGTCTTCGCTCACGTCTCGCGTGTCGATTTCCTTTTGTCAAACAACCATTGGATAGCTATTCATCTTGCGAAAGCTTCGCCACAACGACTGTGGAATTGTGAGATACACACCCCTCGTTTTGATATAAGAAGTGTACGCCCTCTGTAACTCTTCAATAATTAACATCAAGTATCTTTACTAAATATTCTACTCCTCTACATACAGTAGAAAAGTTCAAGGAAAGTGGACAAAGTACATGTGTTATGACATCACATCAGCCATTATACTTTAAAGGTGTACAAATAATACCTGCAGCTGAGGAAATTTCCGAACTCTCCAAAAATGTACCGCCCTTACGAGGTTTCGACTTAAGTAATTTCTAGGTAAGGCTAAACGGCTTCGACGTTCCTTCTTAAAATGCTGTGAAATTTAGAAGTCAGCAGTGGACATCGGAAATTATTCCTTAATTCCTATTAGCTTACAGCTAGCAAAGGCATTCAATACCGAATCGGAGGCCGCAGGATCTTGTGTTGTGTACCTAGATCTTAAAACCGAAACAATAGTGCATTTAAAGATACTTAACTCACATTATACAATGACGTAGCATTTAAAAAACCGTGGATTTACTTCTCCCGTTAATAAGGCGAGGGTATCACAAATGTATAGCTTTGGGAACGCACAGCGGTTTGTTTTAGGTGGGCCCTTGAGATTGAAAATGGTTGTGAAACCATATGTAAAAACATAAGTATTAATTTATTAAAGATAGTCAAGCAATTGCTATATTTCCGATTATAAGCAACTACAATACTATTTGAGAGTGCTTCCTGGTGTAGAAATCTACTTAGCACTTATAACGCTCTCATCTATTTCTTGATCGTTAGCCTGATAGAAACTGTTTTATCCAAAAAGTTCTTACGGATAATTTACTTGAACAAAGTCTCCTGTATGCTAACATTCACTGCTATCATATATGCGTTTAGTTAGCATCCTTGCAGCTCACTAGAGCTTACATACAGAGTTGTGTGGGATTCACTAGGTTCCAATCCATCATTAATAATATTTTCCCGATTGTATTCTGTAAAACTTTTCTTTGAACCCATTATATTCTAACCTCCGAAAGAGCCTTACTTTGGTCCTGAGATCAGTGATCAGAATCGATGAGACAAATATACAATCGATTTTAAGTTCTTTTGAGATCTTCTCTTAGACGGTTACGTGGAAAATATTTACAGTATATTCTAATCCTGTGTTCGCTACTAACTTAGTAACACAGGTCATCACAAAGCAAACATACTTTCGGGTAATCAAATAATCCTTTCATATAAGTTCACTGTAAGCTTTAAATAGTAACTAAGTGCCACACATTTTATAGAGCAGAAAAAGACATTCATTTCAGAAGTCTCTTGATGAAAATTCTCCATATCCAAGTTCTTGAATGAAAAAGTAATCTGATATCACGGTAGCATTGCCTTGATAAGAATATCGTATCATATTTCGTAATTCAGATATCCTACTCCCTTCTAATGCTATATACTCATGTTCTTGGTGTGTCAATACTGTCTCACTCGGAAGATTTAATCAAGTCTTCGCCCGATCTCGCGTATCGATTTCCTTTTGCAAACAACCTTTGGATAGCTGTTCATCTTGCGAAAGCTGATCCAGAACTACTGTGGAATGGTGAGATACACACCTCACCTTTGATATAAGTAGTGTACGCCCTCTGTAATTCATCAGCAATTAGCATCAAGTATCTTTACTATACATTCTACTCTTGTGCATACAGTAAATAAGTGCAAGAAAAGTGGACAAAGAACATGTTATGACATTATATCAGCTTTTATATTGGAAAGGTGTTCAAGTTGTACCTGCAACTTAAGAGCTTTCTGAAGTGTCCAAAGTTGTACCGCCCTTAGGGGGTTTTCTCTTAAGTAATTTCTAACCATGATTGGAGTCGTTATGTCAAGAATTGGTATAGAAGAACTTTGAGGTATCCTGTACGCTAAGACAACATTAGTGAAAATGCTGAATGGCCATGCCTACACAAGATCATTGAAAAGTCGCTCTAGACTTTGCTCGGCGACCTTTACATGTGATTATGAAGACATTTACAATCCTCTGAGGAGATGACAAAATCTAGGATCAGCGATCTTATTCAACAATAAGGAAATCAATATGCACATTTACAAAAAAATAAAGCTTCATGAAAAAAAAGCGATATCGAGGAAATCCCAAAATTAAGACGATGACCTATACCGAAGCGGTAAACTTTGGCTGCAGTATATTGAGAAGGTCAGATTCGTATTGCTATTCATCCGAAGGGACTGGATCGAACATGGGACTAGAAACTTCATTTGTAGGCAATTAAATTAATACTTCTGTTTTCTCAAGCAGCTGGTCATCTTTTCTAAGAAAAATGTGCACATCACTATACTAAGAGGATGGAGGCCTTGGAGGCAACAACTCTATCAGAGGATTACAAGAAATTAAGAATTCAAGGAACAATCAAAATTCGCAGAAAAAGAGTTTTTCTGGAGCGAAGTTCCAAGTGATATGATTATCGAACGGAGCTTAACGAAAGACAGGAAATTTTCTGGTGGATTAACTCAACGTCACACACTACGATAGCAAGATTAATCCTTCATTCCCAGAGACTGTTACGATAACAGAAGTTATACAGGATTTTTGTGGGAAACCGTTTATAATCTGAGCGGCACGTTGAGCTAATGTCACTTCCATGTGTGACAATACCTTATTGCGCAAGAATATCAATTCGACTGAGGTGAATATTGCAGAGTCTCTGTTGACTTGTGTTATAAACCCACACGTAGAAGGAAGAGTCCTTTTATATAGCATCCTGATGCTATATAGCATCCTGATGATCAGGATAATATAGCATCCTGATGAAGTGAGTCAAGGTAGCGAAACACACCTCGAAATTTTTTATAGAGGCAAGTTTAACCTTCAGGCTAATCGAAAGTTTATCGGACTCTCTTTACTTTCTTTGGGCAGCGAGACGAACAAGTTCTCGGGCACTATTCCCAACGGGGGTATCAGATCTTCTGGTCCAAGATGTGGTAAGTGAGCCTAGGAACTTTTTTTCTATCAGGTGTACTTAGCTGGATATCTCCCAATGTAACCTAAGTACAAAAAAAATCTGTGAATTGATAACAATGCTGATGTCTCTGTTCTACACCTGTTTTACCGGGCCTGTATATATCTTTGTAGCGCGAATCAGTGCTTTACTACGCTAGCTTTAGTAATTCATCGGCAGGACATGTCTCACAGGCCGAGAGAAGCGGGCCTGGATCTAAAAGGTACCTAATTACCTAGGGATCACCTACTAGAGATACAGGCCAATAACCTGCATTTGAATCCTTTACAAGCTTACGACCGTAAGTATAATATAACTGTTACAGAAAATCGTTAAGCTTCGTGGGCTTCTCTCTGATAAGCAGCTTGGTACGTCCGCAAAGGAACAAGGTGCTGAGCACTAAACATTGATTATCCTAATGTCGTATAAAACCTAGGGCAATAAAGTGAAACCAACTGTAATCGACGTCTATTAGAGCTTTCATTCTTACGACATCGTCTTGGATAAAAATATACATGGAATATTTGCATGTACGGAATATCCAAACATCGTTCTTTATTAAGAGTGTTAAACTTTGCATCAATGTAGGAGAGCGAAAACTAAACGGTAGTTACAAAATTTTAAATTATCTTGCCGATAGCATGATCCTTGGAGTCAAATATCTGCTGTTCAACATCTTAACAGATAAACAATCAAACATGAAACAAATGTTATACAATTGAATGATACTGTAGTACGTGAATGTGATAACTAAATGAATTGGTTTAGCTCGTTAGATTAGATGTGTCCGGCTACGGTTTCATTTTTTCTTCGGGTACTAAAGCCGCTCGTGTTAAAAGATTCTAAAATATGTAAACATGTCAGCAAACAGCTTTAATGTTTTATACCTTGTCTTTATACCTTCATTTAAAGTTACATCAAATCGTCTTCATGGCCATTTTGTTTTTTTCTATAAGGCGGGGAAGTTATTACAAAATAATAATCATAACTGATTGGATAAACAATTAAGCCGATGTCAGTGACATATTGGTTTTCTACAGCTATTGTTCGTCATCGTCTATATCAGATTGTCAACCGATCTGCCATTTGTACATGAACTCCTTTGGCAGAATGCACAAAACCTTGAATACCTTATATCGGCTTTTTTTACTCTAACATGTGGCTCGTTCACACTTCTATTTTGCAGTCACTTTCCACCTACATTACGTAAGGTTATCCGGCTGGAGCTGATGTTAAAATTGTGGGTCCTGGAATTCGTATATACTAACCTCATTAGTTGGCATCACGCTTAGACCATTTCTCTCTTGTACTTGTAGGTACTTCCCATTTGAATGCTTTACAGCTGCTGTGTTAGTAGGGGGAAAATTGGCCATACTAATGATTTGCAACTAGTTCCTTGTTATACCTGATATGGCTTATACCAAAGTGGACATGCTTCCTTCTCCATACAGGCGAATAAGAAATGTCTTATCTAGACTATTTTGTCAGGATTGCGATTTGGTTGTGTAAGACCGACTAACTTGCGCAATTATTTTGCTTTTTTATGGATCTTGTAGGCTTCCAACTATTCTCTCCTGTGTACAGCTGAAGTCGTGTCACAGTCTGTTGCATCTATGGCTGTTCCGATAATCGAGTAATCGATAACAATTCTATAACATTTCAAAACCCTTTCATCGATAAAGAATTTTAATTTTATCGAATTATCGAACTTTCGAGACTCCCGAAATGTTTGAGACTCGAAATGTTCGACACTCTCGAAATGATCGAGACCCCCGAAATGTTCGAGACTCCCGAAATGTTCGAGACTCTCGAAGTGTTCGAGGCCCTCGAAATGTAAGAACCATTAAACAACTTCGAGACACTCGAATTGTTCGAGAATCTCGAATTGTTTGAAAGTAGCAAATACAGGAATATAACAATATGATCTCATTTGTCGAGTCGCTTGAATATTTAGAAAAGATCGGGATTTTCGGAGTGTTCGAAAAAAACGATGTAATCGAGGTTATCATAGTTGTATATAATATGTATTACATATATGCAGAGTGTTCATTTTATAACTTCTCTCCTTAGCAATGTAGTGAAGGAAAAGTTTTCCCCCCACAGATCTGTACAAGGTTTAAGCAATCTGTCAGAAGAGAGAAAGAGGAAGAGAAAACATGCACCACCCGAATGGAATTGGAATCCAAGACAACATTAGTCTATTAATAGTCACTTTGCCGATTGCGCCAATAACGGGGCACGCAGAAAAATAATTTTACACATGATTTCGACAAATACAACTTTGCAATAACTTATCAGATGAAAAAAGTTGACTAGTTTGGCTGCAAGAAGAAATCATTGGAGAGGTGAAGGAACCGAACTGTTCATCACTACTTTTGATAATACCCGAAACTTCGATAATACTCCAAATATCGATAATACCCGAAACTTCGATAATACTCGAAATGTTGATAATACTCGAAATTTCGATAATACCTGAAACTTCGATAATACTCGAAATTTTGATAATACCCGAAACTTCGATAATTTCAGATACTCGAACGGTTTCGAGTAACCGATATCAACTCGATAAATTTTCACTCCCGAAGTTTGATAGGTCTTCAACCTTATCGAACACCATTAGTTGCATCATGAAAAAAGTGAAAGCAGTCTTTTAATGACGCTAGAGTTTTTTTTTAAATTTAAAGATTTCATAGCTTTTCCTTTCAGTTCTGCTTCTATGTGGGCTTAAGAAAATCAGCAACTGCTCAGATCACCAGTCTCAGGACTAAGGTAAAGCTGTTTCGGAGATTAGAATATAATGGGTTCAATAGCAAGTTTTACAGGATACATTCGGAAAAATATTACTAATGATAGACTTGAACATACTGAATCCTACACAAATCTGTATATACGCTCTAGTGAGCAGCAAGGACGCTAAATGCATATTTGATAGCTTCGAGTGATAACAAACAGGAGTCTTTGTTTAAGTAATTTATCCGTAACTACACAACTCTTTAGATTAAACAGTTTCTATATAGTAACGATCAAGAAAAATGTGAGAGTGTTATGAGTGCTAAGTAGATTTCTTCAGCAGAAAGCACTCTCGAATAGTATTGTAGTTGCATATGAACGGGAAGTATAGCAATTGCTTGATTATCATGATAAATTAATACTTATGTTTTTTACATTTGGTATAACAACCTTTTCAACCCCAAGGGACTACCTAATACAAACTAGGTGTTTGAAAAACTTGGAATAATCACAACTGCACTATTCTCGAAATACTTGTGTTGAAAGTAACAATGATTAAATCTCGTGTAATGTTTCGGCGGGAAAAGTTTGGAATCACACAAAAAGGCGAAGTTTGAGGCAACTACGCAATTCTTGTGTTACCAAGAAGCAGCCGATTCAAAATGAACGATCTTTTTATACTGTACAAAACACGGTTAATGACGATAATGAAGAAGCCTGAATCAAGATATACAACTTCATAGTACAAGACTTTGTGAAAGGATTCTTCGTCAGAGACCAGAGCTAATAGCTAATCTGTCTGGCAGAGAATATGGTTTACTTTCAGAAGGATCTGACATAATATGTGAGTTGGAGAAAGACATTGATGAAGATGCTATGGCACTAAGTCGTGTATTTAAGATGCTTCGAAAAGATATGGTAAACCAAAAGAGCCATTTTGCAGCAAAATTTAAGAATCACTGCCAGGAAGATTTTGCTCCTCCTTCACTAATAGCTGCTTCTGTTAATATGTTACTTCATGGTTCATTTGCCACCCATGATAGCAGCGTAAGTCAACCAACTTCAACTATTAGCCAATTTATATTTTATAACTTCCATCAGAAAGCAGGCGATATTGAAGCAAAAACAGCAAGGCACAAACGCAATCGCGAGCAACCCTTTCCTCTCCATGTTGGACTGAGCGTTTATGCTAAAACTCGTAAAAAATACTTCATAAAATAATTGCATTCACTAGGGATTTGTATATCGTCTACATGTGTAAGCGAAATATCTTCAATTTATTCTCAGTGCTTGATAAATCAAAGTGACGAAATGTATGTCCTTCCACTCTTCGTCGAGGTGTTTTAACTATTGCAACATTAGATAATATTGACTACAATCCTTATAGCACATCAAAGCATTCTTTTCATGGTACGAAAATTTCTATTTTCCAGCATCTGTCTAAGGATAACCTTGGCATTCAAGGTGACCATGTCTCACTGGATAATGTCTATATAAAAAAGAGAACTGCTCCTGTTCTCCCCGATAAATATGCTCTAGTACCTCCTGCTTATATCACTGATAAGGAACCAGTTTTACCTCAACAGAACCCGCAGTTTGTAGAGATAGTTCTTTCACGAAGTGGATTTTTCGCAGAAAAAGAAGAAAAAAACGCTGAGTGTTGGCTTGATGCATGCTTAAAAATGACACTACTTGCACTTGCTCTGTACACCATGCCTCGAAAACTCAAAACTTTGCACATGCCAAGTATATGCTGTCTGCTTCCGTTGTTTAAGGAAGAATCTAAATTTATTGCTTTGATACGGCACGGAATGAATGTTGTACCCGAACTTAAAGACAAACTCAACAAAAAACAAATAATGGATAAATTACTATTTGCCTTGGGAAACGAATGAGTTATATGGCGAAGATCAAATTCTGACACATCGAACAAGCCTTTCTGCGTCTTATAGGCAAATGGTTAGATGGAAGGGGTGGGTAGAAATTTTATGCAATTCAGATGTAGCAACGCCAGGAACCGCTGACAGTTTATTGAAAGTAACTCACATTACAAAAGCTCGTTTTGCTCATCAGATTACTCTGACAGTTTTACATCATTTGCTGCGCGATGCATATCAGAATTCTCCATCAGGGCTATCTTTCAATGACGAGTACACTGAAAAGGAATCGTCGAGTCCAACGTTTAAATTTCGGATAATGTATTACCGTCTCGTGATTTTACTCTTAATTTACATCAGAGCCATACGTCAAGGGAATTTCAAGCTCTACGTTGAAACACTAAAACCAATTGCAGAATGTTTTTTCGCAACGAACCACCTGAACTGTGCTCGTTGGATTCCCGTTCGCATTTTTGATTTGAAGAATTTGAAAGAAACACATCCTGAGATTATGAATGCTTTCGAAATGGGTTACTTTGTGATAAGAAAGACATCAAGACCTTTCTCTGCAATAGCTATATCTGTGAGTTTCGTCTTTCTTCTTGCCAGTGTTAACGGGTTTTAGGTGGACTGTGCTGGGAATGTACTCTGGCAGTTTGCCATGATATTCCGCTATATGTGGCGAACACCTATGCAGAATTCTACAGACGACTTGGTGCTTTTTTAGTAAAGGAATTTACTTGGTGATCTAGGATGACTCTTGTCAAAGGCCATGGATATGCTCGCAAATTTACCAGGACAAATGTCAGTCTGGTTGACTCTTAGAGATGAGTACACTTCCGAAGCCTCAACTGCTGGCGATTAATCGGGTACATTTTGTGGAGTAGTTCTCTGTTCTCGGGAAGATACCTTTGAGTCGGTCGACAGGACACGCAAGCTCTATTGAAGTCAGCGAGATGACGTAGTGTTTAATTTAATAAATAAGATTACAGAAATTCTTCTTGTTTATCATTTCGTGTCAGAGATGAAAGGTGTCGAAAAGGAAATGCATTTGGTGCACTAGTCTCCTACTGAGCGGAAGCTTACCAGAAAATTACTCACCGGTGAGAAAACGTTGAGAACACTCAGAAATTCAAATCCTCCAGTAAGCTCAATTAGAGTTTGCGATTAAGGAAGTCTGTAGTACAAGATGAACCATGTGAGCCAGTGAGATTTTTTTTTTTTTTTAGCCTAAAGGTTAGTGTGAGAGATACGTAGCGTTATCAATATAGCATCTTGATAAAGTGAGTGAAGGTAGCAAAAGATCCCTCGAAATTTTTTATAGACAAAAAAATGTCTGACAATTGATAATGTTCTTGATTTGTGTGTTCATACCTGTTCTAATAGGCCTGTATAACTTCTTCGTATCGCGAATCAGTGCTTTACACCGCTATCTTTAGTAATTCATCTGCCGGACTTGTCTCAAAGGTCAAGAGAACCGGGCATGGTTTTACAAGCTAATCAAATCCCTAATTACCTAATTATATACTACTAGAGTTTGAGGCCAATAAAATGCATGTGAATCCTTTACAAGCCTACGACTATAAGTGTATTATAACTGATACGAAAACTTGGTAAGCATTGTGGGCTTCTGTTTGCAAAGCAGCTTGGTACAGTCGCAAAATAACAAAGTGCTGAGCAGTAAGCATTGATTATCCTTACGTCGTATAAAACCTAGAGCAATAAGTTGAAACCAACTGAGTTCCACCTGTAGTAGAGTTTTTAATCTTACGACCCCGTCTAGGATAAAAGTGAATATGCAGTGTACGCATGTACGGAATATCCAAACATCTTTCTTTATTAAGATTGTTAAACTTTGATTGTTTGTAGGAGAGTCGAAAACTAAACGGTAATTACACAATTTCAAGTGTCCTTGCAGGTGGCAGAATCCTTGGAGTCAATCACCTGCGGAAGCGCGCTTCAATAATCATATCACTTGGAACTTCGCTCCAGAAGGCCTGTTTTTCTGCGAATTGTGAAAGTTACGTGAGTTGTTAATTTCTTGTAATCCACTGATACCGTACTTGCCTCCGAGGCTTCCATCTGCTGAGTATAGTGACGTTCAAATTTTGCATAGATACGATGACCAGCTGCGTCAGAAAACAGAAGCAATAATTTAATTGCCTACAAAAGAAGTTTCTAGTCCCAGGTTCGATCTAGTCCCTTTGAATGAATAGCAATAAGATTTTGAGTTTCTCTATATATAATGCAGCCGAAGTTTTTCACAAACCAAGAGAAGAAGGCCTGGTTCTACAAGATAATCACGTACCTAATTACCTAAGGATTACCTACTAGAGTTTCAGGTCAATAACCTGTTTGTGAATCCTTTACAAGCTTACGACTATAAGTGTAATTTAACTGTTACGGAAAATTGTCAAGCTTCCTGGGCTTATGTCTGAGAAGCAGCTTGTTACAGTCGGAAGGAACAAGGTGCTGATTATTCTGCATTCATTATCGTTATATCGTATAAAACCTAGGGCAATAAGTGGAAACCACCTGAGATCGACGTGTAGTAGTGCGTTCATACTTACGACCCCGTCTTGGATACAAATGTACATGGAGAGTTTGTATGTACGGAATATCCAAACATCATTCTTTATTAAGAGTGTTAAACTTTGATTCTTAGAAGAAGAGTGGAAAACTAAACGGTAGTTACAAAATTTTAAGTATCCTTGCAGATGGCAGAATCATTTGAGTCAATTATCAGCTGTTTAACATCATAACAGAAAAACAATCAAACAATAAACAAACGTCATAAACATACACAGTAGTACGCGAATGTGATATCTAAATGAATTGGTTAACTCATTAAATTAAATGTGTCCTGCTATTGTTACGTTTTCTCTTTGTGTATCGAAGCCGCTTGTGTTAAAGGATTCCAAAATATGTAAAGACAATAAAAAACCACCATAATGTTTTATACCTGGTCTCTCTCTATACCTTCATTTAAAGTTACATCAATATCGACTTTATGTCCATTTTCTTAGGTCTGTAAGACGGGGACGTTATTACAAGATTATGACCATAACTGAGTGGATTAAAAACTAAGGCGTTATCAATGACATATTGATTTTCTACAGCTCTTGTTCGTCATCATCAATATCAGATTGTCTCCCGATTCGGAATTTGTTCATGAACTACCTTGGTAGAATGCACAAAACCTTGAAACTTCATATCGGGTCTTTTACACGAGCATGTGGCTCGTTCACAATCCTATCTTGCAGTCACTTTTTATATACAGGAAATTAAGCTTATCCGCCTGGAGCTGATGGTAGCTGTGTTGGTGCTGGAATTCGCATACACCAAGCTCATTCGAAGCAGCTTAGACAATTTCGCGGCTGGACTTGGAGGTACCTCCGAATTGAATGCTGCACAGCTCCCGTGTTAGTAGAAGGAAAAGTGGCCATATTGAAGCATTTTAACTAGTTCCTTGTTATACCAGGGAGGACATGTTTCCTTCTCCATACAGTGGGATAACAAATGCCTAATCTTGATCATTATGTCAGGATTGAGATTTGCTTGGTTGATGGCTCTGACTACCTTGTACAGTTCTTTTTCTTTTTGAAGGATCTCGAAGGCTGGCAACTATTTTCACATAAGGTCGTGTAACAGCCGGTTGCATCATTTAAAAAATTAAAGCTGTCTTTTAAAGACTCTAGAGTTTCTTTAAAATTTAATGATTTCGTAGAATTTCCTTTCAGTTCTGCTTGTATGTGACATTAAGAGAATGAGGAACTACTCATGAAGTCTTCTAGCAAGATTCTTAAAACACCTGAATCACACCCAGCAACAATTACAGATTTCCCGTTTATATTTTCTTCCATTACTGTTCTCCATATACAACTTGTTTTTGCCTCTTCTAAAACCTTTCTGCATCATTTAAAGCAGTCTAGTATTGATGTCCAAGTTTTACAGGAATCAATTGGGAAAATATTTTTAATAAAAGTGCGGAACCTGGTGAATCCTAAAGAACTCAGTTTGTAAGCCTTAGTGAACAAAAAGGACGCTAATTAAATGCATACTTGATAGCTTCAAGTGTTAACACACAGGGTACTTTGCTTAAATAATATATCCGTAAGAAAATAACTCTTTGGACATCTCTTCATACTAAAATGTTATCTGAATGATTCGTGATTCTTGCAGTTGCTAATGCAAATTTCTTTGATAACAGTCTGAAGTAAAGATCTAAGCACATATCTATGTGTTTCAACTTTCGTCTTGCCAGTGTTAACGGCTATTAGCTGAACTGTGCATGGAATGTACTGTAGGCAGTTTGCCATGATATTCCACTATATGCAGCGAACAGCTATGCAGAATTCTACAGACGACTTGGTGCTTCTATTTTAGTAAAGGAATTTACTTGGTGATTTAGGATGGCTCTGGTCAAAGACCATGGATTGCTTGCAAACATACCAAACCAAATGACAGTCTGGTTCAGTGTTAGAGATGAGTACACTTCGCAAGGCTCAATCGCTGGCCATTAATAGGGTACATTTTGTTGAGTAGCTTTTTCTCTTGGAAGATACATACGTTCATTTAAAGATACATCAATATCATTTTCATGTCTACTTTGTTTAGTCTATAAGGTGGGGACGTTATTACAAAATAATAATCATAACTGACTGGATCAACAATAAGCCGTTGTCAACGACATATTGGTATTAGATTCGTTGTTGTTTGTCACCCTCTATATCAGAATGTCTTCCGAACTGCCATTTGTAACTGAACTCTCTTGGCAGAATTCACAAAACCTTGAATACTTCATATTGGCTCCTTTACATTAACATGCGGCTCGTTCACAATCCTATCTTGCAGTCACTTTTTATCTACAGGTAAGTAAGCCTCTCCGGGTGGAGGTGATGGTAGCTCTGTGGGTGCTGGAATTCGCATACACTAACTTCATTCGATTGGGTTCACGTTTACACCTTTTCCCTCCTGGACTTGCAGGTACTTCCGAATTGAATGCTGCACAGCTGCCGTGGTAGTAGGGGGGGAAATGACAATATTGAAGCTTTGTAACTACTTTCTTGTAATACCTGATATGGCTTATAGCAAGAAGGACATGTTTCCTTCTCCGTACAGGCGGAAAGTATAATCATGACCATTTTGTCAGGATTGAGATTTAGTTGGTTGTGACTCTGACTAGAGTGCACAATTCCTTTTTTTTTAAGGATCTTGATGGCGGCAAACTATTCTCGTCTGAGTTTAGCTGAGGTCGTGTCACAGGCTGTTGCATCATTAAAAAAGTGAAAGAAGTCTTTTAATGACGCTAGAGTCTCTTTATATTTAATGATTTCTAAGCATTTCATTCAGTTCAGCTTCTATGTGGCCTTAACAAAATCAGCAACAGCTCATGAAATCTTCAAGATTCTTATAAGATCTGAATCACACCCATCAACAGCTACAGATTTCCCGTTTGAAGTGTTTTCCATTACTGTTGTCGGTATACAGCTACCTTTAGTCTTTCGAAAACGGATTGCATCATTTTAAGCTGTCTATAATTGATCTCCAAGTTTCTTAATAACTGTGATTCAATTGTTGTCGCTACAATGGCAGAATTATATTCGAACGTTGCAGATATTTCCCAAAACCTCTTTCTTGTCTTTCGGCCCTCTCCTTGTCTAATTGTAATTTATATCAATAAAATATAACGTGAAAATAGCGCTTAACCTAATTTATATACGTACTTAACGCAGATTTGACGTGCCATTTTTAGTCCACACCATTGCGTGAAGAAGGACTCTTTCTTCTCCGTGTGGGTTTTGAATCACAAGGCGAAAGAGACTCTGCAATATTCTCCGCAGTCGAATTGATATTCTTGCAAATTGAGATATTATCACACGAGGAAGGTGGCATCAGCTTTACGTGCCGCTTAACTGTTTCCCACAAAATGCTGTAAAACTTATGCTATCGTAACAGTATTTAGGAATAAAGCTTTAGTCTTGCTAACGTAGTCTTAATCCCGGAGAAAATTTCGTCGCCTTCCCTACGCACTGTTCCATATCTTCGAACTTCGCTCCTAAGGCCTCTTTTTCTGCGAATAGTGAAGGTTCCTCGAGTTGTAAATTTCATGTAATCATCTGATACCGTAGTTGCTTCTCATCAGTTTGGTATCAGTAGTAATCTCCTCTGATACTAATCTTCTCAGTATAGTGATGTGCAAATTTTGCATAGAAAAGATGACCAGCTGCGTGAGAAAAGGGAAGCATTAATTAATTGCCTACAAATGAAGTTTCAAGTCCTCTGTTCGATCTAGTCCCTTTGGATGAATAGCAATACGATTCTGACATTCCCTATAAACAACAGCCAAAGTTTAATGGTTCGGGAAAGGTCACCGTCTTAATTTTGAGATAACCTCCATATCAATTTTGTCATGGAGCTTCATTTTCTCGTAAATGTTCCATATTGATTTCCTCATCCCAGCATTTTTGAATCAGATCGCAGATCCTAGATTTTGTCAAGCACGCGCGGTAATTTAATGTATATTTGATAGCCTCGAGTGATAACACACTAGAAACTTTGTTTAAATAATATATCTGTAAGAACACAACTTTTTGCTTTAAACAGGTTCTATCAGGCTAACGATCAAGATAAAGGTGAGGGCGTTTTGAATGCTAAGTAGATTTCTTCAGCAGGAAGCACTATAAAATAGTATTGTAGACGCATATAAGCGGGAAATATATTAAATGCTTGATTGTCATGATAAATTAATACTTACGTTTTTACATATGGTATCACAAACTATTTCCATTCCAAGGGACCACCTAAAACAAACCGCTGTACGTTCGCGAAGCTATATGTCTGTGATACCCTCGTCTTATTAAAGGGAGAAGATAATACCACGGTTCTTGAAATGGTACGCCATTGTGTAATGTGACTTAAGTAGCCTTAAAAGCACTACTGCTTCGTTTTTAAGACCTAGTTGCACGGCACAAGATCCTTCGTCCTCCGATTCGGTGTTGAATTCCTTTACTAGCTGGAAACCAATAGGAATTAAGGAATACGTGTCGATGTCCAGTGTTGTAATTTAGCCATAACAACACAGCTCTTTAGATTAAACAGTTTCTATCAGGTAACGATCAAGAAAAACGTGAGAGTGTTATGAGTGCTAAGTAGATTTCTTCAGCAGGAAGCACTCTCTAATAGTATTGTAGTTGCATATGAACGGGAAATATAGCAATTGCTTGATTATCATGAATAATTAATACTTACGATTTTACATATGGTATAACAACCTTTTTCAACCCCAAGGACCTACCTAAGACAGACTGCTTTGCGGTCCCAATGCTATACGCCTGTGATACCCTTTTGTTGTTAAAGGGAGAAATAAATCCACGGTTTTTTAAAATTCTACGTCAATTTATAACGTGAGTTAAGTAGCTCTAAAAGTACTTTTGCTTCGTTGTTAAGTCCTAGGTACATAAGAATTGATTATCCTTATGTCGTATAAAACCTAGGGCAATAAATTGAAACAAACTGGGATCGACGTGTAGTAGAGCTTTCATTCTTCTGACCCCGTCTAAGATAAAAACCTACATATAGGGTTTGTATGTACGGAAAATCCAAACATGGTTCTTTATTAAGATTGTTAAACTGATTGCTTGTAGGAGAGTGAAAACTAAACGGTAGTTACACAATCTTAAGTGTCCTTGCAGATTGCAGGATCCTTGGAGTCAATCATTTGCTGTTGAACGTCTTAGCACGTAAACAATCAAACAAAAATAATTGTTATAATCATACGATTCAAAGATACTTGTGGTACGCGAATGTGATATCTAAATGAATTATTTAGCTCGCTAAATTAAATGTTTCTTTTTCTCTTCGGGTACCAAAGCCGCTCCTGTTATAGGATTAAAAACTAGCTAATCATAAAAAGAAACCACCTTCATGGTTTTTACCTTGTCTTTATACCTTCATTTAAAAATACACCAATAACGTTTTCATGTCCACTTTTTTCTGTCTATTAGGTGGGGACGTTATTCCAAAGTAATAATCATAACAGATTGGATCAACAATTAAGCCGTTGTCAATGACATATCGGTATTAGATTCGTTGTTGTTCGTCATCGTCTATATCAGAATGTCGTCCGATCAGCCATTTGTAACTGAACTCTCTCGGCAGAATTCACAATTTTGCATTATTCTTGTCCGTTTACAGCTACCTTTACTCTTCGAAAACTGATTGCATCATTGTAAGGCGTCTATAATTGATCTCCAAGACAATGCTGAATGGCCATCACTACTCAAGATCATTGGGATCTCGCTACTAGAATTTGCTCGCCGACTTTTACGTGTGGTTATGAAGAGATTTACAACCCTCTGAGCAGATGAAAAAATCTAAAATCTGCGATCTTATTCGACAACTTGTGGATGATGAAATCAATATGCACCATATACAAGAAAATGAGGCTGCATGGAAAAGAAGATATCTAGGAATCTCAAAATTAAGACGATGCCCCTTACCGAACCGGTAAACTTTGGCTGCAATATATAGAGAAAGTCAGAATCGTATTGCTATTCATCCAAAGGGACTAGATCGAACAGGGGACTAGACACATCATTTGTAGAAACAACCTTTTTCAACCCCAAGGACCTACCTAAAACAGACTGCTGTGCGGTCCCAATGCTATACGTATGTGATACCCTCCTGTTATTAAAGGGAGAAATAAATCCACGGTTTTTAAAATTCTACGTCAATTTATAATGTGAGTTAAGTACCTCTAAAAGCACTTTTGCTTCGTTTTTAAGTCCTAGGTACACAACACAAGATCCTGCGGCCCCCGGTACGGTGTTGAATTCCTTTACTAGCCGTAAGCCAATAGGAATTAAGGAATACATGCCGAGGTCCGCTGTTGACTTTCTAAATTTCTCAGAATTTACGATGGAACTTCTAAACCGTTTAATCTTACCGGACACCTCGAAAGAGAATCCTCGAATTATTGGCACGCCATTTGCACAATAAACCACTAATAAAAATCGAACATCCCCGTCCATCCTCAAAATTATTTCTTTAATCACCACATTACTCAGAGATCGCTTTCATCCCTGATTGATATCTCTCTTGAGACAATGTAGAATACTATTACAATCAAGTCAAGAGACATCCGAGCTAACGTTCTTATATAAGGTGATTTCTGACTTTAGATGCACATTACAAAAAGCTTCACCAGCTCAAAGATGCCTGCCCTATCGCAAGTGACACGTCACTTGTCCATCATTTTAACACGCTTTCCCTGCACTAATTTCACGAAAGCAATAACTTACGAACTCACCGTGATATTCCTTTTTTTCTCAGCTAATGAATTCTAATTTAGCACGTCACTGGATTTCCACGTCACTCAAATATTTCGAATTTGCAAATCCTAACGAATATATGAGCTACTATTGTTTTCCCATTTCAATGCACCCCATCTCGTCGATTGCACTGCAAGGAAGCTGGTTCCACTCGTTCTAATGCAATTATTATGGCGGATCTCGAAATCTACAGTTATTCTCTCTTTATCTAAATGCATCCTGATATCTACAATTAGTAATACTTTTATTTCTGCAGAAAGCCACAGCCGGCAGCTTTGTAGATAATCTTAAATCTTTTGCCATGTGAAGGTAATGTTTTGACAGATTTTAGTGTATTACAGCGTGTGAGTTTCAATTGAAAAATTCAAATCTCACTACGCTTCATATCAAATATTATTATGTCTGGTTGGTTGTAGTGCTTGCTAACTGATTGCATTCGTTTTGAAGAAACAACAACACGTATCTCGACATCTCCTCTTAATGAAATGTTGTCTAAATGTTTCGTGAAGTCTGCACTTAGTAATACAATGTTCTCTGAAAACGGTCTGAAGTATAGATATCTCTGTGTTTCGACTCTCTTCTTGCCAGTGTTAACGGGTCTTAGGTGGACTGTGCTGGGAATGTACTCTTGGCAGTTTGCCATGATATTCCGCTGTATGTAGCGAACATCTATGCAGATTTCTACAGACGACATGGTGCTTTTTTTTACTAAAGGAATTTACTTGGTGATCTAGGATGGCTCTTGTCAATGGCCATGGATATGTTCGCAAACATACCAGGCCAAATGTCAGTCTGGTGAGTGTTAGAGATGAGTACACTTCCCAAGCCTCAACTGCTAGCGATTAATCGGGTACATTTTGTGGAGTAGCTCTCTGTTCTTGGGAAGATACCTTTGAGTCGGTAGACAGGACAAGCAAGATCTATCCACGTCAGCGAGATGAAGTAGTGTTTAATTTAATAAATAACATTACAGAAATTCTTCTTGTTTATCATTTCGTGTTAGAGATGAAAAGTGTCGAAAAGCAAATGCATTTGCTGTACTAGTATGCTACTTAGCGGAAGCTTACCAGAAAATTACGCACCGGTGAGAAAACGTTGAGAAGATTCAGAAATTCAAATCCTTCACTGAGCTTAATTAGAGTGTGCGATTATGGAAGTCTTAGTACATGATGAACCGTGCGAGCCAGTAAGATTTTAAGTTTTTTTTTTAGCCTAAAGGTTAGTGTGAGAGATACGTAGCGTTATCAATATAGCACCCTGATAAAGTGAGTGAAGGTAGCAAAAGATCCTCGAAATTTTTAAAGACAAAAAAGTCTGTCAATTGATAATATTCTTGATTTGTGTGTTCATTCCTGTTCCACGAGGCATGTATAACTTTTTTGTATCGCGAATCAGTGCTTTACGCCGCCATCTTTAGTATTTCATCGGCAGGACTTGTCTTAAGGGTCAAGAGAACCGGGCATGGTTATACAGCTAATCAAATACCTAATTACCTAAGGATATACTACAAGAGTTTGAGGCCAATAAAATGCATGTCAATCCTTTACAAGCTTACGACTCTAAGTGTAATATAACTGATACGAAAAGTTGGTAAACTTTGTGGTCTTCTGTCTGCAAAGCAGCTTGATACAGTCGCAAAAGAACAAAGTGCTGAGCATTGATTATCCTTATGTCGTATAAAACCTAGGGCAATAAGTTGAAACCAAATGGGTTCGACCTGTAGTAGAGTTTTTAATCTTAGGACTCCGAATAGGATAAAAATGTATATGCAGTGTACGCATGTATGGAATATCCAAATATCGTTCTTTATTAAGATGTTAAACTTTGATTATTTGAAGGAGAGTCGAAAACTAAACGGTAGTTACACAATTTTAAGTGTCCTTGCAGGTAAGAGAATCCTTGGAGTCAATGATCTGCGGAAGCGCGCTTCAATAATCATATCACTTGGAACTTCGCTCCAGAAGGCCTGTTTTTCTGCGAATGTGAAAGTTACATGAGTTGTTAATTTCTTGTAATCTACTGATGCCGTAGTTACCTCCAAGCCTTCCATCTGCTGAGTATAGTGATGTTCAAATTTTGCTTAGATAAGATGACCGGCTGCGTGAGAAAACGGAAGCAATAATTTAATTGCCTACAAAGAAGTTTCTAGTTCCCTCTTCGATCTAGTTCCTTTGGATGAATAGCAATAAGATTCTGAGCTTCTCTATATATAATGCAGCCGAAGTTTCTCACAAACCAAGAGAAGACAACGAAGTTTCTACAAGGTAATCGCGTACCTAATTACCTAAGGATTACCTACTAGAGTTTCAGGCCAATAACCTGCTTGTGAACCTTATAAAAGCTTACTACTATAAGTGTAATTTAATTGTCAAGCTTCGTGGGCTTCTGTCTGAAAAGCAGCTTGATACAGTCGCAAGGAACAAGGTGCTGATTATCCTGCATTGATTATCGTTATATCGTATAAAACGTAGGGCAATAAGTTGAAACCACCTGGGATCGACGTGTAGTAGAGCGTTCATACTTACGACCCCGTGTTGGATAAAAATGTACATTGAGAGTTTGTATGTACGGAATATCCAAACTTCCTTGTTTATTAAGAGTGTTAAATTTTGAATCATAGAAGGAGAGTCGAAACCTAAACGGTACTTACACAATTTTAAGTGTCCTTGCAGATGGCAGAATCCTTTGAGTAAATTATCTGCTGTTTAACAACATAACAGATAAACAACCAAACAATAAACAAACGTTATAAACATACACTTGATTGATACTGTAGTACGCGAATGTGATATCTAGATGAATTGGTTTAACTCATTAAATTAAATGTGTCCTGCTATTGTTTCGTTTCCTCTTTGTGTACCAAAGCCGCTTGTGTTAAAGGATTCCAAAATATGTAAAAAGAATAATAAACCACTACCATGTTTTATACCTGGTCTCTCTCTATCTTTTCATTTAAAGTTATATCAATATCGTCTTCATGTCCGTTTTGTTTGGTCTGTAAGACGGGGACGTTTTTACAAAATAATGACCATAACTGAGTGGATTAAAAACTAAGGCGTTATCAATTACATATTGATTTTCTACAGCTCTTGTTCGTCATCATCAATATCAGATTGTCTCCCGATCCGGCATTTCTTCATGAACTACCTTGGCAGAATGCACAAAACCTTGAAACTTCATATCGGGTCTTTTACACGAACGTGTGGCTCGTTCACAATCCTATCTTTCAGTCACTTTTTATCTACAGGTAAGAAAGCTCATCGTAGCTGTGTGTGTCCTGGAATTCGCATACACCAACCTCATTCGATTGGCTACATGCTTAGACCATTTCGCTCCTGGACTTGAAGGTACTTCCGAATTGAATGCTGCACAACTCCCGTGTTAGTCGAGGGAAAAGTGGCCATATTGAAGCCTTGTAACTATTCCCTTGTTATACAAGGGAGCACATGTTTCCTTCTCCATACAAGCGGATAGCAAGTGCCTAATCTTGATCATTATGTCAGGATTGATATTTGCTTGGTTGAAGACTCTGACTACCTTGTACAGTTCTTTTTCGTTTTGAAGGATCTCGAAGGCTGGCAACTATTCTCACCTGAGGTCGTGTAACAGCCGGTTGCATCATTAAAAAAATTAAAGCTGTCTTTTAAAGACTCTAGAGTTTCTTTAAAATTTAATGATTTCGTAGAATTTCCTTTCAGTTCTGCTTGTATGTGGCATTAAGAGGATAAGGAACTACTCATTATGTCTTCTAGCAAGATTCTTAAAACACCTGAATCAGACCCAGCAACACTTACAGATATCCCGTTTGTAATTTCTTCCATTACTGTTCTCCATATACAACTTCTATTTGCTCCTTCGAAAACCTTTTTGCATCATTTAAAGCAGTCTAGTATTGATGTTCAAGTTTTACAGGAATCAATCGCAAAAATATTATTAATGAAAGAGCGGAACCTAGTGAATCCTACGCAACTCTGTTTGTAAGCCTTAGTGAGCAAAAAGGACGCTATTTAAATGCATACTTGATAGTTTCAAGTGTTAACACACAGGAGACTTTGCTTAAATAATATATCCGTAAGAACACAACTCTTTGGACATCTCTTCATGCTAAAATGTTATCTGAATGATTCGTGATTTTTGCACTAGATAATACATATTTCTTTGAAAACAGTCTGAAGAATAGATCTAAGCACATATCTATGTGTTTCGACTTTCGTCTTGCAAGTGTTAACGGCTATTAGCTGAACTGTGCATGGAATGTACTGTAGGCAGTTTGCCATGATATTCCGCAATATGCAGCGAACAGCTATGCAGAATTCAACAGACGACTTGTATAACGACTTACCAAGGGTAGTCGTCAACCTGGTTCGATAAAGTAAGATGTATAAATCTTGAGTGGTAGTACTCATTGACAAGTAAAAATATCTTTAATAATTATATACCATTATTCTCACCTTTTCTATTAGAATGATAACGTCGATGAACGTTGCTAAAATGGTTTATTAGTTGATATACTTTATAATATATTTTCTTTCAAACTGTCAAGCACACACACTTGCTGACTAGGTATCCATAAACATTTACATAGCCACAACAATCCCATAATAATAATTTTACATATCTTAAAAACATTCTTCTTTTGTTATTATTAAATTAACATTCTATTAAGTATAGTGCACATGTATGAGCACTTTCTGCCCAAGGTACAGGTAATTATTAATCTATCCAAAGTATTTTGTTATATAAAAATGTCGCCCGACAAATGGACTGAATATAAAAGTCATGAGTGAGCTTGGCTTTTATCTTCAAGAACCACTGGTCCGTTTACAATAATGATCTTAAATTACATATGTCCTTTATATTTTGATCACACCTCGTATATATCTTCATTACATTTCATATATATATATAGATGCATTTATAACAAATGTTTTCACTTCATTAATACTTATCTTTTATTATATTAATTATATTTATTTCATTATTATCAAAACATCGTCGCTTATTAATATAATTAACGAGGGTGAAACACAAATTACCATGATTAGTAGTTTTGATCATTATTAAAACAGTGATGTTACAAATAAGGTTTAATCTTTCAGGGCGCATTAAATAACAAATAAGTTAGATGTTGTATTTTAATGTATACATTGTAGCACTAAGATGTCATAATAAAGAAGAATCTTGTTCGAATAATATATAGGATAGCTCATAAAAACAGTCGTCGAATAATTAGTTTTATAGAATGGATCTTCTTCTTAACATAATCTTTGACAGTTAAGTTTTCAACACAAATCAATCTAATATAAATAACCTTTGCTTTTAATCATTTAGGAATCGAATTATAATTCTTACATATATTAAAAACATTTGGGAATTATCATTGATTAATGAGAATTAAAGAAAATTAAATTGAATAAAAATAAAATAAATGTTCATGAAAATCTATAGCTGATATGAATTTAACCTAATTTCATTAACGGTAATCAGGTTACATTCGTACTTGCATACGATTCTAATAAAGTACATTGTACTGCACAATCATGATTAGGTTCTACATTATGTTGTACATGTATTTCATCGTGATTCTGATTTTGATATGAAGTGCCATCTCTTGACCTCCCATTACGTCTATCCACGTAGTTCGCTGTATTCCTGGAATTTCGCCATACATTTCGTCTATTTTTAAACCTATTTTGATTATATGGTCTAACATATGGATTGCTACGATTAATTAGGTTAGGCGGATTCCCTACATAACTTTGCCTATTTTGCTCATTTTGATTGCTAGAGTATACTCGGCTTAGGTTATGTTCCGTATTATTCACACTTCGGATATTTAAATTCCGAACAGGCACCAAATGATCTGAATTATTCTTATTTTTACCCATTCCTGCTTGTTGATTCATGGCATGGTATTGAGTTTCATAGCATTGGACAAGCATTAATAAATGGTTGAAACTCATACACTGTGTGGAAAATAAGATCTGTTGTAATTTAAATGGAAGCAAATTTCGAATCGATGCTATTATTCTCGATTCCGATTGCAATGGATTAACGACCTTTAATTCGTTGTAGGTATCTACAACAAACTCTACAACAGATTTATGCAATCGAGGATTGAAGTGTTGATTTCTAATGGTGGCATCTCTATTCGCAAGCAAAAAGTCATTTTCATAGTTTGCGATCAGTGCCGCTTTGAATTCCTCATATGTACTGATGTGATCACGTACTGCTTTAAACCATAATGAACAAGGTGGGAGTAATACATGAGGGATTAATTTCATATATTGTGATCTATCTATACACATTATATGGCATTCGTCCTGGAATTTCTCTAAGAAAGAAGTAGCATTCTCGTTACACTTACCACTGAATTTGCTCATAGCTCTTATTTCACTCATCTTAACACTTAATTTTACCTTCCTTTTATCATTCCATGTACCCATTGGGTGACAGTTCCTATTCATGACGTGATGTGTCGTTACACCATCTATGTTTCGCCCATCTGTACTCTTCGGATGTATTTCTTCCAATATAATATCCTCATCAGACACCGGCGAAGGGGAGTTCATCTCTGGTGAGTGGGGAAACTCCATGCGATCACTACACATGTTATTACGGTATGTGTTGTCCTTAACCTGTAGCATTCTAATTTCTTCCTCTAACGTAGCTATCAATTGCGTATTGGCACGTATGTTGTTAGCATTATTGATGACCTGGATCTTTTGTTGTTGAACAGAAGATTCGGTTACTTCTAAATCCTTTTTTATATCACTGATTTCTTGGCTCAGGTGGTTGTGATTACCCTGGCATTCCTCCGATATTCCTTTTAACTTTTCCTCGAACTGCGAGGTGATATCGCTCATCGTCTGGATAATTAATTGTTTCGTTTCATTCGACTTTTGTTCCATCCGTGTACTTAATTCTTCATATTGCTTGTTAGATTCGTCGAACTTCTGTTCTATCTTCTGTTCTATCGTCTGCTTCAATTCTTCGTATTGCTTGTTAGATTCATCAGACTTCTGTTCTATTCGTCTACTTAATTCTTCAGAGTTATGCTTCATCGTCTGCTTTAACTCGGTAGACATTTGAATCAATTGCTGCTGTAAGACTAGCAAAATTCGGTCTTCTGATGTCAATCCTGGTGTTACATTAGGTTCACCGTTGTCACTATTAGTGGATTCTTTCTCCATTGTTTCAGTGTCCATTCTTCTTATAATTATTCTACCACTTCTCAATATGGTGAAATTTGTACTCATTAACTTTATGACAAAAGTAAATTCAACCTTACTCTGCTTCGGGATATGAATTTACAACAAATCCCGGGTGAGGTAAACCAAAATTTTTAACGAACGAATTCACTCAGGGTAGTCGTCAACCTGGTTCGATAAAGTAAGATGTATAAATCTTGAGTGGTAGTACTCATTGACAAGTAAAAATATCTTTAATAACACTGGGTAACAAATTTTGACCAACTTTGTGTTTATCTGATTTATTTTCTTTTTTTAATATCGTTGGGTGGTACTAATAACGTGCATAACATTAGTTTTCCCGAAATGTCAAAAATTGCCTTAAAATCCGTCTTTAACTCTTAGAAATCAGGTAATTTGTCGAATTTTTCCTCCATTTTTAATTAAAGCATAATAACTAAGAAACCATTTGCCCTAACACAACCGGTTATGCCTTGCTTTTTAAACATAGGAACAGGCTTTTAAACTGTGGAATATTACATGTGAAAGATCAACAAATTTTGAAAAAATCTTCATTTTTCCTCAAAATTACGTATTTTTTATTTTTGGAGTTGGTAACACTGTTAGTACAGTTAGTCAAATTACATTTTTTTTTAAATCAGAAATTGATTCTGTAAGTTTTAAATTGGTATTCACAAGACGACACAAAATGTTGGGACAAAATTAGAAATTTGGTTATGAAATCAAGTGGAATTTGACAAAGAAAAATGAAAAAGTCATTTTTTCATTTTCGTGTAATAGTTCCTACCTCTATTCTCAACTAAACTATATTACATTTCTAGCACTTTTCGTACGTAGAAGTGAATATTAAATGGCTAGTCTATATAAGCCGCAGTTTTGGCCCGGTTTTGATTTTTATCGAGAAATTTAGAGCTAATTGCTATCTTACAATATGCTTCACTGAAGAAATTATGCAGAATTAACTTAGTCACTACGGAGTACAAACACAGCGTACAAAATAAAAAAAAATAGCAAAAATATATCCACTTTCACTACAAACACACAATTTTAAAAATGAGCATGCTTGAATTTTCGCTTGTGCGAAGCTGATTTGTCATCAGAAATCAATGTCCAAATGTAATCTCCCATCACCGCTGTGTCCCAGCGCCTTTGGTATCTTCTTTCCATTTGTTAAATGTCTTGATGAAAGCGTTCACCATGTTCTTCACTCACATCTGCTAAATTAGAATGGAAAAAATCAAAATGGGAAAACAAAAAATGCAATTTCAACGACATTCTACAATCCAAATTGCGATATAGGTGAACCAAAGAATCTA
This sequence comes from Thermobia domestica, assembly GCF_964235325.1. Taxonomy (NCBI): domain Eukaryota; kingdom Metazoa; phylum Arthropoda; class Insecta; order Zygentoma; family Lepismatidae; genus Thermobia; species Thermobia domestica. The sequence goes on from NC_137460.1 coordinate 170,495,564, forward strand.
TTAACTGCCTATAATTTTCACTCCTATTTTTATTAAGAAAACCTTGCCCTAAAAGCTTCCGAAGCACTTCTTTCCTCTCGAGTCATTCTATTCTGAAGTTCTTCACACTGAAGCATCGCACGTATCTGTGGGCCAGTAAATAGGCCAGCTGTGATTTTAGCGTCAGTTAACTGTGGAAGTATTTGTCTTATGTGAGAAAGAGCTGCAGAATGTGGATCTAATGCTCTAACAAAGTGTTTTACAAGTCCTAATTTTATGTGGAGTGGTGGCAGTAATTTTTTTCTCTTTCAACTAAGGTTTCATGTATGACATTGTGAGTGCCAGGAAGGAACATTTTTCCCTTTCTGGTCACACCTTGAGTGTATAATGACGGTCAGTAGCTCTGCTATTCCAAAGGCAAAGAAAACACGAATATTTAGTATAGCCACTCTGCAAACCTAGAAAAAACCCGATCATCTTAAAATCTCCACAAATAACCCATTTCTATTTTTGGAACTCAATCTTTTCCAACAATAATTTCACGTTTTCGTAGTATTCCTTCATGTGGACTGAGTGTGCAACTGGTACAGAAGGATTCACATTTCCATTGTACAGAATAACTGCCTTCAAACTTCTAGATGAACTGTCTATGAAAAGACGCCACTCCTCTGGTTGATGTGGAAAACAGATAGCTTCAAATAGACCACTAACGTCATGACAATAACACAAATTTCCTTCCATTTTCAAGAATTGTGAAAAAGTCTTATGCCTTTTCCTATATTTTGATATTTTACATGTTGGAAGGAGAAATTTCAACTCATTTAAACGTGAAGCAACAAGTTCTGCCTTTGATTTGGGAAGATCTAAATCTCTTATCAAGTCATCAAGTTCTTGCTGAATAAGCAAATGAGGTTCCTTTTTCCTGGTTTCATGCGAAAAACTAATATCAAGATCGGAAGATTCCTCTGACTCTCCTTCCGATCACAATATCTCTGGTGGTTTGGGTACAGGAAGTTCGTCACTGTGTGGAACTGGAGCAATGGATGTAGGTAAACTGGGGTATTCTATTTTTCTCCTATTCTTTCTGTTTTTATAGTGTGTCACGTCAACTAAACAGAAGTAGCAGTCATTATGGTGATTAGTAGGCTCTCTCCAAATTCGAGGAATAGCAAATGGCATACACTTTCTTGTTCCCCGTAACCAACCTTCTAATGTAGAGCGGGAACTATCGCATCACACATGCGGAGCCCAACGTTTGTCTTGAGCACCTACGGTCACTCGAAAGTAAGGTTAATATGCAACACAGAACTTTGTTCCAAGCACAATGTTATGTTTAAGTTGTTTGGAGCTTATGCAATATCCACAAACATAACAAAATGAGTCCGCTGACATTTTACAACGCCTACTTGTAGACATTTTATCTTCCACACATCTAGTGAAATTAAATCAAATGTCACTGATATAATATAGTTACCACTATAGTTACTCAATACCGTACAGCTGGCTATCCAAGTGGAATCATATAGAAGTTTACTGACTTTACTTAAGTAAAACTTAATATTTTTTGTAAAAGTAAGGGGAAAAATAAATTATATTTGGTCAATGTTCCGTTAAGGGGGTCCAGTGTCTTTGACACCACTTCTATCTATTGATTTTCGTTTGATTACATAATATAACTTTATATATGTTTCTCCTAGGTTGGGTTAGGTTACGTTAGGTTCGGTTCGGTTCGCCTCGGTTAGGTTAGGTTAGCTTAAGGGGGTCCAGTGTAGTTTTGGACCCCCTTAACGGAACATGGACCTTATATTTTTCTAGACAGTTATTTTCATTCAAAATAAATGCTGTATTCAAAATTTTTAATCATAGAACGGATATGTTACGAAACTGAACTGGCTAATTAATCTACAAGAGTTTGTTCTGTGTTGCAGTCTATGGACAGCCGAAGTAAAGGCTGAAATTCTTTCTCTAAAATGGCGTTCTTGAACAAAGACGATTTTGTAAAATTCCTTCCAAACAATCGACATTTGAAGAAAACTAATACCAGATTCGTAATTAGCACGTCAAAATCATTCGGTAAATGTAAAAACATTAAGATAAACAATTTCTTGTTGAGCAGTGTAATTATATACCATTATTCTCACCTTTTCTATTAGAATGATAACGTCGATGAACGTTGCTAAAATGGTTGGCATATATTCCGAAGTTGGGCGTCCGCTTTCGTCAAGTTTTTTCACTGTTATCTCCTTTCCACACTTTCTGCAATTTGTTATTAGGTTCATTAATCAGTGCTCTTCACAAACTTACAAAAGATTTTGCTCATTATCAATGTATTCCTTCACAAATGTTAAAACTGCTAGTTCATTGCCCTTGTACATTCGCCATGTTGATAACATAAATGCTCGTTTCTTTCCCACAATGCAACTATTCGGTTACCTTGCGCCAAGTAGTTCCCTCCGCTCGGCGTATAGTCCCATGTTCATAACCGCTTATGTATAACAAATAAACAGATTTTTCGAGACCCATATATATTATCAAGCACACAAACGATCAAATTATCCATATCTTTCCTGTAAATTTTAAAAATTTCGCTGGAAACGGACGCCCAACTTTGGAATTTAACCCAAATGGTTTATTAGTTGATATACTTTATAATATATTTTCCTTCAAACTGTCAAGCACACAAACTTGCTGACTAGGTATCCATAAACATTTACATAGCCACAACTATCCCATAATAATAATTTTACATATCTTAAAAACATTCTTCTTTTGTTATTATTAAATTAACATTCTATTAAGTATAGTGCACATGTATGAGCACTTTCTGCCCAAGGTACAGGTAATTATTAATCTATCCAAAGTATTTTGTTATACTTGGTACTTCTATTTTAGTAAAGGAATTTACTTGGTGATCTAGGATCCTCGGGTCAAAGACCATGGATTGCTCGCAAACATACCAAACCAATTGACAATCTGGTTCAGTGTTAGAGATGAGTACACTTCGTAAGCCTCTACCGCTGGCGATTAATAGGGTACATTTTGTCGAGTAGCTTTCATCTCTTGGAAGATACATTTGAGTCGGTGGACAGGACAAGCAAGCTCTATTCACGTCAGCTGATAAGGTAGAGTTGAATTTAATAAATAAGATTACAGAAATTATGCTTGTTGATCATTCCGTCTAAGATATGAAAGGTGTCGAAGAGCTAATAGAGTTTGTGCAATAGTATGCTCCTGATCGGAAACTTACCACAAATTTACTCACCGGTAAGAAAAAGTTCAGAAGATTGAGAAATGCAAATCATCCAATAAGTATAATAAGAGTGTGCGACTATAGCAGTCTGTAGTGAAAGATGAACCGTGCGAGCCAGAGAGATTTAAGGTTCCATAGCTGAAAAATAAGAGAGAGAGATACGTAGACTTATCAATACAGCTTCTCCATAAAATGAGTTAAGATTGCAAAAAACGCCATGAAATTTTTTATAGACGCAAGTTTAACTTTGAAGTTAGTCGAAAGTTTATCGCAGTCCCATTTACTTTCGGTTGACAGCGAGACTAAGCTCTAGAACACTAACTATTCCCAAGAGGATAAATTCATGGTGTCTGGTCCAAGATGTGGGAACAGACTAGGAAGTTTTATATCTCTCAGGTGTACTTACCTGAAGTCTCCCAATGTAACACACATACAAAAAAATCTTTCAATTAATAATTTTGTTGATGTCTCTGTTCTACACCTGTTCTAACAGGCCTGTATAACTTCTTTGGATTGCGAATCAGTGTTTTACACCGCTAGCTTTAGTAATTCATCGGCAGGACCTGTCTTACAGGCCAAGAGAAGCGGACATGGTTTTAAAAACTAATCAAATACCAAATTACCAAAGGATATACTACTACAGTTTGAGACCAATAAATTGCATGTGAAACCTTTACAAGCTTACGACTATAGGTGTAATATAACTGTTACGGAAAGTTGGTACGCTTTGTGGGCTTCGGTCTGGAAAGCAGCTTGGTACAGTCGCAAAGAAACAAAGTGCTGAGCACTAAGAATTGATTATCCTTATGTCGTATAAAACCTAGGGCAATAAATTGAAACAAACTGGGATCGACGTGTAGTAGAGCTTTCATTCTTCTGACCCCGTCTAAGATAAAAACCTACATATAGGGTTTGTATGTACGGAAAATCCAAACATGGTTCTTTATTAAGATTGTTGTAACTGATTGCTTGTAGGAGAGTGAAAACTAAACGGTAGTTACACAATCTTAAGTGTTCTTGCAGATTGCAGGATCCTTGGAGTCAATTATTTGCTGTTGAACGTCTTAACACGTAAACAATCAAACAAAAACAATTGTTTTAGTCATACGATTCAAAGATACTTGTGGTACGCGAATGTGATATCTAAATGAATTAATTTAGCACTCTAAATTAAATGTTTCTTTTTCTCTTCGGGTACCAAAGCCGCTCCTGTTAAAGGATTAAAAACTAGCTAATCATAAAAAGAAACCACCTTCATGTTTTTTACCTTGTCTTTATACCTTCATTTAAAAATACATCAATAACGATTTCATGTCCACTTTTTTTGTCTATAAGGTGGAGACGTTATCCCAAAATAATCATAACTGATTGGATCAACAATTAAGCCGTTGTCAATGACATATTGGTATTAGATTCGTTGTTGTTCGTCGTCGTCTATATCAGAATTTCGTCCGATCAGCCATTTGTAACTGAACTCTCTCGGCACAATTCACAAAACCTTGAATACTTCATATCGGCTGCTTTACACTAACATGCGGCTCGTTCACAATCCTATCTTGGAGTCACTTTTTATCTACAGATAAGTAAGCTTCTCCGGGTGGAGCTGATGATAGCTGTGTGGCTGCTGGAATTCGCATACACTAACCTCCTTTGATTGGGTTCATGCTTAGTCCTTTTCTCTCCTGGACTTACAGGTACTTCCGAATTGAATGCTGCCAGCTGCCTTGGTAGTAGGGGAAAAAATGGGAATATTGAAGCTTTGGAACTCTTCCTTGTAATACCTGATATGACTTATAGCAGGGAGGACATGTTTCCTTCTCCGTACAGGCGGATAAGAAATGTCTAATCATGACGATATTGTCAGGATTGAGATTTATTTGTCTGACTAGATTGCACAATTCCTTTTCTTTTTGAAGGATCTTGAAAGATGCCAGCTATTCTCGTCTGAGTTTAGCTAAGGTCGTGTCACAGGCTGTTGCATCATGAAAAAAATGAAAGAAGTCTTTTAATGACGCTAGAGTCTCTTCATATTTAATGATTTGTAACATTTCTTTCAGTTCAGCTTGTATGTGGCCTTATCAGAATCAGCAACTGCTCATGAAGTCTTCTAGCAAGATTCTTATAACATCTTAATCAGGCCCATCAACAGCTACAGATTTCCCGTTTGAACTTTTTTGCATTATTGTTGTCCGTTTACAGCTACCTTTACTCTTTCGAAAATTGATTGCATCATTGTAAGCCGTCTATAATTGATCTCCAAGACAATGCTGAATGGCCATCACTACTCAAGATCATTGGGATCTCGTTACTAGAATTTGCTCGCCGACTTTTACGTGTGGTTATGAAGAGATTTACAACCCTCTGAGCAGATGTCAAAATCTAGAATCTGCGATCTTATTCGACAATTTGTGGATGATGAAATCAATATGCACCATACACAAGAAAATGAGGCTGCATGAAAAAGAAGATATCTAGGAATCTCAAAATTAAGGCGATGCCCCTTACCGAACCGGTAAACTTTGGCTGCAGTATATAGAGAAAGTCAGAATCGTATTGCTATTCATCCAAAGGGACTAGATCGAACACGGGACTAAAAACATCATTTGTAAGCAATTAAATTAATGTTTCCGTTTTGGCACGTAGCTTGTTATCTTTTCTATGCAAAATTTCCACATCACTATACTCAGCAGAGGAATCCTTGGTGGCAAATACGGTATCAGATGATTTCAAAGAAATTAACAACTCAAGGATCTTTCACAATTCACAGAAAAAGTGCTTAATGAGGCCACGATTATAGCTCTTCTCAACTTTTTCTCACCGGTGAGTAACTTTCTGCTAAGCTTTCGCTCAGTAGCAGACTAGTGCATCAACTGTATTTGCTTTCGACCCCTTTCATATCTGATACGGAATGATCAACAAGAAGAATTTCTGTAATGTTATTTATTAAATTCAACACCACCTCATCACGCTGACGTGAATAGTGATTGCGTGTACTGTCCATCGACTCAAAGGTATCTTCTCAAGAGCAGAAAGCTACTCCAAAAAATGTACACGATTAATCGCCAGCAGCTGAGGCTTAAGAAGTGTATTCATCTCTAACACTGAACCAGACTGTCATTTGGCCTGGTATGGTTGCGAACATATCCATGGCCGTTGACCAGAGCCATCCTAGAACACGAAGGAAATTCCTTTACAAATTACAAGCACTAAATCATCTGCAGAATTCGGCATAGTTTTTCTCTGAACAAAAAGGAATATCATGGCTACTGCCTAGAGTATATTTATTGCACAGTCCAGCTGAGAGCCGTTAACACCGGCAAGAAGAAAGTCGAAAATCATAGTTATCTGCTTAGAGCTATACTTCAGAATGTTTTCAGAGAACATTGTATTACCCAGTGCAGACATAACGAAACATTCAGATATCATTTTACTAAGAGGAGATATTGAGATACGTGTTGTTTTCTTATTAAAACGAAAGCAAGCAGTTAGCATGCACTACAACCAACCAAACATACTAATATTTGATAAGAAGCGTAGTGAGATTAGGATTTTTCAACTGCAACTCACACGCTGTAATAGACTAAAATGGCAAAATATTTAAAATTTATCTAGAAGGCTGCCGGCTGTGGCTTTCTGCAGCAATAATGGTATTACTAATTGTAGATATCAGGATGCATTTAGATAAAAAGATACTAAAGTAAATGTCGAGATCCGCCATGATACTTGCATTAGAACGAGTGCAATCAGTTTGCATGCAGTACAACCGGCGAGTGCGGGTGGGTCGAAATGGGAAAAGTACGGGAGCTCATATTGTCCTTAGGACTTGCTAATTCGAAATATTCGAGTGACGTGCGTAACTCAGGACTTGCGAAACTAGAAATCATTAGCTGAGAAAAGAGGAATATCACGGTGAGGTCGTGTTATTGTTTTCGTAAATATTGTAAAGCGAAAGCGCGTTAAAATGACGGAAAAGTTGATTGGTCATTTGCGATAGGGCTGGCATCCCTGAGCTGGTGAAGCTTTTTGTAATATGCGTTCGCAACGTCAGAAATCACCTGAAAATGTGAACGTTAAAAACATTAAAAGCACTACTGCTTCGTTTTTAAGACCTAGTTGCACGGCACAAGATCCTACGTCCTCCGATTCACACCTCACCTTTTGATATAAGAAGTGTAGGCCTTCTGTATTTCTTCAGTAACGAACATCAAGTATCTATACTATATATTCTACTCTTGTGCATACAGTAAATAAGTGCAAGAAAAATTGACAAAGAACATGTTATGACATTAGATCAGCTTTAATACTGGAAAGGTGTTCAAATCGTACCTGCAACTTAAGAAATTTCTGAACTGTCCAAAGTTGTACCTCCTGTAGTAGGTCTTCACTTAAGTAATTTCTAGTCACAGTTGGAGTCGTTATGTCAAGTATTGGAATCGTAGAACTTTGGGGTATCGTGTACGCTAAGACAACATTAGTGAAAATGCTGAATGGCCATGCCTACACAAGATCATTGAAAAGTCGCTCTAGACTTTGTTCGGCGACCTTTACATGTGGTTATTAACACATTTACAATCCTCTGAGGAGATGACAAAATCTAGGATCATCGATCTTATTCAACACGATGTCTTGATGAGGAAATCAATATGCACATTTACAAAAAAGTTAAGCTTCATGAAAAAAACGCGATATCGAGTAAATCCCAAAATTCAGGCAATGACCTATACCGAAGCGGTAAATTTGGCAGCAGTATATTGAGAAGGTCAAAATCGTATTGCTATTTTCCAAAGGGACTGGATCGAACATGGTAATAGAAACATCATTTGTAGGCAATTAAATTAATGCTTCTCTTTTCTCAAGCAGCTGGTCATCATTTCTATGCAAGATTTGCACATCACTATACTAAGCGGATGGAAGCATTGGAGGCAAGGAACAATCAATATTCGCAGAAAAAGAGTTTTTCCGGAGCGAAGTTCCAAGTGATATGATTATCGAACAGAGCTTAATATAGGACACGAAATTTTCTGGTGGATTAACTCAACGTCACACATTACGTTAGCAAGATTAATCCTTCATTCCCAGAGACTGTTACGATAACAGAAGTTCTACACGACTTTTGTGGGAAACCGCATGTCATCTGAGCCGCACGTTGAGCTATTGTCACCTTCCTTGTGTGATAATACCTCATTGCGCAAAAATATCAATACGACTGAGGTGAATATTGCAGTCTTCAAGATCCTTCAATAAGAAAAAGAACTGCACAAGTTAGTCAGAGTCTTCAATCAACCAAATCTCAATCCTGACAAAATGGTCAAGATTAGACATTTCTTATTCTCTCAGTTGGTTTCAACTTATTGCCCTAGATTTTATACGACATAAGGAATATCAATGATAATGCTCAGCACCTTGTTCCTTTGCGACTGTACCAAGCTGCTTTTCAGACAGAAGCCCACGAAGCTTAACAATTATACGTAACAGTTATATTACAGTTATGATCTTAAGCTTGTAAAGGATATTGGCCTGAAACTCTAGTAGGTGATGCTTATGTAATTAGGTATGTGATTACCTTGTAGAACCTGTGAGACTAGTCCTGCCGATGAATTACTAAAGCTGGCGTACCAAAACACTGTTTCGCGATAAAAAGGAGTTATACGGGCCAGGTAAACAGTTTCTATCAGGCTAACGATGAAGAAACAAATATAGTACTATAGTAATTGCTTGATTATCATGATAAATATATACTTATGTTTTTTACATTTGGTATCACAATCTTTTTCCATCCCAAGGGCACACCAAAACAAAACGCTGTACGTTCCCAAAACTATAAGTCTGTGATATCCTTGTCCTCTTAAATTGAGAAATAAATCCACGGTTTTCTAAAAGGTACGCCATAGTATAATGTGAGATAAGTAGCTTTAAAAGACTACTGTTTCGTTTTTAAGACCTAGTTACACAACACAGTTTCTGCGGCCTCCGATTCGGTGTTGAATTCCTTTACTGACTGGAAGCCAATAGGAATTAAGGAATACATGCCGATGTCCACTGCTCAGTTCTAAATTTCACAGTCTTAAAAGCAGCTTGGTACAATCACAAAGGAACAAAGTGCTTAGCAGTGTTAGCGAGATGAGGTACTTTGGAATTTAATAAATAAGATTAATGGAATTCTTTTTGTTGATCATTCTGTTTGTCGAAACGCTAATACAGTTGGTGCACTAGTCTGCTGCTGAAGCTTACCAGAAATTTCTCACCGGTGAGAAAACGTTGAGAAGATTGAGAAATGCTAATCATGCAATAAGCTTAATAAGAGTGTGCGATTATGGCAGTCTGTCGTGTAAGATGAACCGTGCGAGCCACAGAGATTTTAAGGTTCTATAGCCTAAAGATCAGTGTGAGAGATACGTAGCGTTATCAATATTGCATCTTAATGAAGTGAGTCTAACTAACTAACTAACTAACTAACTCTCTGGCCTATGGAACCCGGAGGTTCAATGCCGTCTTCACAAAAGCTCTCCACTGACCTCTATCCTTAGCTAATTGAATCCAGTTTCTACTTTGTATTCCAATCTCTGCGAGATCCGTCTTAATATTGTCCTCCCATCTGCTCCTAGTTTTTTCTAATGGTCGTTTTCCGATTGGTTTTCATGTCAAGACTTTGAAAGCGTTTCTACTTTCTTCCATTCTAGCTACATGACCCGCCCATCTAAGCCTCCTAGACTTCACGACCCTAACAATGTTGGGTAAACCATATAAATTATGTGGTTCCTCGTTATGAAGTTTCCGCCATTCCCCATTCCCGTTCCTCTTGGGTCCGAATATTCGTCTCAGGATCTTGTTCTTAAATACTTTCAGTCTATGTTGTTCCCTCAGAGTAAGTGACCATGTTTAGCAGCCAAACAGCACAACAGGCATGGTTACCGTTTTGTATATTTTAAGCTTCAAATTTCTCGACAGAATTCGCGACGACAAGAGATTTTGAACCGAATAGTAACACGAATTGCCTGCTTTTAGTCGACATTTAATTTATCCGTGTATATGATTTTCCTCTGTTAATATTGATCCTAGGTATTTGAAACTATCCACTTTATCAAAAGTATTGTTTAATATTTTAACGCATCCATAGTTTGCTGTATTCCGGTCCCGACGCACTTCCTTGTATTTAGTTTTATCTGCGTTTACTTCTAAACCCATGTCCCTGCAATATATCTTAATTAATCTAATTAGCTTTCTCGGTATTCTAAGTTCTATAAGGACGTTGTATAATTTTTCTCTCCTAACCGAGTCGTACGCCTTTCTAAAATCAATAAATAGTTGATGTACCGGGCTATAGTATTCCCAATTTTTTTCGAGTATTTGGCGAATGGTAAATATTTGGTCGATAGTTGATCGATTCCGTCTAAATCCGCATTGATAATCTCCAATAATTTCATCTGTGTATGGGGTCAGTCTTGCTAATAGAATATTTGAAAGAATTTTATAGGATGATGACAGAAGAGAGAGGCCTCGATAATTATTACAGTCAGTTTTTTCGCCTTTCTTGTGAATTGTAACAATGATTCATTCTTCCCACTCTTGTGGCAATTCTTCCTTGTTCCAGATAAGGAGAATGAGTTTATGTATCTTGTTCCAAAATTTTTCACCTCCAGCTAAAATTAACTCAGCCGTAATTTCATCTACACCCGGAGATTTGTGTTTCTTTAATTTCTTTAAAGCAGTTTCTAATTCTATTCGGTTGGGCTCTGGAATATACAATTTTACGTTATCTCCAATTTCAATCCAGGTATCCTCAACACTAGTGCACTGCGAATCTTCCAAAGGAGAGAATCTATTCGAAACTTCAATCTGGTATTTCTCTCTTACATGGCTCTCTTCAAATTTCTCTAAATTGAAAATCACCGTTTTTATACAATGTGTATTACCTTTATTCAACGATAACCTCTCTCGTATTATCGCTGCTACCAGATAGTGGTCGGTGTCGCAATCAGCCCCTCTAAACGACCGGACATCAATTATGCTAGATTGCCATCTTCTATCTACTAAAACGTGATCAATTTGATTATGTGTTTTCCCGTATGGTGATGTCTAAGTGTACTTATGAATGTCGCGATGTGGGAATTTTGTACTCTTCACGATTAGGTTTTTGGATGTTGCAAAATTTACGAGTCTAACACCATTGACATTACTTTCCTTATGCAGACTTTCGTTCCCTATAATCGGTTTGAAAATATCCTCTCGTCCTACCTTCGCATAGAAATCCCCTAATAGAGTTTTCATATGGTATCGCGGGAGTTGGTCAAATATCCGTTCTACTTCTTCGTAAAAACTGTCTTTTATATCGTCATCCTTATCTTCAGTTGAGGCATTTATATTTAAAACAATAATATCACACCACCGTCCCTTAAGAGTAATAAAAGAAAGTCTGTTAGTGACATACTAAACCCGTTTAATTGCTGGTAATATACGTTTATGAACGAAAAACCCTGTTCCTAACTGGTGATTTTGGTTTCTTTCCCCGTAAAAGAACGTAAAATTTCAGGAATTCTAAGATCCATTTCCTTCCCACCTAACTTCCTGTACTCCCACTCATAGTCGGCTGTCCGCGACTACTTATTCAGTATATTCGCAGCTAACCTCTATATCTAGAGGCCTTCTCCTTGATCCGGAACCTGAGGACGCGCCATGCCGTGGTGACAGGAACCCACGTTACACAGAGTGAAGTGAGTCAGGTTATAAAATACGCCTAGAAAATTTTTATAGATGCAAGTTTAACTTTCAGGCTAATCGAAAGTTAATCCCAGTCTCTTTTACTTTCTTTGCGCAGCGAGACTAAGTCCTCAAACACTATTCTCAAGAAGGGAGATTCATAGCTTGTTGTCCAAGATGTGGGAAGTGAGCCTAGGAAGTTTTATATATTTCAGATGTAAATAACGGAAAATCTCCCAAAGTAACCTTAGTACAAAAAAAAAAAAAAAAAGAATCTGTCAATTGATAATTTTGTTGATGTCTCTGATCTAAACCTGTTCTACCAGGCCTGTATAGCTTCTTTGTATCGCGAGTCAGTGCTTTACTACAATAGCATTAGTAATTCATCGGCAGGACTTGTCTCACAAACCAAAAGAAGCGGGCCTGGTTGTAGAAAATACCTAATTACCCAATGACCTAAAGATCACCTGCTAGAGATTCAGGCCCTTAACTTGGATGTGAATCCTTTACAAGCTTACGTCCATAGGTGTAATATAACTGTTACGGAAAATTGTTAAGTTTCGTAGGCTTCTGTCTGAAAAGTAGATTGGTATAGCCGCAAAGGAACAAGCTGTTTGGTAATAAGCATTGATTATCCTTATGTCGCATAAAACCTAGGGCAATAAGTTGAAACCAACTGGAATCGACGTCTATTAGAGCTTTCATTATTACGACCCCGTCTTGGAAAAATTGTACATGGAGTGTTTGCATGTACGGAATATCCAATAACAAAGTTGAGAGTGTTAAACTTTGCTTCTTTGTAGGAGAGTCCAAAAGTAAACGGTAGTTACACAATTTTAAGTGTCCTTGCAGATGGCACAATCCTTGGAGTTAATCATCTGCTGTTGAACATCTTAACAAATAAACAATCAAAAAATAATCAAATGTATTCAACGTACAATTGAATTATACTGTAGTACAAGAATTGATGTCCAAATTAATTGGTTTAGCTCGTTAAATTTAATGTGTCCTGCAACGGTTTCGTATTCTCTTCGGGTACGAAAGCCGCTCGTGTTAAGGATTCCAAAATATGTAAAGAGAAAAATAAGCCACCTTCAATTTTTATACCTTGTCTTTATAGCTTCATTTAAAGTTACATCAAGATCGTCTTCATGTCCGTTTTGTTTCTTCTATAAGGCGAAGACGTTATTACAAAATTTTAATCATAACTGATTGGATCAACAATTAAGTCGTTGTCAACGACACATTGGTTTTCTACAGTTGTTGTTGGCTATCATCTATATCAGATTGTCTTGAGATCTGCCATTTGTACATGAACTCCTTTGGCAGAATGCACAATACTTCATATCGGCTCTTTTACACTAACATGTGGCTCGTTCACAATCCTATCTGGCAGTCACTTTTTATCTACAGGTAAGTAAGCTTACCCGGCTGGAGCTGATGGTAGCTGTGTGGGTCCTGGAATTCGCATATCCTCTTTGACACACCAACCTTATTCGATTCGGTTCATGCTTAGACCATATCGCTCCTGGAGTTTGAGGTACTTCCGAATTGATTGCTCCACAGCTGCCGTGTTAGTAGGGGCAAAAGTGGCCATATTGAAGCTTCGTAACTACTTCCTTGTTATTCCTGATATGGCTTATACCAAAGAGGATATGTTTCCTTCTCCATAAATGCGAATAAGATATGTCTAATATTGACCTTTTTGTCAGGATTGAAATTTGGTTGGTTGAAGACTCTAACTTGCACAATTCATTTTCCTTTTGAAGAATCTTGTAGGCTGCCAACTGTTTCTCCAGTGTATAGTTAAGGTCGTGTCACAGCCTGTTCCATCATGAAAAAAGTGAAAGCAGTCTCTTAAAGACGCTAGAGTTTGTATAATTTAATTATTTCATTGCATTTCTTTTCAGATCTGCTTGTATGTGGCCATAAGAGAATCAGTAACTGCTCAAGAAGTCTTCTAGCAAGATTCTTAAAAGATCTGAATCAGACCATTTGACAGCTACAGATTTCCTGTTTGTAATTTTTTGCATTACTGCTGTCCATATACGGGTACCTTTTGCTCCTTGTGTATCTCACAATTCCACAATCGTTGTGGCGAATCTTTCACAATATGAATAGCTATCCAAAGGTTCCAAACGAGAAATTCAAATCGAGACACAAAACGCGAGTGAAGACGATTGATTCTTTCGAGTAAGATAGCATCGACACCTCAAGAACATGAGTATATACTATTAGAGGTGAAACGGGTGTCAGAATTACGAAATGTGATACGCTTTTCTGAACAAGACAATGCTACCGTGATATCAGATTACTTTTTCATTCAAAGACTACTGAAATGAATTACTTTTTCTGCTCTATGAAATGTGTGGCACTAAGTTACTAATTAAAGCATACAGTGAGCTTATATGAAAAGATTATTTGATTAGCCCACAGTTTGGTTGCTTTGCAATGACCAGTTATACTAAGTTGGTAGCGAAAACATGACTGACTATACCGTAAATATTTTCCACTTAACCGTCTAAGATTTCAAAAGAACTTAAAATCGATTCTTTATTTCTCTCATCGATTAAATGATCGGTCTCAGGCCCAAAGTAAGGCTGTTTCGGAGGTCAGAATATAATGGGTTCCGTAGCAAGTTTTACTTGATACAATCGGAATAATGATAGACAGAAACCTAGTGAATACTACCTTGTGTATTCCCTAGTGATCATATTTGATGCTAACTAAATGTATTTTTGTTAGCTTCGAGTGTTAACACACAGGAGACTTTGAGTAATTAATCCGTAACAACGCAAAACTTTGGATTAAACAGTTTCTATCAGGCTAACATAGATTTCTTCAGGAAGAAGCACTCTCAAATAGTATTGTAGCTGCATATAAACAGGAAGCATAATAATTCCATGATTATCATTGATAAATTAATACTTATGTTTTTTACATGTGGTATCACAACCTTTCTCAATCCCAAGGGCCCACCTAAAACAAACCGCTGTAAGTTCCCAAAGCGTTAAGTCTGTGATACCCTCGTCTTATTAAAGGCTGATGTATATCCACGTTAAGAAGCTCTAAAAGCAATACTGCTCCGTTTTTAAAACCTAGGTGCACAACATAAGATCCTGCGGCCTCCGATTCGGTGCTGATTCCTTTACTAGCAGTAAGCCTATAGGAAATAAAGAATGCATACCGATCTCCACTGCTGACATCTAAATTTCAAGCATTTTAAGAAGGATCGAAAAAGCCGTTTAGCCTTACCGGACACCTCGAAAGGGAACCCTCGTATTATTGGCACGCCTGTTGCACCCTAAACCACTAATAAAAAAGAGAGTATCCCCGTCCATCCTCAAAATTATTTCTTTAATAAACGCATCACTTAGAGATCGGATTCGTCCCTGGTTAATATCTCTTTTGAGAAAATGTAGAAACTATTACAATGAAGTCAAGTGACATCCCTGTTAACGTTCTCATTCTAAGGTGATTTCTAACGTCGCAGATGCATATTACAAAAAGCTTCACCATCTCAGGGATGTCTGCTGTATCTCAAGTGACCCATCAGCTTGTTTATCATTTTAACACGCATTCTCCTTATTAGTTTTACGAAAACAATACTTTATGTGCTCACTGTGATTATTTCCTTTTCTCAGCTAAAAACTTCTTGTTCATCACGTCACTGGGTGTAAACTTGAATATTTCGAATTCGCAAGTCCTAAGGAAAATATAGCTTCCGTATTTTCCCATTTCCATCCACCCGATGTTGTTTGTACTGCATGCAAAAAGATTCCACTCGTTCTAATGCAAGTATCAGGGCGGATCTCGGCATCTGCTGCTATTATCTCAGTAGGGACAAAGGGACTAGATTGAACAGGGGATTAAGTACCTACGTCAATTGTAGGCTATTAAATTAATGCTTCCGTTTCTCACGCAGTTGGTCATCTCTTGTATGCAAAATTTGCACATCATTTTACTCAGCAGGTGCAAGCCTTGAAGGCAACTACGGTATCAGATGATTACAAGAAATCAACAACTCAAGAAACCATCACAATTCGCAGAAAAAGAGGCCTTGTGGAGCGAAGTTCCAAGTTATATGATTATCGAACAGTGCTTAATGAGGCCACGAAATTTTCTGAGGGATTAACTCGCCAGACACTACACTAGCTAGATTGATCATTCTTTCCTAAATACTGTTACGATAACTGAAGTACTACAGGACTTTTAAGGGAAAAATTTTTCATCTGAGTGGCACGTAGAGCTAACGCCACCTTCCATATGTGATGATATCTAAGCACACAAGAATGTCAATACGACTGTTGTGAATATTGCAGACTCTCTGTTGTCTTGTGATTTAAAACACACTTAGAAGGAAGGGTCCATCTACACGCAATGGTGTGGACTAAAAATTTCAAGTCAAATCTGCGTTAAGTACGCATATAAATTATGTTAAGCGCTATTTTCACCTTATATTTTATGCATGTAAATTGCAATTAGACACGGAAAATGCCGAGAGCCAAAAAAGAGTTTTCTGGAAATATCTGCAACGATCGAATTTAATTCTACCATTGAAGCCACGACAATTCAATCACAGTTCTTGAGAAACTTGGAGATCAATACCAAGATATTGGAAAATTTTCCACCTAACATCACTATACATAATATCCAAAACTGTCTGGATTATGAAGAGTGTTTTCACTTGTTTCTTCATCATAATAAAAATTTTCCGATTCATGAAAATTCCTTACATTTGTTTCTACAGAGCAATAACACTTTCCGATTCAAAAAAAGTTGTTTTACTTTTTGCTTCAAAATGATGAAAAACTTCCGATTCATAAAAAGTTCTTCCATATTTCCATTCAAGACACAAAATATTTCGATTCATGAAACACTGTTTCACTTGTTCCTACATAGTACTGAAAATTGGGAGCCATAAAAATTTTCAGACTCTTTACACGATCTTTCACTTTTTAACATTTTTATACATGATTTCAATCAATTGTATGAATACTGAGGAACTGTTACTTGATCACTGATATTTGTGTTAAGAACGGAAAATTTTCCAGAAAAATATAGAAGAAAATTTTCCACCTCACATCACGGCTAATCAACGATATAGGAATACGTGGAGTATGTTTTTATGAAACGGAAAATTTTCCGTTTCAAAATTTTTCGGAAAATTTTCATCACTGTATAGGACAGACAATTCTTCGATTCATGAAAAATTGTTTCACTTCTTCCTACATAGTACTGAAAATTGTCTGAGGCATGAAAATTTTCAGATTCTTTAAACAGTCTTTCAATTTTAAACATTTCTATACATAAATTCAATCAATTTTATGAATACTGAGGAATTGTTACTCGATCACTAATACTTGTAAAGAACGGAAAATTTTCCGGAAAAATATAGGAGAAATTTTCCACCTCACATCACGGCTAAACAACGATTAAGGAATAAGTGGAGTAAGTTTTTATGAAACGGAAAATTTTCCGTTTCAAAATTTTCCGTGAAATTTCCATCACTGTACGGGACACAATTCTTCGATTCATGAAAAATTGTTTCACTTGTTTCTGCATAGTACTGAAAATTGTCTGAACCATGAAAATTTTCAGATTCTTTAAACGATCTTTCACTTTTCAACATTTTTATACATGATTTCAATCAATTTTATGAATACTGAGGAACTGTTACTTGATCACTGATATTTGTTAAGAACGGAAAATTTTCGGGAAATGTTTAGAAGCATATTTTCTCTCACCTCACATCACGGCTGCACAACGATGTAGGAATAAGAGGAGTATGTTTTAATGAATCAGAAAATTTTCCGGAAAATTTACATCACTGCTCGTAACGCTCTCACCTTTTTCCTGATCGTTAGCCTGATAAAATCTGTTTAATCCAAAGAGTTGTGCTCTTACAAATATATTATTTAAAAAAAGTCTCATGTGTGTTATCACTCGAGGCGATCAAATATGCATTTAATTAGTGTCCTTGCTACTCACTAGGACTTACATACAGAGCTGAGTAGGATTTACTAGGTTCCGGTCTATCATTAATAATATTTTCCCGATTGTATCTTGTAATACTTGCTATGGAACACATTATAATCTAACCTCCGAAACAGCCTTACTCTCGGCCTGAGACCGGTTATCTAATCAATGAGACCAATAAAGAATCGATCTTATGTTCTTTCGAGATCTTCTCTTAGACGGTTAGGTGGAAAATATTTACGGTATAGTAGTCCTGTGTTCGCTACCAGCTTCCCAACACTGGTCATCACAAAGCAACCAAACTGTGGTCTAATCATATAATCTTTTCATATAAACTCACTGTATGCTTTGATTAGTAACTAGGTGCCACACATTTTATAGAGCAGAAAAGTCATTCATTTCAGAATTCTCTTTGATGAAATTCTCTATACCGAAGTTCTTGATGAAAATGTAACCTGATATCTCGGTAGCATTGTCTTGATAGAAATATCGTATCACAATTGGTAATTCTGAAATCCTTTTCCCCACTAATGATATATACTCATGTTGTTGGTGTCTCAAGGCTGTCTTGTTCGGAAGAATTAGTTAAGTCTTCACTCCCTTCTCGCGTATCGATTTATTTTTCTCAAACAACTTTCGGATAGTTATTCATCTTTTAAATGCATCGCCACAACGATTCTGGAATGCTGAGATACACACCTGTAGTATTGATATAAGCAGAATAGTCCTTCTGTAATTCTTCAATAATTCAACATTAAGTATCAATACTCTATTTCTACTCTTCTGCATAGAGTAAATAAGTACAAGAAAAGTGGACAAAGCACATGTGCTATTACATTAGATCAGCTATTATACTTTAAAGGTGTTCAAATCGTACCTGCAGTTGACGAAATTTCTGAACTGTCCAAAGTTGTACCGCCCTTACGAGATTTCCACTTAACTAATTTCTAGGCACGATTGAATACATTATGTCAGGAAATGGTATAGAAGAATTTTGCGGGATCCTGCACGTTAAGGCAACTTTAGTGACAATGGTGAATGGCCATCACTACTCAAGATCATTGGGATCTCGCTTCTAGACTTTGTTCGGCGACCTTTAAGTGTGGTTATGAAGAGATTTACAACACTTTGAGCAGATGACAAAATCTTGGATCTGCGATCTTATTTGACAATTTGTGGATGATGAAATCAGTATGGAGTTTCCGTATTCAATATGGCGTGATGATATCAATATGACAATTAATATTTCCGTTTTGGCACGAAGCTTGCCATCTTTTCTATGCAAAATTTTCACATCACTATACTCAGGAGATGGAATCTTTAGAGGCAACTACGGTATCAGATCATTTCAAAGAAATTAACAACTCATGGATCTTTCACAATTCGCAGAAAAAGTACTTAATGAGGCCACGATTATATTTCTCAACGTTTTCTCACCGATGAATAAATTTCTGGTAAGCTTTCACTCAGTAGCAGACTAGTGCATCAACTGTATTTGCGTTCAACCCCTTTCATATCTTAGACGGAATGATCAACAAGAAGAATTTCTGTAATCATATTTATTAAATTCAACACTACCTCATCTCGCTGACGTGAATACAGCTTGCGTGTCATGTGCACCGACTCAAAGGTTTCTTCTCAAGAGCAGAAAGCTACTCGAAAAAATGTACCCGATTAATCGCCAGCAGCTGAGCTTTACGAAGTGTACTCATCTCTAACACTGAACCAGACTGTCATTTGGCCTGTTATGTTTGCGAACATATCCATGGCCGTTGACCAGAGCCATCCTAGATCACCAAGGAAATTCCTTTACAAATTACAAGCTCTAAATCATCTGTAGAGTTCGGCATAGTTTTTCGCTGCATATAAAGGAATATCATGGCAACTGCCTAGAGTATATTTCTTGCACAGTCCAGCTGAGAGCCGTTAACACTGGCAAGAAGAAAGTTGAAAAACATAGTTATGTGCTTAGAACTATACTGCAGAATGATTTCAAAGAACATTGTATTACCAAGTGCAGACATCACAAAACATTCAGATAACATTTTACTAAGAGGAGATGTTGAGGTACGTGTTACAACGAATGCAAGCAGTTAGCATTCACTACAAGCAACCAGATATAGTAATATTAGATAAGAAGGGTAGTGAGACTAGGATTTTTCAATTGCAACTCACACGCTGTAATAGACTAAAATCTCTTGAAGCATTACTTTGATATGGCAAAAGATTTGATTTATCTAGAAGGCTGCAGCAGTGGCTTTCTGCAGCAATAATGGTATTACGAATTATAGATATTAGGATGCATTAAGGTAAAAAGTTAGTAACAGTAGATGTTGAGATCCGCCATGATGCTTGCATTAGAAGGAGTAAAATCAGTTTGCGTGCAGTACAACGGACGGGTGCGGGTGGATTCAAATGGGAAAAGTACGGCTGCTCATATAGTCCTTAGGACTTGCCAATTCGAAATATTCGAGTGACATGCGAAACCCAACGACGTGCGAAACAAGAAGTCATTACCAGAGAAAAAAGGAATATCACGGTTAGCTCGTAAGTTATTGTTTTCGTAAAATTAGTAAAGAGAAAGCGCGTTAAAATGATTGACAAATTGATGGGTCACTTGCCATATGGCTGGCATCCCTGAGCTCGTGAAGGTATTTGTAATATGCATCTGCAACGCCAGAAATCACCTTAAAATGAGAACATTAAGTTCATTAATGTGATGTCACTAGACTTAATTGTAATAGTATTTTACAATGTCTCAAAAGAGATATTAATCAGGAAGGAGATCGATTTCTAAGTGATGCGATGACTAAACAATTAATTTTGAGGATAGACGGCGATGTTCAAATTTAATTAGTGTTTTAGGGGGCCACAGGCGTGCCAATAATTCGAGGGTTCTCTTTCAAGGTTTCTGATAAGGCTAAACGGCTTCGACGTTCCTTCTTAAAATGCTGTGAAATCTAGAAGTCAGCGGTGGACATCGGCATGTATTCCTAAATTCTTATTGGCTTGCAGCTAGCAAAGGCATTCAACACCCAATCGGAGGCCGCATGATCTTGTGTTGTGTAACTATGTCTTAAAAACGAAACAGTAGTGCTTTTAGAGCTACTTAACTCACATTATAGAATGGCGTACCATTTAAAAAATCGTGGATTTACTTCCCTCTTTAATAAGACGAGGGTATCAACAGTGGTGAAGATTTTCCGGACAACAGAAATGTATATGCTATATATGGACAACAGAAATGGAAGAAACTTCAAACGGGAAATCTGTGGCTGTTGATGGGTCTGATACGGATCTTTTAAGAATCTTGCTAGAAGACTTCATGAGCAGTTGCTGATTCTTTTAAGGCCACACCCAAGCAGAACTGAAAGGAAATGCTAGGAAATCATTAAATTTAAAGAAACTCTAGCGTCATTAAAAGACTGCTTTCACTTTTTTCATGATGCAACAGGCTGTAACACGACCTCAGCAATACACAGGAGAGAATAGTTGGCAGCCTACAAGATTCTTCAAAAAGAAAAAGAATACTGTAAGTTAGTCAGAGTCTTCCACCAGCCAAATCTCAATCCTGACATAATGGTCAAGATTAGACATTTCTTATTCGCCTGTATGGAGAAGGAAAGATGTCCTCTTTGGTATAAGCCTTATCAGGTTTAACAAGGAAGTAGTTACGAAGATTCAATATGGCCACTTGTGCCCCTACTAACGCGGCATCCGTGCAGCATTCAATTCGGTAATATTTCCAAGTCCAGGAGCGAAAACGTCCTAAGCATGGACCCAATCGAATGAGGTTGGTGTGTCACAGAGGATTTGCGAATTCCAGGATCCACACAGCTACCATCAGGTCCAGCCGGATAAGCTTACTTACCTGTAGATAAAAAGTGACTGTAAGATAGGATTGTGAACGAACCACATGTTAGTGTAAAAGAGCCGATATGAAGTATTCAAGGTTTTGTGCATTATGCCAAAGTATTCATGTACAAATGGCAGATGGGAAGAAAGTCTTGATATAGATGATGACGAAGAACAGCTGTAGAAAATCATATGTCATTGACAACGGCTTAATTATTGATCAAATCTGATTATTTAGTCTTATAGAAAAAACAAAATGAACATGAAGGCGATGTTGATGTAACTTTGGTACCCGAAGACAAAACGACACCTTAGCAGGACACATTTAATTTCAAGAGCAAAACCAATTCATTCAGATACATTCGCGTACTAGAGTATCATTCAATTGAAAGATTATAACAATCCAAATGAATTAGTTGAGCTCGTCAAAAATATCAGTCTAGCAAAGATTTCGTTTTCTCTTCGGGTTCCAAAGCCGCTCGTGTTAGAGGATTCCAAAATATGTAAACGGAATATTCAACCACCTTCATGTTTTATATTTTGTCTTTATGCCTTTATTTACAGCTAGGTAAAGATGGTCTTCATGTCCATTTTGTTACATCTATAAAGCGGGGACGTTGTTACAAAATAGTAATTATAACTGTTTGGATCAACAATTAAGTCGTTGTCAAGGAATTATTGGTTTTCTACAGCTGTTGTTCGTCAACATCTATATCAGATTTTCTTCCGATCTACCGTATGTACATGGACTCCTTTGTAAGAATGCAGAAAACCTTGAATAACTCATATCGGCTATTTTACACTACCATGTGCTTCGTTCACAATCCTATCTTGCAGTCACTTTTTATCCTTAGGTAAGTAAGTTAATCCGGCTTCAGCTAATGGTACCTGTGTGGTCTTGGAATTCGTATACATTAACCTCATTCGACTGGGTTCATGCATAGACCATTTCGCTCCTGGATTTGGAGGTACGTCCGAATTGAATGCTGCAGAACTGCCGTGTCATAAGGGGGAAAGTGGCCATAATGAAGCTTTGTAACTACTTCCTTGTTATACCAGGGAGGACATGTTTCCTTTCCCATACAGGCGAATAAGAAGTGTCTAATTTGACCATTATGTCAGGATTGATATTTGGTTGGTTTAAGACTTTCACTAACTTGCACTATTCTTTTTTTGAAGGATCTTTAAGACTGCCAACTATTCTCTCCTGATTATAGATTAGGTCGTGTCACGGCCTGTTGCATCATGCAAAAAGTGAAATCAGTCTTTTAATGACGCTACAGTCTCTTTAAATTTAATAATTTCGTAGCATCTCCATTTAGTTCTACTTGTATGTGGCCTTAAGAGAATCAGCAACTGCTCATCATGTCTTCTATCAAGATTCTAAAATAATCTGAATCACAACCATCAACAGCTACAGATTTCCCGCTTGTAGTTACTTCCATTACTGTTGTCCATATACAGCTACCTTTACTCCTTCGAATAGTGATTGCATCATTTGAAACGTCTGGTATTGATCTCGAAGTTTTTCACGAACTGTGATTGAATTGTCGTGGCTTCAATGGCAGAATTAAATTCGATCGTTCCAGACATTTCCAGAAAGATTTTTTTTTCTCTTTCGGCACTTTCCATGTCTAATTGTATTTTATATCCATAAATTGTAAGGTGAAAATAGCGCTTAACATAATTTATATACTTACTTAACGCAGATTTCACTTCCAATTATATTCCACGCCTTTGCGTGTAGAAGGACTCTTTTTCCTACGTGTGGGTTTTAAAACAGAAGTCAACAGAGACTCGGTAATATTCACTACAGTCGAATTGATATTCTTGCGCATTGAGATATTATCACACAGGGAAGGTGGCATCATCTCAACGTGCCGCTCAGATGACAAACTGTTTTCCAAAAAAGCCATGTAGAACTTCTGTTACCGTAACAGTATTTGGGAACGAGGATTAATCTTGCTAACGTAGTGTCTGACGTTGAGTTAATCCCTCAGAAAATTTCGTGGCCATTAAGCACGCTTCGATAAATATATCACTTGTAACTTCGCCCCAAAGGAACCTTTTTTTGCGAATTGTGAAGATTCCTTGAGTGGTTTATTTCTTGTAATCATCTGATACCGTAGTTGCCTCCAAGGATACCATCTGCTGCATTACTAAGTTAGTAGCGAACACAGGACTGACTATACCGTAAATATTTTTCACCTAACCGTCTAAGAGAAGATCTCAAAAGAACTTAAAATCGATTCTTTATTTGTCTCATCGACCCTGATCACGGGTCTCAGGCCCAAAGTAAGGCTGTTTCGGAGGTTAGAATATAATGGGTTCCATAGAAAATTTACAGAACCCAATCGGGAAAATTTATTAATGATAGACCGGAACCTAGTGAATCCTACACAACTCTGTATGTAAGCTCGTGAGCTGCAAAGTGGTTAACTAAATGCATATTTGATAGCTTCGAGAGTTGACACACATGAGACTTTGTATAAATAATAAATCCATAAAAACACAACTCTTTGGATTAAACAGTTCCTATAAGGCTAACGATGAAGAAAAAGGTGAGAGCGTTATAAGTGCTAAGTAGATTTCTTCAGCAGGAAGCACTCTCAAATAGTATTATAGTTGCATATAAACGAGAAATATAGCTACTGCTTGATTATCATTGGTAAATTAATACTTAAGTTTTTTACATTTGGTATCACAATTTTTTCAACCCCAAGGGCCCACTTAAAACAAACAGTTGTACGTTTCGAAAACTATACGTCTGTGATACCATCGTGTTATTAAAGGGAGAAGTAAATCCACGGTTTTTTAAGTGGTATGCCTCTCTATAAGGTGAATTAAGTAGCTCTAAAAGCACTGCTGCTTCCTTTTAGGAACCTAGGTAAAAAACAGAAGATCTTGCGGCCTAAGATTCGGTGTTAAATTCCTTTATTAGCTGTAAGCCAATAGGAATTTAGGAATACATGTCGATGTCCACTGCTGACTTCGAAATTTCGAAGCAATTTAAGAAGGAACTTACAAGCAGCTTAGCCTTACCGGACACCTCGGAAGGGAACCCTCGAATTATTGGCACGGCTGTTGCACCCTAAACCGTAATTAAAAATTGAAAATCTCCGTCCATTTTCAAAATTATTTCTTTAATCACCGCATCACTTAGAGTTCGCTTTCATCCCTGATTAATATCTCTTTTCAGACAATGTAGAATACTATTACAAAGAAATCAAGTTACATTACTGTTAACGTTCTAATTTAAGGTGATTTCTGGCGTTGCAGATGAATATTACAAAAAGCTTCAAAGCTCCGGGATGCCTGGCCTATCGCTAGTAACCCATCAACTTTTCCATCATTTTAACGCGCTTTTTGGTTACTAGTTTTACGAAAACAATACCTTAATAGCTCAACCTGATATACATTCTTTCTCAGTTAAAGACTTCTTGTTCCACACGTCACTGGGTTTAAACTCCGATATTTCGAATTTGCTAGTCCTAAGGACAATATGAGCTCCCTACTTTTACCATTCCAATTCACCCGATCTCGTCCGTTGTACTGCTTCCAAAGTGATTCCATTCGTTCTAATCAAGTATCATGGCGTATCTCGACATCTACTGTTATTATCTTTTTATCTAAATGCATCCTGATATCTTCAATTAGTAATACCATTAGTTCTTTAGAAAGCCACAGCCGTAAGCCTTGTAGATAATCTTAAATCTTTTGCCATATGAATGTAATATTTAACAGATCATAGTCTACTACAGCGTGTGAGTTGCGATTGAAAAATCGCAGTCACACAACGCTTCTTATCTAATATTTCTACGTCAGGTTGCTTGTAGTGCATGGTAAATGCTTGCATTCGTTTTGATAAGAGAACAACACGTATCCACTTTTCTTGTACTTATTTACTATATGCAGAAGCGTAGAAATAGAGCATTGGTACTTGATGTTGAATAATTGAAGAATTACAGAAGGAATACTCTGCCTATTTCAAAAGGAGAAGTGTGTATCACACAATTCCACAATCGTTGTGGCGAAACTTTCACAAGATGGATAGCTATCGAAAGGTTTGTTTGGGAAAAGAGAATCCATACGCGAGACGCGAGTGAAGACTTGATTCAATCTTCCGAGGAAGAGAGGATTGAAACACCTAGAAGATGAGTATATTGAATTATAGGGGAAGAGGATGTCAGAATTACGAAATGTGATACGATATTCTTATCAAAACGATGCTACCGTGATATCACATTATTATTTCTTCAAGAATTTGAATACAAAGAAGTTCTACGGGCCTGGTAGAACATGTGTAGAACAGAGACATCAACAATATTATCAATTGGCAGATTTTTTTTATACTTAGGTTACATTAGGGGACTTTCATTTAAGTACACCTGAAAGATATAAATGTTCCAAGGCTCACTTCCCACATCTTGGAGCACAAGCCTTAAATTACTCTCTTGGGAATAGTGTTGGAGAACTTAGTCTCGCTGGATACAGAAAGTGAAAGAGACTGCGATAAACTTTCGAGTAGCCGGAAAGTTAAACGCGTTTATAAAAATTTTCGAGGGGTCTTTTGCAACCTTGACTTATTTCATTAAGATTCTATATTGATAACGCTACGTATCTCTCTCACTAACCTTTAGGCTATAAAACCTTAAAATCTCATTGGTTAGCACGGATCATCTTGCACTACAAATTGCCATATAGCACACTCTTATTAAACTTATCGGAGGATTTGAATTTCTCAATCTTCTAAACGTTTTCTCAACGGTGAGTAAATTTCTGGTAAGCTTCCGCTCAGGAGCAGACTAGTGCACAAACTGTATTAGCTTTTCAACACCTTGCATATCTGAGACGGCATGATCAACCAGAAGAATTTCTGTAATCATATTTATTAAAATCAACACTACCTCATCTCGCTGACGTGAATAGAGGTTGCGTGTCCTGTCCACCGACTCTAAGGTGCTTCTCAAGAGCAGAAAGCTACTCCAGAAATTTGTACCCGATTAATCGCAAGATGTTGAGACTTACGAAGTGTCCTCATCTCTAACACTGAACCAGACTGTCATCTAGATGTAACTTTAAATGAAGGTGTAGAGAGGGACAAAGTATAAAACATGAAGGTGGTATATTATTCTTTTACACATTTTGGACATGAAGACGATACTGATGTAACTCTAATTGAAGATATAAAGACAAGGTATGAAACATGAAAGTGGTTTGTTGTTATGTTTACATATTTTGGAATTCTTTTACACCAGCGGCTTTGGTACCCGAAGAGCAAACGAAACCGTAGAAGGACACATTTTTTTTAACGAGCTAATCCAATTCATTTAGATATGACATTCCCGTAGTACTGTATCATTTAATTGTATGTTTATAACATTCGTTTCCTGTTTAATTTTTTATCTGTTAACATGTTCAACAGCACATAGTTGACTCCAAGGATTCTGCCATCGGCAAGGACACTTAAAATTATGTTTAGTTTTCGACTCTCCTACAAAGAAGAAAATTTACCACTCTTAATAAACAACAATGTTTGGATATTTCGTACATGCCAATACTCCATGTACATTTTTATTCAAGACGGGATCGTAAGAATGAAAGCTGTGCTACACGTCGATCCCAGTTGTTTTCAACTTATTGCCCTAGAATTTATAGGACCTAAGGAATATGAATGATTAATGATCAGCACCTTGTTCCTTTGCGGTCGTACCAGGCTGCTTTTCAGAGAGAAGCTCACGAAGCTTAAGAATTTTCCGTACCAGTTATATTACACTTATGGTCGTAAGCTTCTAAAGGATTCACATGCAGGTTATTGTCCTGAATCTCTAGTAGGTGATCCTTAGGTAATTAGGTAATAAGGTACTCCCATGCGCAAAAAAAAATGCGCGTATACTATAACTCAAGATTTTTCGCATTTATTCCATTTTCCTTACGTTTATGGGTAAAATTCAGTTATTAGTGTGTGGAGATAATAGAAAGCAATCCATCTAAGGAAATATTTCCAATAAATATAGTAAAATAATAAAAATATAAGCAAAAAACAAAATTATGCTCGGTTTTGTGTATACTGGCAACGATGATTTCTAGGGATTTTTTCAGTAGCAGATCACAATAGCGGAGGGAATTCAGTAGGGGAGTCGGGGAGTTGGATCAAGGAACTGGATAGTGGAATAAAATGTTGCATTTATTGATTAAAACCTAGTGTGTAGATTGCCTGCCAAATATAAATTAGCTTCCGTAACTAAGATGTCGTACGAAAATATAGAATTAAACAGAAAAACTCTTATCTTAAGGTTAGAAGCGATACGGACCATGGTTATGAAAATTATTTCTTTTAGAAAAGGAGCTAACACCACGTAGCATCCGTAGTTCGGTGGGTAGAGTGGCGGAGTCGTAGTTATTTCATTATTTTGACACCACATCTAATCCCATCCCATCCCATTTCTTTCTTTTTTTTTTTACAAAACATTATAATTTTTATGTTAATAAGAACCGAAGCAATATAATAAGGACAACTTACTGATATTTTGCTGTAATGACGTATTTATCCAGGATTAGAGAACTATTGTTAATAGCTATTGCTTTCTGTTAATGCTGTTGTATAGTTTCTCTCATCCTGTTTTCTTGGGGAAAAAACAATTTTGTCTCCAACGAAGTGTGAAGGATATATACGGACAGAAAAAGACATCTTAGTACCAAACGTGATTTTCGTGATGAAGTGGACTAGTTTGCCATTATAAAAAAAAGTTGGCTTTTCTTTAGGTTTTAGCTAAAAAAAATATTTTTTTGTATAAGACTATACTTTATGAAGCAGGGTGTGTGATCATACCCACAAATTTAGCTAGGGGGTGAAGGATAATTGTTTATACAAACATTTTATAGGTTTAGGTGCGTGAAACACCAATACACCATGGTCTCGCTTATCCGACCATCCTTTGTTCCACATACCGTATGATCCGATATATCATTGCAAATAGCACCAATCGGCAAGAAGATCTGGAAGTTGTGGTTTTAATCTATTTTTCATGCTGTGGAGTCTATCGACTAGCGCGCCCGTCTACACCTTGAGTCATACGTCTATCATTCAGTGCAGACACGTATCCAGGTTTTCTATTCGGAGGGGGCCCAACACGAATCCTCGTAAGCACGTAATTCTAATGTTTTTAAATATATAATAATAATAATAATAATAATAATAATAATAATAATAATAATAATAATAATAATAATAACGGAACAGTTCTCTACTTCTCTTAAACTTTTTCCTACTTTTCATTTGTAAACCTGTTTATTTTGGAAACTGCATTACAGCACAAACAAAATGAAACATATTTTCGAGAGAAACGTAATTAAAGAAAATTGTCTGCTTCGTATATCGCATAACAAAAATAGCAAGAAGACATTGAGTGTATCGTTCTAATATATTAAAGTTAAAAACAGAACAGAAACGTAATGTTAATCCTATTTAAAACTGTTCTTTAATTCCACCTGGTCAGTGGCGTATTTACGATTTTGCTTCAGGAGGGGCTTTGCTAACTTTCGGGGGAGGGGCTTTGCCTGGAAATGTGAACATTCTGCAAGATATTTCATTTACTATACTATACTAAGTAAGATTTCGTGGGGGGCTTAAGCCCGTAAGCCACCCCCCTAAATACGCCACTGCACCTGGTATAATGGCATTATGGTATGTTCTTGGAATTATAACAAGACAACAGCACATTGCCCAAAGTTTGGACACTGACTACTAGTAAACTGATATAAAAGAACCTCAAAAGGGTAAAGGCAAGTTTATTAAGAAGTGCTTGAGTTTTGGAGAGAGACAGCTCTGAGGCCCTCACGCTGGATACGTCCCTGATTCAGTGCAGTGCAGTTATTTGTTATAAAAAATTATTATTAGATCCGTAATATGTAAAATTATATAATAAGTTTTACTTTTAATAGGCCTTTTCTTAACACATCCATATTATCCAGCGTTCTGCCTGCCTGTTTATGTCGGATAAGCGAAACTCTACTGTATTTCCAAAGCTAGCATTTACATGAACTAGAATTGTATCGTCCTAGAACAGACAATAGTCTGAAATGCATATATTAAAAGGCTGGAATAAAAAAAGCATACGTACTGTTTTGGTAGCGTGAGAATAAATTAAAAACAATTCACTATATTTCCTAGGTGTCAGATTATCATCTTATTATGTCGACGTGTATTCTTTTTTAAACATAGTTTTAAAAGTTATACCATTCGCAATATTACTAAGGAAATCGAAAGAAAAACCCCTTGTGCCTCTTATGGCAAAGCGGCTTAAGTGCTTGGTCCCAAACCGATTCCCACGTTAAGGTATAGATAAAGTTCCCGTACTTCAAAAATGCAAATCCGGGACGCTACTAAATTACGAGAATCTTTCAAATGCTTAAAACTGAAAGAAGTGTTGAATACTAATTTACTTTCCTCCATTAGATAAAGTTGTTCAAGTATTACGTTATCACATTTTTATTCTTTTCACTAGATCTTCAAGGACGCCAAATTCTCTGTAAATTTGGGGAGGGGGGGCATTCAAATGCAGAAGATATATATATGAGGATTTTAAGACAAATTACAGTCAAATTATGCCAAGTATTGTATATTCATAAATACAAAGGAGGCCTACATGAGATTTGAGCGAGCCCGGCCCGCCAGGATCGGCGCCCTTGCCTTCTTCCTAGTTGAGCAAACGTAAGCAGATGATTTACTCCCTCCCCCTGGTAAGCAAAATTGTTTTTTTCCCTCAAATCTGTTGTGTTTCGTGAAATAACAGCAGGAATTTTCTGATTACTTAACCATCTAAATGAATGTTTTCACTTAGAGCCATCCCGTCGATTTGCGTTGCCTAGGACTAAAATAAATTAAGGGTCAATAATGAAGATGAGACTTCCATATCAAACATGAAGAGACATGTGGATCGGAGATCTATCTTTGTTCCAACTTTGATTTTTTTCAAATCCATGATGGGAAATTATATTATGAGTACAATTTTCGAAATTAATAGTATACAATCGTAAAAATATCTTACAAAAGGATGGTTTATATAAAATACTTTGACTCAAAGAATAAATTACAAGTAATAAACTTGTTACTTTTCCTGAAGAGTCTAAGTCTTGAATGAGACGGAAGCTGTCGAGCGTAGTGCTTGGAACGATTGCCTCACTTGTACAACCTTCGCAACCAGTGGCGCAGCCTTGATTCGACTTGATCCTAAACGGATTATTCAGAAGTCGAAGTCAGAAGATGTTTCCCATTTTTCCAAAACACTCTTGGTCGATAACAATCTGCCTCACTCGTGAGGGGACAATCCCATGCCGTAAGCGTCGGTGGACCACCGATAGGCAACTAGTGACATGTCCCCAAAAATTGGCGGTCCCGCAGCAAAAATCGGTCCCACTTCCGTTTTGAAAATTATTCCACCACCGGCAGAGAAGCGACGGAACGCCAACGAACCACAAAATTATTCCCCTAAAATACGCCTATATTCATAATTTCTTTGCATCAAGATGAGTCTAAAAACATTTTTAAAAAAATAAAACGAAAGTGCCCTGAGCTTGGCGTGAACCACCAACCTTAGGGTTACTAATGCGTGTTCTTCCGAATTCGTCACGGAGGCGATTATGAAGACACAGCTTGTAGAGTGATAAATCATTGAAGTCTTTTTAATATTTCTAATCAGAGTGCTCCTTTAACCGTGTATATTTGAAGACAACTGTTCGGAATCAAATCAAATGCATTTGTCATGTAATTTTATAACAAAATGGCAAGCGTCTATTTACTTTTTTCCATAGTTCTCCCATATTTACTTCCTAGTCAATAGGGTACTCTACAAAGCAAAAAAAAGCTCACACACACACGTAAACGATCATTTAACATCAGGTCGATGTAACAAGGGGTAAGACTGCACAGACTGTCAAGGTCGCGTATGTTCTTCCTGACACACAAACCCGAAATGAGTTGTCTGCTGTTCAAGAACGGGAAGTAACATACAAGACTATAAACTTAAAACAATAACTGTTTCCAATAGCACACGTATTCTAATACTGAATAAATACGTCGATTAAAGGATACTACCAATAAATTATTTCCTTATTATATTGTTTCGGTTCTTATTAACATCAAAATTATACACTTCCTATAATGTTTTGTAAAAAAAAGGGATGGGATGGGAATCGATGTGGTGTCAAAATAATAAAATAACTACGACTCCGCCACTCTATCCACCTAACCACGGAGACTACGTTGTGTTGGCTCTTTTTTCTTTAAAGAAATAATCTTCATAACCATGGTACGTATCGCTTCGAACCTTAAGATAAGAGTTTTTCTGTTTAATTCTATATTTTCGTACGACATCTTAGTTACAGAAGCTAATTTATATTTGGCAGGCAATCTACACACTAGGTTTTAACCAATAAATGCAACATTTTATTCCACTATCCAGTTACTCGATCCAACTCCTCGACTCCCCTACTGAATTCCCTTCCATTGTCATCTGCTACTGAAAAAATCCCTAGAAATCATCGTTGGCAGTATACACAAAAACCGAGCAAAGTTTGTTTTTTCCTTATATTTTTATTATTTTATTATAATTTTTGGTAATATCTCCTTAGATGGATTGCTTTCTATTATCTCCACATACTAATAACTGAATTTTACCCATAAACGTAAGGAAAATGGAATAAATGCGAAAAATCTTGAGTTACAGTATACGCGCAATTTTTTTGCGCATGGGAGTACCTTGTAGAACCAGGCCCGCTTCTGTTGGTTTGTGAGACAAATCCAGGCGATGAATTACTAATGTTAGCGTAGTAAAGCACTGTTTCGCGATACAAAGAAGATATACAGGGCTCGTAGAAAAGGTTTAGAACAGAGACATCAAAAAAATTCTGAATTGACAGATTTTTTTTTGTACTTACGTTATTTTGGGAGATTTTCAGTTAAGTACACCTCAAAAATATAAAACTTCCTATGTTCACTTACCACACCTTGGACCGCAAGGCATGAATTTCCCCTCTTGGGAATAGTCTTCCAGAAATTAGTCTCGCTGCCTGAAGAAAGTAAAAGAGACTGCGATTAACTTTCGATTAGCCTGAAAGTTAAACTTGCGTCTATAAAAATTTTCCAGGCATCTTTTATAACATGACTCACTTCATCAAGATGCTATATTTATAACGCTACGTATCTCTCACTTATCGTAGGTTATAGTAACAAAATCTCTCTGGCTCGCATGGTTCATCTTGCACTATACACTGCCATAATCGGAGACTCTGTATAAGCTTATTGGAGGATTAGGATTTCTCAACCTTCTCAAAGTTTTCTCCCCGGTGAGAAAATTTCTGGTAAGGTTCAGTAGCAGACTAGTGTATTAGCGTTTCGACACTTTTCATATCTGAGACGGAATCATCAACAAAAGCAATTCCAGTAATCTTATTTATTAAATTCAAAACTACCTCATCTCGCTGACAATAATAATGATTACTGCTAAGCACCTTGTTCCTTTGTGACTGTACCAAGCTGCTTTTCAGACTAATTTAGAAGTCAGCAGTGGACATCGGTATGTATTCCTTAATTCTATTGGCTTCCAGTCAGTAAATGAATTTAACACCGAATCGGAGGCCGCAGAAACCTTTGTCGTGTAACTAGGTCTTAAAAAAGAAGCAGTAGTTTTTTAGATCTACTTATCTCACATTATACAAGGGCGTACCATTTGGAAAAACGTGGATTTGGGAACGAACAGCGGTTAGTTTTAGGTGGGCCCTTGGCATGGTAAAAGATTATGATGCCAAATGTAAAAAACATAAGTATTTACGGTATAGTCAGTCATGTTTCCGCTACCAAATTAATAACACTGGTCTTCGCAAAGCAACCAAACTGTGGGTTAATCAAATAATCTTTTCATATAAGCTCACTGTATGCTTTTAATGGTAAGTAAGTGCCTCACACTATATAGAGCTCAAAAAGTCATTCATTTCAGAAGTCTCTTGATGAAACTTCTCCATAACCAACTTCTTGAACGAAAAAGTATCTGATATCACGGTAGCGTGGTCTTGATAAGAATATCGTATCACATTTCGTTATTCTGACATCCTTTTCCCCTCTAACGGTATATACTCATGTTGTAGGTGTGTCAATGCTGTCTTACTTGAAAGAATTAATCGTCTTCACTCGCGTCTCGTGTCTCGATTTGCTTTTCTCAAACAACCTTTGGATAGCTATTCATATTGTAAAAGCATCGCCACAACGATTGTGGAA
Source organism: Thermobia domestica (assembly GCF_964235325.1). Lineage (NCBI taxonomy): Eukaryota > Metazoa > Arthropoda > Insecta > Zygentoma > Lepismatidae > Thermobia > Thermobia domestica. The sequence goes on from NC_137460.1 coordinate 170,529,598, forward strand.
CTGTGACATACACACAACTCCTTTTGATATAAGCATGTAGTCCTTCTGTATATCTTCAATAATTGAACATCAAATAGCAATGACTCTAGCAATGGTTCTACTCATCTGCATACAGTAAATAATTACAAGAAAAGTGCACAAAACACATGTTTTATTACGATAGATCAGCCATTATACTTTAAAGGTGTTCAAATCGTACCTGAAATTGAGGAAATTTCTGATCTGTCCAAGTTGTACCACCCTTAGGAGGTTTTCACTTAAGTAATTAATAGGCACGATTTGATACATTATGTCAGGGAATGCTATAGAAGAATTTGGGGTATCCTGTGCTCTAAGACAAAATTAATGAAAATGCTGAATAGCCGTGCCTACTCAAGATCATTGAAAACTCACTTCTCGACTTGCTCGGCCATCTTTACTTGTGTGAAGAGATTTGCTACCCTCTGAGGAAATGACACAATCTAGGATCTTCCATTTTCTTCAACAATTTCTGGATTGTGAAATCAAATGCAACATATACAAGAAAATGAAGCTGCATGAAAAAAACGATATCTACGAATCTCTAAATTAAGACGATGACCTTCGCCGAACCGGTAAACATTGGCTGCGGTATATAGAGAACGTATAGTCTATTGCTACTAATCAAAAGGAACTAGATCGAACTGGGGACTAGCAACTTCATTTGTAAGTAATTAAATTAATGCTTCCGTTTACTCACGCAGTTGGTCATCTCTTGTATGCAAATTTGCACATCACTATACTCAGCAGATAGAAGCCTTGCAGACAACTACGGTATCAGATGATTACAAGAAAATAACAACTCAAGGAACCTTCACATTTCGCAGAAAAAGAAACCTTCCGAGCGAAGTTCCAAGTCATATAATTATCGAGCAGTGCTTAATGAAGGCCACGAAATCTTCCGGGGGATTAACTCAACGTCAGACGCTACGTTAGCGAGACTAATCCTTGAATCCTAAATACTGTTACGATAGGAGAAGTTCTACAAGACTTTTGTGGGAAACAGTTTGTCGTCTCAGCGGCACGTTGAGCTGACGCCTCCTTTCTGGTGTGATAATTTCTCAATTCGCAAGAATATCAATTCGAGTGCGCTGAACATTGCAGTCTTCAAATGATGCAAACAGTTTTCGAAGGAGAAAAAGGTAGCTCTATATGGACAACAGTAATGGAAGAAACTTCAAACGGGAAAACTGTAGATGTTGATGGGTCTGATTCAGGTCTTTTAAGAATCTTGCTAAAAGACTTGATGAGCATTTGCTGATTCTCTTAAGGCCACATACAAGAAGAACTGAAAGGAAATGCTACGAAATTATGAAATTTGAAGAAACTCTAGAGTTTTTAAAACACTGCTTTCACTTTCTTCATGATGCAACAGGCTGAGACACGACCTCAGCTATACTCACGAGTTAATATTTCCAGCCTTCAAGATCCTTCTTCAAAAGGAAAAAGAACTGTACAAGTTAGTCAAATTTAATTCCCACCAAATCTCAATCTTGACAAAATGGTCAAGATTAGACAATTCCTATTCGCCACTAAAGAGAAAGAAACATGTCCTCCCTCGTATAGGCCACATCAGGTATAAGAAGGAAGTAGTTACAAAGCTTCAATATGGCCACATTTACCCTACTAACACGGCAGCTGTGCAGCTTTCAATTCGGAAGTACCTACAAGTCCAAGAGAGGAATGGTTTATGCATGAAGCCAACGAATGAGGATAGTGTATACGAATTCCAGGACCCACACAGGTAAGATCAGCTCCAGCCGGATAAACTTAGTTACCTGTAGATAAAGAGTCACAGCAAGATAGGATTGTGAACGAGCCACATGTTAGTATAAAAGAGCAGATATGAAGTATTCAATGTTTTGTGATTTCTGACAAAGATGTTCATGGACAAATGGCAGATCGAAAGAAATTCTGGTTTAGATGTCGACGAAAACCTGTTGTTGTATTAAGATTAGAGGGAAGAGGGTGTCAGAATTACGAAAAATGATACGATATTCTTGTCAAGGCAATGCTACCGTGATATCAGATTACTTTTTCATTCAAGAACTTGGATATAAAAATTTTCATCAAAAGATTTCTCAAATAAACGACGTTTTCTGCTGTATGAAATTTGTGGCACTTAATAATCAAAGCATACAGTGAGTTTATATGAAAAGATTATTTGAATAGCCCACACTTTTATTGCCTTGTGATGACCAGTGTTACTAATTTGGTAATGAACGCAGGACTGATTATACCGTAAATATATTCCACCGTCTAAGGGCTAAGACAATATCTCAATGGAACTTAAAATAGATTCTTTATTTGTCTCTTCGATCAGATCACCACTCTCAGGACTAAGGTAAAGCTGTTTCGGATGTTAGAATATAATGGGTTCATGAGCAAGTTTTACAGGATACATTCGGAAAAATATTACTAATGATAGACTTGAACGTACTGAATCCTACACCAATCTGTATGTAAGCTGTAGTGAGCAGCAAGGACGCTAACTAAATGCGTATTTGATAGCTTCCAGTGTTAACAAACAGGAGTCTTTGTTTAAGTAATTTATTCCTAACTACACAACTCTTTAGATTAAACAGTTTCTATCAGGTAACGATAAAGAAAAACGTGAGGGTGTTATGAGTGCTAAGTAGATTTCTTCAGCAGGAAGCACTCTAGATTAGTATTGTAGTTGCATATGAACCGGAAGTATAGCAATTGCTTGATTATGATAATAAATTAATACTTATTTTTTTTTACATTTGGTATAACAACCTTTTTCAAACCCAAGGGACTACCTAAAATAAACTAAGTGTTTGAAAAACATGGAGTAATCACAACTGCACTATTCTCAAAGTATTTGTGTTGAAAGTAACAATGAGTAAATCCCGTGCAATGTTTCGGCGGGAATAGTTTGGATTCACACAAAAAGGCGAAGTTTGAGTCAACTGCGCAATTCTTGTGTTACCAAGAAGCCGCCGATTCAAAATGAACGATCCTTTTATACTTTACAAAACAAGGTTAATGACAATATTAAAGAAGCCTGAATCAATATATAGAAGTCCATAGTACAAGATTTTGTGAAAGGATTCTTCGTCAGAGGCCATAGCTAATAGCTGATCTGTCTGGCAGAGAATATGGTTTACTTTGAGAAGGATCTGAAATAATAAGTGAGTTGGAGAAAGACATTGATGAGGATGCTATGGCACTAAGTCGTATTGTTAAGATGCTTTGAAAGGATATGGTAAACCATAAGAGTCATTTTGAAGGAAAATTTGAGAATCTCTGCCAGGAAGATTCTGTTCCTCCTTCACTAATAGCTACTGCCGTTAATATGTTACTTTTTGTTTCATCTGCCACCCCTGATAGCAGCGTAAGTCAACCAACTTCAAATATTTTATAACTTCCATCAGAAAGCAACCCCTTCCTCTCCTAGGTGGACAGAGCGTTTATGCTAAAACTCGTAAAAAATATTTCATAAAATATTTCATAAAATAAAAAAAATATTTCATTCATATTGCATTCACTAGGGATTTGTATATCGTCTACATGTGTAAAGGAAATATCTTCAATTCTTTCTCAGTGCTTGACAAATCAAAGTGACGAAATTTATGTCTTTCCACTCTTCGTCGAGGTGTTTTAACCATTCCAACATTAGATAATATTGACTACAATCCTTCTAGCAATCAAAGGATTCTTTTCATGGTACGAACGTTTCTATTTTCCAGCATCTGTCTAAGGATAACCTTGGCATTCTAGGTGACCATGTCTCACTGGATAATGTCAATATAAAAAAGAGAACTGTTCCTCTTCTCCCCGATAAATATGCTCTAGTACCTCCTGCTTATATCACTGATAAGGAACCAGTTTTACCTCAACAGAAACCGCAGTTTGTAGAGATAGTTCTTTCACGAAGCGGTTTTTTCGCAGAAGAAGAAGAAAAAAACGCTGAGTGTTGGCTTGATGCATGCTTAAAAATGACACTACTTGCACTTGCTCTGTACGCCATGCCTCGAAAACTCAAAACTTTGCACATGCCAAGTATATGCTGTCTGCTTCCGTTGTTTAAGGAAGAATCTAAATTTAATGCTTTGATACGGCACAGAATGAATGTTGTACCAGAACTTACAGACAAACTCAACAAAATGGATTATTTACTATCTGCCTTGGGAATCGAATGAGCTATATGGCGAAGATCAAATTCTGACACATCGAACAAGCCTTTCTGCGTCTTATAGGCAAATGGTTAGATGGAAGGGGTGGGTAGAAATTTTATGCAAGTCAGTTTATTGAAAGTAACTCGCATTATAAAAGCTCGTTTTGCTCATCAGATAACTGACACTTTTACAGCATTTGCTTCGTGATGCATATCAGAATTCTCCATCAGGGCTATCTTTCAATGACGAGTACACTGAAAAGGAAACGTCGTATCCAACATTTAAGTTTCGGATAATGTATTACCGTCCTGTGATTTTACTCTTAATTTACATCAGAGCTATACATCAAAGGAATTTCAAACTCTACGTTGAAACATTAAAACCAATTGCAGAATGGTTTTTCGCAACGAACCACCTGAACTGTGCTCGTTGGATTCCCGTTTGCATTTTTGATTTGAAGAATTTGAAAGAAACACATCCTCAGATTATGAATGCCTTCGAAATGGGTTACTTTGTGATAAGAAAGACATCTAAACCTTTCTCTGCAATAGCTATAGTTCGGCTCACAAACAGAATAACAAAATTTTAATAGGGGATGGCGGGGCAATTGGTCTCTTACACGACTTCAATGCTCTTGTCAAATGGGTGACTGCGGGACCAGACACTAGTAGGCTAATTAACGAATTTAAAATGTCATATAATGATAATGATTTTGATAATAAGCACCATGAAGATTACTCGTCGATGCAAGAAAAATTTAAATCGGCTGCAGGAAAGATGAGAGAAGTCTTTGTCAAATTTGTGGAATCCGTTTACAGAAAATAGTGGACTTGTTAATGTTGCTTCCACAATCATCTATAGCGGTGATATACGGTAATTATATCCCTATATTCAGCAGAAGAAAAAGTGTTTAATATGTACAAGAAATTTGTGCAAGAAGATAAGTAGAATGGACCAAGCAATTCTTTTCTCTTATGAAAAATATTTTCTAGTACTTCATTCTTCTCTTTAAAAGGACAAGACAAACAGAAATAAAATAAAATTACTTTAGATGGACGTTGAGCTATTCTCTAGCCTTCTACACGACAGTCACTACACTTGGATAAATTTTTTCAGCACGAGAATCAACCAATTCCACAGTCTCTCTACCATAATTCACAATCCTCAAAGTCGGATTTAGTTATGCATCTAGAGAGTGAAGCCAACATCAAAGAAGATCACTTTCCTAATTCTTGTGATGTTTTATTATTTGATGGAGAATTTGGGTTCACATTTTGCAACCGGCATCAGTAGAAACATTTTATGATTAATCCAATGCAATTTCTTAAAATATGCTCAAAGAGAAGAGGACACATTCCATGCAAAGCGAGTGGATTTGGTATAGGATATAAACTCTTCAGAGTGCATAAAATCTTCCACAAGACAAAGCAGGGGTGTAGCAATAAGGACAAAAGTAACACGAACTACACCATTTCCTAGGAAGTGGAACGATTTCTTTCGTAACCACGAAAATAAACAGATGTTTCTTTTTCTTGCAAGTATATGTGTTAAAAGGAAGGAAGTAACTTTGAGGTAGCAAGAAGCCATGGATATAATATAGAAACTTCAAGAAATCTTACAACTTTTTAAAACAATTCATCAGGAAATCATTTAGAAGAGTTGATAGTAGGATCATGATATATTCCTTTGATGCAACATTAAATGGACACAAGAAGATAGTTATCCGTACAGTAGACATAATTGTTGTAATACTTGCTGTATCGTTTTTCTACGACTTTGAACGACACGGTCTATAAGAATTATGAATATCTTCCGGCACCAAGAAACATCATCGATTTCTCCCAATTCATCAGATTTCAAAAACATAAGGAAAAGAAAAATCACCTACGTTAAGAGACTTCCACACGTTTGCAGGATGTGATACAGTGTCATACTTTCTCGGAAATGGAAATATATCAGCATGGGAAACATTGCTTTTGTATACAGAGGTGACCACAGCTTTCCTAACAATTTTACACCCGGTAATCCACATAAGCGAAGATTGTTTTAATTCACTGCCACGATATGTTGTCCTAATATATTCAATAATAAGTGAAACATTTCAAGTTAATGAATCCCGGCGAGAAATCCTCCAACTTGTCATGAATTGTTTCTTCAAACCAAACGTGCAACATACCAAACTAGACAAATCTGGGGCCAGGCAATAATGAAGACAGCATATATTCCTTTACCAGTAAACTGGGGATGGACTGACAAAGGAAGTGAACTTTCTCCACCATGGACATCCATTCCAGTTAAATACGAAGCATGTAGAAAATTCTTTTTGGAATGTGCCTGCAAACGCATGTACCACAATATGTTGTTGTAGAAGTGCAATCGCCCCGTGCTGCTTTTTTGTGTTCTGTGTGTAGGGGAACGTGTGGAAAAGTAATGGAAACTTAAAACGAAGATCTAGACCAATAAAATCTTAACACTCATTATTTTTGAAAATTCTGTTGATCCATAGTAAATTTACACCACGTTGGAAATGTACCAATAAATAGATAAACTTAAATCTATGATTCTTTATAGAATGGCTTGTACATAGAGTAATATTAACTGTTCGTAGAAATCATAAAACTGTTTCTACACGTAAAAAAACCAAAAGATATATTGTGAATTTCAAATTATCGAACCAAATGTTTGGGTTGTATTTCTGTTCTTACAATACGAAAGAAATTATTAACTTTCTAATTTATAACAATATATTGCTTTATGTAATTTCGTTATAATATTCTAAAGGATGTAAAACCAATGTCTATGGTTTACATACATGAACTTATTTCTTAAGTCTTCCTGTGCAGTTCTCTTTCAATTCAGATAAAACCATAAAACTTTTCTAACGTAACGCTAGGCACGTATTTTCTTAAGATATTCTTAAATTCAATTCATGTGTAAAAGTGAATAGTAACAGAATAGGTGATATTGCTTTGTGCGTATACGTTTACAAATCTAGATACTCTGGTCAATATTTCGCAAGAAACTAACCATTACGTATTACTCGTATAATTAATGGCCGCCATATGGGATCAGGCTACTTTGTGCTTCTGCTGAAAGTGGGACTTGTGAAGAACAAATCACAAGAGAATGATTTGTTTCGTACAATGCAGCATCCATGAGTAATGTTTCATTACGGTAAATAAACTCTCGATATTTGGGAAAAATCAATCGAATCAACGTGAATCTTAAAATTGTCATAACTTCGTTGTTTATTAACCATTCTGGATGAACTATAAACCAAAAGTAAGGAAATCTAGACTCTTTAAAAGATATACAACATCTTTTTCGATAATCATAGCCGTTTACTTGTTATTTTAAAAAATATGAGTAAACTCCATCAGAAGAAATGCAAATGAAAAAGAAGTTCCAAATTAAGAAATTTTTGTAAGTGTTAATTTCTAAGCGAAGTAAAAACTTTTGTAAATTTTTTTAGACCCTGTTATCTTCTACGTCGTTTAGTTTTTGAATCGTAAAGATTCGACTATTAGTTAAGAAGATATGGTCTAAAACTAACACTATGAATTCGTAGAGGCAGCCATTTTTTATAGCCGACACATTGGATTCTTCCCACCTGTTGGAGTGGGGCCACTTCGATTCCTGCTTAGTTGCAGTAGGGAAACTACATAACCGAGTGGCACCTTTTTAAAACAAAGTGCAGGATACTTGCCATAAGATCCCCTACTAAGTAAGGCTGTTACTGAAATTAGAATATAACGAATGGGTTCCATAGCAAGTTTTACAGGATACAATCGGGAAAATATTATTAATGATAGACCGGAACCTAGTGAATCCTACAAAACTCTGTACGTAAGCCCTAGTGAGCACCAAGGACGCTAACTAAATGCATATTTGATAGCTTCGAGGGTTAACACACAGGAGACTTTGTTTAAGTAATTTAGCCATAACAACACAACTCCTTAGATTAAACAGTTTCTATCATGTAACGATCAAGAAAAACGAGAGAGTGTTATGAGTGCTAAGAAGATTTCTTCAGCAGGAAGCACTCTCGAATAGTATTGTAGTTGCATATGAACGGGAAATTTAGCAGTTGCTTGATTATCATGATAAATTTATACTTACGTTTTTACATATGGTATAACAAACTTTTTAAACCCCAAGAGCCTACCTAAAAGAAACTGCTGTGCGGTCCCTAAGCTATACGTCTGTGATACCCTCTTCTTATTAAAGGGAGAAATAAATCCACGGTTTTTAAAATTCTACGCCAATTTATAATGTGAGATAAGTAGCTCTAAAAGCACTTGTGCCTTGTTTTTAAGTCCTAGGTACACAATACAAGATCCTGCGGCCTCCGGTTCGGTGTTGAATTCCTTTACTAGCCGTAAGCCAATCGGAATTAAGGAATACATGCCGAGGTCCGCTGCTGACTTCTAAATTTCTGAGAATTTACGATGGAAATTCTAAACCGTTTAGCCTTACCGGGCACCTCGAAAGAGAACCCTCGAATTATTGGCACGCCATTTGCACCCTGAACCACAAATTAAAAATCGAACATTTCCGTCCATCCTCAAAATTATTTCTTTAATTACCACATCACTCCGAGATCGATTTCATCCCTGATTAATATCTCCTTTGAGATAATGTAGAATATTATTACAATCAAGTCAAGAGACATCCGAGCTAATGTTCTCATATAGGGTAATTTCTGATTTTATAGATACACATTACAAAAAACTTCACCAACTAAGAGATGCCTGCCTTATCGCAAGTGACACATCAACTTGTCAATCATTTTAACGGGCTTTCCTTTCACTAATTTTACGAAACCAATAACTTACGAACTCACCGTGACATTCCTCTTCTCTCAGCTAATGACTTCTTGTTTATCACGTCACTCGAATTTTTCGAATTTGCAAATCCTAACGAATATATGAGCTACTATACTTTTCCCATTTCAATCCAACCGATCACGTCGATTGTACTGCAAGCAAGGTGATTCCACTCGTTCTAATGCAATTATTATGGCGGATCTCGACATCTACTGTTATTATCTTTTTATCTAAATGCATCCTGATATCTACAATTAATAATACCTATATTTCTGCAGAAAGCCACAGCCGGTAGCTTTGTAGATAATCTTAAATCTTTTGCCATGTGAAACTAATGTTTTGACAGATTTTAGTGTATTACAGCGTGTGACTTTCAATTGAAAAATTCTAATCTCACTACGCTTCATATCAAATATTACTATGTCTGGTTGGTTGTAGTGCTTGCTAACTGGTTGCATTCGTTTTGATAAAAGAACAACACGTATCTGCACATTTCCTCTTAAAATGTTGTCTAAATATTTCGTGAAGTCTGCACTTGGTAATACAATGTTCTCTGAAAACGGTCTGAAGTATAGATATCTGTGTGTTTCGACTTTCCTCTTGCCAGTGTTAACGGGTCTTAGGTGGATTGTGCTGGGAATGTACTCCAGGCAGTATGCCCTGATACTGCGCTATATGCAGCGAACACCTATGCAGAATTCTACAGACGACTTGGTGCTTTTTTAGTAAAAGAATTTACTTGGTGATCTAGGATGACTCTTGTCAAAGGCCATGGATATGCTTTCAAATTTACCAGCCCAAATGTCAGTCTGGTTGAGTGTTAGAGATGAGTACATTTTCAAAGCCTCAACAGCTGGCAATTAATCGGGTACATTTTGTGGAGTAGCTTTCTGTTCTTGGGAAGATACCTTTGAGTCTGTCGACAGGACACGCAAGCTCTATTCAAGTTAGCGAGATGACGTAGTGTTTAATTTAATAAATAAGATTACAGAAATTCTTCTTGTTCATCATTCCGTCTCAGAGATGAAAGCTGTCAAAAAGCAAATGCATTTGGTGCACTAGTCTGCTACTGAGCGGAAGCTTACCAGAAAATTACTCACCGGTGAGAAAACGTTGAGAAGATTCAGAAATTCAAATCCTCCAGTAAGCTCAATTAGAGTTTGTGATTATGGAAGTCTGTAGTACAATATGAACCGTGTGGGCCACTGAGATTTTAAGTTTTTTTTAGCCTAAAGGTTAGTGTGAGAGATACGTAGCGTTATCAATATAGCATCTTGATAAAGTGAGTGTAGGTAGCAAGGACGCCTCGAAATTTTTTATAGACAAAAAAGTCTGACAATTGATAATATTCTTGATTTGTGTGTTCATATCTGTTCTAATATGCCTGTATAACTTCTTTGAATCGCGAATCAGTGCTTTACACCGCTATCTTTTGTAATTCATCGGCAAGACTTGTCTTAAAGGTCAAGAGAAGCGGGCATGGTTTTACAAGCTAATCAAGTCCCTAATACCCTTAGGATATATACTAGATTTCGAGACCAATAAAATGCGTGTGAATCCTTTACAAGCTTACGACTATAAGTGTATTATAACTGATACGAAAACTTGGTAAGCATTGTGGGCTTCTGTTTGCAAAGCAGCTTGGTACAGTCGCAAAAGAACAAAGTGCTGAGCAGTAAGCATTAATTATCCTTATGTCATATAAAACCTAGGGCAATAAGTTGAAACCAACTGAGTCCCACCTGTAGTAGAGTTTTTAATCTTACGACCCCGTCTAGGATAAAAATGTATAAGCAGTGTAAGCATGTATGGAATATCCTAACATCTTTCTTTATTAAGAGTGTTAAACTTTGATTCTTAGAAGAAGAGTCGAAAACTAAACGGTAGTTTCACAAGTTTAAGTATCCTTGCAGATGGCAGAATCCTTTGAGCCAATTATCTGCTGTTTAACATCATAAAGATAAACAATCAAACAATAAACAAGCGTTATAAACATACACTTGATTGATACTGTATGCGCGAATGTGATGTCTAAATGAATTGGTTTAACTCATTAAATTAAATGTGTCCTCCTATTTTTTCGTTTCCTCTTTGTGTACCAAAGCCGCTTGTGTTAAAGGATTACATAATATGTAAAGAGAATAATAAACCACCACCATGTTTTACTCCTGGTCTCTCTCTGTACCTTCATTTAAAGTTACATCAATATCGTCTTTATGTCCATTTTGTTAGGTCTGTAAGAAGGGTTCGTTATTACAAGATAACGACCATAACTGAGTGGATTAAAGACTGAGCGTTATCAATGACATATTGATTTTCTACAGCTGTTGTTCGTCATCATCAATATCAGATTGTCTCCCGATTCGGCATTTGTTCATGAGCTACCTTCGCAAATGCACAAAAAATTGAAACTTCATGTGGCTCGATCACAATCCTATCTTGCAGTCACTTTTAGTTTACAGGAAATTAAGCTTTTCCGCCTGGAGCTGATTGTAGCAGTGTGGGTGCTGTAATTCGAATACACCAACCTCATTCGAAGCAGCTTAGACCATTTCGCTCCTGGACTTGGAGGTACTTCAGAATAGAATGCAGCACAGCTCCCGTATTAGTAGAATGAAAAGTGGCCATATTGAAGCTTTGTAACTAGTTCCTTGTTACTCCAGGGACTACATGTTTCCTTCTCCATACAGGTGGATAACAAATGCCTAATCTTGATCATTATGTTAGGATTGAGATTTGCTTGGTTGAAGACTCTGACTACCTTGTACAGTTGTTTTTCTTTTTGAAGGATCTTGAAGGCTGGCAACTATTCTCACCGGAGGTCGTTTAAGAGCCGGTTGCATCATTCAAAAAAATCAAAGCTGTGTTTTAAAGACTCTAGAGTTTCTTTAAAATTTAATGATTTCGTAGAATTTCCTTTCAGTTCTGCTTGTATGTGGCATTAAGAGAATGAGGAACTACTCATGAAGTCTTCTAGTAAGATTCTTAAAACACCTGAATCAGACCCACCAACAATTACAGATTTCCCGTTTGTAGTTTCTTTCATTACTGTTCTCTATATACAACTACATTTTGCTCCGTCGAAAATCTTTTTGCATCATTTAAAGCAGTCTAGTATTGATGTTCAAGTTTTACAGGAATCAATCGCAAAAATATGATTAATGAAATTGCGGAACCTAGTGAATCCTACACAACTCGTTATGTAATCTTTAGTGAGCAAAAAGGACGCTAATTAAATGCATATTTGATAGATTCAAGTGTTAACACACAGGGGACTTTGCTTAAATAATATACCCGTAAGATCACTACTCTTTGGACATCTCTGCATACTAAAATGTTATCTGAATGATTCGTGATTTTTGCAGTTGGTAATACAAATTTCTTTGAAAACAGTCTGTAGTATAGATCTAAGCACATATCTATGTGTTTCAACTTTCGTCTTGCCAGTGTTAACGGCTATTAGCTGAACTGTGCATGGAATATACTGTAGGCAGTTTGCCATGATATTCCACTATATGCAGCGAACAGCTATGCAGAATTCTACAGACGACTTGGTGCTTCTATTTTAGTAAAGGAATTTACTTGGAGATTTAGGATGGCTCTGGTTAAAGACCATGGATTGCTCGCAAACATACCAAACCAAATGACAATCTGGTTCAGTGTTAGAGACGAGTACACTTCGTAAAGCTCAACCGCTGGCGATTAATAAGGTACATTTTGTCGAGTAGCTTTTTTCTCTTGGAAGATACATACCTTCATTTAAAGATACATCAATATCGTTTTCATGTCCACTTTGTTAAGTCTATAAGGTGGGGACGTTATTACAAAATAATAATCATAACTAATTGGATCAACAATTAAGCCGTTGTCAATGACATACTGGTATTAGATTCGTTGTTGTTTGTCACCATCTATAACAGAATGTCTTCCGATCTGCCATTCTGAACTCTCTTGGCAGAGTTCACAAAACCTTCAATACTTCATATCGGATCCTTTACACTAACATGCGGCTTGTTCAGAATCCTATCTTGCAGTCACTTTTTATCTACAGGTAAGTAAGCTTCTCCGGGTGGAGCTGATGGTAGCTGTGTGGGAGCTGGAATTCGCATACACTAACCTCATTCGATTGGGTTCATGCTTATACCTTTTCTCTCCTGGACTTACAGGTACTTCCGAATTGAATGCTGCACAGCTGCCGTGGTAGTAGGGTGGAAAATGGCAATATTGAAGCTTTGCAACTACTTCCTTGTAATACCTGTTATGGCTTATATCAGGAAGGACATTTTTCCTTCTCCTTACAGGCGGATAAAAGATGTCTAATCATCACCATTTTGTCAGGATTAAGATTTAGTTGGTTGTGACTCTGACTAGATTGCACAATTCCTTTTCTTTTTGAAGGATCTTGAAGGCGGCAAACTATTCTCGTCTGAGTTTAGCTAAGGTCGTGTCACAGGCTGTTGCATCATGAAAAAAGTGAAAGAAGTCTTTTAATGACGCTAGAGTCTCTTCATATTTAATGGTTTCTAAGCATTTCATTCAGTTCAGGTTGTATGTGGCATTAAAACAATCAGCAACTGCTCATGAAGTCTTCTAGCAAGATTCTTATAAGATCTGAATCAGACCAATCAACAGCTACAGATTTCCCGTTTGAAGTGTTTTCCATTACTTTTGTCCGTATGCAGCTACCTTTACTCTTTCCAAAACTGATTGCATCATTTTAAGCCGTCTATAATTGATCTCCAAGTTTCTTAATAACTGTGATTCAATTGTCGTCGCTCCAATGGCAGAATTATATTCGAACGTTGCAGATATTTCCCAAAACCTCTTTCTTGTCTTTCGGCCCTCTCCTTGTCTAATTGTAATTTATATCAATAAAATATAACGTGAAAATAGCGCTTAACCTAATTTATATACGTACTTAACGCAGATTTGACGTGCCATTTTTAGTCCACACCATTGCGTGAAGAAGGACTCTTTCTTCTCCGTGTGGGTTTTGAATCACAAGGCGAAAGAGACTCTGCTATATTCTCCGCAGTCGAATTGATATTCTTGCAAATTGAGATATTATCACACGAGGAAGGTGGCATCAGCTTTACGTGCCGCTTAACTGTTTCCCACAAAATGCTGTAAAACTTATGCTATCGTAACAGTATTTAGGAATGAAGCTTTAGTCTTGCTAACGTAGTCTTAATCCCGGAGAAAATTTCGTCGCACTGTTCCATATCTTCGAGCTTCGCTCCTAAGGCCTCTTTTTCTGCGAATAGTGAAGGTTCCTCGAGTTGTAAATGTCTTGTAATCATCTGATACCGTAGTTGCTTCTCATCAGTTTAGTATCAGAGTAGTAATCTCCTCTGATACTAATTCTCTGTGTATAGTGATGTGCAAATTCTGCATAGAAAAATGACCAGCTGCGTGAGAAAAGGGAAGCATTAATTAATTGCCTACAAATGAAGTTTCAAGTCCTCTGTTCGATCTAGTCCCTCTGGAAGAATAGCAATACGATTCTGACATTCCCTATAAACAACAAACCAAGTTTAATGGTTCGGAAAAGGTCACCGTCTTAATTTTGAGGTTTCCTCTATATCGTTTTTGTCATGCAGCTTCATTTTCTTCTAAATGTTGCATATTGATTTCCTCATCCGGACAGTTTTGAATCCGATCGCAGATCCTAGATTTTGTCAACCACGCGCGGTAATTAAATGTATATTTGATAGCCTCGAGTGATAACACACTAGAAACTTTGTTTAAATAATATATCTGTAAGAACACAACTTTTTGCTTTAAACAGTTTTTACCAGGCTAACGATCAAGAAAAAGGTGAGAGCGTTTTGAATGCTAAGTAGATTTCTTCAGCAGGAAGCACTCTAAAATAGTATTGTAGACGCATATAAGCGGGAAATATATTAAATGCTTGATTATCATGATAAATTATTACTTACGTTTTTACATATTGTATCACAAACTTTTTCCATTCCAAGGGACCACCTAAAACAAACCGCTGTGTTCTCGCGAAGCTATATGTCTGTGATACCCTCGTCTTATTAAAGGGAGAAAATAATACCACGGTTTTTAAAATGGTACGCCATTGTGTAATGTGTCTTAAGTAGCCTTAAAAGCACTACTGCTTCGTTTTTAAGACCTAGTTACACGGCACAAGATCCTACGTCCTCCGATTCGGTGTTGAATTCCTTTACAAGCTGGAAACTAATAGGAATTAAGGAATAAATGTCGATGTCCACTCCAGACTTCTGAATTTTACAGCATTTTTAGAAAAAAACTTAGAAGAAGTTTAGCTTTACCGGACACCTCGAAAAAGAACCCTTTTATTGTTAGCACGCCTGGTGCACCCTAAACTACTAATTAAAAATCGAACATCCCTGTTCATCCTCAAAACCTTTTCTTTAATAAACGCATAACTTAGAGATCTCTTTCGTCAATGATTAATATCTCTTTTGAGACAATGTAGAAGCCATTACAATGAAGTCAAGTGACATCCCTGTTAACGTTCCCATTTTAAGGTGATTTCTAACGTCGCAGATGCATATTACAAAAAGCTTCAAATGTATGTATCGTTCACTCGTTCAAATGTATGTATCATGGCGGATCTTGACATTACTGCTATTATCTCAGTCGAGACAAAGGGAGTAGATCGAATAGGAGACTAGAAACTTCATTTGTAGGCTATTAAATTAATTCTCCCGTTTCTCACGCGGTTGGTCATCTCTTGTATACAAAATTTGCACATCACTATACTCATCCGATGCAAGCGTTGGATGCAACTACGCTTTAAGATGATTACAAGAAATTAGCAACTCAAGGAATCTTCAAAATTCGCAGAAAAGAGGCCTTCTGGAACGAAGTTCCAAGTGATATGATTATCGAACAGTGCTTAATGAGGCCACGAAACTTTCTGGGGGATTTACTCAATGTCAGACACTACCATAGCAAGATTAATCATTCATTCCTAAATCCTGTTACGATAACTGAAGTTCTACAGGGCTTTTGTGGGAAACATTTTGTCACCTGAGTGGCACGTAGAGTTAATGCCACCCTACATATGTGATGATATCTGAATACACAGGAATGTCAATTCGACGGCGGTGAATATTGCATAGTCTCTGTTGTTTTGTTTTTTAAAACGCACACGTAGAACGAATGGTCCTTCGACACGCAATGGTGTGGACTAAATATGGCAAGTCAAATCTGCGTTAATTACGTATATAAATTATGTTAAGCACTCATTTCACCTTATGTTTTATGGATATAAATTACAATTAGACACGGAAGGTGCCGAAAGACAAGAAGGAGCTTGCGGGAAAATCTGCAACGATCGAATTTAGTTCTTCTATTGAAGACACGACACTTCAATCGCAGCTCTTGAGAAACTTGGAGATCAATTATAGACGGCTTAAAATGATTCAAACAGTTTTCGAAGGAGCAAAAGGTAGCTGTATATGGACAAGTGTAATGGAAGAAACAACAAACGGGAAATCTGTAGCTGTTGATGCGTCTGATTGAGATCTTTTTAGAATCTTGGTAGAAAAATTCATGAGCAGTTCCTGATTCTCATAAGACCACATACAAGGAGAAGTGAAAGGAAATGCTACAAAATCATTAAATGTAAAAAACTCTACTCTCTAAAAGACTGCTTTCGCTTTTTTCATGATGCAACAATCCTCAGAAGAGAATAGAGCCCAGGCATGAAGATCCTTCAAAAAGAAAAAGAACTGTACAAGTTAGTGAGAGTTTTCAACCAACCATATCTCAATCCTGACAAAATGGTCAATATTAGACATTTCTTAGTATCCTGTATGGAGAAGGAAACATGTCCCTTCTCGTATAATCCATATCAGATATAACAAAAAAGTAGTAAGATTTGAAGCTTTCCTGGCGGCGTATATTATAAAGTTCTTCTCGGGCAATCAGCCAGGTGAAAACTGGTGGATAGGCCAACGTTTCGAGAGCTGTCATCGTTCTCGTCATCAGGGCAATTATGTAGAGATCAGCGGATATAAGTAATATATACTCTGGGCTGGAGAAAATGCTGGTTCCTGATTGGCTGAAAATGCTGGTTCCTGATTGGCTGGTTCAATCTGAAAAACTGGAGCTGTGATTGGCTGGCTAAGTTCCGTAGTCCGTGCTATTGATTGGCTGAGGGTTATCTGAATGTTTGTGTGTCGTTTTCTTTGCTGTGGTACTGATGACCGGGTTCCACAGGGGGCTGAGTTGAAATCCAGTGTCTCTATTAACGTTGTTCGGTTCATGAACTATGGCGAGAGATTCGGCTACTATCCTGGTCCAGTAACTGGTGCTCTTGGTAATGATGGATGTGTCCTTAAATAAAACTTTATGGCCTTCTGATAAACTGTGTTCAGCTAAACCTGATTTTTCTGGATGGAATAATCTAATGTAATTTTCATGTTCTCTGCAACGTTGTTCAATGGTGCGTCCTGTTTGTCCTATATAAGCCTTTCCGCATTCACAGGGTATACGATACACGCCTGGTGTCTTTAAGCCCAAGTTATCTTTGATCGGGCGAAGTAAGTTCCTGATTTTTGGTGGCGGCTTGTGTATGGTCTTAATGTTGTGTTTTTTCAGAATCCGGGAGATCTTTCCAGAAAGTTGTCCAGTGTATGGTAAAACTGCTATACTCAATGGTTCTTCAGTTTCTTCTTTGGATTTCCTCTGTTCAGAAAAGGTCCTTTTCAGGGCCAAACTGATATCATGCTTCTTGTAATTATTCTGGAGTAGCGTCTTCTTGAGATGATCCAGTTCCCGAGGGAGGGATTCTTCGTCTGAGATGTCTTTCGCTCTATGTGCTAGTGTGCTGATGACGGTGTTTCGCTGTGACTTATGATGAAAACTGTTGCCATTGAGATAGAGGTCAGTGTGAGTAGGTTTCCTGTAGACGCTATGGCCGAGACTACCATCGGGCTTCCGGCGGATGAGAATGTCCAGGAATGGCAAGCATCCGTCCTTTTCAATCTCCATTGTGAACTTGATATTACTATGTTGTTTATTAAGAAATTCGAGGAACAAATGCAGTGTCTTCTCCCCGTGAGGCCAGATGACAAACGTATCATCTACGAATCTATAAAAACATGACGGCTTGAAAGGTGTCAGTTCTAATGCTTTTTGCTCAAAATCTTCCATAAAGAAATTCGCAACTGCTGGTGAAAGTGGTGATCCCATGGCGACTCCATCCGTTTGTTCATAGTACTGTCCATCATATAGAAAGTATGTTGAAGTTAAGGTGATTCTGAATAATTCCACAATTTCCGGTGTGAAGTGTTCACTAAGTAGGAGTAACGTATCTTGAACTGGAACCTTGGTGAACAATGAAACCACATCGAAGCTGACAAGAAGGTCTCCTGGAGCTGTGCGTATTGTTTTTAGTGTATTCACGAAGTCGGATGAATTTTTCACATGATGCTCACACTGTCCTACTAATGGCTGAAGCAGAGAGGTGAGATACCTGGCTAGGCGGTAAGTTGGACCCCCAATGGCACTGACGATGGGTCTCATCGGGATGTCAGGCTTATGTATTTTTGGCAGGCCATAAAGTCGGGGTGGCTGACTACCGTGTGGCGTAAGGAAATCACGGACCAGCCAATCAATAGCACGGACTACGGAACTTAGCCAGCCAATCACAGCTCCAGTTTTTCAGATTGAACCAGCCAATCAGGAACCAGCATTTTCAGCCAATCAGGAACCAGCATTTTCAGCCAATCAGGAACCAGCATTTTCTCCAGCCCAGAGTATATATTACTTATATCCGCTGATCTCTACATAATTGCCCTGATGACGAGAACGATGACAGCTCTCGAAACGTTGGCCTATCCACCAGTTTTCACCTGGCTGATTGCCCGAGAAGAACTTTATAACAAAAAAGTAGTTACAAAGCAACAATATGGCCACTTTTCCCCCTACTAACACGGCAGGTCTGCGGCATTCAATTCTGAAGTACCTCCAAGTCCAGGAGCGAAATGGTCTAAGTATGAACCCAATCGAATAAGGTTAGTGTAGGTGAATTCCGGGACCCACACAGGTACCATCAGCTCCAGCCGGATAAACTTACTTACCTGTAGATAAAAAGTTACTGCTAGATAGAATTGTTAACGAGCCAGATGTTTGTATAAAGGAGTCGATATGAAGTATTCAATGTTTTGTGCCTTCTGCCAAGTTAGTCCATGCACAAATGCCGAATGGGGAGACAATCTGATATTGATTATGACGAACAACAGCTGTAGAAAATCAATATGTCATTGATAACGCTTAGTTTTTAATCCACTCAGTTATGGTCATTATCTTGTAATAACGTCGCCGTCTTACAGACCTAACAAAATGGACATGAAGACGATATTGATGTAACTTTAAATGAGGGTATAGAGAAAAGGTATAAAACATATAGGTGGTTTTTTATTCTGTTTACATACTTTGGAGGTGTTTTTTTTTTTATTTTGTTCACGAACAGCTTTGGTACCCGAAGAGAAAACGAAACAGTAGCACGACACATTTAATTTAGTGAGCTAAACTAATTCATTTAGATGTCACATTCGCGTACAACAGCGCGTTCGGATGACGGGCAAGATGATGGGCCACTTGCGATAGGGCAGGCATTCCTGAGCTGGTGAAGCTATTTGTAATATGCATCTGCAGCGTTAGAAAACACCTTAAAATGAGAACATTTCAAGGATGTCACTTGACTTCATTGTAATAGTATTCTACATTGATTAAAAAAATATATTCATCAGGGATGTGAGCGATCTCTAAGCAATGCGGTGATTAAAAAAATAATTTTGAGGATCGACGGCGATGTTTGATTATTAATTAGTGGTTTGGGTTTGAATAGGCTAAAAAGTTGTGTTCTTACGGACATATTATATAAACAAAGTGTCCAGTGTTTTAAAACTCGAGGCTATAAATATACATTTAATTAGCGTTCGTACTGCTCAGAAATGCTTACACCCAGAGTTGTGTAGAATTCACTAAGTTCACGTCTATCATTAATAATATTTTCCCGATTGTATCCTGTAAAACGTGATAAAATCTCTGATAAAATCAATGAGACAAATAAAGAATCGATTTAAAGATCTTTTGAGATCTTCTCTTAGACGGTTAGGTGGAAAATATTTACGGTATAGTAGTCCTGTGTTCGCTACCAACTTAGTAGCATTGATCATCACAAAGCAACCAAACTGTAGGCTAATCAATTAATTGTTCATATAAACAAACTGTGTGCTTTGATTATCAACTATGTGCCACACATTTCATAGAGTACAAAAAGTCATTCATTTCAGAACTCTCGATGAAAATTCTTCATACTCAATTTCCGAATGAAATAGTAATCTGATATCATGGTAGCATTGTCTTGATAAGAATATCGTATCACACTTCGTAATATTGTCATCCTTATTCCTCTAATGCTATATACTCATGTTGATGGTGTGTCAATCCTGTCTTACTCGAAAGATTTAATCGAGTCTAAACTCGCGTGTCGCCTGTCGATTTCCAAATCTCAAACAACGTTTGGATAGCTATTCATTTTGTGAAAGCTACGCGACAACGATTGTAGAATGGTGACATAGACACAACTCCTTTTGATATAAGCAGTGTAGCAAGTCTGTATATCCCCAATAATTCAACATCAAGTAATAATACTATATATTCTACTCTTCTGCATACAATATATAAGTGCAAGAAAATTTGACAAAGCACATCTGTTATGACTTTACTACATCAGCCATTATACTTTCAAGCTGTGCGAATCGTACACGCAGCTGAGGAAATTTCTGAACTGTCAAAAGTTTTACCACCCTCAGAAAGTTTCCACTTAAGTAATTTCTAGGCACGATTAGATGCATTATTTCAGGAAATGCTATAGAAGAACTTCGGGGTACCCTGTACGCTAAGACAATACAAGTGAAGACCCAGAATGGCGAAAAGAATAAGCATGAACCCAATCGAATGAGGTTAATGTATATGAATACCAGGACCCACACAAATGCCATCAGCTCCAGCGGGATAAACTTAGTTACCTGTAGATAAAAAGTGACTGCAAGATAGGATTGTGAATGAACCACATGTTAGTATAAAAGAGCCTGTATGAAGTATTCAATGTTTTGTGTATTCTGACAAGAACTTTCATGTACAAATGGCAGATCGGAAGAAAATCTGATACAGATGTGGACGAAGAAAAGCTGCAGAAAACCAATATTTCATTCACCGCAGTCCAATTGACATTCTTCTGTATTCAGATATTACCACATATGGAAGGTGGCATTAGCTCTACGTGCCACTCAGATGACAAAATGTTTCCCACAAAAGCATTGTAGATCTTCAGTTATCGTAACAGTATATAGGAATGAATTATTAATCTAGCTAGCGTAGTGTCTGACGTTGAGTTAATCCCCAAGTAAAAGGAGGTGGGCTGATAAGGGCCATTTTTCGCCCATCAGGCCCGAGATATGAAATGCATGGTTTTCAATAGTATACCTCATAAAATTAAGAAAACGAATATATTTTGACGGAAAGCGCTATAAGTGAGAGGTAAAAAAAATAATAAACAAAGACGTAAGTCGTGTGTTAATGAAGGAACGTAAACACTAATGTCATGAGTTGTAATCCGAGAAAGCAATAGTAAATAGAACACTAACGGCAAGAATAAGAAGAATGAAGTCTACTACGACTATGAGATCAATATATTACATCGGAAATAATCAAGCATAGATAATAATCAGACAGCTGGAGACACTTGTAGCTAGTTTGCAGATTAGGCATCGTGCTTGCTGTCATCATCCGAATCGCCAGTGGACCATCCTGCAGCGGCGGCATCTTGTAGTGTATGAGTATATTCTAGACTTGGTTTCTTAACTGCGGTGGAATTGTGGCGCCAGTAAGCCAGAAACCAATGTACGGAAGCAAACATGCGCACAACATCCGACGACCCGTGCGCCTACTTTACATTGACAGTACCACTGTATGTATGCGATGTTGCTTTGCTCTGTTTTGATAAAAATATTATAGGTTTTGGATCTTATGTGTCGTGATCGTAACTGAACTCGGAGAACAGAAGCATCGTCATGATGTATGTACAGAGAGTACATACCTTCGTCATTTAAGTGCTCGTGAGTGTAAGATTGGCTCTTTTTAAGTTGATATATGCCAAGAGTTAATTGCCGTAGCTCATCCCAAGTTAGCCGTTGAGAATCTTGAAGATCTGTATCGGTTAACTTAGGCCAAATTGCGTTTTTTCGCGCCCAGCCTTGTTCGTCGACCATCTGTTTTAAGTAATTAGGTTTTTTAACTAAAGCCAGCATCCGCTGAGCGATTATTTCGTCATCTTCGGTGTTTTGAATCCTTGTAGGATAGAAAGCATTGAGAAGAGCACATATAATTTGCACATAGTCACCAATATAAGGTATTTGCGTATTGGGTACCACTTTATCCAATGTGCGCCAGTTTTTCAACTGTCCATTAGCGGCTTCGACGACTCATCGAACTTTCGTCACAAGACGCGCCTCGTTAGCATCCGCTGTTGTAAACTGGCTGCTTATTGAGGAATCTAGCATTTCAGGTAAGAGACCCATTTCTTCCAGAAGTGCCAACCAACCACGGAAGCCTCTATCAACAATCAGAACATCCTTTGACTACAGCCACTCTCTGATATTGTGTGCATCATTTTTTAAGATATGAGTGAGTATGTTACCGTCATTGTTCTTTGAATCCGCGATCGTTGCTGAACGGAATAGTGGGAACTCTTCTGGATATAAACGTACGTGCCATCAGTAACAAGTATTACAGTATCATTGTCATCATCGGGATTGAATAATCGTCGTGCTAAAGGCCTCATGTGATCCTGTGTTCTGGTGATGTGTTCCGTTCCAAGGGATGGAACAAAGTTCTGCATCAAAGCCTCACGTGCAGAGTGCACAGAAGATGATATTCTTCGTTTTCTGACATTGAATAATGTGGACAGAACAC
Source organism: Thermobia domestica (assembly GCF_964235325.1). Lineage (NCBI taxonomy): Eukaryota > Metazoa > Arthropoda > Insecta > Zygentoma > Lepismatidae > Thermobia > Thermobia domestica. The sequence goes on from NC_137460.1 coordinate 170,552,567, forward strand.
CATTCGAGAGACCCGTTCGAAGCTTTACAAATAGCATTGCCAAACAAGTACGAGAGGATCTCTGTGTTGAGGAAGGCATTTTGGATTTTACTAGGTCATAAATACAGTTAAAATCAGACATTGATATACCCATAAGAGTATAATAATCGGAGTCGGAAAGTCGGTGAGTCGAAGTTGATACCTTTCTTCTGTGCTACCTTTCTGATATCGTTTATCAGACTTTCAGTAATTTTCGCAGACATTGTTGTCTTCTCACTTACAGGGCGTACAGCTTGCAGAGCCTCCTCACGGAATACCGACTCCGTAAGATGCGTTTTACAGTAGCGTTTTACAGCAGCGGAAATATAGATTCCCGTTTCTGTAAAGGCCTGTTTTCGAGCTGCTTTTGGTACAGCCACTAAGTATTTCTTACGCTTACATATTATACAACAGCTATTAGAGTTGTGACAACGAGGTATTGCTAACTCTATTTTAGGACTCTTACAGGTGGTGTCGACGGCAGTACTCGTAGACGCACGATCTCTTTGTACAACAGACGAAGGCATAGGAATGCTCCGAGAACGTAGCACATGACATGCATATGATCTACATTTCGAGCACAACTTTGCATATCGCAATTTTTAGAACCTCTCAGGATCGATATAAGTTTTTTGTTAGAACAGGTACGAAAAGCCGTAGATTTTCTTTGCCAGGTTTGACAACAATCACACTGGCTCTTCGGCATTATGTCTTATTCAGTTCGTCAATATATGTTTGCACAAACAGTTGCAAACTCACAATTGATACTCATCTGATACTGGTCTGCACTTCTTAACTATGGTTTGATTGCGGTACAACACGACTGAACACTCCGATCGCAACGAAGCAAATAGGGCAATGGAAACGTGTAATTCCAACAGTTGCCGCCCGTGGCGCTTATCTAGGTGCACAGGACGGAGACTTCACACTTCTACACCTTGACACACACAAACGAGCTCGCGTATATCTGCCTTTGCTCTCTCTCTCTCTCTCTCTCTCTCTCTCTCTCTCTCTGTATATATATATATATATATATATATATATATATATATATATATATATATATATATATATATATATATATATATGGGGGTAGGGTGGGAGTGTTTGTGGGTATGGGTATGTATTAGCTTGGATCGGATACATCAGGTAGCTATTGTTCGTCATTGTTTTTCATCTTTCCCTCAGTATTGCAATATAACGTATCAATGAATTCCCATAGGTACTTCATTGACGCGTGGTATGTATGATTATTCGATATATATATATTCTGCGACTGGTTTTCCTGTTCGCACTTTTACTCATACCACTTTCAGAAATGACACGCCTTCTCAATACTCCATAACGTGCTGTCTCTATTTTTGCTGCCCTACACACACATCCGCGCAAACAATACATTTTCTTTATATATTTTATTGACATGCTGAGCATGTATTTTCAGTCTCAATCGGTAAATAACATCAGAGCCGGAGTCTCCAGTTGGACTCGTACATTACAGCGTATAAATGGTAGTCATCGTTCTATACTCTCGCGCAATACATTTTGTTCTCTAATAGGTAGAAGGACACATTGAACCAAAATCAATTAGTACTCATATCAAAGGTTACACAGCGTTATATTATGACGAGTCAAATTTATTTTGGTTCATCGACTCCTTCTTCCCGTAAGCCTCCATCAAAGACAGCAAACATTACCAAAATGTCGCAAAACGCTGAAACGAACTCTTTTTGGGCACTCGTTTCTATGACTTACTATTTTCTTTATCATGTATCTATTATTTTTACATGTGCAACATATCTTCTAGTATACAAATACATTGCAAACTTGTCTGAATCGAACACTTCATTTTTCCGTTGTCTGATGGGCGAAAAATGGCCCTTATCCGCCCACCTCCTTTCCTGGCCTCATTAAGCACTGTTCGATAATCATATCACTTGGAACTTGGCTCCAGAAGGGCTCTTTTTCCGCGAATTGTGAAGGCTCCATGAGTTGTTAATTTCTTTTAATCATCTGATACCGTAGTAGCCTCCAAGGCTTCCATCTGCTGAGTATAGTGATGTGCAAATTTTACACACAAAAGATGACCAACTGTGTGAGAAACGGAAGAATTAATTAAATAGCCTAAAAATGAAGAAGCTAGTCCCTTGTACGATCTAGTCCCTTTCTCCCCACTGAGATAATATCAGTTGATTTCGAGATCCGCCATGATACTTGCATTCAGGGGGTGCTCTTAACCTATGTCCAGAGCCTCTACTTTTACGCTCTCTTCACAGTGACGTCACCAGCGAGGAACTTCAAGCTTGTCGTCTGCTTGGCGCGCGAAGATTTGCTAGTAAGACTACAAACAATTCGTTATATATTTATTTAGTTTGGGTGTTTGCTGTGTTGAAGTGTGTTGTTTTGTTTTCCCGTGGCAAATTTTTCTGGACACGTCTTTCTATTGTACGTTTTTGAGTACGTGGACGAATATTATTTAATAAAGAAAAAGTCAATATCTCGGAAAATTTCTTTACCTGGGCTTGGCTGTACAACATGCAATATTGCTAGATTGTGTGGTGAACTTGAGTACTTGTGTACATATTTATTATTACGTGTATTTGTGCCTTTCCTTTCGTGTAATATAGTGTTTTTTGTTAGTGTGCATGTGTGTTTGTGAATTCTTGTGCTGTAGCAACGTGAAGGAGTCATAATAAAAAGATAAAAGATACAGGTATTGTTTACCACAATTTCCTTAAAGACTCTCTCCTTGCTAAAACAATGAGTTCACACATGTAAAAGAAAAGATAAACTTTAAAAACGCAACTGTTTGTAGTGTGCATTTCTCAGAAGAACATTATTTGCGAGATCTGAAATCTGAACTTCTAGGCTTGCCGCCCAAGAAAATTCTGAAACCAAATATAGTTCCCTCAGTCCAACTAGGCATTCAAAGTCCAATTCCTGCACAAAATGAAACAATTATGTTGAAGGTTGTCTTTCATTTCCAAGTGTTCCACCTGATAGAACAATAAGATATGAATAACAAGAAGTCAGAAAAAGGGCTCTGAAAAACGTGTCTACACTTTCTCTGAAAAACAGAAAATTTTAGATAAGGGAACAAACAGAATTTAGAGATTTTAATATTGAAATCAAACAACTAAAACCAAAATTAGTAATTATGGAACAGTCGAACAAAAATCTCAAAATGCAAATTATTAATCTCAGAGTTAGAAATGGTATGTTGCATTGTACCATAAATAAGAAGAGAAAAGAAATCAACTCTGAAAAGAATAATCTTAATGATAAAGTAAAACCTGGTGTTAATCAAATCACAGAAATTATTTTCACTCCTACGCAAATAGAGTATCTTATAAGTAAAAAAGAAAAGAGCGCATTGGAATAAAGATGACGTGAATAAAGCTCTGATGATACGAACTTTATTTATTATTTTTCTTTTTTAAATACTGTCTATACATTCGAAACAGCATGAACTTTTCACTTACAGGATTATCCACTTTCAGAAAGTGGGTCATCCTTCGTGGATCTCTCGTAACTTGGATGGATTCACATAACCACTAATTGAAATTACGAAGTCAGGACATACATTTTGTGTACAAATTCATACAAGAGGTTAGAAAAACTACGAGGCGAGACGAAAAAAGTTTTTGTTCGAAAATCAAGTCACTACAAGACGAGAAAACCTCATTTCTCGTCTTGTTAGTAGGCCCGTATCCACGGGGTGTCTCGGGGGAGACGCCCCTCTAAAGTTTTACTGGTCCCCCTAAAATTTTCACGGTAGGCTTTCAAATGAACTATCACATTGTTGGATCGAAGCCCCCTAACTTCTACCGGCCTCCATACATTTTCGGGCTGGCGATTGGCCTGCTAGTTAGCATGCAAAGTATTTAGATATAAACCGAATCCATTTTTCCGGGCTGTATACTATTGTTGTCACAAAGTGCAATTATAGCGTCAACAATGGGTATATTAAACATAACCTGTGGTGAATAGTCGGCATGATTTTTAAGACGGATGGTCCCGTTTTAACATTCATATGGAGCAGATATGAATTGCCAATTTTAAACTTTAAGCCTGAGTGCTGTATATTGAACAAAATTAAATGCATTGATAATTTATTATTATTATTATTATTATTATTATTATTATTATTATTATTATTATTATTATTATTATTATTATTACCCATTGTTTTAAATATTTATTGAAATATTCCTAGGCCTAACCGTACTCACAAAGTAATCTATTTATGCTAGGTGTGGAACTCACCTTTCATTCGTTTCGCAATGAATTTATCTCCAAAGCTCTGAAATTTTAGAAATTACCCTGGTAAAACACATATTTATCTGGAACTTTGCATAAATAAATTCACAGTAACATTACAGATATAAATAAATTTAAAATGTAATTATAATTCAAGAATTATCTCTCATCAAACAATAAATAAATGATCATACAATGTAGGTACATTGTTAAGTTTCTATAATATTAACTGCATTAAGAAGTTCTATTTAGTGCTGAATTATTTATTTATTTATTCGTAGTTTTGTGTGTAGGAGGATGTTGTGACAGCGAAAATGTTATGCATAAAGGAAGAAAGAAGACATATTCTGCCTGCTTCTTACGCTACTATATCTATTGCTTCTCCTCGCTGGTGACGTCACGCAAAACGGAAAGCGAAGCGTCTGAGCTTATAGCCCAAGCTTTCCTTCTAGTAACCTTGACTAGCATTAGAACGATTGGAATCACTTTGAATGCAGTACCAACGACGACATCGGGTGGATTGAAATGGGAAAGCATGGAAGCATATATTGTCCTAAGGACTTGCAAATTCGAAATATTCGAGTTTACACCCAGTGAAGTGATGAACAAGAAGTCTTTAGTTGAAAAAAGATAATTATCAGAGTGAGCTTATAAGGTATTGCTTTCGTAAAACTAGTAAAGAGAAAGCGCGTTAAAATGATAAAATAAGCTGATGGGTCACTTGAGATACTGCAGGCATCCCTGAGATGGTGGAGCTTTTTGTAATATGCATCTGCGACGTTAGAAATCACCTTAAAATGAGAACGTTAACAGGGAAGTTACTTGACTTCATTGTAATGGTTTCCACATTGTCTCAAAAGAGATATTAATCAGAGACGAAAGCGATCTCTAAGTGATGCGTTTATTAAAGAAATAGTTTTGAGGATGAACGGGGATATTCGATTTTTAATTAGTGGTTCAGGGTGCAACAAGCGTGCCAATAGTTCGAGGGTTCTCTTTCGAGGTTTCCGGTAAGGCTAAACGGCTTCTACGTTCTTTCTTAAAATGCTGTGAAGTTTAGAAGTCAGCAGTGGACATCGACATGTATTAGTTAATTCCAAATTGGCTTACAGCTAGTAAAGGAATCAATACCAAATCGGAAACCTCAGGATCTTATGTTTTTTAGCTAGGCCATAAAAAGGAAGCAGTAGTGCTTTCAGAGCTACTTAACTCACATTATACAATGGCGTACCATTTAAAAAACCGTGGATTTAGTTCTCCCTTTAATAAGACGAGTGTATTACACACGTATAGTCTTAGGACCTTACAGCGGATTGTTTTAGGTGGGGCCTTGGGATTGAAAAAGGTTGTAATACGATATGTAAAAAACATAAATATTAATTTATCAATGATAATCAAGCAATAGCTATACTTCCATTTTGTATGCTACTACAACACTATTTCAGAGTGCTTCTTGCTGAAGAAATCTACGTTAGCCTGATAGAAACTGTTTAATCCAAAGAATTGCGTTGTTACGGATAAATAACTCAAACAAAGTCTCATGTGTTTTAACCCTCGAAGCTAAAAAATATGCATTTAGTTAGCATCAAATATGCTCACTAGGGAATACACTAGGTAGCATTCACTAGGTTACGGTCTATCATTAATTCCGATTCTATCCTGTAAAACTTGCTATTGAACCCATTATATTCTAACCTCCGAAACAGCCTTAGTTTGGGCCTGAGACCGGTGATCTAATCGATGAGAGAAATAAAGAATCGATTTTAAGTTCGTTTGAGATAGACGATTAGGCGGAAAATATTTTCGGTAGAGTCGGTCATATTTTCGCTTCCAACTTAGTAACACTGGTCATCGCAAAGCAAGCAAATTGTGGCCTAATCAAACAATGTTTTCATATAAGCTTACTGTATGCCTTCATTATCAACTAAGTGCCACACACTTCATAGAGCAGAAAAAGCCATTCATTTGAGAAGTATCTTGAAAATTCTCCATATCCAACTTCTTTAATAAAAAAAGTAATCTAATATTACGGTAGCATAGTCTTGATAAGAATATCGTATCACATTTCGTAATTGTGACATCCTTTTCCCCTCTAATATTATATACTCCTGTCCTTGGTGTGTCAATTCTGTCTTAATCGAAAGAAATATTCGTCTTCACTCGCGTCTCGTGTCTCGATTTGCTTTTGTCAAACAAATTTTGGAAACCTATTCATATTGTGAAAGCTTCGCCAAAACCATTGTGGATTGTGAGATACACAAGGAGCAAAATGTAGCCGTATATGGACAGCAGTAATGGGAGAAATTACAAACGGGAAATCTGTAGCTGTTGAATGGCCTAATTCAGACCTTTTAAGAATCTTGCTAGAATACTTCTTGAGCTGTTGCCGATTCCCTTATGGCCACATACAAGCAGAACTGAAAGGAAATGCTATAAAATCATTAAATTGAAAGAAACTCTGGCGTCATTAAAAGACTTCTTTCACTTTTTTCATGATGGAACAGACTGTGATACGACCTTAACTGTACTCAAAAGAAACAGTTGGCAGCCTACAGCCAAAAGGAAAATGAATATTGCAAGTTAGAGTCTTCAAACAACCATATCTCGATCCTGACAAAATGGTCAACATTTGACATATCTTATTCGCATTTATGCAGAAGGAAAAATATCCTCTTTGGTATAAGCCATATCAGGTATAACAAGAAAGTAGTTACGAAACTTCAATATGGCCACTTTTCCCCCAACTAACACGGCAGCTGTGGAGCAACCAACTCGGAAGTGCCTCAATGTCCAGGAGCGATATGGTCTAAGCATGAACTCAATCGAATGAGGTTGGTGTGTCAAAGAGGGTATGCGAATACCAGGACCCACACAGCTACCATCAGCTCCAGCCGGATAAGCTTAATTACCTGTAGATAAAAAGTGACTGCAAGATAGGATTGTGAATGGGTCACATGTTAGTGTAAAAGAGCCGTAATGAAATATTCAAGATTTTTTCCATTCTGCCAAAGGAGTTCATGTACAAATGGCAGGTCGGTAGACAATCTCATATAGATGATGACGAACACCAGCTGTAGAAAACCAATTTGTCATTGACAACGACTTAATTGTTGGTCCAATCAGTTATGATTATTATTTTGTAATAACGTCCACGCCTTATAGAAAAAACATAATGGACATGAAGACGATCTTGATGTAAGCCTTAAAGATAAGGTATAAACGTGAATGTGGTTTATCATCTACTTTACATATTTTGCAATCCTTTAACACGAACGGCTTTGGTACCCGAAGAGAAACGAAACCGTTGCAGGACACATTTAATTTAACCAGCTATACTAATTCATTTGGATATCACATTCGAGTACTACAGTATAATTCAATTCTACGTTGATAACATTTGTTTATTGCCTGATTGTTTATTTGTTAATATGTTCAACACCAGATGATTAACTCCAAAAATTCTGCCATCTGCAAGGACACTTAAAATTGTGTAACTACCGTTTACTTTTCGACTCTCCTACAAAGAAGCAAAGTTTATCACTCTTAATAAAGAACGATGTTTGGATATTCCGTACATGCAAACACTCGATGTACATTTTTATCCAAGACGAGGTCGTAAGAATGAAAGCTCTAATAGACGTCGATTCCAGTTGGTTTCAACTTATTGCCCTAGGTATAAGCGACATAAGGATAATCAATGCTTTGTGCTTAGCACCTTGTTCCTCTCCGGCTGTACCAAGCTGCTTTTCAGATAGAAGCGCACGAAGTTTAACAATTTTGCTTAACAGTTATATTACACTTATGGTCGTAAGCTTGTGAAGGATTCACATGCAGGTTATTGGCCTGAAACTCTAGTAGGTGATCCATAGGTAATTTGGTAATTTGGTACAACCTTGTACAACAAGGCCCGATTCTCTTGGTTTTTGAGACAAGTCCTGCCGATGAATTACTAAAGCTAGCGTAGTAAAGCACTGATTCCCGATACATAGAAGATACACAGCCCTGGTAGAACAGGTTTAGAACAGAGACATCACCAAAATTATCAAGTGACATAATTTTTTGTACTTAGGTAACTTTGGGAGATTTTTAGTTAAGTACACCTGTAAGATTTAAATCTTCCTAGGCTCACTTATCACACCTTGGACCACAAGCCATGAAATTCCCTTCTTGGAAATAGTGTTCCAGAACTTAGTCTCGATGCCCGAAGAAAGTGAAAGAGACTTCGATTAACTTTCGATTAGCCTGAAAGTTAAACTTGCGTCTATAAAAATTTTCTAGGCGTCTTTTATAACCTGTGGCACTTCATCAAGATGCTATATTGATAACGCTACGTATCTATCACTATGATCTTTAGGCTATAGAAACTTAAAATCTATCTGGCTCGCACGGTTCATCTTCCACTACAGACTGCAATAATCGCACACTCTAATTAATCTTATTGCAGGATTAGCATTTCTCAATCATCTCAATGTTTTCTCACCCGGTGAGAAAATTTCTTGTAAACTAGAGCACCAACTGTATTAACGTTTCGACAAGCAGAATGATCAACAAAAAGAATTCCAGTAATCTTATTTACTAAATTCAAAACTATCTCATCTCACTAACACTGCTAAGCACCTTGTTCCTTTGTGATTGTACCAATCTGCTTTTCAGTCTGTGAAATTTAGAAGTGAGCAGTGGACATCGGCATGTATTCCTTAATTCCTATTGGCTTCCAGTCAGTAAAGGATGTCAGCACCGAATCGGAGGCCGCATAATCTTGTGTCCTTTAACTAGGTCTTAAAAACGAAGCAGTAGTATTTTAGAACTACTTATCTCACATTATACATTATCGTACCATTTAAAAAACCGTGGATTTATTTCTCCCTTTAATAAGACGAGGGTATCACAGACGTATAGCTTTGGGAACGTACAGCGGTTTGTTTTAGGTGGGCCCTCGGGATGGAAAAATATTGTGATACCAAATGTAAAAAACATAATGATCGTTAGCTTGATAGAAACTGTTTAATCCAAAGAATGGTGTTCTTACGGAAATATTTTTTTAAACAAAGTCTAGTGTGTGTTAACACGCGATGCTATAAATGTGCCTTTAATTATGGTCCTTGCTGTTCACTATGGTCAACATACAGAGTTGTGTAGGTTTCTCTAGGTTCCGGTCAATCATTAATAACTTTGTAAAACTTTCCATGTAACCCATTATATTCTAACCTCCAAAACAGCTTTAGCTTGGGCCTCAGACTGGTGATATAATCATTGAGACAAATAAAGAACTTACAATCGATCTTAAGTTCATTTGAGATCTCCTCTTAGACAGTTAGGTGGAAAATATTTATGGTATAGCCACTCCTGTGTTCGCTACCAACTTATTAACAATTGTCAACACAAAGCAACCAAACTGTTGGCAAATCATATAATGTTTTCATAAAGCCTCATTCTTTTCATTACTAAGTGCCACACATTTAATAGAGCAGAAAAAGTCATTAATTTCAAATGTCTCTTGATGAAAATTCTCCATATCCAAGTTTTTGAATGAAAAAGTAATCTGATATCGTGGTAGCATTGTCTTGATAAGAATATCGTATCACATTTCGTAATTCTGACATCCTTTTCTTCTCTAGTGGTATGTACTCATGTTCTTGGTATGTGAATGCTGTCTTACTCGTAAGAATTATTCGCGTTCACTCGCGTCTCGCGTCTCGATTTACTTTTCTCAAACAACCTTTGGAAACCTATTCATCTTGTGAAAGCTTCGCTACAACGATTGTAGAATTCTGAAATACACACAAATCCTTTTGGTATAAGCAGTGTAGTCCTTCATTGTATCTTCAATAATTCAACTTCAAGTACCAATACTATATATTCTACTCTTGTGCATACAGTAAATAAGTGCAAGAAAAGTGGACAAATCACATGTGCTATAACATTAGATCATCCATTATACTGGAAAGGTGTTCAAATCGTACCTGGACCTGAATATATTTGTGAACTGTCCAAAGTTGTACCGCCCATAGGAGGTTTCCATTTAACTAATTTCTAGGTACGATTGGATACATTATTTGAGGAAATGACATAGAAGAAGCTTGGGGTATCCTGTACGCTGATAACATTAGTTAAAAAGCTGAATGGCCATGCCTACTCAAGATCATAAAGTACTCACTTCTACACTTTGCTCGGCGACCTTTACATGTGGTTATGAACACATTTAAAACCCTCTGAGGAGATGACAAAATCTAATATCTGCGATCTTATTCATCAATGCCTGGACGAGGAAATCTATATGCAACATTATCAAGAAAATGGTGTTGCATTAGAAAAACGATATCGAGGAAATGTCAAAATTAAGACGGTGACCTTTTCCAAACCGGTGAAATTTCGTTGTAGTATATAGCGAATTCCAGATTCGTATTGCTGACCTGTGAGAAAACGTTGAGAAGATTGACCAATACAAATCATCCAATAAGCATAATAAGAGTGTGCGATATGGCACTCTGTACTGCAAGATATACCTTTCGAGCTAGAGGTAATTTAAAATTCTATTTACTAAAGATTAGTGTGAGAGATACGTAGAGTTATCAATATAGCCTCTTGAAAAAGTGAGGCAAGGTTGCAAAAGACACCTCGAAATATTTTATAGACGCAAGTTTAACTTTCAGGCTAATCGAAAGTTTATCGCAGTCTCTTTTACCTTACTTGGGCAGCAAGACGAGCAAGTTCTCAGACACTGTACCCAAAGGGAGGAAATTCAGGGCTTCTGGTCCAAGATGAGGGAAGTGAACCTAGTAATTTTCATATCTTTCAGGTATACTTAACTGAAAATCTCCCAATGTAATCTAAGTACAAAAAAAAGTTTCAATTGATAATTTTGTTGATGTCTCTGTCCTACACCTGTTCTACCTGGCTCGTATAACTTTTTTGTTTCTAGAAACAGTGCTTTACTACGCTAGCTTTAGTAATTCATCGACAGGACATTTCACAGGTTCTACAAGGTAATCACATACCTAATTACATCTAAGAAGCGTAGTGAGATTAGAATTTTCCACTTGCAACTCACACGCTGTAATAGACTAAACTCTGTTCAAAAATTACTTTCATATAGCAAAAGATTTAAAATTTATCTAGATGGCTGCCGGCAGTGGTTTTCTGCTGAAATAATGGTATTACTAATTGTAGATATCAGGATGAATTTAGATAAAGAGATAATAACAGTAGATGTCGAGATCCGAAATGATACTTGCATTAGAACGAGTGGAATCATTTTGCATACAGTACAACCGACGAGATGGTGTGGATTTAAATGGGAAAAATTGTTGTCCTTAGGACTTGGAAATTCGAAATATTCGATATTACACCCAGTGACGTAATGATCATCATGTCTTTAATGAGAAAAAAGGATTATCACGGTGAGCGTCTCGCGTCTCAATCTTGCTTTTAATAAACAACCTTTCGATAGCTATTCATCTTGTGAAAGCCTCGCTACAACGGTTGTGGAAATGTGAGAAACACACAACTTCATTTGATATAAACAGTGTAGTCCTTCTGTATATCTTGAATTGTTCAACATCAAGTACCAGTACTATATATTCTACTTTTCTGCATACAGTAAATAAGTGGAAGAAAAGTGGACAAATCACAAGAGTTATAACATAGATCGGCTACTACACTGGAAAGGTGTTCAAATCGTACCTGCACCTGAAGAAATTTCTGAACTCTCCAAAGTTGTACCGGCCTTAGGATTTTTCCACTTAAGTAATTTCTAGGCACGATTGGATACATTATGTCGGGAAATGGAATAGAAGAACCTTGGGGTATCCCGTACGCTAACACAACACTAGTGAAAATGCTCAATGCCGAAATGGTACAAACATGAACCCAATCGAATTAGGTTAGTGTATACGATTCCAGGACCTACACAAGTAACATCAGCTCCAGCCGGTTAAACTTACTTACCTGAAGATAAAAAGTGACTGCAAGATAGGATTCTGAACGAGCCATATGTTAGTATAAAAGAGCCGATATGAAGTATTCAATGTTTTGTGCCTTCTGACAAAGGAGTTCATGTACAAATAGTAGATCGGAAAAAATCTGATATAGATGTTGACGAACAACAGTTGTAGAAAACCAATATGTCATTGAAAACGTCTTAATTTTTGATACAATCAGTTATGATTAAGATTTTGTAATGACTTCCCCGCTTTAATAATCCAACAAAATGGTAATGAAGACCATCTTGCTGTAACTCTAAATAAAGGTATAAAGACAAATTATAAAACATGAAGGTGGTTTATTATTGTGTTTAGATATTTTGGAATGCTGTAACACGAACGGCTTTGCTACCCGAAGAGAAAACGAAATCGTAGCAAGACATTTAATTTAACGAGCTAAAGCAGTTCATTTCGATATCACATTCGCGTACTACAATATCATTCAACTATATGTGTATAACATTTGTTTATTGTTTGTTTATCTGATAGGATGTTAAGACCAGATAATTGCCTTCAAGGTTCCTGCTATCGGCAAGGACACATAAAATTGTGTAAGTACCGTTTGCTTTTCGACTTTCCTACAAAGAAGAAAACTTTAACACTCTTAATAAAGAACGATGTTTGGATTTTCCGTAAAGTTAAAACTGCATGTACATTTTTATACAAGACGGGATCGTAAGAATGAAAGCTGTGCTCAATGCCGAAATGGTACAAGCATGAACCCAATCGAATTAGGTTAGTGTATACGATTCCAGGACCTACACAAGTAACATCAGCTCCAGCCGGATAAACTTACTTACCTGAAGATAAAAAGTGACTGCAAGATTTGATTCTGAACGAGCCACATGATAGTATAAAAGAGCCGATATGAAGTATGCAATTTTTTGTGCCTTCTGACAAAGGAGTTCATGTACAAATGGTAGATCTGAAAAAATCTGATATAGATGTTGACGAACAACAGCTGTAGAAAACCAATAAGTCACTGACAACGGCTTAATTGTTGATCCAATTAGTTATGATTATTATTTTGTAATTACGTCCCCGCCTTATAGAAAAAACAAAATGGACATGAAGACGATATTGATGTAACTTTAAATGAAGGTATAAAGACAACGTATAAAACATGAAAGTGGTTTGCTGTTGTGTCTACATATTTTAGAATCTTTTAACACGAGCGGCTTTGTTACCCTAAGAGAAAACGAAACCGTAGCAGGACACATTTAATTTAACGAGCCAAACCAATTCATTTAGATATTACACACACTTACTACAGCATCATTGAATTGTATGTTTATAAAATTTCTTTCTTGTTTACTTGTTTATCAGTTAAGATGTTCAACAGCAGATAAATGACTCCAAGGATCTTGCCATCTGCGAGGTCACTTAAAAAATTGTAACTATTATTTAGTTTTCGACTCTCCTACAAAGAAGCAAAGTTTAACACTCTTAATAAAGAACGATGTTTGGATATTCCGTACATGCAAACACTCTATGTACATTTTTACCCAAGACGGGGTAGTAAGAATGAAAGTTCTAATAGTCGTCGATTCCAGTTGGTTTCACCTTCATGCCCTAGGTTTTATACGACAAAAGGATAATAAATGCTTAGTGCTCAGCACCTTGTTCCTTTGCGGCCGTACCAAGCTGTTTTTCAAAGAGAAGCCCACGAAGCTTAATAATTTTCCGTAACAGCTATATAACACTTACGGTCGTAAGCTTGTAAAGGATTCACATACAGGTTATTGGCCTGAATCTCTAGTATGTGATCCTTAGGTAAATAGGTACCTTGTAGAACCAGGCCCGCTTCTCTTGGTTTGTGAAACAAGTCATGCCCATGAATTACTAACGCTAGCGTAGTAAAGCACTGATCCGCGAAACAAAGAAGATATACAGGTCTGGTGGAACAGGTTTAGAACAGAGACATCAACAAAATTATCAATTGAGATTTTTTTTTTTTTGTAGTTAGGTAACTTTAGGAGTTTTTCAGTTAAGTACACCTCAAACATATAAAACTTCCTACGCTCACTTTCCATATCTTGGACCAGAAGCCATGAATTTCCCATCTTGGGAATATTGTTCGAGAACTTAATCTCGCTGCCCGAAGAAAGTAAAAATTTTCGAGGCGTCTTTTATAACCTGACTCACTTCATCAACATGCTATATTGATAACGTATGTATGTCTCGCTATGATCTTTAGGCTATAGAAACTTAAAATCTCTCTCTCTCGCACGGTCATCTTCCACTACAGACTGCCATAATCGCACACTCTTATTAAGCTTATAGCAGGATTAGGATTTCTCAATCTTCTCAACGTTTTCTCACCGGTGAGAAAATTTCTGGTAAGCTTCAGTAGCAGACTAGTGCACCAACTGTATTAGCGTTTCGACACTTTTCATATCTGAGACGGAATGATCAACATAAATAATTCCAGTAATCTTATTTATTAAATTCAACACTACCTCATCTCGCTGACGTGAATAGAACTTGCGTGTTCTGTCCACCGACCCAAAGGTATCTTCTCAAGAGCACAAAGCTACTCCAAAAAATGTACCCCATTAGTTGCCAGAAGCTGAGACTTACGAAGTGTACTCATCACTAACACTGAACCAGACTCTCATTTGGCCTCGCGTGTTTCCGAGCATATCATATTGCCGTTGACCAGAGGCATCCTAGATCACCAAGTAAATTCCTTTACACAAAGAGAAACACCAAATTATCTGTAGAATTCTGCATAGGTGTTCGTTGCATATAGCGGAATGTCATGGCAAACTGCCTAGAGTACTTTTGTTGCACAGTCCAGCAGTTAGCCGTTGAAATGGGAAAAGTACAGCAGCTCATTAGGTTTAGGCTTGCATATTCGAAATATTCGAGTGACGTGTGAAACCCAGTGAAGTGTGAAACCCAGTGACGTGCGAAACAAGAAGGCATTAGGTGAGAAAAAAGGAATATCGCGGTGAGCTCGTAAATTATTTTTCACGTTAAAATGATATACAAGTTGATGGTGCACTTGCGATAAGACTGGCATCCCTCAGGTGGTGAAGCTTTTTGTAATATGCATCTGCAACGTCACAAATCACCTTAAAAAGAGAATATTAAGAACATTAACGTGGATGTCAATTGACTTCATTCTAATAATTTTCTACATTGTCTCAAAAAAAATATTAATCAGGGATGAAAGCGATCTCCAAGTGGTGGGGTGATTAAAGAAATAATTTAGAAGATAGACGGGGATGTTCGATTTCTAATTAGATATTAGGGTGCAACAACCGTGCCAATAATTCGAGGGTTCTCTTTCGAGGTATCCGGTAAGGCTAAACGGCTTATAAGTTCCATCATAAAATGTTGTGAAATTTAAAAGTCAACAGCGTACATCGGTAAATATTCCTTAAGTCCTATTGGCTTACAGCTAGTAGAGGAATTCAATACCGAATCGGAGGGCGCAGGATCTTATGTTGTGTACCTAGGTCTTAAAAACTAAGCAGTAGTGCTTTTAGAGCTACTTAACTGACACTATACAGTGGCGTACCTTTTAAAAAAGCGTGGATTTACTTCTCCCTTTAATAAGACAAGGGCATTACAGATATATATCTTTGGGAGCACACAGCGGTTTGTTTTAGGTGGGCCCTTGGGGTTGAAAAGGGTTGTGATACCAAATGTAGAAAACATAAATATTAATTTATCAATGATAATCAAGCAATTGCTATACTTCCCGTTTATATGCAACTACATAATATCTGACTGTGTTTCCTGCTGAATAAATCTACCTAGTACTCATAACGCTCTCATCTTTTTCTTGATCGTTACCCGATAAAAACTGTTTAATCCAAAGAGTTGTGTTCTTACGGATATATTATTTAAACAAAGTGTCCAGTCTGTTAACATTCGAAGCTATCAAATATGTATTTAATTAGAATCCTTGGTGGTCACTAGGGCTTATATAGATAGTTGTGTAAGATTCACTAGATTCCTGTCTATCATTAATAATATTTTCCCGATTGTAAATTTTAAAACTTGCTTATGGAACCCATTATGTTCTAACCTCCGAAACAGCCTTACCATGGGCCTGAGACCGGTGATCAGGATCGATCAGACAAATAAAGATTCGATCTTTTGAGGTCTTCTCTTTGACGGTTAGGTGGAAAATATTTACGGTGTAGTAGTCCTGTGTTCGCTACTAACTTAGTAACACAGGTCATCACAAAGCAACCAAACTCTGGGCTAAGGAAATAATCTCTTCATATAAACTCACTGTAAACTTTAAATAGTAACTAAGTGCCACACATTTCATAGAGCAGAAAAAGTAATTCATTTCAGAAGTCTCTTGATGAAATTCTCTATATCCAAGTACTTAAATGAAAAAGTAGTCTGATATCACGGTAACATTGTCTTCATAATAATATCGTATCACATTTCGTAATTCTGACATCCACTTCCCCTCTAATGCTATATATTCATGTTCTTGGTGTGTCAATACAGTCTTATCGGAAAAGATAATCAAGTCTTCGCTCGCGATTCCCGTGTTGATTTCATTTTCTCAAACAACGTTTGGATAGCTATTCTTCTTGCGAAAACTTCGCCACAACGACTGTGGAATGGTGAGATACACACCCCTCGTTTTGATATAAGAAGTGTACTCCCTCTGTAACTCTTCAATAATTAACATCAAGTATCTTTACAATATATTCTACTCTTCTGCATACAGTAGAAAAGTTCAAGGAAAGTGGACAAAGTACATGTGTTATGACATTACATCAGCCATAACACTTTAAAGGTGTACAAATAATACCTGCAGCTGAGGAAATTTCCGAACTCTCCAAAAATGTACCGCCCTTAGGAGATTTCGACTTAAGTAATTTCTAGGTAAGGCTAAACGGCTTCGACGTTCCTTCTTAAAATGCTGTGAAATTAAGAAGTCAGCAGTGGACATCGGCGAATATTCCTTAATTCCTATTTGCTTACAGCTAGCAAAGGCATTCAACGCCGAACCAAAGGCCGCAGGATCTTGTGTTGTGTACCTAGGTCTTAAAAACGAAACAATAGTGCTCTTAAAGCTACTTAACTCACATTATACAATGGCGTAGCATTTAAAAAACCGTGGATTTACTTCTCCCGTTAATAAGGCAAGGGTATCACAGATGTATAGCTTTGGGAACGTACAGCGGTTTGTTTTAGGTGGGCCCATGAGATTGAAAATGGTTCTGATACCATATGTAAAAACACAAGTATTATTTATCAAAGATAGTCAAGCAATTGCTATATTTCCGATTATAAGCAACTACAATACTATTTGTGAGTGCTTCCTGGTGAAGAAATTTACATAGCACTTATAACGCTCTCACCCATTTCTTGATCGTTAGCATGATAGAAACTGTTTCATCCAAAAAGTTCTTACAGATAATTCACTTGAACAAAGTCTCTTGTGTGTTAACATTCACTGCTATCATATATGCGTTTAGTTAGCGTCCTTGCAGCTTACTAGAGCTTACATACAGAGTTGTGTGGGATTCACTAGGTTCCAATCTATCATTAATAATATTTTCCCGATTGTATTCTGTAAAACTTTTCTTGGAACCCATTATATTCTAACCTCCGAAAGAGCCTTACTTTGAGTCTGAGATCGGTGATCAGGATCGATGAGACAAATATAGAATCGATTTTAAGTTCTTTTGAGATCTTCTCTTAGACGGTTAGGTGGAAACTATTTACGGTATAGTCAATCCTGTGTTCGCTACTAACTTAGTAACACAGGTCATCACAAAGCAACCATACTTTGGGCTAATCAAATAATCTTTTCATATAAGTTCACTGTAAGCTTTAAATAGTAACTAAGTACCGCACATTTTATAGAGCAGAAAAAGACATTCATTTCAGAAGTCTCTTGATGAAAATTCTCCATATCCAAGTTCTTGAATGAAAAAGTAATCTGATATCACGGTAGCATTGCCTTGATAGGAATATTGTATCATATTTCGTAATTCAGATATCCTCCTCCCTTCTAATGCTAAATACTCATGTTCTTGGTGTGTCAATACTGTCTTACTCGGAAGATTTAATCAAGTCTTCGCTCGCGTCTTGCGTGTCGATTTTCTTTTGTCAAACAACCTTTGGATAGCTATTCATCTTGCGAAAGCTTCGCCAGAACTACTGTGGAATGGTGAGATACACACCTTACCTTTTGATATAAGAAGTGTAGGCCCTCTGTAATTCGTCAGTAATTAACATCAAGTATCTTTACTATATATTCTACTCTTGTGCATACAGTAAATAAGTGCAAGAGAAGTGGACAAAGAACATGTTATGACATTAGATCAGCTTTTATACTGGAAAGGTGTTCAAATCGTACCTGCAACTTAAGAAATTTCTGAACTGTCCAAAGTTGTACCTCCTTTAGTAGGTTTTCACTTAAGTAATTTCGAACCACGATTGGAGTCGTTATGTCAAGAATTGGAATCGTAGAACTTTGGGGTATCGTGTACGCTAAGACAACATTAGAGAAAATACTGAATGGCCATGTCTACTCAAGATCATTGAAAAGTCGCTTCTATACTTTGCTCGGCGACCGTTACATGTGATTATAAAGACATTTACAATCATCTGAGGAGATGACAAAATCTAGGATCAGCGATCTTATTCAACAGTAAGGAAATAAATATGCACATTTACAAAAAAATGAAGCTTCATGAAAAATAAATGCGATATCGAGGAAATCCCAAAATTAAGACGATGACCTATACCTAAGCGGTAAACTTTGGCTGCAGTATATTGAGAAGATCAGTTTCGTAT
Organism: Thermobia domestica; assembly: GCF_964235325.1. Taxonomy (NCBI): domain Eukaryota; kingdom Metazoa; phylum Arthropoda; class Insecta; order Zygentoma; family Lepismatidae; genus Thermobia; species Thermobia domestica. The sequence continues at coordinate 170,571,607 of NC_137460.1, forward strand.
TGCTATTGATCCGAAGGGACTGGATCGAAAATGGGACTAGAAACTTCATTTGTAGGCAATTAAATTAATGTTTCTGTTTTCTCAAGCAGCTGGTCATCTTTTCTAAGCGAAATTTGCACATCACTATATTAAGCGGATGGAGGCCTTGGAGGCAACAACGGTATCAGAGGATTACAAGAAATTAACACTTCAAGGAACAATCAAAATTCGCAGAAAAGAAGTTTTTCTGGAGCGAAGTTCCAAGTGATAGGATTATCGAACGGAGCTTAATGAAAGACACGAAATTTTCTGGTGGATTAACTCAACGTCACACACTACAATAGCAAGATTAATCCTTCATTCCCAGAGACTGTTACGATAACAGAAGTTATACAGGATTTTGTGGGAAACCGTTTATTATCTGAGCGGCACGTTGAGCTAATGTCACTTCCATGTGTGACAATACCTCATTGCGCAAGAATATCAATTCCACTGAGGTGAATATTGCAGAGTCTCTGTTGACTTGTGTTATAAACCCTCACGTAGAAGGAAGAGTCTTTTTATATAGTATACTGATGCTATATAGCATCGTGATGATCAGAATAATATAGCATCCTGATGAAGTGAGTCAAGGTAGCGAAAGCCACCTCGAAATTTTTTATAGAGGCAAGTTTAACTTTCAGGCTAATCGAAAGTTTATCGGACTCTCTTTACATTCTTTGGGCAGCGAGACGAACAAGTTCTCGAGCACTATTCCCAACAGGGGTATCAGATCTTCTGGTCCAAGATGTGGTAAGTGAGCCTAGGAAGTTTATTTCTATCAGGTGTACTTAGATGGATATCTCCCAATGTAACCTAAGTACAAAAAAAATTCTCTGAATTGATAACAATGTTGATGTCTCTGTTCTACACCTGTTTTACCAGGCCTGTATATATCTTTGTAGCGCGAATCAGTGCTTTACTACGCTAGCGTTAGTAATTCATCGGCAGGACTTGTCTCACAGGCCGAGAGAATCGAGCCTGGATCTAAAAGGTACCTAGATACCTAGGGATCACCTAGTAGAGATTCAGGCCAATAACCTGCATTTGAATCATTTACAAGCTTACGACTGTAAGTGTGATATAACTGTTACGGAAAATCCTTAAGCTTCGTGGGCTTCTCTCTGATATGCAGCTTGGTACGGCCGCAAAGGAACAAGGTGCTGAGCACTAAACATTGATTATCCTAATGTCGTATAAAACCTAGGGCAATAAAGTGAAACCAACTGGAATCGACGTCTATTAGAGCTTTCATTCTTACGACCTCGTCTTGGATAAAAATGCACATGGAATGTTTGCATGTACGGAATATCCAAACATCGTTCTTTATTAAGAGTGTTAAACTTTGCTTCTATGTAGGAGAGCGAAAACTAAACGGTAGTTCCAAAATATAAAATGATCTTGCCGATGGCATGATCCTTGGATTCAAATATCTGCTGTTCAACATCTTAAAAGATAAATAATCAAACAAGAAAGAAATGTTATACAATTGAATGATACTGTAGTACGTGAATGTGATAACTAAATGAAATGGTTTAGCTGGTTAGATTAAATGTGTCCTGCTACGGTTTCGTTTTTTCTTCGGGTACCAAAGCCGCTCGTGTTAAAAGATTCTAAAATATGTAAACATAACAGCAAACCACTTTAATGTTTTATACATTGTCTTTATACTTTCATTTAAAGTTACGTAAAATCGTCTTCATGACCATTTTATTTTTTTCTACAAGGCGGGGACGGTATTACGAAATAATAATCATAACTGATTGGATGAACAAGTAAGCCGATGTCAGAGACATGTTGGTTTTCTACAGCTGTTGTTCGTCATCATCTATATCAGATTGTCAACCGATCTGCCATTTGTACATGAACTCCTTTGGCAGAATGCACAAAACCTTGAATACCTCATATCGGCTTTTTTACTCTAACGTGTGGCTCGTTCACACTTCTATTTTGCAGAAACTTTTCATCTACAGATACGTAAGTTTATCCGGCTGGAGCTGATGTTAAAATTGTGCTGTCTGGAATTCGTATACACTAACCTCATTAGTTGGCTTCACGGTTAGACCATTTCTCTATTGTACTTGTAGGTACTTCCTATTTGAATGCTGTACAGCTGCTGTGTTAGTAGGAGGAAATGTGGACATAGTAATGATTTGCAACTAATTCCTTGTTATACCTGATATGGCTTACACCAAAGTGGACATGCTTCCTTCTCCATACAGGCGAATAAGAAATTTCTTATCTAGACTATTTTGTCAGGATTGCGATTTGGTTGTGGAACACCGACTAACTTGCGCAATTATTTTGCTTTCTTATTGATCTTGTAGGCTTCCAACTATTCTCTCCTGTGTGCAGCTGAAGTCGTGTCACAGTCTGTTGCATCATGAAAAAAGTGAAAGCAGTCTTTTAACGGTGCTAGAGTTTTTTTTTTAATTTAAAGATTTTATAGCTTTTCCTTTCAGTTCTGCTTGTATGTGGTCTTAAGAGAATCAGCAACTGCTCATGAAGTCTTCTAGCAAAATTCTTAAAAGATCTGTATAAGACCCATCAAGAGCCACAGATTTCCCGTTTGAAGTTTCTTCCATTACTGTTGTCCATATACAGCTACCTTTTGCTCCTTAAAAAACTGTTTGCTTCATTTGAAGTTACTCAACAACTGTGACTGATTTGTCGCTGCTTCAATGGTAGATTTAAATTCGATCGTTGCAGATATTTCCCGTAAGCCCTCTCTGGCCTTTCGGCACTTTCACTGTCTAATTGTAAATTATATCCATAAAATATAAGGTGCGAAAAACGCTTAACATATTTTATATACGTACTTAACGCAGATATGACTTGCCATTATTAGTCCACACCATTGCGTGTAGAAGGACACTTTCTTCTACGTGTGGATTTTAAAACTCAAGTCAACAGAGACTCTGCAATATTCACCGCAGTCGAATTGACATTCATGCGGATTGAGAGATTATCACACAAGTAAAGTGGCATTAGCTCAACGTGCCGCTCAGATGACAAACTGTTTCCCATAAAGGTCCATAGAACTTCTGTTATCGTGACAGTATTTGGGAGAGAAGGGTTACTCTTATTAACGTAGTGTCTGACGTTGAGTTAATCCCCCAGTAAAATTTCGTGGCCTCATTAAGCACTGTTCGATAAACATATCCCTTTTAATTCGCACCACAAGGCCTCCTTTTCTGCGACTTGTGAAAGTTCCTTGAGTTGTTAATTTCTTGTAATCATCTGATACCGTAGTTGCCTCCAAGGATTCCATCTCCTGAGTATAGTGATGTGGAAATTTTGCATAGAAAGATGACCAGCTCCGTGAATAAACGGAAGCAATATTTTAATTGCCTACAAATGAAGTTTCTAGTCCCGCTGGATAAATAGCAATACGATTCTGACTTTCTCTATATACTGCAGCCAAAGTTTACCGGTTCGGTAAAGGTCATCGTCTTAATTTTGAGATTTTTTCGATATCGTTTTCCACATCTTGGACCACTTCTTCGTCACTAATAGGTGCTTCCGTTAATATGTTACTTTATGGTTCATTTGCCACCCATGATAGCAGCGTAAGTCAACCAACGTCAACTATTAGCCAATTTATGTTTATAACTTCCATCAGAAAGCAGGCGATATTGAAACAAAAACAGCAAGGCACAAACGCAATCGCGAGCATCCCTTTCCTCTCCATGTTGGACTGAGCGTTTATGCTAAAACTCGTAAAAAATATTTCATTAAATAATTGCATTCACTATCGTCTACATGTGTAGAAGAATATCTTCAAGTCTTTCTCAGTGCTTGATAAATCAAAGTGACGAAATGTATGTCCTTCCACTCTTCATCGAGGTGTTTTAACCATTCCAACATTAGATAATATTGACTACAATCCTTCTAGCACATCAAAGGATTCTTTTCATGGTACGAACATTTCTATTTTCCAGCATCTGTCTAAAGATAACCTTGACATTCAAGATGACCATGTCTCACTGGATAAAGTCAATATAAAAAAGTGAACTGCTCCTGTTCTCCCCGATAAATATGCTCTAGTACCTCCTGCTTATATCACTGATAAGGAACCAGTTTTACCTCAACAGAACCCGCAGTTTGTAGAGATAGTTCTTTCACGAAGTGCATTTTTCCCACAAGAAGAAGAAAAAAACGCTGAGTGTTGGCTTGATGCATGCTTGAAAATGACACTACTTGCACTTGCTCTGTACACCATGCCTCGAAAACTCAAAACTTTGCACATGCCAAGTATATGCTGTCTGCTTCCGTTGTTTAAGGAAGAATGTAAATTTATTGCTTTGATACGGCACGGAATGAATGTTGTATCAGAACTTACAGACAAACTCAACAAAAAACAAATAATGGATTAATTACTATTTGCCTTGGGAAACGAATGAGTTATATGGCGAAGATCAAATTCTGACACATCGAACAAGCCTTTCTGCGTCTTATAGGCAAATGGTTAGATAGAAGGGGTCGGTAGAAATTTTATGCAATTCAGATGTAGGAACGCCAAGAACCGCTGACAGTTTATTGAAAGTAACTTACATTACAAAAGCTCGTTTTGATCATCAGATTACTCTGACAGTTTTACATCATTTGCTGCGTGATGCATATTAGAATTCTCCATCAGAGCTATCTTTCAATGACGAGTACACTGAAAAGGAATCGTCGTGTCCAACGTTTAAGTTTCGGATAATGTATTACCGTCTCGTGATTCTACTCTTAATTTACATCAGAGCCATACGTCAAGGGAATTTTAAGCTCTACGTTGAAACACTAAAACAAATTGCAGAATGTTTTTCGCAGCGAACCACCTGAACTGTGCTCGTTGGATTCCCGTTCCCATTTTTGATTTGAAGAATTTGGAGGAAACACATCCTGAGATTATGAATGCTTTCGAAATGGGTTACTTTGTGATAAGAATGACATCAAAAACTTTCTATGCAATAGCTATAGTTCGGCTCACAAACAGAATAACAAAATTTTAATGGGGATGGCGGGGCAATTGGTTTCTTACACGACTTCAATGCTCTTGTCAAATGGATGACAGCGGGACAGAAATTAGTAGGCTATTTAACGAATTTAAAATGTCATATAATGATAATGATTTTGATAATAAGCACCATGAAGATTACTCGTCGATGCAAGAAAAATTTAAATCGGCTGTTGGAAAGATGAAAGAAGTCTTCGTCGAATTTGTGGAATCCGTTTGAAGAAAATAGTGGACTTGTTAATGTTGCTTCCAGAATCATCTATAGCGGTGATATACGGTAATTGAATCCCTATATTCAGCAGAAGAAAAAGGGTCTAATATGTACAAGGAATTTGTGCAAGAAGATAAGTAGAATGGAACAAGCAATTCTTTTATCTTATGAAAAAATCTTCTCTAGTGCTTCATTCTTCCCTTTAAAAGAACAAGACAAACAGAAATAAAATAAAATTACTTTAATGGACGTTGAGCTATTCTCCCGCCTACTACGGGGCCGCGGTGGCTCAGTGGTAGAGCGTTCACCTCTGGTGCATGGGGTCTCGGGTTCAAAAACTGCTCCCGCAAAGTGAACTTTGTGGTGGACAAACACCGTGTGCGTGGGTTTTCTCGGGGTTATCCCGTTTCCTCCCACTTTCTTCATTCCACCATTTCATTCATTTCTCATAATCACCGTCTCCTTTAGCCTAACCGGCATAACCGTGGGACGTAAAACTCAAAGATTTCATTTCACTTCATTTTCTCCCGCCTACTACACGTCAGTCACTACACTTGGATAAATTTTTTCAGCACGAGAATCAACCAATTCCACAGTGTACAATACTTCACAATCCTCAAAGTCGGATTTAGTTATGCATTTAGAGAGTGAAGCCAACATCAAAGAAGAACACTTTCCTAATTCTTGTGATGTTTTATTATTTGATGGAGAATTTGGGTTCACATTTTGCAACCGGCATCACTAGAAACATTTTATGATTATTCGAATGCAATTTCTTAAAATATGCTCAAAGAGAAGAGGACGCATTCCACGCAAAGCGAGTGGATTTGACTTAGGATATATACTCTTCAGAGAGCATAAAATCTTCCACAAGAGAAAGCAGGGGTGTAGCAATGAGGACATAAGTAACACGAACTACACCATTTCCTAGGAAGTGGAACGATTTCCTTCGTAACCACGAAAATAAAGAGATGTTTCTTTTTCTTGGAAGTACATGTGTTAAAAGGAAGGTAATAACTTTGAAGTAGCAACAAGCAAAGGATATATTATAGAAACTTCAACAAACCTTGCAACCTTTTAAAACAAGTCATCAAGAAATCATTTAGAAGAGCTGATAGTAGGATCATGTTATATTCCTTTGATGCAACAATAAATGGACGCAAGAAGATAGTTATCCGTACAGTAGACACAATTGTTGTAATACTTGCCGTATCGTTTTTCTAAGACTTTGAACGACACGGTCTATAAGAATTATGAATATCTTCCGGCACCAACAAACATCATCGATTTCTCCCAATTCATCATATTTCAAAACATAAGGAAAAGAAAAATCAACTACGTTAAGACAATTCCACGCGTTTGCAGGATGTGATACAGTGTCATACTTTCTCGGAAATATATCAGCATGGAAAACATGGCTTTTGTATACAGAGGTGACCACAGCTTTCCTAACAATTTCACACCCTGTAATCCACATAAACGAAGATTGTTTTAATTCACTGCCACGATATGCTGTCCTCATATATTCAATAACAAGTGAAACATTTCAAGTTAATGAATCCCGACGAGAAATCCTCCAACTTGTCATGCCTTGCTTCTTCACACCAAACGTGCAACATACCAAACTAGAGAAATCTGGGGCCAGTCAATAATGAATATAGCATATATTCCTTCACCAGTAAACTGGGGATGGACTGGCAATGGAAGTTAACTTTCTCCAACATGGACTTTCATTCCACTTGTAGACGAAGGATGTAGAAAATTCTTTCTGAAATGTGCCTGCAAACACATGTACCACAATATGTTGTTGTAGAAGTGCAAGCGCCCCGTGAAGCTTTTTTGCGTAATGTGTTTAGGGGACATGTGGAAAGGTGATGGAAACTTAAGACGAAGATCTAGACCAATAAAACTTTAATGTAAGTAGTACTCATTATTTTTGAAAATTGTGTTGATCCATAGTAAATTTACACCACGTTGGAAATGTACCAATAAATAGATAAACTTAAATGTATCATTCTTCATAGAATAGCTTGAACGCAGAGTAATATTAACTGTTCGTCGAAATCATAAAACTGTTTCTACACGTAAAAAAACCAAAGGATATACTGTGAATTTCAAATTATCGAACGAAATGTTTGTGTTGTATTTCTGTTCTTACAATACGAAAGAAATTATTTACTTTCTAATTTATAACAATATATTGCTTTATGTAATTTCCTTATAATATTCTAAAAGATGTAAAACCAATATCTACGGTTTACATACATGAACTTACTTCTTAAGTCTTCCTGTCCAGTTCTCTTTCAATTCAGATAAAACCAAAAAATTTTTCTAACGTAACGCTATGCACGCATTTTCTTAAAATATTCTAAAATTTAATTCATGTGTAAAAGTGTATAGTAACCGAATAGCTGATATTGCTTTGTGCCTATTCGTTTACAAATCTAGATACTCGGATCAATATTTCGCAAGAAACTAACCTTTACATATTATAATTAATGGCCGCCATATGCGATTCATAACCGGGCTTGATCAGGCTACTTTGTGCTTCTGCTGAAAGTGGGACTTGTGGAGAACACATCAAAAGAGAATGATTTGTTTCGTACAATGCAGCACCCATGAGTAATGTTTTATTACGGTAAATGAACTCTCTATCGATATTTGGGAAAATCAATCGACTCAACGTGAATCTTAAGATTGTCATAACTTCGTTGTTTATTAACCAATCTGAATGAACTATACACCAAAATTCAGATAATCTAACACTCTTTAAAAAAATATACCACATCTTTTTCCATAATCCCAGCCGTTTACTTGTTATCGGAAGAAATGCAAAGCAATGGAAACTCCATCAGAAGAAATGCAAAGTTCCAAATTAACAATTTTTTGTAGGTGTTAATTTCTACGTCGTTTAGTTTTTGAATGTGAAGATTCGCCTATTAGTTATATTCCACGCGTATAGTATAATATAGTCTAAAACTAATAGTATGAATTCGTACAGGCGGCCATTTTTTATAGCCGACTTATTGGATTATTCCCACCTGCCAGAGTGGTGCCACTTCGATTCCTGCGTAGTTGCATCAGGAAAACTACATAACCGAGTGGCACCTTTATAAAACAAAGTGCAGGATACTTCCCGTAAGATCCCATGCTAAGTAAGGCTGTTACGGAGGTTAGAATATAACGAATGGGTTCCATAGCAAGTTTTACTGGATACAATCGGGAAAATATTATTAATGATAGACCGGAACCTAGTGAATCCTACAAAACTCTGTATGTAAGCCCTAGTGAGCACCAAGCACGCTAACTAAATATTGATAATAACGCATATTTGATAGCTTCGAGGGTTAACACACAGGAGACTTTGTTTAAGTAATTTAGCCATAACAACACAACTCTTTAGATTAAACAGTTTCTATCAGGTAACGATCAGGAAAAACGAGAGAGTGTTATGAGTGCTAAGTAGATTTCTTCAGCAGGAGGCACTCTCTAATACTATTGCAGTTGCATATGAACGGGAAATATAGCAATTACTTGATTATCATGATGAATTAATACTTACATTTTTACACAAGGTATAACAACCTTTTTCAACCCCAAGGGCCTACCTAAAACAAACTGCTGTGCGGTCCCAAAGCTATACGTCTGTGATACCCTCTTCTTATTAAAGGGAGAAGTATATCCATGGTTTTTAAAATTTTACGCCAATTTATAATGTGAGTTAAGTAGCTCTAAAAGAACTTTTGCTTTGTTTTTAAGTCCTAGGTACACAACACAAGCTCCTGCGGCTTTCGGTTCGGTGCTGAATTCCTTTACTAGCCGTAAGCCAATAGGAATTAAGGAATACATGCCGAGGTCCGCTGCTGACTTCTAAATTTCGCAGAATTTACGATGGAACTTCTAAACCGTTTAGCCTTACCGGACACCTCGAAAGGGAACCCTCGAATTATTGGCACGCCATTTGCACCCTGAACCACTAATTGAAATTCGAACATCCCCGTCCATCCTCAAAATTTTTTCTTTAATCATCACATCACTCAAGGATCGCTTTCATCCCTGATTAATATCTCTTTTGAGACAATGTAGAATATTATTACAATCAAGACAAGAGACATCCGAGCTAATGTTCACTTATAAGGTAATTTCTGACTTTACAGATTCACATTCCAAAAAGCTTCACCAGATCAGGGATGCCTGCCCTATCGCAAGTGACACATCAACTTGTCCATCATTTTAACGCGCTTTCCCTTCACTAATTTTACGAAAGCAATAACACGAACTCACCGTGAAATTAATTTTTTCTCAGCTAATGACTTTTTGTTTAGCACATCACTGGATTTCGCACGTCACTCGAATTTTTTGAATTTGCAAATTCTAACGAATATATGAGCTACTATAGTTTTCCCATTTCAATCCACCCGATCTCGTCGATTGTACTGCAAGCAACCTGATTCCACTCGTTCTAAAGCAATTTATGGCGGATCTCGACATCTACACTCTCAGCTAGTATTGTAGTAGCATTTAAACGGTAAGTATAGCTATTGCTTGATTATCATTCATAAATTTTTAATTATTTTCTTAACATATGGTATCACAATAGTTTTCAATCCAGAGGAACCTACTAAAAGAAACCGCTGTAATTCCCAAAGTTATACGTGTGTTATAAACTCGTCTTATTAAAGGGAAAAGTAAATCCACGGTTTTCTAAATGGTACGACATTGTATAATGTGAGTTAAGAGGCTCTATAAGCACTAGGGCTTTGTTTTTAATTCTTACGTACACAGCACAAAATACTGAGGTCTCCGATTCGGTGTTTATTTCCTTTACTAGCTATAAGCCAATAGGAATTAAGGAATACATGCCGATGTCTACTACTGACTTCTAAATTTCACAGCACTTTAAGAAGGAACTTAAGGGCCGTTCAGCTTTACCGGATATCTCGAAAGAGAACCCTCGCATTATTGGATCTCCTGTTGCACCCTAAACCACTAACTAAAAGTCGAACATCCCCGTCCAAACTCAAAATTATTCCTTTTATACGGCATCACTTAGAGATCGCTTTCTTCCTTGATTAATATCGCTTTTGAGAGAATGTAGAATACTATTACATTTAAGTCAATTGAAATCCCTGCTAATGTTCTCATTTTGAGGTGATTTCTGATGTTGCAGATGCATATTACAAAAAGCTCCATCAGCTCAGCCATGCCTGCCCTATTGCAAGTGATCCGTCAAGATGCCCATCTTTTTTACGCGCTTTCTCTTTACTAGTTTTACGAAAACAATACTTTTAGAGCTCACCGTGATATTCATTCTTTAAAAGCTAAAGACTCCCTTTCCGCGAGTCACTGAGTTTAAACTCGAATATTTCGAATTTGCAAGTTTTAAGGACAATATGACCTGCCGTATTTCTTCCATTTCAACCCATCCGCGAAGTCGGTTGTAACGAATGCTAACTGATTCCACTCGTTTAAATTAAAGTATCATAGCGGATCTCGATCTACTGCTATTATCTTTTTATCTAAATGCATCCTGATATCTACAATTAGGAACTAAAGGAATTACACCTTTATTTCTGCAGAAATCCACAGCCGGCAGCTTTGTAGACAATCCTAAATCTTTTGCCATGTGAAACTAATATTTTGACAGATTTTAGTGTATTACAGTAAAATGTTGTCTGAATGTTTCGTAAAGTCTGCACTTGGTAATACAATGTTCCCTGAAAACGGTCTGAAGTATAGATATCTGTGTGTTTCGACTTTTTTCTTGCCAGTGTTAACGGGTCTTAGGTGGACTGTGCCGGGAATGTACTCTAGGCAGTTTGCCATGATATTCCGCTATATGCAGCGAAACCCTATGCAGATTTCTACAGACGACTTGGTGCTTTTTTTTAGTAAAGGAATTTACTTGGTGATCTAGGATGACTCTTGTCAAAGACCATGGATATGCTCGCAAGTTTACCAGGCCAAATGTCAGTCTGGTTGAGTGTTAGAGATAAGTACACTCCCCAAGCCTCAACTGCTGGCGATTAATCGGGGGTGGAGTAGCTCTCTGTTCTTGGGAAGATACCTTTGAGTCGGTCGTCAGGACACGCAAGCTCTATTCAAGTCAGCGAGATGACGTAGTGTTTAATTTAATAAATAAAGTTACGGAAATTCTTCTTGTTGATCATTCCGTGTCAGAGATGAAAGGTGTCTAAAAGCAAATGCATTTGGTGCACTAGTCTGCTACTGAGCGGAAGCTTACCAGAAAATTACTCACCGGTGAGAAAACGTTGAGAAGATTGAGAAGTTCAAATCCTCCAGTAAGCTCAATTAGATTTTGCGATTAAGGAAGTCTGTAGTACAAGATGAACCGTGTGAGCCAGTGAAATTTTAATGTTTTTTTAGCCTAAAGGTTAGTGTGAGAGATACGTAGCGTTATCAGTATAGCATCTTGATAAAGTGAGTGAAGGTAGCAAAAGATGCCTCGAAATTTTTTATAGACAAAAAAAAGTCTGACAATTGATAATATTCTTGATTTGTGTGTTCATACATGTTCTAATAGGCCTGTATAACTTCTTTGTATCGCTGATCAGTTCTTTACACCGCTATCTTTAGTAATTCATCTGCAGGACTTGTCTCAAAGGTCAAGAGAACCGGGCATGGTTTTACAAGCTAATCAAATCCCTAATTACCTAATTACATACTACTAGAATTTGAGGCCAATAAAATGCATGTGGATCCTTTACAAGCTTATGACTATAAGTGTGTTATAACTGATACGAAAACTTGCTAAGCTTTGTGGGCTTCTGTTTGCAAAGCAGCTTGGTACAGGCGCAAAAACAACAAAGTGCTGAGCAGCAAGCATTGATTATCCTTGTGTCGTATAAAACCTAGAGCAATAAGTTGAAACCAACTGGGTTCCACCTGTAGTAGAGTTTTAATCTTACGACCCCGTCTAGGATAAAAATGAATATGCAGTGTACGCATGTACGGAATATCCAAACATCTTTCTTTATTAAGATGTTAAACTTTGATTGTTTGTACGAGAGTCGAAAACTAAACGGTAGTTACACAATTTCAAGTGTCCTTGCAGGTGGCAGAATCCTTGGAGTCAATCATCTGCGGAAGCACGCTTCAATAATCATATCACTTGGAACTTCGCTCCAGAAGGCCTGTTTTTCTCCGAATTGTGAAAGTTACATGAGTTGTTAATTTCTTGTAATCCACTGATACCGTACTTGCCTCCGAGGCTTCCATCTGCTGAGTATAGTGATGTTCAAATTTTGCATAGATACGTTGACCAGCTGCGTGAGAAAACGGACGCAATAATTTAATTGACTACAAAAGAAGTTTCTAGTCCCCTGTTCGATCTAGTCCCTTTGGATGAATAGCAATAAGATTCTGAGCTTCTCTATATATAATGCAGAGGAAGTTTCTCACAAACCAAGAGAAGACCGGTTCTCTAAGATAATCACATACCTAATTACCTAAGGATTACCTACTAGAGTTTCAGGCCAATAACCTGTTTGTGAATCCTTTACAAACTTACGACTATAAGTGTAATTTAATTGTTACGGAAAATATTCAAGCTTCGTGGGCTTCTGTTTGAAAAGAAGCTTTATATAGTGGCAAGGAAGAAAGTGCTGATTATCCTGCATTGATTATCTTTATATCGTATAAAACGTAGGGCAATAAGTTGAAACCACCTGGGATCGACGTGTAGTAGAGCGTTCATACTTAAGACCCCGTGTTGGATAAAAATTTTTTTCGAAAGTTTGTATGTACGGAATATCCAAACATCCTTCTTTATTAGTAGTGTTAAACTTTGATTCTTAGAAGGAGAGTCGAAACCTAAACGGTAGTTACACAATTTTAAGTGTCCTTGCAGATGGCAGAATCCTTTGAGTCAATTATCTGCTGTTTAACAACATAACAGATAAACAACCAAACAATAAACAAACGTTATAAACATACACTTGATTGATACTGTAGTACGCGAATGAGGTATCTAAATGAATTGGTGTAACTCATTAAATTAAATGTGTCCTGCTATTTTTTCGTTTTCTCTTTGTGTAAAAAAGCCGCTCGTCTTAAAGGATTCCAAAATATGTAAAAAGAATAATAAACCACCAAAATGTTTTATACCTGGTCTCTCTCTATATTTTCATTTAAAATTACATCAATATCGTGTTCATGTCCATTTTGTTTGGTCTGTAAGACGGGGACGTTTTTACAAGATAATGACCATAATTGAGTGGATTAAAAACTAAGGCGTTATCAATGACATATTGATTTTCTACAGCTCTTGTTCGTCATCATCAATATCAGATTGTCTCCCGATCTGACATTTCTTCATGAACTACCTTGGCAGAATGCACAAAACCTTGAAACTTCATATCGGGTCTTTTACACGAACCTGTGGCTCGTTCACATTCCTGTCTTGCAGTCACTTTTTATCTACAGGTAAGAAAGCTGATCGCAGCTGTGTGGGTCCTGGAATTCGCATACACCAACCTCATTCGATTGGGTACATGCTTAGACAATTTTGCTCCTGGACTTGGAGGTACTTCCGAATTGAATGCTCACAGCTCCCGTGTTAGTAGGGGGAAAAGTGGCGATATTCAAGCTTCGTAACTACTTCCTTGTTATACCTGATATGGCCTATACCAAACAGGATATGTTTCCTTCTCCATAAATGCGAATAAGATATGTCTAATGTTGACCTTTTTGTCAGGATTGAAATTTGGTTGGTTGAAGACTCACACATAATTCGTTTTCCTTTTGAAGTTTCTTGTAGGCTGCCAACTGTTTCTCCAGTGTATAGTTAAGGTCGTGTGACACCTGTTCCATCATGAAAAGAGTGAAAGCAATCTGTTAAAGACGGTAGAGTTTGTATAATTTAATTATTTCATTGCATTTCTTTTCAGATCTGCTTGTATGTGGCCATAAGAAAATTAGTAACTGCTCAAGAAGTCTTCTAGCAAGAGTCTTAAAAGATCTGAATCAGACCATTTGACAGCTACAGATTTCCTGTTTGTAATTTTTTCCATTACTGCTGTCCATATACGGATACCTTTTGCTCCTTGTGTATCTCATAATTCCACAATCGTTGTGGCGAATCTATCACAATATTAATAGCTTTCCAAAGGTTGTTTGAGAAATGCAAATCGAGACACGAAACGCGAATGAAGACGATTGATTCCTTCGAGTAAGATAGCATTGACACCTCAAGAACATGAGTATATAATATTAGAGCTGAAAAGGTGTCAGAAGTACGAAATGTGATACGCTTTTCTGATCAAGGCAATGCTACCGTGATATCAGATTGCTTTTTCATTCAAGAAGTTGGATATGGAGAATTTTCATTAAGAGACTTTTGAAATGAATTACTTTTTCTGCTCTATGAAATGTGTGGCACTGAGTTACTAATCAAAGCATACAGTGAGTTTATATGAAAAGATTATTTGATTAGACCACAGTTTGGTTGCTTTGTGATTACCACTGTTGGGAAGCTGGTAGCGAACACAGGACTACTATACCGTAAATATTTTCCACCTAACCGTCTAAGATTTCAAAAGAACTTAAAATCGATTCTTTATTTCTCTCATCGATTAAATCATCGGTCTCAGACCCAAAGTAAGGCTGTTTCGGAGGTTAGAATATAATGGGTTCCATAGCAAGTTTTACTGGATACAATCGGAATAATGATAGACAGGAACCTAGTGAATACTACCTTGTGTATTCCCTAGTGATCGTAATTGATGCTAACTAAATGTATATTTTTTTAGCTTCGAGTGTTAGCACACAGGAGACTTTGAGTAATTAATCCGTAACAACGCAAAACTTTGGATTAAACAGTTTCTATCAGGCTAACGTAGATTTCTTCAGGAACAAGCACTCTCAAACAGTATTGTAGTTGCATATAAAAAGGAAGTATAGTAATTCCATAATTATCATTGATAAATTAATACTTATGTTTTTTACATATGGTATCACAACCTTTCTCAATCCCAAGGGCCCACATAAACCAAAACGCTGTAAGTTCCCAAAGCATTACGTCTGTGATGCCGTCGTCTGATTAAAGGCAGAAGTATATCCACGTTAAGAACCTCTAAAAGAAGTACTGCTTCGTTTTAAAGACCTAGGTACACAACATAAGATCCTGCGGCCTCCGATTCGGTGCTGATTCCTTTACTAGCTGTAAACCTATAGGAAATTAAGAATACATGCCGATGACCACTGCTGACATCTAAATTTCACAGCATTTTAAGAAGGAACGAAGAAGCCGTTTAGCCTTACCGGACACCTCGAAAGGGAACCCTCGTATAATGCACGGCTGTTGCACCCTAAACCACTAATAAAAAAGGGAATATCCCCGTCCATCCTCAAAATTATTTCTTTGATAATCGCATCACTTAGAGATCGGTTTCGTCCCTGATTAATATCTCTTTTGAGACAATGTAGAACCTATTACAATGAAGTCAAGTGACATCCATGTTAACGTTCTCATTCTAAGGTGATTTCTAACGTCGCAGATGCATATTACAAAAAAATTCACCATCTCAGGGATGTCTACCGTATCTCAAGTGACCCATCAGCTTGTTCATCATTTTAACACACTTTCTCCTAATTAGTTTTACGAAAGCAATACTTTATAAGCTGACTGTGAAAATTTTCTTATCTCAGCTAAAAACTTCTTGTTCATCACGTCACTGGGTGTAAACTAGAATATTTCTAATTTGCAAGTCCTAAGGAAAATATAGCTTCCGTATTTTCCCTTTTCAATCCACCCGATGACGTTTGTACTGCATACAAAAAGATTCCACTCGTTCTAATGCAAGTATCATGGCGGATCTTGAAATCTGCTGCCATTATCTCAGTAGGGACAAAGGGACTATATCGAACAGGGGACTAAGTACCTACGTCAATTGTAGGCTATTAAATTAATGCTTCCGTTTCTCACGCAGTTGGTCATCTCCTGTATGCAAAATTTGCACATCATTTTACTCAGCAGGTGGAAGCCTTGGAGGCAATTACGGTATCAGATGATTACAAGAAATTAACAACTCAAGGAACCATCACAATTCGCAGAAAAAGAGGCCTTCTGGAGCGAAGTTCCAAGTTGTATGATTATCGAACAGTGCTTAATGTGGCCACGAAATGTTCTGGGGGATTACTCGCCAGACACTACACTAGCTAGATTAATCATTCATTCATAACTGAATTCATTCATAACTGAAGTTCTACAGCACTGTAAAAAGAAAAATTTTTCATTTGAGTTGCACGTAGAGCTAATGCCACCTTCCATATTTGATGATATCTGAATACACAAGAATGTCAATACGACTGTTGTGAATATTGCAGACTCTCTGTTGTCTTCTGATTTAAAATACACACGTAGAAGAGAGGGTCCTTCTACACGCAATGGTGTGGACTAAAAATTTCAAGTCAAATCTGCGTTAAGTACGTATATAAATTATGTTAAGCGCTATTTTCACCTTATATTTTATGCATGTAAATTACAATTAGACACGGAAGAGACAAAAAAGAGTTTTCTGCAAATATCTGCAACGTTCGAATTTAATTCTTCCATTGAAGCCACGACAATTCTTGAGAAACTTGGAGATCAATACCAATATATTCAAAAATTTTCCACCTAACATCACTATACATAATATCCAAAACTGTCCGGATTATGAAAAGTGTTTTCACTTGTTTCTACATCATAATGAAAATTTTCCGATTCATTAAAATTCCTTACATTTGTTTCTACACAGCTATAACACTTTCCGATTCACAAAAGTTCTTTTACTTTTTGCTTCAGAATGATGAAAAATTTCCGACTCATAAAAAGTTCTTCCATATTTCCATTCAAGACACAAAATATTTCGATTCATGAAACACTGTTTCACTTGTTCCTACATAGTACTGAAAATTGTGAGCCATAAATATTTTCAGACTCTTTACACGATCGTTCGCTTTTTAACATTTTTATATATGATTTCAATCAATTTTATGAATACTGAGGAACTGTTACTTGGTCACTGACATTTGTGTTAAGAACGGAAAATTTTCCGGAAAAATATAGAAGAAAATTTTCCACCTCACATCACGGCTAATCAACGATATAGGAATACGTGGAGTATGTTTTAATGAATCGGAAAATTTTTCGGAAAATTTTCATCACTGTACAGGACACAATTCTTCGATTCATCAAAAATTGTTTCACTCTTTCCTGCATAGTACTGAAAATTGTCTGAACCATGAAAATTTTCAGATTCTTTATACGATCTTTCACTTTTTAACATGTTCATACATGATTTCAATCAATTTTATGAATACTGAGGAACTGTTACTTGATCACTGATATTTGTTAAGAACGGAAAATTTTCGGAAAAAGTATAGAAGCAAATTTTCCACCTCACATCACGGCTACACAACGACGTAGGAATAAGTGGAGTATGTTTTAATGAATCGGAAAATTTTCCGGAAAATTTACATCACTGCTCATAACGCTCTCACCTTTTTCCTCATCGTTAGCCTGTTAAAAACTGCTTAATACAAAGAGTTGTGCTCTTACAGATATATTAATTAAACAAACTCTCATGTGTGTTATCGCTCGAGGCTATCAAATATGCATTTAATTAGTGTCCTTGCTGCTCACTAGGACTTACATACAGTGCTGAGTAGGATTCACTAGGTTCCGGTCTATCATTAATAATATTTTCCCGATTGTATCTTGTAAAACTTGCTATGGAACACATTATAATCTAACCTCCGAAACAGCCTTACTCTCGGCCTGAGACCGGTCATCTAATCAATGAGACAAATAAAGAATTGATTTTATGTTCTTTCGAGATCTTCTCTTAGACTGTTAGGTGGAAAATATTTACGGTATAGTAGTCTTGTGTTCGCTACCAGCTTCCCAACACTGGTCATCACAAAGGAACCAAACTGTTGTCTAATCAAATAATCTTTTCATATAAACTCACTGTATGCTTTGATTACTAACTAAGAGCCACACATTTCATAGACCAGAAAAGTCATTCATTTCAGAATTCTCTTGAGGAAATTCTCTATACCCAAGTTCTTGATGAAAAAGTAATCTGATATCTTGCTAGCATTGTCTTGATAGAAATATCGTATCACAATTGGTAATTCTGAAATCCTTTTCTCCACTAATGATATATACTCATGTTGTTGGTGTCTTAAGGCTGTCTTGTTCGGAAGAATTAATTAAGTCTTCACTCCCTTCTCGCGTATCGATTTCTTTTTCTCAAACAACTTTTGGATAGTTATTCATCTTTTAAATGCCTCGCCACAACTATTCTGGAATGCTGAGATACATACCTGTACTTTTGATATAAGCAGAGTAGTCCTTCTGTAATTCTTCAATAATTCAACATTAAGTACCAATACTCTATTTCTACTCTTCTGCATAGAGTAAATGAGTACAAGAAAAGTGGATAAAACACATGTGCTATTACATTAGATCAGCCATTATACTTTAAAGGTGTTCAAATCATACCTGCAGTTGACGAAATTTCTGAACTGTCCAAAGTTGTACCGCCCTTACGAGATTTCCACTTAACTAATTTCTAGGCACGATTGGATACATTATGTCAGGAAATGGTATAGAAGAATTTTGAGGGATCCTGTTCGTTAAGGCTACTTTAGTGACAATGCTGAATGCCCATTACTACACAAGATCATTGGGATCTCGCTTCTAGATTTTGCTCGGCGACCTTTACGTGTGGTTATGAAGAGATTTACAACACTCTGAGCAGATGAGAAAATCTAGGATCTGCGATTTCATTCGACAATTTGTGGATGATGAAATCAATATGGCGTTTTCGTATTCAATATGGCGTGATGATATCAATATGACAATTAATGTTTCCGTTTTGGCACGAAGCTTGTCATCTTTTATATGCAAAATTTTCACATCACTACGCTCAGGAGATGGAATCCTTAGAGCAACTACGGTATCAGATCATTTCAAAGAAATTAACAACTCATGGATCTTTCACAATACGCAGAAAAGGTGCTTAATGACGCCAAGATTACATTTCAAAACGTTTTCTCACCGGTGAGTAAATTTCTGGTAAGCTTTCACTCAGTAGCAGACTAGTACATCAACTGTATTTGCTATCAACCTCTTTCATATCTGAGACGGAATGATCAACAAGAAGAATTTCTGTAATCATACTTATTAAATTCAACACTACCTCATCTCGCTGACGTGAATACAGCTTGCGTGTCCTGTGCACCGACTCAAAGGTTTCTTCTCAAGAGCAGAAAGCTACTCCAAGAAATGAACCCGATTAATCGCCAGCAGCTGAAGTTTACGTAGTTTACTCATCTCTAACACAGAACCAGACTGTCATTTGGCCTGTTATGTTTGCGAACATTTCCATGGCCGTTGACCAGAGCCATCCTAGATCACCAAGGAAATTCCTTTACAAATTACAAGCACTAAATCATCTGTAGAGTTCGGCATAGTTTTTCGCTGCATATAAAGGAATATCATGGCAACTCCCTAGAGTATATTTCTTGCACAGTCCAGCTGAGAGGCGTTAACACTGGCAAGAAGAAAGTTGAAAAACATAGTTATGTGCTTCGAACTATACTGCAGAATGTTTTCAGAGAACATTGTATTACCAAGTGCAGACATCACAAAACATTCAGATAACATTTTACTAAGAGGAGATGTTGAGGTACGTGTTACAACGAATGCAAGCAGTTAGCATTCACTATAACCAACCAGACATAGTAATATTTGATAAGAAGGGTAGTGAGATTAGGATTTTTCAATAGCAACTCACAAGCTGTAAAAGACTAAAATCTCTTGAAGCATTACTTTGATATGGCAAAAGATTTGATTTATCTAGAAGGCTGCAGGTGTGGCTTTCTGCAGCAATAATGGTATTACGAATTTTAGATATCAGGATGCATTTAGATAAAAACTTAGTAACAGTAGATGCTCATATAGTCCTTAGGACTTGCCAATTCGAAATATTCGAGTGACATGCAAAACAAAACGACGAGCGAAACAAGAAGTCATTACCAGAGAAAAAAGGAATATAACGGTTAGCTCGTAAGTTATTGTTTTCGTAAAATTAGTAAAGAGAAAGCGCGTTAAACCTCTTGACAAGTTGATGGCTCACTTGCCTAATGGCTGGCATCCCTGAGCTGGTGAAGGTTTTTGTAATATGCATCAGCAACGCCAGAAATCACCTTAAAATGAGAACATTAAGATCATTAATGTGATGTCACTAGACTTAATTGTAATAGTATTTTACACTGTCTCAAAAGAGATATTAATCAGGGAGGAGATCGATTTCTAAGTGATGCGATGACTAAACAATTAATTTTGAGGATGGACGGCGATGTTCAAATTTAATTAGTGTTTTAGGGGGCCACAGGCGTGCCAATAATTTGAGGGTTCTCTTTCGAGGTGTCCGATAAGGCTAAACGGCTTCGACGTTCCTTCTTAAAATGCTCTGAAATCTAGAAATCAGCGGTGGACATCGGCACGTATTCCTAAATTCGTATTGGCTTGCAGCTAGCAAAGGCATTCAACACCCAATCGGAAGCCGAATGATCTTCTGTTGTGTAACTAAGTCTTAAAAACGAAACAGTAGTGCTTTCACAGCTACTAAACTCATATTATAGAATGGCGTACCATTTAAAAAATCGTGGATTTACTTCTCCCTTTAATAAGACGAGGGTATCAACAGTGGTGAAGATTTTCCGGAAATTTTTTTAAACCGAAAGTTTGCCGGAAAATATTCCGGAAAGTATTCCGATTCAAAAAACATACCCTAGTTATTCCTACATCGTTGTATAGCCGTGATGTGAGGTGGAAAATTTTCTTCTATACTTTTCCGGAAAATTTTCCGTTAACAAATATCAGTGATCAAGTAACAATTCCTCAGTATTCATAAAATTGATTGAAATAATGTATAGAAATGTTAAAAAGGGAAAGATCGTTTAAAGAATCTGAAAATTTTCTTAGCCCAGACAATTTTCAGTACTATGTAGGAACATGTGAAACTATTTTTCATGAACCGAAGAATTGTCTGTCCTGTACAGTGATGAAAATTCTTCGATTCATAAAAACATACTCCCCATTCCTACATCGTTGTTTAGCCGTGATGTTAGGTTGAAAGATTTCTTCTATATTTTTCCGGAAAATTTTCCGCTCTTAACAAATATCAGTGATCAAGTAACAGCTCGTCAGTATTCATAAAATTGATGAAATCATGTATAAAGATGTTAAAAAGTGAAAGACCGTTTAAAGAATCTGAATATTTTTATGGCTCACACAATTATCAGTACTATGTAGAAACAAGTGGAACAATGTTATCGAAATATTTTGTGTCTTATATGGAAAAATTGAAGAAATTTTTGAGTCTAAAACTTTTCGTATTGAAAAAAAAAGTAAAACAACTTTTTGTTTATCGTAAAGTCTTATTGCTCTGTAGAAACAAATGTAAGGAATTTTCATGAATCGGAAAATGTTCATCACGATGAAACAAGTGGAAGAAATTTTTCTGAGCGGCACGTTGAGTTAATTCATGTATGTCAATTCGACTGCGGTGAATAATGACGAGTCTCTGTTGACTTGAGTTTTAAAACCCACACGTGGACGAAAGTGTCCTTCTACACGCAATGGTGTGGACTAAAAATAGCAAGTCATATCTGCCTTAATTACGCATATAAATTATGTTAAGCGTTTTTTTCACCTTATATTTTATGGATATAATTTACAATAAGGCACTGAAAGTGCCGAAAGGTCAGAAAGAGTTTTCGGGAAATATCTGCAAAGATCGAATTTAATTCTGCCATTGAAGCAACGACAATTCAATCACAGCTGTTGAGAAACTTCAAATGATGGAAACAGTTTTCGAAGGAGCAGCTGTATATGGACAACAGAAATGGAAGAAACTTCAAACGGAAAATCTGTGGCTGTTGATGGGTCTGATACGGATCTTTTAAGAATCTTGCTAGAAGACTTCATGAGCAGTTGCTGATTCTTTTGAGGCCACACACAAGCAGAAATGAAAGGAAATGCTAGGAAATCATTAATTTAAAGAGACTCTAGTGTCATTAAAAGACTGCCTTCACTTTTTCATGATGCAACAGGCTGTAACACGACCTCAGCAATACACAGGAGAGAATAGTTGGCAGCCAACAAGATCCTTCAAAAAGAAAAAGAATTGTGTAAGTTAGTCAGAGTCTTCCACCAGCCAAATCTCAATCCTGACAAAATGGTCAAGATTAGACATTTCGTATTCGCCTGTATGGAGAAGAAAACATGTAATCTTTGGTATAAGCCTTATCAGGTTTAACAAGGAAGTAGTTACGAAGATTCAATATGGCCACTTGTGCCCCTACTAACGCGGCAGCCGTGCAGAATTCTATTCGGTAATACCTCCAAGTCCAGGAGCGAAAATGGCCTAAGGATGGACCGAATCGAATGAGGTTCGTGTGTCAAAGAGGATATGAGAATTCCAGTATCCATACAGCTACCATCAGGTCCAGCCGGATAAGCTTACTTACCTGTAGATAAAAAGTGACTGTAAGATAGGATTGTGAATGAACCACATGTTAGTGTAAAAGAGCCGATATGAAGTATTCAAGGTTTTGTGCATTCTGCCAAAGTATTCATTTACAAATGGCAGATCGGAAGACAGTCTGATATAGATGATGACGAGCAACAGCTGTAGAAAATCATATGCAATGGCTTAATTATTAATCCAATCAGTTATGATTATTATTTAGTCTTATAGAAAAAACAAAATCGACATCAAGACGATGTTGGTGTAACTTTGGTACCCGAAGACAAAACGAAACCTTAGCAGGACACATTTAATTTCAAGAGCAAAACCAATTCATTTAGATACATTCGCGTTTTAGAGTATCATTCAATTGAATGATTATAACAATCCAAATGAATTTGTTGAGCTCGTTAAATTATATTAGTCTAGCAAGATTTCGTTTTCTCTTCGGGTTCCAAAGCCGCTCGTGTTAGAATATTCCAAAATATGTAAACGGAATATTAAACCACCCTCATGTTTTATATTTTGTATTTATGCCTTTATTTACAGCTAGGTAAAGATGGTCTTCATGTCTATTTTGTTACATCTATAAAGCGGGGACGTTGTTACAAAATAGTAATTATAACTGTTTGGATCAACAATTAGGTCGTTGTCAAAGAGTTATTGGTTTTCTACAGCTGTTGTTCGTCAACATCTACATCAGATTTTTTTCCGATCTACCGTATGTACATGAACTCCCATGTAAGAATGCAGAAAACCTTGAATAACTCATATCGGCTATTTTATACTACCATGTGCTTCGTTGACAATCCTATCTTGCAGTCACTTTTTATCCTTAGGTAAGTAAGTTAATCCAGCTTCAGCTAATGGTACCTGTGTGGTCCTGGAATTCGTATACATTAACCTCATTCGACTGGGTTCATGCATAGACCATTTCGCTCCTGGATTTGGAGGTACTTCCGAATTGAATGCTGCACAGGTGCTGTGTTATAAGGGGGAAAGTGGCCATAATGAAGCTTTGTAACTACTTCCTTGTTATACCAGGGAGGACATGTTTCCTTTCCCATACAGGCGAATAAGAAATATCTAATTTGACCATTATGTCGGGATTGATATTTGGTTGGTTTAAGACTTTGACTAACTTGCACTATTCTTTTTCTTTTTGAAGGATCTTTAAGACTGCCAACTATTCTCAACCTGAGTATAGATGAGGTCGTGTTACTGCCTGTTGCACCATGCAAAAAGTGAAATCAGTCTTTTAATGACGCTGGAGTTTCTTTAAATTTAATAATTTCGTAGCATCTCCATTTAGTTCTACTTGTATGTGGCCTTAAGAGAATCGGCAACTGCTCATCATGTCTTCTATCAAGATTCTAAAATGATCTGAATCACAACCATCAACAGCTACAGATTTCCCGCTTGTAGTTACTTCCATTACTGTTGTCCATATACAGCTACCTTTTCTCCTTCGAATAGTGATTGCATCATTTGAAGCCGTCTAGTATTGATCTCAAAGTTTTACAACAACTGTGATTGAATTGTCGTGGCTTCTATGGCAGAATTAAATTCGATCGTTCCAGATATTTCCCGAAAGATACTTTTTTTGCTTTCGGCACTTTCCATGTCTAATTGTATTTTATATCCATAAAATGTAAGGTGAAAATAGCCCTTAACATAATTTATATACTTACTTAACGCAGATTTCACTTCCAACTATATTCCACACCATTGTGTGTAGGAGGACTCTTTTTTTCTACGTGTGGGTTTTAAAACTGAAGTCAAAAGAGACTCGGTAATATTCACTACAGTCGAATTGATATTCTTGCGCATTGAGATATTATCACACAAGGAAGATGGCATCATCTCAACGTACCGCTCAGATGACAAACTGTTTTCCAAAAAAGCCATGTAGAACTTCAGTTACCGTAACAGTATTTGGGAATGAGGATTAATCTTGCTACCGTAGTGTCTGACGTTGAGTTAATCCCTCAGAAAATTTCGTGACCATTAAGCTCGTCTCGATAAATGTATCACTGTAACTTCGCTCCAGACGAATCTTTTTTTGCGAATTGTGAAGATTCCTTGAATGGTTTATTTCTTGTAATCATCTGATACCGTAGTTGCCTCCAAGGATACCATCTGCTGTGTTACTAAGTTAGTAGCGAACACAGGACTGACTATACCGTAAATATTTTTCACCTAACCATCTAAGAGAAGATCTCAAAAGAACTTAAAATCGATTCTTTATTTGTCTCATCGATCCTGATCACCTCATCCCAAAGTAAGGCTGTTTCGGATGTTAGAGTATAATGGGTTCCATAGAAAGTTTTACAGAACCCAATCGGGAAAATTTATTAATTATAGACAGGAACCTAGTGAATCCTACACAACTCTGTATGTAAGCTCTAGTGAGCTGCAAAGACGTTAACTAAATGCATTTTTGGTAGCTTCGAGAGTTGACACGCATGAGACTTTGTATAAATAATAAATCCATAAGAACACAACTCTTTGGATTAAACAGTTCCTATCAGGCTAACGATGAAGAAAAAGGTGAGAGCGTTATAAGTGCTAAGTAGATTTCTTCAGCAGGAAGCACTCTCAAATAGTATTATAGTTGCATATAAACGAGAAATATAGCTACTGCTTGATTATCATTGATAGATGCGGTGATTAATTTCTTTAATCACCGCATCACTTAGAGTTCGCTTTCATCCCTGATTAATATCTCTTTTCAGACAATGTAGAATACTATTACAAAGAAATCAAGTTACATTACTGTTAACGTTCTCTTTTTAAGGTGATTTCTGACGTTGCAGATGAATATTACAAAAAGCTTCAAAGCTCCGGGATGACTGGCCTATCGCTAGTGACCCATCAACTTTTCCATCATTTTAACGCGCTTTCTTATTACTAGTTTTACGAAAACAATACCTTAATAGCTCAACCTGATATACATTCTTTCTCAGTTAAAGACTTCTTGTTCCACACGTCACTGAGTTTAAACTCCGATATTTCGAATTTGCTAGTCCTAAGCACAATATGAGCTCCGTACTTTTCCCATTTCAATCCCCCGATCTCGTCCGTTGTACGCAAAGTGATTCGATTCGTTCTAATCAAGTATCATGGCGGATCTAGACATCTACTGTTATTATCTTTTTATCTAAATGCATCCTGATATCTTCAACTAGTAATACCATTAGTTCTTCAGATAACCACAGCCGTAAGCTTTGTAGATAATCTTAAATCTTTTGCCATATGAATGTAGTGTTTAACAGATTATAGTCTATTACAGCGTGTGAGTTGCGATTGAAAAATCCCAATCTCACGACGCTTCTTATCTAATATTTGTACGTGAGGTTGGTTGTAGTGCATGGTAACTGCTTGCATTCGTTTTCATAAGAGAGCAACACGTATCCACTTTTCTTGTACTTATTTACTATATGCAGAAGTGTAGAAATAGAGTATTGGTACTTGATTTTGAATTATTGAAGAATTACAGAGGGAGTACTCTGCCTATTTCAAAAGGAGAAGTGTGTATCACACAATTCCACAATCGTTGTGGCGAAACTTTCACAAGATGGATAGCTATCGAAAGGTTTGTTTGCGAAAAGGGAATCGATACGCGAGACGCGAGTGAAGACTTGATTCAATCTTCCGAGGAAGAGAGCATTGAAACACCTAGAAGATGACTATATTGAATTATAGGGGAAGAGGATGTCAGAATTACGAAATGTGATACGATATTCTTATCAAAACAATGCTACCGTGATATCACATTATTATTTCTTCAAGAACTTGAATATAAAGAAGTTCTACAGGCCTGGACGAACATGTGTAGAACAGAGACATCAACAATATTATCAATTGACAGATTTTTTTTTGTACTTAGGTTACATTAGGGGACTTTCATTTAAGTACACCTGAAAGATATAAATGTTCCAAAGCTCACTTCCCACATCTTGGAGCAGAAGCCTTAAATTACTCTCTTTGGAATAGTGTCGGAGAACTTAGTCTCGCTGGATACAGAAAGTAAAAGAGACTGCGATAAACTTTCGATTAGCCGGAAAGTTAAACGCGTCTATAAAAATTTTCGAGGGGTCTTTTGCAACCTAGACTTATTTCATTAAGATTCTATATTGAAAACGCTACGTATCTCTCTCACTAATCTTTAGGCTATAAAACCTTAAAATCTCATTGGTTCGCACGCCATATAGCTATATACAAATTGCCATATAGCACACTCTTATTAAACTTATTATAGGATTTGAATTTCTCAATCTTCTAAACGTTTTCACAACGGTGAGTAGATTTCTGGTAAGCTTCCGCTCAGGAGCAGACTAGTGCACAAACTGTATTAGCTTTTCAACACCTTACATATCTGAGACGGCATGATCAACCAGAAGAATTTCTGTAATCATATTTATTAAAATCAACACTACCTCATCTCGCTGACGTGAATAGAGGTTGCGTGTCCTGTCCACCGACTCTAAGGTGCTTCTCAAGAGCAGAAGGCTACTCCAGAAATTTGTACCCGATTAATCGCCAGATGTGGAGACTTACGAAGTGTCCTCATCTCTAACACTGAACCAGACTGTCATCTTGATGTAACTTTAAATGAAGGTGTAGAGAGAGACAAGGTATAAAACATGAAGGTGGTATATTATTCTTTTTACATATTTTGGACATGAAGACGATATCGATGTAACTCTAATTGAAGATAGAAAGACAAGGTATGAAACATGAAAGTGGTTTGTTGTTATGTTTACATATTTTGGCATTCTTTAACACCAGCGGCTTTGGTACCCGAAGAGCAAACTAAACCGTAAAAGGAAACATTTTTTTTAAACGAGCTAATCCAATTCATTTAGATATCACATTCGCGTTCTACACTATCATTCAATTGTATGTTTATAACATTCGTTTCCTGTTTGATTGTTTATCTGTTAACATGTTCAACAGCACATAGTTGACTCCAAGGATCCTGCCATCGGCAAGGACACCTCAAATTATGTAACTACCGTTTAGTTTTCGACTCTCCTACAAAGAAGAGAATTTAACACTCTTATAAACAACAATGTTTGGATATTTCGTACATGCAAAAACTCCATGTACATATGTACATTTTTGTTCAAGACGCGATCGTAAGAATGAAAGCTGATCTACACATCGATCCCAGTTGTTTTCAACTTATTGCCCTAGACTTTATAAGACCTAAGGAATGTGAATGATTAATGATCAGCACCTTGTTCCTTTGCGGCCGTACCAGGCTGCTTTTCAGAGAGAAGCTCACGAAGCTTAAGAATTTTCCGTACCAGTTATATTACACTTATGGCCGTAAGCTTTAAAGGATTCACATGCAGGTTATTGTCCTGAATCTCTAGTAGGTGATCCTTAGGTAATTAGGTAATAAGGTACTCCCATGTGCAAAAAAAAAAAAAAAAAAAAAAAAAAAAATGCGCGTATACTGTAACTCAAGATTTTTCGCATTTATTCCATTTTCCTTACATTTATGGGTAAAATTCAGTTATTAGTGTGTGGAGATAATAGAAAGCAATCCATTTAAGGAAATATTTCAAAAAAATATAGTAAAATAATAAAAATATAAGCAAAAAACAAAATTATGCTCGGTTTTGTGTATACTGGCAACGATGATTTCTAGGGATTTTTTCAGTAGCAGATCACAATTGCGGAGGGAATTCAGTAGGGGAGTCTAGGAGTTGGATCAAGGAACTAGATAGTGGAATAAAATGTTGCATTTATTGGTTAAAAACTAGTGTGTAAATAGCCTGCCAAATATAAATTAGCTTCTGTAACTAAGATGTCGTACGAAAATATAGATTTAAACTGAAAAAACTCTTATCTTAAGGTTCGAAGCGATACGTACTAGGGTTATGAAGATTATTTCTTTTAAAAAAGGAAATAACACCACGTTGCCTCCGTAGTTCGGTGGGTAGAGTGGGCGAGTCGTAGTTATTTTATTATTTTGACACCACATCTAATCTCATCCCATCCCTTTTTTTCCTTTTTTTGCAAAACATTATAATTTTTATGTTAATAAGTACCGAAGCAATATAATAAGGACAACTTACTGATATTTTGCTGTAATGACGTATTTATCCAGGATTAGAGAACTATTGTTAATAGCTATTGTTTTCTGTTCATGCTGTTGTATAGTTTCTCTCATCCTGTTTTCTTGGGGAAAAAACAATTTTGTCTCCAACGAAGTGTGAAGGATATATACGGACAGAAAAAGACATCTTAGTACCAAACGTGATTTTCGTGATGAAGTGGACTAGTTTGCCATTATTAAAAAAAAAGTTGGCTTTTCTTTAGGTTTTAGCTAAAAAAAATATTTTTTTCTTTATAAGATTATACTTTATGAGGCAAGGTGTGTGATCATACCCACAAATTTTGCTAGGGAGTGAAGGATAATAGTTTATACAAACATTTTATAGGTTTAGGTGCGTGAGACACCAATACACCATGGTCTTGCTTATCCGACCATCCTTTGTTCCACATACCGTATGATCCGATATATCATTGCAAATAGCACCAATCGGCAAGAAGATCTGCAAGTTGTGGTTTTAACCTATTTTTCATGTTGTGGAGTCTATCGCCTAGCGCGCCCGTCTACACCTTGACTCATACGTCTATCATTCAGTGCAGACACGTATCCAGGTTTTCTATTCGGAGGAGGCCCAACACGAATCCTCGTAAGTACGTAATTCTAATGTTTTTAAATATCAATAATAATAATAATAATAATAATAATAATAATAATAATAATAATAATAATAATAATAATAATAATAATAATAATAATAATAATAATAATAATAATAATAATAATAATAATGCAACAGTTCTGTACTTCTCTTAAACTTTTTCCTACTTTTCATTTGTAAACCTGTTTATTTTGGATAGTGCATTATAGCACAAACAAAATGAAACATATTTTCGAGATAAACGTAACTAAAGAAAACTGTCTCCTACGTATATCACATAACAAAAATAGCAAGAAGACATTGAGTGTATCGTTCTAATATATTAAAGTGAAAAACAGAACAGAAGCGAAATGTTAATCCTATTTAAAACTGTTCTTTAATTCCACCTGGTCAGTGGCGTATTTACGATTTTGTTTCGGGAGGGGCTTTGCTAACTTTCGGGGGAGGGGCTTTGCCTGGAAATGTGAAAATTCTGCAAGATATTACATTTACTATACTATACTAAGTAATATTTCTTGGGGGCTTAAGCCCGGAAGCCACCCCCCTAAATACGCCACTGCACCTGGTATAATGACATTATGGTATGTTCTTAGAATTATAACAAGACAACAGCACATTGCCCAAAGTTTGGACTCTGACTACTAGTAAACTGATATAAAAGAACCTCAAAAGGGTAAAGGCAAGTTTATTAAAAAGTGCTTGAGTTTTGGAGAGAGACAGCTCTGAGGCTCTCAAGCTGGATACGTCCCTGATTCAGTGCAGTGCAGTTATTTGTTATAAAACATTATTATTAGATGCGTAATATGTAAAATTATATCATAAGTTTTACTTTTAATAGGTCTTTTCTGAACACATCCATATTATCCAGCGTTCTGCCTGCCTGTTTATGTGGGATAAACGAAACTCTACTGTATTTCCAAAGCTAGAATTTACATGAACTAGAATTGTATCGTCCTAGAACAGACAATAGTCTGAAATGCTTTTTTTTTTTTTTTTTTACTGTTCACCCGTCAAAGGGGTACACCCTTTCTTGGGAAAGAGAGAAGGGCAAAATTTACGGGAGAAAGGGTAGCTATGGATGGTCTATGGGTAGTTTGGGATCAAAGGGGTATTATTTATTAATCTTTATTAAGCATCAATTGTGTCTAGCAATTTCTACATAGAAGATTTCTCTGCCTTTCAGGATTTTTTAATTAATCTTTATTAAGCATCAATTGGTCTGCATCAATTCCAAGGTGTAGATAGATCTGCATTCCAGGATCATCGCTTGCTGAAAGAAATATTGACATATACATACATACACATAAAAGAAGCGAAAGTGATGAAGATGATACAGATGAAATAAAAGAAACGATAACAAAAACAAAAAAATAAATAAATTATAGTAGTTAAGTGTAGGCAATGGGCATGTATCGGGTTTATATGAAATGAAGTGCAGTAGACGAGACAACACTTAGAAGTTGTTAAAGTAACAAATGAGAGTTATCTTCTGTCTCGGGGCAACTCGAGACCAATGAGTGACAAGTGGAGGCCCTGGTTAGTAAAGAAGGATATCACAAGTGCAAAGATGGATAAACGTAGTGAGAATAATGATGTGGATGATATATGTCATATTGTAGTTTGTGAGGGTCATTTGCAGGGAGAGTCTGAGAGTACAAGGTCAGAAGATGTTGAAGAGGAGTATATATATATTTTGGAGGAACGTTATGAGCCATGTCAAGATGGATAGTATCAAAAAATACAGGATTATCGGAGCTCATGCGCTTGGTGATGTACTTTGTGCGTAGAGACTCTATATGGTGTAGAATAGGAGGAAAGGTGATACGGTGGTAGAGTGGAGCCGTAGGGAAAGGCAGGCGAATGCGAAATGCAAGGCGAATAGCGTGCCTTTCGATAATCTGGAGGCGTTCATAGAAGGAGGCTGGTGCTGATATCCACGCAGTGTGTCCATGAGTTAGAAGAGGCCGTAAAAATACATTGTATGTGGTAAGAATGGTATGAGAGTGCAACCCCCAAGATGTGCCAACTAATTTTCGAATAAGGTTGAGTCTGCGTGTGCTTTGTAATTGAAGTTTCCGCTCGTGTGGTTTCCATTGAAGTTTGCGGTCATAGACTACTCCTAGATAAGTAATCTGCTTCGAGGAAGGTATGGTAGTACCATCAATGGTCAGGTCGAGACGATTTGGGTTTCGTCTGATACGTGAGCGTCTTTGTGGAGACTGAAAGGCTATTGCTTGCGTTTTGTCAGAATTGACAGTCAGTTTCCAATGAGTGCACCAGTCAAGAAATGAATTTATAGCAGGCTGTAAAGTGCGATTGATATGCTGTACAGTAGTGCCCAAGCATAGAAACGCCGTGTCATCAGCAAACTGAAAAACTTTTACGTTTGGTGGCAAAGGAGGCATATCTGCTATGTACAGAAGGAATAACAGAGGTGATAGAACGGAGCCCTGAGGTACACCAGAGTGTAGAAAGATTGGATATGATAGAGCGCTATTGATAGTAATGTAGGCAAGCCTAGAGGTAAGAAATGAGAGGACGAGCCGTATGTAGCACATTGGAAGGCGGAAACGGTGAAATTTATAGAGAAGCCCCATATGCCATACCTTATCGAAGGCTTTTTCTAAGTCAAAGAGTAAGAGACATGAGGGCTGAGATGAATTGTAATGATTGCTAATAGTAGTGGTAAGCCGAAGAAGTTGATCTGAGAGGCTGATGGCAGGTCTGAAGCCGGCTTGGTGAACTGGCAAGAGGTTATAGGTAGTGAGATGGGTATGAAGGCGGTTCACAAGAATTTTTTCGAAGATCTTACTAAAGCACGAAGTAAGTTGAATAGGGCGATAGGACGAGAGAGCCTGAGGGGGTTTATTGGGCTTAGAAAACAAGAGTATTTTAGAGACTTTCCATTGAGGAGGGTAAAAGCCGGTACGAAGAATGAAATTATAAACGGAAGCAAGGAAAATATTGAAGGAAGGAGGTGTAGCTTTGATGAGGCGATATGTGACTTTGTCGAAACCAGGTGCAGTATTTCGTTTAGAGTGGAGTACAGTGTCAATGTCGGAAGAAATGATTGGCTGAGTGAGAGGTTGTGCAGGATCAATGGTATGATTGCAATGAGGGCGTAGTTGCGGTCGGGTAGGATCTGTTAGGCGTTCGAAATGTCGGTAAAACTGAGTGGCAAAAGGATGAGGAGGAGGCGTAAATATATCCTGAAAATAGTTACCGAAGGCGTATGCCTTCTCGACATCTGTTTGAAGGGCATGACCTTGTTCGACAATGTTGTAAGTACTGCGAGCCTTAGTGCCAGTAAGTTGATGGAATTTCTGCCAATAAACGGAAGGTTTAGATGTTTCTGCAAGTCTATTGCACGTATGGGCCCAGCGTCGACGTTTATAGGCTGCTAGATAGTTTCGTACCATTCTGTTCCATCGACGATGCTGACGCAGAGCTTCAGGATTTTGAGTGTGTAAGTAGTCTCGAAACGCCTGTCGAGATGCAGTAATAATGGAATGATATTGAGGTGGCACTTGAGGTTTATGAGGGTATATGCTTTTCAGGGGGATATTGCCCTCTGCTGCGTGTGTAATGATATTAGAAAGAGTATCGACGACGTGGAGAAGGTCAACGTCCGTGTTGGGAGGAGAAACTCCTCTTAGGGCCTGCTCGATATCGGATTGGTACGATTGCCAATTAGCTCTCTCATAATCATAATAGTGAATGGGCTCTCGAGAAATTTTTGGTGGTGCCGCACAAGGAACATCGAGAAGAATCGGTGCATGGTCACTACCAAAAGGAGGCAGAATTCGTATGTTGGATACAGTAAGACTAGAAGATGCTATGACGATATCTGGTTATGTCTGACTAATTGGGCGTGTTGCAGAAGGAAGATCTAAGATTTCTGCCGCAGTGGATTGATTAATAAAATCTATAAAGCGTTGTTTTTCGCCCAGCGATCGACTATGGAGATTGATGTCAGCCATGATCAGGTAGTGACGAAAGTTGTTGTCTATATACTGAAAAAAGTTGTGTGGTATTCTTTGACCTGGTCGGACATAAATAGTGCAGAATGTGATAATTCTATTGCGTAAGTAGATTGTAACAACATTATGTTCAGGAAGTTGCATGTGAGGAGGAAGAACATGTGCGCGGATAGGCAGATGGTTATAAGTGCCAATGGCAGTGCCGCCATGTGCTCGAGCTATATGCCGTGGACAGTCAAACCGAGTGAACTGATATCCGGAGAGTTTGACTTGATGAAGTGGGGTAAGAAAGTCTCATTTAGAGCAAAAGCATGAACTTTTTCCTCACGGAGGAGCTGTTCAAGCATGAGCTTGTGGCTGTTGAGTGAGCGGATGTTTAAGAAGAAAAAGGTATATGCCATAATGTAATAGATCGAAGCCATATTAGACAGAGGTTTCAAGTGATGAGATATGGAAGTGGACTGTGTTTCCGGAATATGTGGCATGGAGCTGAAGATTGAAAAGAAGTTTTGCAGCAGCTGTAACTTGTGATAAAATGTGAGTGCGCAGGAAGGGATGAATATTTTGAAGTACAACTGTTGTGAAACGCAGAAGATCTTCCACCGTGAGAGGTGTACGCAAAGAATTGTTCGGAAGAGTTGAGGAATCTATTGTACGAATGGGAACTGTAAGTTCTGGTTTTTCAGGTTGTGGTGCTGGTCTGGCGCGGCACTTGTAACTATAGGTAGGATGATCACCAGAACAGGTAAGGCAGTGTGGAGCTTGGTTGTGATTGCTGCAAGATGATGTGGAATGTGGTCCGGAACAATAGCCACACTTTGGAGTATTTGGACACTGAGATGTTGGGTGCTGGTTGTAGGTTTGACAGCGCTCACACCTGATGGGCAGAGGAGGGGGTGAGCGAGACGGTTCTACCCTGTAGCGGCGACGATAGATGTAAGCACCGTGCTGTAACATATCGTCTATTGTGTCCTTAGAATCTGTTAGAAGACGAATCATGTACGTTGGTCCGGTATTGTTTTTAATACGGAGGCACTTCTTAAACGAGTATTCCTCAAGTCGTAACTCAGCTTCTATTTCTTCCTCGGTGTAAACTGGCGGAACACCTCGAATTACAACTGAGAGCATTGGTGCTCGGCGTGGTGGGGGTTGCGTCTTTTTGGTACTACTAGACAGCGATTGGAGCTTTGCATTTGGGCCGAATATCTCATAGGAAGCTTTATTGCGCAAAGTAGTGCCAAAATGGGGATCAAAAGATTTTATGATTACCCCGTTTTTGGTCCGGACGATTTCCTGAATATTCGCCCTTGGAAGATATTTGACTATTTGAAGATAGATATGCTTTTCTGTTTTGAATCGGGTGTCAAATAAAGTAAGTAGAAAGTTATACAACTGAGGACGGCCGGTGGAGTGTCTAGTATCTGTACCAGAAGCAGTGTCAGACGCGGTGTTGGTACCAGGATGCGAGTTGGAAGGATCGGGATTAGAAGGATGGACAACGTCCATAGCACCAGTATCCATCAATAGTGCTTCAGCCCATGTAGATGGAAGAGGGGAGCGAGAGCGGTTACTGTCATTGTCTGAAGGATGACGTGCGCTTTGCGTGCGAGGACGTTTAGGCGAATTTGAAGGTGTAGAAGCTGCAGAGTCTCCTCGCGGAGGTTTGGGACCACTCCCCTTAGCTTGTTGCGAGTGCCCTCGGGGCATAGCAACCCTCACGCTCTTGTGTACAGCCGACTAGGTAAAGGTAATAGGTACAAAGCACCCCGTTTGGATAGGTGCTTAGGTGACCAAACACAGCGATACAGAAAGCTAGCAGCGTAGGCGTTGTCCTAGCTCAGGCCCGTCTACGTTGCGTCGATTCTTTCTCGCTGTGAAGGCAGGAAACCCGAATAAATCGGAGGAGCAAGGTATTTACAAAACACAGCTGTTTGACGTGTGGTACGTCACAGCTGATATGAAGATGAAAATGCTTATATTAAAAGGCTGGAATAAAAAAAGCATAAGTACTGTTTTGGTAGCGCGAGAACAAATTAAAAACAATTCAGTACATTTCCTAGGTGTCAGATTATCATCTTATTATGTCGACGTGTATTCTTTTTTAAACATAGTTTTAAAAGTTATACCATTCGCAATATTCCTAAGGAGATCGAAAGAAAAACCCCTTGTGCCTCTTATGGCAAAGCGGCTTAAGTGCATGGTCCCAAACCGATTCCCACGTTAAGGTATAGATAAAGTTCCCGTACTTCAAAAATGCAAATCCGGGACGCTACTAAATTACGAGAATCTTTCAAATGCTTAAAACTGAAAGAAGTATTGAATACTAATTTACTTTCCTCCATTAGATAGAGTTGTTCAAGTATTACGTTATCACATTTTTATTCATTTCACTAGATCTTCCAAGGACGCCAATTTCTCTGTAAATTTGGGGAGGGGGGCATTCAAATGCAGAAGATATATATATATGAGGATTTTAAGACAAATTACACTCAAATTATTCCAAATATTGTATATTCGTAAATACAAAGGAGGCCTACATGAGTTTTGAGCGGGCCCGACCCCTCAGGATCGGCGCCCTTGCCTTCTTCCTAGTTAAGCAAACGTAAGCAGATAATTTACTCCCTGCCCCTGGTAAGCAAAATTGTTTTTTTTTTTTCCTTAAGATCTGTTGTGTTTCGTGAAATAACAGCAGGAATTTCCTGATCACTTGACCATCTAAATGAATGTTTTCACTTAGAGCCATCACGTCGATTCGCGTTGCCTAGGAACTAAAATAAATTAAGGGTCAATAATGAAGATGAGACTTGCATATCAAACATGAAGAGACATGTGGATCGGAGATCTTTCTTTGTTCCAACTTTGATTTTTTCAAATCCATGATGGGAAATTATATTATGAGCACAATTTTCGAAATTAATACTATACAATCGTAAAAATATCTAACAAAACGGTGGTTTATTGCAAAATACTTTTACTCAAAGAATAAATTACAAGTAATAAATTTGTTACTGTTCCAGAAGAGTCTAAGTCTTGAATGAGACGGAAGCTGTCGAGCGTAGTGCTTGGAACGATTGCCTCACTTGTTCTACCTTCCCGTGGCGCAGCCTTGATTCGACTTGATCCTAAACGGATTATTCAGAAGTCGAAGTCGGAAGATGTTTCCCATTTTTCCAAAACACTCTTGGTCGATAACAATCTGCCTCACTCGTGAGGGGACAATCCCATGCCGTAAGCATCGGTGGACCACCGATAGGCAACTAGTGACATGTCCCCAAAAATTGGCGGTCCCGCAGCCAAAAATTGGTCCCACTTCCGTTTTGAAAATTATTCCACCACCGGCAGAGAAGCGACGGAACGCCAACGAACCACAAAATTATTCCCCTAAAATACGCCTATATGCATAATTTCTTTGCATCAAGATGAGTCTAAAAACATTTTTTTAAAAATAAAACGAAAGTGCCCTGAGCTGGGCGTGAATCATCAACCTTAGGGTTACTAATTGCGTGTTCTTCCGAATTCGTCACGGAGGCGATTATGAAGACAGCTTGTAGAGTGATAAATCATTGAAGTCTTTTTAATATTTCTAATCAGAGTGCTCCTTTGACCGTGTATATTTGAAGACAACTTTTCGGAATCAAATCAAATCCACTCGTCATGTAATTTTGTAACAAAATTGCAAGCGTCTATTTACTTTTTTCATAGTTCTCCCATATTTACTTGCTAGTGATCGGCGACAGTTGCCAACTAAATTCATACAATTATACGCACCCACCTCAAGAATTTTTACTTCATGATGTAAAGGCAGGAGTTACTCTTGACCTCCAGAGCTCAAGTATTGTCCTTATAATAACAATTCGTCAGGGAAAAATAATATATAATAATAACTGCATGCACATGACTGGAGATATTTCATGTTGGTCCCTTTTCGATTCTCCGTGACAAATCAAACGAGCGCAAACCAAAATGAAGTCCTCGTTCGTACGTGGTGGTAACTTCAATACCCCCGATTCTAGATATCTGAATCCCTGCCACTAGTGACACGCTAGCGGCAATCCTTGGACGTGTCGCTATATCGACGACCGCCATTTACCGGCAAGTGGGCTACTAGGAGTTGGCGACGTTTACGGCATGGGGAAACTAATAAACAAACAAAAAAATCATAATAATAAATCGAAAGCCTTATAAAAAAGTTTTCCGAAAAGTTACATCTAGCAAAATCATTTGTTGGTATTCCAGAACAGTGAATTCACCTTTATTCATAATTTACATCTATCGTAGTTTTGATATGAGAATGATATGTCTGAAACTGTAACACAGGTCATTAAGACTTTTTTGTTCTTTTGCTTTACTCAGATTTAGCAGTTTTACTTAACACTCAGTCAATTTGGATCTGTGATATCAGAGTTTTAGAGATTTCCTTAATTTTTTCATTTCTAAAAAAGTTTGCAACTAACACCATTAACGTATCTCTTTCGATATTTCCATATGTAATGGCTTGGTCACTCCCAGTATATTTCAAACAATAAAATATTTACGGTGTCTTACTCCAGTAATCCGAACTACATTTTATATCAAACAACTCTGTGCATTTTTCCTTAAATCTGCAAACTTTCTACTAGGTTAAAACTCAGTATTTTCTATTTTCTTCCTTTCTTGCTAAAACGAAAGTGTTCTTTAGACAACCTGGAATGATGACTCTATACTACATTATGTTGCATAGGGCATTTTATGTAGCATATCATTTGACAGTTGGACACCTTCTTTTAAATTGAAAGCAACAGGGATTAAGTCCTTCTACACTTACATCAGAAGTAAACACATTCTTTTTAATCGTGGAATTGTGCCAATGCACTAGGTCCAGAGATTTTTTAATTTAAGATAATAATAATAATTATTATTATAATTATAATTATTATTATTATTATTATTTTTATTATTATTATTATTATTATTATTTTATTATTGACTTAGGTTTTCCTGAATATTAAGCAATATTTCACAAAAAGCTGGTATTGTTAAACAAATGTGTTCGATATCAAGTTTTCATGAAAGTAGTCACTCTCTCTATAAATAATTTCAGAGGGACCGCGGTGGCTCAGTGATAAAGCGTTCACCTTTGCTGCATGGGATCCTTGGTTCGACCCCAGCTCGCACCAAGTGAATTTTGGGTGGAGAAACACCATGTGCATGGGTTTCCTCGAGGTTCTCCCGTTTTCTCCCACTTTTTTCATTCCACCATTGCATTAATTTCTCATCATCACCGTGTCCTTTGGCCTAGCCGGTCTAACCGTGGGTCGTAAAACTTCAAGATTTGATTTCAAATAATTCCAACCCAAACAGTTGCAGGAAGTATGTCATTTCGAATAAAACAAACTACTCTATAAAATTCTGAGTATTATAATTTTTTATACATACAATTCTAGCGGACCTTATTTCTAAATCGAAGGGTAAGAAGACTAAATTCACTCTCTTATTATTATAAATTCATATCAATTGAAGCAGTTAAAATAGTTGAGAAAAAATAGAAAGCCATACCCTATTTTCCAGTGTGCCACAACCGGATAACGTGGCACACTGGCGTGCCCAGCAAAATGAACAGTGTGACGCAAACTTTTACCTATTATTTACAAGAATATTTGTCGAGTTTATTTTATTTATTATTATGAACGATTCTTCCACGGATCAGCTCTCTGTATACAGTTAAACAAACAAGTATCACATTGAGGGAATGAGTGTAATTATTTACTTTAATAGTAATAGAAATGTATATTTTCTTGTATTTTCTACCGGTAATAACTGCATCCGGTCTAGAAAGCTGGGACTAACAACAAAGGAACCCGATGTGCTAAACACACACCACCTACGCACTTCAATACACAGATGAAGGTGCAGACTGTTCATGAGTTAAAGTCTCTCACCCAATCTCCTAACATGTCTCCCAGCGATTACAACATTCTTTGGTATCTCAATCACTTCCTAGTACGATAGCTTTACCTAGAGACCACTGATTAACCTGGTATTGGATGTTTTACTTTCTTACCTTTGGAACTGACATTCATCAGTTGGACAATCTCACACGCAAATATCTAATATTAACAACGTTTCTTCTATAATTTCGTATTATTGTATTATTTCTTTGTATTATTTATTAGGTTGGATAGGCTTGTTTCAACACTTTTCTCTTTGCACCTACTTATTACCTATACCTTAACGTTGGATAAAAATACACTAGCTCTAACCGGGAATCAAATCCAGAACCAATGGACTTGAACCATTTGGCAACAACAAGGCACATTTAAATAGACGTTTCGATTTTGTTAGGAAAATTGTGATTAGGTGTAACATTTAAAAATATATTTAAGAATGGGTACGGATGAAACGCACTGAATTTTCTCGCTTGAATTTCTTAAACTGACTCTTGTTAGGCTGCAGCTATTACTGAAACATTTATTTGGGAAATGCGAATAAAATAATGTTTTTTTGTAAAACTTTGTTCGAAGCAACTTATGTCCAAAAGTAAAGTACCCATTGGTCATATTTCTGTTAGAAAAACTAATGCCATATATAAGAATTATTA
Organism: Thermobia domestica; assembly: GCF_964235325.1. Classification (NCBI taxonomy): domain Eukaryota; kingdom Metazoa; phylum Arthropoda; class Insecta; order Zygentoma; family Lepismatidae; genus Thermobia; species Thermobia domestica. The sequence goes on from NC_137460.1 coordinate 170,611,666, forward strand.
AGGAAATAATTGTATGTGAACTATGAGCAAAAGCGTCTGAGTACTTTCTGAGAAATCGTCAAAAAAGTCATCCCCAAGAATAAAATATCCCTTGTATAACTTTTCAGGACAAACGAATTATGTTATTTCTGAAATACGAACAAAATTCCCAGAGTCATTCTCGACAAAATCGTAGGGTAAAAATTGCCCCGAAAAGTAATATACCACTTCTAGCTTTTTAGGATGATGGAATTATACCATATCGTTAGGTTTTCTATGTGACATTCATTTATGAAACATGAACAAAATTGCGTCAGGCGTTAATGGGAAAATCGTCGGATAAGAGTAAACTACCTCTTCTGAATGCTTACAGGACGAACAAGTTGTGTCATATTGTTAGGTTATTAATGATACAATTATTTATGAAATGTGATTGAGAAAATTGCTCGAAAAAACGCATCCCATATAGTAAATTACACCTTATGTATTTTTTTCAGAGCAATGATTCAAACTATATTTGTAAAATAAATAAATAAATAAGCAAAATCTTTACAGCTATTTTTGAAACAATTTAATTATTTTAAATTTTCATCCTTCAGTAAACTACTCTTATTTTTAAGTGTCGGAGAATATAGAATTCGAAACGATAAAGTGTTATAAAGCTTCATGTCCAGACTAAGGTCCAGATACGTCGAACAGTATGGCCTCTATTTGAATGCATGTAAAAGCATGACGAACCAACAAACGAACAGATGGGCAGACATCAAAATTACTTTTTCGATATGTGGGGGCGTGAAACCTGATTTCATTGAAATCTCGAATTCGATTTTTATCACTATTACTACAATTTCTTCTTTCGTCGCTTGAACGTGAAAAAGAATAGGAATACAACGACACGTACGGTGATTATTTGTAATTCCCAAAATTTAATAAGTTACGTTTAATGTATCGCCATGCTAGAAAAAAGCTTATGCCTGTTTGTTATATCATTTTAATATCAGTATTTCACGCTACTATATAATGTAGAAATGTGGTATGATTATCGTTCATATTCATGCTATATTTGGAAATACTCGTGTTCCGCATACAAAGATCTGTATAATTTAGTTACGTTCAACGAAAGCATTCCTGCACTTGTGAATATGAAAAAAAAAAGACAGAGAAAGTCAATAGGCTACTCTAAAAAGCAAAAAAAAAAAAAAAAAACGATCATTTAACATCAGGTCGATGTGACAAGGGGTAAGACTGCACAGACTGTCAAGGTCGCGTATGTTATTCCTGACACACAAACCCGAAGTGAGTTGTCTGCTGTTCAAGAACGGGAAGTAACATACAAGACTATAAACTGAAAACAATAACTGTTTCCAATAGTACACGTATTCTAATACTGAATAAATACGTCGATTAAAGGATACTACCAATAAATTATATCCTTATTATATTGTTTCGGTTCTTATTAACATCAAAATTATACACTTCCTACAATGTTTTGTAAAAAAAAAATGGGATGGGATGGGATTCGATGTGGTGTCAAAATAATAAAATAAGTACGACTCCGCCACTCTATCCACCTAACCACGGAGGCTACGTTGTGTTGGCTCATTTTTTTTAAAAAAAAATAATCTTCATAACCATGGTCCGTATCGCTTCTAACCGTAAGGTAAGAGTTTTTCTGTTTAATTCTATATTTTCGTACAACATCTTAGTTACAGAAGCTAATTTATATTTGGCAGGCAATCTACACACTAGGTTTTAAGCAATAAATGCAACATTTTATTCCACTATCTAGTTCCTTGATCCAGCTCCTCGACTCCGCTACTGAATTCCCTCTCCAATTCTGATCTGCTTCTGAAAAAATCCCTAGAAATCATCGTTGCCAGTATACACAAAACCGAGCATCATTTTGTTTTTAGATTATATTTTTATCATTTTATTATATTTTTTGGAAATATCTCCTTAGATGGATTGCTTTCTATTATCTCCACATACTAATAACTGAATTTTACCCATAAACGTAAGGAAAGTGGAATAAATGCGAAAAATTTTAGGTTACAGTATACGCGCAATTTTTTTTGCGCATGGGAGTACCTTGTAGAACCAGGCCCGCTTCTCTTGGTTTGTGAGACAAGTCCTGGCGATGAATTACTAATGCTAGCGTAGTAAAGCACTGATTCGCGATACAAAGAAGATATACAGGGCTGGTAGAAAAGGTTTAGAACAGAGACATCAAAAAAATTGTGAATTGAGAGATTTTTTTTGTACTTAGGTTATTTTGGGAGATTTTCAGTTAAGCACACCTCAAAGATATAAAACTTACTATACTCACTTACCACATCTTGGACCACAAGCCATGAATTTCCCCTCTTGGGAATAGTGTTCCAGAAATTAGTCTCGCTGCCTGAAGAAGGTAAAAAAGACTGCGATTAACTTTCGATTAGCCTGAAAGTTAAACTTGCGTCTATAAAAATTTTCCAGGCATCTTTTATAACCTGACTCACTTCATCAAGATGCTATATTTATAACGCTACGTATCTCTCACTTTAGGCTATAGTAACAAAATCTCTCTGGCTCGCATAGTTCATCTTGCACTACAGACTGCCATAATCGGACACTCTGTATAAGGTTATTGGAGGATTACGATTTCTCAACCTTCTCAAAGTTTTCTCCCCAGGGAGAAAATTTCTGGTAAGCTCCAGTAGCAGACTAGTGCACCAACTGCATTAGCGTTTCGACATTTTTCATATCTGAGACGGAATCATCAACAAAAACAATTCTAGTAATCTTATTTATTAAATTCAAAACTACCTCATCTCGCTGACAATAATAATGATTACTGCTAAGAACCTTGTTCCTTTGTGACTGTACGAAGCTGCTTTTCAGACTAATTTAGAAGTCAGCAGTGGACATCGGCATGTATTCCTTAATTCTATTGGCTTCCAGTCAGTAAAGGAATTCAACACCGAATCGGTGGCCGCAGAAACATTTGTCGTGTAACTAGGTCTTAAAAAGGAAGCAGTAGTTTTTTAGATCTACTTATCCCACATTATACAATGGCGTACCATTTGAAAAACCGTGGATTTGTGTACGAACAGTGGTTAGTTTTAGGTGGGCCCTTGGCATGGTAAAAGATTGTCACGCCAAATGTAAAAAACATAACTATTTTCGGTATAGTCAATCATGTTTCCGCTGCCAAATTAGTAAGACTGGTCTTCGCAAAGCAACCAAACTGTGGGTTAATCAAATAATCTTTTCATATAAGCTCACTGTATGCTTTTATTAGTAACTAAGTGCCACACACTACATAGACCTGAAAAAGTCATTCATTTCAGAAGTCTCTTGATGAAAATTCTCCATATCCAACCTCTTGAACTAAAAAGTATCTGATATCACGGTAGCGTGGTCTTGATAAGAATATCGTATCACATTTCGTAATTTTGACGTCCTTTTCCCTCTAACGGTATATACTCATGTTGTAGGTGTGTCAATGCTGTGTTACTCGAAAGAATTAATCGTCTTCACTCGCGTCTCGTGTCTCGATTTGCTTTTCTCAAACAACCTTTGAATAGCTATTCATATTGTAAAAGCATCGCCACAACGATTGTGGAACTGTGACATACACACAACTCCTTTTGATATAAGCATTTAGTCCTTCTGTATATCTTCAATAATTCAACATCAAATAGCAATGATTCTACTCATCTGCATACAGTAAATAATTACAAGAAAAGTGCACAAAGCACATGTTTTATTACGTTAGATCGGCCATTATACTTTAAAAGTGTTCAAATCGTACCTGAAATTGAGGAAATTTCTGATCTGTCCAAGTTGTACCACCCTTAGGAGGTTTCCACTTAAGTAATTAATAGGCACGATTGGATACATTATGTCAGAAAATGTTATATAACAATTTTGCGGTATCCTATATTCTATGACAAAATTAAAGAAAATGCTGAATGGCCGTGCCTATTCAAGATCATTGAAAACTCACTTCTCGACTTGCTCGGCCATCTTTACGTGTGGTTCTGAAGAGATTTGCTACCCTCTGAGGAAATGACACAATCTAGGATCTTCCATCTTCTTCAACAATTTCTGGATTGTGAAATCAAATGCAACATAAACAAGAAAATGAAGCTGCATGAAAAGAAAACGATATCTACGAATCTCTAAATTAAGACGATGACCTTCGCCGAACCGGTAAACATTGGCTGCGGTATATAGAGAAGGTATAGTCTATTGCTACTAATCAAAAGGAACTAGATCGAACAGGGGACTAGCAACTTCATTTGTAAGCAATAAAATTAATGCTTCCGTTTACTCACGCAGTTGGTCATATCTTGTATGCAAATTTGCACATCACTATACTCAGCAGATGGAAGCCTTGCAGACAACTACGGTATTAGATGATTACAAGAAAATAACAACTCAAGGAACCTTCACACTTCGCAGAAAAAGAGACCTTTGGAGCGAAGTTCCAAGTCATATAATTATCGAACAGTGCTTAATGAAGGCCACGAAATCATCCGGGGAATTAACTCAACGTCAGACGCTACGTTAGCGAGACTAATCCTTGAATCCTAAATACTGTTACGATAGGAGAAGTTCTACAAGACTTTTGTGGGAAACAGTTTGTCATCTGAGCGGCACGTTGAGCTGATGCCTCCTTCCTGGTGTGATAATTTCTCAATTCGCAAGAATATCAATTCGAATACGGTGAATATTGCAGTCTTCAAATGATGCAAACAGTTTTCGAAGGATAAAAAGGTAGCTCTATATGGACAACAGTAATGGAAGAAACTACAAACGGGAAAACTGTAGCTGTTGATGGGTCTGATTCAGATCTTGTAAGAATTTTGCTAGACGACTTCATGAGCAGTTGCTGATTCTCTTAAGGCCACATACAAGCTGAACTGAAAGTACTCCTACTAAATTATTAAATTTGAAGAAACTCTAGAGTCTTTAAAAGACTGCTTTCACTTTTTTCATGGTGCAACAGGCTGAGACACCTCAGCTATACTCAGGAGTTAATAGTTCCAGCCTTCAAGATCCTTCTTCAAAAGGAAAAAGAACTGTACAAGTTAGTCAAAGTTAAATCTCACCAAATGTCAATCCTGACAAAATGGTCAAGATTAGACAATTCTTATTCGCCACTATAGAGAAAGAAACATGTCCTCCCTCGTATAGGCCACATCAGGTATAAGCAGGAAGTAGTTACAAAGCTTCAATATGGCCACATTTACCCTACTAGCACGGCAGCTGTGCAGCATTCAATTCGGAAGTACCTACAAGTCCAAGAGAGAAATGGTCTAAGCATGAAGCCAACAAATGAGGTTAGTGTATACGAATTCCAGGACCCACACAGGTAAGATCAGCTCCAGCCGGATAAACTTACCTGTAGATAAAGAGTCACATCAAGATTGGATTGTGAACGAGCCACATGTTAGTATAAAAGAAAAGATATGAAGTATTCAATGTTTTGTTACTTCTCACAAAGGTGTTCATGTACAAATGGCAGATCGGAAGAAAATCTGGTAAAGATGTTGACGAGAACCTGTTGTTGTATATAGATTAGAGGGGAAGAGGGTGTCAGAATTACGAAAAATGATACGATATTCTTATCAGGACAATGCTACCATGATATCAGATTACTTTTTCATTCAAGAACTCGGATATAAAAATTTTCATCAAGAGATTTCTGAAATGAATGACGTTTTCTGCTGTATGAAATTTGTGGCACTTAATAATCAAAGCATACAGTGAGTTTATATGAAAAGATTATTTGAATAGCCCACACTTTTATTGCCTTGTGATGACCAGTGTTACTAATTTGATAACGAACACAGGACTGATTATACCGTAAAGATTTTCCACCGTCTAAGTGGCTAAGAAAATTTCTCAAAGGAACTTAAAATAGATTCTTCATTTGTCTCTTCGATCAGATCACCAGTCTCAGGATTAAGGTAAAGCTGTTTCGGAGGTTAGAATATAATGGGTTCAATAGAAGGTTTTCCAGGGTACATTCTGAAAAACATTACTAATGATAGACTTGAACATACTGAATCCTACACAAATCTGTATGTAAGCTCTAGTGAGCAGCAAGGACGCTAACTAAATGCATATTTGATAGCTTCGAGTGTTAACAAACAGGAGTCTTTGTTTAAGTAATTTATCCGTAACTACACAACTCTTTAGATTAAACAGTTTCTATCAGGTAACAAACAAGAAAAACGTGATAGTGTTATGAGTACTAAGTACATTTCTTCAGCAGGAAGCACCCTCGATTAGTATTGTAGTTGTATATGAACGGGAAGTATAGCAATTGCTTGATTGTTATAATAAATTAATACTTTTTTTTTACATTTGGTATAGCAACCTTTTTCAAACCCAAGGGACTACCTAAAACAAACTAAGAGTTTGAAAAACTTGGAATAATCACAACTCCACTATTCTCGAAGTATTTGTGTTGAAAGTAACAATGAGTAAATCCCGTGCAATGTTTCGGCGGGGATAATTTGGAATCACACAAAAAGACGAAGTTTGAGGCAACTCCGCAATTCTTGTGTTACCAAGAAGCCGCCGATTCAAAACGAACGATCTTTTTATACTGTACAAAACACGGTTAATAAGCCTGAATCAAGATATAGAAGTTCATAGTACAAGATTTTGAGAAAGGATTCTTCGTCAGAGGCCAGAGCTAATAGCTCATCTGTCTGGCAGAGAATATCGTTTACTTTCAGAAGGATCTGACATAATAATGAGTTGGAGAAAGACGTTGATGAATGTGCTATGGCACTAAGTAGTGTTGTTAAGATGCTTCGAAAGGATATGGTAAACCACAAGAGTCATTTTGAAGGAAAAATTGAGAATCACTGCCAGGAAGATTCTGTTCCTTCTTCACTAATAGCTGCTGCCGTTAATATGTTACTTTATATTTCATCTGCCACCCCTGGTAGCAGCGTAAGTCAACCAAATTCAAATATTTTATAACTTCCATCAGAAAGCAACCCCTTCCTCTCCATGTTGGACTAAGCGCTTATGCTAAAACTCGTAAAAAATATTTCATAAAATAATTGCATTCACTAGGGATTTGTATATCGTCTACATGTGTAAAGGAAATATCTTCAATTCTTTCTCAGTGCTTAACAAATCAAAGTGACGAAATTTATGTCCTTCCACCCTTCGTCGAGGTGTTTTAACCATTCCAACATTAGATAATATTGACTACAATCCTTCTAGCACATCAAAGGATTCTTTTCATGGTACGAAAATTTCTATTTTCCAGCATCTGTCTAAGGATAACCTTGGCATTCAAGGTGACCATGTCTCAGTGGATAATATCAATATAAGAAAGAGAACTACTCCTGTTCTAACCGATAAATATGCTCTAGTACCTCCAGCTTATATCACTGATAAGGAACCAGTTTTACCTCAACAGGACCCGCAGTTTGTAGAGATAGTTCTTCCACAAAGTGGATTTTTCGCAGAAGAAGAAGAAAAAACGCAGAGTGTTGGCTTGATGCATGCTTAAAAATGACACTACTTGCACTTGCTCTGTACACCATGCCTCGAAAACTCAAAACTTTGTACATGCCAAGTATATGCTGTCTGCTACCGTTGTTTAAGGAAGAATCTAAATTTATTGCTTTGATACGGCACGGAATGAATGTTGTACCAGAACTTACAGACAAACTCAACAAAAACCAAATGGATTAATTACTATTTGCCTTGGGAAACGAATGAGTTATATGGCGAAGATCAAATTCTGACACATCCACAAGCCTTTCTGCGTCTTATAGGCAAATGGTTAGATGGAAGGGATGGGTAGAAATTTTATGCAAGTCAGAGGTAGCAACACCAGGAACCGCTGACAGTTTATTGAAAGTAACTCACATTACAAAAGCTGGTTTTGCTCATCGGATTACTCTGACAGTTTTACATCATTTGCTGCGTGATGCATATCAGAATTCTCAATCAGGGCTATCTTTCAATGATGAGTACACTGAAAAGGAAACGTCGTGTCGAGCGTTTAAGTTTCGGATAATGTATTACCGTCTCTTGATTTTACTCTTAATTTACATCAGAGCCATACGTCAAGGGAATTTCAAGCTCTACGTTGGAACACTAAAACCAATTGCAGAATGTTTTTTCGCAACGAACCACCTGAACTGTGCTCGTTGGATTCCTGGTCGCATTTTTGATTTGAAGAATTTGGAAGAAACACATCCTGAGATTATGAATGCTTTCGAAATGGGTTACTTTGTGATAAGAAAGACATCAAGACCTTTCTCTGCAATAGCTATACTTCGGCTCACAAACAGAATAACAAAATTATAAAAGGCGATGGCGGGGCAATTGGTCTCTTACACGATTTCAATGCTCTTGTCAAATGGATGACAGCGGGACCAGAAATTAGTAGGCTAACTAACGAATTTAAAATGTCATATAATGATAATGATTTTGATAATAAGCACCATGAAAATTGCTAGTCGATGCAAGAACAATTTGAATCGGCTGTTGGAAAGATGACAGAAGTGTTCGTCGAATTTGTGGAATCCGTTTGAAGAAAATAGTGGACTTGTTAATGTTGCTTCCAGAATCATCTATAGCGGTGATATACGGTAATTGAACCCCTATATTCAGCAGAAGAAGAAGGGTCTATTATGTACAAGGAATTTGTGCAAGAAGATAAGTAGAATGCACCAAGCAATTCTTTTCTCTTATGAAAAATCGTCTCTAGTACTTGATTCTTCCCTTTAAAAGAACAAGAAAAACAGAAAAAAATAAAATTACTCTAGATGGACGTTGAGCTATTCTCTCGCCTACTACACGTCAGTCACTATACTTGGATAAATTTTTTCAGCACGAGAATCAACCAATTCCACACTCTCTCTACCATAATTCACAATGCATCTAGAGAGTGAAGCCAACATCCAAGAAGAACACTTTCCTAATTCTTGTGATGTTTTATTATTTGATGGAGTATTTTGGTTCACATTTTGCAACCGGCATCAGTAGAAACATTTTATGATTCTTTCCAGTGCAGTTTTTTATAATATGTTCAAAGAGACGAGGACACATTCCATGCAAAGCGAGTGGATTTGATATAGGATATAAACTCTTCAGAGAGCATAAAATCTTCCACAAGAGAAAGCAGGGGTGTAGCAATAAGGACAAAAGTAACACGAACTACACAATTTCCTAGGAAGTGGAACGATTTCCTTCGTAACCGCGACCATAAAGAGCTGCTTCTTTTCTTGTAAAGTATAAGTGTTAAAAGGAAGGAAGTAACTTTGATATAGCAACAAGCAATGGATAAAATATAGAAACTTCAAGAAATCTTACAACATTTTAAAATAAGTCATCAGGAAATCATTTAGAAGAGCTGATAGTAGGATCATGATATATTCCTTTGATGCAACATTAAATGGACACAAGAAGATAGTTATCCGTACAGTAGACACAATTGTTGTAATGCTTGCTGTATCGATTTTCTTCGACTTTGAACGACACGGTCTAGAAGAATTATGAATATCTTCCGGCACCAAGAAACATCATCGATTTCTCCCAATTCATCAGATTTCAAAAACATAAGGAAAAAAAATCAACTACGTTAAGAAACTTCCACGCGTTTCCTGGATGTGATACAGTGTCATACTTTCTCGGAAATGGAAATATATCAGCATGGGAAACATGGCTTTTGTATACAGAGGTGACCACAGCTTTCCTAACAATTTTACACCCTGTAATCCACATAAGCGAAGATTGTTTTAATTCACTGCCACGATATGTTGTCCTAATATATTCAATAATAAGTGAAACATTTCAAGTTAAAGAATCCTGGCGAAAAATCCTCCAACTTGTCATGCGTTGTTTCTTCACACCAAACGTGCAACATACCAAATTAGACAAATCTGGGGCCAGGCAATAATTAAGACAGCATATATTCCTTTACCAGTAAACTGGGGATGGACTGACAATGGAAGTGAATTTTCTCCACCATGGACTTCCATTCCAGTTGTATACGAAGCATGTAGAAAATTCTTTTTGAAATGTGCCTGCAAACACATGTACCATAATAAGCGCCCCGTGCTACTTTTTTGTGTTCTGCGTGTAGGGGAACATGTGGAAAGGTGATGGAAACTAAAACGAAGATCTAGACCAATAAAACTTTAATGTAAGTAGTACTCATTATTTTTGAAAATTGTGTTGATCCATAGTAAATATACACCACGTTGGAAATGTACCAATAAATAGATAAACTGAAATCTATGATACTTTATAGAATAGCTTGTACACAGAGTAATATTAACTGTTCGTCGAAATCATAAAACTGTTTCTGCACGTAAAAAAACCAAAAGATATATTGTGAATTTCAAATTATCGAACCAAATGTTTGTGTTGTATTTCTGTTCTTACAATACGAAAGAAATGATTAACTTTCTAATTTATAACAATATATTGCTTTATGTAATTTCCTTATAATATTCTAAAGGATGTAAAACCAATGTCTATGGTTTACATACATGAACTTATTTCTTAAGTCCTCCTGTCCAGTTCTCTTTCAATTCAGATAAAACCATAAAACTTTTCTAACGTAACACTATGCACGTATTTTCTTAAGATATTCTTAAATTCAATTCGTGTGTAAAAGTGAGTAGTAACAGAATAGGTGATATTGCTTTGTGCGTATTCGTTTACAAATCTAGATACTCGGGTCAATATTTCGCAAGAAACTAACCTTTACGTATTATAATTAATGGCCGCCATATGGGATTCATAACCGGGCTTGATCAGGCTACTTTGTGCTTCTGCTGAAAGTGGGACTTGTGAAGAACAAATCACAACAGAATGATTTGTTTTGTACAATGCAGCGTCCATGAGTAATGTTTTATTACGGTAAATGAACTCTCTTTCGATATTTGGGAAAATCAATCGACTCAAAGTGAAACTTAAAATTGTCATAACTTCGTTGTTTATTAACCAATCTGAATGAGTTATACACCAAAATTAAGAGAATTTAAGATTCTTTAAAAAGTTATACTACATCTTTTTCGATAATCCCAGCCGTTTACTTGTTATTTTAAAAAAATATGAGTAAACTCCATCACAAGAAATGCAAAGTTCCAAATTAAGAAATTTTTGTAGGAGTTAATTTCTGAGCGAAGTAAAAGCTTTTGTTAATTTTTTAGACCCTGTTATCTTCTACTTCGTTTAGTTTTTGAATCGTGAAGATTCGACTATTAGTTATATTCCACGCGTATAGTATAATATAGTCTAAAACTAACACTATGAATTCGTAGAGGCGGACATTTTTTATAGCCGACATATTGGATTCTTCCCATCTGTCAGAGTGCGGCCACTTCGATTCCTGCTTAGTTGGATCAGGAAAACTACATAACCGAGCGACACCTTTTTAAAACAAAGTGCCCGATACTTCCGTATGACTCCCTACTAAATAAGGCTGTTACGGAGCTTAGAATATAATAAAATGGTTAAATAGCAAGTTTCACTGGATACAATCGGGAAAATATTATTAATGATAGACCGGAACCTTGTGAATCCTACAAAACTCTGTACGTAAGCCCTAGTGAGCACCAAGGACGCTAACTAAATGCATATTTGATAGCTTCGAGGGTTAACACACAGGAGACATCTTCTTAAGTAATTTAGCCATAACAACACAACTCTTTAGAATAAACAGTTTCTACCAGGTAACGATCAGGAAAAACGAGAGCGTGTTATGAGTGCTAAGTAGATTTCTTCAGCAGGAAGCACTCTCTAATAGTGTTGTAGTTGCATATGCACGGGAAATATAGCAATTGCTTCATTATCATGATAAATTAATACTTACATTTTTACATATGGTATAACAACCTTTTTCAACCCCAAGGGCCTACCTAAAACAAACTGCTGTGCGGTCCCAAAGCTATACGTCTGTAATACCCTTGCCTTATTAAAGGGAGAAGTAAATTAACGGTTTTTAAAACTCTACGCCAATTTATAATGTGAGTTAAGTAGCTCTAAAAGCACTTTTGCTTCGTTTTTAAGTCCTAGGTACACACCACAAGATCCTGCGGCCTCCGGTTCGGTGTTGAATTCTTTTCCTAACCGTAAGCCAATAGCAATTAAGGAATACATGCCGAGGTCCGCTGCTGACTTCTAAATTTCTCAGAATTTACGATGGACTTTTAAAGCGTTTAGCCTTACCGGACACCTCGAAAGGGAACCCTCGACTTATTGGCACGCAATTTGCACCCTGAACCACTAATTGAAATTCGTACATCCCCGTCCATCCTCAAAATTATTTCTTTAATCACCACATCACTCAGAGATCACTTTCATCCCTGATTAATATCTCTTTTGAGACAATGTAGAATATTATTACAATCAAATCAAGACACATCCGAGCTAATGTTCACATATAAGGTAATTTCTAACTTTACAGATTCACATTACAAAAAGCTTCAGCAGATCAGGGATGCCTGCCCTATCGCAAGTGACACATCAACTTGTCCATCATTTTAAAGCGCTTTCCCTTCACTAATTTTACGAAAGCAATAACACGAACTCACAGTGATATTCCTTTTTTCTCAGCTAATGACTTTTTGTTTAGCACATCACTAAATTTCGCACGTCACTCGAATTTTTTGAATTTGCAAATCCTAACGAATATATGAGTTACTATAGTTTTCCCATTTCAATCCTCCCGATCTCGTCGATTGTACTGCAAGCAAGATGATTCCACTCTTTCTAATGCAATTTATGGCATATCTCGACATCTACAGTTATTATCTTTTTATCTAAATGCATCCTGATATCCACAATTAGTAGTTCCTTTATTTCTGCAGAAAGCCACAGCCGGCAGCTTTGTAGATAATCTTAAAACTTTTGCCATGTAAAACTAATCTTTTGACAGATTTTAGTGTATTACAGCGTGTGAGTTGCAATTGAAAAATTCTAATCTCACTACGCTTCATATCAAATATTACTATGTCTGGTTGGTTGTAGTGCTTGTAGCGATTGTAGTGCATTCGTTTTGATAAAAGAACAACACGTATCTTCACATCTCCTTTTAATAAAATGTTGTCTAAATGTTTCGTGAAGTCTGCACTTGGTAATACAATGTTCTCTGAAAACGATCTGAAGTATAGATATATGTGTGTTTCGACTTTCTTCTTGCCAGTGTTAACAGTTTTAGGTGGACTGTGCAGGGAATGTACTCTAGGCAGTTTGCCATGATATTCCGCTATATGTAGCGAACACCTATTCAGAATTCTACAGAGGACTTGGTCCTTTTTTTTAGTAAAGGAATTTACTTGGTGATCTAGGATGACTCTTGTCAAAGGCCATGAATATGGTCGCAAATTTACCAGCCCAAATGTCAGTCTGGTTGAGTGTTAGAGATGAGTACACCTCCCAAGCCTCAACTGCTAGCGATTAATCTGGTACATTTTGTGGATTAGCTCTCTGTTCTTGGGAAGATACCTTTGAGTCGGTCGACAGGACACGCAAGCTCTATTCAAGTCAGCGAGATGAGGTAGTGTTTAATTTAATAAATAAGGTTGCAAAAATTCTTTTTCTTGATCATTCCGTGTCAGAGATGAAAGGAAGCTTACCAGAAAATTACTCACCGGTGAGAAAACGTTGAGAAGATGCAGAAATTCAAATCCTCCAGTAAGCTCAATTAGAGTTTGCGATTAAGGAAGTCTGTAGCAGAAGATGAACCGTGCGAGTCAATGAGATTGTAAGGTTTTTTTAGCCTAAAAGTTAGTGTAAGAGATACGTAGCGTTATCAATATAGCACCCTCATAAAGTGAGTGAAGGTGGCAAAAGACGTCTCGAAATTTTTTATAGACAAAAAAAAAACTCGTACAATTGATAATATTCTTGATTTGTGTGTTCATACCTGTTCTAATAGGCCTGTATAACTTCTTTGTATCGCGAATCAGAGCTTTACTCCGCTATCTTTAGTAATTCATCTGCAGGACTTGTCTCAAAGGTCAAGAGAAACGGACATGGTTTTACAAGCTAATCAAATCCCTAATTACCTAATTATATACTACTAGACTTTGAGGGAATAAAATGCATGTGAATCCTTTACAAGCTTACGACTATAAGTGTATTATAACTGTTACGGAAAGTTGTCAAGCTTCGTGGGCTTATGTCTGAAAAGCAGCTTCGTACAGTCGCAAGAAACAAGGTGCTGATTATTCTGCATTCATTACCGTTATATCGTACAAAACCTAGGGCAATAAGTGAAAACCACCTGAGATCGACGTGTAGTAGGGCGTTCAGTCTTACGACCCCGTCTTGGATAAAAATGTACATGGAGAGTTTGTATGTACATTTTGTTGGAGAGTTTGTTGTAGAATATCCAAACATCATTCTTTATTAAGAGTGTTAAACTTTGATTCTTAGAAGAGGAGTCGAAAACTAAACGGTAGTTTCAAAATTTTACGTATCCTTGCAGATGGCAGAATCCTTAGAGTCAATTATCTGCTGTTTAACATCATAACAGATAAACAATCAAACAATAAACAAACGTTATAAACATACACTTGATTGATACAGTAGTACGCGAATGTGATATCTAAATGAATTGGTTTAACTCATTAAATTAAATGTGTCCTGCTATTGTTTCGTTTTCTCTTTGTGTACCTAAGCAGCTTGTGTTAAAGCATTCCAAAATATGTAAAAAGAATAATAAACCACCACCATGTTTTATACCTGGTCTCTCTCTTTAATTTCATTTAAAGTTACATCAATATCGTCTTCATGTCCATTTTGTTAGGTCTGTAAGACGGGGACGTTATTACAAGATAATGACCATAACTGAGTGTATTAAATACTAAGGTGTTATCAATGACATATTGATTTTCTACAGCTGTTGTTCGTCATCATCAATATCAGATTGTCTCCCGATTCGGAATTTGTTCATGAACTACCTTGGCAGAATGCACAAAACCTTGAAACTTCATATCGGGTCCTTTACACGAGCATGTGGCTCGATCACAATCCTATCTTGCAGTCACTTTTTATCTACAGGTAAGTAAGCTTATCCGGGCTGGAGGTGATGGTAGCTGTGTGGGATCTGGAATTCGCATACACTAACGTCATTCGATTGGGTTCACGCATAGACCTTTTCTATCCTGGACTTGGAGGTACTTCCGAATTGAATGCTGCACAGCTGCCGTGATAGAAGGGGGGAAAATGGCAATATTGAAGCTTTGTAACTTCTTCCTTGTAATACCTGATATGGCTTATATCAGGAAGGACATCTTTCTTTCTCCGTACAGGCGGATAAGAAAAGTCTAATCATGACCATTTTGTCAGGATTGAGATTTAGTTGGTTGTGACTCTGACTAGAGTGCACAATTCCTTTTCTTTTTGAAGGATCTTGAAGGCGGCAAACTATTCTCATCTGAGTTCAGCTGAGGTCGTGTCACAGGCTGTTGCATCATGAAAAAAGTGAAAGAAGTCTTTTAATGACGCTAGAGTCTCTTTATATTTAATGATTTCTAAGCATTGCATTCAGTTCAGCTTCTATGTGGCCTTAACAAAATCAGCAACAGTTCATGAAATCTTCTAGCAAGATTCTTATAAGATCTGAATCAGACCCATCAACAGCTACAGATTTCCCGTTTGAAGTGTTTTCCATTACTGTTGTCCGTATACAGCTACCTTTACTCTTTCGAAAATTGATTGCATCATTTTAAGCCGTCTATAATTGATCTCCAAGTTTCTTAATAACTGTGATTCAATTGTTGTCGCTCCAGTGGCAGAATTATATTCAAACGTTGCAGATATTTCCCAAAACCTCTTTTTTGTCTTTCGGCCCTTTTCTTGTCTAATTGTAATTTATATGAATAAAATATAACGTGAAAATAGCGCTTAACCTAATTTATATACGTACTTAACGCAGATTTGACGTGCCATTTTTAGTCCACACCATTGCTTGAAGAAGGACTCTTTCTTCTCCGTGTGGGTTTTGAATCACAAGGCAAAAGAGGCTCTGCAATATTCTCCGCAGTCGAATTGATATTCTTGCAAATTGAGATATTATCACACGAGGAGGTGGCATCAGCTTTACGTGCCGCTTAACAGTTTCCCTCAAAATGCTGTAAAACTTATGCTATCGTAAGAGTATTTAGGAATGAAGCTTTAGTCTTGCTAACGTACTCTTAATTCCGGAGAAAATTTCGTCGCCTTCCCTACGCGCTGTTCCATATCTTCGAACTTCGCTCCTAAGGCCTCTTTTTCTGCGAAAAGTGAAGGTTCCTCGAGTTGTAAATTTCATGTAATCATCTGATACCGTAGTTGCTTCTCATCAGTTTAGTATCAGAGTAGTAATCTCCTCTGATACTAATCTTCTAAGTATAGTGATGTGCAAATTCTGCATAGAAAAGATGACCAGCTGCGTGAGAAAAGGGAAGAATTAACTAATTGCCTACAAATGAAGTTTCAAGTCCTCTGTTCGATCTGGTACCTTTGGATGAATAGCAATACGATTCTGACATTCCCTATAAACAACAGCCAAAGTTTAATGGTTCGGAAAGGTCACCGTCTTAATTTTGAGATTTCCTCGATATCGTTTTTGACATGGAGCTTCATTTTCTTGTAAATGTTGCATATTGATTTCCTCATCCGAACATTTTTGAATCACATCGCAAATCCTAGATTTTGTCAAGCACGCGCGGTAATTAAATCTATATTTGATAGCCTCGAGTGATAACACACTAGAAAATTCGTTTAAATAATATATCTGTAAGAACACATCTTTTTGCTTTAAACAGTTTCTATCAGGCTAACGATCAAGAAAAAGGTGAGAGCGTTTTGAATGCTAAGTAGATTTCTTCAGCAGGAAGCACTCTAAAATAGTATTGAAGACCCATATAAGCGGCAAATATATTAAATGCTTGATTGTCATGATAAATTAATACTTACGTTTTTACATATGGTATCACAAACTTTTTCCATTCCAAGGGACCACCTAAAGCAAACCGCTGTACGTTTGCGAAGCTATATGTCTGTTATACCCTCGTCTTATTAAAGGGAGAAAATAATACCACGGTTTTTAAAATGGTACGCCATTGTGTAATGTGACTTAAGTAGCCTTAAAAGCACTACTGCTTCGTTTTTAAGACCTAGTTGCACGGCACAACTCGTCTTCCTCCTCCTCCGTCCTCCGATTCGGTGTTGAATTCCTTTACTACCTGGAAACCAATAGGAATTAAGGAATACATGTCGATGTCCGCTCCTGACTTCTAAATTTAACAGCATTTTTAGAAAAAACTTAGAAGCCGATTAGCTTTACCGGACAGCTCGAAAAAGAACCCTCTGATTGTTAGAACGCCTGGTGCACTCTAAACTACTAATTAAAAATCGAACATCCCCGTCCATCCTCAAAACCGTTTTTTTAATAACGCATCAGTTAGAGATCTCTTCGTCCCTGATTAATATCTCTTTTGAGACAATGTAGAAACCATTGCAATGAAGTCAAATGACATCCCTGTTAACGTTCCAATTTTAAGGTGATTTCTAACGTCGCAGATGCATATTACAAAAAGCTTCACCATCTCAGGGATGCCTGCATTATCTCAAGTGACCCATCAGCTTGTTTATCATTTTAACGCGCTTTCTCTTTATTAGTTTTACGAAAAGAATACATTATAAGCTCACTGTGATAATTTCCTTTTCTCAGCTAGATACTTCTTGTTCATCACGTCACTGGGTGTAAACTCGAATATTTCGAATTGGCAAGTCCTAAGGACAATATATGCTTCCGTGCTTTCCCATTTCAATCCACCCGATGTCATCGTTTGTACTGCATTCGAAGTGATTCCAATCGTTCTAATGCAAGTATCATGGCGGATCTCGACATCTACTGCTATTATCTCAGTTGGGACAAAGGGAATGCTTCCGTGCTTTTCCATTTTAATCCACCCGATGTCGTCGTTTGTACTCCATTCAAAGTGATTCCAATCGTTCTAATGCAAGTATCATGGCGGATCTCGACATTTACTGTTATTATCTCAGTAGGAACAAAGGGACTAGATCGTACAGGGGAATGGAAACTTCATTTGTAGGCTATTAAATTAATTCTACCGCTTCTCACGCAGTTGGTCATCTCTTGTATGCAAAATTTGCAAATCACTATACTCAGCAGATGGAAGCCTTGGAGGCAAGTACGGTATCAGATGATTACAAGAAATTAACAACTCAAGTAACCTTCACAATTCGCAGAAAAAGAGCCCTTCTGGAGCCAAGTCCCAAGTGATATGATTATCGAACAGTGCTTAATGAGGCCAGGAAATTTTCTGGGGGATTAACTCAACATCAGACACTACGCTAGCTAGATTAATCATTCATTCCTATATACTGTTACGATAACTGAAGTTCTACAGGACTTTTGTGGGAAGCATTTTCTCATCTGAGTGGCACGTAGAACTAACGCGTCTTCACTCGCGTCTCGTGTCTCGATTTGCTTTTGTCAAACAAACTTTGGATAGCTATTCATATTGTGAATGCTTCGCCAAAACCATTGTGGGCTGTGAGATAGACAATTAGCAAAATGTAGCCGTATATGGACAGCAGTAATGGAAGAAATTACAAACGGGAAATCTGTAGCTGTTGAATGGCCTAATTCAGATCTTTTAAGCAGTGGCCGATCCTATTATGCCACATACAAGCAGAACTGAAAGGAAATGCTAGAAATCATTAAATTAAAAGAAACTCTGGCGTTCCTGCTTTCACTTTTTTCATGATGGAACAGGGTGTGACACGACCTTAACTATACTCAAAAGAATCAGTTGATAGCCTACAAGATTCTTCAAAAAGAAAATAAATATTGCAAGTTAGAGTCTTCAAACAACCACATTTCAATCCTGACAAAATGGTCAACATTAGACATATCTTATTCGCATTTATGGACAAGCAAACATATCCTCTTTTGTATAAGCCATATCAGGTATAACAAGAAAGTAGTTACGAAACTTCAATATGGCCACTTTTCCCCCTACTAACACGGCAGCTGTGGAGCAACCAACTCGGAAGTACCTCAATGTCCAGGAGCGATATGGTCTAAGCATGAACCCAATCGAATAAGGTTGGTGTGTCAAAGAGGATATGCGAATTCCAGACCCACACAGCTACCATCAGCTCCAGCCGGATAAGCTTACTTACCTGTAGATAACAAGTGACTGCAAGATAGGACTGTGAACGGGCCACATGTTAGGGAAAAGAGCTGATATGAGGTATTGTGCATTCTGCCAAAGGAGTTCATGTACAAATGGCAGATCGGTAGACAATCTGATTGAGTAGCTTTCTGCTCTTGAGAAGATACCTTTGAGTCGGTGGACAGGACACGATACCTCTGTTCACGAGATGAGGTAGTGTTGAATTTAATAAATATGATTACATAAATTCTGCTGGTTGATCATACCGTCTCAGATACATAAGTTGTCGAAAAGCTAAAAGAGTTTGTGCACAATTCTGGTAGCCGAGCAAAGTCTAGTATGAAAAGGGTGGCACTTAGTTACTACTCAAAGCATACAGTCATCTTATATGTAAAGTTTATTTTATTAGCCTACAATTTGGTGGCTTTGTGTTGATCAGTGTTACTGAGTTGGTAGCGAACACAGGACTGACTATACCGTAAATATTTTCCACCTAATCGTGTAAGAGAAGATCTCAAAAGAACTTAAAATCGATTCTTTATTTGTCTCATCGATCCTGATCACCGGTCTCATGCCCAAAGTAATTCTGTTTCGGAGGTTAAAATATAATGGGTTCCATAGAAAGTTTAACAGGATACAGTCGGGAAGATATTAATAATTGACCGGTACCTAGAGAATCCTACAACACTCTGTATGTAAGCCCTAGTGAGCAGCAAGGAATCTAATGAAATTCACATTTAATAGCCTCGAGTGTTAAGACACAGGAGACTTTGTTTAAATCATACATCCTTAAGAACACAACTCTTTGGATTAAACAGTTTCTATCAGGCTAACGATAAAAAAAAATGAGAGCGTTATGAGTGCTAAGTAGATTTCTTCAGCATGAAGCACTCTCAGCTAGTATTGTAGTAGCATTTAAACGGTAAGTATAGCTATTGCTTGATTATCATTCATAAATTATTAATTATTTTTTAACATATGGTATCACAATAGTTTTCAATCCAGAGGAACCTCCTAAAAGAAACCGCTGTACATTCCCAAAGTTATACGTGTGTGATACACTCCTCTTATTAAAGGGAGAAGTAAATCCACGGTTTTTTAAATGGTACGCCATTGTATAATGTGAGTTAAGAGGTTCTAAAAGCACTACGGCTTTGTTTTTAATTCCTACGTACTTAGCACAAAATACTGAGGTCTCCGATTCGGTGTTTATTTCCTTTACTAGCTATAAGCCAATAGGAATTAAGGAATACATGCCTATGTCCACTACTGACTTCTAAATTTCACAGATTTTAAGAAGGAACTTAAGGGCCGTTCAGCTTTAACGGATATCTCGAAAGAGAACCCTCGCATTATTGGATCTCCTGTTGCACCCTAAACCACTAACTAAAAATCGAACATCCCCGTCCAAACTCAAAATTATTCCTTTTATACCGCATCACTTAGAGATCGCTTTCTTCCTTGATTAATATCGCTTTTGAGAGAATGTAGAATACTATTACATTTAAGTCAATTGAAATCCCTGCTAATGTTCTCATTTTGAGGTGATTTCTGATGTTGCAGATGCATATTACAAAAAGCTCCATCAGCTCAGGTATGCCTGCCCTATTGCAAGTGATCCGTCAAGATGCCCATCTTTTTTACGCGCTTTCTCTTTACTAGTTTTACGAAAACAATACTTTTAGAGCTCACCGTGATATTCATTCTTTAAAAGCTGAAGACTCCGTTTCCGCACGTCACTGAGTTTAAACTCGAATATTTCGAATTTGCAAGTTTTAAGGACAATATGACCTGCCGTATTTTTTCCATTTCAACCCATCCGCGAAGTCGGTTGTAATGCATGCTAACTGATTCCACTCGTTTTAATTAAAGTATCATAGCGGATCTCGACATCTACTGTTATTATCCTTTTATCTAAATGCATCCTGATATCTATGATTAGTAATACAATTATTTCTACAGAAAGCCGCAGCCGGCGGCCTTGTAGATAATCTTGTATTTTTTGCAATATAAAAGCAATGTTTCAAAAGATTTTAGTCTATTACAGCGCGTGAGTTGCAATTGAATAGTCCTAATATCACTATGCTTCTTATCAAATAAAAATAGGTCTGGCTGGTTGTGGTGCATGCTTAATGCTTGCATTTGTTTTGATAAGAGAACAACACGTATCCCGACACCTCCTCTTAGTAAAATGTTGTCGAAATGTTTCGTGATGTCTGCTCTTGGTAATACAATGTTCTCTAAAAACAGTCTGAAGTATAGATCTTATCACATATCTGTGTGTTTCGAATTTCATCTTACCAATGTTAACGGCTCTTAGCTGGACTCTGCAAAGAATGTACTCTAGGCAGTTTGTCATGATATTATTCTATATGCAGTGAAAATCTATGCAGAATTCTACAGGCGATTTGGTGCTTCTATTTTTGTAAAGGAATTTACTAGGTGATTTAGGATGGCTCTGGTCAACGGCCATGTATATGCCCGCAAACATACCAGGCGAAATGACAGTCAGGTTCAGTGTTAGAGATTAGTACACTTCGTAAGCCTCAACTGCTCGCGATTAATGGGGTACATTTTTTGGAGTAGCTTTCTGCTCTTGAGAAGATACCTTACACTCGGTGGCAAGGACACGCATACTCTATTCACGTCAGCGAGATCAGGTAGTGTTGAATTTAATAAATATGATTACAGAAATTTTTCTTGTTGATCCTTCCGTCTGAGATATGAAAGGTGTCGGTAACCTGAGTTTGTGCACTAGTCTGCTCCTGAGCAGAAGCGTACCAGAAATTCACTCACCGGTGAGAAAACGTTGAGAAGATTGGGAAATTCAATTCTTATAATAACCTTAGTAAGATTGTGTGATTATGGTAGTTTGTAGTGCAAGATGAACCGTGCGAGCTAGTGACATTTGAAGTTTCTATAAGATTTTAAGGTTCTATAAGATTAAAGATTAGTGTGAGAGATACCTAGGTTTATCAATATACCATCTCGTTGAAGTGAGTCAAGGTTGAAAAGACGAGTCGAAATTTTTTAAGGACACAAGATTGAATTTCAGGCTACTAGAAAGTTTATCGCTGTCTCTTTTACTTTCTTTGCTCAGCGAGACTGTTCTCGAACACTATTAACGAGGGGGGAAATTCATGGCTTCTGGTTCAAGATGAGGGAAGTGAGCCTAGTTAGTTTTATATCTTTCAGGTGTACTTAATTGGAAATCTCCCAATGTAACCTAGTTTAAAAAAATCTGTGAATTGATAACTTTGTTGATGTCTCTGTTCTACACCTGTTTTCCCAGGCCTGTATAACTTCTTTGTAACGCGAATCACTGTTTTACACCGCTAGCTTTTCTAAATAATCGGTAGGACTTATCTTACAAACCACGGTTTTACAAAGTATTCATGTACCTAATTACCTAAGGTGCCTTCCATTTCAATTCAGGCAGAGCATGTACCATCACCATCTCAGATATTGTTGTAACTTTTTTTATAGCAACTAGACATGTTTTTAATAGACCCATATTTTTTTGTTTTGTCGAAAAAAATTTTCCCGCCAAGTAATGGGCCATCAAAGACGGGGAGTACAATTTATGTATTGTAGAAGACATGGAAAATGGTCAACTTTGGAGCCTCACCATTCGGCTATGGAGACAGGAAGAGTTATAATTCTTGTTGTGGTATGTACATAGGGATATAAATAAAATATATTTTATTATAGTTTGATTTGCGCATACGTATCTTTTTGTACATAAATTAACAAATGAACGTCAATTTATCTGAAAAGTCAAAGTTTGCGAATTTTTTTCGAGCTCTTCTGGTTCGAATTTTAAAATTCTGTTTTCGCGGTTGGTAAGACCTGGTTACCCGCTTTCCGAAAAAAATTTTGTATCGCTTGTGTGTGCAACCGTTTAGTCGCAAAAAATTCGAGAAATTGTAAAATTCTCAAAAATCGCCATTTTTGGGCGCCATTTTCTCGAAAACACCATTTTTTAAAATTCTGAAATTTTGTCAGATGGTTCAACTTTACATGAATAATAAACACACCAAATACCATTCTCGACCAATGCTTCATGAATTAACTGCAGCCTTTTAAAGTTATCGAAGTTTCGTTAACTTTGATGTCACAGTTAGCAACACTACAAACAATAAAAGTGCAATGATTTGATGATGTTTGTGGTTCACATTCATTAAATGAAGAATAAAAGGTTTTCTTGACTGTTTTTTTCATCATTTTGATCAAGAAGGCTCTCTGAAATAGTAAAATGAGCCTCCCCCTACTCCTCCGTTTTCTTAAACCGAAATAATCTGAGGTGGAAATTACGATTACAAAACACACAAATTTTAAGTTTACTTGAAATGGCCATCCAATAAATTCTGTTGATCTACAAAAAGCCTGAACTATTAGCTCAGTGATGATTTGGAATGCTGCAGACAAAGTCTCGATTAAGTGCGATGTCACTACAGTGATCGAAAGAGGACAAAAAGTTAAAAAAAAAAATTCTTACGCGTTTCAAAGAAATTTACTGACTTTTTAAAAAGAACAATCCCAACATAAGAATGGGTCACTCGGAATTTTACAGTATTCGACTAAAGTGGGTCAGTCCGCAACCTGCGAGGGAAGTGTGTATGTGTGTGTTTGTATTGTGCAAATTTTAAGCTAGCTGCGACTGCGTTGCTACAAATCAAAGGTGCAATCTGTATTGAAGCTGTCATGAGTGACCTATTTCCTTTAGTAGTATGATCCGTAGAAAATGACAACTGTCTTCTTCAAGAATGTGGTGAATGTCCTGGAGTGAAAGGAATAAGTGTGGAGTCTTTAATTGTTGATCCTGATGAAAATGAAGTGTTACATATGCCATATGGAAAACAATAATCTCATTAAAAAACTGTGACACTTTCTATTTTCGTATCGTACATTGCTGGTTTAACTGGAAGAATTGTAATTCATGACTACATGAAGAAAATCCAAAGAGAATTAATTGCTACCGAAAAGCACCGTATAAAATTTTAAGATACAAATTCTATTTTACTTCATGTGGACTTCGCTGAAAACTGGACTGTTATTCTGCAAAGTGAAATTCAGAGTTATCACCGGAATATGAAACAACTGACAGTTTTGTTGTAATAAACGACGATAAAACACACGATTCGGCTCATGTACTCATAGCCATAGACAAGATTCTAAAAATACTCGAAGAAAAGCGAAAATATATTTTATAGAAAAAGGTTTGAATACGTGAAATTAGTGTCTACAATTTCCCAAACCGTGTCAGTGATTTCTGATGGTGTTGCATCCCACTTTAAAAATCGCTTTCAGATGTTCGATATGCAGACAGGTCCGATAAAGCAGTGGTTTTGCAGTGAAACCGGCCATGAAACCGGTTTCTGCGACGGGGGAGGTGTAAAGAATGTGGCAACGCGGCATAACCTTAAGCAAAAACAGATACACAGTATTAAAACCGCAGAAGAAGAAAATGAAATGAAATCTAAGTTTTACGTCCCACGCTTATGCCGGTTAGGCTAAAGAAGACTGTGATTATAAGAAATGAATGAAATGGTGGAATGCAGAAAGTGGGAGGAAACGGGATAACCCCGAGAAAACCCACGAGCACAGTGTTTGTCCACCACAAAGCCCACACGGCGCGAGCTAGGATCAAACCAGGGACCCCAAGCACCGGAGGTGAATGCTCTACCACTGAGCCACCGCGCCCCCACTAAAACCACAGAAGAATTCATGAGTATAGTGCAAGTACAAACTCCGGGTATTACTGTCGTTTTGTTGCCTGGAACTGAATTCGACGACATTCGGAATAAGGAAAGGGAAAGTATGCGACCGGTAACTGGTATTCAACGAAGTCATCTTTGGCTTTCGGAAAATGGCGAAGTTTTTATGGCAGTAATGGGTCACCATGAACTAACTTCATGCTTCCCCCAAAATCGAACTTCTGCAATTCAAAGTGTAGATTTATGAAATCTGCAAAAAGGAACTCTTGTTACATATATATATATATGATAACCAGTGGTGCGTAGCAGAAATATTATGAATAAATCATGAACTACGTGAAGTTGAAGTGCTGTTTATGATTCTACATGGACCTTCAGCATTTGTGACTATCGACAATGTGCTACGCAGGGGCGGATCCAGGACGGACTTCTGGAAGGGGGGGTAATACTGCTACTACTGATACTTAGAGGTACTTTTAAGAGCTCCAAACTCTGAAATCGGTTTTATTCATATATATATATATATATATATATATATATATATATATATATATATATATATATATATATATATATATATATATATATATATATAATTCTTCCCCTTACTCCACTCCTGGACGAGTTGTGAGTGAGCCAACACCTATTGGAGCACCTGCACGGTTACATGCTCTTAGTGAAGACACCAACCAAGCAAATGATTGGTCCATGTAAAATAATAATAATAATAATAATAAAATCAGGGAAATTTTCTTTCCGAAGACCATTTTAAGTAAGTGAACTTGAAATTTGTGCGTTTCGTAATCGTAATTTCCACCTCAGATTATTTCGGTTTAACAAAACGGAGGAGTAGGGGGAGGCTCATTTTACTATTTCAGAGAGCCTTCTTGATCAAAATGATGAAAAAAAAACAGTCAAGAAAACCTTTTATTCTTCATTTAATGAATGTGAACCACAAACATCATCAAATCATTGCACTTTTATTGTTTGTAGTGTTGCTAACTGTGACATCAAAGTTAACGAAACTTCGATAACTTTAAAAGGCTGCAGTTAATTCATGAAGCATTGGTCGAGAATGGTATTTGGTGTGTTTATTATTCATGTAAAGTTGAACCATCTGACAAAATTTCAGAATTTTAAAAAATGGTGTTTTCGAGAAAATGGCGCCCAAAAATGGCGATTTTTGAGAATTTTACAATTTCTCGAATTTTTTGCGACTAAACGGTTGCACACACAAGCGATACAAAATTTTTTTCGGAAAGCGGGTAACCAGGTCTTACCAACCGCGAAAACAGAATTTTAAAATTCGAACCAGAAGAGCTCGAAAAAAATTCGCAAACTTTGACTTTTCAGATAAATTGACGTTCATTTGTTAATTTATGTACAAAAAGATACGCATGCGCAAATCAAACTATAATAAAATATAGTTTATTTATATCCCTATGTACATACCACAACAAGAATTATAACTCTTCCTGTCTCCATAGCCGAATGGTGAGGCTCCAAAGTTGACCATTTTCCATGTCTTCTACAATACATAAATTGTACTCCCCGTCTTTGATGGCCCATTACTTGGCGGGAAAATTTTTTTCGACAAAACAAAAAAATATGGGTCTCTTAAAAACATGTCTAGTTGCTACAAAAAAGTTTCAACAATATCTGAGATGGTGATGGTACAATTTTATATTTTTTTGCCTGAGTTGAAATAGAAGGCACCCTAAGGATCTAGTAGTAGAGTTCGAGGCCAATAAAATGCATGTGAATTCTTTACAAGCTTACGACCAGAAGTGTAATAAAACTGTTAGAGAAAATGGTAAGCTTTGTGGGCTTCTGTTTGAAAAACAGCTTGGTACTGTCGCAAAAGAAAACCGTGCAGAGCAGTAAGTATTGATTATCTTTATGAAGCATAAAACCTAGGGCAATTAGGTGAAACCAACTGGGATCGATGTGTAGTAGAGTTTTCATTTTTACGACCCAGACTTGTATAAAACGAACATGGAGTGGTTGCTTGTACGGAATACTCAAACATTGTAGTTTATTAAGAGTGTTAAACTTTGATTCTTTGTAGGAGAGAAGAAACCGAAAGGGTGGTTACACAATTTTAAGCGTCGTTGCAGATGGCAAGACCTTGGGGTCAATTATTTGCTGTTGAACATCTTAACAGATAAACAATCAAACAAGAAACAAATGTTATAAGCATACAATTGAATGATACTGTAGTACGCGAATGTGATATTTAAATAAATTGATTTAGCTCGTTAAATTAAAATGTGTCCTGCTATGGTTCCGTTTACTCTTCGGTTACCAAAGCCGCTCGTGTTAAAGGATTCCAAAATATGTAAAAATAAAAACAAACCACATTCATGTTTGATACCTTGTCTTTTTACCTTCATTTAAAGTTACATTAATATCGTTTTCATGTCCATTTTGTTATGTCTGTAAAGCGGGGACGTTATTACAATATTATAACCATAACTGATTGAATCAACAATTAAGCCGTTGTCAATGACATATTGCTTTTCTACACCGGTTTTTCGTCACCATCAATATGAAATTGTCTTCTGATCTGCCACTTGTACATGAATTCTTTAGGCACAATTAACAAAACCTTGAATTCTTAATATCGGCTCTTTTACGCTTAGATGTGGTTTGTTCACACTCCTTTCTTGCAATCACTTTTTATCTTATCCGGCTGGAGCTGATGGTAGCTGTGTGTGTCCTGGAATTCGCATACCCTAACCTCATTTGATTGGGTTCATGCTTAGACCATTTCGCTCGGACTTGGAAATATTTCCTATTTGAATGCAGTACAGCTGCCGTGTTAGTAGGGGGAAAAGTAGCCATATTGACGCTTCGTAACTAATTCTTTGTTATACCTGATATGGCTTATACCAAAGTGGACATGCTTCCTTCTCCATACAAGCGAATAAGAAATGTCTAATCTTGACTAATTTGTCAGGATTGAGATATGGTTGGTATAAGACCGACTAACTTACGCAATTATTTTGCTTTTTGAAGGATCTTGTAGACTTCCAACTAATCTCTCCTGTGTATAGCTGAAGCCGTGTCACAGTCTGTTGCATCATGAAAAAAGTGAAAGCAGTCTTGTAATGACGCTAGAGTTTTTTTTTTTTTTATTTAAAGATTTCGTAGCATTTCCTTTCAGTTCTGCTTGTATGTGGGCTTAAGAGAATCAGCAACTGCTCATGAAGTCTTGTAGCAAGATTCTTAAAAGATCTGTATAAGACCCATCAACAGCTCCCGTTTGAAGTTTCTTCCATTACTGTTGTCCATATACAGCTACCTTTTGCTCCTTCGAAAACTGTTTGCATTATTTGAAGTTTCTCAACAACTGTGATTGAATTGTCGTTGCTTCAATGGCAGAATTAAATTCGATCGTTGCAGATATTTCCCGTAAGCTCTTTATGGCCTGTCGGCACTTTCAGTGTCTAATTGTAATTTATATCCATAAAATTTAAGGTGCAAAAAAACGCTTAACATAATTTATATACGTACTTAACACAGATATGACTTGAGATGATTAGTCCACACCATTGCATGTAGAAGGATACTTTCTTCTACGTGTGGATTTTAAAACTCAAGTCAACAGAGACTCTGCAATATTCACCGCAGTCGAATTGACATTCATGCATATTGAGATATTATCACACAAGTAAAGTGACATTAGCTCAACGTGCCGCTCAGATGACAAACTGTTTCCTACAAAGGTCCTTAGAACTTCTGTTATCGTGACAGTATTTGGGAGAGAAGGGTTAATTTACTAACGTAGTGTCTGACGTTGAGTTAATCCCCCAGTAAAATTTCGTGGCCTCATTGAGCACTGTTCGATAATCATATCCCTTTTGCTTTGCACCAGAAGGCCTCCTTTTCTGCGAATTGTGAAAGTTCCTTGAGTTGTTAATTTCTTGTAATCATCTGATACCGTGGTTGACTTCAAGGATTCCATCTGCTGAGTATAGTGATGTGGAAATTTTACATAGAAAAGATGACCAGCTGCGTGAAAAAACAGAAGCAATATTTTAATTGCCTACAAATGAAGTTTCTAGTCCCTTGTTCGATCCAAATGAAGTCTCTAGTCCCCTCTGGATAAATAGCACAACCATTCAGACTTTCTCTATATACTGCAGCCAAAGTTTACCGGTTCGGTAAAGGTGATCGTGTTAATTTTGAGATTTCCTCGATATCGTTTTTTTTTTTTTAATGCAGCTTCATTTTCTTGTAAATGTTGCATATTGATTTCCTCATCCAGACATTTTTGAATAAGATCGCAGATCTTAGAATTTTTCATCTCTTCAGAATGTTGTAAATCTATTCATAACTACATGTAAAGATAGCCGAGCAAAGTCTAGAAGTGAGTTCTCAATGATCTTGAGTGTTCATGGCAATTGAGCATATTCACTTACGTTTTCTACGCGTACAGGATACCCCAAAGTTCTTTTATACCATTTCCTGACATAAAGTATCGAATTGTGCTTATAAATTACTCAAGTGAAGACCTCCTAAGGGCGGTACAACTTTCGAAAGTTCAGAAATTTCCTTAGCTGCAGGTAGGATTTGAACACCTTATACGTATACATCGCTGAATGAATGTCATAACACATGTGCTTTTTCCACTTTTCTTGCAGTTATTTACTGTATGCAGAGGACTAGAATATATAGTATTGGTATTTGATGTTGAGTTATTGAAGAAATACACTGCTTATATCAAAAGGAAAGGTGTGTAACTAACAATTCCAGAATCGTTGTGGCGAACATTTCACAAGATGAATAGCTATTCAAAAGATATTTTAGAAAAGGAAATCGAAACGCGAAAGAAGATTTGATTTAATCTTCCGAGTAAGAGAGCACTGACACACCAAGAACATTAGTATATAGATTAGAGGATAAGAGGATTTCAGAACTACGATATGTGATACGATATTCTTTTCAAAGCAATGCTACCATGATATCAGATTACTTTTTCATTCAAGAACTTGGATATAAAAATTTTCATCAAGAGATTTCTGAAATGAATGACGTTTTCTGCTGTATGAAATGTGTGGCCCTTAATAATCAAAGCATAGAGTGAGTTTATATGAAAAGACTATTTGAATAGCGCACAGTTTTGTTGCCTTGTGTTGACCAGTGTTACTAATTTAGTAACGAACACAAGACTGATTATACCGTAACTATTTTCCACCGTGTAAGTGGCTAAGAGAATATCTCAAAGGAACTTAAAATACATTCTTTATTTGTCTTTTCGATCAGATCACCAGTCTCAGGACCAAAGTAAAGGTGTTTCGGAGGTTAGAATATAATGGGTTCAATAGCAAGTTTTACAGGATACATTCGGAAAAATATTACTAATGATAGACTTGAACATACTGAATCCTACACAAATCTGTATGTAAGCCTTAGTGAGCAGCAAGGACGCTAACTAAATGCATATTTGTTAGCTGCGAGTGTTAAGAAACAGGAGTCTTTGTTTAAGTAATTTATCCGTAACTACACAACTCTTTAGATTAAACAGTTTGCGTATGAACGGCAAGTATAGCAATTGCTTGATTAATACTTATACTTAAATTAATACTTATGTTTTTTTACATTTGCTATAACAACCTTTTTTAACTCCAAGGGACTACCTAAAACTAAGAGTTTGAAAAAATTGGAATAATCACAACTGCACTGTTCTCGAAGTATTTGTGTTGAAAGTAACAATGAGTAAATCCCGTGTAATGTTGCGGCGGGAATAGTTTGGAGTTACTCAAAAAGGCCACTGCGTAATTCTTGTGTTACCAAGAAGCCGCCGATTCAAAATGAGCGATCTTTTTATATTGTACAAAACACGGTTAATGACGATAATGAACAAGCCCGAATCAAGATATAAAAGTTCATAGTACAAGATTTTGTGAAAGGATTCTTCGTCAGAGGCCAGAGCTAATAGCTCATCTGTCTGGCAGAGAATATGGTTTACTTTCAGAAGGATCTGACATAATAAGTGAGTTGGAGAAAGACATTGATGGCAGCGTAAGTCAACCAACTTCAACTATTAGCCAACTTATATTTTATAACTTCCATCAGAAAGCAGGCGATATTGAAACAAAAACAGCAAGGGACAAACGCAATCGCGAGCAACCCTTTCCTGTCCATGTTGGACTGAGCGTTTATGCTAAAACTCGTAAAAAATATTTCATAAAATAATTGCATTCACTAGGGATTTATATATCGTCTACATGTGTATAAGAAATATCTTCAAGTCTTTCTCAGTGCTTGATAAATCAAAGTGACGAAATGTATGTCCTTCCACTCTTCGTCGGGGTGTTTTAACCATTGCAACATTAGATAATATTGACTACCATCCTTCTAGCACATCAAAGGATTCTTTTCATGGTACGAACATTTCTATTTTCCAGCATCTGTCTAAAGATAACCTTGGCATTCAAGGTGACCATGTCTCACTGGATAATGTCAATATAAAAAACAGAACTGCTCCTGTTCTCCCCGATAAATATGCTCTAGTACCTCCTGCTTATATCACTGATAAGGATCCAGCTTTACCTCAACAGAACCCGCAGTTTGTAGAGATAGTTCTTACACGAAGTGGATTTTTCGCGAAAGAAGAAAAAAACGCTGAGTGTTGGCTTGATGCATGGTTAAAAATGACACTACTTGCACTTGCTCTGTACACCATGCCTCGAAAACTCAAAACTTTGCACATGCCAAGTATATGCTGTCTACTTCCGTTGTTTAAGGAAGAATCTAAATTTATTGCTTTGATACGGCACGGAATGAATGTTGTAACAGAACTTACAGAAAAACTCATCAAAAAACAAATAATGGATTAATTACTATTTGCCTTGGGAAACGAATGAGTTATATGGCGAAGATCAAATTCTGACACATCGAACAAGCCTTTCTGCGTCTTATAGGCAAATGGCTAGATGGAAGTGGTGGGTAGAAATTTTATGCAAGTCAGATGTACCAACACCGCTGACAGTTTATTGAAAGTAACTCACATTACAAAAGCTCGTTTTGCTCATCAGATTACTCTGACAGTTTTACATCATTTGCTGCGTGATGCATATAAGAATTCTCCATCTGGGCTATCTTTCAATGACGAGTACAATGAAAAGGAATCGTCGTGTCCAACGTTTAAGTTTCGGATAATGTATTACCGTCTCGTGATTCTACTCTTAATTTACATCAGAGACATACGTCAAGGGAATTTCAAGCTCTACGTTGAAACACTAAAACCAATTGCACAATGGTTTTTCGCAACGAACCACCTGAACTATGCTCGTTGGATTCTATTCGCATTTTTGATTTGAAGAATTTAGAAGAAACACATCCTGAGATTATGAATGCTTTCGAAATGGGTTACTTTGTGATAAGAAAGACATCAAAACCTTTCTCTGCAATAGCTATACTTCGGCTCACAAACAGAATAACAAAATTATAAAAGGGGATGGCGGGGCAATTGGTCTCTTACACGACTTCAATGCTTTTGTCAAATGGATGACAGCGGGACCAGAAATTAGTAGGCTAATTAACGAATTCAAAATGTCATATAATGATAATGATTTTAATTATAAGCTCCATGAAGATTACTCGTAGATGCAAGAAAAATTTTAATCGGTTGTTGGAAAGATGAAACAAGTCTTCGTCGAATTTGTGGAATCCGTTTGAAAAAAATAGTGGACTTGATAATGTTGCTTCCAGAATCATCTATAGCGGTGATATACGGTAATTGGATCCGTATATTCAGCACAAGAAGAAAGTGTCTATTATGTACAAGGAATTTGTGCAAGAAGATAAGTAGAATGGACCAAGCAATTCTTTTCTCTTATGAAAAAATCTTCTCTAGTGCTTCATTCTTCCCTTCAAAAGAACAAGAAAAACAGAAATAAAATAAAAATACTTTAGATGGAGGTTGAGCTATTCTCTCGCCTACTACACGTCAGTCACTACCCTTGAATAATTTTTTTCAGCACGAGAATCAACCAATTCCACAGTCTCTCTACCATAATTCACAATTTCAAAGTCGCATTTAGTTATGCATCTAGAGAGTGAAGCCAACATCAAAGTAGAACACTTTCCTAATTCTTGTGATGTTTTATTATTTGATGGAGAATTTGGGTTCGCATTTTGCAACCGGCATCAGTAGAACATTCTATGTTTATGTCCAGTGCAATTTACTAAAATATGCTCAAACGGAAAAGGACACATTCCATGCAAAGCGAGTGGATTTGATATAGAATATAAACTCTTCAGAGAGCATAAAATCTTCCACAAGAGAAAGCAGGGGTGTAGCAATGAGGACAAAAGTAACACGAACTACACCATTTCCTAGCAAGTGGAACGATTTCCTTCGTAACCACGAAAATCAAGAACTGTTTCTTTTTTTGGAAAGTATAAGTGTTAAAAGGAAGGAAGGAACTTTGAGGTAGCAACAAGCAATGGATATAATATAGAAACTTCAAGAAATCTTACAACATTTTAAAATAAGTCATCAGGAAATCATTTAGAAGAGCTGATAGTAGTATCATATTATATTCCTTTGATGCAACATTAAATGGACAGAAGAAGATAGTTATCCGTACAGTAGACAAAATTGTTGTATCAAAGATCCCCAAGAATCATCATCGAATTCTACCAATTCATCGTATTTCAAAAGCATAAGGAAAAGAAAAATCAAGTACGTTAAGAGACTTCCACGCGCTTGCAGGATGTGATTCTGTGTCATACTTTCTCAGAAATGGAAATATATCAGCAAGGTAAACATGGCTCTTGTATACAGAGGTGACCACAGCTTTCGTAACAATTTCACACCCTGTAATCCACATAAGCGGATTGTTTTAATTCACTGCCACGATATGTTGTCCTAATATATTCAATAACAAGTGAAACATTTCAAGTTAATGAATCCCGGCGAGAAATCCTCCAACTTGTCATGCCTTGTTTCTTCACACCAAACGCGCAACATACCAAACAAGACAAATCTGGGGCCAGGCAATAATGAAGTTAGCATATATTCCTTCACCAGTAAACTGGGGATGGACTGACAATGGAAGAGAACTTTCTCTAACATGGACTTCCATTCCACTTCTATACGAAGCTTGTAGAATATTCTTCTTGAAAGTGCCTGCAAACACATGTACCACAATATGTTGTTGCAGAAGTGCAAGCGCCCATGCTGCTTTTTTGTGTTCTGTGTGCAGGGGAACATGTGGAAAGGTGATGGAAACTTAAAACTAAAATCTAGACCAACAAAACTTTAATGAAAGTAGTAATCAATATTTTTGAAAATTCTGTTGATCCATAGTAAATTTACAACACGTTGAAAGTGAACCAATAAATAGGGAAACTTAAATCTATGATTCTTTATAGAATAGCTTGTACATAGAGTAATATTAACTGTTCGACGAAATCATAAAACTGTATCTACACGTAAAAAAACCAAAAGATATATTGTGAATTTCAAATTATCGAACCAAATGTTTGTGTTGTATTTCTGTTCTTACAAAGGATATTAATTACATTTAATTTATAACAATATATTGCTTTATGTAATTTCCTTATAAGATTCTAAAGGATGTAAAACGAATGTCTATGGTTCACACACATGAACTGATGAAACCATATGAAACCATCAGATGAAACCATAAAGCTTTTCTAACGTAACGTTATGCATGTATTTTCTTAAGATATTCTCAAATTTAATTCATGTGTAAAACTGAAGAGTAACAGAATAGGTTATATTACTTTGTGCGTATTCGTTTACAAATCTAGATACTCGGGTCAATATTTCGCAAGAAACTAACATTTACGTACTATAATTAATTGCCGCCATATGGGATTCATAACCGGGCTTGATCAGGCTACTTAGTGCTTCTGCTGAAAGTGGGACTTGTGAAAAACACATCACAAGAGAATGATTTGTTTCGTACAATGCAGCATCCATGAGTAATGTTTTATTAAGGTAAATGAACTCTCTTTCGATATTTGGGAAAATCAATCAACTCAACGTGAATCTTAAATTTATCATAACTTTGTTGTTTATTAACCAATCTGAATGAACTATATACCAAAAGTAAGATAATCTAACACTCTTTAAAAAGTAATAGGACATCTTTTTCGATAATCCCAGCCATTTACTTGTTATTTTAAAAAATATGAGTAAACTCCATCATAAGAAATGCAAAGTTCCAAATTAACAAATTTTTGTAGGTATTAATTTCTGAGCGAAGTAAAAACTTTTGTTAATTTTTTAGACCCTGTTATCTTCTACGTCGTTTAGTTTTTGAATCGTGAAGATTCGACTATTAGTTAAGTAGATGTAGTTTGAAACTAACACTATGAACTTGTAGAGGCGGCCATTTTTTCTAGCCGACATATTGGAATCTTCCCACCTGTCATAGTGGGGCCACTTCGATTCCTGCTTAGTATAATCAGGGAAACTACATATCCGAGTGGCACCCTTTTAAAACAAAGTACAGGATACTTCCCGTAAGATCCCTTACTAAGTAAGGCTGTTACGGAAGTTATAATATAAAAAATGGGTTCCATAGCAAGTTTTACTGGATACAATCGGGAAAATATTATTAATGATAGACCGGAACTTAGTGGATCCTACAAAACTATGTACGTAAGCCCTAGTGAGCACCAAGGACGCTAAATGCATATTTCATAGCTTCGAGGGTTAACACACAGGAGACCTTGTTTAAGTAATTTAGCTATAACAACACAATTCTTTAGATTAAACAGTTTCTATCAGGTAACGATCAAGAAAAACGTGAGAATGTTTTAAGTGCTAAGTAGATTTCTTCAGCAGGAAGCACTCTCGAATAGTATTGTAGTTGCATATGAGCGGGAAATATAGCAATTGCTTGATTATCATGATAAATTTATACTTACGTTTTTACATATGGTATAACAAGCTTTTTCAACTCCAAGGACCTACTTAAAGCAAACTGCTGTGCGGTCCCAATGCTATACGTCTGTGATACCCTCTTGTTATTAAAGGGAGATATAAATCCACGGTTTTTAAAATTCTACGCCAATTTGTAATGTGAGTTAAGTAGCTCTAAAAGCACTTTTACTTCGTTTTTAAGTCCTTGGTACACAACACAAAATCATGCGGCCTCCGGTTCGGTGTTCAATTCCTTTACTAGCCGTAAACCAATAGGAATTAAGGAATACATGACGAGGTCCGCTGTTGACTTTTTAAATTTCTCAGAATTTACGATGGAACTTCTAAACTGTTTAGCTTTACCGGACAACAAGAAAGAGAGCCCTCGATTTATTGGCACGCCATTTGCACCCTAAACTACTAATTAAAAATCGAACATCCCCGTCCATTCTCAAAATTATTTCTTTAATCACCACATCACTCAGAGATCGCTTTCACCCCTGATTAATATCTCTTTTGAGACAATGTAGAATACTATTACAATCAAGTCAAGAGACATCCAAGCTAATGTCCTTATATAAGGTGATTTCTGATTTTACAGATGCACATTACAAAAAGCTTCACCAGCCCAGGGATGCCTGCCCTATCGCAAGTGACACATCACTTGTCCATCATTTTAACACGCTTTCCCTTCACTAATTTTACGAAAGCAATAATTTACGAACTCACCGTGATATTCCTTTTTTCTCAGCTAGTGACTTCTAGTTTATCACGTCACTGGATTTCGCACGGCACTCGAATATTTCGAATTTGCAAATCCTAACGAATATATGAGCTACTATTGTTTTCCCATTTCAGTGCACCCGATCTCGTCGATTGTACTGCAAGCAAGCTGGTTCCACTCGTTCTAATGCAATTATTATGGCGGATCTGGAAATCTACTGTTATTATGTTTTTATCTAATTGCATCCTGATATCTACAATTAGTAATAACTTTATTTCTGCAGAAAGGCACAGCCGGCAGCTTCGTAGATAATCTTAAATCTTTTCCCATGTGATAGTAATGTTTTGACAGATTTTACTGTATTACAGCGTGTGAGTTTCAATTGAAAAATCCTAATCTCACTACGCTTCATATCAAATATTACTATGTCTGGTTGGTTGTAGTGCTTGCTAACTGGTTGCATTCCTTTTGATAAAAGAACAACACGTATCTCGACATCTCCTCTTAATAAAATGTCTAAATGTTTCGTGAACTCTGCACTTTGTCATACAATGTCTCTGAAAACGGTCTGAAGTATAGATATCTCTGTGTTTCAACTTTCTTCTTGACAGTGTTAACGGGTCTTAGGTGGACTGTGCTGGGAATGTACTCTAGGCAGTTTGCCATTATATTCCGCTATATGCAGCGAACACGTATGCAGAATTCTACAGACGACTTGTTGCTTTTTTTTTTTACTATGGGAATTTACTTGGTGATCTAAGATGGCTCTTGTCAAAGGCCATGCATATGTTCGCAAACATACCATTCCAAGTGTCAGTCTGGTTGAGTGTTAGAGATGAGTACACTTCCCAAGCCTCAACTGCTAGCGATTAATCGGGTACATTTTGTGGAGTAGCTCTCTGTTCTTGGGAAGATACCTTTGAGTCTGTGGACAGGACAAGCAAGCTCTATTCACGTCAGCGAGATGAGGTAGTGTTTAATTTACTAAATATGATTACAGAAATTCTTCTTGTTTGTTATTCCATGTCAGAGATGAAAGGTGTTGAAAAGCATATGCATTTGGTGTACTAGCCTGCTACTGAGCGGAAGCTTACCAGAAACTTACGCACCGGTGAGAAAACGTTGAGAAGATCCAGAAATTCAAATCCTTCAGTAAGCTTAAAGAATGTGCGATTATGGAAGTCTTAGTACATGATGAACCGTGCGAGCCAGTGAGATTTTAAGGTTTTTTTTAGCCTAAAGGTAAGTGTGAGAGATACGTAGCACCCTGATAAAGTGAGTGAAGGTAGCAAAAGATGCCTCGAAATTTTTTATAGAGAAAAAAAGTTTGTGAATTGATGATATTCATGATTTGTGTGTTCATACCTGCTCCACCAGGCATGTATAACTTTTTTTTATCGCGAATCAGTGCTTTACACCGCCATCTTTAGTAATTCATCGGCAGGACTTGTCTTAAAGATCAAGACAACCGGGCATGGTTTTACAGCTAATCAAATACCTAATTACCTAAGGATATACTACAAGAGTTTGAGGCCAATAAAATGCATGTGAATCCTTTACAAGCTTACAACTATAACTGATACGAAAAGTTGGTAAGCTTTGTGGGCTTCTGTGTGCAAAGCAGCTTGATACAGTCGCAAAAGAACAAAGTGCAGAGCATTGATTATCCTTATGTCGTATAAAACCTAGGGCAATAACTTGAAACCAACTGGGTTCGACCTGTAGTAGTTTTTAATCTTACCACTCCGTCTAGGATAAAAATGTATATGCAGTGTACGCATGTATGGAATATCCAAACATCGTTCTTTATTAAGATCGTTAAACTTTGATTGTTTCTGGAAGAGTCGAAAAGTAAACGGTAGTTACACAATTTTAAGTGTCCTTGCAGGTAAGGGAATACTTGGAGTCAATCATCTGCGGAAGCACGCTTCAATAATCAAATCAATTGGAACTTAGCTCCAGAAGGCCTGTTTTTCTGCGAATCCTGAAAGTTACATGAGTTGTTAATTTCTTGTAATCTACTGATACCGTAGTTACTTCCAAGCCCTCCATCTGCTGAGTATAGTGATGTTCAAATTTTGCATAGATAAGATGACCGGCTGCGTGAGAAAACGGAAACAATAATTTAATTGCTTACACAGAAGTTTCTAATCCCCTTTTCGATCTAGTCCCTTTGGATGAATAGCAATAAGATTCTTAGCTTCTCTATAACTGCAGTCGAAGTTTCTCACAAACCAAGAGAAGACAACGAAGTTTCTACAAGGTAATCACGTACCTAATACCTAAAAATTACCTACTAGAGTTTCAGGCCAATAACCTGCCTGTGAATCTTATAAAAGCTTACTACTATAAGTGTAATTCAATTGTCAAGCTTCGTGGGCTTCTGTCTGAAAAGAAGCTTTATACAGTCGCAAGGAACAAGGTGCTGATTATCGTGCATTGATTATCGTTATATCGTATAAAACGTAGGACAATAAGTTGAAACCACCTGGGATCGACGTGTAGTAGAGCGTTCATACTTACGACCCCGTGTTGGATAAAAATGTACATGGAGAGTTTGTACGTACGGAATATCCAAACTTCCTTCTTTATTAAGAGCGTTAAACTTTGATTCTTAGAAGGTGAGTCGAAACCTAAACGGTAGTTACACTATTTTAAGTGTCCTTCCAGATGGCAGAATCCTTTGAGTCAATTATCTGCACTTTAACAACATAACAGATAAACAACCAAACAATAAACAAACGTTATAAACATACACTTGATTGATACTGTAGTACGCGAATGTGATATCTAAATGAATTGGTTTAACTCATTAAATTAAATGTGTCCTGCTATTGTTTCGTTTTTTCTTTGTGTACCAAAGCCGCTCGTCTTAAAGGATTCCAAAATATGTAAAAAGAATAATAAACCACCACCATGTTTTATACCTGGTCTCTCTCTATATTTTCATTTAAAGTTACATCAATATCGTCTTCATGTCCATTTTGTTTGGTCTGTAAGACGGGGACGTTAATACACGATAATGACCATAACTGAGTGGATTAAGAACTAAGGCGTTATCAATGACATATTAATTTTCTACAGCTCTTGTTCGTCATCATCAATATCAGATTGTCTTCCGATCCGACATTTCTTCATGAACTACCCTGGCAGAATGCACAAAACCTTGAAACTTCATATCGGGTCTTTTACACGAACGTGTGGCTCGTTCACAATCCTATCTTGCAGTGACTTTTTATCTACATGTAAGAAAGCTGATCGTAGCTGTGTGGTTCCTGGAATTCGCATACACCAACCCCATTCGATTTGGTACATGCTTAGACCATTTCACTCCTGGACTTGGAGGTACTTCCGAATTGAATGCTGCACAGCTCCCGTGTTACTAGGGGCAAAAGTGACAATATTGAAGCTTTGTAGATATTTCCTTATTATACCAGGGAGGACATGTTTTCTCCTCCATACAAGCGGATAACAAATGCCTAATCTTGATCATTATGTCAGAATTGAGATTTGCTTAGTTGAAGACTCTGACTATTTTGTAGAGTTCTTTTTCTTTTTGAAGGATCTTGAATGCTGGCAACTATTCTCAAATGAGGTCGTGCAACAGCTGGTTGCGTCATTAAAAAAATCAAAGCTGTCTTTTAAAGACTCTAGAGTTTCTTTAAAATTTAATGATTTCGTAGCATTTCCTTTCTGTTCTGCTTGTATGTAGCATTAAGAGAATGAGGAACAACTCATGAAGTCTTCTAGCAAGATTCTTAAAACACCTGAATCAGACCCAGCAAAAATTACAGATATCCCGTTTATAATTTCTTCCATTACTGTTCTCCATATACAACTTCTATTTGCTAGTTCGAAAACCTATTTTGCATCATTTAAAGCAGTCTAGTATTGATGTTCAAGTTTTACAGGAATCATTCGGGAAAATATTGTTAATGAAAGAGCGGAACCTAGTGAATCCTACGCAACTCTGTTTGTAAGCGTTAGTGAGCAAAAAGGACGATAATTAAATGCATACTTGATAGCTTCAAGTGTTAACACACAGGAGACTTAGCTTAAATAATATATCCGTAAGAACACAACTCTTTTGACATCTCTTCATACTAAAATGTTTTCTGAATGATTCGTGATTTGTGCACTAGATAATACATATTTCTTTGAAAACAGTCTGAAGTATAGATCTAAGCACATATCTATGTGTTTCGACTTTCGTCTTGCCAGTGTTAACGGCTATTAGGTGAACTGTGCATGGAATATACTCTAGGCAGTTTGCCATGATATTCCGCAATATGCAGCGAACAGCTATGCAGAATTCTACAGACGACTTGGTGCTTCTATTTTAGTAAACGAATTTACTTGGTGATCTAGGATGCCTCGGGTCAAAGACAATGAATTGCTCGTAAACATAACAAACCAAATGACAATCTGGTTAAGTGTTAGAGATGAGTACACTTCGTAAGCCTCTACCGCTGGCGATTAATAGGGTACATTTTGTCGAGTAGCTTTCTTGTCTTGGAAGATACATTTGAGTCGGTGGACAGGGCAAGCAAGCTCTATTCACGTCAGCGAGATAAGGTAGAGTTGAATTTAATAAATAAGATTACAGAAATGACGATTGTTGATCATTCCGTCTAAGATATGAAAGGTGTCGAAGAGCTAATAGAGTTTGTGCAATAGTCTGCTCCTGATCGGAAACTTACCACAAATTTACTCACCGGTTAGAAAAAGTTCAGAAGATTGAGAAATGCAAATCATCCAATAAATATAATAAGAGTGTGCGACTGTGGCAGTCTGTAGTGAAAGATGAACCGTGCGAGCCAGAGAGATTTTAGGTTCCATAGCTGAAAAGTTAGAGAGAGAGATACGTAGACTTATCAATATAGCTTCTTGATAAACTGAGTTAAGATTGCAAAAAACGCCATGAAATTTTTTATACACGCAAGTTTAACTTTCAGGTTAGTCGACATGTTTCCTTCTCCGTAGAGGCGGATAAGAAATGTCTAATTATGACCATTTTGTGAGAATTGAGATTTAGTTGGTTGTGACTCTGACTAGATTGCACAATTCCTTTTCTTTTTAAAGGATCTTGAAGCTGCCAGCTATTCTCGTTTGAGTTTAGCTGAGGTCGTGTCACAGGCTGTTGCATCATGAAAAAAGTGAAAGAAGTCTTTTAATGACGCTAGAGTCTCTTTATATTTAATGATTTGTAAGCATTTATTTCAGTACAGCTTGTGTGTGGCCTTGTCAGAATCAGCAACTGCTCATGAAGTCTTCTAGCAAGATTCTTACAAGATCTGAATCAGACCCATCAACAGCTACAGATTTCCCGTTTGAAGTTTTTTCCATTATTGTTGTCCGTATACAGCTACCTTTACTCTTCCGAACATTGATTGCATCATTTTAAGCCGTCTATAATTGATCTCCAAGACAATGCTCAATTGCCATCACTACTCAACATCATTGGGATCTCGCTACTAGAATTTGCTCGGCGACTTTTACGTGTGGTTATGAAGAGATTTACAACCTTCTGAGATGATGACGAAATCTAGAATCTGCGATCTTATTCGACAATTTGTGGATGATGAAATCAATATGCACCATATACAAGAAAATGAGGCTGCATGAAAAAGAAGATATCTAGGAATCTCAAAATTAAGACGATGCCCCTTACCGAACCGGTAACCTTTGGCTCCAGTTTATAGAGAAAGTCAGAATCGTATTGCTATTCATCCAAAGGGACTAAATCGAACAGGGGACTAGAAACATCATTTGTACGCAATTAAATTAATGCAACTTTAGTGACAATGCTGAATGGCCATCACTACTCAAGATCATTGGGATCTCACTTCTAGACTTTGCTCCGCGACATTTACGTGTGGTTATGAAGAGATTTACAACACTCTGAGCAGATGACAAAATCAAGGATCTGCGATGTTATTCGACAATTTGTGGATGATGAAATCAATATGGCGTTTCCGTATTCAATATGGCGTGATGATATCAATATGACAATTAATGTTTCCGTTTTGGCACAAAGCTTGTCATCTTTTCTATGCAAAATTTGCACATCACTATACTCAGTAGCGGCAATCCTTGGTGGCAAATACGGTATCAGATGATTTCAAAGAAATTAACAACTCAAGGATCTATCACAATTCGCAGAAAAAGTGCTTAATGAGGCCACGATTATATCTCTTCTCAACTTTTTCTCACCGGTGAGTAAATTTCTGGTAAGCTTTCGCTCAGTAGCAGACTAGTGCACCAACTGTATTTGCTTTCGACCCCTTTCATATCTGAGACGGAATGATCAACAAGAAGAATTTCTGTAATGTTATTTATTAAATTCAACACCACCTCATCACGCTGACGTGAATAGAGATTGCGTATACTGTCCATCGACTCAAAGGTATCTTCTCAAGAGCAGAAAGCTACCCCAAAAAATGTACCCGATTAATCGCCAGCAGCTGAGGCTTAAGAAGTATATTCATCTCCAACACTGAACCAGACTGTCATTTGGCCTGGTATGGTTGCGAACATATCCATGTCCGTTGACCAGAGCGATCCTAGAACACGAAGGAAATTCCTTTACAAATTAGATGCACTAAATCATCTGTAGAATTCGGCATATTTTTTCTCTGAACAAAAAGGAATATCGTGGCTACTGCCTAGAGTATATTTCTTGCAGAGTCCAGCTGAGAGCCGTTAACACCGGCAAGAAGAAGGTCGAAAAACATAGTTATGTGCTTAGAACTATACTTCAGAATGTTTTCAGAGAACATTGTATTACCGAGTGCAGCCATAACGAAACATTCAGATATCATTATACTAAGTGGAGATATTGAGATACGTGTTGTTTTCTTATTAAAACGAAAGCAAGCAGTTAGCATGCACTACAACCAACCAAACATACTAATATTTGATAAGAAGCGTAGTGAGATTAGGATGTTTCAATTGCAACTCACACGCCGTAATAGACTAAAATGGCAAAATATTTAAAATTTACTAGAAGGCTGCCGGCTGTGGCTTTCTGCAGCAATATTGGTATTACTAATTGTAGATATCAGGATGCATTTAGATAAAAAGATACTAAAGTAAATGTCGAAATCAGCCATGATACTTGCATTAGAACGAGTGCAATCAGTTTGCATCCAGTACAACCGACGAGTGCGGGTGGCTCGAAATGGGAAATGTACGGCAGCTCATATTGTCCTTAGGACTTGCTAATTCGAAATAATCGAGTGACGTGCGTAACTCAGGACTTGCGAAACTAGAAATTATTAGCTGAGAAAAGAGGAATATCATGGTGAGCTCGTGTTATTGTTTTCGTAAAATTAGTAACGCGAAAGCGCGTTAAAATAACGGACAAGTTGATTGGTCATTTGCGATAGGGCTGGCATCCCTGAGCTGGTGAAACTTTTTGTAGTATGCTTCGGCAACGTCAGAAATCACCTTAAAATGTGAACATTAAAAACATTAACGTGGATGTCACTTGACTTCATTGTAATAGTATTTTACATTGTCTCAAAAGAGATATTAATCAGGGAAGAGAGGGATTTCTAAGTAATGCGGTGACTAAAGAAATAGTTTTCAGGATGGACGGGGATGTTCGATTTTTAATTAGTGGTTTAGAGGGCCACAGGTGTACCATTAATTCGAGGGTTCCCTTTCGAGGTGTCCCGTAAGGCTAAACGGCTTCGACGTTCCTTCTTAAACTGCTGTGAAATTTAGAAG
The DNA here is from genome assembly GCF_964235325.1 of Thermobia domestica. Lineage (NCBI taxonomy): Eukaryota > Metazoa > Arthropoda > Insecta > Zygentoma > Lepismatidae > Thermobia > Thermobia domestica. The sequence goes on from NC_137460.1 coordinate 170,655,898, forward strand.
TTAGCAGTGGACATCGGCAAGTATTCCTTAATTGCTATTTGCTTACAGCTAGCAAAGGCATTCAACACCGAATCGGAGGCCGCAGGATTTTGTGTTGTGTACCTAGATCTTAAAAACAAAACAGTAGTGCTTTTAGAGCTACTTAATTCACATTATACAATAGCGTAGTATTTAAAATCCGTGGATTTACTTCTCCTTCTAATAAGGCGTGGGTATGACATACGTAGGTATAGCTTTGGGAACGTACAGCGGTTGGTTTTAAACGGGCCCTTGGGATTGAAAATAGTTGTGAAACTATATGTAAAAACATAAGTATTAATTTATTAATGATAGTCAAGCTATTGCTAGATTTCCGAATATAAGCAATTACAATACTATTTGAGAGTGCTTCCTGCTGAAGCAATCTACTTAGCACTTATAACGCCCTCACCTTTTTCTCGATCATTAGCCTGATAAAAACTGTTTAATCCAAAAAGTTCTTACGGATAATTTACTTGAACAAAGTCTCCTGTGTGCTAACACTCACTTTCATCAATATGCGTTTATTTAGCGTCCTTGCAGCTCACTAGGGCTTACATACGGAGTTGTGTAGGCTTCACTAGGTTCCAATCTATCATTAATAATATTTTCCCGATTGTAGTCTGTAATAACTTACTACGGAACCCATTATATTCTAACCTCCGATACAGTGTTACTTTGGGAATGAGACCGGTGATCAGGATCGATGAGACAAATAAAGAAACGATTTTAAGTTCTTTTGCGATCTTCTCTTAGACGGTTAGGTGGAAAATATTTACGGTATAGTCAATCCTGCGTTCGCTACTAACTTTGTAACACAGGTCATCACAAAGCAACCATACTGTGGGCTAATCAAATATTTTTTTCATATAAGGTCACTGTAAGCTTTAAATAGTAACTAAGTGCCACACATTTCATAGAGCAGAAAAATCATTCATTTCAGAAGTCTCTTGATGAAAATTCTCCATATGTAAGTTCTTGAATGAAAAGTAACCTGATATCACGATAGCATTGTCTTGATGAGAATATCGTATCATATTCCGTAATTCTGATATACTCCTCCCCTCTAATGCTATATAGTCAAGTTCTTGGTGTGTCAATACTGTCTTACTCGGAAGATTTAATCAAGTCTTCGCTCGCGTCTCGATTTCCCTTTCTCAAAAAATCTTTGGATAGCTATTCATCTTGCGAATGCTTCGCCAGAACTACTGTGGAATGGTGAAATACACGCCTCACCATTTGATATAAGAAGTGTAGGCCTTCTGTATTTCTTCAGTAACTAACATCAAGTATCTATGCTATATATTCTACTCTTGTGCATACAGTAAATAAGTGCAAGAAAAATGGACAAAGAACATGTTATGACATTAGATCAGCTTTAATACTGGAAAGGTGTTCAAATCGTACATTAAGAAATTTCTGAACTGTCCAAAGTTGTACCTCCTTTTGTAGGTTTTCACTTAAGCAGTTTCTAGTCACAATTGGAGTCGTTATATCAAGAACTGATATCTTAGAACTTTGAGGTATCGTAGAACTTTGTACGCTAGGACAACATTAGTGAAAATGCTGAGTGGCCATGCCTACACAAGATCATTGAAAAGTCGCTCTAGACTTTGCTCGGCGATCCTTACATCTGGTTATTAAGACATTTACAATTTTCTGAGGAGATGACAAAATCTAGAAACAGCGATCTTATTCAACAATGTCTGGATGAGGAAATCAATATGCACATTTACAAAAAAATTAAGCTTCATGAGAAAAAAAAAAGCGATATCGAGGAAATCCCAAAATTAGGACAATGACCTATACCGAAGCGGTAAATTTGGCTGCAGTACATTTAGAAGGTCAAATCGTATTGCTACTTTCCAAAGGGACTGGATCGAACATGGTACTAGAAACATCATTTGTAGGCAATTAAATTAATGCTTGTCTTTTCTCAAGCAGCTGGTCATCATTTCTATGCAATATTTGCACACCACTATACTAAGCGTATGGAAGCCTTGGAGGCAACAGCCGTATCTGAGGATTACAAGAAATTAACACTTCAAGGAACAATCAAAATTCGCAGAAAAAGAGTTTTTCCGGAGCGAAGTTCCAAGTGATATTATTATCGAACAGAGCTTAATATAGGAAACGAAATTTTCTGGTGGATTAACTCAACGTCACACGCTACGTTAGCAAAATTAATCCTTCATTCCCAGAGACTGTTACGATAACAGAAGTTCTACAAGACTTTTGTGGGAAACCGCGTGTCATCTGAGCGGCACGTTAAGCTAATGTCACCTTCCTTGTGTGATAATACCTCATTGCGCAAGAATATCAATCCGACTGAGGTGAATATTGCAGTCTTCAAATGATGCAAACAGTTTTCGAAGGACGAAAAGCTAGCTGTATATGGACAACAGTAATGGAAGAAACTACAAACGGGAAATCTGTAGATGTTGATGGGTCTGATTCAGGTCTTTTAAGAATCTTGCTAGAAGACTTCATGAGCATTTGTCAATTCTCTTAAGGCCACATACAAGAAGAACTAAAAGGAAATGCTACGAAATTATTAAATTTGAAGAAACTCTAGAGTCTTTAAAAGACTGCTTTCCCTTTCTTCATGATGCAACAGGCTGAGACACGACGTCAGCTTTACTGAGCAGTGAATAGCTCCAGGCTTCAAGATCCTTCAAAAAGAAAAAGAACTGTACAAGTTAGTCAGAGTCTTCAACCAACCAAATCTCAATCCTGACAAGATGGTCAAGATTAGACATTTCTTGTTCGCCAGTATGGAGAAAGAAACATGTCCCTCCTCGTATAAGCCACATCAGGTTTAAGAAGGAAGTAGATACAAAGCCACTTTTCTCCCTACTAACACGGCAGCTGTGCATCATTCAATTCGGAAGTACCTACAAGTCCAAGAGAGAAATTGTCAAAGAATGAAGCCAACGAATGAGGTTAGTGTATACGAATTCAAGGACCCACACAGGTACCGTCAGCTCCACCCGGATAAACTTACTTACCTGTAGATAAAGAGTCACAGCAAGAAAGGAATGTGAACGAGCCACATGTTAGTATAAAAGAGCAGATATGAAGTATTCAATGTTTTGTGACTTCTGACAAAGGTGTTCATGTACAAATGGCAGATCGAAAAAAAATCTGATATAGATGTTGAAGAACATAAGTTGTTGAAAACCAGTACGTCATTGACAATGACTTAGTTGTAGATCCAATCAGTTATGATTAAGACTTTATAAAACGTCCCCGCGTTATAGATCGAACCAAATGTACACGAAGACCATCTTGATATAACTCTGAATAAAGGTATGAAGACAAATATAAAACATGAAGGTGGTTTATCATTCTCTTTACATATTATGGAATCCTCTAAACGAACAGCTTTGGTACCCGAAGAGAAAACGAAATCGTAGCAGTACACATTTAATATAACGAGCTAAACCAATTCATTTAGATATCATATTCGCTTACTACGATATCATTCAATTGTATGTTTATAACATTTGTTTAATATTTTTTTATGTGTTAAGATGCTAAACACTAGATAATTCACTCCAAGGATCCAGCCATCGGCAAGGACACATAAAATTGTGTAACTACCGTTTAGTTTTCGACTCTCCTACAAAGAAGAAAAGATTAACACACTTAATAAAGAACGATGTTTGGATATTCCGTACATACAAACACTCCATGTACATTTTTATCCAAGACGGGATCGTAAAAATGAAAGCTGTGCTACACGTCGATCTCAGTTGGTTTCAATTTATTGCCCTAGATTTTATACGACATAAGGAATATCAATGATTAATGCTCAGCACCTTGTTCCTTTGCGACTGTACCAAGCTGCTTTTCAGACAGAAGCCCACGAAGCTTAAGAATTATACGTAACAGTTATATTACAGATATGATCTTAAGCTTGTAAAGGATATTGGCCTGAAACTCTAGTAGGTGATGCTTATGTAATTAGGTATGTGATTACCGTGTAGAACCTGTGAGACTAGTCCTCCCGATGAATTACTAAAGCTGGCTTACCAAAACACTGTTTCGCGATACAAAGGAGTTATACGGGCCAGGTAAACAGTTTCTATCAGGCTAACGATGAAGAAACAAATATAGTAGTATAGTAATTGCTTGATTATCATGATAAATATATACTTATGTTTTTTACATTTGGTATCACATTCTTTTTCCATCCCAAGGGCCCACCTAAAACAAACCGCTGTACGTTCCCAAAATTGAGAAATAAATCCACGGTTTTTTAAAAGGTACGCCATAGTATAATGTGAGATAAGTAGCTTTAAAAGACTACTGTTTCGTTTTTAAGACCTAGTTACGCAACACAGTTTCTGCGGCCTCCGATTCGGTGTTGAATTCCTTTACTGACTGGAAGCCAATAGGAATTAAGGAATACATCCCGATTTCCACTGCTCACTTCTAAATTTCACAGTCTGAAAAGCAGCTTGGTACAATCACAAAGGAAGAAGGTGCTTAGCAGTGTTAGCGAGATGAGGTATTTTGGAATTTAATAAATAAGATTACTGGAATTCTTTATGTTGATCATTCTGTTTGTCGAAACGCTAATACAGTTGGTGCACTAGTCTGCTACTGAAGCTTACCAGAAGTTTCTCACCGGTGAGAAAACGTTGAGAAGATTGAGAAATGCTAATCATGCAATAAGCTTAATAAGAGTGTGCGATTATGGCAGTCTGTCGTGCAAGATGAACCGTGCGAGCCACAGAGATTTTAAGGTTCTATAGCCTAAAGATCAGTGTGAGAGATACGTAGCGTTATCAATATAGCATCTTAATGAAGTGAGTCTAAATAACTAACTAACTCTCTGGCCTATGAAACCCGGAGGTTCAATGCCGCGTTCACAAAAGCTCTCCACTGACCTCTATGCTTAGCTAATTGAATTAACTTTCTACTTTGTATTCCAATCTCTGCGATATCCATCTTAATATTGTCCTCCCATCTGCGCCTAGTTTTTCCTAATGGTCGTTTTCCGATTGGTTTTCCTGCAAAACTTTGAAAGCGTTTATACTTTCTTCCATTCTGCCTACATGACCCGCACATCTAAGCCTCCTAGATTTCACGACATTAACGATGTTGGGTAAACCATATAAATTATGTAGTTCCTCGTTATGAAGTTTCCGCCATTCCCCATTCCCGTTCCTCTTGGGTCCGAATATTCGTCCCAGGATCTTGTTCTCAAATACTTTCAGTCTATGTTGTTCCCTCAGAGTAAGTGACCATGTTTCGCAGCCAAACAGAACAACACGCACGATTACCGTTTTCTATATTTTAAGCTTCAAATTTCTCGACAAAATTCGCGACGACAATAGATATTGAACCGAATAGTAACACGAATTCCCTGCTTTTAGGCGACATTTAATTTCTCCGTGAATATGATTTTCCTCTGTTAATATTGATCCTAGGTATTTGAAACTATCCACTTTATCAAAAGCATTATTTAATATTTTAACGCATCCATAGTTCGCTGTATTCCGGTCCCGACGCACTTCCTCGTATTTAGTTTTATCTGAGTTTACTTCTAAACCCATGTCCCTGAAACATATCTTAATTAATCTAATTAGCTTTCTCGGTATTCTAAGTTATGTAAGGACGTTGTAAATTGTTTCTCTCCTAACCGAGTCGTACGCCTTTCTAAAATCAATAAATAGTTGATGTACCGGGGTATAGTATTCCCATTTTTTTCGAGTATTTGGCGAATGGTAAATATTTGGTCGATAGTTGATCGATTCCGTCTAAATCCGCATTGATAATCTCCAATAATTTCATCTGTGTATGGGGTCAGTCTTGCTAATAATATTTGAATGAATTTTATAGGATGTTGACAGAAGAGAGATGCCTTGATAATTATTACAGTCAGTTTTGTCGCCTTTCTTGTGAATTGTAACAATGATTGATTCTTTCCACTCTTGTGGCAATTGTTCCTTGTTCCAGATAAAGAGAATGAGTTTGTTTATCTTGTTCCATAATTTTTCACCTCCAGCTAAAATTAAATCAGTCGTAATTTCATCTACACCCGAAGATTTGTGTTTCTTTAATTTCTTTATAGCAGTTTCTAATTCTATTCGGTTCAGTTCTGGAATATACGGTTCTTCGGTGTGTATCTCCATTCTTCACGCACACTAATTTTCAATTGCGTGTTAAGCAAATCGTCAAAGAAATATTTCCATCTATTTAAGATGCTATCCGTGTCAGTGAGAACTGTACCGTCAGATTTCTTTAATATATAGGCACGAGGTTTATAGCCTTTCTTAAATTCGTTGATTGCCTTATACATGTCCCGGATGTTTTTATCTTTACTATTATCTTCAAGTTCCTTAATTTTAGCATTCAGAAAATCGCGTTTCATTGTTCTAAAAGTTTTGGAAGTTTCCCGCCTGATATCTGCGAAATTTTGTGTAGTTTATTTAAATCGCGTTTTTAGTCAGCGTAAATTTGCCTGTTTTCTCTTCTCTGCTTGTTTTAGCATTCCTGGTCGAACCATGGTTTGTTCCTGCGTATTTGCGTGACCCAATTTTTCTTTTGCTGAAATTTTAATGCTATCTCTAATTTCAATCCAGGTATCCTCAACACTAGTGCACTCCGAATCTTCTAAAGCCGACAATATATTCGAAACTTCAATCTGGTATTTCTCTCTTACCTGGCTCTCTTCTAATTTCTTTAAATTGAAAATCACCGTTTTTATACAATGAGTATTACCTTTATTCAACGATAACTTCTCTCGTATTATCGCTGCTACCAGGTAGTGGTCGGTGTCGCAATCAGCCCCTCTAAACGACCGGACATCAATTATGCTAGATTGCCTTCTTCTATCTACTAAAACGTGATCAATTTGATTATGTGTTTTCCCGTCTGGTGATGTCCAAGTGTACTTATGAATGTCGCGATGTGGGAATTTTGTACTCTTCACGATTAAGTTTTTGGATGTTGCAAAATATACGAGTCGAATACCGTTGTCATTACTTTCCTTATGCAGACTTTTGTTCCCTATAATCGGTTTGAAAATATCCTCTCGTCCTACCTTCGCATTGAAATCCCCTAATAGAGTTTTCATATGGTATCGCAAGAGTTGGTCAAATATCCGTTCTACTTCTTCGTAAAAACTGTCTTTTATATCGTCATCCTTATCTTCAGTTGGGGCATGTACATTTAAAACAATAATATCACACCACCGTCCCTTAAGAGTAATAAAAGAAAGTCTGTCAGTGACAAATTGAACCCGTTTAATTGCTGGTAAGATACGTTTATGAACGAAAAACCCTGTTCCTAACTGGTGATTTTTGTTTCTTTCCCCGTAAAAGAACGTAAAATTTCAGGAATTCTAAGATCCATTTCCTTCCCACCTAACTTCCTGTACTCCTGCTACGTCCATCCTGAATTTCTCTAACTCACTCGTTACGGATTTTAACGCGCCTGCCCTATAAAGACTCCTAATATTCTATGTTCCAAATCTCATGTCCATTTTCTTTTGCTGAGGTCGTGCCAAGTTATCAGTCCTTGTCCGAGGCTTTTGTGAATATTTGTGAACGTTTTTTTTCACAGGATGAGGTTGTTAGCCCCACCCAAACCCCCAAGCTGGAGGACCACTCATAGTCGGCTGTCCGCGACTACCTATTCAGTATATTCGCTACTAACCTCTATATCTAGATGCCTTCTCCTTGATCCGCAATCTGAGGACGCGCCATGCCGTGGTGACAGGATCCCACGTTACACGGAGCGAAGTGAGTCAGGTTATAAAAGACGCCTAAAAATTTTTTATAGACGCAAGTTTAACTTTCAGGCTAATCGAAAGTTAATCGCAGTCTCTTTTACATTCTTTGAGCAGCGAGACAAAGTCCTCGAACACTATTCCCAAGGGGGAAATTCATGGCCTGTGGTCCAAAATGTGGGAAGTGAGCCTAGGAAGTTTTATATCTTTCAGAAGTACTTAACTGAAAATCTCCCAAACTAACAGTACAAAAAAAAAAAAAAAAAAAAAATCTGTCAATTGATAATTTTGTTGATGTCTCTGATCTAAACCTGTTCTACCAGGCCTGTATAGGTTCTTTGTATCGCGAATCAGTGCTTTACTACACTAGCTTTAGTAATTCATCGGCAGGACTTGTCTCACAAACCAAAAGAAGCGGGCCTGGTTGTAGAAAATATCTAATTACCCAATTACCTAAAGATCACATGCTAGAGATTCAGGCCCATAACTTGGATGTGAATCCTTTACAAGCTTACGACCATAGGTGTAATATAACTGTTACGGAATATTGAAAGCTTCGTAGGTTTCTGTCTGAAAAGCAGCTTGGTATAGCCGCAAAGGAACAAGGTGCTTGGCATTAAGCATTGATTATACTTATGTCGCATAAAACCTAGGGCAATAAGTTGAAACCAACTGGAATCGACGTCTATTAGAGCTTTCATTATTACGACCCCGTCTTGGAAAAAATGTACATGGAGTGTTTGCATGTACGGAATATCCAATAACAAAGTTGAGAGTGTTAAACTTTGCTTCTTTGTAGGAGAGTCCAAAAGTAAACGGTAGTTACACAATTTTAAGTGTCCTTGCAGATGGCAGAATCCTTGGAGTTAATCATCTGCTGTTGAACATCTTAACAAATAAACAATCAAAAAATAATCAAATGTATTCAACGTACAATTGAATTATACTGTAGTACAAGAATTGATGTCCAAATTAATTGGTTTAGCTCGTTAAATTTAATGTGTCCTGCAACGGTTTAATATTCTCTTCGGGTACGAAAGCCGCTCGTGTTAAAGGATTCCAAAATATGTAAAGAGAATAATAAGCCACCTTCAAGTTTTATTCCTTGTCTTTATAGCTTCATTTAAAGTTACATCAAGATCGTCTTCATGTCCATTTTGTTTCTTCTATAAGGCGAAGACGTTATTACAAAATTTTAATCATAACTAATTGGATCAACAATTAACTCGTTGTCAATGACCCATTGGTTTTCTACAGCTGTTGTTGGTCATCATCTGTATCATATCGTCTTCAGATCTGCCATTTATACATGAACTCCTTTGGCAGAATGTACAAAACCTTGAATACTTCATATCGGCTCTTTTACACTAACATGTGGCTCGTTCACCACCCTATATTGCAGTCACTTTTTATCTACAGGTAAGTAAGCTTACCCGGCTGGAGCTGATGGTAGCTGTGTGGGTCCTGGAATTCGCATATCCTCTTTGACACACCAACATTATTCGATTCGGTTCATGCTTAGACCATATCGCTCCTGGACTTTGAGGTACTTCCGAATTGATTGCTCCACAGCTGCCGTGTTACTAGGGGCAAAAGTGGCCATTTTGAAGCTTCGTAACTTCTTCCTTGTTATTCCTGATATGGCTTATACCAAAGAGGATATCTTTCCTTCTCCATAAATGCGAATAAGATATGTCTAATCGTGACCTTTTTCTCAGGATTGAAATTTGTTTGGTTGAAGACACTAACTTGCACAATTCATTTTCCTTTGAAGAATCTTGTAGGCTGCCAACTGTTTCTCCAGCGTATAGTTAAGGTCGTGTCACAGCCTGTTCCATCATGAAAAAAGTGAAAGCAGTCTCTTAAAGACGCTAGAGTTTGTATAATTTAATTATTTCATTGCTTTTTTTTTCAGATCTGCATGTACGAGGACATAAGAGAATCAGTAACTGCTCAAGAAGTCTTCTAGCAAGATTCTTAAAAGATCTGAATCAGACCATTTGACCGCTACAGATTTCATGTTTGTAATTTTTTCCATTACTGCTGTCCGTATACGGCTACCTTTTGCTCCTTGTGTATTTCACAATTCCACAATCGTAGTGGCGAATCTTTCACAATATGAAAAGCTATGCAAAGGTTCCAAAAGAGATATGCAAATCGAGACACGAAACGCGAGTGAAGACGATTGATTCTTTCGAGTAAGATAGCATCGACACCTCAAGAACATGTGTATATACTATTAGAGGTCAAAAGGATGTCAGAATTACGAAATGTGATACGCTTTTCTGATCAAGACAATGCTACCGTGATATCAGATTACTTTTTCATTCAAGAAGTAGGACATGCAGAATTTTCATCAAGAGACTTCTGAAATGAATTACTTTTTCTCCTCTATGAAATGTGTGGCACTAAGTTACTAATCACAGCATACAGTGAGCTTATATGAAAGAGATTATTTGATTAGCCCACAGTTTGGTTGCTTTGCAATGACCAGGTATACTAAGTTGGTAGCGAAATCATGACTGACTATACCGTAAATATTTTCCACCTAACTGTCTAAGATTTTAAAAGAACTTAAAATCGATTCTTTATTTCTCTCATCGATTAAATCATCGGTCTGAGGCCCAAAGTAAGGCCGTTTCGGAGGTTAGAATATAATGGGTTCCATAGCTAGTTTTACTGGATACAATCGGAATAATGATAGACAGGAACCTAGTGAATACTACCTTGTGTATTCCCAAGTGATCATATTTGATGCTAACTAAAAGCATATTTGTTAGCTTCGAGTGTTAACAAACAGGAGACTTTGAGTAATTAATCCGTAACAACGCAACTCTTTGGATTAAACAGTTTCTATCAGGCTAACGTAGATTTCTTGAGCAAGAAGCACTCCCAAATAGTATTGTAGTTGCATATAAACAGGAAGTATAGTAATTCCATGACTATCATTGATAAATTAATAATTATTTTTTTTTTACATATGGTATCACAACCTTTCTCAATCCCAAGGGCCCACCTAAAACAAACCGCTGTAAGTTCCCAAAGCGTTACGTCTGTGATACCCTCGTCTTATTAAAGGCTGAAGTATATCCACGTTAAGAAGCTCTAAAAGCAGTACTGCTTCGTTTTTAAGACCCAGGTACACAACATAAGATCCTAGGGCCTCCGATTCGGTGCTGATTCCTTTACTAGCTGTAAGCCTATAGAAAGTAAAGAATACATGCCGATGTCCACTGCTGACATCTAAATTTCACAGCATTTTAAGAAGGAACGAAGAAGCCGTTCAGCCTTACCTGACACCTCGAAAGGGGACCCTCGTATTATTGGCAAGCTTGTTGCATCCTAAACCACTAATAAAAAAGAGAATATCCCCGTCCATCCTCAAAATTATTTCTTTAATAAACGCATCACTCAGAGATCGGTATCGTCCCTGGTTAATATCTCTTTTGAGACGATGTAGAAACTATTACAATGAAGTCAAGTGACATCCCTGTTAACGTTCTCATTCTAAGGTGATTTCTAACGACGCAGATGCATATTACAAAAGGCTTCACCATCTCAGGGATGTCTGCCGTATCTCAAGTGACTCATCAGCTTGTTTATCATTTTAACACGCATTCGTCTTATTAGTTTTACGAAAACAATACTTTATGTGCTCACGGTGATTATTTCCTTTTCTCAGCTAAAAACTTCTTGTTCATCACGTCATTGGGTGTAAACTCGAATATTTCGAATTTGCAAGTTCTAAGGAAAATATACCTTCCGTATTTTCCCATTTCGATCCACCCGATGTCGTTTGTACTGCATGCAAAAAGATTCCACTCCTTCTAATGCAAGTATCATGGCGGATCTCGACATCTGCTGCTATTATCTCAGTAGGGACAAAGGGACTAGATCAAACAGGGGATTAAGTACCTACGTAAATTGTAGGCTATTAAATTAATGCTTCCGTTTCTCACGCAGTTGGTCATCTCTTGTATGCAAAATTTGCACATCATTTTACTCAGCAGGTGCAAGCCTTGAAGGCAACTACGGTATCAGATGATTACAAGAAATCAAGAACTCAAGGAACCATCACAATTCGCAGTAAAAGAGGCCTTCTGGAGCGAAGTTCCAAGTTATATGATTATCGAACAGTGCTTAATTTGGCCACGAAATTTTCTGTGGGATTTACTCGCCAGACCCTACATTAGCTAGATTAATCATTCATTCCTAAATACTGTTACGATAACTGAAGTTCTACAGTACTTTTAAGGGAAAAATTTTTCATCTGAGTGGCACGTAGAGCTAATGCCTCCTTCCATATGTGATGATATCTGAATACACAAGAATGTCAATACGACTGTTGTGAATATTGCAGACTCTCTGTGGTTTTGTGATTTAAAACACACACTTAGAAGGATGGGTCCTTCTACACGTAATGGTGTGGACTAAAAATTTCAAGTCAAATCTGTGTTAAGTACGTATATAAATTATGTTAAGCGCTATTTTCACCTTATATTTTATGCATGTAAATTACAATTAGACACGGAAAATGCCGAGAGCCAAAAAAGAGTTTTCTGGAAATATCTGCAACGATCGAATTCAATTCTTCCATTGAAGCCACGACAATTCAATCACAGTTCTTGAGATCAATACCAATATATTGGAAAATTTTCCACCTAACATCACTATACATAATATCCAAAACTGTCCGGATTATGAAAAGTGTTTTCACTTGTTTCTACATCATAATGAAAATTTTCCGATTCATGAAAATTCCTTACATTTGTTTCTACAGAGCAATATCACTTTCCGATACAAAAAAAGTTGTTTTACTTTTTGCTTCAAAACGATGAAAAATTTCCGACTCATAAAGAGTTCTTCCATATTTACATTCAAGACACAAAATATTCTGATTCATGAAACACTGTTTCACTTGTTCCTACATAGTACTGAAAATTGTGAGCCATAAAAATTTTCAGACTCTTTACACGATCTTTCACTTTTTAACATTTTTATACATGATTTCAATCAATTTTATGAATACTGAGGAACTGTTACTCGATCACTAATATATGTAAAGAACGGAAAATTTTCCGGAAAAGTATAGAAGAAATTTTCCACCTTACATCACGGCTGCACAACGATGTAGGAATAAGTGGAGTATGTTTTAATGAATCGGAAAGTTTTCCGGAAAATTTACATCACTGCTCATAACGCTCTCACCTTTCTCCTCATCGTTAGCCTGATAAAAACTGTTTAATCCAAAAAGTTGTGCTCTTACAGATATATTATTTAAACAAGTCTCATGTGTGTTATCACACGAGGCTATCAAATATGCATTTAATTAGTGTCCTTGCTGCTCACTAGCACTTACATACAGAGCTGAGTAGGATTCACAAGGTTCCGGTCTATCATTAATAATATTTTCCCGATTGTATCTTGTAAAACTTGATATGGAACACTTTATAATCTAACCTCCGAAACAGCCTTACTCTCGGCCTGGACCGGTGATCTAATAAATGAGACCAATAAAGAATCGATTTTATGTTCTTTTGAGATCTTCTCTTAGACGGTTAGGTGGAAAATATTTACGGTATAGTAGTCCTGTGTTCGCTACCAGCTTCCCAACACTAGTCATCACAAAGCAACCAAACTGTGGTTTAATGAAATAATATTTTCATATAAACTCACTGTATGCTTTGATTAGTAACTAAGTGCCACACATTTCATAGAGCAGAAAAGTCATTCATTTCAGAATTCTCTTGATGAAATTCTCTATACCCAAGTTCTAGATGAAAAGGTAATCTGATATCTCGATAGCATTGTCTTGATAGAAATATCGTATCACAATCGGTAATTCTGAAATCCTTTTTTCCACTAATGATATTTACTCATGTTGTTGGTGTCTCAGGCTGTCTTGTTCGGAAAAATTATTTAAGTCTTCACTCCCTTCTCGAATATGGATTTCTTTTTCTCGAACAACTTTTGGATAGTTATTCATCTTTTAAATGCCTCGCCACAACGATTCTGGAATGCTGAGATACACACCTGTATTTTTGATATAAGCAGAGTACTCCTTCTGTAATTCTTCAATAATTCAACATTAACTACCAATACTCTATTTCTACTGTTCTGCATAGAGTAAATAAGTACAAAAAAAGTGGACAAAACACATGTGCTATTACATTAGATCAGCCATTATACTTTAAAGGTGTTCAAATCGTACCTGCAGTTGGCGAAATTTCTGAACTGTCCAAAGTTGTACCGCCCTCACGAGATTTCCACCTAACTAATTTCTAGGCACGATTGGATACATTATGTCAGGAAATGGTATAGAAGAATTTTGCGGGATCCTGTTCGGTAAGACAACTTTAGTGACAATGCTGAATGGCCATCGCTACTCAAGATCATTGGGATCTCGCTTCTAGATTTTGCTCCGCGACATTTACGTGTGGTTATGGAGAGATTTACAACACTCTGAGCAGATGACAAAATCAAGGATCTCCGATGTTATTCGACAATTTGTGGATGATAAAATAAATATGGCGTTTCCGTATTCAATATGGCGTGATGATATCAATATGACAATTAATGTTTCCGTTTTGGCACAAAGCTTATCATCTTTTCTATGCAAAATTTTCACATCACTATACTCAGGAGATGGAATCCTTAGAGGCAACTACGGTATCAGATCATTTCAAAGAAATTAACTCATGGATCTTTCACAATTCGCAGAAAAAGTGTTTAATGAGGCCACGATTATATTTCTCAACGTTTTCTCACCGGTGAGTAAATTTCTGGTAAGCTTTCACTCAGTAGCAGACTAGTGAATCAACTATATTTGCTTTCAACCCCTTTCATATCTTAGACGGAATGATCAACAAGAAGAATTTCTGTAATCATATTTATTAAATTCAACACTACCTCATCTCGCTGACGTGAATACAGCTTGCGTGTCCTGTGCACCGACTCAAAGGTTTCTTCTCAAGAGCAGAAAGCTGCTCCAAAAAATGTACCCGATTAATCGCCAGCAGCTGAGATTTACGAAGTGTACTCATCTCTTACACTGAACCAGACTGTCATTTGGCCTGTTATGTTTGCGAACATATCCTTCGCCGTTGACCAGAGCCATCCTAGATCACCAAGTAAATTCCTTTATAAATTACAAGCACTAAATCATCTGTAGAGTTCGGCATAGTTTTTCGCTGCATATAAAGGAATATCATGGCAACTCCCTAGAGTATATTTCTTGCATAGTCCAGCTGAGAGCTGTTAACACTGGCAAGAAGAAAGTTGAAAAACATAGTTGTGTGGTTAGAAATATACTGCAGAATGTTTTCAGTGATCATAGTATTACCAAGTGCAGACATCACGAAACATTCACATAACATTTTAGTAAGAGGAGATGTTGAGGTACGTGTTACAACGAATGCAAGCAGTTAGCATTCACTACAACCAACCACACATAGTAATATTTGATAAGAAGGGTAGTGAGATTATGATTTTTCAATTGCAACTCACACGCTGTAATAGACTAAAAACTCTTGAAGCTTTACTTTGATATGGCAAAAGATTTGATTTATCTAGAAGGCTGCAGGCGTGACTTTCTGCAGCAATAATGATATTACGAATTGTAGATATCAGGATGCATTTAGATAAAAAGGTAGTAACAGTAGGTGTTGAGATCCGCCATGATGCTTGCATTAGAAGGAGTAAAATCAGTTTACGTGCAGTACAACGGACGAGTGCGGGTGGATTCAAATGGGAAAAGTACGGCTGCTCATATAGTCCTTAGGACTTGCCAATTCGAAATATTCGAGTGACATGCGAAACCCAACGACGTGCGAAACAAGAAGTCATTACCAGAGAAAAAAGGAATATCACGGTGAGCTCGTAAGTTATTGTTTTCTTAAAATTAGTAAAGAGAAAGCGCGTTAAATGTTTAACAAGTTGATGGGTCACTTGCGATATGGCTGGCATCCCTGAGCTGGTGAAGGTTTTTGTAATATGCATCTGCAACGCCAGAAATCACCTTAAAATGAGAACATTAAGATCACTAACGTGATGTCACTAGACTTCATTGTAATAGTATTTTACACTGTCTCAAGAGAAATATTAATCAGGGAGGAGAACGATTTCTAAGTGATGCGGTGACTAAAGAATTAATTTTGAGGATGGACGGCGATGTTAGAATTGAATTAGTGCTTTAGGGGGCCACAAGCGTGCAAATAATTCGAGGGTTCTCTTTCGAGGTGTCCGATAAAGCTAAACGGCTTCGACGTTCCTTCTTAAAATGCTGTGAAATCTAGAAGTCAGCGGTGGACATCGGCATGTATTCCTAAATTCTTATTGGCTTGCAGCTAGCAAAGGCATTCAACACCGATTCGAAGGCCGCATGATCTTGTGTTGTGTAACTAAGTCTTAAAAACGAAACAGTAGTGCTTTTAGAGCTACTTAACTCACATTATAGAATGGCGTACCATTTAAAAAATCGTGGATTTATTTCTCCCTTTAATAAGACGAGGGTATCACCAGTGATGATTTTCCGGAAAATTTTGAAACCGAAAATTTGCCGGAAAATATTCCGATTCAAAAAAACACATTCTAGTTATTCCTACATCGTTGTATAGACGTGATGTGAGGTGGAAAATTTTTTTCTATACTTTTCCGGAAAATTTTCCGTTAACAAATATCAGTGATCAAGTAACAATTCCTCAGTATTCATAAAATTGATTTAAATAATGTATAGAAATGTTAAAAAGGGAAAAATCGCTTAAAGAATCTGAAAATTTTCATAGCCCAGACAATTTTCAGTACTGTGTAGGAACATGTGAAACTATTTTTCATGAACCGAAGAATTGTCTGTCCTGTACAGTGATGAAAATTCTCCGAGTCATAAAAACATACTCCCCATTCCTACATCGTTGTTTAGCCGTGATGTTAGGTTGAAAGTTTTCTATATTTTTCCGCAAAATTTTCCGCTCTTAAACAAATATCAGTGATCAAGTAACAGCTCGCCAGTATTCATAAAATTGATGAAATCATGTATAAAGATGTTAAAAAGTGGAAGACCGTTTAAAGAATCTGAATATTTTCATAGCTCACACAATTTTCAGTACAATGTAGAAACAAGTGAAACAATGGTTTATAAATCGAAATATTTTGTGTCTTATATGGACTAATTAAAGAAATTTTTGAGTCTAAAACTTTTCATATTGAAGAAAAAAGTAAAACAACTTTTTGTGTATCGGAAAGTTTTATTGCTCTGTAGAAACAAATGTAAGGAATTTTCATGAATCGGAAAATGTTCATCACGATGAAACAAGTGGAAGAAACTTTTCTGAGTGGCACGTTGAGTTAATGCCACCTTCCTTGTGTGGTAATATCTGAATCCGCATTAATGTCAATTCGACTGCGGTGAATATTGACGAGTCTCTGTTGACTTGAGTTTTAAAACCCACACGTGGACGAAAGTGTCCTTCTACACGCAATGGTGTGGAATATAATTGGAAATGAAATCTGCCTTAACTACGCATATAAATTATGTTAAGCGTTTTTTTCACCTTATTTTTTATGGATATAATTTACAATAAGGCACTGAGAGTTCCGACAGGTCAGAAAGAGCTTTCGAGAAATATCTGCAACGATCATATTTAATTCTGCCATTGAAACAACGATAATTCAATCACAGTTGTTGAGAAACTTCAAATGATGCAAACAGTTTTCGAAGGAGCAAAAATAGCTGTATATGGAAAACAGAAATGGAAGAAACTTCAAACGGGAAATCTGTGGCTGTTGATGGGTCTGATACGGATCATTTAAGAATCTTGCTAGAAGACTTCATGAGCAGTTGCTGATTCTTTTAAGGCCACACACAAGCAGAACTGAAAGGAAATGCTAGGAAATCATTAAATTTAAAGAAACTCTAGCGTCATTAAAAGACTGCTTTCACTTTTTTCATGATGCAACAGGCTGCGACACGACCTCAGCAATACACAGGAGAGAATAGTTGGCAGCCTACAAGACCCTTCATAAAGAAAAAGAATTGTGTAAGTTAGTCAGAGTCTTCCACCAGCCAAATCTCAATCCTGACAAAATGGTCAAGATTAGACATTTCTTATTCGCCTGTACGGAGAAGGAAACATGTCCTCTTTGGTATAAGCCTTATCAAGTTTAACAAGGAAGTAGTTACGAAGATTCAATATGGCCACTTGTGTCCCTACTAACGAGGCAGCCGTGCAGCATTCAATTCGGTATTATTTCCAAGTCCAGGAGCGAAAATTTCCAAAGCATGGACCCAATCGAATGAGGTTGGTGTGTCAAAGAGGATATGCGAATTCCAGGATCACACAGCTACCATTAGGTCCAGCCGGATAAGCTTACTTACCTGTAAATAAAAAGTGACTGTAAGATAGGATTTTGAACGAACCACATGTTAGTGTAAAAGAGCTGATATGAAGTATTCAAGGTTTTGTGCATTCTGCCAAAGTATTCATTTACAAATGGCAGATCGGAAGAGAGTCTGATATAGATGATGACGAACAACAGCTGTAGAAAATCATATGTCATTGACAACGACTTAATTATTGATCAAATCAGTCATGATCAGTATTTAGTCTTATAGAAAAAACAAAATGGACTTGAAGACGATGGTGATATAACTTTGGTACCCGAAGACAAAACGAAACCTTAGCAGGACACATTTAATTTCAAGAGCAAAACCAATTCATTTAGATACATTCCCGTACTAGAGTATCATTCAATTGAATATTTATAACAATCCAAATGAATTAGTTGAGTTCGTTAAATTATA
The DNA here is from genome assembly GCF_964235325.1 of Thermobia domestica. Lineage (NCBI taxonomy): Eukaryota > Metazoa > Arthropoda > Insecta > Zygentoma > Lepismatidae > Thermobia > Thermobia domestica. The sequence goes on from NC_137460.1 coordinate 170,674,455, forward strand.
TCAGTATAGCAAGATTTCGTTTTCTCTTCGGGTTCCAAAGCCGCTCGTGTTAGAAGATTCCAAAATATGTAATCGGGATATTAAACCACCTTCATATTTATACTTTCTTTTTATGCCTTTATTTACAGCTAGGTCAAGATGGTCTTCATGTCCATTTGGTAAGATCTATAAGGCGGGGACGTTGTTACAAAATAGTAATTATAACTGTTTGGATCAAGAATTAAGTCGTTGTCAAAGAATTATTGGTTTTCTACAGCTGTTGTTCGTCAACATTTATATCAGATTTTTTTCCGATCTACCGTATGTACATGAACTCCTTTGTAAGAATGCAGGAAACCTTGAATAACTCATATCGGCTATTTTATACTACCATGTGCATCGTTCACAGTCCTATCTTGCAGTCACTTTTTATCCTTAGGTAAGTAAGTTAATCCGGCTTCAGCTAATGATACCTGTGTGGTCCTGGAATTCGTATACATTAACCTCATTCGACTGGGTTCATGCATAGACCATATCGCTCCTGGATTTGGAGGTACTTCCGAATTGAATGCTGCACAGCTGCCGTGTTATAAGGGGGAAAGAGGCCATAATGAAGCTTTGTAACTACATCCTTGTTATACCAGGGAGGACATGTTTCCTTTCCCATACAGGCGAATAAGAAATGTCTAATTTCACCATTATGTAGGGATTGATATTTGGTTGGTTTAAGACTCTGACTAACTTACACTATTGTTTTTCTTTTTGAATGATCTTTAAGACTGCCAACTATTCTCTCCTGAGTATAGATGAGGTCGTGTCACAGCCTGTTGCATCATGCAAAAAGTGAAATCAGTCTCTTAATGACGCTAGAGTTTCTTTAGATTTAATAATTTCGTAGCATCTCCATTTAGTTCTACTTGTATGTGGCCTTTAGAGAATCTGCAACTGCTCATGATGTCCTCTATCAAGATTCTAAAATAATCTGAATCACAACCATCAACAGCTACAGATTTCAGGCTTGTAGCTACTTCCATTACTGTTGTCCATATACAGCTACCTTTACTCCTTCGAATAGTGATTGCATCATTTGAATCCAACTAGTATTGATCTCAAAGTTTTTCAAGAACTGTGATTGAATTGTCGTGGCTTCAATGGCAGAATTAAATTCGATCGTTCCAGATATTTCCCGAAAGATATTTTTTTTGTCTTTTGGCACTTTCCATGTCTAATTGTATTTTATATCCATAAAAGATAAGGTGAAAATAGCGCTTAACATAATTTATATACTTACTTAACGCAGATTTCATTTCCAATTATATTCCACACCATTGCGTGTAGAAGGACTCTTTTTTTCTACGTGTGGGTTTTAAAACAGAAGTCAACAGAGACTCAGTGATATTCACTGCAGTAGAATTGATATTCTTGCACATTGAGATATTATCACACAGGGAAGGTGGCATCATCTCAACGTGCCGCTCAGATGACAAACTGTTTTCCAAAAAAGCCATGTAGAACTTCAGTTACCGTAACAGTATTTGGGAATGAGGATCTTGCTAACGTAGTGTCTGACGTTGAGTTAATCCCTCAGAAAATTTCGTGGCCATTAAGCACGCTTCGATAAATATATCACTTGTAACTTCGCTCCAATTTTTTTTTTTTTTTTTTTTTGCGAATTGTGAAGATTCCTTGAGTGGTTTATTTTGTTGTAATCATCTGATACCGTAGTTGCCTCCAAGGATACCATCTGCTGTTTTACTAAGTTAGTAGCGAACACAGGCCTGACTATACCGTAAATATTTTTCACCTAACCGTCTAAGAGAAGATGTCAAAAGAACTTAAAATAGATTCTTTATTTACCTCATCGATCCTGATCACGGGTCTCAGGCCCAAAGTAAGGCTGTTTCGGAGGTTAGAATATAATGGGTTCCATAGAAAGTTTTACAGAACCCAATCGGGAAAATTTATTAATGATAGACCGGAACCTAGTGAATCCTACACAACTCTGTATGTAGGCTCTAGTGAGCTGCAAAGACGTTAACTAAATGCATATTTGATAGCTTCCAGAGTTGACACACATGAGACTTTCTATAAATAATAACTCCATAAGAACACAACTCTTTGGATTAAACAGTTCCTATCAGGCTAACGATGAAGAAAAAGGTGAGAGCTAAGTAGATTTCTTCAGCAGGAAGCACTCTCAAATAGTATTATAGTTGCATATAAAGGAGAAATATAGCTACTGCTTGATTATCATTGATAAATTAATACTTAAGTTTTTTACATTTGGTATCACAATTTTTTCAACACCAAGGGCCCACTTAAAACAAACAGCTGTACGTTCCCAAAACTATACGTGTGTGATACCATCGTGTTATTAAAGGGAGAAGTAAATCCACGGTTTTTTAAGTGGTATGCCTCTCTATAAGGTGAGTTAAGAAGCTCTAAAAGCACTACTGCTTCGATTTAGGAACCTAGTTAAAAAACGCAAGATCTACCGGCCTCCGATTCGGTGTTAAATTCCTTTACTAGCTGTAAGCCAATAGGAATTTAGGAATACATGTCCATGTCCACTGCTGACTTCTAAATTTCGCAGCAATTTAAGAAGGAACTTACAAGCCGCTTAGCCTTACCGGACACCTCGGAAGAGAACTCTCGAATTATTGGCACGGTTGTTGCACCCTAAACCGTAATTAAAAATTGAAAATCTCCGTCCATTTTCAAAATTATTTCTTTAATCACCGCATCACTTAGAGTTCGCTTTCATCCCTGATTAATATCTCTTTTCAGACAATGTAGAATACTATTACAAAGAAATCAAGTGATATTACTGTTAACGTTCTCATTTTAGGGTGATTTCTAACGTTGCAGATAAATATTACAAAAAGCTTCAAAGCTCCGGGATGCCTGGCCTATCTCTAGTGACCCATCAACTTTTCCATCATTTTAACGCGCTTTCTCATTACTTGTTTTACGAAAACAATACCTTAATATTCAACCTGATATACATTCTTTCTCAGTTAAAGACCTCTTGTTCCACACGTCACTGGGTTTAAACTCCGATATTTCGAATTTGCTAGTCCTAAGGACAATATGAGCTCCCTATTCCTATATCAATCCACCCGATCTCGTCCGTTGTACGCAAAGTGATTCGATTCGTTCTAATCAAGTATCATGGCGGATCTCGAAATCTACTGTTATTATCTTTTTATCTAAATGCATCCTGATATCTTCAATTAGTAATACCATTAGTTCTTCAGAAAGCCACAGCCGTAAGCTTTGTAGATAATCTTAAATCTTTTGCCATATGAATGTAATATTTAACAGATCATAGTCTATTACAGCGTGTGAGTTGCGATTGAAAAATCACAATCTCACAATGCTTCTTATCTAATATTTCTACGTCAGGTTGGTTGCAGTGCATGGTAACTGCTTGCATTCGTTTTGATAAGAGAAAAACACGTATCCACTTTTCTTGTACTTATTTACTATATGCAGAAGTGTAGAAATAGAGTATTGGTACTTGATGTTGAATTATTGAAGAATTACAGAGGGAGTACTCTGCCTATTTCAAAAGGAGAAGTGTGTATCACACAATTCCACAATCGTTGTGGCGAAACTTTCACAAGATGGATAGCTATCGAAAGGTTTGTTTGGGAAAAGGGAATCGATACGCGAGGCGCGAGTGAAGACTTGATTCAATCTTCCGAGGAAGAGAGCATTGAAACACCTAGAAGATGAGTATATTGAATTATAGGGGAAGAGGATGTCAGAATTACGAAATGTGATACGATATTCTTATCAAAACAATGCTACCGAGATATCACATTATTATTATTGCTTCAAGAACTTGAATATAAAGAAGTTCTACAGGCCTGGTAGAACATGTGTAGAACAGAGACATCAACAATATTATCAATTGGCAGATTCTTTTTGTACTTAGGTTACATAAGGGGACTTTCATTTAAGTACACCTGAAAGATATAAATGTTCCAAGGCTCACTTCCCACATCTTGGAGCACAAGCCTTAAATTACTCTCTTGGGAATAGTGTCGGAGAACTTAGCCTCGCTGGATACAGAAAGTAAAAGAGACTGCGATAAACTTTCGATTAGCCGGAAAGTTAAACGCGTCTCTAAAAATTTTCGAGGGGTCTTTTGCAACCTTGACCTATTTCATTAAGTTTCTATGTTGATAACGCTGCGTATCTCTGTCACTAACTTTTAGACTATAAAAGCTTAAAATCTCATTGGTTCACACGGATCATCTTGCACTACAAATTGCCATATTGTCATCTTGCAATCTTATTAAACTTATTGGAGGATTTGAATTTCTCAATCTTCTTAACGTTTTCTCTCGAGTTAATTTCTGGTAAGCTTCCGCTCAGGAGCAGACTAGTGCACAAACTGTATTAGCTTTTCAACACCTTACATATCTGAGACGGCATGATCAACCAGAAGAATTTCTGTAATCATATTTATTAAAATCAACACTACCTCATCTCGCTGGCGTGAATAGAGGTTGCGTGTTCTGTCCACCGACTCTAAGGTGTTTCTCAAGAGCAGAAAGCTACTCCAGAAATTTGTACCCGATTAATCGCCAGATTTTGAGACTTACGAAGTGTCCTCATCTCTAACACTGAACCAGACTGTCATCTTGATGTAACTTTAAATGAAGGTGTAGAGAGAGACAAGGTATAAAACATGAAGGTGGTATATTATTCTTTTTACATATTTTGGACATGAAGACGATATCGATGTAACTCTAATTGAAGATACAAAGACAAGGTATGAAACATGAAATTGGTTTGTTGTTATGTTTACATATTTTGGAATTCTTTAACACTGTAGTGGCTTTGGTAACCGAAGAGCAAACGAAACCGTAGAAGGACACATTTTTTTTTTAACGAGCTAATCCAATTCATTTAGATATCACATTCGCGTACTACAGTATCATTTAATTGTATGTTTATAACATTCGTTTCCAGTTTGATTGTTTATCTGTTAACATGTTCAACAGCACATAGTTGACTCCAAGGATCCTGCCATCGGCAAGGACACTTAAAATTATGTAACTACCGTTTAGTTTTCGACTCTACTACAAAGAAGAAAATTTAACACTCTTAATAAACAACAATGTTTGGATATTTCGTACATGCCAATACTCCATGTACATTTTTATTCAAGACGGGATCGTAAGAATGACAGCTGTGCTACACGTCGATCCCAGTTGTTTTCAACTTATTGCCCTAGACTTTATAGGATCTAAGGAATATGAATGATTAATGATCAGCACCTTGTTGCTTTGCGGCCGTACCAGGCTGCTTTTGAGAGAGAATTACGAAGCTTAAGAATTTTCCGTACCAGCTATATTACACTTATGGTCGTAAGCTTGTAAAGGATTCACATGCAGGATATTGGCCTGAATCTCTAGTAGGTGATCCTTAGGTAATTAGGTAATAAGGTACTCCCATGCGCAAAAAAAATTGCGCGTATACTGTAACTCAAGAGTTTTCGCATTTATTCCATTTTCCTTACGTTTATGGGTAAAATTCAGTTTCTAGTGTGTGGAGATAGTAGAAAGCAATCCATCTAAGGAATTACTTCCAATAAATATAGTAAAATAATAAAAATATAAGCAAAAAACAAAATGATGCTCGGTTTTGTGTATACTGGCAACGATGATTTCTACCGATTTTTTCAGTAACAGATCACAATAGCGGAGGGAATTCAGTAGGGGAGTCGAGGAGTTTGATCAAGGAACTGGATAGTGGAATAAAATGTTGCATTTATTGATTAAAACCTAGTGTGTAAATTGCCTGCCAAATATAAATTAACTTCTGTAACTAAGATGTCGTACGAAAATATAGAATTAAACAGAAAAACTCTTATCTTAAGGTTCGAAGCGATACGGACCATGGTTATGATGATTATTTTCTTTTAAAAAAGGAGCTAACACCACGTTGCCTCCGTAGTTCGGTAGGTAGAGTGGCGGAGTCGTAGTTATTATATTGTTTTGACACGACATCTAATCCCATCCCATCCCATTTCTTTCTTTTTTTTTACAAAACATTATAATTTTTATGCTAATAAGAACCGAAGCAATATAATAAGGACAACTTACTGATATTTTACTGTAATGACGTATTTATCCAGGATTAGAGAACTATTGTTAATAGCTATTGTTTCTGTTCATGCTGTTGTATAGTTTCTCTCATCCTGTTTTCTTGGGGAAAAAACAATTTTGTCTCCAACGAAGTGTGAAGGATATATACGAACAGAAAAAGACATCTTAGTACCAAACGTGATTTATCGTGATGAAGTGGACTAGTTTGCCATTATTTAAAAAAATGTTGGCTTTTCTTTAGGTTTTAGCTAAAAAAATATTTTTTCTTTATAAGACTATAGTTTATGAGGCAAGGTGTGTGATCGTTCCCACAAATTTAGCTAGGGAGTGAAGGATAATTGTTTATACAAACATTTTATAGGTTTAGGTGCGTGAAACACCAATACACCATGGTCTCGCTTATCCGACCATCCTTTGTTCCACATACCGTATGATCCGATATATCATTGCAAATAGCACCAATCGGCAAGAAGATCTGCAAGTTGTGGTCCTAATCTATTTTTCATGCTGTGGAGTCTATCGCCTAGCGCGCCCGTCTACACCTTGACTCATACGTCTACCATTCAGTGCAGACACGTATCCAGGTTTTCCATTCGGAGGGGGCCCAACACGAATCCTCGTAAGCACGTAATTCTAATGTTTTCAAATATCAATAATAATAATAATAATAATAATAATAATAATAATAATAATAATAATAATAATAATAATAATAATAATAATGGAACAGTTCTGTACTTCTCTTAAACATTTTCTTACTTTTCATTAGTAAACCTGTTTATTTTGGAAACTGCATTATAGCACAAACAAAATGAAACATATTTTCGAGAGAAACGTAACTAAAGGAAACTGTCTGCTACGTATATCACATAACAAAAATAGCAAGAAGACATGGAGTGTATCGTTCTAATATATTAAAGTTAAAAACAAAACAGAAACGAAATGTTAATCCTATTTAAAACTGTTCTTTAATTCCACCTGGTCAGTGGCGTATTTGCGATTTTGTTTCGGGAGGGGCTTTGCTAACTTTCGGGGGAGGGGCTTTGCCTGGAAATGTGTAAATTCTGCAAGATATTTCATTTACTTTACTATACTAAGTAAGATTTCGTGGGGGGCTTAAGCCCGGAAGCCACCCCCCTAAATACGCCACTGCACCTGGTATAATGGCATTATGGTATGTTTTTAGAATTATAACAAGACAACAGCACATTGCACAAAGTTTGGATACTGATTACTAGTAAACTGATATAAAAGAACCTCAAAAGGGTAAAGGCAAGTTTACTAAAAAGTGCTTGAGTATTGGAGAGAGGCCCTCACGCTGGATACGTCCCTGATTCAGTGCAGTGCAGTTATTTGTTATAAAACATTATTATTAGATGCGTAATAGGTAAAATTATTTCATAAGTTTTATTTTTAACCCTTTGGGGATCCTATGGTACAATTTGTACCATATGCGTTTTTCATGGTACATTGCGTTATTTCTCTTCTATTTGAGCTTTTTCGTCCGGTTTTTTTTTTTGTTTTCCAAGTCCAGAGGCCTTGTAGAAGACATTACGTATGGCTTCAGACCGTCCTGCGTCCAGACGTAGGAGGTGATGACGTCATAAGACAAAAATTTCTTTTCTCATTTTCTAAGCCTATGTTCAATATGTTTTGGCGGGCTTATTTTTCTACGTAGAAGATTGAACTTTTGCACAAACATTCAGTCCACCGAGTAGTATTTACCAGATTTTTTGTTCCGATGTCAGTGCTAAAACAGGAAGGAACCAGAGGGGGAAAGGGGTAATAAAAGAATTTTTACCGTCAAAATCCCGTTTTTCGTCATTTTCCCGCCTTACATACATGATAAGGGGGCGCGGTGGCTCAGTGGTAGAGCGTTCACCTCTGGTGCTTGGGGTCCCGGGTTCGATCCCAGCCCCCGCCAAGTGAACTTTGTGGTGGACAAACACCGTGCTCGTGGGTTTTCTCGGGGTTCTCCCGTTTCCTCCCACTTTCTTCATTCCACCATTTCACTCATCTCTCATCATCACCGTCTCCTTTAGCCTAACCGGCATATCCGTCGGACGTAGAACTTAAAGATTTCATTTCATTTCATTTACATACATGATAGGACCACGTGAGTCATACCGTCTAAAAGGCAGTTCCATTCTGAAGAGAACGACGGTCGAATTATTATTCTATGGTAATTAGGGCCGTCTCAGTAAATTATTATCCAAATATACTTCTGTATAGGGTAAAAGTGGGGCATGGTAGGGAAATTTATTCTGGCGCGCCTATTTTTTCACGTAGAAGATTGAAATTTTCCACAAACATTCAGCCCACCGAGTAGTATTTACCAGATTTTTTGTTCCGATGTCAGTGTTAAAACAGGGGGGAACCAGAGGGGCAAAGGGTTAAAAAAGGGATTTTTTACCCTAAAAATTCCGTTTTTCGTCATTTTTCCGCCTCACATACATGATAGGACCACGTGAGTCATACCGTCTGAAAGGCAGTTCCATTCTGAAGAGAACAACGGTCGAATTATTATTCTAGGGTAATTAGGGCCGTCTCAGTGAATTTTTATCCAAATATGCTTCTGTATAGGGTAAAAGTGGGGCATGGTAGGGAAATTTTTTCACGTAGAAGATTGAAATTTTCCACAAACATTCAGTCCACCGAGTAGTATTTACCAGAAGTTTTTTTCCGATTTCTTCGTAAAAACAGGGGTAGTCCAGAGGGGCAAATTTGAAAAAAGGGAAATTTTGACCCCAAAAATCCTTTTTTCAGGAATTTCCCGCCTTAGATACATGATGGAGACATGTGAATGGTACCGCCTGAAAGACAGTTCTATTCTGAAGAGAATGATTGACGGATTATAGTCCTAGGGTAATTAAAGATGTCTCAGGAATTTTTTTCCCTGAGATCATAGTGTTTTATTGTAATTTGGGGCATTGTGGGAATTTTTGATAAAAATTCTCCCGCCCTTACTATTCAAGATAGAAACTTGAAATTTGGCACACACATTCAGTATACCAACTACTATTTATCAGATTTTTTAGATGACTACGATCACACAGTGGGGGGATCCAGAGGGGGGCCAAATTTCGAGAAAAAATTTTTCCCTCCAACATTTTCACTTTGACATTTTATCCCCGCTTCTGGTATATGGTATGAGCATGCAAGTGCTACCATTTGAAAGCCAGTTCTATTCTGAAGAGAATGAGGTATGTACCATGATCCTAAGATAAATAGTGACGATACAATAGCTGCTTGACTGAAAGTCTAAAAAATAGCCCAAAAAGCCAGGATCCTTTAAGGGTTAATAGGTTTCGTTCTGCCTGCCTGTTTATGTCGGATAAGCGAAACTCTACTGTATTTCCAAAGCTAGCATTTACATGAACTAGAATTGTATCGTTCTAGAACAGACAATAGTCTGAAATGCTTATATTAAAAGGCTGGAATAAAAAAAGCATAAGTACTGTTTTGGTAGCGCGAGAACAAATTAAAAACAATTCAGTACATTTCCTAGGTGTCAGATTATCATCTTATTATGTCGACGTGTATTCTTTTTTAAACATAGTTTTAAAAGTTATACCATTCGCAATATTCCTAAGGAGATCGAAAGAAAAACCCCTTGTGCCTCTTATGGCAAAGCGGCTTAAGTGCATGGTCCGAAACCGATTCCCACGTTAAGGTATAGATAAAGTTCCCGTACTTCAAAAATGCAAATCCGTGACGCTACTAAATTACGAGAATCTTTCAAATGCTTAAAACTGAAAGAAGTGTTGAATACTAATTTACTTTCCTCCATTAGATAGAGTTGTTCAACTATTACGTTATCACATTTTTATTCATTTCACTAGATCTTCCAAGGACGCCAAATTCTCTGTAAATTTGGGGAGGGGGGCATTCAAATGCAGAAGACATATATGTGAGGATTTTAAGACAAATTACACTCAAATTATGCCAAATATTGTATATTCATAAATACACCCTCCATTCCAAAAGAAACCGAACTTTTGAAAACAAATAGGGGCACTAGGGCCATCTGTTGTAATATGGCGTAGTCCCTCATTGACAACTGGTATAAACGTCATGAGATTTGGATGCACGGCAACAAAGTTATTGCGTTTCAACTGTCAGTGAGTTGTGTACATCGGTCGGAAAATGAGTTTCAAACAACGAGCTGCAATTGAGTTTTGTGTTAAACTGGGTAAAACTTTCAGTGAAACGCACCAAATGCTACAAAATGCATATGGTGATGAGTGTCTATCCCGTACGCAAGTTTACGAGTGGTTCAGGCGATTCAAATCGGGTAGAGAGACGCTGGATGATGACGAAAGATCAGGCCGTCCCAGAACCGGATTATCGGAAGAAAACATCGAAAAAGTGCGTGTATTCATCAAACATAACAAGATATCGTCGGTGAAAGTTATTGAAATGGAATTAGGCATTCCCCAAACAACCGCATACCGCATTTTGACCGAAGTTTTAGGCCTTAAGAAGGTTAATTCGCGGTTTGTACCACACAAACTCACCGAAGACCAAAAAGTTGATCGAATTGCCCATTGCAAAGACATCGTTAAAAGTGCTCGGCAGGATCGAAACTTCTTGAAATCGATTGTAACTGGTGACGAGACGTGGTGTTTTGAATATGAGCCCGAAACAAAGCGGCAAAGTGCTGAATGCAGAGCGCCGGATGAAGGAACACCCAAAAAAGTCGCTTGGTGAAGTCAAAAGTTAAGGTGATGCTGATTTGGTTTTACGATTCAAAAGGAATTACCCACAAAGAATTTGTTCAGCCCGGCCACACAGTCACTGGAGAGTTTTGCTTGGGCGTCATGAAGCGTTTGCTGGCAAGAATTCGTCGTATTCGGCCCGAATATCGCGAAATCGGCAGTTGGACTCTTTTGGACGATAATGCACCATCACCTCGTTCGAGACTTGTAACTGAATTTTTGGTCAAAAATCACATTATTCGGTTGCATCATCCGCCCTATTCACCAGATCTCGCTCCGTGCGATTTCCATCTGTTCCCGAAACTGCATTTGGCGATGAAAGGAAAGTGGCACGCATCGATTGATGCCATTAAGAAGGCGACGACCGCCGTCCTAAAGACCATTCCAATAAAGGACATGGAGAAGTCGTTTGACAACTTGTTGGAGCGTGCAAATATGTGTATCGATGCAGAAGGGGAATACATTGATTAATAAAAATGATTTGTTCCAAAATGTACATTGCTTTCTTTGTTTTTTTTAAAACGTTCGGTTTCTTTTGGAATGGAGGGTGTACAAATAAGGCCTACATGAGCTTTGAGCGGGCCCGGCCCGCCAGGATCGGCGCCCTTGCCTTCTTCCTAGTTAAGCAAACGTAGGCAGATGATTTACTCCCCCCCCTGGTAAGCAAAATTGTTTTTTTTTCCTCAAGATCTGTTGTGTTTCGTGAAATAACAGCAGGAATTTCCTGATTACTTAACCATCTAAATGAATGTTTTCACTTAGAGGCTTCCCGTCGATTCGTGTTGCCTAAGACTAAAATAAATTAAGGGTCAATAATGAAGATGAGACTTCCATATCAAACATGAAGAGACATGTGGATCGGACATCTTTCTTTGTTCCAACTTTGATTTTTTCAAATCCATGATGGGAAATTACATTATGAGTACAATATTCGAAATTAATAGTATACAATCGTAAAAAATCTTACAAAACGATGGTTTATTGCGAAATACTTTGACTCAAAGAATAAATTACAAGTAATAAACTTGTTACTGTTCCAGAAGAGTCTAAGTCTTGAATGAGACGGAAGCTGTCGAGCGTAGTGCTTGGAACGATTGCCTCACTTGTTCTACCTTCCCGTGGCGCAGCCTTGATTCGACTTGATCCTAAACGGATTATTCAGAAGTCGAAGTCGGAAGATGTTTCCCATTTTTCCAAAACACTCTTGGTCGATAACAATCTGCCTCACTCGTGAGGGGACGATCCCATGCCGTAAGCGTCGGTGGATCACCAATGGGCAACTAGTGACATGTCCCCAAAAATTGGCGGTCCCGCAGCCAAAAATTGGTCCCACTTCCGTTTTGAAAATTATTCCACCACCGGCAGAGAAGCGACGGAACGCCAACGAACCACAAAATTATTCCCCTAAAATACGTTAAATCGCCTATATGCGTAATTTCTTTGCATCAAGATGAGTCTAAAAACATTTTTAAAAAATTAAAACGAAAGTGCCCTGAGCTGGGCGTGAGCCATCAACCTTAGGGTTACTAATTGCGTGTTCTTCCGAATTCGTCACGGAGGCGATTAAGACACAGCTTGTAGAGTGATAAATCATTGAAGTCTTTTTAATATTTCTAATCAGAGTGCTCCTTTAACCGTGTATATTTGAAGGCAACTTTTCGGAATCAAATCAAATGCTCTTGTCATGTAATTTTGTAACAAAATGGCAAGCGTCTATTTACTTTTTTCATAGTTCTCCCATATTTACTTGCTAGTGATCGGCGACAGTTGCCAACTAAATTCATACAATTATACGCACCCACCTCAAGATTTTTCACTTCATGATGTAAAGGCACTCTTGACCTCCGGAGCTTAAGTATTGTACTTATAATAACAATTCGTCAGGGAAAAATAATATATAATAATAACCGCATGCACATGACTGGCGATAGTTCATGTTCGTCCGTTTTGGATTCTCCGTGACAAATCAAACGAGCGCGGACCAAAATGAATTCCTCGTTCTTACGTTGTGGTAACTTCAATACCCCCGATTCTAGGTATCTGCTTCGACTCGACGAATCCCTGCCACTAGTGACACGCTAGCTGCAATCCTTGGACGCGTCGCTATATCGACGATCGCCATTTACCGGCAAGTGGGCTACTAGGAGTTGGCGACGTTTACGGCATGGGGAAGTTAATAAACAAACAAAAAAATAATAATAATAAATCTAAAGCCTTATAAAAAAGTTTTTCGAAAAGTTACATCTAGCAAAATCATTTGTTGGTATTCCAGAACTGTGAATTCACCTTTATTCATAATTTACTTCTATCGTACTTTTCATATGAGAATGATATATCTGAAACTGGAACACAGGTCATTAAGACTTTTCTTTTTTTTTTTTTTTTTTTTGCTTTACTCAGATTTAGCAGTTTTACTTAACACTCAGTCAATTTGGATCTGTGATATCAGAGTTTTAGAAATTTCCTTAATTTTTTCATTTCTAAAAAAGTTTGCAACTAACACCATTAACGTATCTCTTTCGATATTTCCATATGTAATGGCTTGGTCACTCCCAGTATATTTCAAACAATAAAATATTTATGGTGTCTTACTCCATTAACCCGAACTACATTTTATATCAAACAACTCTGTGCATTTTTCCTTAAATCTGCAAACTTTCTACTAGGTTAAAACTCAGTATTTTCTATTTTCTTCCTTTCTTGCTAAAACGAAAGTGTTCTTTAGACAACCTGGAATGATGACTCCATACTACATTATGTTGCATAGGGCATTTTATGTAGCATATCATTTGACAGTTGGACACTTTCTTTTATATTGAAAGCAACAGGGATTAAGTCCTTCTACACTTACATGAGAAGTAAACACATTCTTTTTAATTCGTGGAATTGTGCCAATGCACTAGGTCCAGAGAGTTTTTAATTTAAGATAATAATAATAATAATAATAATAATAATAATAATAATAATAATAATAATAATAATAATAATAATAATAATAATAATAATAATAACGATAATAATAATAATAGTTGTTATTATAATAATAATTATTATTATTATTTTATTATTGACTTAGGTTTTCCTGAATATTAAGCAATATTTCAAAAAAAGCTGGTATTTTTAAACAAATATGTTCGATATCAAGTTTTCATAAAAGTAGTCACTCTCTCCTATAAATAATTTCAGAGGGACCGCGGTGGCTCAGTGATAAAGCGTTCACGTTTGGTGCATGGGATCCTTGGTTCAACCCCAGCTCGCACCAAGTGAATTTTGTGGTGGAGAAACACAATGTGCATAGGTTTTCTCGAGGTTCTCCCGTTTTCTCCCACTTTTTCCATTCCACCATTGCATTCATTTCTCGTCATCACCGTGTCCTTTGGCCTAGCCGGTATAACCGTGGGTCGTAAAACTTAAAGATTTGATTTGAAATAATTCCAACCCAAACAGTTTCAGAAAGTATGTCATTTCGAATAAAACAAACTACTCTATAAAATTCTGAGTATTATTATTTTTTATATATACAATTCTAGCGGACCTTATTTCTAAATCGAAGGGTAAGAAGACTAAATTCACTCTCTTATTATTATAAATTCATTTCAATTGAAGCAGTTAAAATAGTTGGGAAAAAATAGAAAGCCATACCCTATATTCCAGTGTGCCACGGTATCCGGTTGTGTTAAAAATAATTATTTACTTTAATAGTACTAGAAATGTATATTTTCTTGTATTTTCTACCGGGAATAACTGCATCCGGTCTAGAAATCTGGGACTAACAACAAAAAAACCCGATGTGCTAAACACACACCACCTACGTACTTCAATACACCAATGAAGGTGCAGAGTGCAGACTATTCATGAGTTAAAGTCTCTCACCCAATGTATTCTCCTAACATGTCTCCCAGCGATTACAACATTTTTTGGTATCTCAATCACTTCCTAGTACGATAGCTTTACCTAGAGACCATTGATTAACCTGGTATTGGATATTTCACTTTCTTACCTTTGGAGTTGACTGTCATCGGTTGGACTATCTCACACGCAAATATCTAATATTAACAACGTTTCTTCTATAATTTCGTAATATTGTATTATTTCTTTGTATTATTTATTAGGTTGGTTAGGCTTGTTTCAACACTTTTCTCTTAGCACCTACTTAATACCTATACCTTAACGTTGGATAAAAATACACTAGCTCTCACCGGGAATCAAATCCAGAACCAATGGACTTGAACCATTTGGCAACAACAAGGCACATTTAAATAGACGTTTCGATTTTGTTAGGAAAATTGTGATTAGGTGTAACATTTAAAAATATATTTAAGAATGGGTACGGATGAAACGCACTGAATTTTCTCGCTTGAATTTCTTAAACTGACTCTTGTTAGGCTGCAGCTATTACTGAAACATTTATTTGGGAAATGCGAATAAAATAATGTTTTTTTGGAAAACTTTGTTCGAAGCAACTTATGTCCAAAAGTAAAGTACCCATTGGTCATATTTCTGTTAGAAAAACTAATGCCATATATAAGAATTATTAAGGAAATAATTGTATGTGAACTTTGAGCAAAAGCGTCTGAGTACTTTCTCAGAAACCGTCAAAAAAGTCATCCCCAAGAATAAAATATCCCTTGTATAACTTTTCAGGACAAACGAATTATGTTATTTCTGAAATACGAACAAAATTGCCAGAGTCATTCTCAACATAATCGTGGGGTAAAAATTGCCCCGAAAAGTAATATACCAC
This sequence comes from Thermobia domestica, assembly GCF_964235325.1. Taxonomy (NCBI): domain Eukaryota; kingdom Metazoa; phylum Arthropoda; class Insecta; order Zygentoma; family Lepismatidae; genus Thermobia; species Thermobia domestica. The sequence continues at coordinate 170,690,018 of NC_137460.1, forward strand.
TTCTAGCTTTTTAGAATGATGGAATTATACCATATCGTTAGGTTATTTATGTGACATTCATTTATGAAATATGAAAAAATTGCGTCAGGCGTTAATGGGAAAATCGTCGGAGAAGACTAACTACCTCTTCTGAATGTTTACAGGACGAACAAGTTGTGTCATATTGTTAGGTTATTAATGATACAATTATTTATGAAATGTGATTGAGAAAATTGCTCGAAAAACGCATCCCATATAGTAAATTACACCTTATGTATTTTTTCTGAGCAATGATTCAAACTATATTTGTAAAATAAATAAAATAATAAATAAATAAGCAAAATCTTTACAGCTATTTTTGAAACAATTTAATTATTAAAAATCTTCATCCTTCAGTAAACTACCCTTATTTTTAAGTGTCGGAGAATATAGAATTCGAAACGATAAAGTGTTATAAAAACTTCATGTCTAGACTTAGGTCCAGATACGTCGAACAGTATGGCCTCTATTAGAATGCATGTAAAAGCATGACGAACCAACAAACGAACAGATGGGCAGACATCAAAACCACTTTTTCGATATGTGGGGGCGTGAAACTTGATTTCATTGAAATCTCGAATTCGATTTTTATCACTATTACTACAATTTCTTCTTTCGTCGCTTGAACGTGAAAAAGAATAGGAATACAACGACACGTAAGGCGATATTTTGTAATTCTCAAAATTTAATGAGTTACGTTTAATGTGTTGCCATGCTAGAAAAAAAGCTTATGCCTGTTTGTTATATCATTTTAATATCAGTTTTTCATGCTACTGTATAATGTAGAAATGTGGTATGATTATCGTTCATATTCATTCTATATTTGGAAATATTCGTGTTCCGCATACATAGATCTGTATAATTTAGTTACGTTCAACGAAAGCATTCTTGCACTTGTGAATATGAAAAAAAGAGAAAAAGTCAATAGGCTACTCTAAAAAGCAAAAAAAAAAAAAAAAACAAGCACACACACACACATAAACAATCATTTAACATCAGGTCGATGTAACAAGAGGTAAGACTGCACAGACTGTCAAGGTCGCGTATGTTCTTCCTCATATACAAACCCGAAGTGAGTTGTCTGCTGTTCAAGAACGGGAAGTAACATACAAGACTATAAACTGAAAACAATAAAAGTTTCCAATAGTACACGTATTCTAATACTGAATAAATACGTCGATTAAAGGATACTACCAATAAATTATTTCCTTATTATATTGTTTCGGTTATTATTAACATCAAAATTATACACTTCCTACAATGTTTTGTAAAAAAATATGGGATGGGATGGGATTCGATGTGGTGTCAAAATAATAAAATAACTACGACTCCACCATTCTATCCACCTAACCACGGAGGCTACGTTGTGTTGACTCTTTTTTTTTTAAGAATTAATCTTCATAACCATTGTCCATATCGCTTAGAACATTAAGAAAAGAGTTTTTCTGTTTAATTCTATGTTTTCGTACGACATCTTAGTTACAGAAGCTAATTTATATTTGGCAGGCAATCTACACACTAGGTTTTAACCAATAAATGCAACATTTTATTCCACTATCCAGTTCCTTGATCCAACTTCTCGACTAGCCTACTGAATTCCCTCCCCAATTGTGATCTGCTACTGAAAAAATCCCTAGAAATCATCGTTGCCAGTATACACAAAACCGAGCATAATTTTGTTTTTTGCTTATATTTTTATTATTTTATTATATTTTTTGGAAATATCTCCTTAGATGGATTGTTTTTTATTATCTCCACATACTAATAACTGAATTTTACCCATAAACGTAAGAAAAATTGAATAAGTGCGAAAAATCTTGAGTTACAGTATACGCGCAATTTTTTTGCGCATGGGAGTAACTTGTAGAACCAGGCCCGCTTCTCTTGGTTTGTGAGACAAGTCCTGGCGATGAATTACTAATGCTAGCGTAGTAAAGCACTGATTCGCGATACAAAGAAGATATACAGGGCTGGTAGAAAAGGTTTAGAACAGAGACATCAAAAAAAATGTGAATTGAGAGAATTTTTTTTGTACTTAGGTTATTTTGGGAGATTTTCAGTTAAGTACACCTCAAAGATATAAAACTTCTTATGCTCACTTACCACATCTTGGACCACAAGCCATGAATTTCCCCTCTTGGGAATAGTGTTCCACAAATAAGTCTCGCTGCCTGAAGAAAGTAAAGGAGACTGCGATTAACTTTCGATTAGCCTGAAAGTTAAACTTGTGTCTATAATAATTTTCGAGGCATCTTCTATAACCTGACTCACTTCATCAAGATACTATATTTATAACGCTACATATCTCTCATTTTACGCTATACTAACTAAATCTCTCTGGCTCGCATGGCTCATCTTGCACTACAGACTGCCATAATCTGACACTCTGTATAAGCTTATTGGAGGATTAGGATTTCTCAATCTTCTCAAAGTTTTCTCCCCGGTGAGAAAATTTCTGGTAAGCTTCAGTAGCAGACTAGTGCACCAACTCTATTAGCGTTTCGACACTTTTCATATCTGAGACGGAATCATCAACAAAAAGAATTCTAGTTATCTTATTTATTAAATTCAAAACTACCTCATCTCGCTGACAGTAATAATGATTACTGCTAAGCACCTTGTTCCTTTGACACTGTACGAAGCTGCTTTTCAGACTAATTTAGAAGTCAGCAGTGGACATCGGCATGTATTCCTTAATTCTATTGGCTTCCAGTCAGTAAAGGATTTCAACACCAAATCGGAGGCCGCAGAAACTATTCTCTTGTAACTAGGTCTTAATAAGGAATCAGTAGTTTTTTTTTAGATCTACTTATCTTACATTATACAACGGCGTACCATTTGAAAAACCGTGGATTTGGGAACGAACAGCGGTTAGTTTTAGGTGGGCCCTTGGTATGGTAAAAGATTGTGATGCCAAATGTAAAAAACGTAAGTATTTACCGTATAGTCAGTCATGTTTTCGCTACCATATTAGTAATACTGGTCTTCGCAAAGCAACCAAACTGTGGGTTAATCAAATAATCTTTTCATATAAGCTCACTGTATGCTTTTATTAGCAACTAAGTGGCACACATTACATAGAGCTGAAAGAGTTAATCATTTCAAAAGTCTCTTGATGAAAATTCTCCATATCCAACTTCTTGAACGAAAAAGTATCTGATATCACGGTAGCGTGGTCTTGATAAGAATATCGTATCACATTTCGTAATTCTGACGTCCTTTTCCCCTCTAACGGTATATACTCATGTTGTAGGTGTGTCAATGCTGTCTTACTCGAAAGAATTAATCTTCACTCACGTCTCGTGTCTCGATTTGCTTTTCTCAAACAACCTTTGGATATAAAATCATATTGTAAAAGCATCGCCACAACGATTGTGGAGCTGTGACATAAACACAACTCCTTTTGATATAAGCACGTAGTCCTTCTGTATATCTTCAATAATTGAACATCAAATAGCAATGACTCTAGCAATGATTCTACTCATCTGCATACAGTAAATAATTACAAGAAAAGTGCACAAAGCATATGTTTTATTACGTTAGATCAGCCATTATACTTTAAAGGTTTTCAAATCGTACCTGAAATTGAGGAAATTTCTGATCTGTCCAAGTTGTACCACCCTTAGAAGGTTTCCACTTAAGTAATTAATAGGCACGATTGGATACATTATGTCAGGGAATACTATAGAAGAACTTTGGGGTATCCTGTACTCTAAGACAAAATTAACGAAATTGCTGAATGGCCGTGCCTACTCAAGATCATTGAAAACTCACTTCTCGACTTGCTCGGCGATCTTTACGTGTGGTTCTGAAGAGATTTGCTACCCTCTGAGGAAATGACACAATCAAGTATCTTCCATCTTATTCAACAATTTCTGGATTGTGAAATCAAATGCAACATATACAAGAAAATGAAGCTGCATGAAAAAAAAACGATATGTACGAAACTCTAAATTAAGCCCATGACCTTTACCGAACCGGTAAAATTTGGCTGCGGTATATAGAGAAGGTATAGTCTATTGCTACTAATCAAAAGGAACTAGATCGAACTGGGGACTAGCAACTTCATTTGTAAGCAATTAAATTAATGCTTCCGTTTACTCATGCAGTTGGTCATCTCTTGTATGCAAATTTGCACATCACTATACTCAGCAGATGGAAGCCCGCAAACAACTATGGTATCAGATGATTACAAGAAAATAACAACTCAAGGAACCTTAACATTTCGCAGAAAAAGAGACCTTCGGAGCGAAGTACCAAGTCATATAATTATCGAACAGTGCTTAATGAAGGCCACGAAATCTTCCGGGGGATTAACCAACGTCAGACGCTACGTTAGCGAGACTAATCCTTGAATCCTAAATACTGTTACGATAGGATAAGCTCTACAAGACTTTTGTGGGAAACAGTTTGTCATCTGAGTGGCACGTTGTGCTGATGCCTCCTTCCTGGTGTGATAATTTCTCAATTCGCAAGAATATCAATTTGAATGCGGTGAATATTGCAGTCTTCAAATGATGCAAACAGTTTTCGAAGGAGAAAAAGGTAGCTGTATATGGACAACAGTAATAGAAGAAACTACAAACGGGAAATCTGTAGCTGTTGATGGGTCTGATTCAGATCTTTTAAGAATCTTGGTAGAAAAATTCATGAGCAGTTCCTGATTCTCATAAGACCACATACAAGCAGAAGTGAAAGGAAATGCTACGAAATCATTAAATTAAAAAAAAACTCTAGTCTTTAAAAGACTGCTCTCACTTTTTTCATGATGCAACAGGCTCAGAAGAGAATAGAGCCCAGCCTTGAAGATTCTTCAAAAAGAAAAAGAACTGTACAAGTTAGTGAGAGTCTTCAACCAACCAAATCTCAATCCTGACAAAATGGTCAAGTTTAGACATTTCTTAGTCGCCTGTATGGAGAAGGAAACATTTCCCTTCTCGTATAATCCAGATCAGATATAACAAGGAAGTAGTTACAAATCATCAATATGGCCACTTTTCCCCCTACTAGGAGCGAAATGTTCTAAGTATGAACCCAATCGAATAAAGTTAGTGTAGGCGAATTCCGGGACCCACACTGGAACCATCAGCTCCAGCCGGATAAATTTACTTACCTGTAGATAAAAAGTTACTGCTAGATAGAAGTGTTAACGAGCCAGATGTTTGCATAAAAGAGTCGATATGAAGTATTCAATGTTTTGTGCCTTCTGCCAAGGTAGTCCATGCACAAATGCCGAATCGGGAGACAATCTGATATTGATGATGACGAACAACGTAGAAAATCAATATGTCATTGATAACGCTTAGTTTTTAATCCACTCAGTTATGGTTATTATCTTGTAATAACGTCCCCGTCTTACAGACCTAACAGAATGGACATGAAGACGATATTGATGTAACTTAAAATGAGGGTATAGAGAAATGTATAAAACATGGAGGTGGTTTTTTATTCTGTTTACATACTTTGGAGGTGGTTTTTTATATTGTTCACGAACAGCTTTGGTACCCGAAGAGAAAACGGAACAGTAGCACGACACATTTAATTTAGTGAGCTAAACTAATTCATTTAGATGTCACATTCGCGTACAACAGCGCGTTTGAATGATGGGCAGGATGATGGGCCACTTGCGATAGGGCAGGCATTCCTGAGCTGGTGAAGCTATTTGTAATATGCATCTGCAGCGTTAGAAAACACCTTAAAATGAGAACATTTCAAGGATGTCACTTGACTTCAATTTAATAGTATTCTACATTGATTAAAAAAATACACTACTGTTCTAAAGTATTTCACGCCTAGGAAAAAAAATGAAATTTTCAAGTGTGTTATTCTTTTAAAAGACGTGAATCATTATTTGCTGTATATTTCGTTCAAAATCTATACTCGGCAAATGACACTGAAACCTACTAAATATGAAACTTGTAATGAAATGGAATTCCAGTATTTTATCAAGTGGAATTTAATAGCAATATTCACACATTACATATACACAATGACGACATATTTGTTATGCTACATATTTGCAGCATAGAAAGTTGTTGAAATATTTGATACAACTGTTAGTTTTTAGCTATTGAGTTTCTCGTATTTAATGAGAATTTTGATACATATTTGTTTCAGCACAAATGCTTAGTACTTTGTTGTACCACCATTTGCTTCAATGACAGCCTTCAGTCTTTTTGGCATTGAGTCTATCAGATCTCTCACAATATTGCTGTCGATTTCATGATTCCATACGTTCACAATCACTTCCATAAGTTAGCGTTTGGTACCAGGTCTTTTCTTTTGAATTTTTTCCCCATCAGGCGCCACAAATTTTCAATGGGATTAAGGTCTGGTGAATTACCCGGCCATGGCAATACCTCTATACCCAATTCAGACATGACAACGAATCTGCAAACGAAAAAAGTTCACAATATTGCTCAATACCGACCTTAAAAACGTATTAAAGATACAAATAATGAAATTTCACAAGGAAGATAATATGAACTTACCTTTCTTGATGTGTGACATGGCGCTAAGTCCTGCTGAAAAATCCACGGACCATCCTGGAATGCATCGCGAGCCCCTGAGAACAACTTCATATTGGTCACTATTCATTGTACCTGTAACAAAATATAGCTATTCAACACCTTGGTATGTCATTGATCCCCACACCATAACCGAAGGAGAGTGTTTCACTGTACGTTGAAGGCAATCAGGTTCCATCCTTTCATGCGGTTCGCATCTGATAAGCTGCGGTCTGTCACTCATTAGAGAAAATCGACTTTCGTCGGAGAATATAACCGTCCTCCATTTCTCTTCTGTACAGTTTTCGTATTTTTTAGCCCACGCCAGTCTTTTCTTCATCATTGCAGTCGTCAAAAATGGCTTCTTCTTTGCAACTCTTGACTTCATACCCATTGCACAAAGTCTTTTTCTGACAACTGATGAACTTGCTTTAACCTCCGTCGCTAGTTTCCACGCTTCCGCGAGCTCTGAAGAGGTGGCTGATCTGTTTCTGCGGCACAAACGGCGAAGTATTCTGTTTTCTCGGGGTGAAGAAATGGGTGGGCGACCACTCCTAGGCAAGTTTTCCATGCTGCCGAAGGTTTTCAGATTCTTGAGATTGCGGCTGACAGCTGATCTTCAACAGTCCAATCTTTTTGCAATCTCAGTATTGTTTAGTCCTCCCCTACTTAATACTTGAATACATTTCTTCTTCCCCGGTGTAAATTCTTGAGTTTTTCACATTGTTAATACTTTACGTGCACAAAATAAACAGATAAAAATAAAATAACACTTCCAGACAAAGTGACCAGAACTTTTACTTTCAAAAACGGGACGCATATGAATCGGCGACGGGCGGGGGGGCTTATATATCTGACTTCCACATTGCATTTTGGGACTCAGCAGTGTTTTCAATTTACAAAATATACAAGTAAGAATGATAACACAGCGTTTCTAACGTAAGTACAAACCAGCAATACTTTTAACTACCTGAACATTCAGCATTCCAACTCAATTCCCATTTGAACATTCAGAAGTTCCAGACACAGCTGGATTTTCTCAATGAGTGCTGGTACGGAAGAGTGTATTATTAGCGTTGATCATTTATATTTTGAATAATAATTACTTGACACCTGGGACATTTTTGCTTAAAAACGGGACATTTAGGCATCCCGTTTGAGAATCAGATAAAAACGGGAGAACGGTGGGAAAAAGGGACTGTCCCGGCTAAAACGGGACGTGTGGTCACCTTGCTTCCAGAACACACTATCACAAGCAAGTTCCTTTGTAAACTTCCCGATGACTTGGCCACGAGACTCGGATCACACACAAAAAACCCTACCACGTGACATTGACAAGTTAGCAGTGAAGCCAGATATGGCAAAACAATATCTCTAAATTGTTCCTTAATTTATTTATAACTTATGCGTACTTATTACTGCGTAAAACTTATTTTATTCCGTAAAATATAAAAAAATACACATTTTTATCGATGCGTGCAATACTTGAGAACAGTAGTGTATATTAATCAGGAATGTGAGCGATCTCTAAGTGATGCGGTGATTAAAAAAATAATTTTGAGGATCGACTGCGATGTTCGATTTTTAATTAGTGGATTAGGTTTGAACAGACTAAAAAGTTACGTTCTTACGGACATATTATATAAACAAAGTGTCCAGTGTTTTAAACTCGAGGCTATAAATGTATCCTCGTCGCCAGAAGTGCCTTTACATCGCAGTGACGGGTATGTGACCGCGCAGTACTCCAAGGAAGGGATGGTTGTATAAGAATTTTCGATTAATTTTGGAGAGTTTTTATTTTGACTAGGAAATTAACATAGGTATAGGGAGTAAAGACACAGATTTGAAGCATCAGTGCACGAAAAGATTCGTATTCTCAGTTTTTCTATTTATTGTTTTATATGTTAAGTTAAACACCACAATATGTATCACTGATATCGCAGATCGTATTATTTTTTAAATCGTGTCTCTAATCTATTATCAAAACATTCATCTCCAGTCAAGATGTAGAGAGAAGAGAAAGAGATAAGACATATGTAATATATGTATATGTGACTCAATAAGTAATTGTAGAAATTAGTTAAAGGACACGTAAGAGAGCGAAAAGGAGGTCTAGAAGTCTGAACTTTTTAGAAACGTCCTAGATAGGTGAAAATATAGTTAAAAATTGCAGAAGCTATCATGTAATTTATCTTTCTTTTCTTATATCCTAGTATACTTTTTCCTTTACATCCAAACATCTCTATTCAGAATTACGAGATAAAGGTGAAGAGAGAAACGTTTCCATCTCAAGAAATGTATCAGAAAAAAAATCTTTTGACTTAGACTAGATTCGAACTCGCAACCCTTGAATCCAAGAGTGTGCGCTCTACCGATTTTTTTTAAATGCTTCCTGACTTATTTTCTACTTCAACCACTTTTCAGGACTACTAGACACGACAGGGACACGAACACAGAAACATCGAGGACAGTTAAAATTCCACCCTTGCTACTACAGAGGGACTCGAACCCCCAATGGGCTTCACCTCACGATCATAAGCCTAACGCCTCAGACCGCTCTGCTACACCCACCGGCTGATTGAGCTAACAATTGCTATTGAAAAAGCCAGATTTCTACAACTACCGGTTGCTGAATGGTGTGTATTAACGAAATTGGCCGACGTAATTGCTTCATATAGCTGTTGCAATAATAATAATAATAATAATAATAATAATAATAATAATAATAATAATAATAATAATAATAATAATAATAATAATAATAATAATAATAATAATAGAGGAAGAAGAAGAAGAAGAAAAAGAAGAAGAAGAACAGAATTTAAAAAGTCGCATTGTTAAAAGTTGGGTGTGCGAAGTTAGTCATAATATGAGATTTTATTTATTATCTAATAAATGTAAGCGTGGTTTATTCGTGCGTGCTATTGAAAGATGTACGCGTATGGTACAGTAGCCTTGTGTCCCACAACCATGAAGAATATTTCGGTTTGAACCTATGCGTGTAATAACAGGAAGGAGGAGATTCAAAGAAAGAAAAGTTGTTTAGAAATTATGCAAAAATATAATATCTCACGAGGTGAGGTGATATAGAGTTCAGCGTGTCTTTCAGCTGTGACTCTATACAAGGTGTGCATCTACGACTTAACGTGGAACCCGAACCACACGACTCCTGCCGGGAATCGTAACCCGTATCACCTCTAGCTCTATCATGGGAGACACAGGGACATGTAAAAATAATCGAAACTGAAGGATATTAATGTTAAATCCATAGCTTTTGAGGTCCTAAAAATTCCTAATTGAAAGATATGAGTGTTTATTCAATAGTTTTCCGGATCGCTGAAGTAAATAATGTCACCCCCGATACCACAAAAGCCCATGTTTTTATTCTTCGTTAGCGGCAAATTGATTCTTTTGCTCCTGCTGCAAATGGATTCGTACTATTTCATTCTGATTCAAATATGTATTCTACTGGGAAAACTAAGCTCAAATATATCTTTGAAACTGAGAAGATAACCAAACTGGAGATGTATTTCGCACGTCTGTCATTAATCTCAGCACATTCTGCCTTTTATTTATTAAGGGCATCATTTACTACTCCAAGATTACTATATTTTCTGAGAAGTTCACCTTCATGGAAGGAAGAAGATTTATTAGAACGCTTTGATAACACCGTAAAATCTGGTTTAGAATCTATCCTAAATTGCTTCCTTGAGGATAACACATGGCTTCAGGCTTCTCTGCCAGTTGGTTTTGGTGGATTAGGCATCCGACGAGCCATACATTTGGCTATTCCCGCCTTCTTGGCATCATTCTATGGTTCCCGATGTCTAATAGAATCACTTCTCCAACAGGATATAAGCTTCCACATGGATTCTGAAGTTAAAGATTGCTCTTCCACTTGGTCACTTCTAGTTGGATCTGAATTACCCGAATTTAGTACCAGAGCAAAGCAATCCACGTGGGAAGAACCTATTTTTAAATCACACTTCTCCTTTTTACTACGGTCTTCAGACAGCCTAGAAGACAAGGCTAGAATAATTGCTGCATCATCCATAGAAGGAGGAGCTTGGCTTAAAGCTTTACCTTCGTTCTCTCTAGGTCTTCATCTCAGTAATGAGAGTTTTCGAATAGCAGTTGCGTTACGGTTGGGAGCAAATATATGTGAACCTCATAAATGTCACTCATGTAGGAATCCAGTAGATAAAAAAGGACTGCATGGACTGTCTTGCATAAAAAGTACAGGTAGATGTCCCCGACACTCAACTGTCAATGACATTATAATGAGAGCACTCATTTCAGCAGGTATACCGGCAATAAGGGAGCCAAATGGATGTAGTAGAACGGATGGTAAAAGACCAGATGGGATGACCTTAATACCTTGGAAGAGAGGCAAATCATTGATTTGGGATTTTACATGCACAGATACTTTCGCTCCTTCCAACCTTCTTTTCTCCTCACTCCAAGCGGGCAATGTAGCCAATCGAAAGGAAACAGAAAAAAGAAGAAAATACAGCAACCTAACAGAGAAGTACCAATTTGTACCCATTGCCATTGAATCCAGTGGATCCTGGGGCAATGAAGGTCTCAGTTTTATAAAGGAAGTAGGTAAACGCATCACTCAATTGTCTGGTGATGATAGAGCAAGCACCTTCCTAATTCAGAGAATAAGTATGGCAGTACAAAGAGGTAATGCAACCTCTATATTAGGAACCATACCACCAGGTAAAGAGCTAGAGGAGATTTTTCTTCTTTAAAACACGTTTCTTTTAGTCATCTGATTGTTTTATGCTAGAAGAAGAAGAAATTTGATTTGTATATAAAGTTATCTCTAGTATGTGATTTGCATTAGGATTGTTCTGTTTATGTACATGTTATTTAAACTTATTAGTTTTTTAGTTACATTTCACTCAGTTACTTTCAATATTCTTACCAAATTCCTTCTCGTGGTGTATACATGACATTACTACTTGTTATAATAAAGAATACATTGTTAGTGATCAAATTGTAGAGATCATCATATGTATTTTGACATTATTGTTTCCTGTATTTCCTGTTATTGTTTCGTTATTCATAAATATTTGTAAACTTAACTTGTGTGAATAAATTGGAAATTAGTCTTTGAAATATAAATCTATTCTTCCCGTGCAACGCCGGGTATTTCAATTAGTAATAAATAATTTAAGAAGCAATGAGTATATTTAATGGAAACACACATATGTATTTTTGAATGTTGTATATGTATTGCTAATTCATACTTTATCTAGTAGAAAATGGTGCACCCATTATATATTCTGAAGCAATAGGGAGAAGTATCGAAGGTGTATTTTATTATATCTACTGTCGAATTTAGTGTGGAATAATTTCACACAATTTATTTCGAAACTATCGAGACGAGACTGAGACCGCTATTTGTCGGTTGGAAGGAGACTAGGTAATACTGTAAATAGTCTCGTATTATCTCGTTTTGATACCAGTCCTACTTCGGGGTTTGTTCTCTAGTAACTGGTTGCGTACTGCACCTACAGTATATAAGACGTCGTATATTTAAATGTTTGAGAACTTACCCCACCTCCACTTGACGGATCGTTCTAACTAAAACTACCAGACCGTTTATGTAATTTTGCGATATTTTCTTGCAACAGAGAATGAACAATATAACAGTTATAATGTTGATCGCGCATAATCCTGTATAGATAAAAGGCACTTTATAGAGTGTCGGACTCCGTGACGTAAATACAGTAGTTACTGGTTTGGTAAATTCATCACTGAACTTTTTCTGTCATACTGATGCAATGACGTCACCTTTGACACATGCTTGGGACAGGACCACCGGAGGAATAACATTATTGTTTGCTTACTCGCTTGCTGCTGTCTATTCTCTTTGGAACCTGATGTGAAATTACTGCTTTATCTTTGTCTTTGCTATTTCTAATTTAGTTATATTAGTGGAATTTTATTCCATCATGGAAATATATTTTATTTCTTTTTAAATGTAAATAAAAAGAAAAGTCTATTTGGACAAGTTTCTCCACAACTCTAGAGGTATTGTCTTGGGTGCGCTTTTCTTTCCTTTTCCTTTACGGCCGCGGTGGCTCAGTGGCAGAGCTTTCACCTCTAGTGCTTGGGGCCTCGGGTTCGATCCCAGCCCCCACTAATTGGACTTTGTGGCGGACGAAAACCGTGTGGGAGGGTTTCCTCGGGGTTCTCCCATTTCCTCCCACTTTCTTCATTTCATTCATTACTCATCATCACCGTCTCCTTTAGCCTAACCGGCATAAACGTGGGACGTAAAACTTAAAGATTTCATTTCATTTCTTTAACACAAATGCAATTAAAACCTGACTCTGAGAGCGCAACAATGTTATCTTTTTCGAAGGGTCAGTGATTTTGTGTCGAAGGTAATGTCACGCGAAGAGACAGGCTGCGCGTGGGCTTACCTTGTATTACGTTTACCAACATTGCCCTTGGTCAAGTGGCCTATTGCTTATGCCTTTAGGTATTTGCCCTAAAGCTATACAGCGAGCTGTGTGCGTTCTGTTCCTCCCTGTTCCTGTCTGTTTGCGAAAATATTATTTGCTTTTCATGCATTGGGATAAGGGGTAAGACACCTTGCATACCTTGGGGCAATGGAAATAACATATAAAATGATCGAAAACGACAACCGATGTTAATTTAGAGTTCATAATTTCGAGGTCGCTATAATATTTAGGCGTAAAGCTATCAGCTATTTTCTGTTAGTGGTTTCTTCATATACGTACGTCTACCAAGTTAACGAACCTTGACTTATCTGCGTACAGTAGTTGGTTAGTGTCTCGATGGCTATTTTTACTTTTTCCATGATCATCCCATACCATACAGTATTTTTTTATGTTTTGAAAAAGCTTGATTTTATCAATTCGTTAACAATAATGTTTCTTTTTTTCTAACCATGTTTCTTAATATTATCCTCTTCATTCTAACTAATTTAAATATTTTCAATAATTCAGAATATTTCAATAATTTTGACTAAAAAAATGTTACAATGATCAAGATTTGTATAAGATGAGGAGCCTTCATTTCTAATCATTGTCTTAACCGGAAGGGAAAACATAAAAAATTGAAATAACTTAGTACACGTAGAAAATCGATAGAAATAATGAACATCAACTATTAGTTGACTGTTAGAAGTATAGTAGATATGGTTCTCAACCCAAGTACAAGATGCACTCTTTGCTTCATGAAAATAATAAACATTTTTGAAAAATAATTACAGAAAAGTAATTTGATGACATTTACTGAGCGAACGTAGGTTACTGGTTGGTGTTGACGCTTCGTAATTGAGTCTCCCGGTTCAGGGAGATGACCCCCCTAAAAAATTCTTCGGGCCCCCATGCAAGCAAGTAGGCTTTTCTTATCCATTCGCCCAGGGAGTGGAGCGAATACTAAGAAAAGACGGGCGGTACAAATGGATTTTAATAAAATCATTTCTGAGGGAAATTTTAATTTAAGTTCCTAATCGCTCAAATCGCTGTCCATTGCTTAATGCTCACTTTGTTAATAACTATTGATTCATTTGTCATTCGTCAAGATTTTCATTTCTATCCTAAGTCGTTTCGTTTTTGTTTTATTTTTTTAATTTATAATGATGTGCGCCTTCACTTTTTAATAGTACTTTGTTTTTCATGTAATAATAATGAGCAACGATATAAAACCAAGTGAGCATTTTATCGGAAAAGAAAGCTACAAAACATGAAAGAAGATAAGATGCAACCGAAGGCTCTGCAAGGTTTTCTTCGCGTTCTGGACAAAATCATACAAATGTTGAGGTGGGGACTTGTCAATACTAGTCACTGTTAACGAAGCATTTGCAGGTCGACATTCTTTTGAAACTGTAAGGTTATTTTACCTGATTGCAGTAATTTAATTGTTGAATTAAAATGGAACGATACGGTCATTTCGGTTACAGGTCTGAATTAAATTTCATGTATTTCAAAATATATTTGAATACAATTAGTTTTCACGCTTTCAATTTGAATACAACTAGTGAACACAATAAGTATATAACTTGAAAGGATATAATTGAAAGCGACGAAAGGTCATTTGGATGAAAAGTAGTTTTTTTTCAGTACCCTCACTTCCAATCATAGCAGCGTATACAATGCTTTTTTAAATTATAACAGTATAACAGTAATTATTAATCCATTCTCTGGTATTAAATTTAGACGGAGCGATATTTTAAATTAGTAATAATTCTAATGCAAAGTAGAGTTTTGATTATTAGTTACTTGTGTTCAGGGATGCGCCGACATAGGTGCTAGGGATGCGCACGAGACGAGTCGAGACAGGATTTTTCAGACAAAATTCGAGTCGAGACACGGTTCTTCCATTAGAGAAATATACATTTTCCGAGTCGAGACATCACTTTTATAGCACATTTTCGAGACGAGACAGCTACACATCTTGTCTCGTGGGCATCCCTAATAGGTGCAGTGTTCCTTTCAGAAAAAATCTTCCGGGGGGGTACACTTAGTATTCAGAGGGCCACTGCTGCTATTCTTTTATTTATTATTATATTACAGACGTATTATTTATATCTCCTCCCGGAGGAAAATGTCCCCCTAAAAATATGTGTGGACGAAACACTACACAGGTAGTCTGAGAGTCTGGATCCCCCAATTAGCACAATGTCAGGGGCAGATACACAAAATTATTAGCATTTATAGGCTATTCCGGAAAATCTTCGGACCCCAAAGATAAATCTTTGGTGCATCTTTGCTTGTGTTTACATTGTGTTTCTGCATGATTTCGTACGTCTATGTTGGAAAAAACATGAAAGAATTGAATTGTTCTATAGGACTAAGGGGCCCTGAAAAGAATTTTTGCGAAAGAACCTGATTTTAAAGTTCTGCCACTGGATCGAGGACAAATTAAATATCAATTAAGACAGACACTTTTGTCATTTTTGTGTATTGAACTAGTTTAACTAAAATTAATAAAGAATTATTTGAAATCAAGTGTATCTCAAGAATGATTAAATGGACTAGCTTTGATGGCCATTGAAAATTACATTCTGAATGAAATTTATATTGATGCAATAATAAGAGATTTTGCCAAATTGAAAACCAGAAAAGTGTCTTTATAACATGAACTTTTCAGTAACGAAGAAAACGAGAAATTAAGCTAATTACCATATTTGTATCACTAGAAAACACTATTTAAATATGCATTTAATGAAGTGTAAGAGGATATCTCTTTGTCAAAATCAAACTTGTGATAATCTTAGACTTGAAACTCATGAGTTTTATTCTATTTCGACTTTTATGTTTCAACTATATTTGTCAAAATACATCTTAGGTATACATTTTAGTTGTTTCCTGTGCTTATTTAATAAAAAAAATATATAAATTATTAACATTGGAACTTTGGTCATGATTCATCCACAGTTAATTAGGTTAAATTTCGCCATTTTCCTTTAATACTTACAGGAAGACTGAATTATTATATATTGAAAACTTGTAATTGTAACAATTATCTGAAAAATTTTTGTCCATTCTATTCTTTTATTATCATTTAGGCGGGGGCGACTAAATATTGTTTATTTACACTTACAAAATGTCTACAACCGATCCTGTTACTGTTTATATATATATATATATATATATATATATATATATATATATATATATACAGAGAGAGAGAGAGAAAGTTTTTGACTCAGAAAAAAGTACAGAGTCATTTCAAACGAATTATACGTATACATTATCATCTGAACAATTTAACCCAAAAAATGCTTTCGATCACTGAAATAAATTCCTGCCTACGCTCCTGTAAAGCAGTAAGAATTTTAGGGACTGATCATGGGGTAATGCCTCCCTGGAGCAACGACAGTTTCCCAGAAATCATACCTCTGATAGGTCCGGATGTGACACCAGTATTTGTGTATTACCACTCCACACTCTCAGTGTATTGAAACTTAAGTCAAAGGAACTGTTCTGAAATCTTCACCGGTTCTCTCCTCTGAAACCGCATGCGAATGTGGCCAACCTTGGTCATATACCACATCTAGAATATTACCGTTTATGTCAGAGATCCCGAAAAATATATATTCGACACAAATAAAAGATGTTTTCGATTTTATTTTATTTTATTTATTTATTTATTTAGCCTGTCAACCTCCCACTCTGACCTCCATGCCAACCAAGGCTTAACTTGAACTTAAGCAACATCGACAGCGTCACTATTCATCTGAGACCACGAAAACTAATACCATAACGATTTCGATATTAATATTGTTCATATTGAGTACTTTTACATGCCACTTCCCCTCTTATTACGGATGGCTTCAGTGTCTCGCCCCCACAACTATGGAGCAATTTCAACAAACTTACGTATAGCTATAAACCACCATCTGTAAAATAAATGTGCGAGTGATCTTTTTCGGGGAGGAATTCATTAGCTACTTTTCCAATATCAATGTGGTGGCTTTTTTCGCTTTCCATGCTAGCGATTGCCAAAGAGCTCAACTGCATTTGCACCACTTTCCTATGAATATAAATTTTAATGACATTTACTTTACTGAGTGCTTGCTTAGGTGTTACTCTCGTCACAGGAAAAGTGAGATTCTGTTATAAATGAGTAGCGGTCTTAACAAATACGGAAAACTATTAGCAATGACACTACTCGAAATGAGTTTTCGCAATATAATGGAACAGTATTTTATTCGAATGTGAAGGAAATCATTGCATAAATTGACCCTTCCCTTCCTTAGAAGTCTAAGCTACAATACGTATCTAATAATTTTGAATTAGAATTATATGCATCGAGTTTGATAACCTTAACTTTAAGGTCTCCTGAGTTAAGTAAATGAATAACCTTCCTGCTAACGAAAGAGTAAAGCTTTGCGCTTTAATGGTATCGGGAGTGTAATTATTAATTTCAGCAACCCCGAAAACTATAGTATAGACACTCCTATCTTTCAATTAAGAATTATTAAATTTTCACCCCTCCCATTAAACCTCCATGCCGATAATGCTAAACTTTGATGTGAACGATATAGAAGGTTTCATGATTCATGTACTCAAAAGCTATGGATTTAACATTAATATCGTTTATTTTCGATTATTTTTACATGTCCCTGTGTCTCCAGGGGCGCCCATTAAGGGGAAAGAGGGGGCGCTTGCCCAATCTAGAGGAAATTATACTTTGCAAGATCGAAAACCAAATAAAATTGTTTGAATATTTACCCCAAAATTTGCAACTATTTTTGAAATGTTGCTTATACTTCCCCCTTTGAAAACCACAATATGGGCGCCCTTGTCTGTCTCTCATGATTGAGCTAGAGATGATACGGGTTTCGATTCCCGGCAGGAGTCGTGTGGTTCGGGTTCCACGTTAAGTCGTAGATGCACACCTTGTATAGAGTCACAGCTGAAAGACACGCTGAACTCTATATCACCTCACCTCGAGAGATATTATATTTTTGCATAATTTCTAAACCACTTTTCTTTCTTTGAATCTCCTCCTTCCTCTTAGGACACGCATAGGTTCAAACCGAAACTTTCTTCACGGTTGGGGGACACAAGGCTACTGTACCATATGCGTACAACCCTTATGAGACTACGGTAGTGAGTTGCGCAGTTTGAGTAGCACGCACGAATAAACCACGCCTACATTTATTATATATAATAAATATAATCTCATATTAGGACTAACTTCGCACACCAAACTTCTAACAATGCGACTTTTTAAATTCTGTTCTTCTTCTTCTTTTCTTCTTCTTCTTCTTCCTTTTTATTATTATTATTATTATTATTATTATTATTATTATTATTATTATTATTATTATTATTATTATTGTTATTATTATTATTATTGTAAAAGCTATATGAAGCAATTATCTCGGCCAATTTCGTTAATACACACCATTCAGCAACCGGTAGTTGTAGAAATCACGTTTCTGCAACAGCAATTGTTAGCTCAATCGGTCGAGCGCACACTCTTGGATTCAAAGGTTGCGAGTTCGAATCTTTTCTAAGTCAAAAAATTTTTTTCTGATAAAATTCTTGAGATGGCAATGTTTCTCTCTTCACCTTTATCTCGTAATTCTGAATAGAGATGTTTGGATGTGAAAGAAAAAGTATACTAGGATATAAGAAAAGAAAGATAAATTACATGATACCTTCTGCAATTTTTAACTATATTTTCACCTATCTAGGACGTTTCTAAAAAGTTCAGACTTCTAGACCTCCTTTTCGCTCTCTTACGTGTCGTTTAACTAATTTCTACAATTACTTATCGAGTCACATATACATATATTACAGATGTCTTATCTCTTTCTCTTCTCTCTACTTCATGTCTGAATATGAATGTTTTGACAATAGGTTACAGATACGATTTTACAAAATAATACGATCTGCGATATCAGTGATACATATCGTGATGTTTAACTTAACATATAAAACAATAATTAGGAAAACTGAGAATACGAATCTTTTCGTGTACTGATGCTTCAAATCTGTGTCTTTACTCCCTATACCTATGTTAATTCCCTAGTCAAAATAAAAACTCTTCAAAATTAATCAAAAATTCTTATACAACCATCCCTTCCTTGGAGTACTGCGCGGTCACATACCTGTCGCTGCGATGTAAAGGCACTTCTGGCGACGAGGATACATTTAATTAGCGTTCGTACTGCTCAAAAATGCTTACACCCAGAGTTTTGTAGAATTCACTAGGTTCCTGTCTATCATTAATAATATTTTCCCGATTGTATCCTGTAAAACTTGATAAAATCGCTGATAAAATCAATGAGACAAATAAAGAATCGATTTAAAGTTGTTTTGAGATCTTCTCTTAGACGGTTAGGTGTAATATATTTACGGTATAGTAGTCCTGTGTTCGCTACCAACTTAGTAGCATTGATCATCACAAAGCAACCAACCTGTAGGCTAATCAAATAATTTTTCATATAAGCAAACTGTATGCTTTGATTATCAACTATGTGCCACACATTTCATAGAGTACAAAAAGTCATTCATTTCAGAACTCTCGATGAAAATTCTCCATATTCAATTTCCGAATGAAATAGTAATCTGATATCATGGTAGCATTGTCTTGATAAGAATATCGTATCACACTTCGTAATATTGACATCCTTATTCCTCTAGTGCTATATACACATGTTGATGGCGTGTCAATCCTGTCTTACTCGGAAGATTTAATCAAGTCTACACTCGCCTGTCGCCTATCGATTTCCAAATCTCAAACAACGTTTGGATAGCTATTCATTTTGTGAAAGCTACGCGACAACGTTTGTAGAATGGTGAGATACACAGACCTGGTAGAACAGGTTTAGAACAGACATGAACAAAATTATCAATTGATGAATTTTTTGTACTTAGGTTACTTTGAGAGATCTTTAGTTAAGTACACCTGAAAAATTAAATACTTCCTAGGCTCACTTACCACATCTTGGACCACAAGCCATGAACTTCCCCTCTTGGGAATAGTGTTGGAGACTTAGTCTCGCTGCCCAATGAAAGTGAAAGAGACTGAGATTAACTTTCGATTAGGCTGAATATTAAACTTGCGTCTATAAAAATTTTCTAGTTTCTTTTATAACCTGTCTCACTTCATCAAGATACTATATTGATAACGCTAAGTATCCCTCACTATGATCTTTAGGCTATAGAAAATTAATATCTCTCTGGCTCGCACGGTTCATCTTCCACTACAGACTGCAATAATTGAACGCTCTTATTAAGCTTATTGCTGAATAAGCTTAATATGTATGTATGTAAGCTTAATAAGCTGTATGTAAGCTTTCTGAATCATCTCAACGTTTTCACACCGGTGAGAAAATTTCTGGTAAGCTTCAGTAGCAGCCTAGTGCACCAACTGTATTAGCGTTTCGACAAGGAGAATGATCAACAGAAAGAATTCCAGTAATCTTATATATTAAATTCAAAGCTGCCTCATCTTGCTAACACTGCTAAGCACCTTGTTCCTTTGTGACTGTACCAATCTGCTTTTTGGCCTGTGAAATTTTGAAGTGAGCAGTGGACATCGGCATGTATTCCTTAATTCCTATTGGCTTCCAGTCAGTAAAGGAATTCAACACCGAATCGGAGGCTGCAGAAACTTGTGTCGTCTAACAAGGTCTTAAAAACGAAGCAATAGTCTTTTAGAGCTACTTGTCTCACATTATACATTGGCGTACCATTTAAAAAAGCGCGGATTTATTTCTCCCTTTAATAGGACGAGGGTATCACAGACATATAACTTTGGGAACGTACAGCGTTTTGTTTAAGGTGGGCCCATGTAATGGAAAAATATTGTGATACCAAATGTAAAAAACATAATGATCGTTAGCTTGATATATACTGTTTAATCCAAAGAGTGGTGTAATTACGGATATATTTCTTAAACAAAGTCTAGTGTGTGTTAACACTCGATGCTATAAATGTGCTTTTAATTAGGTTCCTTGCTGTTCACTATGGTCAACATACAGAGTTGTGTAGGATTCTCTAGGTTCCGGTCAATCATTAATAACTTTCTAAAACATCTCTTGTAACCCATTATATTCTAACCTCCAAAAGAGCCTAACCTTGGGCCTGAGACTGGTGATATAATCAATGAGACAAATAAAGAAGTTATAATCGATTTTAAGTTCCTTTGAGATTTTATCTTAGGGATTTAGGTGGAAGGTATTTATGGTATAGCTATTCCTGTGTTCGCTACCAACTTACCAACACTTGTAATCACAAAGCAACCAAACTGTTGGCAATCATATAATTTTTTCATAAAACCTCATTGTATGTTTTGATTACTAACTAGGTGCCACACATTTAATAGAGCAGAAAAAGTACGAGGGCTATCCAGAAAGTAGATTACGTTTTCGTCTGTGTCCGCTAGGGGCGGGGCTAGCGCGGCCATCTTGGGGTCAGAGCGTTGCGCAGCTCAGTCGGCATCTAGCCGTGCTAGTGAGAGGTTCGTGCTGTGCTCCGTTAAGATACTGTGACGGTTTGAAATGTCTGCGTTAATTGAAAATCCCGCGAGCTGCGAGGTGCGTGCAGTAATAAGGTTTCTGACAGGAAAATACTGTAAACCGATAGAAATCTATCGGCAGCTGTGTGAAGTGTATGGGGACAACATTATCACTGAAGGTGGAGTGCGACAGTGGGTCATAAGATTTAAAAATGGCCGAACCAATGTTCACGACGAAGATCGAAGTGGAAGACCCAGCAAAGTGACTGCCGAACTTGTCGAAAAAGTCGATGTTAAAGTCCGTGAAAATCGAAAGTTCACAATAACGGAACTTTCTTTGAGTTTTCCACAAATTTCGCGAAGTTTGTTGCACGAAATCATCAGCGAAAAGCTTGGTTACCACAAGTTTTGTGCAAGATGGATTCCAAATAAGGCAGGCGGCCGAATTTTTCGACGAAGGAATTTCCAAGCTCGTACATCGCTACGATAAATGCCTTAATTTGAATGGTGACTATGTCGAAAAGTAGTATTTGTGTGTGGCTTTCATCTGTATATAATAAAATTTGTTTCCTATACTTTGTTGATTTTTTATTCCAAAACGTAATCTACTTTCTGGATAGCCCTCGTAATTCATTTCAGAAGTCTCTTGATGAAAGTTCTCCATATCCAAGTTCTTGAATGAAAAAGTAATCTGATATTATGGTAGCATTGTATTGACAAGAATATCGTATCACATTTCGTAATTCTGACATTCTTTTCTTTTCTAGTGGTATGTCAATGTTGTCTTACTCGTAAGAATTATTCGTCTTCACTCGCGTCTCGCCTCTCGATTTACTTTTCTCAAACAATCTTTGGATAGCTATTCATCTTGTGAAAGCTTCGCTACAACGATTGTAGAATTGTGACATATACACAACTTCTTTTGCTTTAAGCACTGTAGTCCTTCTTTGTATTTTCAATAATTCAACTTCAAGTACCAATACTGTATACTCTACTCTTCTGAATTCACTATATAAGTGCATGAAAAGTGGACAAATCAGATGTGCTATAACATTAGATCATCCATTATACTGGAAAGGTGTTCAAATCGTACTTGCACCTGAATAAATTTGTGAACTGTCTAAAGTTGTACCGCACATAGGAGGTTTCCACTTAACTAATTTCTAGGTACGATTGGATACATTATGTGAGGAAATGGCATAGAGGACTTTGGGGTATCCTGTACGCTGATAACATTAGTGAAAAAGCTGAATGGCCATGCCTACTCAAGATCATAAAGAACTTATTTCTAGATTTTGCTCGGCGACCTTTACATCGGGTTATGAACACACGTAAAACCCTCTGAGGAGATGACAAAATCTACGATCTGCGATTTTATTCATCAATGCCTGGACGTTGAAATCTATATGCAACATTATCAAGAAAATGATGTTGCATGAGAAAAACGATATCCACGAATTCTCAAAATTAAGACGGTGCCCTTTTCCAAACCGGTAAACTTTCGCTGTAGTATATAGTGAATTTCAGATTCGTTTTGCTGACCTGTGAGGAAACGTTAAGAAGATTGACCAATACAAATCCTCCAATAAGCATAATAAGAGTGTGCGATATGGCAGTCTGTACTGCAAGATATAAATTGCGAGCCAGAGATAATTTAAAATTCTATTTCCTAATGAATAGTGTGAGAGATATGTAGCGTTATCAATATAGCGTCTTGAAAAAGTGACGCAAGGTTGCAAACGACACCTCGAAATATTTTATAGACGCAAGTTTAACTTTCAGGCTAATCGAAAGTTTATCGCAGTCTCTTTTACCTTATTTGGGCAGCAAGACGAGCAAGTTCTCTGACACTCTACCCAAGGGAGGAAATTCCCCAGTCCAAGATGTGGGAAGTGAGCCTAGTAATTTTCATATCTTTTAGGTATACTTAACTGAAAATCTCCCAATGTAACCTAAGTACCAAAAAAAATGTTTCAATTGATAATTTTGTTGATGTCTCTGTCCTACACCTGTTCTACCTGGCCCGTATAACTTTTTTGTTTCGTGAAACAGTGCTTTACTACCCTAGCTTTAGTACTTCATCGGCAGGACGTCTCACAGGTTCTACAAGGTAATCACGTACCTAATTACATCTAAAACGTGTAGTGAGATTAGAATTTTCCACCTGCAACTCACACGCTGTAATACACTGAAATCTGTTCAAAAATTACCTTTATATAGCAAGAGATTTAAAAGTTATCTAGAAGGCTTCCGGCTTTGGTTTTCTGCTGAAATAATGCTATTATGCATGGTAGGATGCATACATGGTAGGACGCATGGTAGGAACTACGTAATATCTCACTGTGCTTCCTGCTGAATAAATCTACTTACAAGTAGACCCCACGACTTCGCCGTTGCGTTAGCAAGAGGATACAACTACTGTCCTAGAGTAGGGCTGAATATAAGATATTGACAATAATTTTAGCTGCTAATGAGCACTAGAAACATGGGAAAATGAAATAGAAACACGAATGTGGGAAAGCCATCTACAATATAATTTGATAGTTGCAAGACCGATATTTTTTCGAAATAGATGGAGGAACAATAGTTATGACTTCAACTATGAATATCGAGTTAGGAGGGATGTTTTTATATCATTCCATATCATGGCCGCCATCTTGAAATCCGCCATATTGGATCGACGTCAACGTTTTTCAAATTGAAAGAGGCCATGTGAAGTATCAAACAACAATGATGTTTTCCACCTAATCTCACACACTAATTATTTTGTCCATATCTTAACGGTTTACAACTTAGAGTTCTTTGAGTGTTGAAAAATTCGTTGTTTGTAGCAGATAACAGATAATTATAGTGACAATGAATATAGCTCCAGAGATAGCATTCTTACAGGGCAAAATTACGGCATTGCAGGAAATGCAAGTTCTCAGCATTCATAAAATGGTCAAAACAGAATTTTGCAGAGTACCATGAGCACCTAATAAAAAATGAAACGTCACAAACATAACAAAAGTTAATACTGGGAATATTGAAAATGTGCTTCTTAGGCACTTCGAACCATTCGATTGCCTCATCAATATATACTGATTTACAAAATGCTTATTGAATCATTCCTGTGAGGCGAGGGGACTGAAATTGATTGTATACAAGTTAATGCAGAGTGACAATAGTATCTCTGTCATGCTGTTTTGAATGGAAATGTTCGTCCTTTATTGCATAATCACATATAGTACTCCAATGTTTTGTGTTGTCTAAAAAAAATACATTCACAGGTTTCAATATGCCGGTGGTACTATTTGGAATTTCTCACACTCCCACTGATTTCCCAGGTGGAGCTATTGTACTTCGCACCTCTCCATTATTAAATAATTCACAGGTATCCAGCATAAGTGAATTCCTGCTCCCTGTATTCGACCAATAGCAATTCACATACCATTCCGCTTCCACACTAGCTTCTTGATTGTTTATCTCATGATGTGCCTCCTCTAGAATATCCAGAGTGTATTCCATTTCGAATTCCAATTCTTTATCCGCTAGGAATCTAATTATGTCATCTACGATTACTCTTTCCTGTTCTGATATATTTGTTGCATTGTGCTTGAACCGTAAAGTCTGTAACTGCTGCAGGAGGTACATAGCAATGTTTGCCTTATTTAGCGCCATGGTGTGTCATTTTTTAGACTAAAATTGTTGCCTGCACACAAACACACGCACGCACCTCACAGAATTACAGGCTTAATGCAATAAACGAAATAACTATTTCTGAAACACTTCCAAGTTCACGGGTAGAACTCACAGTGAGAATAATATATTTCCTGCACTTGTTTCCTTAAAAAGAGTTTGTCGCTGTAGAATGGTACACGATGCACGTAAGCTTCTACCTTATACCGTAGCTGCTACGACCAGGAGTGCCATTGGCAACCAATATTGCTATTCTCTTCATCGTGCTGCCCCAACTGCTTATAGTTTCAGTTCGAATCTACAAACGCACACACGAAGTGGCGATATCAGAACCACTTTATGAATGCTGAGGACTTTCATTTCTTGCATTGCCGTAATTTTGTTCAGTAAGAATGTTGTCTCTAGAGCTATGTTCATTGCCATTATAGTTATCTGTTATCTGCTATAAACAACGAATTTTTCAACATTGAAAGAACTCTAAGTTGTAAACCGTTCTAGATATAGACAAAATAACTAGTGTGTGAGATTGGGTGGAAAACATCATTGTTGTTTGATACCTCACATGGCCCTCTTTCCATTTGGAAAACGTTGACGTCGATCCAATATGGCCGATTTCAAGATGGCGGTCATGATCTGGAATTATATAAAAACATCCCTCCTAACTCGATTTACATAGTTGAAGTCATAACTATTCTTCCTCCATCTATTTCGAAAAAATATCGGTCTTGCAACTATCAAATTATATTGTAGATGGCTTTCCCACATTCGTGTATCTATTTCGTTTTCCCATATTTCTAGTGCTCACTAGCAGCTAAAATTATTGTCAATATCTTATATTCAACCCTACTCTAGGACAGTAGTTGTTTCCTTTTGCTAACGCCACGGCGAAGTGGTGAGGTCTACTTGTTAGTACTCATAACGCTCTCACCTTTTCTTGAGCGTTACCTGATAGAAACTGTTTAATCCAAAGAGTTGTGCTCTTACGGATATATTATTTAAACAAAATGTCCAGTGTGTTAACACTCGAGGCTATCAAATATGTATTTAATTAGAGTCCTTGGTGGTCACTAGGGCTTATATAGATAGTTGTATATGATTCACTAGATTCCAGTCTATAATTAATAATATTTCCCCGATTGTAACCTGTAAAACTTGCTATGAAACCCATTAAGCTCTAACGTCCGAAACAGCTTTACTATGGGCCTGAGACTTGTGATCAAGATCAATGAGACAAATAAAGAATCGATTTTAAGTTCTTTCGAGATCTCTTTGACGGTTAGGTGGAAAATATTTACGGTATAGTAGTCCTGTGTTCGCTACTAACTTAGTAACACAGGTCAACACAAAGCAACCAAACTCTGGGCTAATGAAATAATCTCTTCATATCACCTCACTGTAAGCTTTAAAAAGTAACTAAGTACCACACATTTCATAGAGCAGAAAAAGTAATTCATTTAAGAAGTCTCTTGATTCAATTCTCTATATCCAAGTACTTGAATGGAAAAGTAGTGTGATATCACGGTAGCATTGTCTTGATAATAACATCGTATCACATTTCGTAATTCTGACATCCTCTTCCCCTCTAATGCTATATACTCATGTTCTTGGTGTGTCAATACAGTCTTACTCGGAAGAGATAATCAAGTCTTCGCTCACGTCTCGCGTGTCGACTTCCTTTTCTCAAACAACCTTTGGATAGCTATTCATCCTGCGAAAAGCTTCGTCATAACGACTGTGGAATGGCGAGATACACACCCCTCGTTTTGATATAAGAAGTGTACGCTCTCTGTAACTCTTCAATAATTAACATCAAGTATCTTTACAATATATTCTACTCTTCTGCATACAGTAGAAAATTTCAAGGAAAGTGGACAAAGTACATGTGTTATGACATTACATCAGCCATTATACTTTAAAGTTGTACAAATTATACCTGCAGCTGAGGAAATTTCTGAACTTTTGAGGAGGTTTCGACTTAAGTAATTTCTAGGTAAGGCTAAACGGCTTCGAAGTTCGTTCTTAAAATGCTGTGAAATTTAGAAGTCAGCAGTGGACATCGGCAAGTATTCCTTAATTACTATTAGCTTACAGCTAGCAAAGGCATTCGACACCGAATCGGAGGCCGCAGGATCTTGTGTTGTGTACTTAGGTCTTAAAAACGAAACAATAGTGCTTTTAAAGCTACTTAACTCAAATTATACAATGGCGTAGCATTTAAAATCCGTAGATTTTCTTCTCCCGTTAATAAGGCGAGGGTATCACAGATGTATAGCTTTGGGAACGTACAGCGGTTTGTTTTAGGTGGGCCCATGAGATGAAAATGGTTTTGAAACCATATGTATAAACATAAGCATTAATTTATCAAAGATAGACAAGCAATTGCTATACTTCCGATTATAAGCAACTACAATACTATTTGAGTGTGCTTCCTGGTGAAGAAATTTACTTAGCACTTATAACGCTCTCACCTTTTCTTGATCGTTAGCATGATAGAAACTGTTTGATCCAAAAAGTTCTTACGGATAATTTACTTGAACAAAGTCTCCTGTGTGTTAACACTCACTGCTATCATATATGCGTTTATTTATCGACCTTGCAGCTCACTACAGCTTACATACAGAGTTGTGTGGGATTCACTAGGTTCCAATCCATCATTAATAATATTTTCGCGATTGTATTCTGTAAAACTTTCAATGGAACCCATTATACTCTAACCTCCGAAAGAGCCTTTCTTTGGGCCTGAGATCGGTGATCAGGATGGATGAAACAAAAATAGAATCGATTTTAAGTTCTTTTGAGGTCTTCTCTTAGACGGTTAGGTGGAAAATATTTACGGTATAGTCAATCCTGTGTTCGCTACTAACTTAGTAACACAGGTCATCACAAAGCTACCATACTTTGGGCTAATCAAATAATCTTTTCATATAATTTTACTCTAAGCTTTTAATCGTAACTAAGTGCCATACATTTTATAGAGCAGAAAAAGACATTCATTTCAGAAGCCTCTTGATGAAAATTCTCCATATCCAAGTTCTTGAATGAAAAAGTAATCTTATATCACGGTAGCATTGCCTGGATAAGAATATCGTATTATATTTCGTAATTCAGATATCCTCCTCCCCTCTAATGCTATATACTAATGTTCTTGGTGTGTCAATACTGTCTTACTCGCAAGATTTAATCAAATCTTCGCTCGCGTCTCGCGTGTCGATTTCCTTTTGTCAAACAACCTTCGGATAGCTATTTATCTTGCGAAAGCTTCGCCAGAACTACTGTGGAATGGTGAGATACACACCCCACCTTTTGATATAAGAAGTGTAATTCACCAGCAATTAATATCAAGTATTTTTACTATATATTCTACTCTTGTGCATACAGCAAATAAGTGCATGAAAAGTGGACAAAGAACATGTTATGACATTAGATCAGCTTTTATACTGGGAAGGTGTATAATTCGTACCTGCACCTTAAGAAATTCCTGAACGTCCAAAGTTGTACCGCCCTGAGGAGGTTTTCACTTAAGTAATTTCTAACCACGATTGGAGTCTTTATGTCAAGAATTGGTATAGAAGAACTTTGGAGTATCCTGTACGCTAAGACAACATTAGTGATAATGCTGAATGGCCATGCCTACTCAAGATCATTGAAAAGTCGCTTCAAGATTTTGCTCGGCGACCTTTACATGTGGTTATGAAGACATTTACAATCCTCTGAGGAGATGAGAAAATCTAGGATCAGCGATCTTATTTAACAATGTCTGGATAAGGAAATCAATAAGCACACTTACAAAGTATGAAGCTTCATGAAAAAAAAGCGATATCGAGGAAATCCCAAAATTAAGACGATGACCTATACCGAAGCGGTAAACTTTGGCTGCAGTATATTGAGAAGGTCAGATTCGTATTGCTATTCATCCGAAGGGACTGGATCGAACATGGGACTAGAAACTTAATTTGTAGGCAATTAAATTAATGCTTCTCTTTTCTCAAGCAGCTGGTCATCTTTTCTAAGCGAAATTTGCACATCACTATACTAATCGGATGGAGGCCTTGGAGGTAACAACTGTATCAGAGGATTACAAGAAATTAACACTTCTAGGAACAATCAAAATTCGCAGAAAAAGAGTTTTTCTAGAGCGAAGTTCCAAGTGATATGATTATCGAACAGAGCTTAATGAAAGACACGAAATTTTATGGTGGATTAACTCAACGTCACACACTACGTTAGCAAGATTAATCCTTCATTCCCAGAGACTGTTACGATAACAGAAGTTCTACAGGACTTTTTTGGGAAACCGTTTATTATCTGAGCGGCACGCTGAGCTAATGTCACTTCCATGTGTGATAATACCTCATTGCCCAAGAATATCAATTCGACTGAGGTGAATATTGCAGCGTCTCTGTTGACTTGTGTTATAAAACACACGTAGAAGGAAGAGTCCTTTTATATAGCATCCTGATGTTCTATAGCATCCTGATGAAGTAAGTCAAGGTATCGAAAGACACCTCGAAATTTTTTATAGACGCAAGTTTAACCTTCAGGGTAATCGAAAGTTTATCGGACTCTCTTTACTTTCTTTGGGCAGCAAGACGAACAAGTCCTCGAGCACAATTCCCAACGGGTTATCAGAGCTTCTGGTCCAAGATGTGGTAAGTGAGAATAAGAAGTTTTATTTCTTTCAGGTGTACTTAGCTGGATATCTCCCAATGTAACCTAAGTACAAAAAAATCTGTGAATTGATAACAATGTTGATGTCTCTGTTCTACACCTGTTTTACCAGGCCTGCATATTTCTTTGTAGCGCGAATCAGTGCTTTACTACGCTAGCTTTAGTAATTCATTGGCAGAACTTGTCTCACACGCCGAGAGAAGCGGGCCTGGTTCTAAATGGTACCTAATTACCTAGGGATCACCTACTAGAGATTCAGGCTAATGACCTGCATGTGAATCCTTTACAAACTTACGACCGTAAGTGTAATATAACTGTTACGGAAAATTCTTAAGCTTCGTGGGCTTCTTTCTGATAAGCAGCTTGGTACGGCCGCAAAGGAACAAGGAGCTGAGCACCAAACATTGATTACCCTAATGTCGTATAAAACCTAGGGCAATAAAGTGAAACCAACTGGAATCGACGTCTATTAGAGCTTTCATTCTTACGACCTCGTCTTGGATAAAAATGTACATGGGAAGTTTGCATGTACGAAATATCCAAACATCGTTCTTTATTAAGATGTTCTTATAGTGAACTTTCCTTCTATGTAGGAGAACGAAAACTAAACGGTAGTTACAAAATTTTAAATTATCTTGCCGATAGCATGATCCTTGGAGTCAAATATCTGCTGTTCAAGATCTAAACAGGTAAACAATCAAGCAAGAAAGAAATGTTATACAATTGAATGATACTGTAGTACGTGAATGTGATAACTAAATGAATTGGTTTAGCTCGTTAGATTAAATGTGTTCTGTTACGATTTCGTTTTTTCTTCGGGTACCAAAGCCGCTCGAGATAAAAGATTCTAAAATATGTAAACATAACAGCAAACCACTTTAATGTTTTACACCTTGTCTTTATACCTTCATTTAAAGTTACATCAAATCGTCCTCATGACCATTTTGTTTTTTCTATAATGCGGAAACGTTATTACAAAATAATAATCATAAATGATTGGATAACAATTAAGCCGATGTCAGTGACATATTGGTTGTTCGTCATCAAATATATCAGATTGTCAACCAATCTGCCATTTGTACATGACTCCTTTGGCAGAATGCACAAAACCTTGAATACTTCATATCGGCTTTTATACTCTAAAATGTGGCTCCCTCACACTCCTATTTTGCAGTCACTTTTCATCTACAGGTACGTAAGCTTATCCGGCTGGAGCTGATGTTAAAATTGTGGGTCCTGGAATTCATACACACTCACCTCATTAGTTGGCTTCACGCTTAGACCATTTCTCTCTTATACTTGTAGGTACTTCCTATTTGAATGCTGTACAGCTGCTGTGTTAGTAGGGGGAAAAGTGGCCATACTAATGATTTGCAACTAATTCCTTATTATACCTGATATGGATTATACCAAAGTGGACATGCTCACTTCTCCATACAGGCGAATAAAAAATGCCTAATCTTATATAGTTTGTCAGGATTGCGATTTGGTTGTAGAAGATCGACTAATTTACGCAATTATTTTGATTTTTTAAGGATCTTGTAGGCTTCCAACTATTCTCTCCTGTGTACAGCTGAAGTCGTGTGACAGTCTGTTGCATCATGAAAATAGTGAAAGCAATCTTTTAATGACGCTAGAGTTTTTTAAAATTTAAAGATTTCATAGCTTTTCCTTTCAGTTCTGCTTGTATGTGGGCTTAAGAGAATCCGCAACTGCTCATGAAATCTTCTAGCAAAATTCTTAAAAGATCTGTATAAGACCCATCAACAGCTCCCGTTTGAAGTTTCTTCCATTACTGTTGTCCATATACAGCTACCTTTTGCTCTTTAGAAAACTGTTTGCTTCATTTGAAGATTCTCAACAACTGTGATTGAATTGTCGTTGCTTCAATGGCAGAATTAAATTCGATCGTTGCAGATATTTCCCGTAAGCCCTTTCCGGCCTCTCGGCACTTTCACTGTCTCATTGTAATTTATATCCATAAAATATAAGGTGCAAAAAACGCTTAACATAATTTATATACGTACTTTACGCACATATGACTTATCATGATTAGTCCACACCATTGCGTGTAGAAGGACACTTTCTTCTACGTGTGGATTTTAAAACTCAAGTCAACAGAGACTCTGCAATATTCACCGCAGTCGAATTGACATTCATGCGGATTGAGATATTATCACACAAGTAAAGTGGCATTAGCTCAACGTGCCGCTCAGATGACAAACTATTTCCCACAAAGGTCCTTAGAACTTGTGTTATCGTAACAGTATTTGGAAGAGAATGGTTAATCTTATTAACGTAGTGTCTGACGTTGAGTTAATCCCCCAGTAAAATTTCGTGGCCTCATTAAGCACTGTTCAATAATGATATCCCATTTACTTCGCACCAGAAGGCCTCCTTTTCTGCGACTTGTAAAAGTATTTTGAGTTGTTAATTTCTTGTAATCATCTGATACCGTAGTCTATGAAATCTATTCATAACTACATGTAAAGATAGCCGAGCAAAGTCTAGAAGTGTGTTCTCAATGATCTTGAGTTTCATGGCAATTCAGCATATTCACTTACGTTTTTTACGCCTACAGGATACCCCAAAGTTCTTTTATACCATTTCCTGACATAAAGTATCGAATTGTGCCTATAAATTACATGTGAAAACCTCCTAAGGGCGTTACAACTTTCGAAAGTGCAGAAATTTCCTCAGCTGCAGGTAGGATTTGAACACTTTTTACGTATACGTAGCTGAATGAATGTCATAACACATGTGCTTTGTCCACTTTTCTTACAGCTATTTACTGTATGCAAAGGACTAGAATATATAGTATTGGTATTTGATGTTGAGTTATTGTAGAAATACACTGCTTATATCAAAAGGAAAAATGTGTAACTAACAATTCCAGAATCGTTGTGGCGAAGATTTCACAAGATGAATAGCTATTCAAAAGATGTTTTAGAAAAGGAAATCGAAACGCGAAAGAAGATTTGATTTAATCTTCCGAGTAAGACAGCACTGACACACCAAGAACATTAGTAGTGGTCGGTGTCGCAATCAGCCCCTCTAAAAGACCGGACATCAATTATGCTAGACTGCCTTCTTCTATCTACTAACACGTGATCAATTTGATTATGTGTTTTCCCTTCTGGTGATGTCCAAGTGTACTTATGAATGTCGCGATGTGGGAATTTTGTACTCTTCACGATTAGGTTTTTGGATGTTGCAAAATATACGAGTCTAACACCGTTGTCATTACTTTCCTTATGCAGACTTTCGTTCCCTATAATCGGTTTGAAAATATCCTCTTGTCCTACCTTCGCATTGAAATCCCCTAATAGAATTTTCATATGGTATCGCGGGAGTTGGTCAAATATCCGTTCCACTTCGTCGTAAGAACTGCCTTTTATATCGTCATCCTTATCTTCAGTTTGGGGCATGTACATTTAAAACAATAATATCACACAACCGTCCCTTAAGAGTAATAAAAGAAAGTCTGTCAGTGACAAATTCAACCCGTTTAATTGCTGGTAAGATACGTTTATGAACGAAAAACCCTGTTCCTAACTGGTGATTTTTGTTTCTTTCCCCGTAAAAGAACGTAAAATTTCAGGAATTCTAAGATCCATTTCCTTCCCACCTAACTTCCTGGACTCCTACTATATCCATCCTGAATTTCTCTAACTCACTCGTTACGGATTTTAACGCGCCTGCCCTATAAAGACTTCTAATATTCCATGTTCCAAATCTCATGTCCATTTTCTTTTGCTGAGGCCGCACCAAGTTATCTGTCCTTGTCCGAGACCTTTGTGAAAATTTATGAAGCAGTGCTTTTTTTTTACAGGATGAGGTTGTTAGCCCTACCCAAACCCCCAAGCTGGAGGACCACTCATAGTCGGCTGTCCGCGACTACTTATTCAGTATATTCGCTACTAACCTCTATCTCTAGAGGCCTTCTCCTCGATCCGCAACATGAGGTCGCGCCATGCCGTGGTGACAGGAACCCACGTTACACGGAGTGAAGTGAGTCAGGCTATAAAAAACGCCTAGAAAATTTTTATAGACGCAACTTTATCTTTCAGGCTAATCGAAAGTTAATCGCAGTCTCTTTTACTTTCTTTGCGCACCGAGACTAAATTCTCAAACACTATTCCCAAGCGGGAAATTCATGGCTTGTGTTCCAAGATGTGGGAAGTGAGCGTAGAAAGTTTTAAATCTTTCAGATGTACTTAACTGAAAATCTCCAAAGGTAACAGTACAAAAAAAAAAACGGTCAATTGATAATTTTGTAAATATCTCTGATCTAAACCTGATCTACCAGGCTTGTATAGCTTCTTTGTATCGCGAATCAGTGCTTTACTACACTAGCTTTAGTAATTCATCGGCCGGACTTGTCTCACAATCCAAAAGAAGCTGGCCTGGTTGTAAAAAATACCCAATTACCCAACTACCGAAGGATCACCTGCTAGAGATTCAGGCCCATAACTTGGATGTGAATCCTTTACACGCTTACGACCATAGGTGTAATATAACTGTTACGGAAAATTGTTAGGCCTCGTAGGCTTCAGTTTGAAAAGCACCTTGGTATAGCCGCAAAGGAACAAGGTGCTTGGCACTAAGCAATGATTATCCTTATGTCGCATAAATCCTAGGGCAATAAGTTGAAACCAACTGGAATCGACGTTAATTAGAGCTTTCATTCTTACGACCCCGTCTCGGAAAAAATGTACATGGAGTGTTTGCATGTTTGCGTGTATCTAAACATCGTGCTTTATTAAGAGTGTTAAACTTTGCTTCTTTGTAGGAGATTCGAAAAGTAAAAGGTACTTACACAATTTTAAGATTCCTTGCAGATGGCAGAATCCTTGGAGTTAACAATCTGCTGTTGAACATCCTAACAAATAAACGATAAAAAATAAACAAATGTTATCAACGTACAATTGAATTATACTTTAGTACAAGAATTGATGTCCAAAATAATTAATTTAGCTTGTGAAATTTAATGTGTCCTGCAACTGTTTCGTATTCTCTTCGGGTACGAAAGACGCTTGTGTTAAAGGATTCCAAAATAAGTAAAGAGAAGAAGAAGCCACCTTCAATTTTTATACCTTGTCTTTATAGCTTCATTTAAAGTTACATCAAGATCGTTATCATGTCCATTTTGTTACTTCTATAAGGTGAAGAACTTATTACATAATAAAAATCATGACTGATTGGATCAACAATTAACTCGTTGTCAATGACACATTGGTTTTCTACAGCTGTTGTTGGCCATCATCTATATCAGATTGTCTTCAGATCTGCCATATGTGCATGAACTTTTTTGGCAGAATGCACAAAACCATCAATACTTCATATCGGCTCTTTTACACTAACATGTGGCTCGTTCACAATCGTGTCTTGCATTCACTTTTTATTTACAGGAAAGTAAGCTTACCCGGCTGGAGCTGATGGTAGCTGTGTGGGTCCTGGAATTCGCATATCCTCTTTGACACACCAAACTTATTCGATTCGGTAAAGGGTTAGACCATATCGCTCCTGGACTTTGAGGTACTTTCGAATTGATTGCTCCACAGCTGCCGTGTTAGTAGGGGCAAAAGTGGCCATATTGAAGCTTCGTAACTAATTCCTTATTATACCTTATATGCTTTTACCAAAGAGGACATGTTTCCTTCTCCATAAATGCGAATAAGATATGTCTAATGTTGACCTTTTGGTCAGGATTGAAATTTGGTTGGTTTAAGACTCTAACTTGCACAATTCATTTTCCTTTTGAAGAATCTAGTAGGTTGCCAACTGTTTCTCCTGCGTATAGTTAAGGTCGTGTCACAGCCTGTTCCATCATGAAAAAAGTGAAAGCAGTCTCTTAAACACGCTAGAGTTTCTATAATTTAATTATTTCATAGCATTTCCTTTCAGATCTGCTTGTATGTGGCCATAAGAGAAACAACAACTGCTCAAGAAGTCTTCTAGCAAGATTCTTAGAAGATCTGAATCAGACCATTTAACAGCTACAGATTTCCTGTTTGCAATTTCTTCCATTACTACTGTCCATATACAGCTAAGTTTCCTCCTTGTGTATCTCACAATTCCACAATCGTTGTGGCGAAGCTTTCATAATATGAATAGCTATCAAAAGGTTTTTGAGAAAAGCAAATCGAGACTCGTGACGCGAGTGAAGACGATTAATTCTTTCGAGTAAGATAGCATTGACACCTCAAGAACTCGAGTATATACTATTAGAGGTGAAAAGGATGTCAGAGTTACGAAATGTGATATGCTTTTCTGATCAAGACAATGCTACCGTGATATCAGATTACTTTTTCATTCAAGAAGTTGGATATGGAGAATTTTCATCAAAAGACTTCTGAAATGAATTACTTTTTTGCTCTATGTAATGTTGGCACTAAGTTAACAATCAAAGCATACAGTGAGTTTATATGAAAAGATTGATTAGCCCTCAGTTTGGTTGCTTTGCAATGACCAGTGTTACTGAGTTGGTAGCGAAAACATGACTGACTATACCGTAATATATTTTCCACCTAACCGTCTAAGATTTCAAAAGAACTTAAAATCGATTCTTTATTTCTCTCATCGATTAACTCATCGGTCTCAGGCCCAACGTAAGGCTGTTCCGGAGGTTAGAATATAATGGGTTCCATAGCAAGTTTTACTTTATAGAATCGGAATAATGATAGAGAGGAACCTAGTGAATGCTACCTTGTGTATTCCTTAGTGATCAGATTAGATGCTAACTAAATGCATATTTGTTAGCTTCGAGTCTTAACACACCGGAGACTTTGTTTGAGTAGTTAATCCGTAACAACGCAACTCTTTGAAAATCGGGCTAACGTAGATTTCTTCAGCAAGAAGTAGTCTCAAATAGTATTGTAGTTGCATATGAACAGGAAGTATAGTATTTGCATGATTATCATTGATGAATTAATACTTACGTTTTTTACATATGGTATCACAACGTTTTACAATCCCAATGGCCCACCTAAAACAAACCGCTGTAGGTTCCCAAAGCGTTACTTCTGTGATACCCTCGTATTATTAAAGTATATCCACGGTTTTTTAAATGCTAGAGCATTGTATAAAGTGAATTATGAAGCTCTAAAAGCAGTACTGCTTCGTTTTTAAGACCTAGATACTCAACATAAGATCCTGCAGCGTCCGATTCGGTGTTGATTCCTTTACTAGATGTATGCCAATAGGAATTAAAGAATACATACCGATGTCCACTGCTGACATCGAAATTTCACAGCATTTTAAGAAGGAACGAAGAAGCCTTACCGGACACCTCAAAAGGAAAGCCTCATATTATTGGCACGCCTGTTGCACCCTAAACCACTAATAAAAAATAGAATATCCCCGTCCATCCTCAAAATTATTTCTTTAATAAACGCATCACTTAGAAATCGCTTTCGTCCCTGATTAACACTTTAAGCGCCATGTGCATATATTTTATGCGCACTTGGTCTGTTCCTGGGGGCCATTGCATACATCTTATGCACAGTTTTGTTTTCTGCTGGAGGCCAGTGCATAAATTTCATTTTTTTCTGTTTCTGGTCTCTCTTTTTTTATTCTTTGTTTGTTAAAAAATATTAATTTTGTTGTTGTTCTATACATTTGATTATATTTTATGATGATTTTTTGCGAAAATACGAGTGTGCATAAATTATATCCCTGGGATAAAATTGATAAGTAAATTTTCATGTTACTGAAATTTACGATAAATTTATTTCAAATGTTTGGCTAAATAAGTTCTTATAATTCTCGAAATTTCAAAGTATTTGTAGATAACATTTCAAACAAGTATATTTTTCATATGTTTTTCTAAATATTCATTATTAGCTTTTATAAACCAAGAGATAACAAAATATAAGAAAATAAGATAGAAAATATAAGAACAAATGACAGTTTATCTCAAGAGTTAGCAGGGAAATCACCATTTTTTGTTCAGCTTTTCAAACTTACACTGTGTTTTTCAAAAAAGCAATCTTGGCAAATCGCTTTGTCCTCTGAACACCCGGGACACACGGTTAAGACTTGCTTAGAGTATTTTGCTGCATGTGCTCTTCCAAAGCTCTGAGACAGCTTGGTATAGCATTCTGTACAACGACGCCTTTTCTTATCTGATGTTTGGAGAATGTATTTTCTTGAAGAAGGTTGCCCATCGGGATGAACTGTGTCTTCTGTCTTCTTACGAAATATCAAAGCAAGGGAAAGCTTTTCACGAAAGTCAGTAATTTGGTAAGTTTCGCCCGTCACCTTTTTGAAAATTGCGTGCGCATTAACTACAGCCGTGTTAGTAAGTTGTTCTATTGCTACTTTTCGGTACCATTTCACTCCCTTCCATGTTGTTGTTGCTTAAGAAGCCATCTGGTCGGATACATCAATATACGACTTTGCTTCATTGTATTCCAAAATCGTGGAAGGTTTTTTATTGTGTTTTTTTCGTGCTTGTATGTAACTTCTTTCATGGTTGACATATTTGTGGAAAGAAATAAAACATCACGCTTATCCCTCCAGTTCCCCACAATCACATTGGTATTGCTTTGCAGAGCGATCATTTCACCTTTTTGGAGTTTCGCTGAAACTACTGGTTTTGGATTACCTTTCCGTTTTTTCCTCAAGGTTCCTATCAAATGTGTTTGCTGTTGAGTTCCTGAGCCAAAGAAACACTGGTATAAAAATTGTCTGTGAACAACGTTCTACCGGCATTCAATAACGAACTCATCATTTCCATCACTATCTTTGTTGACACAGCTTGCTTTGTTGATTTGGCCTCCTTTCCTCCGTAGAGTTTTACGTACCAAGTGTATCCACCCTTGACACAAAGCTTGAATAATTTTAGTCCGTATTTGTGCCTCTTACCTGGTATGTACTGCTTGAAACTAAGTCTTCCTCGAAACGGAA
Source organism: Thermobia domestica (assembly GCF_964235325.1). NCBI lineage: Eukaryota > Metazoa > Arthropoda > Insecta > Zygentoma > Lepismatidae > Thermobia > Thermobia domestica. The sequence goes on from NC_137460.1 coordinate 170,728,762, forward strand.
CCATTGTCTCATCAATACATACAGTTTGTTCGGGTATGTACACAGTCCTGAATTTTTCATTCAGCATGGCAATAAGGGGATTCATCTTATGCATTCGGTTAGATTTGTTTTCCACTGATTCGTTATCAGAGAAATGAAACATACTAAGAAGTAGTTCAAACCGGTTTCGAGGCAAAGACTTACTAATATTGTTTTCATATAGTGGACTTTTAGACCAGTATTTCCTGATATTTGGTTTTTTATCCAACCCCATCCATAAAATCAAACCTAGGGACTGGAGTATTTCACTCTTATCTGTATCATACCACATGGACAATCGTGCATGATCAGTTGACGTTTCGTTTTCAATATGAGAAACAATACATTGCTCTGCGTATCTGTTCGTTTCAGTTACAATTAAGTAGTGATGGGCCGAATCGAATACAGCGAATTCGATTCATTCGATTCACTCAAGAATTCGGATACCTCGAGTACTACGGAAAAGAATTCGAATTCTTTTTGTATTCGCTTTTGTTACTTTGTGCTGTACTCGTTTTTTCACAATTTATTTTCGAAAAAAAAGTGTTGTTTAATATTCCGTACCACGCTAAACCTCCATCATGAGAATATAACAAATAGCAAAGAATTACACATTTCTCTCTCTTCCATTTCCTTGCCTCCAGCCCGAGAAAGCAACAGACTTCCGCTGCTAACGTTGACTACAATCACAATGCGAAAGCTGCAAAGCAGACAGAAGACTCGGATACTGTAGTATTCGAATTCACCTGCAGTGTTACCAATTCAGTCATATTTTAGGTTATCTATTTTACCCTACATCTTAGTCCAGCTACAAGAAATGATGACTTTTATTCTTTTACAGGGTTTCTAGACCTCATTTTTTTCTGAATATAAAAGCGAAAGAAACGATCCCTAACATACAATAGCAAATAATTATTGGCTTTCGCTTTAATTTTTTCTTCCCTTCTTTTTTTTTTCTTGCAGCTATCGTTGACAATATTGTTCCCGCTGCGCCTGCGCAAGAGTGCGAATTCGGATGATGAATTCGCTTCTTGAATCGAATACACCGAATACACTAGGCCTGGCCGTACTCCATGCAGAAGAAAGAAAGCGATAAACAAATAAACAAAACGTTATACACATACCCATTGCTCCTTGCCCTTCCTCTTATATAGTAATTTGCCGACTCGTACCTGTCTGTATTTTATACAAATTCCTTAATTTTTAGCCTGAGAACAGCTCTTTGTTTGGACAGACAGGGATAATATAAGCATGGTTGGAGCAACTCTGCTGACATTCCGTAACAATAAAAGCGTTTATAAAATGTGTGAAGATTTACGACTTAAATTATTTCATTTTTATTTATACGTTTAAGATTTTTTTATCAAGTTCACAAAAATTGCTGAAAAAATCAAATTATGTACAGGCACATAGTCAGTTAAAAGAGTAGGTGGACTGCCTCCCCTTAAATTTTCTTAGCCCCTTAAAAATCTACAGAATTCAGAATCGACCATCGATTCATCGATCTGAGAACGATTACTATCGCTCTGCGAGCAACTGATATTTTTGTTCACTCAGGGAGGATTGTTCTGGTACAGACAATCGACATCCCCTTGCAGTCCGTATTGTTGACTCAAGTGGGAGCCCGTGGCCATCATCACCTATTCATTTCTTCATCTATTTTTGTGGAGGGCCAGTGCTTGCACTGACCGACATCTCTGCGAGGACGTATTGCTGCCTCAAGTGAGAGCCACAGTGGGCTTCCCCTACCACCTACTCCATACGATTGCCTCGAACATTCAAGTTATATTCTCTGCTAGGTTAAACCATCATCATGCCCCCCTCCCCGACGGGAGCGAAGGGTACAGCCAAATCCGGTCACTCTGCTGGTACGAAGACTTCTAAAGCAGATACCTCGAAACAGCCTGAGTCTCGATCTCGATCACGATCTCCAATCGGACACTCCAAGCAATCAGAGTCTAAGAAACCGCGGCATTATAGCTCTGATGGAGAAGGTTCTACTGCCTCAATGAAAGTGAGAAACACCGATATGGACTGGGCTAATGCCCCACCATCTCCAACTTTGCCAACTAACCAGGATCCAATGTATAATTTCATATTAAAGAACTTCGACACTAAGTACCGAACTGCACGAGCAATCTTCATACAAATCAATAAATATGTACCGCGCGCAGATGTGCATCAAATTATACCTACGAGAGACGGCATCATCTTAAAATCTCCTAATCCTAATTTTCACATACATGTTCGAAATAAAGCTACCTTTGAAATCTTTGGACCGCAGGCTGTGTTGACGCCTCTTACCCCGAGCCAACGAAAATCACCTCCACCTCCTCGTCGTCCACCATTGCTATCAGTTGTTATCAGGGGCATTGAACCTGACCTCACCGACGATGAGATATTTGATGAGCTTCGCTACGAGGGTCTCGAAATCAAGAAATGTATCAGGATACGTAACAACACTGGTCCTACCTACCTCGTTCGTGTCTTGACCGACCAACAACAAATCATTGATCATCTATTAGCTAATGGGGCCTATGTCTATCGCCGCCGTTACAAGGTAGAACCGTCTCGAACGCCTCCTCCGCTTCCAATCCGCTGCGAGAAATGCCAGACGTATAATGATCATTACACTCATAACTGCACCAACACTGTTAAATGCGGATATTGTAGCGGGAGTCATCTGACCCGAAATTGCCCAAATTCAAGTGCACCTCCTCAATGCACTACGTGTCCTGAAAAACATCCAACTTACAGTTATCGCTGTCGTGGCAAACCTGCACCTACCCCTGATAAGCCAGAATTAGTAGCTCCCATCAAAACTTCCGATGACCCCACTCCACCTGCAAATTCGCTGACACATCCTGTTACAGTAGAAGATCTCTTACGATTCTTAACTCTCACCTTAAAAAACATTCTGCCATTTCAACGTCCGCACGTTCTCAATCAAATCATTCACTCTGCTAAACTTCTCTATAATCTCCAACTACACGCCACATACAGCGGATCTAATGTCCATTTCCAAATACAACCTACTGAAACAACTGTTTGAACATGGATTGTCATCTCTATAGTACTACCATTTTTCTTGTTCTATACATTATGGCTTACAACCTGTTATTTCTTAACATACGGTCTCTCCTCACACATCAAGTGCTGTTTCAGCAACTTCTTCTGGAGGAGAATATCGCCGCATTTGCACTTAATGAAACCTTTCTAGCTCCTTACATTACCTGCTTTGTTCCCAAATATACTCTCCACAGACACGATGGACCCAGCGGCGCACGTCTGCACGGTGGAACAGCCATTGGTTTACAATATCGCATACCACATCGCACTATTACCTTACCACACACATTGCAGCTGCCAGAATATAATGTTGTATTATTATATCTCAAGGGTCATACAATAGCCTTCGCAACCATCTATGTCAGGCCGAGACACGATATACCTTACCAGTTCTTTCAACACCTCTCCGATACCTACCGTAAATTCATTATCATGGCAGACATCAATTTTCATAGTAGGCCTCAATATGAGAAACAGCGATTTTTGGATTTTATCAGTCTTCATACCACCGGCACCTTTCATGTTCTACCACAGCCAACTCGCCCCTCTAGCAACTCCACACCAGATATCGTAATTTATTCCACATCGATCAACTCTCACATCCCTATTGACGTTTTAGATTCTCTAGGGAGCGATCATGTTCCCATCAAGCTATCATTAACTACCAATACTTCTCCACACAATACTATATCCAAGAAGAAAGTGTATCTATATCATCAGGCTAACTGGCCAGCCTATCATGAGACCATTACACACTCACTCTCAGATAACTTTGACTTAACGTCACAAGATGACCTTGACAACGCCGTTACCCGACTCACTCAGACTTTACAAACAGCAGCCGAACAGCATATTCCAACTACCTATATTACTCCACATAAACCTAAACTTCCTCCACGATACCTACCTCTCATTACTGCAGCTCGGCGTGCTTACAGAGAATACACACGCAGTCGTAACTTAGAAGCACTTCGCCTCCATAGACAATATCTGCGCATCACTCACAATTATATCGTTGCATACAAACGCCTTCTCTGGACCAGAACGTGTAACAAACTCAACGAAAACTCACATCCTACCAAATATTGGCGACAGTTCAATCAGCTCATCGGAAAATTTCAACGGACACCCTACCCATTAGTTGTTAATCAACAAGCACTATCTTCTGATCAAGACAAAGCTAACACATTTGCCCAACACTTTCAAAATATCTTCACTCCTCTACCTGGTTGGCATACTCCATTACATCTAAACGAAGCAGTCGATAGTCGATCTGACCCAAACTTACCACATTTACAACCTAATCTCAATCACGCCCTGGAGTTAGATCATCCACTTGCAGTACCGATTCAACCTGCTGATATCCAGGCCACACTCCTCAACAAACGAAATTCCGCTCCAGGCTTTGACGCTATTACCTATACACTGATTAAGAACGCCCCTCCTGTTGTCTTCATCATACTAAGTATCATTTATACATTCATACTTCGAACTGGTTTTTTCCCCATAACTTGGAAGTACTCAAAAGTCTTACTTTTTCCAAAGCCTAATAAGCCTCCATCTGACCTCACGTCTTATCGGCCGATACAATTAACATCTACCCTAAGCAAAATTTTGGAACGCATATTAGTTCGCCGCCTCCATGACCATTTGCAGAATCACGAGTTACTTCCGTTGCACCAAGCTGGGTTTCGACCTAACTTTAGCATTCTAGATCCCCTGTTACGTCTCAGTACTTCTATATATAACCAATTCAATCGCGGCAATCCATCTAGTCTGGTCACCTTCGATCTAGAAAAGGCGTTCGATAAAGTTTGGCACCAGGGTCTTATATACAAGTTATACTCTTTTCAACTTCCCCGCTCTTACATCAGAGTTATACATTCCTTCCTTACAGCCCGACTTGCCTACATCTCCATCAATGATGCTCTTTCCTTTCCAATCTTTTTGAATTCTGGCGTACCACAGGGATCTTCTCTTTCACCTCTATTATATTTGCTGTACGTATCCGACTTGCCCACTACTCCTAACGTACAACTTTTCCAATTTGCTGATGATACAGCATTTCTGGCTATCGGTCGGACAATTACTTCTATTCAATATAGCCTTCAACTGGCCATTGATGCTTTTGTCGATTGGTGCGACATCTGGCGCTTGGCAATCAATGCTACGAAAACGCAAGCAATCGTTTTCTTACCATCTGGACGACGATCACGGGTCCATCGAAATCCCCAACTGCTACGTCTTCATGTTGATAACAGCCCGGTTACAATTCATAGTACTCTTAAATATCTTGGCGTTGTATTTGACTCCAAGCTCACTTGGATGCCTCATCTTCTTACTGTCATCGAGAAAGCCAAAAACCGACTCAATTTACTAAAGCGCCTAACAGGTACCACGTGGGGTCTAAATTCTTCTCTCCTTCTCAATACATACAAAGTTTTCATGCGCCCAATTCTAACCTATGGTCACACAGCCTGGATATCAGCTCCCTCTAAATATTATCTTAAGCTAGCCATTCTAGAACGCCATGCGTTTCGTTTAGCCTTTCGCATCCGTCTTCCGCATCCGACACGCCTTCTTTATGAATGCATCAATTTTCCTCCACTATTATCACATCTTGAGGCCCTCCGCTCAAACTACGTTCAGAAACGCATTGAAGCTGCTCGTCCCATATTCCTGAGCATTCTCCGCAATGACCGAGACCATGACACTCCCGCTGTATATTATCCCACACCTCTTCAGCATCTGATGACCCTTTATCATCTCAACATCGGCCAAGACAACATTGATCCAGAAGTTTATGACATTTATCATCCTGGCACAGTTTCACCACTCATCTATCCATCTCATGCACAGTAAAACCATCCACTAACAGGGCTGCCTTTGTCTCCATCAGTTCCTGCGTCGCCCCAGGAACAGAAGATAACAGCATTTGTCTAACTAACATCACCCATGTGCTGTGGCGTCGTAGCACTTCACCCTCATACCATCCATCATTACCGATCTCATGATTGTCATATACTTAGCTGTTAAAAATCATGCTCTCATAGCTCTTCATGTATTCAACTAACCACTATATGTTTGCTGTATCTATTCATTTCAGGCACCGCAGTTCCAGCAAGATCATAACTTGTATGCCAGCCACCCAGTCTGGACCAGCACCCACCGCAACTGAGGCTTGTCCTCACACAATTGATGACCCTCCCCATGCAATATGAAATATGAATAAAGTTCCAAATGAATTGATTATTAAATAGCACCTAGACCCTCTGATGATACCTCTGACCTCTTATGCTTTTCTCTCTCTTACCGAAGAAAGGGCGCAACCCTTTGAACGGGTAAACGTAAATAAAAAAAATTAAAAATCTATCTTTTCATGTGTAAATAGGAGGTATAAAAATCGTGATATTTATTATGTGGTTGGCGATATGATCAGAAGTAATGAGTCGCCATGGCTCAGACGGTAGCGCATCTTACGAATCAGGTCCAGATTCATATCCCGGCCAGGATACTACAGACTTTCTCGCATTGTTCCTATGCCTGGCGCTCTGAGATGCATTCAACCTTCTATCAAATTGAGTGCCAGCGTCGCGCCGTCGTCTTGGTATTCCTGGGCACCTTCGGAAGATAAAGGTGGTCTACCGTGAGATTGATCATCCCACCTCACTTCGTACCGTAGGTCGAGAATATATTAGGCGTGTGCTAGTTGCACAGTTGATATCTTCTATTTATCTCACATGCCTACGAATCCAATATTTGTGAAACCAAATAACCATTGTCATGCACCCATTTCTTCTCTGAAGGCCTGTTAATGAATGAAGGAATAATTCTTTTTTTCTCTCAACACAAAATTTTCCTTTTTCTATTAACCATAAGAAACGAAAGAATGTAACCTGTCTTGAACTAACCACACTTCACTCGCTACCACTTGCTCAGCATTAATTCGCGTAAAAAGAAAAAAAGGAAAGAAATATAACCAAGATGTTTATGGAGAAATAGGAAAAGAGCGTCAAATTCTCTCTTCACTTCAAAATACTTACTTACTATCAAAGCAATCTGGTTCTGTATTGCCCTGCAAAAGTACATTTACATGCCTTCACGGATACGGAAACTGTATTTGAAATGTTTCCACTTTATCTCAAAATGCGCGAATGATTCATTTTTCCTCACAACTGCACCTTAATCGATCTTTTACTTAATTTAAGATTATCAGGGATTCTGCCAGACCTCCCTAATTGTGGAGTGTCACTCCTTCAAATCAACTTTCTTTTCAAATTTAAATCGTCGAGCAGACACTTCAACTTTAAAACTGTTTCTGTTGAGATATTTTACTAAGATTGCAAAACTCTACTTCGGATTTACAATCCCCCCTTCCCCTCCCAAAACAAAATCTTAACTGCGTGCACCATTGAAAACATACGTGCTGCTGCAACAACCTAGATTTCAGAAATCTAGGTGGTGTTGGCTGGTTCCGTGAAAGCGTCTTTCGTCGTTATCGGAGAATACCGGTATAAGAATGCTAGCCCGACCATGCTGAGAGATTTCCCTGAGTCACACTAGGTGAATGTTGAGTGGTACATTGAAATAAGGCAATGATCGTAATTTCTGTCCCCGGAGCGACGTTAATTCTGAGATAACTGAGAAGTTGCAAAGTTTATATTGCTCGGAATTTTCATTGATTTCCATTAAATGTAATGCATTTATAATCAATCCGGTTTATTTTTTCCAAAGAGATATAATCATTTAAGTTGCTCGTATTTGCAAAATTTTACTATGCTACTACTCAATTCATGTAAATGTTGTAAAATAATATTAATTCGCATTAATTACTAATAACATACCCTCTAATATTCTAGGAAGGTATATGCAAGAAGAAAGCATTTTTCCAATTGTAATTCGTAATATATAAAATTGGTTGCAAAGTTGATGTCAAGCTCGTACTAATGTCCAAAGGACAAGTCGCAAGACTGCATTACAGTGTTGAAGTCATTCATGTTTAAGGAGGGCCTGAGCCCCCTAGACTATATTTATGTGCCCGCCCTAGAATATCTATATATATGCATTGAAATATTTGCTTTTTCTGTTTATTTTTCTCGGAAATAAAGTCTTAAAAACAAAAAAAATGAAAATGAAATCTTTGAGTTTTACGTCCCACGGTTATGCCAGTTAGGCTAAAGGAGACGGTGAAGATGAGTAATGAATGAAATGGTGGAATGAAGAAAGTGGGAGGAAACGGGAGAACCCCGAGAAAACCCACGCACAAAGTTTATTGTTTTTATCTCTGTATATACAAGTGTGCAGGTGGAGCATCGAGCCCGGTTCCTCAGTGTTCACCTAGCTTAATTTTCCTTGGTCAGTGGAGCTTAGTTTATCCATTTTTCCAGCGTTCGTGTATGATGTGTGCCAAAAAGGTCAAATTGAGAGGGTTTTTTTCCCCCTTTGTGGCGGTCGGGTACAAATCTCATTTCTCCCTCCCCCCTAAAAACACATTTTAAATCTGATTATTGGGAGGCATGTACCACACCCTGAAGGACATCACCCGGGATTTGCGCCAGTGTGATTATCTCACAAAGACTCGAACTGCTGCCTTTCTCATCCCTATTCCAGAAAGAGTAATCGCCGAAGGACATAATCTATCAGACGTGACGGTCTGACGCCGAAGTTACAGGCTTTAGTAACGAAATATATATATATATTTTTTTAATGCGGAGAATATGATAACAAAGATGTTAATTTTGCTATTTTTATAACAATGTAACTAAATGGAACTTAATGTATAGGATAGTTTTAAATTGGCATAAATGATTTCAAAATAATGTAAATGACTGTTCTTTCATCTAATTGAAATATAGGTATTTTTATTACGTTTTTCTCCTATCAGTGACACTAGCGTCCAGATGTACTGTCAGCGACAAAGGTTCTTTCCTTTCGGTGAAGTTTCTTTCGTTTATAAGTTTCAAACGAATTTACTAATTTGAGTAGTTTTTTTTTGTTGTTGTTGTAATTTGCAGAAAATCACGCCATCTCTAATTTAGTGAAAACTGTACTCAAATCCTTTCCAAAGCTATTCGCAGAAGGAATTTTTATTTAAGGGAAAGAACTTTTGTCACTGACTGTAGATCTCAAAGCATTCACTTCAAGCATGGTGTTTTGCCACTTGTATTCGATTCACCTTACGGTATTACAAATTAAGTATTTAAAAATACTTATTTATTTATTTATTTAATTTACCTTTTCCACATTCTCGTTTAGCTACAAGTATTCTTTATTCTTTCGCAGTGATTGATCTAGTCCTTTTTTTTATTGAGAAATTAAATTAAAGAACTATTCTTGGCTTAATACTTTCTCTCTTGTAATTTATCTATCGTTGGTAATACTGTTGTCGTTGCGCCTGTGCAACACTGCGAATTCGGGTAAAGAATTCGCTTCTTGAATCGAATACACCGAATACACTAAGCGCTGTGGCTCAATAATAGCAGAAGTAAAAACTTGGTTTATTCAAGTGTTCCCATCCGCCTTGACCTACTTGTCAACGTCTCCTACTGTTTGCAAAATTATCCCTTATTGTCAAGGCAGCAAGGTTCACTCTCGTGCAGTACAAGAAACAATAGTTCAATATCCAACCAATCCACTTCGCGCGTGAAAGAACCCTCCTCCTGAAATACTCTCTCTGTCTATCCCCATCTCTTTCCGTGAATTCGAATTCACCGAGTTCTTCAGAGTCCAGCTATCCGAATCCGAGTTCTCAGTGTGAGATGAGAGCTTATAGAGGGAAGACGTTGTTTCAACCTCATCTTGTCTTTAATAAATTCAATAAATATTGTTGCACCTACTTTCTAACTATTTAGCCAGTCTCCTGTGAACATTGATAATGAATCGTGAAACAATAATAAACAACTGCGTGTATTTGTACCGAAGCTACCATGAAAACGTTCGAATACAAATAATTTATTGCTATTTCTTCAATCATTTCCCCATAAATCCCTTAAGGTGATTATGAATGTGCAATATTAATTCGTCACACACACACACACACACACACACACACACACATATATATATATATATATATATATATATATATATATATATATATATATATATATATATATATATATATATATATATATATACAGGGTGGGCCATTTTAATTAATCCACGGAAATATCTGAAAAATGATAAAACATAGAAGAAATGTTTCAAGTACACGTTATATATTGCTAAGGGGGAAAACCAATTCCGCCAAAAGTACCCCTCTCCGCCCCCCCTAAATGGGGGTAACGGGGGGTAACTTTGAAATGTCAAATGGGAACATGGGTCGAGTAATACCTCGTTCGAAAGGTCTTGGAAAACTAAGTAACCCTGTACCAAAAGATGTTCCATATTGTGCACCGGTTTCAAAATGGCCGCCATAATATGGTTCGGAAACTCCAGTACTCGTAGTGTGAAAACCATGGAAGGTAAATGAATGGAACAAAATTAAAATACGTAAATATCATAGGGCATATCGAACGGTGTGGTCCCTGTGATCCCAGTGGCCTCCCTTGATTGCAAAGACATGGTGACTGTGTCTAAGAAAACGTCTAGTGCCCATAGTATGAATACGGTTAGACATAAATGAAAATAACGAAAATTAAATAGGAAAACCACAGAGGCGTTCCAAGGCTCGAGAATAATACAACAGAGATAAAAATATTAGAGTAAAATTGCCATAATGTATATAGAGAAATCCAAGTCCTGTAAAATAATATCTCCCTGCGCTCTGTATGTGAGTGGGGTGGAAAGTAAAGTGAAAGTTCAAACGAGAACTCTACTTTAATTCGTAAATTAAGGCTAACCTTACAAATAGGTATGGTGTGGTTAAAACATTTGTTTGTAAGGATGACGCTGTAGTGACTAAAAAAAGAGAAACTTTTATGCAATGCGTGCTGGTTATTCAGAAAGCATTTCGGGGATATACGTACACACCGTTTCGTCCCTCAAGCTCACAATATGACATGAATGCTAATAGTTAATCAAAATGTAACTGTGGCCATCCGCGTTAACTTAGTGCACCAATTCTCTATGCGTGAAGTCTGCCTTCCAAACAGCATTGGGTAGGTCAAGCGTACGCCCGAACCGTTGTCCGGTCGGACATTGAAATTTTGAAGTTAGCACACAAGACCCCTTCAGGGATGCTACTGGGATCACAGGGATTACATTATTCGATATGCCCTATGATATTTACGTATTTCAATTTTGTTCCATTTATTTACCTTCCATTGTTTTCATACTACGGGTACTGGAGTTTCCGAACCATATCATGGCGGCCATTTTGAAACTGGTGCACAATATGAAACATCTTTTGGTACAGCGTTACTTAGTTTTCCAAGACCTTTCGAACGAGGTATTACTCGACCCATGTTCCCGTTTGACATTTCAAAGTTACCCCCCGTTACCCCCATTTACGGGGGGCGGGGAGGGGTACTTTTGGCGGAATTGGTTTTCCCCCTTAGCAATATATAACATGTACTTCAAAACTTTCTTCTATGTTTTATCATTTTTCAGATATTTCCGTGGATTAATTAAAATGGCCCACCCTGTATATATATATATATATATATATATATATATATATATATATATATATATATATATATATATATATATATGGTGTATTCGTAGTATTCGAATTCGAATTCGATTCGTTTGTACAGTATTCGAATACGTATTCGATTCGCTAAAGAATTCGATTCAGCCCATCACTGCAATTAAGTCAATACTGAGTCATCAACAAATAGCTCATAGTGTTTTAGAACGTCTTTTGTACCTTGCAAAATGTCAATAACCTCGCCCATCATATCACTATCAAAATCACATTCGAACTCGTGCAAGTTTCCAGACACTGGATACCACGCAATTTCTTTTGTGGAACTAGTCCCAGATTCGGTTTCCTTTGGGTCCGTTTCGGAATCGCTCACTTGATGGCCACTAAATATTGATTCACTATTCTCTGATCTACGTCTTCTTTTCCGGCATGGCTTAAGGATATGTTCGTATTTTTCGCTGCTAGAAGAATCACTGACAGTCTTGGGTGGTGAAAAAGGAGGATCATCAGAATTAGTAATGTTACTAAATAAATCTTCACTTAAGTCACTCATATCACTTTCCATTCCTTGCAAGATATCTCTTATTGCGTCCTCGTTTGCCATATTGAGGTGAAAGAGAATTATTACACGGAGCAGGTGCTTCTCACAACAGCGTAATGTTAACTGAAATGCACTACAATTTAGCTTCTAACAACAATGAACTTTGACTGCCTGCAGCCGTACCAACTTTTGAGTAATTAACGGCCTATCGCTATATGCTGTTCCCGGAGGCCAGTACTAAATATCTGTCCATCTGTTTCAACGATAAATGTATAGAAAATCTCTACACAAGCCTATAATCTGTACACTGAATCATGCAGAAAATATATGCACATGGCACACAGGTAAAAACTTTTTGTGCATACAATTTATGCACATGGCCAAATAAGGGAAAATAGAAAATATGTAGTTGGTCCCAAGAGGAAAATTCTGATTTTGACCCTTGGCGCTTAAAGTATTAATATATCCCTTTTGACACAATGTAGAAACCATTACAATGAAGTCAAGTAACATCCCTGTTAACGTACTAATTTTAATGTGATTTCTAACGTCGCAGATGCATATTACAAAAAGCTTCACCATCTCAGGGATGTCTGCCGTATCTCAAGTGACCCATCAGCTTGTTTATCATTTTAACGCGCATTCTCTTTATTAGTTTTACGAAAACAATACTTTATGTGCTCACTGTGATTATTTTCTTTTCTCAGCTAAAAACTTCTTGTTCGTCACGTCACTGGGTGCAAACTCGAATATTTCGAATTTGCAAGTCCTAAGGACAATATAGCTTCCGTATTTTCCCATTTCAGTCCACCCGATGTCGTCGTTTGTACTGCATGCAAAGAGATTCCACTCGTTCTAATGCAAGTATCATGGCGGATCTCGACATCAGCTGCTATTATCTCAGTAGGGACAAAGGGACTAGATCGTACAAGGGACAAGAACCTTCATTTGTATTAAATTTATTCTTCCGTTTCTCACGTAGTTGGTCATCTCTTGTATGCAAAATTTGGACATCATTTTACTCAGCAGGTGCAAGCCTTGGAGGCAACTACGGTATCAGGTAATTACAAGAAATTAACAACTCAAGGAATCATCACAATTCGCAGAAAAAGAGGCCTTCTGGAGCGAAGTTCCAAGTGATATCATTATCGAACAGTGCTTAATGAGGCCACGAAATTTTCTGTAGGATTAACTCGTCAGACACTACGCTAGCGAGATTAATCATTCACTCCTAAATACTATTACGATAACTGAAATTCTACAGGACTTTTAAGGGAAACATTTTTTCATCTGAGTGGCACGTAGAGCTAATGCCACCTTCCATATGTGATGATATCTGAATACACAAGAATGTCAATACGACTCTTGTGAATATTGCAGACTCCCTGTTGTCTTGTCTTTTAAGACACACACGTAGAAGGAAGGGTCCTTCTACACGTAATGGTTTGGACTAAAAATTTAAAGTCAAATCTGCGTTAAGTACGTATATAAATTATGTTAAGCGTTATTTTCACCTTATATTTTATGCATATCAATTACAATTAGACACGGAAAGTGCCGAGAGACGAAAAAGAGTTTTCTTGATATTTCTGCAACGATCGAATTTAATTCTTCCATTGAAGCCACGACAATTCAATCACAGTTCTTGAGAAACTTGGAGATCAATACTAGACGGCTTCAAATGATGCAAACAGTTTTCGAAGGAGGAAAAGGTAGCAGGATATGGACAACAGTAATGTAAGAAACTACAAACGGGAAATCTGTAAGTGTTGGTTGGTCTGATTCAGATTTTTTAAGAATCTTGCTATAAAATTTCTTGAGCAGTTGCTGATTCTCTTATGGCCACATACAAGCAGAACTGAAAGGAAATGCTATGAAATCATCAAATTAAAAGAAACTCTTGCGTCATTAAAAGACTGCTTTCACTTTTTTCATGATGGAACAGGCTGTGACACGACCATAACTATACTAACAAGAAACAGTTGGGGGATTAACTCAACATCAGACACTACGCTAGCTAGATTAATCATTCATTCCTATATACTGTTACGATAACTGAAGTTCTACAGGACTTTTGTGGGAAGCATTTTCTCATCAGAGTGGCACGTAGAACTAACGCGTCTTCACTCGCGTCTCGTGTCTCGATTTGCTTTTGTCAAACAAACTTTGGATAGCTATTCATATTGTGAATGCTTCGCCAAAACCATTGTGGGCTGTGAGATAGACAATTAGCAAAATGTAGCCGTATATGGACAGCAGTAATGGAAGAAATTACAAACGGGAAATCTGTAGCTGTTGAATGGCCTAATTCAGATCTTTTAAGCAGTGGCCGATCCTATTATGCCACATACAAGCAGAACTGAAAGGAAATGCTAGAAATCATTAAATTAAAAGAAACTCTGGCGTTCCTGCTTTCACTTTTTTCATGATGGAACAGGGTGTGACACGACCTTAACTATACTCAAAAGAATCAGTTGACAGCCTACAAGATTCTTCAAAAAGAAAATGAATATTGCAAGTTAGAGTCTTCAACCAACAATATCACATTCCTGACAAAATGGTCAACATTAGACATATGTTATTCGCATTTATGCAGAGGGTAACATATCCTCTTTGGTATAAGCCATATCAGGTATAACGAGAAAGTAGTTACAAAACGTTAATATGGCCACTTTTCCCCCTACTAACACGGCACCTGTGGAGCAACCAACTCAAAAGTACAAGTCCAGGAGCGAAATGATCTAAGCATGAACCCAATCGAATGAGGTTGGTGTGTCAAGGAGGATATGCGAATTCCAGGACCCACACAGCTACCATCAGCTCCAGCCGGATAAGCTTACTTACCTGTAGATAAAAAGTGACTGCAAGATAGGATTGTGAACGGGCCACAAGTTAGTGTAAAAGAGCCGTAATGAAGTATTCAAGGTTTTGTGCATTCTTCCAAGAGTGTTCATGTACAAATGGCGGATCGGAAGACAATGTGGTATAGATGATGACGAACAACAGCTGTAAAAAACCAATGTGTCATTGACAACGACTTAATTGTTGGTCCAATTAGTTATGATTATTATTTTGTAATAACGTCCACGCCTTATACAAAAAACAAAATGGACATTAAGACGAAATGATGTAACTTTAAATGAAGCTATAAAGATAAGGTATAAAACATGGTAGTGGTTTATTATATTCTTTACATTTTTTGGAATCCTTTAACACGAACGGCTTTGGTATCCGAAGAGAAAACGAAACCGTTCCAGGACACATTTAATTTAACGAGCTAAACTAATTAATTTGGATATCACATTAGAGTACTAGAGTATAATTCAACTGTATGTTGATAACATTTGTTTATTGTCTGATTGTTTATTTGTTAAGATGTTCAACAGCAGATGATTGACTCCAACAATTCTGCCATCTGCAAGGATACTTAAAATTGTGTAATTACCGTTTACTTTCAGACTCTCCTACATAGAAGCAAAGTTTATCACTCTTAATAAAGAACGATGTTTAGATATTCCGTACATACAAACACTCCATGTACATTTTTATCCAAGACAGGGTCGTAAGAATGAAAGCTCTAATATACGTCGAATCCAGTTGGTTTCAACTTATTGCCCTAGGTATAAGCGACATAAAGATAATCTATTCTTTTGCTTAGCACCTTGTTCCTTTGCGGCTGTGCCAAGATGCTTTTCACACAGAAACGCACGAAGCTTAACAATTTTGCTTAACAGTATATTACACTTATGGTCGTAAGCTTGTAAAGAATTTACATGCAGGTAATTGGCCTGAAACTCTAGTAAGTGATCCTTAGGTAATTGGGTAATTTGGGACCTTGTACAACCAGGTCAGGCCCTCTTCTCTTTGTTTTTGAGACAAGTCCTCCCGATGAATTGCTAAAGCTATCAGAGTGAAGCACTGATTCGCGATACAAAGAAAATAGACAGGCACGGTAGAACAGGTTTAGAACTGGGACATCAATTGACAGAATTTTTTGTACATTGGTTCTTTGGTAGATTTTTAGTTAAGTACACCTGAAAGATTTAAAACTTCCTAGGCTCACTTCTCACATCTTGGACCACAAGCCATGAATTTCCCCTCTTGGGAATAGTGTTCGAAAACTAGTCTCGCCGCCCGAAGAAAGTAAAAGAGACTGCGATTAACTTACAATTAGGCTGAAAGTTAAACATGCGTCTATAAAAATTTTCGAGGCTTTTTTTATAACCTGTCTCACTTCATCAAGATGCTATATTGATAACGCTACGTATCTCTCACTATGATCTTTAGGCTATAGAAACTTAAAATCTCTCTGGCTCGCACGGTTCATCTTTCACTACAGACTGCAATAAACGCACATTCTTATTAAGCTTATTGCAGGATTAGCATTTCTCAATCATCTCAACATTTTCTCACCGGTGAGAAAATTTCTGGTAAGCTTCAGTAGCAGCCTAGTGCACCAACTACTCTATTAGTCTTTCGGCAAGCAGATTGATCAACAAAATGAATTCCAGTAAACTTATTTATTAAATTCAAAGCTATCTCATCTCGCTAACACTGCTAAGCACCTTGTTCCTTTGTGACTGTACCAATCGGCTTTTCAGACCGTGAAATTTAGAAGTGAGCAGTGGACATCGGCACGTATTCCTTAATTCCTATTGGCTTCCAGTAAGTAAAGGAATTCAACACCGAATCGCAAACCGCACAATCTTGTGTCTTCTAACTAGGTCTTAAAAACGAAGCAGTTGTCTTTTAGAGCTACTTATCTTACATTATACATTGGTATACCATTTAAAAAGCCGTGGATTTATTTCTCCCTTTAATAGGACGAGGGTATCGCAAACGTATAGCTTTGGGAACGTACAGCGGTTTGTTTTAGGTGGGCCCTTGGGATGAAAAAATTTGTGATACCAAATGTAAAAAACATAATGATCGTTAGCTTGATAGAAACTGTTTAATCCAAAGAGTGTTGTTCTTACGGATATATTTTTTAAACAAAGTCTAGTGTGTTTTAACACTCGATGCTATAAATGTGCCTTTAATTAGGGTCCTTGCTTTTCACTATGGTCAACTTACAAGGTTGTGTAGGATTCTCTAGATTCCGGTCAATCATTAATAACTTTGTAAAACTTTCCATGTAACCCATTATATTCTAACCTCCAAAACAGCCTTACTTTGGGCCTGAGACTGGTGATATAATCAATGAGACAAATAAAGAAGTTACAATCGATTTTAAGTTCCTTTGAGATCTTCTCTTAGGCAGTTAGGTGGAAAATGTTTATGGTATAGCCACTCCTGTGTTCGCTACCAACTTACCAACACTTGTCATCACAAAGCAACCAAACTGTTGGCAAATCATATAATTTTTTTCATAAAACCTCATTGTATGTTTTGATTACTAAGTGCGACACATTTAATAGAGCAGAAAAAGTCATTCATTTCAGAGGTCTCTTGTTGAAAATTCTCCATATCCAAGTTCTTGAATGAAAAAGTAATCTAAAATCATGGTCGCATTATCTAGATAAGAATATCGTATTACATTTCGTACTTCTGACATCCTTTTCTTCTTTAGTTTTATGTACTCATGTTCTTGGTATGTCAATGCTGTCTTACTCGTAAGAATTATTCGTCTTCACTCGCGTCTCGATTTACTTTTCTCAAACAACCTTTGGATAGCTATTCATCATGTGAAAGCTTCGCTACAACGATTCTAGAATTGTGACATACACACAACTCCTTCAGATACTCTTCTGATGGGCGGCAACCAATTAGGGATCTGGACTCCAGCATCGTAGATTGCTAGGCAACCATCTCTTCCTTTTTTCTGTATGGGCGAAGTTTTCGGTGATTTTCCCTCTTTTGGGAGGACCACGAGGGTGTCTCCTAAGGTTTTAAAATACCCTAAAAGGCTATGACAGTCCTTTTCTCATTTTGGGTATTTTCTTCTTCAGATTCATATATGCTTTAATAACAAAATAAAACAAATCGGAGTATCTCCCACACAGAGATATAGCGCGGTTGAAATATCGGGGTAAAAAGCTTAGTGTAACAAGTTGTTGCTTCTATTTGTAACTTCGCTTGGCGTTGTTCGAAGGATCTGGCGTTCCTATCTCAGCAAATCAATTGCTTGTGATGAGGACGTTCTCTTCAGTGTATTTCCATCTTATGTCTGCAGTAGCGTTTTATGTTTTTTTTTCTTCTGCTCTATCTGCATGTTTGCTTCCGACTAATCTTGAACTATTGAAAGCTAATTGCATGAGACACGAAAAGTAAACGTTTCTATGCAATGGAAAATTAAATTTAGAATAATCTCGTTTCTTTATTCTATCCTTTGTACTCTTTCTGATTTATTTTGTTTTCCTTTTAGAAATTACAAATTAGATCTGTTTTATGATATAATCTACTCTTCTGAATACACTATATAAGTGCAAGAAAAGTGGACAAATCACAGGTGCTATTACATTAGATCATCCATTTACTGGAAAGATGTTCAAATCGTACTTGCACCTGAATAAATTTGTGAACTGTCCAAAGTTGTACCGACCATAGGAGGTTTCCAGTTAACTAATTTCTAGGTACGATTGGATACATTATGTGAGGAAATGGCATAGTAGAACCTTGGGGTATTCTGTACGCTGATAACATTAGTGAAAAAGCTGAATGGCCATAAAACTCAAGATCATAAAGAACTCACTTCTAGACTTTGCTCGGCAACCTTTACATGTGGTAATGAACACATTTAAAGCCCTCTGAGAAGATGACAAAATCTACGATCTGCGATCAATCCCTGGACCTGGAAATCTATATGCAACATTATCAAGATGTTGCATAAGAAAAACGATATCGAGGCATTCTCAAAATTAAGACGGTGATCTTTTCCAAACCGGTAAATTGTCGCTGTAGTATATAGTGAATTTCAGATTCGTATTGCTGACCTGTGAGAAAACGTTGAGAAGATTGACCGATTCAAATCCTCCAAAAAACAAAATAAGAGGGTGCGATATGGCAGTCTATGCTGCAAGATATACCTTGCGAGCCAGAGATAATTTAAAATTCTATTTACTAATGATTAGTGTGAGAGATACGTAGGGTTATCAATATAGCGTCTTGAAAAAGTGAGGCAAGGTTGCAAAAGACACTTCGAAATATTTTATAGACGCAAGTTAAACTTTCAGGCTAATCGAAAGTTTATCGCAGTCTCTTTTACCTTTACTTGGGCAGCAAGACGAGCAAGTTCTCAGACACTGTACCCAAAGGGAGGAAATTCAGGGCTCTGGTCCAAGATGTGGGAAGTGAATCTAGTAATTTTCATATCTTTCAGGTATACTTAACTGAAAATCTCCCAATGTAATCTAAGTACAAAAAAAAGTTTCAATTAATAATTTTGTTGATGTCTCTGTCCTACACCTGTTCTACCTGGCCCGTATAACTTTTTTGTTTCGTGAAACAGTGCTTTACTACGCTAGCTTTAGTAATTCATCGACAGGACGTCTCACAGGTTCTACAAGGTAATCACGTACCTAATTACATCTACGAAGCGTAGTGAGATTAGAATTTTCCACTTCCAACTCACACGCTGTAATAGACTAAAATCTGTTCGAAAATTACTTTCATATAGCAAAAGATTAAAAATTTATCTAGAAGGCTGAAGGCTGTGGTTTTCTGCTGAAATAATGGTATTACTAAGTGTAGATGTCAGGATGAATTTAGATAAAGAGATAATAACAGTAGATGTCGTGATCCGCCATGATACTTCCATTACAACAAGTGGAATCGCTTTGCATACAGTACAACCGGCGAGATGGTGTGGATTTAAATGGGAAAAATTGTTGTCCTTAGGACTTGGAAATTCGAAATATTCGATATTACATCCAGTGACGTAATGATCATGATGTCTTTAGCTGAGAAAAAAGGATTATCACGGTGAGCGTCTCGCGTCTCAATCTTGTTTTTAATAAACAACCTTTCGATAGATATTCATCTTGTGAAAGCTTCGCTACAACGGTTGTCAAAATGTGAGAAAAAACATACAACTTCATTTGATATAAACATGGTAGTCCTTCTGTATATATGAATAATTCAACATCAAGTACCAGTACTATATATTCTACTCTTCTGCATACAGTAAATAAGTGCAAGAAAAGTGGACAAATCACAAGAGTTATAACATAGATCAGCTACTATACTGGAAAGGTGTTCAAATCGTACCTGCACCTGAAGAAATTTTTGAAATGTCCAAAGCTGTACCGGCCTTAGGATTTTTCCACTTAAGTAATTTCTAGGCACGATTGGATACATTATGTCGGGAAATGGAATAGAAGAACCTTGGGGTATCCTGTACGCTAACACAAAACTAGTGAAAATGCTCAATGCCGAAATGGTACAAGCATGAACCCAATCGAATGAGGTTAGTGTATACCCTCCTGAGACCCAGCGTTCCCTATAGGGAACATCTATATGTTTAGTGGTTTTCTTTATAGCAGTAATAGGAAGGCGGGTATTAGTCTTGAACGTGTACTAGAAGCTTGCAACTATGTGACAGCATAGCGAATATCGATGTTCATTTGTTTTCTTAGGACATCAGACAGTGGAAAGTCAACGAAGATGGCAGAAAACTTCGCGGTTGCATCTAGTAAAGGTAAATATTTGTTTAGAAATATGATTCTTTCATTTGATTTTATGTATTGTTGCTTTATGTACACATAGGTAGTGTATTGTTGAATTATCGTAACAGTCATTTCTTACGACTTACCAAAATGTAAAAAACGAGTCCTTATTTTCGATGTTCCCTATAGGGAACATTGGGTCACCAAATTGACGAAAGTACATATAGATGATAGAGTACATTTTCTGAAAGTAATGTGTATGTCCTTGATAAATATTTAGCCTACCTCTATGCAATACGTTAATTTACGTAAGTAATGGTCTAAATTCATGCTATGTTTTAAACTATTTCAAATTTATCTAATTAAAGAACTATTGTAGCCAAAATTCCTTTCTGGTAAAAGGTAAATTTTCACTGTTTCCACATGGTCTAATTCTGTAACCAGAGACGACGATTGCAACCAAGAGAAATGTCCCCCTATCTTGGATAAGCAAGCTTAGTGCATGAATTGACAGAAATGATGATAGAATATCGTGCATAAGATTAACCTAAAATGATGATTTTCACTATTGTTAAAAATTTATTTCAATTTGAAAGTCTCTAGGATAAATAAATATATCGATATTTTTAAGTTCACACAAATAAAAGTGATATAAGAATTTGAAAATGACATAAGCTAAAAATATTAGAAACGAATCCGCGCCAATTTGGTTCGATTGGCTTCAAAATTGCCTTACTTAGCTTCTGTATATATGCAATAGCTAGATCGGAATTCAACTATCACATTTGACATCTGACTAGAAAATCGTGAATGGATCATACAATTCTCATACAACTTGCATATATGCAGAAGCTGATCTTGACACCACACTAATCAAATTGGCGAGGGGACGTTTTCAATGTTTGTTGCATACGTTGTTTCAAAATTAAATTATCTCACTTATTTCTTCGAACGTGAACGTGTGAGACATTTTGTATTATTGTTTTTGGATAATTTTAAAATTGATTCCAAAATACATATCTGAGCGGAAATCCCTATTCTAGTCAATTCAACGTTACTTACTCTTTGATTATAATTCAATGCTTATTTTTCCGTATTTTGTCTTTACGCAACTAAGAAAATACACAATGAATTCAAATTAAGATGCATAGTATCTTCACCCAATCTAAATGGAAACTGAGCTCCTAGGATGTGAAAAATTTATTTTGCAAATTAATCTAACGCGTTTCGAGTATATCAGACCTAATATATTGTAATTTATTTTTATTTCGTAGGTCTGACAGACAAAGAAATTCAAGAGGAACTATTGTTCGATGGAAATTACTCAAATTTAGATCTCTCTGATGAAGATGAAGAGGAGTACTTGGACCTGATTCCACGGGATTATGTAGAGGACAGCATTCAATTTGTAAATCAAGATGAATTAGATTTTGAAGAACAAGACTCTCCAGTTCACCTAGAAGGTATAGGACGTCCTACACGGTGAAAGCATACAGATGTTTTCCAACCTTTGCCCCCTGCTCCTGATTTTCAACAAGGCGTCTCCGATGTAAGAAAATGTCGCCCGATCCAACATTTTGAAAAGTACTTTCCTGGTGTTTTTTACGAAGACGTTAGTAAAGCAACTAACAAAATATATCATGTTAAGACTGGTAAGATCTTAAACGCTACGCCTGAGGAGATCAAAAAATTATTTGGAGTTATAGGTGATGTCGTATTTGAAGTATCCTTCACTGGACACAATTTTAAAATCAGACAATCCTGAAATGAAGAATCTGACCATCGGTTAAAAGGCTGTTATGAAACTAACTTCATCTCTTCCGGAAGGTTGTACAATATATATGGATCGATTTTTTAGGTTCATTACACTCCTTGATTTACTTCATTCGGAAGCCAAGATGCAGGAAACTGGTAACATAAGAAAATGAAATATTCCCCAAGCTGTACGTTTGAAATCTGACAGGGAGTTGCAGTCCCTAGGTAGGGGATCAATTGATCACGTGGTTAGAAATAATGGACAAATATGCATAACAAAATGGTTTGATAATAAGCCTGTGCTCTTGGCATCTTCCGTAGATTGTTGCTTACCATTCGATGAGTGTAAGAGATGGTGTAAGAAAGAAACGAGTATGTGACTGTCCATAGGCCAAAAGTTGTAAAAAGTTACAATTCCGAATAGGAGGTGTTGATCTTTTGGACAGTTATCTCATACTACAGAATTAAACACGAACGAGGAAATGAACAGTCAGAGTTATTATGCATCTCTATGACTTTGCCATTGCAGCCAGCTGGTTAGAAATGAGGCGAGATGAAATAGTAAGAGGCATACCTAGAAAGAACAAATTCCTAATTTCTTGACTTCAAAACGTCTCTTGGAGAATCTCTTCTCCACGATACAACGAAAATGAAGGACTGTGGAGAGCCAGAGCCAGAGAACGAAACCGATGAAGAAAGTGAAATGGCAAGAAATCTACGTAAATGACAAGCAACAAGTCCCCATCCCTCAGCTGAGTTCAGGAAGAAAGGTTCTCTTCATATGCCCGAAATTATGGATAGCGAAGCACATAGATGTCGACTTCCTGGATGTGAAAGCAATAAAGCCAGAGTTCTGTGCAAGGCATGCAATGTTTACTTGTGCCTGGTAGCTAATAGGAATTGCTTCAAAGAGTACCACAACATGCTGTAATTATTGAGAACAATATATATAAAAGTAGACGAAAAGGCCAAATTTCAACGATATCATAAAAAGGTAGTTTATTGTATGTATTTTAAGTGTGTATCTATAACTATGTATGTACGTATAAAATTTACACTCTATTCTTAATCCTTGTAATGATATATTGTACTTATAATTGACAAAGAATAGTAAGATATTTGAAATAAACATTGACATATTCTTTAGAAAATACTCTCACAAAACATGAGCTGGAGGCCCAATGTTCCCTATAGGGAACATTCAATTATGATACCATAAAAAATCTGAGTTGATAATTTTTTTCTTGAATTGACTTTTACATCTGATTTTCATCTAAGAAATGCATTTTTGATGACAAAATTCATTTTAGTCTTGTCTTGGGTCTCAGGAGGATACGATTCCACGACCTACACAAGTAACATCAGCTCCAGCCGGAAAACTTACTTACCTGAAGATAAAAAGTTACTGCAAGATAGGATTCTGAACGAACCACATGTTAGTATAAGGGAGCCGATATGAAGTATTAAATGTTTTGGGCCTTCTGACAAAGGAAAAAAATGAAAAAAATGAAATCTTTGAGTTTTACGTCCCACGCTTATGCCGGTTAGGCTAAAGGAGACGGTGATGATGAGTAATGAATGAAATGGTGGAATGAAGAAAGTGGGAGGAAACGGGAGAACCCCGAGAAAACCCACGCACACGGAGTTTGTCCACCACAAAGTTCACTTGGCGGGGTTCTGACAAAGGAGTTCATGTACAAATGGCAGATCGGTAAAAATCTGATATAGATGTTGTCGAACAACAGCTGTAGAAAACCAATATGTCATTGAAAACGTCTTAATTGTTGATACAATCAGTTATGATTAAAATTTTGCAATAACTTCCCCGCTTTATTGATCCAACAAAATAGTAATGAAGAACATCTTGATGTAACTCTAAAAAAAAGGTATAAAGACAAATTATAAAACATGAAGGTGGTTTATTATTCTGACATTTTGGAATGCTTTCGTACGAACGGCTTTGTTACCCGAAGAGAAAACGAAATCGTAGCAGGACATTTAATTTAACGAGCTAAAGCAATTCATTTAGATATCACATTCGCGTACTACAATATCATTCAACTATATGTGTATAACATTTGTTTATTGTTTGTTTATCTGATAAGATGTTAAAACCAGATAATTGCCTTCAAGGTTCCTGGTATCGGCAAAGACACATAAAATTGTGTAACTACCGTTTGCTTTTCGACTCTCCTACAAAGAAAAAAATTTACACTCTTAATAAAGAGCGATGTTTGGATATTCCGTAAAGTTAAAACTGCATGTACATTTTTATACAAGACGGGATAGTAAGAATGAAAGCTGGGCTACACTTCGATCCCAGTTGTTTCAATTTATTGCCCAGGATTTTATACAACATAAGGAATATCAATGATTAATTCTCAGCACCTTTTTTTTTTTTTTGCGACTGTAAAAAGCTGCTTTTAAGACAGAAGCCCACGAAGCTTAACAATTATCCGTAACATTTATATTACACTTATGGTCTTAAACTTGTAAAGGATATTGGCCTGAATCTCTAGTAGGTCCAAACAGTTTGTCATCTGAGCGGCACGTTGAGCTAATGCCACCTTCCTTGTGTGGCAATATCTGAATGCGCATGAATGTCAATCTGACTGCAGTGAATATTGCAGAGTCTTTGTTGTTTTGTGTTTTAAAACGCACACGAAGAAGAAAGTGTTCTTCTACACGCAATGGTGTGGACTAATCATGGCAAGTCATATCTGCGTTAAGTACGTATATAAATTATGTTAAGCGCTTATTTCACCATATATTTTATGGATATAAATTACAATTACACACTGAGAGTGCCGAAAGTCAAGAGCTTTCGGGAAAAATCTGCAACGATCGAATTTAATTATGCCATTGAAGCAACGACAATTCAATCACAGTTCTTGAGAAGCTTGGAGATTAATACTAGACGGCTTCAAATGATGTAAACAGTTTTCGAAGGAGCAAAAGATAGCTGTATATGGACAACAGTAATGGAAGAAACTACAAACGGGAAATCTGTAGCTGTTGATGGGTCTGATTCAGATCGCTTAAGAATCTTGCTAGAAGACTTCATGATCAATTGCTGATTCGCTTAAGGCCACATACAAGCAGAACTGAAAGGAAATGTTACGAAATCATTAAATTTAAAGAAACTCTAGGGTCACTAAAATATTGCTTTCACTTTCTTCATGATGCAACAGACTGTGACACGACCCCAGCTATACTCAGGAGTGAGTTGATTCCAGCCTTCAAGGTCCAGCCTAGGGATCAGCTACTAGAGATTCAGGCTAATAACCTGCATTTGAATCCTTTACAAGCTTACGACCGTAAGTGTAATATAACTGTTACGGAAAATCCTTAAGCTTCGTGGGCTTCTCTCTGATAAGCAGCTTGGTACGGCCGCAAAGAAACAAGGTGCTGAGCACTAAAAATTGATTATCCTAATGTCGAATAAAACCTAAGGCAATAAATTGAAACCAACTGGAATCGACGTCTATTAGAGCTTTCTTTCTTACGACCTCGTATTGGATAAAAATGCACATGGAATATTTGCATGTACAGAATATCCAAACATCGTTCTTTATTAAGTGTGTTAAACTTTGCTTCTATGTAGGAGAACGAAAACTAAACTGTAGTTACAAAATATTAAATTATCTTGGCGATGGCATGATCCTTGGAGTCAAATATCTGCTGTACAACATCTTAGCAGATAAACAATCTAACAAGAAAAAAATGTTATACAATTGAATGATACTGCAGTACGTGAATGTGATAATTAAATGAATTGGTTTAGCTCGTAAGATTAAATGTGTCCTGCTACGGTTTCGGTTTTTCTTCGGGTACAAAACCGCTCGTGTTAAAAGATTCTAAAATATGTAGACATAACAAAAAACACTTTAATGTTTTTTACCTTGTCTTTATACCTTCATTTAAAGTTACATCAAATAGTCTTCATAACCATTTTGTTTTTTTCTATAAGGCGGGGGCGGTATTACAAAATAATAATTATAACTGATTGGATGAACAATTAAGCCGATGTCAGTGACATATTGGTTTTCTACAGCTGTTGTTCGTCATCATCTGTATCAGATTGTCAACCGATCTGCCATTTGTACATGAACTACTTTGGCAGAATGCACTAAACCTTGAATACCTCATATCGGCTTTTTTACTTTAACATGTGGCACGTTCGCACTTCTATTTTGCAGTCACTTTTCATCTACAGGTACGTAAGCTTATCCGGCTGGAGCTGATGTTAAAATTGTGAGTCCTGGAATTCGTATACACTAACCTCATTAGTTGGCTTCACGGTTAGACCATTTCTCTCTTGTACTTGTAGGTACTTCCTATTTTAATGCTGTACACCTGCTGTATTAGTAGGGGGAAAAGTGGCCATACTAATGATTTGCAACTAATTCCTTGTTATACCTGATATGGCTTATACCAAAGTGGACATGCTTCCTTCTCCATACAGGCGAATAAGAAATGTCTTATCTAGACTATTTTGTCAGGATTGCGATTTGGTTGGGGAAGACCGACTAACTTGCGCACTTATTTTGCTTTTTTATGGATCTTGTAGGCTTCCAACTATTCTCTCCTGTGTACAGCTGAAGTCGTGTCACAGTCTGTTGCATCATCAAAAAAGTGATAGCAGTGTTTTAACGACGCTAGAGTTTTTTTTTTAATTTAAAGATTTCATAGCTTTTCCTTTCAGTTATGCTTGTATGTGGGCTTAAGAGAATCAGCTACTGCTCATGAAGTCTTCTAGCAAAATTCTTTAAAGATCTATATAAGACCCATCAACAGCCACAGATTTCCCGTTTGAAGTTTCTTCCATTACTGTTGTCCATATACAGCTACCTTTTGCTCCTTAAAAAACCGTTTGCTTCATTTGAAGTTTCTCAACAACTGTGACTGATCTGTCGTTGCTTCAATGGCAGAATTAAATTCGATCGTTGCAGATATTTTCCGTAAGCCTTTTCTGGCCTTTCAGCACTTTGACTTTCTAATTGTAATTTACATCCATAAAATATAAGGTGCAAAAAACGCTTTACATAATTTATATACGTACTTAACACAGATATGACTTCCCATGATTAGTCCACACCATTGCGTGTAGAAGGACACTTTCTTCTACGTGTGGATTTTCAAACCCAAGTCAATAGAGACTCTGCAATATTCACCGCAGTCAAATTGACATTCATGCGGAATGAGATATTATCACACAAGTAAAATGGGATTAGCTCAACGTGCCGCTCACATGACAAACTCTTTCCCACAAAGGTCCATAGAACTTCTGTTTTCGTGACAGTATTTGGGAGTGAAGGGTTAATCTTATTATCGTGGTGTCTGATGTTGAGTTAATCCCCAAGTAAAATTTCGTGGCCTCATTAAGCACTGTTCGATAATCATATCCCTTTTACTTCGCACTAGAAGGCCTCCTTTTCTGCGACTTGTGAAACTTCCTTGAGTTGTTCATTTCTTGTATTCATCTGATACCGTAGTTGCCTCCAAGGATTCCATGTCCTGAGTATAGCGATGTGGAAATCTTCCATACAAAAGATCACCAGCTGGGTGAATAAACGGAAGCAATATTTTATTTGCCTACAAATGAAGTTTCTAGTCCTATGTTCGATCTAGTCCCTCTGGATAAATAGCAATACGATTCTGACTTTCTCTATATACTGCAGCCAAAGTTTACCGGTTCGGTAAAGGTCATCGTCTTAATTTTGAGATTTTTTCGATATCGTTTTCCACATCTTGGACCAGAAGCCCTGAATTTCCTCCCTTGGGTATAGTGTCTGAGAACTTGCTCGTCTTGCTGCCCAAATAAGTTAAAAGATACTGCGATAAACTTTAGATTAGCCAGAAAGTTGCGTCTATAAAATTTTTCGATGTTTCTTTTGCAACCTTGCTTCACTTTTTCAAGACGCTATATTGATAACGCTACGTATCTCTCACACTAATTTTTAGTAAATAGAATTTAAATTATCTCTGGCTCGCAAGGTATATCTTGCAGTACAGACTGCCATATCGCACACTCTTATTTTGCTTATTGGAGGATTTCAATTGGTCAATCTTCTCTACGTTTTCTCACGGGTCAGCAATACGAATCTGAAATTCACTATATACTACAGCGAAAGTTTACTGGTTTGAAAAAGGACACCGTCTTAATTTTGAGAATTCCTCAATACCGTTTTTTTATGCAGCTTCATTTTCTTGTAAATGTTGCATATTGATTTCCTCATCCAGACATTTTTGAATAGGATCGCAGATCTTATATTGTGTCAACTTTTCAGAGCGTTGTGAATCTATTCATAACTACATGTAAAGATAGCCGAGCAAAGTCTAAAAGTGAGTTTTATGGAAATTCAGCATATTCACTTACGTTTTTTACGCCTACAGGATACCCCAAAGTTCTCTACACCATTTCCTGACATAATGTATCGAATTGTGCCTATAAATTACTTAAGTAAAGACCTCCTAAGGATATTTTCGAAAGTTCAGAAATTTCCTCAGATGCAGGTAGGATTTGAACACCTTTTACGTATACATAGCTGAATGAATGTCATAACACATATGCTTTGTCCACTTTTCTTGCAGTTGTTTACTGTATGCAGAGGACTAGAATATATAGTATTGGTATTTGATGTTGAGTTATTGAAGAAATACACTGCTTATATCAAAAGGAAAGGTGTGTAACTAACAAAGCCAGAAACGTTGTGGCGAAGCTTTCACAAGATGAATAGCTATTCAAAGCATGTTTGAAAAAAGGAAATCGAAAAGCGATACGCGAATGAAGATTTGATTTAATCTTCCGAATAAGACAGCACTGACACACCAAGAACATTAGTATATAGATTAGAGGGGAAGTGGATGTCAGAATTACGAAATGTGATGCGATATTCTTATCAAGACAATGCTACACTGATATGAGATTACTTTTTCATTCAAGAACTTGGATATAAAAATTTTCATCAAGAGATTTCTGAAATGAATAACGTTTTCTGCTGTATGAAATTTATGGTACTTAATAAACAAAGCATACAGTGTGTTTATATGAAAAGAATATTTGAATAGCTCACAGTTTGTTTGCTTTGTGCTGACCAGTGTAACTAATTTGGTAACGAACACAGGACTGATTATACCGTAAATATTTTCCACCGTCTAAGTGGCTAAAAGAATATCTCAAAGGAACTTAAAATAGATTCTTTATTTGTCTCTTCGATCAGATCACCAGTCTCAGGACTAAGGTAAAGCTGTTTCGGAGGTTAGAATATAATGGGTTCAATAGCAAATTTTACAGGATACATTCGGAAAAATATTACTAATGATAGACTTGAACATACTGAATCCTACACAAATCGGTATGTAAACTCTAGTGAGCAGCAAGGACGCTAACTTAATGCATATTTGATAGCTTCGAATGTTAACAAACAGGAGTCTTTGTTTGAGTAATTTAACCGTAACTACAAAACTCTTTAGATTAAACAGTTTCTATATGGTAATGATCAAAAAAACGTGAGAGTGTTATGAGTGCTAAGTAGATTTCTTCAGCAGGAAGCGCTCTCGAATAGTATTGTAGTTTCATATGAACGGGAAGTATAGCAATTGCTTGATTATCATGATAAATTAATACTTATTTTTTTACATTTGGTATAAGACCTTTTTTCAAACCCAAGGGACTACCTTAAACAAACCAAGTGTTTGAAAAACTTGGAATAATCACAACTGCACTATTCTCGAATATTTGTGTTGAAAGTAACAATGAGTTAATCCCGTGTAATGTTTCGGCGGGAATAGTTTGGAATCACACAAAAAGGCGAAGTTTGAGGCAACTGCACACTTCTTGTGTTACCAAGACGCCGCCGATTCAAAATGAACGATCTTTTTATGCTGTACAAAACCCGGTTAATGACGATAATGAAGAAGCCTGAATCAAGATATAGAAGTTCATAGTAGAAGATTTTGAGAAAGGATTCTTCGTCAGAGGCCAGAGCTAATAGCTCATCTGTCTGGCAGAGAATATGGTTTACTTTCAGAAGGATCTGACATAATAAGTGAGTAGGAGAAAGACATTGATGGCAGCGTAAGTCAACCAACTTCAACTATTAGCCAACTTATATTTTATATCTTCCATCAGAAAGCAGGCGATATTGAAACAAACAGCAAGGCACAAACGCAATCCCGAGCAACCCTTTCCTCTCCATGTTGGACTGAGCGTTTATGCTAAAACTGGTAAAAAATATTTCATAAAATAATTGCATTCACTAGGGATTTGTATATCGTCTACAATTGTAAAGCAAATATCTTCAATTCTTTCTCAGTGCTTGATAAATCAGAGTGACGAAATGTATGTCCGTCCACTCTTCGTCGAGGTGTTTTAACCATTCCAACATTAGATAATATTGACTACAATCCTTCTAGCATATCAAAGGATTCTTTCATGGAACGAACATTTCCATTTTCCAGCATCTGTCTAAGGATAACCTTGGAACTCAAGGTAACCATGTCTCACTGGATAATGTCCATATAAAGAAAAGAACTGCTCCTGTTCTCCCCGATAAATATGCTCGGGGAGAACCGTACTACCTCCTGCTTATATCACTGATAAGGAACCAGTTTTACCTCAACAGAACCCGCAGTTTGTAGAGATAGTTCTTTTACGAAGTGGATTTTTCGCAGAAGAAGAAGAAAAAACGCTGAGTGTTGGCTTGATGCACGCTTAAAAGTTACACTACTTGCACTTGCTCTATACACCATGCCTCGAAAACTCAAAACTTTGCACATGCCAAGTATATGCTGTCTGCTTCCGTTGTTTAAGGAAGAATGTAAATTTATTGCTTTGATACGGCACGGAATGAATGTTGTACCAGAACTTACAGACAAACTCAACAAAAACCAAATGGATTAATTACTATTTGCCTTGGGAAACGAATGAGTTATATGGCGAAGATCAAATTCTGACACATCGAACAAGTCTTTCTGAGTCTTATAGGCAAATGGTTAGATGGAAGTGGTGGGTAGAAATTTTATGCAATTCAGATGTAGCAACGCCAGGAACCGCTGACAGTTTATTGAAAGTAAATCACATTACAAAAGCGTTTTGCTCATCAGATTACTCTGACAGTTTTACATCATTTGCTGCGTGATGCATATCAGAATTCTCCATCAGGGCTATCTTTCAATGACGAGTACACTGAAAAGGAATCGTCGTGTCCAACGTTTAAGTTTCGGATAATGTATTACCGTCTCGTGATTTTACTCTTAATTTACATCAGAGCCATGCGCCAAGGGAATTTCAAGCTCTACGTTGAAACACTAAAACCAATTGCAGAATGGTTTTTCGCAACGAACCACCTGAACTGTGCTCGTTGGATTCCAGTTGGCATTTTTGATTTGAAGAATTTGGAAGAAACACATCCTGAGATTATGAATGCTTTCGAAATGGGTTACTTTGTGATAAGAAAGACATCAAGACCTTTCTCTGCAATAGCTATAGTTCGGCTCACAAGGAGGATAACAAAATTATAAAAGGGGATGGCGGGGCAATTGGTGTCTTAGACGACTTCAATGCTCTTGTCAAATGGATGACAGCGGGACCAGAAATTAGTAGGCTAATTAACGAATTTAAAATGTCATATAATGTTAATGATTTTGATAATAAGCACCATGAAGATTACTCGTCGATGCAAGAACGATTAAATCGGCTGTTGGAAAGATGAAAGAAGTCTTCGTCGAATTTGTGGAATCCGTTTTAAGAAAATTGTGGAATTGTTAATGTTGCTTCCAGAATCATCTATAGCGGTGATATACGGTAATTGAATCCCTATATTCAGCCGAAGAAAAAGGATCTAATATGTGCAAGGAATTTGTGCAAGAAGATAAGTAGAATGGACCAAGCAATTCTTTTCTCTCATGAAAAAATCTTCAATTGAAAAATTCTAATCTCACTACGCTTCATATCTAATATTACTATGTCTGGTTGTTTGTAGTGCTTGTTAACTGGTCTTGATAAAAGAACAACACGTATCTCGACATCTCCTCTTAATAAAATGTTGTCTAAATGTTTCGTGAAGTCTGCACTCCGTAATACAATTTTCTCTGAAAACGGTCTGAAGTATAGATATCTGTGTGTTTCAACTTTCTTCTTGCTACTGTTAACGGGTCTTAGGTGGACTGTGCTGGGAATGTACTCTAGGCAGTTTTTCATGATATTCCGCTATATGCAGCGAACACCTATGCAGAATTCTACAGACGACTTGGTGCTTTTTTTTTACTATGGGAATTTACTTGGTGATCTAGGATGGCTCTTGTCAAAGGCCATGGATATGTTCGCAAACATACCACGCCAAATGTCAGTCTGGTTGAGTGTTAGAGATGAGTACACTTCCCAAGCCTCAACTACTAGCGATTAATCGGGTACATTTTGTGGAGTAGCTCTCTGTTCTTGGGAAGATAGCTTTGAGTCTGTGGACAGGACAAGCAAGCTCTATTCACGTCAGCGAGATGACGTAGTGTTTAATTTAATAAATAAGATTACAGAAATTCTTCTTGTTTATCATTCCGTGTCAGAGATGAAAGGTATACCTAATTACCTAAGGATATACTACAAGAGTTTGAGGCCAATAAAATGCATGTGAATCCTTTACAAGCTTACGACTATAAGTGTAATATAACTGATACGAAAAGTTGGTAAGCTTTGTGGGCTTCTGTCTGCAAAGCAGCTTGATACAGTCGCAAAAGAACAAAGTGCTGAGCATTGATTATCCTTGTGTCGTATAAAACCTAGGGCAATAAGTTGAAACCAACTGGCTTCGACCGGTAGTAGATTTTTTAATTTTACGACTCCGTCTAGGATAAAAATGTGTATGCAATGTACGCATGTATGGAATATCCCAACATCGTTCTTTATTAAGATTGTTAAACTTTGATTTTTGTAGGAGAGTCGAAAACTAAACGGTAGTTACACAATTTTAAGTGTCCTTGCAGGTAAGAGAATCCTTGGAGTCAATCATCTGCGGAAGCACGCTTCAATAATCATATCATTTGGAACTTCGCTCCAGAAGGCCTGTTTTTCTGCGAATTGTGAGAGTTAGATGAGTTGTTAATTTCTTGTAATCTACTGATACCGTAGTTACCTCCAAGGCTTCCATCTGCTGAGTATAGTGATGTTCAAATTTTGCTTAGATAAGATGACCGGCTGCGTGAGAAAACGGAAGCAATAATTTAATTGCCTACAAAGAAGTTTCTAGTCCCCTCTTCGATCTAGTCCCTTTGGATGAATAGCCACAAGATTTTGAGCTTCTCTATATATAATGCAGCCGAAGTTTCTCACAAACCAAGAGAAGACAACGAAGTTTCTACAAGGTAATCACGTATTTAATTACCTAAGGATTACCTACTAGAGTGTCAGGCCAATAACCTGCTTGTGAATCTTATAAAAGCTTACTACTATAAGTGTAATTTAATTGTCAAGCTTCGTGGGCTTCTGTCTTAAAAGAAGCTTGATACAGTCGCAAGGAAGAAGGTGCTGATTATCCTGCATTGATTATCGTTATATCGTATAAAACGTAGGGCAATAAGTTCAAACCACCTGGGATTGACGTGTAGTATAGCGTTCATACTTACGACTCCGTGTTGGATAAAAATGTACATGGAGAGTTTGTATGTACGGAATATCCAAACATCCTTCTTTATTAAGAGTGTTAAATTTTGATTCTTAGAAGGAGAGTCAAAACCTAAACGGTAGTTACACAATTTTAAGTGTCCTTGCTGATGGCAGAAGTCAATTATCTTCTGTTTAACAACATAAAAGATAAACAACCAAACAATAAACAAATGTTATAAACATACACTTGATTGATACTGTAGTACGCGAATGTGATATCAAAATGGATTGGTTTAACTCATTAAATTAAATGTGTCCTGCTATTGTTTCGTTTTCTCTTTGTATACCAAAGCAGCTCGCCTTAAAGGATTCCAAAATATGTATAAAGAATAATAAACCATCACCATGTTTTATACCTGGTCTCTCTCTATATTTTCATTTAAAGTTACATCAATATCGTCTTCATGTCCATTTATTAGATCTGTAAGACGGGGACATTATTACAAGAAAATGAGCACAACTGAGTGGATTAACTACTAAGGCGTTATCAATGACATATTGATTTTCTACAGCTCTTGTTCGTCATCATCAATATCAGATTGTCTCCCGATCCGACATTTATTCATGAACTACCTTGGCAGAATGCACAAAACCTTGAAACTTCATATCGGGTCTTTTACACGAACGTGTGGCTCGTTCACAATCCTATCTTGCAGTCACTTTATATCTACAGGTAAGAAAGCTGATCGTAGCTGTGTGGGTCCTGGAATTCGCATACACCAACCTCATTCGATTGGGTACATGCTTAGACCATTTCGGTCCTGGACTTGGAGGTACTTCCGAATTGAATGCTGCACAGCTCGCGTGTTAGTAGGGGGAAAAGTGGCCATATTGAAGCCTTGTAACTATTTCCTTGTTGTACCAGGGAGGACATGTTTCCTTCTCCATACAAGCGGATAACAAATGCCTAATCTTGATCACTATGTCAGGATTGAGAATTGCTTGGTTGAAGACTCTGACAACCTTGTACAGTTCTTTTTCTTTTTCAAGGATCTCGAAGGCTGGCAACTATTCTCACCTGAGGTCGTGTAACAACCGGTTGTACCATTAAAAGAATCAAACCTGTTTTTTAAAGACTCTAGAGTTTCTTTAAAATTTAATGATTTCGTAGCATTTCCTTTTAGTTCTGCTTGTATGTGGCATTAAGAGAATGAGGAACTACTCATGAAGTCTTCTAGCAAGATTCTTAAAACACCTGAATCACACCCAGACACAATTACAAATAAAAAGGTGTTCAAATCCTACCTGCAGCTGAGGAAATTTTCTGAACTTTCGAAAGTTGTACCGCCTTTAGGAGGTCCTCACTTGAGTAATTTATAGGCACAATTCGATACATTATGTCAGGAAATGGTATAGAGAACTTTGGGGTATCCTGTAGACGTAAAAAACGTAAGTGAATATGCTGAATTTCCATAAAACTCAAGATCATTGAGAACTCACTTCTAGACTTTGCTCGGCTATCTTTACAAATAGTTATGAATAGATTTAGAACATTCTGATCAGATGAAACATTTTAAGATCTGCGATCTTATTCAAAAATGTCTGGATGAGGAAATCTATATGCAACATTTACAAGGAAATGAAGCTGCATGAAAAAAACGATGTCTAGGAAATCTCAAAATTAACACGATCACCCTTACCGAACCGGTAAACTTTGGCTGCAGTATATAGGGAAAGTCAGAATGGTATTGATATTTATCCAAAGGGGACTAGAAACTTCATTTGGATCGAATAAGGGAGTAGAAACTTCATTTGTAGGCAATTAAAATATTGCTTCCGTTTTTTCACGCAGCTGGTCATCTTTTCTATGTAAAATTTCCATATCACTATACTCAGCAGATGGAATCCTTGAAGGCAACTACGATATCAGATGATTACAAGAAATTAACAACTCAAGGAACTTTCACTAGTCGCAGAAAAGGAGGCCTTCTGGTGCGAAGTAAAAGGGATATCCACGAAATTTTACTGGGGAATTAACTCAACCTCAGACACTACGTTAGTAAATTAACCCTTCTCTCCCAAATACTGTCACAATAACATAAGTTCTAAGGACCTTTGTAAGAAACAGTTTGTCATCTGAGCGGCACGTTGGGCTAATGCCACTTTACTTGTGTGATAATATCTCATTCCGCATGAATGTCAATTCGACTGCAGTGAATATTGCAGTCTCTGTTGTTTACTTGGGTTTTAAAATCCACACGTATAAGAAAGTGTCCTTCTACACGCAATGGTGTGGACTAATCATGGCAAGTCATAATTGCGTTAAGTACGTATATAAATTATCTTAAGCGGTTTTTCCACATTATATTTTATGGATATAAATTACAATTAGACACTGAAAGTGCCGACAGGCCATAAAGAGCTTACGGGAAATATCTGCAACGATCGAATTTAATTCTGCCATCTGCCATTCTGCAATTCTGCCAACGACAATTCAATCACAGTTGTTGAGATTCTTCAAATGATGCAAACAGTTTTCGAAGGAGCAAAAGGTAGCTGTATATGGACACAGTAATGGAAGAAACTTCAAACGCAAAATCTGTGGCTGTTGATGGGTCTTATACAGATCTTTTAAGAATCTTGCTAGAAGACTTCATGAGCAGTTGCTGATTCTCTTAAGCCCACATACAAGCAGAACTGAAAGGAAATGCTTTGAAAACTTTAAATTAAAAAAAAAAAACTAGCGTCATTAAAAGACTGCTTTCACTTTTTTCATGATGCAACAAACTGTGACACGAATTCAGCTATACAAAGAAGAGATTAGTTGGAAGTCTACAAGATCCTCCAAAAAGCAAAATAATTGCGTAAGTTAGTCGGTCTTATACCAACCATATCTCAATCCTGACAAAATAGTCAAGATTAGACATTTCTTATTCGCCTGTATGGAGAAGGAAGCATGTCCACTTTGGTATAAGCCATATCAGGTATAACACAGAATTAGTTACGAAGCGTCAATATGACTACTTTTCCCCTACCAACACGGCAGCTGTGCAGCATTGAAATAGGAAATATTTCCATGTCCGAGCGAAATGGTCTAAGCATGAACCCAATTAAATGAGGTTAGGGCAGTGACGACGCCAGCTTTAAGTTCTTAGGGGGGCAAAGGAGGGGCAGATACACTTTAGGGGGGGCGGCTATTTGCCATACCAGAAATGACATATTTATTACGTTTGACTTATTTTACATTACATTGTGTATTTCGTTGCTGTTTTTATATTAGACCTATATGATTATAAATTAAAGTTATTTCAAGTAAAATTTGTTACTACAAATAAGTAACGTCTGCACATGAAATATTTTTCAATGAAACTTTTGAAGCCTAAACATAAATTGAATTCGCGTATGCTACAAGTAATACATTCGTCTGGTAACTATATGCTACGTCTCTCTCTCTGTATATATATATATATATATATATATGTATACAGAGAGAGAGAGAGAGAGAATTTACGAGGAGTTGGTGGAAATGTCGTAGTCGAATAATCCAGAAGGAGTGTAGGCACTAGTAAAAAAATGAAACCGTAATTTAGAAGAACATATCTCTGTATGTACAAATACAAATTTTCATATTAATAATAAAATTCTTACTGTTTCTCAGGCCTCTGAAGTGATTGTGTGTCCCCAAAGAGATAATTTCACAAACATCCAGATCCTAACAGTTATAACATTTTTGTTCCATCAAGGAAAGTCACCGAAGTAAATTAATTAGGAAATCTGTGAAACACCACGGAACTCTCCTCCGTTCTATACAGTGGTGAAGATGTAAGTGGCTTAGTATAAACGAGGCGGTTTCTCAACAAATTATGCTTTACATCCAGGATGATTAAAAGCAATGACTCTTCCCGAAGTCATGGATGCAATTTGTGACATTATTTCTTGAAAATTACAGGATTTCAGCCAGTGGTGGATATAGCCCTTGGCTGGAGGCCCTAGGCCACCCCAGTTTTTAAGTGACAAAAATAATTTAAGCTATTATTTATATAGTTTTTAAAGTGTATAGTAAACTCACGATATACTTATTATAGTCTGAGGTCTGGCTGCACCCCACTTTCTTAGTTCTGGGCATTTCTTTGGAACTCGTCGGTAGCATAACTCAGAATGGCTTGGGTATGCGCAAAGTTTACGGCATAATGGGTTCCCAAAATATCTATCAGGAGAATAAAAGAGTAACGGCATTAAGAGAAGTCTTCTTCCAATTTGACCATAAGGCTGATCAATTTCGCTCACGAATAGTAACCATAGACGAAATATGGTTGCGCCACCATGATCCTGAAACGAAACAACAGTCGCACTCATTTCTCCATCGCCCCAAGAAGTTCAAGACACAGAAGTAGGTTGAGAAACTGTTTGCAACATTCTTCTGGGATAAGTATGGAGTCGTACTCATAAACTACCTCCGCAACGGTCAGATATTTAATCCAGGATCTCTACATTACTTACAAAACTGAAAGAAAAATTCAAAGTTCAACGCCGCGGAAAATGAAAAGAAAGGAATTATGCTCCTTCAGGAGAATACACCTGTCCATCAAGCCCCTGCGAACAGAACTGCCATTGCATAATCTAGGGTTTCAATGTCTAGATCATCATTCTTATTCCGCAGATTTAGCTCCGTCTAACTATTACGTGTACTTATTTCCCAAACTTAAATAGCACTTGAAAGGACTCCATTTTAGATCTGATAGAGGTAGTGCTACGAATAGTGGTGAAAGGAAATCTTCAGATTTTTTAACTTTTCTGCAAAAACTGGAGCACTGCACAAGGTAGTATATTGACTCTCGGGGGAAGTGTAGAAGAAGTAAAACTTCACCATTCCACGTGCACTCCTTCTGGGTTGGGCTACGAATTTTTCAACAGTTCCTAGTCAATACGGTAGACGTCACGTCAGTACTTTGAAACAAAATAAGTAATGGAGCACTAGTATATACCAATTACGAAAGATCAGCACTCTCACAATACGTTTTATTGGGAACCAGTTTAATTCCATAAACATGTTATTATCATTTGCACAAAGGGAAAAGACAACTCTTTTTATCCCCTTCAAAAAAATAAGCCCTGGTAGTTGCAAACTAAGCTGTTATAAGCACATCCTCTGAATATTGAAAGCTGAGAATAATGTTTCAGAAAAAAGAAGTTTTAAATAAAACAAAATATGAAACTGAGAACTTCAAACCTGGATAAATACAAACAAAAATGAAATCTTTGAGTTTTACGTCCCACGATTATGCCGTTTAGGCTAAAGGAGACGTTGATGATGAGTAATAAATGAAATGGTGGAATGAAGAAAGTGGGAGAAAACGGGAGAACCCCAAGGAAACCCACGCGCAAGGTGTTTGTCCACCTCAAAGTTCACTTGACGGGGGCTGGGATCGAACCCGGGACCCCAAGCACCAAATACAAACAAGTTATGTAACTGGTTTTACCTTTCTTTTGTTTCCAATCGAAGTTGATCCAATGAGAAGAAAACAAGTCGACCAAATCTACTATTGTTCGCTAGGCACAATAAGTAAAAATCATAAGAAAGAAATACAACTAAAATTTACCTCTAGAGATGGTAAATTAGAAAACAGAAATATGCATGCATACCCAGACGCTCAAAGAAGAGAGACTGAGGACTAATCTGCCACATAGTAAATGCATGGAAAGTAGACTACAATTTGACAATGAGATTGGTTATGATATTCATATAAAATACTATATGTAGAATGTTTAAAGATTGTAGGAGTCTGGGGGGGCAGTCTAGGTGGCAGTCAGGGGGGCAGAAGTAGCTACTAGGGGGGCACTCGCCCCTCTTGCCCCCCCTCTGGCGTCGTCACTGGGTTAGGGTATGCGAATTCCAGGACACACACAGCTACCATCAGCTCCAGCCGGATAAGCTTACTTAAATTTAAATAAAAAGTGACTGCAAGAGGGAGTGTGAACGAACCACATCTAAGCGTAAAAGAGCCGATTTTAAGAATTCAAGGTTTTGCTAATTGTGCCAAAAGAATTCATGTACAAATGGCAGATCGGAAGACAATCTCATATAGATGATGACGAAAAACCGGTGTAAAAAAGAGTCGCGTGAAGTTGGCCCAACCACATCGTAGAAATAGAAAAAAAATATGTCAAGATTTAGTGCTTAATTAGTGCTAATTAGTGCTCAAGACAGCAGAATTAGTGCTCAATTGGTTTTCGAGATATATTGATTATTAAGATGGTTGGGCCAACTTCACGCTTTCGAAAGTTGTTTCAAA
This sequence comes from Thermobia domestica, assembly GCF_964235325.1. Taxonomy (NCBI): domain Eukaryota; kingdom Metazoa; phylum Arthropoda; class Insecta; order Zygentoma; family Lepismatidae; genus Thermobia; species Thermobia domestica. The sequence goes on from NC_137460.1 coordinate 170,769,233, forward strand.
ATTCAATTTAAACGGTATAGGTAATTAGTGCTTAATTAGTGCTCTTCATCCCACATGGTCCCAGAATTAGTGCTCAATAAATAAGGGCATACGGGGCATATGTAGTTTTGGGGTAAATGTGTGTTGGCCCAACCACTTCGAAAGAAATCAAAAATTTTCATGTCACGAATTAGTGCTTAATTAATGCTTTCAATCCCGCATGGTCCCAGAATTAGTGCCCAATTTATTCTCGAGATATATTGATTATTAAGATGGTTGGGCCAACTTCACGCTTTCTAAAAGTTGTTTCAAAATTCAATTTAAACGGTATAGGTAATTAGTGCTTAATTAGTGCTCTTCATCCCACATGGTCCCAGAATTAGTGCTCAATAAAAAAGGATATACGGGGCATATGTATTTTTGGGGTAAATGTGAGTTGGCCCAACCACTTCGAAAGAAATCAAAAATTTTCATGTCACGAATTAGTGCTTAATTAGTGCTTTCAATCCCGCATGGTCCCAGAATTAGTGCTCAATTTATTCTCGAGATATATTGATTATTAAGATGGTTGGGCCAACTTCACGCTTTCTAAAAGTTGTTTCAAAATTCAATTTAAACGGTATAGGTAATTAGTGTTTAATTAGTGCTCTTCATCCCACATGGTCCCAGAATTAGTGCTCAATAAATAACGGTATACGGGGCATATGCATTTTTGGGGTAAATGTGAGTTGGCCCAACCACTTCGAAAGAAATCAAAAATTTTCATGTCACGAATTAGTGCTTAATTAATGCTTTCAATCCCGCATGGTCCCAGAATTAGTGCCCAATTTATTCTCGAGATATATTGATTATTAAGATGGTTGGGCCAACTTCACGCTTTCTAAAAGTTGTTTCAAAATTCAATTTAAACGGTATAGGTAATTAGTGCTTAATTAGTGCTCTTCATCCCACATGGTCCCAGCATTAGTGCTCAATAAATAAGGGTATACGGGGCATATGTATTTTTGAGGTAAATGTGAGTTGGCCCAACCACTTCGAAAGAAATCAAAAATTTTCATGTCACGAATTAGTGCTTTCAATCCCGCATTGTCCCAGAATTAGTGCTCAATTTATTTTCGAGATATATTTATTATTAATATGGTTGGGCCAACTTCACGCTTTCTAAAAGTTGTTTCAAAATTCAATTTAAACGGTATAGGTAATTAGTGCTTAATTAGTGCTCTTCATCCCACATGGTCCCAGAATTAGTGCTCAATAAATAAGGGTATACGGGGCATATGTATTTTTGGGGTAAATGTGAGTTGGCCCAACCACTTCGAAAGAAATCAAAAATTTTCATGTCACGAATTAGTGCTTTCAATCCCGCATGGTCCCAGAATTAGTGCTCAATTTATTCTCGAGATATATTGATTATTAAGATGGTTGGGCCAACTTCACGCTTTCTAAAAGTTGTTTCAAAATTCAATTTAACCGGTATAGGTAATTAGTGCTTAATTAGTGCTCTTCATCCCTCATGGTCCCAGAATTAGTGCTCAATAAATAAGGGTATACGGGGCATATGTATTTTTGGGGTAAATGTGAGTTGGCCCAACCACTTCGAAAGAAATAAAAAATTTTCATGTCACGAATTAGTGCTTAATTAGTGCTTTCAATCCCGCATGGTCCCAGAATTAGTGCTCAATTTATTCTCGAGATATATTGATTATTAATATTTTTGGGCCAACTTCACGCTTTCTAAAAGTTGTTTCAAAATTCAATTTAAACGGTATAGGTAATTCGTGCTTAATTAGTGCTCTCATCCCACATGGTCCCAGAATTAGTGCTCAATAAATAAGGGTATACGGGGCATATGTATTTTTGGGGTAAATGTGAGTTGGCCCAACCACTTCGAAAGAAATCAAAAATTTTCATGTTACGAATTAGTGCTTAATTAGTGCTTTCAATCCCGCATGGTCCCAGAATTAGTGCTCAATTTATTCTCGAGATATATTGATTATTAAGATGGTTGGGCCAACTTCACGCTTTCTAAAAGTTGTTTCAAAATTCAAATTAAACGGTATAGGTAATTAGTGCTTAATTAGCGCTCTTCATCCCACATGTTCCCAGAATTAGTGCTCAATAAATAAGGATATACGGGGCATATGTATTTTTGCAGTAATGTGAGTTGGCCCAACCACTTCGAAAGAAATCAAAAATTTTCATGTCTCGAATTAGTGCTTAATTAGTGCTTTCATTCCCGCATGGTCCCAGAATTAGTGCTCAATTTATTCTCGAGATATATTGATTATTAAGATGGTTGGGCCAACTTCACGCTTTCTAAGAGTTGTTTCAAAGTTCAATTTAAACGATATAGGTAATTAGTGCTTAATTAGTGCTCTTCATCCCACATGGTCCCAGCATTAGTGCTCAATAAATAAGGGTATACGGGGCATATGTATTTTTGGGGTAAATGTGAGTTGGCCCAACCACTTCGAAAGAAATCAAAAATTTTCATGTCACGAATTAGTGCTTAATTAGTGCTTTCAATCCCGCATGGTCCCAGAATTAGTGCTCAATTTATTCTCGAGATATATTGATTATTAATATGGTTGGGCCAACTTCACGCTTTCTAAGAGTTGTTTCAAAGTTCAATTTAAACGATATAGGTAATTAGTGCTTAATTAGTGCTCTTCATCCCACATGGTCCCAGCATTAGTGCTCAATAAATAAGGGTATACGGGGCATATGTATTTTTGGGGTAAATGTGAGTTGGCCCAACCACTTCGAAAGAAATCAAAAATTTTCATGTCACGAATTAGTGCTTAATTAGTGCTTTCAATCCCGCATGGTCCCAGAATTAGTGCTCAATTTATTCTCGAGATATATTGATTATTAATATGGTTGGGCCAACTTCACGCTTTCTAAAAGTTGTTTCAAACTTCAATTTAAACGGTATAGGTAATTCGTGCTTAATTAGTGCTTTTCATCCCACATGGTCCCAGAATTAGTGCTCAATAAATAAGGATATACGGGGCATATGTATTTTTGGGGTAAATATGAGTTCGCCCAACCACTTCCAACGAAGCCAAAAATTTTCATGTCACGAATTAGTGCTTAATTAGTGCTTTCAATCCCGCATGGTCCCAGAATTAGTGCTCAATTTATTCTCGAGATATATTGATTATTAATATGGTTGGGCCAACTTCACGCTTTCTAAAAGTTGTTTCAAAATTCAATTTAAACGGTATACGTAATTAGTGCTTAATTAGTGCTCTTCATCTCACATGGTCCCAGAATTAGTGCTCAATAAATAAGGATATACGGGGCATATGTATTTTTGGAGTAATGTGAGTTGGCCCAACCACTTCGAAAGAAATCAAAAATTTTCATGTCTCGAATTAGTGCTTAATTAGTGCTTTCATTCCCGCATGGTCCCAGAATTAGTGCTCAATTCATTCTCGAGATATATTGATTATTAAGATGGTTGGGCCAACTTCACGCTTTCTAAAAGTTGTTTCAAAATTCAATTTAAACGGTATAGGTAGTTAGTGCTTAATTAGTGCTCTTCATCCCACATGTTCCCAGAATTAGTGCTCAATAAATAAGGGTATACGGGGCATATGTATTTTTGGGGTAAATGTGAGTTGGCTCAACCACTTCGAAAAAAATCAAAAATTTTCATGTCACGAATTAGTGCTTAATTAGTGCTTTCAATCCCGCATGGTCCCAGAATTAGTGCTCAATTTATTCTCGAGATATATTGATTATTAATATTTTTGGGCCAACTTCACGCTTTCTAAAAGTTGTTTCAAAATTCAATTTAAACGGTATAGGTAATTCGTGCTTAATTAGTGCTCTCATCCCACATGGTCCCAGAATTAGTGCTCAATAAATAAGGGTATACGGGGCATATGTATTTTTGGGGTAAATGTGAGTTGGCCCAACCACTTCGAAAGAAATCAAAAATTTTCATGTTACGAATTAGTGCTTAATTAGTGCTTTCAATCCCGCATGGTCCCAGAATTAGTGCTCAATTTATTCTCGAGATATATTGATTATTAAGATGGTTGGGCCAACTTCACGCTTTCTAAAAGTTGTTTCAAAATTCAAATTAAACGGTATAGGTAATTAGTGCTTAATTAGCGCTCTTCATCCCACATGGTCCCAGAATTAGTGCTCAATAAATAAGGGTATACGGGGCATATGTATCTTTGGGGTAAATGTGTGTTGGCCCAACCACTGCGAAAGAAATAGAAAATTTTCATGTCACGAATTAGTGCCTAATTAGTGCTTTAAATCCCGCATGGTCCCAGAATTAGTGCTCAATTTATTCTCGAGATATATTGATTATTAAGATGGTTGGGCCAACTTCACGCTTTCTAAAAGCTGCTTCAAAATTCAATTTAAACGGTATAGGTAATTAGTGCTTAATTAGTGCTCTTCATCCCACATGGTCCCAGAATTAATGCTCAATAAATAAGGGTATACGGGGCATATGTATTTTTGGGGTAAATGTGAGTTGGCCCAACCACTTCGAAAGAAATCAAAAATTTTCATGTCACGAATTAGTGCTTAATTAGTGCTTTCAATCCCGCATGGTCCCAGAATTAGTGCTCAATTTATTCTCGAGATATATTGATTATTAAGATGGTTGGGCCAACTTCACGCTTTCTAAGAGTTGTTTCAAAGTTCAATTTAAACGATATAGGTAATTAGTGCTTAATTAGTGCTCTTCATCCCACATGGTCCCAGCATTAGTGCTCAATAAATAAGGGTATACGGGGCATATGTACTTTTGGGGTAAATGTGAGTTGGCCCAACCACTTCGAAAGAAATCAAAAATTTTCATGTCACGAATTAGTGCTTAATTAGTGCTTTCAATCCCGCATTGTCCCAGAATTAGTGCTCAATTTATTCTCGAGATATATTTATTATTAATATGGTTGGGCCAACTTCACGCTTTCTAAAAGTTGTTTCAAAATTCAATTTAAACGGTATAGGTAATTAGTGCTTAATTAATGCTTTTCATCCCACATGGTCCCAGAATTAGTGCTCAATAAATAAGGGTATACGGGGCATATGTATTTTTGGGGTAAATGTGAGTTGGCCCAACCACTTCGAAAGAAATCAAAAATTTTCATGTCACGAATTAGTGCTTTAAATCCCGCATGGTCCCAGAATTAGTGCTCAATTTATTCTCGAGATATATTGATTATTAAGATGGTTGGGCCAACTTCACGCTTTCTAAAAGTTGTTTCAAAATTCAATTTAACCGGTATAGTTAATTAGTGCTTAATTAGTGCTCTTCATCCCACATGGTCCCAGAATTAGTGCTCAATAAATAAGGGTATACGGGGCATATGTATTTTTGGGGTAAATGTGAGTTGGCCCAACCACTTCGAAAGAAATCAAAAATTTTCATGTCACGAATTAGTGCTTAATTAGTGCTTTCAATCCCGCATGGTCCCAGAATTAGTGCTCAATTTATTCTCGAGATATATTGATTATTAAGATGGTTGGGCCAACTTCACGCTTTCTAAAAGTTGTTTCAAACTTCAATTTAAACGGTATAGGTAATTCGTGCTTAATTAGTGCTTTTCATCCCACATGGTCCCAGAATTAGTGCTCAATAAATAAGGATATACGGGGCATATGTATTTTTGGGGTAAATATGAGTTCGCCCAACCACTTCCAACGAAGCCAAAAATTTTCATGTCACGAATTAGTGCTTAATTAGTGCTTTCAATCCCGCATGGTCCCAGAATTAGTGCTCAATTTATTCTCGAGATATATTGATTATTAAGAGGGTTGGGCAAACTTCACGCTTTCTAAAAGTTGTTTCAAAATTCAATTTAAACGGTATAGGTAATTAGTGCTTAATTAGTGCTCTTCATCCCACATGGTCCCAGAATTAGTGCTCAATAAATAAGGATATACGGGGCATATGTATTTTTGGAGTAATGTGAGTTGGCCAAACCACTTCGAAAGAAATCAAAAATTTTCATGTCTCGAATTAGTGCTTAATTAGTGCTTTCATTCCCGCATGGTCCCAGAATTAGTGCTCAATTCATTCTCGAGATATATTGATTATTAAGATGGTTGGGCCAACTTCACGCTTTCTAAAAGTTGTTTCAAAATTCAATTTAAACGGTATAGGTAGTTAGTGCTTAATTAGTGCTCTTCATCCCACATGTTCCCAGAATTAGTGCTCAATAAATAAGGGTATACGGGGCATATGTATTTTTGGGGTAAATGTGAGTTGGCTCAACCACTTCGAAAAAAATCAAAAATTTTCATGTCACGAATTAGTGCTTAGTTAGTGCTTTCAATCCCTCATGGTCCCAGAATGAGTGCTCAATTTGTTCTCGAGATATATTTATTATTAATATGGTTGGGCCAACTTCACTTTTTGTAAAAGTTGTTTCAAAATTCAATTTAAACGGTATAGGTAATTAGTGCTTAATTAGCGCTCTTCATCCCACATGTTCCCAGAATTAGTGCTCAATAAATAAGGATATACGGGGCATATGTATTTTTGGGGTAAATGTGAGTTGGCCCAACCACTTCGAAAGAAATCAAAAATTTTCATGTTACGAATTAGTGCTTAATTAGTGCTTCCAATCCCGCATGTTCCCAGGATTAGTGCTCAATTTATTCTCGAGATATATTGATTATTAAGAGGGTTGGGCCAACTTCACGCTTTCTAAAAGTTGTTTCAAACTTCAAATTAAACGGTATCGGTAATTAGTGCTTAATTAGTGCTTTTCATCCCACATGGTCCCAGAATTAGTGCTCAATAAATAACGGTATACGGGGCATATGCATTTTTGGGGTAAATGTGAGTTGGCCCAACCACTTCGAAAGAAATCAAAAATTTTCATGTCACGAATTAGTGCTTAATTAATGCTTTCAATCCCGCATGGTCCCAGAATTAGTGCCCAATTTATTCTCGAGATATATTGATAATTAAGATGGTTGGGCCAACTTCACGCTTTCTAAAAGTTGTTTCAAAATTCAATTTAAACGGTATAGGTAGTTAGTGCTTAATTAGTGCTCTTCATCCCACATGTTCCCAGAATTAGTGCTCAATAAATAAGGGTATACGGGGCATATGTATTTTTGGGGTAAATGTGAGTTGGCTCAACCACTTCGAAAAAAATCAAAAATTTTCATGTCACGAATTAGTGCTTAGTTAGTGCTTTCAATCCCTCATGGTCCCAGAATGAGTGCTCAATTTGTTCTCGAGATATATTTATTATTAATATGGTTGGGCCAACTTCACTTTTTGTAAAAGTTGTTTCAAAATTCAATTTAAACGGTATAGGTAATTAGTGCTTAATTAGCGCTCTTCATCCCACATGTTCCCAGAATTAGTGCTCAATAAATAAGGATATACGGGGCATATGTATTTTTGGGGTAAATGTGAGTTGGCCCAACCACTTCGAAAGAAATCAAAAATTTTCATGTTACGAATTAGTGCTTAATTAGTGCTTCCAATCCCGCATGTTCCCAGGATTAGTGCTCAATTTATTCTCGAGATATATTGATTATTAATATGGTTGGGCCAACTTCACGCTTTCTAAAACTTGTTTCAAAATTCAATTTAAACGGTATAGGTAATTAGTGCTTAATTAGTGCTCTTCATCCCACATGGTCCCAGAATTAATGCTCAATAAATAAGGGTATACGGGGCATATGTATTTTTGGGGTAAATGTGAGTTGGCCCAACCACTTCGAAAGAAATCAAAAATTTTCATGTCACGAATTAGTGCTTTCAATCCCGCATGGTCCCAGAATTAGTGCTCAATTTATTCTCGAGATATATTGATTATTAAGATGGTTGGGCCAACTTCACGCTTTCTAAAAGTTGTTTCAAAATTCAATTTAACCGGTATGGGTAATTAGTGCTTAATTAGTGCTCTTCATCCCTCATGGTCCCAGAATTAATGCTCAATAAATAAGGGTATACGGGGCATATGTATTTTTGGGGTAAATGTGAGTTCGCCCAACCACTTCGAAAGAAATCAAAAATTTTCATGTCACGAATTAGTGCTTAATTAGTGCTTTCAATCCCGCATGGTCCCAGAATTAGTGCTCAATTTATTCTCGAGATATATTGATTATTAAGAGGGTTGGGCCAACTTCACGCTTTCTAAAAGTTGTTTCAAAATTCAATTTAAACGGTATAGGTAATTCGTGCTTAATTAGTGCTCTCATCCCACATGGTCCCAGAATTAGTGCTCAATAAATAAGGGTATACGGGGCATATGTATTTTTGGGGTAAATGTGAGTTGGCCCAACCACTTCGAAAGAAATCAAAAATTTTCATGTTACGAATTAGTGCTTAATTAGTGCTTTCAATCCCGCATGGTCCCAGAATTAGTGCTCAATTTATTCTCGAGATATATTGATTATTAAGATGGTTGGGCCAACTTCACGCTTTCTAAAAGTTGTTTCAAAATTCAAATTAAACGGTATAGGTAATTAGTGCTTAATTAGCGCTCTTCATCCCACATGGTCCCAGAATTAGTGCTCAATAAATAAGGGTATACGGGGCATATATATCTTTGGGGTAAATGTGTGTTGGCCCAACCACTGCGAAAGAAATAGAAAATTTTCATGTCACGAATTAGTGCCTAATTAGTGCTTTAAATCCCGCATGGTCCCAGAATTAGTGCTCAATTTATTCTCGAGATATATTGATTATTAAGATGGTTGGGCCAACTTCACGCTTTCTAAAAGCTGCTTCAAAATTCAATTTAAACGGTATAGGTAATTAGTGCTTAATTAGTGCTCTTCATCCCACATGGTCCCGGAATTAGTGCTCAATAAATAAGGGTATACGGGGCATATGTATTTTTGGGGTAAATGTGAGTTGGCCCAACCACTTCGAAAGAAATCAAAAATTTTCATGTCACGAATTAGTGCTTAATTAGTGCTTTCAATCCCGCATGGTCCCAGAATTAGTGCTCAATTTATTCTCGAGATATATTGATTATTAAGATGGTTGGGCCAACTTCACGCTTTCTAAGAGTTGTTTCAAAGTTCAATTTAAACGATATAGGTAATTAGTGCTTAATTAGTGCTCTTCATACCACATGGTCCCAGCATTAGTGCTCAATAAATAAGGGTATACGGGGCATATGTATTTTTGGGGTAAATGTGAGTTGGCCCAACCACTTCGAAAGAAATCAAAAATTTTCATGTCACGAATTAGTGCTTAATTAGTGCTTTCAATCCCGCATTGTCCCAGAATTAGTGCTCAATTTATTCTCGAGATATATTTATTATTAATATGGTTGGGCCAACTTCACGCTTTCTAAAAGTTGTTTCAAAATTCAATTTAAACGGTATAGGTAATTAGTGCTTAATTAATGCTTTTCATCCCACATGGTCCCAGAATTAGTGCTCAATAAATAAGGGTATACGGGGCATATGTATTTTTGGGGTAAATGTGAGTTGGCCCAACCACTTCGAAAGAAATCAAAAATTTTCATGTCACGAATTAGTGCTTTAAATCCCGCATGGTCCCAGAATTAGTGCTCAATTTATTCTCGAGATATATTGATTATTAAGATGGTTGGGCCAACTTCACGCTTTCTAAAAGTTGTTTCAAAATTCAATTTAACCGGTATAGTTAATTAGTGCTTAATTAGTGCTCTTCATCCCTCATGGTCCCAGAATTAGTGCTCAATAAATAAGGGTATACGGGGCATATGTATTTTTGGGGTATTTGTGAGTTCGCCCAACCACTTCGAAAGAAATCAAAAATTTTCATGTCACGAATTAGTGCTTAATTAGTGCTTTCAATCCCGCATGGTCCCAGAATTAGTGCTCAATTTATTCTCGAGATATATTGATTATTAATATGGTTGGGCCAACTTCACGCTTTCTAAAAGTTGTTTCAAACTTCAATTTAAACGGTATAGGTAATTCGTGCTTAATTAGTGCTTTTCATCCCACATGGTCCCAGGATTAGTGCTCAATAAATAAGGATATACGGGGCATATGTATTTTTGGGGTAAATATGAGTTCGCCCAACCACTTCCAACGAAGCCAAAAATTTTCATGTCACGAATTAGTGCTTAATTAGTGCTTTCAATCCCGCATGGTCCCAGAATTAGTGCTCAATTTATTCTCGAGATATATTGATTATTATGAGGGTTGGGCCAACTTCACGCTTTCTAAAAGTTGTTTCAAAATTCAATTTAAACGGTATAGGTAATTAGTGCTTAATTAGTGCTCTTCATCCCACATGGTCCCAGAATTAGTGCTCAATAAATAAGGATATACGGGGCATATGTATTTTTGGAGTAATGTGAGTTGGCCCAACCACTTCGAAAGAAATCAAAAATTTTCATGTCTCGAATTAGTGCTTAATTAGTGCTTTCATTCCCGCATGGTCCCAGAATTAGTGCTCAATTCATTCTCGAGATATATTGATTATTAAGATGGTTGGGCCAACTTCACGCTTTCTAAAAGTTGTTTCAAAATTCAATTTAAACGGTATAGGTAGTTAGTGCTTAATTAGTGCTCTTCATCCCACATGTTCCCAGAATTAGTGCTCAATAAATAAGGGTATACGGGGCATATGTTTTTTTGTGGAAAATGTGAGTTGGCCCAACCACTTCGAAAGAAATCAAAAATTAGTGCTTCCAATCCCGCATGTTCCCAGAATTAGTGCTCAATTTATTCTCGAGATATATTGATTATTAAGAGGGTTGGGCCAACTTCACGCTTTCTAAAAGTTGTTTCAAACTTCAAATTAAACGGTATCGGTAATTAGTGCTTAATTTGTGCTTTTCATCCCACATGGTCCCAGAATTAGTGCTCAATAAATAAGGGTATACGGGGCATATGTATTTTTGGGGTAAATGTGTGTTGGCCCAACCACTTCGAAAGAAATAGAAAATTTTCATGTCACGAATTAGTGCTCAATTAGTGCTTTCAATCCCGCATGGTCCCAGAATTAGTGCTCAATTTATTCTCGAGATATATTGATTATTGAGATGGTTGGGCCAACTTCACGCTTTCTAAAAGTTGCTTCAAAATTCAATTTAAACGGTATAGGTAATTAGTGCTTAATTAGTGCTCTTCATCCTGCATGTTCCCAGATTTAGTGCTCAATAAATAAGGGTATACGGGGCATATGTATTTTTGGGGTAAATGTGAGTTGGCCCAACCACTTCGAAAGAAATCAAAAATTTTCATGTCACGAATTAGTGCTTAATTAGTGCTTTCAATCCCGCATGGTCCCAGAATTAGTGCTTAATTTATTCTCGAGATATATTTATGATTAAGATGGTTGGTCCAACTTCACGCTTTCTAAAAGTTGTTTCAAAATTCAATTTAAACGATATAGGTGATTAGTGCTTAATTAGTGCTCTTCATCCCACATGGTCCCAGCATTAGTGCTCAATAAATAACTGTATACGGGGCATATGTTTTTTTGTGGAAAATGTGAGTTGGCCCAACCACTTCGAAAGAAATCAAAAATTTTCATGTCACGAATTAGTGCTTAATTAGTGCTTTCAATCCCGCATGGTCCAGAATTAGTGCTCAATTTATTCTCGAGATATATTGATTATTAAGATGGTTGGGCCAAATTCACGCTTTTTAAAGTTGTTTTAAAATTCAATTTAAACGGTATAGGTAATTAGTGCTTAATTAGTGCTCTTCATCCCACATGGTCCCAGAATTAGTGCTCAATAAATAAGGATATACGGGGCATATGTATTTTTGGAGTAATGTGAGTTGGCCCAACCACTTCGAAAGAAATCAAAAATTTTCATGTCTCGAATTAGTGCTTAATTAGTGCTTTCATTCCCGCATGGTCCCAGAATTAGTGCTCAATTCATTCTCGAGATATATTGATTATTAAGATGGTTGGGCCAACTTCACGCTTTCTAAAAGTTGTTTCAAAATTCAATTTAAACGGTATAGGTAGTTAGTGCTTAATTAGTGCTCTTCATCCCACATGTTCCCAGAATTAGTGCTCAATAAATAAGGGTATACGGGGCATATGTTTTTTTGTGGAAAATGTGAGTTGGCCCAACCACTTCGAAAGAAATCAAAAATTAGTGCTTCCAATCCCGCATGTTCCCAGAATTAGTGCTCAATTTATTCTCGAGATATATTGATTATTAAGAGGGTTGGGCCAACTTCACGCTTTCTAAAAGTTGTTTCAAACTTCAAATTAAACGGTATCGGTAATTAGTGCTTAATTTGTGCTTTTCATCCCACATGGTCCCAGAATTAGTGCTCAATAAATAAGGGTATACGGGGCATATGTATTTTTGGGGTAAATGTGTGTTGGCCCAACCACTTCGAAAGAAATAGAAAATTTTCATGTCACGAATTAGTGCTCAATTAGTGCTTTCAATCCCGCATGGTCCCAGAATTAGTGCTCAATTTATTCTCGAGATATATTGATTATTGAGATGGTTGGGCCAACTTCACGCTTTCTAAAAGTTGCTTCAAAATTCAATTTAAACGGTATAGGTAATTAGTGCTTAATTAGTGCTCTTCATCCTGCATGTTCCCAGATTTAGTGCTCAATAAATAAGGGTATACGGGGCATATGTATTTTTGGGGTAAATGTGAGTTGGCCCAACCACTTCGAAAGAAATCAAAAATTTTCATGTCACGAATTAGTGCTTAATTAGTGCTTTCAATCCCGCATGGTCCCAGAATTAGTGCTTAATTTATTCTCGAGATATATTTATTATTAAGATGGTTGGTCCAACTTCACGCTTTCTAAAAGTTGTTTCAAAATTCAATTTAAACGATATAGGTGATTAGTGCTTAATTAGTGCTCTTCATCCCACATGGTCCCAGCATTAGTGCTCAATAAATAACTGTATACGGGGCATATGTTTTTTTGTGGAAAATGTGAGTTGGCCCAACCACTTCGAAAGAAATCAAAAATTTTCATGTCACGAATTAGTGCTTAATTAGTGCTTTCAATCCCGCATGGTCCAGAATTAGTGCTCAATTTATTCTCGAGATATATTGATTATTAAGATGGTTGGGCCAAATTCACGCTTTTTAAAGTTGTTTTAAAATTCAATTTAAACGGTATAGGTAATTAGTGATTAATTAGTGCTCTTCATCCCACATGGTCCCAGAATTAGTGCTCAATAAATAAGGGTATACGGGGCATATGTATTTTTGGGGTAAATGTGTTTTGGCCCAACCACTTCGAAAGAAATCAAAAATTTTCATGTCACGAATTAGTGCTTAATTAGTGCTTTCAATCTCGCATGGTCCCAGAATTAGTGCTCATTTTATTCTCGAGATATATTGATTATTAAGATGGTTGGGCCAACTTCACGCTTTCTAAAAGTTGTTTCAAAATTCAATTTAAACGGTATAGGTAATTACTGCTTAATTAGTGCTCTTCATCCCACATGGTCCCAGAATTAGTGCTCAATAAATAAAGGTATACGGGGCATATGTATTTTTGGGGTAAATGTGACTTGGCCCAACCACTTCGAAAGAAATAAAAAAATTTCATGTCACGAATTAGTGCTTAATTAGTGCTTTCAATCCCGCATGGTCCCAGAATTAGTGCTCAATTTATTCTCGAGATATATTGATTATTAATATGGTTGGGCCAACTTCACGCTTTCTAAAAGTTGTTTCAAACTTCAATTTAAACGGTATAGGTAATTCGTGCTTAATTAGTGCTTTTCATCCCACATGGTCCCAGAATTAGTGCTCAATAAATAAGGATATACGGGGCATATGTATTTTTGGGGTAAATATGAGTTCGCCCAACCACTTCGAACGAAGCCAAAAATTTTCATGTCACGAATTAGTACTTAATTAGTGCTTTCAATCCCGCATGGTCCAAGAATTAATGCTCAATTTATTCTCGAGATATATTGATTATTAATATGGTTGGGCCAACTTCACGCTTTCTAAAAGTTGTTTCAAAATTCAATTTAAACGGTATAGGTAATAAGTGCTTAATTAGTGCTCTTCATCCCACATGGTCCCAGAATTAGTGCTCAATAAATAAGGATATATGGGGCATATGTATTTTTGGAGTAATGTGAGTTGGCCCAACCACTTCGAAAGAAATCAAAAATTTTCATGTCTCGAATTAGTGCTTAATTAGTGCTTTCATTCCCGCATGGTCCCAGAATTAGTGCTCAATTCATTCTCGAGATATATTGATTATTAAGATGGTTGGGCCAACTTCACGCTTTCTAAAAGTTGTTTCAAAATTCAATTTAAACGGTATAGGTAGTTAGTGCTTAATTAGTGCTCTTCATCCCACATGTTCCCAGAATTAGTGCTCAATAAATAAGGGTATACGGGGCATATGTATTTTTGGGGTAAATGTGAGTTGGCTCAACCACTTCGAAAAAAATCAAAAATTTTCATGTCACGAAATAGTGCTTAGTTAGTGCTTTCAATCCCGCATGATCCCAGAATGAGTGCTCAATTTGTTCTCGAGATATATTTATTATTAATATGGTTGGGCCAACTTCACTTTTTGTAAAAGTTGTTTCAAAATTCAATTTAAACGGTATAGGTAATTAGTGCTTAATTAGCGCTCTTCATCCCACATGTTCCCAGAATTAGTGCTCAATAAATAAGGATATACGGGGCATATGTATTTTTTGGGTAAATGTGAGTTGGCCCAACCACTTCGAAAGAAATCAAAAATTTTCATGTTACGAATTAGTGCTTAATTAGTGCTTCCAATCCCGCATGTTCCCAGAATTAGTGCTCAATTTATTCTCGAGATATATTGATTATTAAGAGGGTTGGGCCAACTTCACGCTTTCTAAAAGTTGTTTCAAACTTCAAATTAAACGGTATCGGTAATTAGTGCTTAATTAGTGCTTTTCATCCCACATGGTCCCAGAATTAGTGCTCAATAAATAAGGGTATACGGGGCATATGTATTTTTGGGGTAAATGTGTTTTGGCCCAACCACTTCGAAAGAAATCAAAAATTTTCATGTCACGAATTAGTGCTTAATTAGTGCTTTCAATCCCGCATGGTCCAGAATTAGTGCTCAATTTATTCTCGAGATATATTGATTATTAAGATGGTTGGGCCAAATTCACGCTTTTTAAAGTTGTTTCAAAATTCAATTTAAACGGTATAGGTAATTAGTGATTAATTAGTGCTCTTCATCCCACATGGTCCCAGAATTAGTGCTCAATAAATAAGGGTATACGGGGCATATGTATTTTTGGGGTAATGTGAGTTGGCCCAACCACTTCGAAAGAAATCAAAAATTTTCATGTCACGAAATAGTGCTTAATTAGTGCTTTCAATCCCGCATGGTCCCAGAACTAGTGCTCAATTTATTCTCGAGATATATTGATTATTAAGAGGGTTGGGCCAACTTCACGCTTTCTAAAAGTTGTTTCAAAATTCAATTTAAACGGTATAGGTAATTAGTGCTTAATTAGTGCTCTTCATGCCACATGGTCTCAGAATTAGTGCTCAATAAATAAGGGTATACGGGGCATATGTATTTTTGGGGTAAATGTGTTTTGGCCCAACCACTTCGAAAGAAATCAAAAATTTTCATGTCACGAATTAGTGCTTAATTAGTGCTTTCAATCCCGCATGGTCCCAGAATTAGTGCTCAATTTATTCTCGAGATATATTGATTATTAAGATGGTTGGGCCAACTTCACGCTTTCTAAAAGTTGTTTAAAAATTCAATTTAAACGGTATAGGTAATTACTGCTTAATTAGTGCTCTTCATCCCACATGGTCCCAGAATTAGTGCTCAATAAATAAGGGTATACGGGGCATATGTATTTTTGGGGTAAATGTGACTTGGCCCAACCACTTCGAAAGAAATCAAAAATTTTCATGTCACGAATTAGTGCTTAATTAGTGCTTTCAATCCCGCATGGTCCCAGAATTAGTGCTCAATTTATTCTCGAGATATATTGATTATTAATATTTTTGGGCCAACTTCACGCTTTCTAAAAGTTGTTTCAAAATTCAATTTAAACGGTATAGGTAATTCGTGCTTAATTAGTGCTCTCATCCCACATGGTCCCAGAATTAGTGCTCAATAAATAAGGATATACGGGGCATATGTATTTTTGGGGTAAATATGAATTCGCCCAACCACTTCGAAACAAATCAAAATTTTTCATGTTACGAATTAGTGCTTAATTAGTGCTTTCAATCACGCATGGTCCCAGAATTAGTGCTCAATTTATTCTCGAGATATATTGATTATTAAGATGGTTGGGCCAACTTCACGCTTTCTAAAAGTTGTTTCAAAATTCAAATTAAACGGTATAGGTAATTAGTGCTTAATTAGTGCTCTTCATCCCACATGGTCCCAGAATTAGTGCTCAATAAATAAGGGTATACGGGGCATATGTATTTTTGGGGTAAATGTGTGTTGGCCCAACCACTTCGAAAGAAACAGAAAATTTTCATGTCACGAATTAATGCTTAATTAGTGCTTTCAATTTCGCATGGTCCCAGAATTAGTGCTCAATTTATTCTCGAGAAATATTGATTATTAAGATGGTTGGGCCAAATTCACGCTTTCTAAAAGTTGCTTCAAAATTCAATTTAAACGGTATAGGTAATTAGTGCTTAATTAGTGCTCTTCATCCTGCATGGTCCCAGATTTAGTGCTCAATAAATAAGGGTATACGGCCATATGTATTTTTGGGTAAATGTGAGTTGGCCCAACCACTTCGAAAGAAATCAAAAATTTTCATGTTACGAATTAGTGCTTAATTAGTGCTTTCAATCCCGCATGGTCCCAGAATTAGTGCTCAATTTATTCTCGAGATATATTGATTATTAAGATGGTTGGGCCAACTTCACGCTTTCTAAAAGTTGTTTCAAAATTCAAATTAAACGGTATAGGTAATTAGTGCTTAATTAGCGCTCTTCATCCCACATGGTCCCAGAATTAGTGTTTAATAAATAAGGGTATACGGTGCATATGTATCTTCGGGGTAAATGTGTGTTGGCCCAACCACTTCGAAAGAAATAGAAAATTTTCATGTCACGAATTAGTGCCTAATTAGTGCTTTAAATCCCGCATGGTCCCAGAATTAGTGCTCAATTTATTCTCGAGATATATTGATTATTAAGATGGTTGGGCCAACTTCACGCTTTCTAAAAGTTGTTTCAAAATTCAATTTAAACGGTATAGGTAATTAGTGCTTAATTAGTGCTCTTCATCCCACATGGTCCCAGAATTAGTGCTCAATAAATAAGGGTATACGGGGCATATGTATTTTTGGGGTAAATGTGAGTTGGCCCAACCACTTCGAAAGAAATCAAAAATTTTCATGTCACGAATTAGTGCTTTAAATCCCGCATGGTCCCAGAATTAGTGCTCAATTTATTCTCGAGATATATTGATTATTAAGATGGTTGGGCCAACTTCACGCTTTCTAAAAGTTGTTTCAAAATTCAATTTAACCGGTATAGTTAATTAGTGCTTAGTTAGTGCTCTTCATCCCTCATGGTCCCAGAATTAGTGCTCAATAAATAAGGGTATACGGGGCATATGTATTTTTGGGGTAAATGTGAGTTCGCCCAACCACTTCGAAAGAAATCAAAAATTTTCATGTCACGAATTAGTGCTTAATTAGTGCTTTCAATCCCGCATGGTCCCAGAATTAGTGCTTAATTTATTCTCGAGATATATTGATTATTAATATGGTTGGGCCAACTTCACGCTTTCTAAAAGTTGTTTCAAACTTCAATTTAAACGGTATAGGTAATTCGTGCTTAATTAGTGCTTTTCATCCCACATGGTCCCAGAATTAGTGCTCAATAAATAAGGATATACGGGGCATATGTATTTTTGGGGTAAATATGAGTTCGCCCAACCACTTCCAACGAAGCCAAAAATTTTCATGTCACGAATTAGTGCTTAATTAGTGCTTTCAATCCCGCATGGTCCCGGAATTAGTGCTCAATTTATTCTAGAGATATATTGATTATTAATATGTTTGGGCCAACTTCACGCTTTCTAAAAGTTGTTTCAAAATTCAATTTAAACGGTATAGGTAATTAGTGCTTAATTAGTGCTCTTCATCCCACATGGTCCCAGAATTAGTGCTCAATAAATAAGGATATACGGGGCATATGTATTTTTGGAGTAATGTGAGTTGGCCCAACCACTTCGAAAGAAATCAAAAATTTTCATGTCTCGAATTAGTGCTTAATTAGTGCTTTCATTCCCGCATGGTCCCAGAATTAGTGCTCAATTCATTCTCGAGATATATTGATTATTAAGATGGTTGGGCCAACTTCACGCTTTCTAAAAGTTGTTTCAAAATTCAATTTAAACGGTATAGGTAGTTAGTGCTTAATTAGTGCTCTTCATCCCACATGTTCCCAGAATTAGTGCTCAATAAATAAGGGTATACGGGGCATATGTATTTTTGGGGTAAATGTGAGTTGGCTCCACCACTTCGAAAAAAATCAAAAATTTTCATGTCACGAATTAGTGCTTAGTTAGTGCTTTCAATCCCGCATGGTCCCAGAATGAGTGCTCAATTTGTTCTCGAGATATATTTATTATTAATATGGTTGGGCCAACTTCACTTTTTGTAAAAGTTGTTTCAAAATTCAATTTAAACGGTATAGGTAATTAGTGCTTAATTAGCGCTCTTCATCCCACATGTTCCCAGAATTAGTGCTCAATAAATAAGGATATACGGGGCATATGTATTTTTTGGGTAAATGTGAGTTGGCCCAACCACTTCGAAAGAAATCAAAAATTTTCATGTTACGAATTAGTGCTTAATTAGTGCTTCCAATCCCGCATGTTCCCAGAATTAGTGCTCAATTTATTCTCGAGATATATTGATTATTAAGAGGGTTGGGCCAACTTCACGCTTTCTAAAAGTTGTTTCAAACTTCAAATTAAACGGTATCGGTAATTAGTGCTTAATTAGTGCTTTTCATCCCACATGGTCCCAGAATTAGTGCTCAATAAATAAGGGTATACGGAGCATATGTATTTTTGGGGTAAATGTGTGTTGGCCCAACCACTTCGAAAGAAATAGAAAATTTTCATGTCATGAATTAGTGCTTAATTAGTGCTTTCAATCCCGCATGGTCCCAGAATTAGTGCTCAATTTATTCTCGAGATATATTGATTATTAAGATGGTTGGGCCAATTTCACGCTTTCTAAAAGTTGCTTCAAAATTCAATTTAAACGGTATAGGTAATTAGTGCTTAATTAGTGCTCTTCATCCTGCATGTTCCCAGATTTAGTGCTCAATAAATAAGAGTATACGGGGCATATGTATTTTTGGGGTAAATGTGACTTGGCCCAACCACTTCGAAAGAAATCAAAAATTTTCATGTCACGAATTAGTGCTTAATTAGTGCTTTCAATCCCGCATGGTCCCAGAATTAGTGCTTAATTTATTCTCGAGATATATTGATTATTAAGATGGTTGGTCCAACTTCACGCTTTCTAAAAGTTGTTTCAAAATTCAATTTAAACGATATAGGTGATTAGTGCTTAATTAGTGCTCTTCATCCCACATGGTCCCAGCATTAGTGCTCAATAAATAAGGGTATACGGGGCATATGTATTTTTGGGGTAAATGTGAGTTGGCCCAACCACTTCGAAAGAAATCAAAAATTTTCATGTCACGAATTAGTGCTTAATTAGTGCTTTCAATCCCGCATGGTCCAGAATTAGTGCTCAATTTCTTCTCGAGATATATTGATTATTAAGATGGTTGGGCCAAATTCACGCTTTCTAAAAGTTGTTTTAAAATTCAATTTAAACGGTATAGGTAATTAGTGATTAATTAGTGCTCTTCATCCCACATGGTCCCAGAATTAGTGCTCAATAAATAAGGGTATACGGGGCATATGTATTTTTGGGGTAATGTGAGTTGGCCCAACCACTTCGAAAGAAATCAAAAATTTTCATGTCACGAATTAGTGCTTAATTAGTGCTTTCAATCCCGCATGGTCCCAGAATTAGTGCTCAATTTATTCTCGAGATATATTGATTATTAAGAGGGTTGGGCCAACTTCACGCTTTCTAAAAGTTGTTTCAAAATTCAATTTAAACGGTATAGGTAATTACTGCTTAATTAGTGCTCTTCATCCCACATGGTCCCAGAATTAGTGCTCAATAAATAAGGGTATACGGGGCATATGTATTTTTGGGGTAAATGTGACTTGGCCCAACCACTTCGAAAGAAATCAAAAATTTTCATGTCACGAATTAGTGGTTAATTAGTGCTTTCAATCCCGCATGGTCCCAGAATTAGTGCTCAATTTATTCTCGATATATATTGATTATTAAGATGGTTGGGCCAACTTCACGCTTTCTAAAAGTTGTTTCAAAATTCAATCTAAACGGTATAGGTAATTAGTGCTTAATTAGTGGTCTTCATCCCACATGTTCCCAGAATTAGTGCTCAATAAATAAGGGTATACGGGGCATATGTATTTTTGGGATAAATGTGAGTTGGCCCAACCACTTCGAAAGAAATTAAAAATTTTCATGTCACGAATTAGTGCTTAATTAGTGCTTTCAATCCCGCATGGTCCCAGAATTAGTGCTCAATTTATTCTCGAGATATATTGATTATTAAGATGGTTGGGCCAACTTCACGCTTTGTAAAAGTTGTTTCAAAATTCAATTTAAACGGTATAGGTAATTAGTTCTTAATTAGTGCTCTTCATCCCACATGGTCCCAGAATTAGTGCTCAATAAATAAGGGTATACGGGGCATATGTATTTTTGGGGTAAATGTGAGTTGGCCCAACTACTTCGAAAGAAATCAAAAATTTTCATGTCGTGAATTAGTGCTTAATTAGTGCTTTCAATCCCGCATGGTCCAAGAATTTGTGCTCAATTTATTCTCGAGATATATTGATTATTAAGATGGTTGGGCCAACTTCACGCTTTCTAAAAGTTGTTTCAAAATTCAATTTAACGGTATAGGTAATTAGTGTTTTATTAGTGCTCTTCATCCCACATGGTCCCAGAATTAGTGCTCAATAAATAAGGGTATACGGGGCATATGTATTTTTGGGGTAAATGTGACTTGGCCCAACCACTTCGAAAGAAATCAAAAATTTTCATGTCACGAATTAGTGCTTAATTAGTGCTTTCAATCCCGCATGGTCCCAGAATTAGTGCTCAATTTATTCTCGAGATATATTTATTATTAATATGTTTGGGCCAACTTCACGCTTTCTAAAAGTTGTTTCAAAATTCAATTTAAATGATATAGGTAATTAGTGCTTAATTAGTGGTCTTCATCCCACATGGTCCCAGAATTAGTGCTCAATAAATAAGGGTATACGGGGCATATGTATTTTTGGGGTAAATGTGTGTTGGCCCAACCACTTCGAAAGAAATAGAAGATTTTCATGTCACGAATTAGTGCTTAATTAGTGCTTTCACTCCCGCATGGTCCCAGAATTAGTGCTCAATTTATTCTCGAGATATATTGATTATTAATATGGTAGGAAAACTTTACGCTTTCTAAAAGTTGTTTCAAAATCCAAAATAACCTTTATAGATAATTTGTTAATAAGTACTTATTCAATCCTAATCAATCAACTTAATTAATTAGTAAGTGCTTCATAATTTTTATGTTTATGATACCCCATGGGATTTCACCGAATAGCAGTGTGTTCTACGCAGTGATTAAGAGCCACCACTGTTCTAGAGTATATTCGGTATTATCAAGTACAATCAATGTTAGGAAATTTTTATAGTGCTGGGCCATAGCTGCTCACATATTCTCCTATGCTGTAGAATCTGTTTTTTCTTTTTATTGTTTTTTTTTTACTTTCAGGTATCACATTATATTATATTTACAGATATATACTGAACAAATTCTGAACTTGCCAATATCTAGATATTAACATTTGTTTTGTTTTTTTTTTGTAAAAATTGCATACATTGTTATTAATCTTTTCCTGGAAGACTTTTTAAACTGTTTTTTTTTTTTTTTTTTGCAACACACAATACTATTATTTGTATAAACATGTTTATCACTTTCCATAGTGTACATTGAAATATTTAATTTCAAGTTAACTTGAAAAATAACAAGTTCTGTATACTTACATTAGTGCATACTAAAGTACTGTATTATTATTTTTGAGTACTCTTTTGTATACATTATAAATTTAAGATAACTAATATGTCTTACTAGTAATTACTTGGCAATGCTAACAGAATATATTCCTATGAGCATATATTTATGTTGAAAATTTATTTCCTTTCAAGACTATCAACTAAAGTGCTTTCACAAGTTTTGGAATATTCTGGAAACTGGAATATTATTCTCAAACATTCCACTTTCGTCTTAGCAAATATTTATTACAGTTTTTTAGGTGTTGAGAAAATTTATAGGATAGCATTGAATTTCAACAGGATAAAATTATATATTCTGTATCACATCGAAAATGTCATTGATATTCCTTTCTGAAATTCACTGTATCTACATTTTACTACAAAGTTACTAAAACATATAAAAAATCAAATTTTTTCTGTTTTACATTTTTAAGTTAAGTAATAATTCAGGACAATCGTAATAAACGTCTACCCTTTTATTCTAATACTATGACATTTGTTCTTTGAAAGATTGTATTTTAAAAACATCATCTTTAAAAGTATTTTCTCTTAATGTTATATGATAAGTTTTGAACTACGCTTTGTTCTATTTGTGAATTTTCTGCTTGGTTGCTTATATATTACAGACATAATTCTCAGATATAATTTTGAAGATTCCAACGTGGATATGCAATGATACACTTAATATGACAATATTCAATTACTTAAATCAAAGAAGAAGAAGAAGAAGAAGAAAGGATATGAATGATACTGTTCAGTGTTACTGACTGACTATCTCGTAGTGTCATATAAAGTAAATATTAGGCTTATGGAAATATAATTTTTTTGATGGGTTCTGCACTAGGTAAAAAAATCTATTTAATACTACTATTATATTCGCCTAGAATATGATAATGCATTACTTAACGTTTATAATAAAGTCCAAAATAGAATATAAATTGCACTTAAAACACATATTTGCAAAATTAAATTGAATCTTAAATATTAATGGGAAATATAGAAAATGTTCAGACAGTGTGTTTAAATTAATTCATCTATATAATTTGATTGATTGATAAAAAAGAAACCTGTTTCATTTATTTGTTAATTTCATACTAATGAAGAAAGAAAATTTATTTCTCCATTACGTTTAACCTCGGCATCAAGAAGAGAGTGTCCCTTTGCTGAGTAAACATTCAAAACGTATTTAATTTAAAAATCGTGGTAGGATAGAATGAGAAAGAGGGTGTGCTTGTCAAAATCTAGGACATCAAGCAATTTAAGTGGAGTGTGAAATAGCAGATACCTATACAGATACATGTAATGACCACATTGGAACTAATAGTGCTCGATTTTATTAATAAACCCTAGTGATTTATTGGTGAGTCCCCAGCACGTGACGAAAACATTGGATAGCATATTAGTGAAAAACATAACACTAAGAGAATGAAATAAAATTACAATCAAACTTATTTGATGAGTGGTTATTTGAAAATGGAACTGACAGTTCACAAGATTAAAGTATATCAAATTCAATACAAATTTTCGTGAAGAGCAGAATTTGTTCAAGTAATGTTAAAATTATATTTCCTATCTAAAGAAAACTATGTTGTACTCTTGTTTTAGAAAGGTTATGTACTTTTAAGAAAAAGCATTGTTGATTCAGTTCAAGTTAATGATAAAGTGAAAATAGATTCTAAGTGTTTGTGTAGTAACTTCAAATGGACATTTTTTTACAATTTTCTATGCTTCCATTAATTATACAATTATTACAATAAATTATGTTCCACAAACAGTCTCAAATTATGCTGCAACACTAATTTCAATACTTAAAGAAACGTTTCCATTTCCATCCCAGTTTGAAATTTTGCTGGCACATTACTTCAAAATTAACATACAATGTAGGTTTTTTTAAATAAAAAGAAATACATTGTGCTTTATAGATTTTCAACATGTTTACATTTACAAACACATCAAAAGTTTCCCCTAAATATATGATAATATTACATATCAAATGAAATAAATTTGTAAGAGCTTTAAAATGAGCCCTATATCATCTTTCTAAGAGTGATTTTTCTATAATTGACTGAGCGTTAAAAAAAAAAGATTTTTTTGTGATTTTCAATAAATTATATGAAAAAACAGTACTGATCTAAAAAACCAGACGAGCATTCTACGTTTGCTTGATGGACAGAACTAACGTATCAAAAGTCATTGCATTCTTAGACAAATTATAAATTAGACTTCGATTCAGCATGGGATTAACCTACATGATAACGTTGAATATATAATTATAATTCATAGTCATGTAATTCGTTGCCTCATTTTGATGTATCGCTTTTTCTACCACAAATATCAGTTTCACAGTGAGAATAATTATTAAAGCAAATGTACGAAATCATGAATATACAAGATAGAATGGAATGGTGTTCACAGATTTGAATATACATTAATCAAAACATTAGAAAGTAATTTCCTGTTTCTCATAGCAAAGTACATAGTTCGCATTTTTCTACCATACTACAATGTATAAAAAAGCATATGTGGCACAACAGACAGTGTATTTTTTACAAAAACAGACTTCATCTTGTTACCACTTAAGAGATCATCATAGCATTGCCAAGAATTGTCACTTCGGTAACAATATGATATATAATGTCCTATGGTATCTGATTTGCCTGAATGTTTCCAAGCAATCACACTTCTTCTGTAGTAAATGCGTCCTTGAATTGTGATTTTTTCGGGAATATCTTTCAGTGTAACTTTCCCTGGGTTTTCGTAAGTACAATTGTCATACACTTGAGAAATACTATTTCTGCCACCAAAATCAAGTATTTCACCATATTCAATAAATAAATGGCTTTTCAATTGAGTTTCAGCTGGAGTTCTTATTTCTAAGCACAAATTATTAGCATGTGGTTCATTGCTGTTCGCTGTGGAGTAAGGACATTGTACTGCTTCTTTAAATAAGCCACTACTTATACTGTTCTCTAATGTTTCCATTCTACTGGGATTAAAAGAATGTAGATCCAATGGCACCAACACAACATTTCTTTGCACTTTTACTTTTTCACAAAATGAGGACGAACATGAACTTACCTCAACTAAACTAGGAAACTGGGACATCAATTTCCGAACTAAATGTGATATTGTTGTGTCACACATTACTAATTTTAAGTCATTAGGTCTGTCTTCCGTGTCAAAAATTGGACGCAGACATTTTGCTCTTAATATGTAGGTGCTTTTGTTCGGCCCTGTGGTTGCTAACTGACTGGCTATAGTAAATACGTAAGAATTTTGTTTTGATTCATTCACAAATTTACAGTAATTCGAACTGTCTATGTATGCTGCAGCAATACTATGTATTAGTGCATCAAACGCACATGTATTTGCGAAAATAAGCTTTTCATGGTTTCAATTTTGAGCCACTACCATTTTTTAAAATTCCTATTGGTACAGCTAAAGATTTGCAATCTAAATCAATTGTTTTCATTTCAGGACAAGGTTCTAAATATGATTTTTTCCATCTTTTCCTTGGGTGTCCTTTAGCTTTTCCTTTCCAGTTTTCCACAGCAGAGATCTCTTCTTTTTGTCTCTCTTCTTCCTTTCTTTGAAGAAAACATGTTTGGCAAAATCGTTTAGATCCGTAGCCTTCGTTTTCTTCTTCCTCTTCTTGAGTTGAATAAATTGAATATGAACATGGTTCAAGAACATGAACTGCTTTTTTGCATATGACACAAGTATGGCCACCAGTTGGGAAATTTCCAGCTTCACAAATTGGGCAAGGAGATTCAACTCTTTTATTATCAAATTTAGCACCAAGTTTACTAATTTTTTTCCATTCATTCTGCTCTGAATCTAAGTTTGCTAACATGCTATTGTGTTCCTCAACATTTCCTTCATAACCTATGTCATAATCATTATCTAAAACAAGAGTAATGTTTTGAGCACTTTCATTTTCTTCTTCTTCTTCATTTTCTTCTCCTTCTTCATTTTCTTCTCCCTCTTTTGCTGCAGCCATTTTCAAAATTCCCGATAGAGACTTCAAATGAGTATTTAAAAATTCATCAACACGCATATGTCTGTCGGCATTATGAAGAATGCGATGTTTTAAATCACTAAAACTTCCTTCAACAGGTCCATTAGTTTGATAACTTTTACCATAACCAAAAATAGGTATCATTACACCTGTCCACAGTGGAATCTTCATACATAGGGATTGTAAACTATCTACAAATTGGGGTAAATACAACCCATTATCTTCTTCACCTTCATCATTTTCATTTAATGTACGCTCTGCTTCTTTAACAATATTTGAGGCCCAAACTTCCCACGCATGACATTGAATTACAGACTGCTCTCTTTCATGAACTTCAGCTGGGTTGCATTCGGTTTCACATTCTTGACCATTCATAACATAGATATCTTGTAATGAAGACTTTCCTTCTGCAATTTTGTTTCTTAAGAAATTCCTATGAATTTCACCAATTGTCACGGCTTCTGTTTGAGTACAACCTCTCGTCTCACTCAGAGCCACAATGCAGGTAGACAGTAAAATAGCTCTTAACTGTTCCACATTTGTGCAAAAAATCATTAGTCCAATACAGTGCATATAAAACTTACGAGCTCGCTTTCTGTCTTTTCCTTGCAAACATTTCCACTTTGACACCATGTTCATTAGGTGACAAGTATCTGTCCGAATAAAACAGCTTGGTTTTTCTATGTCTGCTCTGTTTTCCAAAATTATCTGTCCACACACATCGAGGTACCGTTCTAAACTTCAGGAACGTGCGAAAACTCGTGCACATGCTCCTAGTAGTGCTAATGAAAAGTCACAAACAGTTTCTTTAGGCACCAAAGCACCACTCTGGATCCAATCATATAAGCATGACTGAATACAAACTGTATCATGTCTTTCAGACAGCATCTGAAACACAGGATATTGTGCACCTTTATTGTTCGCTACACCTTGGTAAAGAAAAATGTGCCCGGATTTCCTTCCATTAGAATACATTAATTTTTTGACAAGGGAGCCAGTAGCATCAAGATGTAAAACACTAACTTTGGATTTTGCATATTCGTTCCAAACAAGAATTTGCTCATCACTCCAATATTGCACAAAGAAAGGATCAGCACCTATTTGGTGTATGCAAGAGTATAAATCTGAACTATGTTTTGCAATTATTATAGCCTGTAAAGCATCATTGTGTAATCTGGATTTTACTCTTTGTTCCGATTTTGCTTTCCGCAAATGTTCTAAAGTGTACAACTGAGCAGGTTCCTTATCTCCAAATTCCATTAAATTGTTAGCAGCCATGCATCGCCATTTACTAGCAGGTGTATTTTGGTTGCTTAATTCTGAAGCTAATAATCTCCTCTCCTCACCCCTTAAGTGTCGTTTTTGGCTCTGACTATGTTTCTTTTCGTGAAAATTGTGAATTTCTCCAAGGAATTGTACTGGTCCAGTGAGAGGGATTATTTCCAGTTTAAGTTGTAGCTTGGCTTGACACTGTCTGCAATTTGCATATATAGTTACATAGTTACTGCCACTTTCAGTAACTGTTGCACGTTTAAATACCCATAAACAAGGACACTTCGTTGATTCCCATACCTTCTGATTAATTATATGTGTCCATGCATTTGCTGGTAGTACAAGATTTTTCCTAACAGCCATGGATTCTCGTTCTTTATTAGTTCTTCTATACAACTTTGCTTCTGGTTTAATTTTTGACCACTCATCATCAGTCAATTGTAAAACAAAAGCAAAACTAGCTTCTGATGCATCGCTGCTTTGATCACTGCTGTCTGATCCGTCATTACAGACATCTTCTTCAATTGTGTTCCTGATTTCTTCATTCCATATAGTCTGACGTTCATAATTATTAAAATTAATGGCTTGTGCAAATGTCTCATCCTTCTTTGCTGTCTTTAGCACGTAAGTGTAAATTGCTTTTGTTGTCATTGATGGTAACTTTGTTTGAATTTCAGTCCAAACATTATCTCTTGGTCCAACAATCTTATTTTGCCGAACAAGCTTCTCTTTAAATAACAAAACTTTTTCATGAACAGTTTCCTTTGAATAATATTTTCGTGGCCGTCCAACTGATATGTGTTAAGAAAGAAGATCAAGCTCAAATGAATGCATTCTTTTCTTGATACTTTGAATATACTATAAGCTACTAAACAAGCTAGCAAGACAATACTGCATGGATGGTGAGTCTAAAATATTTCAGTTTATCCATTTCTATATAGATCCCAGCCCCCGCCAAGTGAACTTTGTGGTGGACAAACACCGTGTGCGTGGGTTATCTCGGGGTTCTCCCATTTCCTCCCACTTTCTTCATTCCACCATTTCATTCATTACTCATCATCACCGTCTCCTTTACCCTAACCGGCAAAAACGTGGGACGTAAAACTCAAAGATTTCATTTCATTTTTTCCCATTTCTATATACAAAAGAAGTTCAGGATGAGTGAGCTACTGACTGACTGAACAACGTACTGACGAAACCACTTACGCCAGGAACTTCAAATTTGTACATAGAATTTGTGACTTAAGGTATTACTCGGGAAGGATTTTGAAAATTAGCTCTTTCGAGACAGGGTTATTTTTGGCCTTTTCGTAGACTTTCAGTTAATGAATTATAACTGAAATCCTACTTACTCGATTGATATGGTTAAGAAGGTTGATTGCAGTGTTGAAAACGAGAGGGAAATGTAGAAGTGAGAATTCACAAAAAAAAAAATCCTTAACCAAGTTTTAAGATTTTTTGGAGCTGACATCACTGTTGCCACATGGATACAAGTTTCCTCAAAAACTTATTTGGTGTGTTGACAACGAACAGTGAAAACGCGAAGTCGTTGACTGCCATACAATGACAGACAGAAAAAAATCTCCCTCAACGTACACACGGAATTTTGACACTTTTTCCGCCTCAGAAGCAAAAATTAAGTTATACAGGTTTGCAGCTTCCCAAATTATTCTATTGAAACTTTCTATGGTGCATTGTGTAGGCCAAAGATGAGGCTTTCAGATACTGTGCATTGTGTAGGCCAAAGATGAGGCTTTCAGATACTGGTGCATTTGTTCCAATGTAGCCCACAAGATGGAAATTATAGAGGGAAAAGTGGGATATTTTAAGACTTTTTCACCTAAAATCAAGAATTAAAATTTTCTGTACCTGGATATATAGATACTAGATAAATGCATCATAAAATAAACTTTGGTAACCCATTAATATACCCCAGAGTTATCATGTTGATATTTAACAAACTAAGCACGTAATTAAAAAAATATTCTGCCTAAAAAGTTACAATTTTCTATCTACTTAGAGAACAAGGTCAACTGTAAACCTCAACTGTACCTCCCAAAGTTATCCAATTGAAATTTTCTATGATGCGTTGTAAAGGCCAGATATGAGGCTTTCAGTTGCTGGTACATTTGTTTGAATGTAGTCAATAAGAGGGTATTTATAGAGGCATAAATGGGATGTTTTCTGAATTTTGTCCTAAAATAGGAAATTAAAATTTGCTATAACTGGAAACACTGCTGCCAGACAGACGCAAACTATTTTAAAATACACTTTGGCACACAGTAATAAATTCTATAAGTATCATGTCGATATCTAGGAAACGAAGCTAATATTAAAAAGAAAAAAATAGATTATGGCAAACAGAAAAGTAAAACAAAATCAAGGTTTAGAACCTAAATTCGAATTTTTCGTGCGTCCCTAATTATCCAATTGTAACGATCTTTACTTGCTTTTGTTCAGTACGAACTGGTGATCGGCTGGCGTTGAGTTAGTACGTAGATGGTACAGATTTATAAACATAAATTTTGAAAATTTCGATTTTTTGACCGAAAAATAGGTAAGTTTTAATTTCTCTAGTTGGCAGCACTGATGTGAGTTGTTCAAATTGGTCAGAAAAATTAGGTATTCTTACGAGGTATATACCTGACAAATCCTAACTGGATTTCTGTAAAACGAAGAAGTTACACTGAAAAAAAAACTTAAAAAGAAAATTCGAAATTCGAAAATTCTCGAATTTTTTACTTTGGGCTCAAAGTTGAGAGGGAAATTCGACACTCAGGAAAAGATACCATCCGGATAAACTATGGTCCATCCATATATGGTCTCCCGTCATTTCAACTAGTGTTCATACAGCAGAGGATTAAGAAAGTGGCACACCCCTGTGTGTTACTTTCCCGATCCTGTCTCGAAAGGCTTAGACAAGGAAGGGAGAAAACGCAGATGACCATCATTATATTTAAATGTCCATATCTCGGAATATTATAAGATCATTTAAAATAATCAGACACATGTTTCAACGTTTTCTATTTGACCTTAAAAAAAGAAACAGAAAAAAAGAGAAAGGAGGTGGGCTTATAAGATGTTTATATCACGGAATATCTTAAGGTTAAAGATTTGACATTTGGTGTTTGGATCCTTCATTTAAAAGAATTTAATATGAAGAAGAAGGGATGGGGGACTTCCCTAAGGTGCCCATACAAGCCGTTCGAATTTTATGCGAGACTTCGATGGATAATTAGTTGGATTTGAGTGTTGCGTTTCATTGAGCAGCAAAACTATGTGAGACGTAGACTCGAAGCTTAACGTAGGATCTGAATCAAATGAGTTTCCGCCGGAAATCTAACACGGGTCTACCGCACCAAAGGCGCCTACGCTAACCATATATTCACGAAGGAGCTTCGCGAGACATTTCAAACAAATTCAGTATGAAAGATGCAGAAGACCGCTAAATATAGCCTACATTAAGACGTGGGGGAGGGACATTTGCTAGTATATATATACTGCAGAGAAGTGAACGGTATAGAAGATTTTGAGCTACTTCAAAACGACATAGATACTTTTTCCTTTTGTTGTAACATATGGCTCCTAAAAGATCCTGATAAGAGTAAATTCATGACAATTTCATTAAAGAAAAAATATTGTACACACTTCATACAACATAAATGGTTTGCCCATTACGAGAGTAAATAGTCATAAGGATCTCGGAGTTACTTTTGACACAAAACTAGCTTTCACAGAACATATACTTAAATACTGTCACTAAGCACTCAATGCGTCTTCTAGGACTTCTGTACAGATTAACAGAAATACGGAATATCTCTTCCTTCACAACTTTCTACAAGACAATAATTTCTCCTAAATTGGAATATTGTTCACCTATCTGGACAATGACAGCTCCTGCAAACCTATCCCGGCTAAACTCAGTTCTAAACTTCTTCCTTGCAATAGAACGACTTAGAGTACTTCGCACACGTGTGATGACAAAAGATGAATGTTACAAACACTAAATATTCAACTACCTGACACTCGTCATAAAATCAGTGACCTCAAATATCTGTATAAACTCACACATGGTCAACTCAGGTCCGAAACGCTATATATATATATATATATATATATATATATATATATATATATATATATATATATATATATATATATATATATCAGTATTTTTTAGGTTTTGTATTTTTTCGTGATAATTTGCAAAACAAATAGAAATTTGCATCATAACTTATGATTTTTGTGTAACATTTACGGTAACAATGACAATGGAAATTATTATTATTGATTGACTTCTGTTTTAGGTGGACAGAAAATAATAAACATTATGGCAATCATTTTTTTTAAAGTAAGCATTAACCTTGTCATCTACAGATTTTTAAAGATGGTATTTGGTTTCGAAGGAGCCCATATGGAACCTTTTATTATGTGCAGAATTCGTACTGCCGTAAACGAGAGGGAGATTGACATTGTACGGTCCACGAGGTGAACTTGATTTTTCCGACAAAATCAGAATAATTTAATTTTACACTAATATCAATCTTCTATCTAATAGTGTAGCCAAATATGCCCTAATCCAGTTCATTTATTTGTTTAATTTTGTGAAGCGAACATAGCAAAACAATATTTTCAGTCAACGCTATGAAATCACTATATGTCATTTACGAACTATTTACCTGAGCTTGAAACACCAGGACAGAAGAGGGAGTTATGCTAGAATTTTGTAGTTTAACTAGCTATCTAAATGGTGAAAATTAAACTGAAGTTCTGCATCATTGAGGGGCTTTATTTTCATATGCTGTAAGTGAACATGGGCATTTTTCGTCACAACCGGTCTAGTTATATGGTGTGTAGTTCATAGTGGATAGGTACAGTATGTGTTATTGAGAACTACAGATGTACCCAAAGGCAAACATCTTCTGGTTTCCCAGAGGAGATTTAACATAACTATAATATATGTGAGATTGAATGAGAACCTTTCAACCATGAAGAAAATACTATACTTTTTTCTTCTTCATTTGCCGCAGAAATAACTCATTTTCGTAAAAAATAAAAAAAAAGACCATAGATGTATCCGTTTTTAAGATGCTATTTTTCACTGCGATGTGACACGATTACATAAAACGCTCATATATGAAGAATAAAAACTGGCACTAACTAAGTGAGCCTAAAAGGAATTATCGCCCCTGAGGAAATGGGCCATTTTTAAGAGATACAACAATATTCTTCAACTGAGGAGCAAAGTTTTATGCTATCATTATTTTAATACGTGAAAAGTTTTTTTTTATTTATTTATTTAAGAAAGTAGGCAGTTGCAGAACCATGCTAACTAAAATAGTAATCGCTGTATTCATAATAATTAAATCCATTTGAAAGGGCAATGTAAAATTTAAGAAAAAGGGAAAAAAAAGGCCGAGGTGATGGAAAGTTATGCATAGTTTATTAGGAAACAAATGAGATTCCTTTCAGATTGTGAAACTACAAACATCAGTTCAGGTTTCCATTGACGGATATGTGAATTGGAATGTACGCTTGGAACTGACTTTATACCAATAAACAATTTCTTGATCCCCCTTACCGTTCTTGTTCTATGGAAATTTACTTGTCAAGACGTTTGCGGAACTGGCTATAACGACTAAACAAGTTTTTCTGACAATTTAAGGTCTTAGGGGGCGTTAACGGTACATTACGGCGGAGTTCTCCAAAGGCATCAACTGTCTTTTCCATAAACACATGCCGTAATCTACACAAATATTAGAACATATTGGCAATATTAATAAATCAGATAGTATATAGTGACAGTATTAAATAACATAAATAAATTGGAACAGGTAAAATAATGAAGAAGAGAAAATTACTTTCTCGATGCATCCTGTACAATCACCCTCAGCACTACATGGGTATGGTGGTAACTGGCCATTCTCTCTCCTTTTTCTCTGTAAATGTATTTACAGTATAAAATAGTCTGACAAATTGTTGTCACTATTTACTGAGAAAAAAATCTTTGAAACGTACGTAAAATCGTATGTTAGATTTCTAAATCTTGTAGTTTTTGGACTTAATGTACAGCAAACGTACAACTGAAAATGCATGTTTTATAATACTTTCTGTATAAATGTTCCATCTGTACGTACTTTCCGTATGAAACAATATAGGCAGTCAGGATCTCACATACAAATGGACAAATATAACATATAGCTGACGAAGGTAACGTACATATACACTATGTGATCAAAAGTATCCGGACACCCCCCAAAGCATACGTTTTTCATATTAGGTGCATTGTGCTGCCACCTACTGCCAGGTACTCATTATCAGCGACCTCAGTAGTCATTAGATATCGTGAGAAAGCACAATGGGGCGCTCCGCGGAACTCACGAACTTCGAACGTGATCAGGTGATTGGGTGTCACTTGCGTCAGAAGTCTGTACGCGAGATTTACACACCCCTAAACACCCCTAGAACCACTCTGTCTGATGTGATAGTGAAGTGGAAGCGTGAAAGAACACGTACAGCACAAAAGCGTATAGACCGACCTCAACTGTTGACTGGCAGAGACCGCCGACAGTTGAAGAGGTTCGTAAAGTGTAATAGGCAGACATCTATCCAGACCATCACACAGGAATTCCAAACTGAATCAGGATCCACTCCAAGTACTATGATAGTTAGGCGTTAGGTGAGAAGCTTGGATTTCATGGTCGAGCGGCTCCTCATAAGCCACACATCATGCAGGTAAATGTCAAACGATGCCTGGCTTGGTGCAAGGAGCGTAAACATTGGACGATTGAACAATGAAAAAACGTTGTGAGGAATGACGAATCACGGTACACAATGTGGCGATCCGATGGCAGGGTGTGGGTATGGCGAATGCTCGGTGAACGTCATCTGTCAGTGTGTGTAGTACCAACAGTAAAATTCGGAGGTGGTGGTGTTATGGTGTGGTCGTGTTTTTCTTGGAGGGGGCTTGCACCCCTTGTTGTCTTGCGTGGCACTCTCACAGTGCAGGTCTACATTGATGTTTTAAGCACCTTCTTGCTTTCCACTGTTGAAGAACAATTCGGGGATGCAGATTGCATCTTTCAACACGATCGAGCACCTGTTCATACTGCACGGCCTGTGGCGGAGTGGTTACACGACCATAACATCCCTGTAATTGACTGGCCTGCACAGAGTCTTGGCTTGAATCCTATAGAATACCTTTGGGATGTTTTGGAACGTCGACTTCGTGCCAGGCCTTCCCGACCAACATCGATACCTCTCCTCAGTTCAGCACTCCATTAAGAATGGGCTGCCATTCCCCAAGATTTCACCTGATTGAAAGTATACCGGCGAGAGTGGGAGCTGTCATCAAGCCTAAGGGTGGGCCAACATCATACTAAATTTCAGCAATACCGATGGATGGCGCCACGAACTTGTAAGTCATTTTCAGCCAGGTGTCCGGATACTTTTGATCATATAGTGTATGTATGTAATATAAGGAAGACTGTTAGATGTCAGACATCCTGCATCGGCATGATATAACATTTAAGGGCAGTGCCTATATAGCATACGGATAACGTGACCAAATTCTACTCTTTCTATTCCCTTCCTGCACTACTAAATTGAAATTGCAATTTATTTATTTAAATGATAATCAAGTTGGTAAAGTTTGCGCTACATGAGTTATTCAACTTCTCATATAGTATTTGCTTACAGATTATGTGCCATCCTCCTTGATAAACACCATCCTTACGAAGACATTTATGTGTCGAGTGGGAAGGATTGCGTGCTACAGTGAAATTTACAGCTATGTAGATGGTAGTTCAGTACCAGAAGAGCCACCCCTACCGAATTGGTCTAAATTGAGTAGCCAGATGAAGATTGTTCTCCGAGAATGCATCAGTTTCTCAATAGCCAAGTTAGCGAAAATTATAGTAATTGGTACGGCAACTTGGACATTAGTTCCAGGCATGGTCAGAGTGATTTTAACGGCTCGAATACTGCGGGATGGAAGGCAATGAGAAACCACCACTCTATTTCCCCTAGTTTGCTGACAGCAGAAAGAGAACATATGTACAATGATCTTTCAAGGAACAAAATATAGTTTTGGAGGTAAAATATCCTCATTCGGATTTCCATGAGAAGGATGTCTTGGAAAGGACTATTAGACGAGAAAGTAATAACATGGGGAAAACAAATAGGGAAAGAAAAACATGCTAGAGCAAAATGTTGAGGAAGTGTAAACGACCGGCGATGATAAAGCAAGTGAATGGTGATGGAAGAATTAGTGGAATGGGAAAATGACAGGAAACGGGAATACCGCGAGAAAACGCATGGATACGATATTACCTACCACAAACTTACTTGGCCAGGGATCGAACGAGGGATTTCACCACCGAGGGAGCGCACCAGAGGTAAGTGGTCTACCACTGAGTCACCGTGCCCCCGCAAAAGGTTTAAGATAGGAACATGAAACGTACGTACCATGTTACAAGGAGGAAAATTAGAAAATCTTAAAGAGGAAATGAAACAAAATAATCTACATCTGGTAGGAGTGAAGTTTGATGGAAAGGTAATGAGGTATTGAACAGCGAAGGATATAGAATGTTTTATTGAGGTAATGAAAAGGGCATTAATAATGGCGTAGGAATAATTCTTGGTAAGCGCTTAAAAGAGAAGGTAGTGAAAGACGAATTTGTTGACGATAGAGTTATGCTGTTAAGGGGGACTACAAGAAATGTTACAAAAGCTAATCATTTGTCTTTTGGCCGTTTTTCGTAAGTGGAAAGAGATAATGAAATGTAACTTACCACAATACTAGATAATGTTATTCTACACCTGAACATACGAATCAGAAGGATTTTCAGTGTTATCATTGAAATTATAGTTGACCAGAATATGAATTTCCCAAAATTCTAGGTTAAGGAGCGACTAGGAAAATGAACTCAACGGTAATTTATCACTTATCATGTTGTCTTGGCTCCTTGTTAACTACTTTTTAAGTAATATTTGTATTTATTTTGTAATAAACAGAAAGTTATTAAAATTATACTTTACAAGGAGCCAAGACAAGGAAACCGGAAGTAATATTAAATTTTTACCACTTTTGGTTTTGATAGAATGTTCAGGATAGTCATGGTACGTTGGCTCCGAATCGTTTTCAATAAACTGCTTCCCTTTATCTGTTATCGTTTTCGTTCTATGGTGATAAACGTTCAAGCTGGATAATT
The DNA here is from genome assembly GCF_964235325.1 of Thermobia domestica. Lineage (NCBI taxonomy): Eukaryota > Metazoa > Arthropoda > Insecta > Zygentoma > Lepismatidae > Thermobia > Thermobia domestica. The sequence goes on from NC_137460.1 coordinate 170,805,781, forward strand.
AACTTGAACCACTTTCGGTTTGAAGAGAGAGTGAACGAAGATGGAACATATTCTTGGGACGCTGAATCGACTAAAAAGAAACATCTTGATATAAGATTTATGCTCTATGTGGACGGACGGACAAGACCAACAGACAGACGGACGGACAATACTTCTGACATCTTATATACCTGCGGAGTCTAATAATAATCTCTGGCCGCTTTTATACCCACCATTGTATCAGATTAAAAGTCTGAACACCGATGGACATTTTAAAATACACTAATAATTCCAACACTTGCTTTTTTATTCTTACCTATTTTTAGGGCAAATATTTTTTAAAAAATTAAATACGTATTTAATTATTTTAAATAAAGGATCCAAACATCTTTCATGTCTCCAACTTTAATTGATTTTGAACTATAACTATATTGTTATAATATTCCCACCCTTTTCTCCTGCCCACTCCATTTTATCCCTTTTAGGTTAATTATTAAGGTCATAATATATATATATATATATATACTTTTAAAAAAGTTGAAGTTTTTGTTTGGCCTGTGCGTTGATCAATGAGGCACTCACTCAGTGGAAATAAACGAATAAGATGCAAATAGCATGTGAGACGCAAAACTAGGTAAATTTCCAGGTGTGAACACTCGTACGAATTTTTCTATATTCAATGTAAATTTTAATAATACTTTGAATATTTTATTTTGTATAGACAAGTTACATTCAAAATAGTTTGTAGTTTTGTAACTAAAGTCAATCAAACATTGGCAATTGTTGAAATTTCAACCTAGCGTAAGGTGAGCTAACGCATTTTCGTTGACCCTTTCGGAACCAGGTCATTTTTGGCGTTTTCCTACAGTTTCAGTCAGTGACTTATTGCTCAAAAATTATTTACCCGATTGATACTGCTAAGGCCTTGTTTTTATAAGTGGCTAATTTCGTGTAAGTTACATTGCAGTGTTGCTAACAGGAGGAAAATTATTGAGGGAAATGTAGAGGTGAACATTTACAAAAAACTCCATTACTAAATTTCAAGATTTTCTCAGTTGGCACCAAAGTCGCCACATGTGTTCAAGTCACCTAACAACTCTTTGGTGTGTTGACAAGGTACAATGAAAACCTGAAGTGACTGGTTGCCATGAAAAAGAGAAAGAAAAAATTCTCTATCATATGCATGAAATTTTGACAGTTTTTACAACTCAGAAGCAAAAATCAACAGATATGCTGGAACTGCAGCTTCCTTAATTATCCTATTAAAACTTTTTATAGTTTCTTCCGTAGTACAAAGAGGATACTTTTAGATAGCAGTACGTGTTCTTTAATGTAGCTAGCAAGAGCGAAATAAGAGAGCGGAAAACGGAATTTTCAGAATTTCTCATCTAAAATCGGGAAACATTTTTTTGGCTGGAAGCACTGCCACCAGACAGACGCAAACTATCTGAAAATAAACCTTATTACTCCAGTAATATATCCTACAAGTATTATGGCGATATCTAACAAAGTAAGCATGAAATTAAAAATATCTCATTCTACCTCAGAAATTCACCATTTTCTTACCATTTACAGAACATGGTTTATTATTAACCTCGACTCTACTTCCCCTAATTATCGCACTGAAACTTTCTATAATGCGTTGTGTAGGCTATGAACGAGGATTTCACACTATGGTACGTTTGTTCGAATGTAGACAAGAAGAGGATAATATTAGAGACAAAAATGGGATTTTTCCAAAATTTACCCTAAAATAGGAAATTTTCTGTAGCTGGCAACACTGCTACAAGACAGAGGTATACTATCTTAATATAAACATTGGTACACCACTAATGTATCCTACAAGTATCAAGAAACAAAGCTTCTAATTACAAAAAATGCATTACGGTAAACAGAAAAGCAGGGAAAACTAGAAAAATCCTTAGAACCTAAAGACAAATTTTTCCTGCGCCCCCTAATTAGCCCATTGTAATGATCTGTAGCTGCTTCAGTAAGGGTCAATGTTAGACTGGTGTAATTTGACTTGCGCTCGGACGTGTAGGTACGGATTTATAAACGAAAATTTCGATTTTTGCCTTAATTTAGAGAAATTTTAATTTCCCTAGTTGGCAACACCACGCGCGGGCTGGTCCAATTGATATCAACAATTAGGTATTCATTCCAGGTATCTACCTGATAAGTCTTAAGGAGATTTCTCTACAACTAAGGAAGCTACAGGGGAAGAAGGAAAAAAGCAAATTTGAGATTTGAAAATTCTTGAATTTTTGTCTTTGGGCTGAAATTTGAGAAGGAAATTCGACATCCAGAAGAAAAGAAACAAATTTGATAAACTGTGGTCGAACCATATTTAGACAAAAAAATAATCCCGATATCTTAGTTTCCACACAGGAGCGGGTTTAAAAATTGAGACCCCCACGTGTGACATTTTGGTCACCTGGGTCCGAACGGTTTAATAAATCCGATAAACACTGCAAATGGTTGATTATCTTCTTAGAGGAAACGTCTATGAAATATTCAGCATCGAAAAATTTCGAATCTAGCGTAAAAAAGCTAATTACACCCCAGCCCACTAGCTCAAAATATTGTCTATGAAACTGTATACATGGTGTTTCAAAACAACACCGACAACGTTTGAGAGGTGATTCCTGACACCTAGATAAGACAAAAAGTATAGACCACCCTTGGTGTACAAATGCTTCCTTTCGGAGTTATAGGCTGCCAAAAACACGAAAAAGTGAAGCTTAAAGGTCTATAGCTCCAATACTATGGGAAATACCGTGGTCGGGTCAAGACTTCACTTAGGAACTAGTCTCTGCGCTATCCAAAAATACATGTTTCAGAATCCTCTGATACGCAACAATTTTTATAGAGGGAGTTTGACTACACCATATAATTTGAAGTACTCACCAACTACCTCAATAGTAAGTTTTGTGGAAATGCCGCAGGATTCTGAAGCATGGGTGACTTCGGACTACACTTAAATTTTATGAAGTGTGAAGTAGGATTTTTAGGAATTTCGCAAGATCAAATAGAAGTGTTATATTCACAATTTAAAAATTCAGCACCGGGAATACAACTTATCACAACCTCGTCAGCCTTTCTACTTGGTGCAGCTCTTTCACCTGAGGCAACACGTAATTTGTTAGTCGAGAAAACTAAAAAGTTAGATTTTTTCTTGTCACGTCTGGCCCTAGTCTCCGCACATTCAGCTTTTTATCTCCTTCGTGCGTCGTTCTCCATACCAAGAATAATCTATTTTTTACGCTGTTCTACTTCTTGGCGGGAAGTCGATTTACTAGAGAAGTTTGACACCGTTCTGAAATGTGGACTGGAATCGTTACTCAACTGTAACCTAAATAGCAACGCATGGATACAGGCCTCCCTTCCAGTTGATTCTGGAGGTCTTGGTATTCGTCGGGCTGTCGATTTGGCGTATCCTTCATTTTTAGCGTCATTCTATGGCTCCCGGCATACCATTGAGATACTCCTCAACCAACTGAATGAGCCTCACATAGAATTTGACGTCCAAGACTGCATATCTGACTGGTCTAACCTAGTTGGTTTAAGCCCTCCTGAAATAACGGGCAGAAGTTCGCAATCAATTTGGGACAAGCCAATCATCAAATTACATCAATCAGTGTTATTACAAGAAGCAGACTGTCAAGAGGATAAGGCTAGACTTCTCGCCTCCTCATCAGCAATTTCAGGTGCTTGGCTACAGGCATTACCTTCACACACCCTAGGACTGCACCTTCCAAACGAAAGTTTTCGTATTGCAGTTGCACTTCGCCTAGGAGTAGACATCTGTGAATCACACAACTGCTCTAAATGTGGTGCATCAGCCAAGCAGAATGGTCTACACGGTCTGTCTTGTATAAGTAGCTCCGGAAGACATGTGAGGCATTCGAACGTGAATGACATTATCTGGAGAGCACTCACATCGGCGGAAGTTCCATCTGTCCGTGAACCTGTGGGGTGTAACAGATCTGATGGCAAAAGACCAGATGGCATGACGCTGGTACCATGGAAGAGGGGAAGGATTCTTCTCTGGGATTTCACCTGCTCTGACACTTTCGCGTCATCTAATTTGACTCTTTCTTCATCTCGAGAAGGGGCTATTGCAGCCCGCAGAGAATGCGAGAAAAGAAGAAAATATAAAGAGCTGCTCAATAGATACATGTTCGTGCCCGTAGCCATTGAATCGAGCGGCATTTGGGGTCTCGAAGGGCTCAATTTCATCAAAGAAGTAGGCCAACGTATAACACACCTTACGGGTGAAAAGCGGGCTACTACTTTTCTGATACAACGTATCAGCATAGCAGTTCAGCGAGGAAATGTGGCTTCCATTTTAGGTACATTACCTCCTGGAAAATTATTAGAAGAAGTTTTTCTTTTATAACTAACTGTTCAAAATTTTATGTTCTTGTAAGTAAATGATGTTGGTTTAAAATTTGAATTGATAAAATTCAGTCACAGGACTGTATAACGTCAAAGCACTATCCTGGTATACTTACTACTGTTTTGTTCACATCTAGAATACAGACAGTACGCACACACACAAATACACAAAAAGTTCGTATCAGGTGACGTTGTTCAATTCCAATCAATGAGATACCGGTATATATTATTTATTAATAGTACGTTATTGTTGAGCAACATTTGCTACGATCACAGGTATCTAGTTTTTAAGAGCTCAGAATTTCGACAATGATTTAGTTCGTTTGATAATTATCGGTATATAACTATTTAACTTAAAATTAAAGTATACCTGTATTTAAAATAGTATTGATTTCGGTCCATTAATTTTTTTTAATACTGTTGGTGTTTCAAGCGTCCTTAATAAAACCAAATCTAATATTATAAGATATTGTTTGAGGAAAAGAAGGCACATAATACGAAAATCGTTTTACTTGTGCAAGACAAGGAGGCCTTTTTACTTTCCAAATACTTCATACAACTAATTGGTGTCCATGTCTCAAATGATGATACATAATTTGAGTCTCTTATACTGCATGGTTTCAGTCTCAAATGGTCTTTCATGCAACGGAATACTATTAGAATAAGAATAAAATAGGGTTGAGGGGCGGATGCAGGTAGGGACGATCGGGGCGAAAACCCCTCCCCCAGAAGAGGAAACTTTCTTATTTTATATATAAATAAAACCCATTCCAGAGTTTGGAGCTCTTAAAAGTAGCTCTAAGTAGCAGTATTACAACCCACCGGCCAAGAAGTTGGTCCTGGATCCGCCTGTGATAGGGTTTCTACTCAATATTGTTAGTGCATTGTTAGCAGCCGAAATTGTTTTTGCGGAGAAAGAGGTAGAAAAAGAATAGCTGAAGATTTCGGTGTGGTTAAACCTCGTTTTGATTCAACAGGTACATTCTTGAGCGGAAAAACACCGCCTAAGATAGCAAACATGAATAATTGTTTTTCGTTTGATTTGAGTTTAGCGTCGCTTTAAACTGTAAGGCTTACAAGATGTGTGTCTATAGCTTAACGTGGAATTTGAAGCACATGATTTCCTGCTGGAAATAGAAGTCGATTTAGGATTTAGGATTTAGATTTCTGGGCTTTCGGCATCTAAGGCCATTTAACCCTTCAGGTTTGGAGGGATGACGTTCCTTGGCGAGCACACAATCTGGGGAAAGGGAAGGAAGAAAGGATTGTAGAAGGAAGGAAGCGGCCTAGGACCTATAAGTTAGGTACCACCCCGGCATTTGCCTGGTGTGAATGAGGAAAACCCAGGGAAATCTCAATTCAGGGTAGCTGGCCTGAAAAGACGTTTTTACTCTTTTTCGACCGACTGCCCCCACCGGGAATCGAACCCGGGAAATAGAAGTCGAGTTTCCCACGACAAAGGCTAACGAGAGGTATGCTAACGTATCAAGCTGAATTGTCATTTCTGTTTCTTTTTAGGCACTTTTTAGTGACAAGTTTTCGAAAAGGCACCAAATGTATAACCCTATGTCCAGGCGTGTACCCACAAATTTTTGTTGGGAGAATCTTGAGGTCCAATAATACGAGACACTGCATTTATTTAGCATTCAGCCGGTGTTATTCTATACTCATAAAGACAATAAGTACCTTTTAAGTACTGAACCCAAATTCTCAGTACAAAATATGTAACTTAATGGCTTTTATAAGAGAAGAGATAATCGAGAAAAGTGTACGATCAAACTTTTAGGCACAAATTTTTGTTATGAAATTTGGAGATCAATAGTCGCTGAACCCAACAGGAGAGTGGGTTCCTGCCTACTTCTCTTTTATATTACCATCTAGTTTTGAAAACAAAGGGAGCAATACTGTCGTTATTTCAGATTACATACGTATGATTCTTACTGACAGACCATTCAAATATACTATCCATTTATTATCCCCATAAGGGGAGCACGGTTTCTATTGAAAGGCAAATTATTTTTTTTATATTAAATTTTTGAACAATCTTAGAGTAACAATATGAAACAAACACTGTATTTCACATTCTTTCAGTCACTTCTTGTAAGTCTCCCAGGATTTTGGGGTTGCGGAAAAATATTTACATTTTATAAAAAAAACTACTTGAGCCAACATCACAAATATCTCAAACATAATTATGCCACGCATCACAATATATATTAAGTATTAATTTTGGACGTAAGTGTGATCGAAAGCTTTAAACATGAAAATTTGTCATTTTTTCGAAGTGGTTGGATTAACTTACAAAGTACCCCAAATATAAATATGCGCTATATTGCTTTATTTGTTAAGAACAAATTCCAGAACCATGTTGGACGCATTGGACCTCAACCTCGTACGTAAATTTTCACTTTGTGTTTGAAGTGATTGTGCCAAGTTTACATTTACTCCAAACGTATAGACCCCCCTATATATGTCCCCTATGAATTTTCATATAGAGCACTAATTCTGGGAAAATGTGGGATGAAGAGCACTAATAAAACACTAATTACCTATACCGTTTAATTTGAATTTTGAAACAACTTTTAGAAAGCGTGAAGTTGGCCCAACCATCTTAATAATCAATATATCTCGAGAATAAATTGAGCACTAATTCTGGTACAATGAGGGATTGAAAGCACTAATTCGTGACATGAAAGTTTTTTATTCTTTTCGAAGTGGTTGGGCCAACTCACATTTACCCCAAAAATACATATGCCCCGTATACCCTTACTTATTGAGCACTAATCTGAAACCATGTGGGATGAAGAGCACTAATTAAGCACGAATTACCTATACCGTTTAAATTGAATTTTGAAAAGACTTTTAGAAAGCGTGAAGTTGGCCCAACCATCTTAATAATCAATATATCTCGAGAATAAATTGAGCACTAATTCTGGGACCATGCGGGATTGAAAGCACTAATTAAGCACTAATTCGTGACATGAAAATTTTTAATTTCTTTCGAAGTGGTTGGGCCAACTCACATATACCCCAAAAATACATATGCCCCGTATACCCCTATTTATTGAGCACTAATTCTGGGACCATGTGGGATGAAGAGCACTAATTAAGCACTAATTACCTATACCGTTTAAATTGAATTTTGAAACAACTTTTAGAAAGCGTGAAGTTGGCCCAACCATCTTAATAATCAATATATCTCGAGAATAAATTGAGCACTAATTCTGGGACCATGCGGGATTGAAAGCACTAATTAAGCACTAATTCGTGACATGAAAATTTTTGATTTCTTTCGAAGTGGTTGGGCCAACTCACATTTACCCCAAAAATACATATGCCCCGTATACCCTTATTTATTGAGCACTATTTTTGGGACCATGTGGGATGAAGAGCACTAATTAATCACTAATTACCTATATCATTTAAATTGAATTTTGAAACAACTTTTAGAAAGCGTGAAGTTGGCCCAACCATCTTAATAATCAATATATCTCGAGAATAAATTGAGCACTAATTCTGGGACCATGCGGGAATGAAAGCACTAATTAAGCACTAATTCGTGACATGAAAATTTTTGATTTCTTTCGAAGTGGTTGGGCCAACTTACATTTACCCCAAAAATACATATGCCCCGTATACCCTTATTTATTGAGCACTAATTCTGGGACCATGTGGGATGAAGAGCACTAATTAAGCACTAATTACCTATACCGTTTAAATTGAATTTTGAAACAACTTTTAGAAAGCGTGAAGTTGGCCCGACCATCTTAATAATCAATATATCTCGAAAACCAATTGAGCACTAATTCTGCGGTCTTGAGCACTAATTAGCACTAATTAAGCACTAAATCTTGACATTTTTTTTATATTTCTACGATGTGGTTGGGCCAACTTCACGCGACTGTAAAAAAGCAATATGTCATTGACAACGGCTTAATTGTTGATTCAATCAGTTATGGTTATAATATTGTAATAACGTCCCCGCTTTACAGACATAACAAAATGGACATGAAGACGATATTGATGTAACTATAAATGAAGGTAAAAGGACAAGGTATAAAACATGAATGTGGTTTGTTTTTATTTTTACATATTTTGGAATCCTTTAACACGAGCCGCTTTGGTAACCGAAGAGAAAACGAAACCGTACACTGAGAAAAATCCATTATCCGGACAGCGGTATATTGTACGAATACAAGGATTCGTTATGTTTACTAAGGAAATCTGTACGGAGCGTACTTTATCCATATGCTACACGGGTATTGCCTTTTACCCGCTTAGATATTACATCATGTCGCTGCAGGATTTCTGACATCTAACAATCTTCTGTATTTTACATACGTATACGTATCTTAAATACTTCAGCTATATGTTATATACATCCATCTGTGTGTGAGGTCCTGACCTCCCATATGTTGGATATTGGATAATGGAGAATGGCACAAAGTGCTTACAAAGATGATACTAGACCGGTACGCAGTTAAGAGAGTAATATGTGCAAACAAAAATGGATAGATTTAAGTTATGTTAAGACAAGATTAGAGGAATGTTATGAATGTTAAATAAGATTTATATTATGATGTAAGTAAAGATAGTGGATTTACGAAACACGTGTATGCATAAGTATAGGCATAAGTAGCATAGGCATAGGCAAAGTGTAGGCATAAGTATAGAATAAAGAGGTTAAATAAGATATTGTGTGTAGTTGAGATTATTAACATTGGCGCAGTCGAATCGGAAGAAATCTACGTTTTAACAGTGTAAACAAGTTTTTGTGAGTCAGACAAATCGGAAGATAATGGATTTTATTCTGATTCTTAGAGTGAGCTAGGATATTCGTTATAAGATTAGGTTGCATATGGTATAAGTGATGATTTTGTAAAGGGGGGAGAAGTGTTGGAATATGAAAATGGTACAAAGTGCTTTCGAATTTGACACTAACTGTTGCTAAGGAAAATGTGAGTTAGTATGTGTAAATAGAACGTAAATAAGATACAGTGGAAGAGAGATTGATTTTGTGATATAAGATTACCTGGAAGATTATAAATGTTTAGATATACGATAAAGATTAGAAGATATGTATAAAGAGTGAGTTTATGAATGATATAGATTAAAGAGATTCTGAAGATAATCAAGGCACAGATTAAGAATAAAGGATAAGAGAAGATTTCAGTTTTGTGTATTTGTAATAGATCTTAACAATGGCGCAGTCGCACATAAACGAAGCTACGTTTTCAGCATCATGTGAAGAAGAATATAAATCCTTAGATTGTAATACAAGAAGATGGATGTCAGCGGAACTGGAGCAACGGGACTTGCAGATAACATTATTAAAAAAAGAAGTTTCGATCCTAAAACAAATAATAATGTCCAAACATGGTGTCTCAAACAAGAATCAAAGATGCAGCTACACGGGGCATATGATATCGAGCATTGCAACAGCCCATGTATGCAAAAGGTGTAGTAGAGCACATGGAAACAAACTTTGTCCTGCCAAAAATAAAAGATGTCATCGTTGCTTATTTTTTGGTCATCTGGCTCGAGCGTGTCTATCAAAAAGACTTAATCCAGCTTATGAATACCAGAACTGTATCAAGGATCGTGAGATCTGTAGTTTTCTATCTAAAACGCAAGCTATCCAGAAACCAGACACTAACTCAAGCAATAGCACAGCTCAGTGCAAGCAAAGAAGATATTCCCACCACTTAGGTTTGGCAGAAGAAAGTAAAAATCTTGCAGAAAATGTAAATCGTACACAATCTAATAGAATGGATGATCATAGTAAATCGTTGCCAACATCATTGAAAAAAGTCAAGAAGGTTGAAGAAAGAGAGTAGGTGCAAGGAGGAAACATATGAGTCAAATCAATTATTTGCATTCGATTCCATAGAAGAAAAACAAGCAAGCTATCCTTCAATGGGAACTATTGAAACTTCGGAAGTACGATCACCAAAGAGAGTGAAACAGGTAATCGCAAAATGGCTTGGCAACAGAAGAAAAGGAAGTGAACAGCGAGGGAATGCCACAAATAATTCAAGTCCGAAACAGTTCGAGGAAAACAGATATTCTGAGCCAAAGACCAAAGTAATGTCAGTTCAACTGGAGGAGCGAGATAAAATTATTGCTCGAATCATTGAAAAACAAAACACCATGCAGGCGAAGATCAATTTTCTGAGGGTCATAGCGTATGAGCGAAAGAAAAGGAAAAAGTCGGCAGAATTACAAGAGAACAAATAAGATTTCGAATCCTTGAGTTTGATGTAATATTCGTTAAAGTATTTTGTTTCTTTTAGTTGGTTCTGATTTTGTAAAAGGGGGAGAATTGTTGGATATTGGATAATGGAGATTGGCACAAAGTGCTTACAAAGATGATACTAGACCGGTACGCAGTTAAGAGAGTAATATGTGCAAACAAAAATGGATAGATTTAAGTTATGTTAAGACAAGATTAGAGGAATGTTATGAATGTTAAATAAGATTTATATTATGATGTAAGTAAAGATAGTGGATTTACGAAACACGATTGGTTTAAGGAATTGAGATTAAAGTGTAGGCATAAGTATTGAATAAAGAGGTTAAATAAGATATTGTGTGTAGTTGAGATTATTAACACTATAGACACCTCTTTCTTGCACCATAGATGACGTCATGAAACAACGGTCGTTTGCTTGCGAGTTGGTTTATAAACGAGGTTGTTTACAAACGGAAAAGAAGAGTGGAAGGAAACAAAAGCCTGGGTAAGTGCAATAGTAAACTATCACTTTAGTTAAATATTCCATTAATTATATATTCCTTTAGTATAACTTGCTTTAATATAGTACTAAACAAGTAATGTGATTTATGACTACAATTCTTACTATTGTAACTCGTTAATGGTTGAGGAGAAAGGAATGGGTTAATCTGAATTTTGAGAAATCTTTGAATATTAATGTTTTGTAACTTTTTACATTTCAATGTACTCAAAATGAATGTTATGCGTTTATTCATTCCTTTTTATATGTGACGGTTTATTACTTGATGGAGATTTACTACAGGACTGCTTAACATAATTGCTAAGAAACCGTTTTCAGCGCGAACATTTTCTTGTGTAGTGAATGAAGATTTAGGATTTAGATTTCTGGGGGTTCGGCGTCACATGTGAGTTATGACGTCCCTCGGTGAGCACACTATCCGGGGAAAGGGAAGGAAGCAAACGGCCTGGGACCTATATGTTGGGTACCACCCGGCATTTGCCTGGTGTGAAATGAGGAAAACCCAAGAAAGCCTCATTCAGGATGGCTGGACTTAAAAGCTTTTGATACTTTTTGGAACGAGTGCCCCTACCGGAATCGAACCTGGGTCCGCTCGTACCGAAGGCGAGAGCGTTAGCAACTACGCTACGCGGAGCCACTTGTGTCTCGAAAATTTATTTTTACTAGGATATTTGCAACAAAATTTATTTCATTTCTTTGTTTATTTTTCTTTTTCTTTTTGTTTTTTAACAATAAAACAAAACATATTTTACAGCCTCACTGAAATTTAAAAACAGCAGTCAGTTCTTTTTGTTTTGTTTTGTTTTGCTTGTTATGTTCTCTAGTTAACTAATGTTTGAGTTACTGAGAATTAAAACATTATTATTATTCTTTCATAATTTTGGAACCAAAAATTAGATGTTTTTATTTTTTTCCTTGTGTTGACGTCATTGTGGCAAGTTGGGGTGTTTGTATCGTACCTTGGCATTAATTTGGTTACTAGCACTTAGTTTCAAGGTCATAAGTTGCAGACCGCTTGAACCAGCTACTCCACAGCTTGAAGAGTTAGGAGTGTCAGGCGTTTGACTTGCAGCTTTCGTTACAGCGTCTAAATTGCAGTATTGGATTGCGTCCAGCTTCTATCGCTGGTAAAAAAGTTATATCGCTTTCGTAATATGGTAAGAAATACAATGTAACAGTTAGGTATAGTATATATGACTAGTTTAATCAGTCGGAAATTACTCTGTTTCCTTGTCTTATTCTTTCGATTATGTTTAAGTACTGTTACTTCATAGTATTGTTTCACTATTTCTAGAAGGAATTAAGTATTAACGAAGTAAAGAATAAGCAGAAGCCCACTTTGATTGACGTTTACTATTTCTCGTACTTCATTGAGAATGTTTTGATCCCCAATTTCGCAAACTTCTAGTATATGTATGTATGTATGTATTTATGTATATATGTGTGTGATTGATTGATTGATTTTTTGAGTTTTACGTCCCGTTCAGCAGCGAGGCTATATGAGACGTGGACCTACTGATTAACGTGGAATCCGAACCACATGAGCTCCCGCCGGGAATCGAACCCGGGTCTCCCGCGCCAAAGGCGCGCATGCTAACCGCTTAGCCACGAAGGAGCTCTATATATATATATATATATATATATATATATATATGTGTGTGTGTGTGTGTGTGTGTTTGTTTCTTTTTTTTTGTTGTTGTTGCTTACACTGCTTTAGAGATGAGCTCCTTCATGGCTAAGTGGTTAGCGTACGCGCCTTTGGTGTGGGAGACCCGCGTTCGATTCCCGGCAGGAGTGGTTCGGAGTCCATGTTAATCAGTAAGTCCACGTCTCATACAGCCTCGTTGCAGAAAAGGATATTAAAATCAACTCAGCACTGCTTTACAGATGGAGTTGTTTGATTCAGGGTTCGAATGAAGCTTTTTACGGGAAGCAGGCACGTAGCCGAGGGGTGGGTCCAGACCCCCCCTTTGGATCCAGAAATGAGGAATATTAAGGAAAGATGAAACAGATGAATCAGCCTCAAAAATATAAAGCTACAAGAAGCGTTTGGTTACTCTTTCTTACGAGGAGCTTTGTGTGGAGGAAACGGGGGGGGGGGGGTTGAGTTGAAATTGGATATTATTGTAACGGAACATTCCGAATTCCATCTAGCTCCATGTTAACCCTATGCAGCGGCGCAAATCTGTCTTCAACATTGAGAGGGACGCGTAAGACAGTTCTCATAATTTTTTTAAAGATGTTCAAAATATTTATGAAGTTGAAAAACAATGCTGCGGAGAATCAGGGGAGCAGAGTTATCTTCAAAATTGTGAGGCGGGCAGATTGAAGGCTTATTCTGGGGTGGGGACATCATTTCATCTTACTTTGCTTTGTGGCAATCGGACACAAATCATCACATTTCTCCCCCAAAAACGCATTTCAAATCGGATTATTGAGGGGAAAGTCCCCCCCACACTTCTAAGATTGGAGGGGACATGTCCTCATCCCACCGGGATTTGCGCCGGTAACCCTATGGACTAAAATGACGATCGATAAACCGGTTCTTTCAGATAGCCTGTCAGTTAGAACTTAAGCAATGCCCAGAATTACCAATAATATGAACCAGTTTGAATTTCGCGGCAACACTAATCCATTTTATAGGATGTCTTTACTCCCGAAAGAGATTTCGTTGCTATCCTTGACGGCATTAAACTAAGATAAGAGAAATAGAAAGAAGACGAGAAGAACCGAGTTCGAATGACCTCGGAAGACTATGTCTTTGTTAATACTTTTTTCTATTCTTTTACGCAAGATTTCTTCATAATTCTTTAATTAAAATACTTACTAACATATCCTCATTTTATTGTCCTAACAAATCAATATGGATATGTTGTCAGTAAAATAGTTTAGATTGATCGATCCCCTGGTGTTGTAACCACAGTATTTCAAGTCACGCACCCCCTTCCATTACGAAATCCTGGCTAAACGAACGAATATATGCTACCAGTAAAATAGTTTAGAATGATCGAACCCAAACGAAGCAGGTAATTAACATTAGTACTAGGTATGTGTAGACTAAATGAGGTGATTTGCTTCGTGACCCTTCGAACAATGTACAAAGCGGATGCAAGCAGTTAGTACATGGAGTTAGCTTACCTAAATTTAGATTTCGCTTTCCGGAATCTTAATGGATGTATTAAGTGATTTCGTTACTTACACTCTCATTCTCTAAATACAGGGATTCAAAACACATTTTCGATTCCAAACTATGACTCTGCTAGACAAAGAAAGCATAGGCCAGTGTATGAATTACTTCATTTTCATATACGTGCTTGTAGGTTTTCTCGGGGACTTGGTTTCCTCCCACTTTCTCATTCCACCAAATATTCCATAACCATTAACTTGCTTTAATCACCGTCTCCCTTAGCCTAACAGCATAATCGTGGGACATTAAACTCAAACACTTTATTTTTATTTTCAAGTAATTACTTTTCTCTCCCTTATTTATTTTTAATTTAATTTCTCTTTCAATTTCCCTCTTTTAGGAACATCAACATAATTTGCAATTCTTTCTCATTATAATAACACTATTAAAAGTCCCATATGCAGCTTACCACGTTGTAACCCAGCGGAAACGGATGAACAACGAATATTGTCGAAAATATGTATTGGTTACAGCGGCGTAGCGAGCATTACAAGATTGGGAGGGGGATGAAACTTGAAATTGCCAAGTCTTTGTTTCTTTTTTTAAACAATGTCAAGTCTTGATAAAAAAAATGCCAAGTGTTTCGAAAATCTTACAAACCCTGTGGAAAACTATTACAGGAACCTTATTTTCATATTCGTTCCATTTCATGCCCTGTCTGAGACACGAATAACATCAGCCCTTGTTCCGCTCTCGAGTCCAATTTAACATCTAACCTCAGGATGATTATCATCACCCACGATGCACAACTGTTAATTTGATAACTCATGGCTATGTCAGGTAACCTCCGCCAGCTAATCTTCACGAGAACCTTTAAAGTTACAATCAGTTGTAGAAATGCATTTAAAAACGTAGAATAAGGTAGGATATATTTACTGTTTGTGATGTAGAAGTGCCTAATTTACATATTGAACATTCAATTGAGGGGTTCAGTGAGGACCAGGCTAACCTACATCCAGGTCAAGATTGAGATTTTGACGGAACAGCATACCAATGTCATTAATTGACCTTTGCCTCAACCACTTGTCGGTGTAGCTTGTCCTGAGTTAGGGGCGGATCCAGGGAGGGTCTATCGCCCCCAAGAAGAGGAAACTTTGTGTATTTTAATATAAAATAAAATCCACCCAGAGTTGAATCTCTTAAAAGTAGCGATAGCTTGTAAGTAGTGGCATTACAACCCACCGCCCCCCAGTAGTCCATCCTGGATCCACCCCTGTTGTATACTAAGCCAAACTATGAATATCAGACGTATCCTTTGTAACGTGCTGTTTTCATTTGTTTCCTTTTCTTTCAGAAAGATAAAATTGTCAGTTAGCCTAGTCTCTCGCTAAACTGTCAATTGTGACAAAACACACCAATAATTGTTGATGCCAACTAAAACATACATATCCAAAGCCTACAAAATATATCACATTATTTAAGTTTTTTTTTAATTGCTTGCAATGTTTTTCTTCGTGCCAAGCATCCGAAAGTCATCTTGAATTCTGACCTTCTCATTTCACTACAATTCTTTGAAGTGTAAAACTGCACAGCTTTTTTTTTGTTTTTTCCTCTCTCTCGCTCTCTTCAGTCCTTCAGTCTCCCCCACTTTGATTTCATGATTTCGCACTCTGATGAAAAGTATTAAACACCAAAACGGAAAAGTACTAATATATAACCTCTCTTTTAGTAGCCCCTCCAACCACGCGCCCGGGGCACGTGCCTTGCTTGCTCGCCCATAGCTCTGTGAGCTATATAAGTAACATACAATGCGCGCGCATATATAAACTTGGTGCCAGCTTTGATTCTCGCTGAGAGAGTATACATATAATGTTGGTTCGAATTCCATCAAAACCGTAGGCTCATTTTTGTGTAACCTTGGTAGTGAAGAAGACAGTAGACTTCAACAAATATTCCTGTCGGGCCTCGATGGCTCAGTGGTAGAGCGTTCACCTCTGGTGTTTGGGGTCTTTGATTTGATTCCAGCTCGCGCCAAGTAAACTTTGTGGTGGACAAACACCGTGTGAGTGGGTTTTCTCGGGGTTCTCCCGTTTCCTCCCACTTTCTTTATTCCACCATTTCAATTATTATATCATCATCAGCGTCTCCTTTAGCCTAGCCGGTATATCCGTCGCACGTAAAACTCAGATTTCAACAAATATTCCCTTTCCAGCAAGACATTAGGTTAAATTGGAAACAACGATCTAGATCACATACTTCCAACTTCATTATTGATACAACTGTTATATACAGGATGCATCAGAAGTCCCTTGTCATCCTTTCTGAAAACTACAGGGATGTAGTTTCATTGAGTGCGAGATAAGAGATACACATTAGGCCCAGAAGGATACTTTCGGATTACATCACGCGGACGGTCGCCATCTTAGATTCGAAATTGTAATACGGATGATAAGTGGGTAGCGTGATACATGGCCATGCACTAAAATGTTCTGAGGATGTCAAATGTGGAATCAGATATCATTTAACTTATTCTGGTGAAATGTTATTGGCAGTGAACCAAGTGAGACTATATGTAGTATGTCATACCCTTCTGTTTTTTTTTTCAGTGATAGAGACATACCGTTTCTGGTTTTTTAGTGATCAAGATATACCTTCAGGGAAGAATAAATGCTAAATATCTTTAATAAATCCATTTTTATATATTGACAAAGATTTTATTTCTCATGTAGAAGTAACTTCTAAGTTGACAATACTGACATTTTTTTACCTTTTTCTACCTTTTGTTTGTAAAATGAGGTGTTTTCAAAGAAGTTCATTAGTTTATATTTTGATGTGCCATATTGAATTGTTTCTTTCGTATGTTGGTATGTGTCGTCTTGTCTGAAGTCTTATAAGCGTCGTGGTTTGAGCGTGGGCGGATTTAGGGGATTGCAGTTGGGGCGAATCTTACGGGAGTTTGAAATACCCCTCATTCGAGTGTGTGGTCCAGGAGTTTTCCCGCTGGAAATTGTTAATATTAAAAGTCGGTTTTTGAGCACTTTCGTGTATAATTCTCTGATACAAGGTAAGGGGCTATTTTTTTTTTCAGAAAGTTGTTCACGATGGATGGATCAGTCTCTCCATTTTTTCTCCGTAACTAAAGAGGCTTTCCAGTGGTTTTCAGACATTATGTAAATAGAAATGCAATCTTGTAGGCTTCACACTTCACTGCATTTGAACATTTAGATAGCCGATATGTCGAGTCAAAATCGTAATAAAACGCACCGCCTCTGATTGTTCCCACTTCGAACACATTTCCCTGTTATAGTCAAGGGTAAAAGCGAGGCGGAACGCGGGAGACACAGTTCCTCACCTCGAAAAACATGTACGGCGTCTCCCAGACCCTAAAATGGTACAATGGGCAAAGATAGGCAGGAGGAACGGCGTGGAGTGATGCCGCTACCTACGGTCCCCGCACCTTTTCAGGTCCACTTTTACCCCTGGTTATAGTATATGTTCCACATGTTCTTACTGAGCAATAAACATTTGCAGAAGCTTCTTCCAATTAATGTGGACACAAAGTAGGATATAGGGTCAAATTCGTGCACAGACGATGGCGATACTTTGTTCTAGATGATAAAAATTATGAATATTTACTGCACAAACCATAGGCTTAACATGTCCACAAAGCTAGAAATTGAACAGCGTTAGGTCCGGTGATCGGGCAGCCATTCAACTGCCTCTCGTCGATCAACTCATGTTTTAGGGAATTGTTCAAGTAGTGACGCACCACGAATCCATAATGAAGAAAGCGCCATGGTGTTGAAAAAACTGCGAGAATGTACCATCCTCGGGCATCGCAGCTCGCAATATCTATCCCTGTACGAGCGTGAGGTATTATTCCGCAGTTAATTTTATGGAATGAAAAAGTGACTGATTAGACGTATTCCTCATTTATCTGCCAACACCATAATTAATTTTCTTTGCACTGGTCATGTTGGAGGGATCTTGCACGCGGGGTTGTCAGGTGACCAATTGTGCATGTTCTGCCTATTAACCTTCCCATTTACGTAGAGGTCAGCTTCATCTGAAAAGAGTATTTGCATAAAAATGTTAGAGTTTAACCATAATTACTCGATAACTCGGTCACAAAACTGCACTTGGCGACCAAGATCGTTCTCGTGGAGATGTTGCTTCATTTGCACCTTGTACGGATGCGCTTATACACGCGCAGACCCTATGACTCAACCCACATTGCATTAATAAATGACGTATGCTCCTTTGGGGCCACATCGAGAAGGAAGTCAGCACTGCCGTAGGCGTTGCTTCATCTGTACCTGTCTACGATCGTCCGCTACGACGTATGTCCACGAGTGTGCCCGTCTCCTCAAATTTAGTTAATTACTGTGACACTGCAACATGTAACACAGTCACATTGTGGATGATTCTGTTTGCAATCGGTAACCACTGCACAGTAGGGTGTATCGAAAAAAAGTTTTTTTCGAAATCCGGTTACGGCTAGTGCGGATTTTTGGCCAAATGGCATCAATAAAACGTATAAAAAATCTCAACTCGATCAGACAACTCCTTCTGCTGCCGAGTAGAGCCCAAATATTACAAAAATCAACAAAAGATTCACTTTTCAACTGATTTTCCAAAAAAATATTTTTTAAATATTTCCTATATTTTTCGGTCTTTTAAATTATTGAAATAGCATTGGAAAGGAGAAATAAACACATAAAACAAATTTATTACGGTTATTTCTGTACACCACAAGCATAAAAACCTAGTTAATTTTTTGTAAAAATGCACTGATTTTCTGACGTATCGTACAATTAAATTTTAATATAAAATTATTGAAGTCTCTTGAATAACGAAGAAAACGCTTTAGTGCTAAATTCTAAGAGCAGTAATAGTATAAATAATTTGCTCCCAATGCCGTATGCATCTGCTTATCACACTAGATCACCTGCCGCCCACCGGTCCCCGAACGCCTCTTCTCTTGTACTTGCCCAGCTGAAAGGATCGGTCTTATCAGTCGCCAATAGTCAACCAGCTGTGTCGAACGTGATTGTCGCTGCTTGAGTTATTTATTAGTGCTGTAGGAAATTTTAACTAAATAATTTGTTTTCGTGTGAAGTGCAGTATGTAGAAGTGAGAACAGTGTTTCAGTTGTGTTAAGTACTTTTTATTAGGAAGAGAGTGACAGATACCCTGACGTTATGGCATCGACAAGTTTGTTACGGTCTGACGTTAGGAATAGCATTATTGGGACACCCAAGGAATTGGGTAGAACACAGCTACCAACCGTTGAAATGTATTGAGACAATACCTATGGGAGCGAGAAGAAAAAATGAGAATTTCGGGATCCCGGAAAGAGCCTTCAACAAAGGATTTATCTTCTATCGTCGCCAGAAAGATTGTAGAAAATTGAGATTACGCTTCAATCAGCGGCGAAGCAATTTTCAGTGTAAGAAGGATTGTTGCAATAATATTGACGTACCATAATATTGTCCGTGACTTGCAAAACTCAGCAAAGTCCGGTTTCCAAACTTCTGCGAAACGAATTGCTGATTTTCAACAGTCTGCCAAAAATATTTCATTTGATATAGCCTCTTGTAAGTGTTCCGATCCTCTTGCCTGCAACTGCGAAAAAGGAAGAAAAGTGCCAGTGCTAGAGGCGCCTTTTCTTCTAGATCAAAGAACCACAAAATTGAGGCGTAATCTCAATTTTCTACAATCTTGCTGGCGACGATAGAAGATAAATCCCTTGTTGAAGGCTCTTTCCGGGATCCCGAAATTCTCATTTTTTCTTCTCGCTCCCATAGGTATTGTCTCAATACATTTCAACGGTTGGTAGCTGTGTTCCACCTAATTCCTTGGGTGTCCCAATAATGCTATTCCTAACGTCAGACCGTAACAAACTTGTCGATGCCATAACGTCAGGGTATCTGTCACTCTCTTCCTAATAAAAAGTACTTAACACAATTGAAACACTGTTCTCACTTCTACATACTGCACTTCACACGAAAACAAATTATTTAGTTAAAATTTCCTACAGCACTAATAAATAACTCAAGCAGCGACAATCACGTTCGACACAGCTGGTTGACTATTGGCGACTGATAAGACCGATCCTTTCAGCTGGGCAAGTACAAGAGAAGAGGCGTTCGGGGAGCGGTGGGCGGCAGGTGATCTAGTGTGATAAGCAGATGCATACAGCATTGGGAGCAAATTATTTATACTATTACTGCTCTTAGAATTTAGCATTAAAGTGTTTTCTTCATTATTCAAGAGACTTCAATAATTTTATATTAAAATTTAATTGTACGATACGTCAGAAAATCAGTGCATTTTTACAAAAAAATTAACTAGGTTTTTATGCTTGTGGTGTACAGAAATAACCGTAATAAATTTGTTTTATGTATTTATTTCTCCTTTCCAATGCAATTTCAATAATTTAAAAGACCGAAAAATATAGGAAATATTTTAAAAATATTTTTTGGAAAATCAGTTGAAAAGTGAATCTTTTGTTGATTTTTGTAATATTTGGGCTCTACTCGGCAGCAGAAGGAGTTGTCTGATCGAGTTGAGATTTTTTATACGTTTTATTGATGCCATTTGGCCAAAAGTCCGCACTAGCCGTAACCGGATTTCGAAAAAAAAGTTTTTTTCGATACACGCTATTGCACAGGCACTCCTCCCGCCCCACAGTTTGAATATTTCGATACATTCCTCACGTTCTAACGGTATGGTTCTACATCTAGAAGAAAGAGGTAAATACAACGTTCAATTGGCAATAACTTTTCACCAAATTAAGCTCCATGGAATCTGATTGCATATTTGACATACTGAGAAAATTCTAGCCCGTGGCCATATATATGTATATATCACATTACCCACCAATTTATAACAAACAAATTTAATCCAAAACGGCGGCCATCTGTGTGAGTATTCCCAAACGGCCTAATGTATCATCCATCTCACATTCAATTAAACTACACCCGTGTAGAATTTAGAAAGGAACTTCGTATGATGTATACAGGGTGTTTCGAAAGTCCCCTGACACAGAATAACTCTGTTATCAGAGTTACAACAAAATGTAAGAGGAAAAACCATTTCTAAATATGTTGTTTTCAATCTAAAGTGAACACTTTTTAAATCGGAGGAGCCATTTGGGCTGTACTCTTTATGCGCCCAATGTGGAATGAAAATGCAATGTTACCATTTACCTGGACCCACAACATATGTGAATGAAGTTACTGTTTGAAATGGGCCATCGACATGTTAACGTAAAAGACAGTAACTTCATTCACTTATGTTGTGGGTCCAGGTAAATGGCAACGTTGCATTTTCATTTAACATTGGACGCATAAAGAGTGTACATCCAAACGACTCATCCGATTTCGAAAATTCCTTCAACTTACATTGGAAACATCATATTTGGAGACGGTTTCCCAATTACATTTTGTTGTAACTCTGATAATAACCGAGTTACTTTATGTCAGGGAACTTTTGAGACACCCTATATATCTTATGGAATATATGTTTGATGTCCCTATAACTGTAGTATAATTTTGTTTAAATTTACAAGTTATTACAAGTAGATTCTGACTTACATGCGTAAGAGTTTGTATGTAACTAACTAATGAATTGTATTTCATGAAATTTACATTGAAATATTTAACACAAAATCTTTTATATTCATGCTTAGTGACTTGGCTTTGGACTGCAACTGATTATTGTACCCCATTATTGCTTGAGAAGAAAACCGATGTCCGAATCTTCATTTGGAGAAACCAAAGTTCTATTGGAATGCTGAGGATTGCAATTATTAATTTCTAGACTTCAAGGTGCGTAAATTATATCTAGGTATATTCTGTGTTTATTGTTATAATTACTATTACTATTATTGGTTTTAGAATCAATCAAGTACTTCGTGATATTTTAGAGGGATCAAGATGGCTGCCAGATAGATAAATATTTGAGCGTCAGGCCCTTATTTCTTTTCAATTTTATATTTAATCAATGTCTATTTTTCCCCCTCATTATTCCACCAAATCGTATTCCAAGATCATCAATTTTCAATACTCATTTGGGACTGTCAGCATACACAGCATAACCGTAGGACGTAAAACAAAGATTTATTTTTATTTTTCGTTTTCATGTCTTTTCTTCATAGCTGTGAAAAATAACGCCTTCAACATTATAAATTTGTATGCTTCTTGCCTGCATTCGAGCACAGTAATCAACTATTTGGACATTACGAAGCAAAGCAGGTCTACTTTGCAGTTAGCATAGTTTTGAAAGAATGTGACATAATGATATTGGTGTTGCGATGTTCAGCACCGTAGATAATTAAACAGTGCTAGTAAATAAATTTTTAACAATTGTATTGGTGTTTAGCTTGCATGACCTCTAGACGGGCCATTTTTTTACAACATATTGTTACTTGTACTCTATATGAAGGGCCGCGGTGGCTCAGTGGTAGAGCGTTCACCTCTGGTGCTTGGGGTCCCGGGTTCGATCCCAGTCCCCGCCAAGTGAACTTTGTGGTGGACAAACACCGTGTGTTCTCGGGGTTGTCCCGTTTCCTCCCACTTTCTTCATTCCACCATTTCATTCATTACTCATCATCACCGTCTCCTTTAGCATACCCGGCAAAATCGTGGAACGTAAAACTCAAAGATTTCATTTCATATAAACTTTGGTGCAAAGTAACCCCATAGATGAAGATATTTTGCACCACATACAAAAAAGCATGTTCAACATACTAACATAATGTTTGTCTGCAATGTTTTCTCTCCTGTATTTATACATATCACTTTTTACACAAAACTGCATGCAGTCTACAAATATTGATGTTGGAATTATGGTACCGGTATCAGTACTTAGTATGAATTATCGATATTTGTAAAGAAAATTATGTATTTTCTGGTACCGAAATAGGAGCCACATTCTGATAGTTTAGCATGACCCACAAAAATGGCAACTGAAAAACACAAAAAATCTCCGTGAACAGATTTGCCTTGGCTGCTCTTTATATCCAAGAATATCTTCTCAACCGTAATCAGTGGAAGATTTACGGGATTTGGGGCTTTCAGGCTGAAGCCCACCCAAATTGCAGGATTTCTTTTTAAAAAATCTAATTTAGTCATTCCTATGCGTATGCCCGTCAAGCCCTTCAAAAAGTCTAGTGATTTCTAAATAAACGAAGTATTTCTGTGTGAAGTCCCTCTCAAACTATTCTTCTGAATCCGCCGCGGTTCGTAATTTATTTTCCAACAAGAAATCCATTTTGACATCTATCTAAAGAGGAAATTTTCCTAAAGTTAGACGGGAGGAGGTGCCAGTAGTAAGAATTTCCCATTTAAGGGGTTACGTTGACCCGGTGCAAAGTAACCACGATTTGAGGCTCAAAACAGCCTTCTCCCAGTGTTATTTTTCTATGACTTTACAATGTTTCACCCTTCAGTTTCAACTATTGCTTGGAAGTCCCATCATACACAGTAGAATTCTACGAAACCGACTTAACTTTGACGGAAATTCTTGTAGGTGATATCTTCCAAATTTTGTCTGCATTTACAGTGAGTGCTTTCCATACCTCTACAACAACAAACCCTTCAGGTGATTAGAACTGATGTTAACCGCCAACATTATAGCCAAAATCCAGTTAGATGTTCTATCTTACGGTGGCAGTTGAAACTTTCTCTTTACAGTTCATGGGTTTACCGACGGAAGACTGTGTAACTTTTTTCGTATTTTGTGCGAAGTTAACCCTGAAGTGCAAAGTAACCCCGTCTTAAGGTACTTACAGATTACCTAGGTAGTTAGCAATTTTCACATTCTTTTTTAAGGTGGTAACAGTTGGAGCCAAGGGATGTGCGATATTTCGATCGAACGATTAATATTTTCAAATATCAAACTATCGATATCGAAATTTTTGACCGATATATCGATGTTTTTGATCTTTATCAATTTCTATATTTTCGATTTTTGATATTGCTTATATTTTGATATTGCTGTATTTTTTGATATTTCGAACAAGTTTCAATAGTATTTCAATATCGATTATCTGTTTCAAAATTTGGATATCACAAAGCCCTATCGAAACCCCTCCGAAATGAAGTTTTTGTGTATGGCCTGATTAGGGTTGCGCACGGCACGAGACTAGACAGAATTTTTGTTACGAAATTCGAGACGAGACATAGCTCTTCCAATAGAAACAGATACAGATTTCGAGAGGAGACAACTTTCGCGACATCTTTGCGAGAGGTGACAGTCTCAAATCATTTCTCGTGCGCACCCCTAGGCCATATCGTGCGTTATCAAAAAGCATGTTAATGAGAAATAACAACATGTAAATACAACATAGGTAGTTAAAAACATTTTTGTTTTCATTCTTCAGTAATGCATTATTATTAACCTCAGTATTTTATAGTCCATCCTTAATCTTAAGGTGATGTATAATTAAGTTTTGAATTCGGTTAACTTATTTTGTTTCTCAAATTGTTTTAAAAATGTATGTACAAACATGTTTATTTTCATTCTTGAGTGCTTAAAGTCACTATAGTTATTAAACATAGTATTTAATATTGTACTCTTAACGTTATAATAATATACAGTTAACTTTTGAATTCAGTTAACATTTTTCTTACTGAAATTGCTTTTAAAAAGTATGTAAAAACGTTTTTATTTTCTTTCTTGAGTGCCAAAAGTGATGCACAATTATTAACATTAGTACTTTATACTCTATTCTTAATTTTAAACTGATAAACAGTGCGTTTCTGAATAAATTATGTCAAGTTATTTGAGTGGCGAACACTGGTAGAAAATTCTGACTACTACTGGAACATTTTGATTTTAAGCTGACGACTACTGGTGCAAGGATTTTAAAATATTGGTTTTCCTTCAACGGCTACTCCTTTTTGAATTCTGACTACATGGTCATTATAGGAAGGATCAGTGAGTCTTTCCAACTATGGTACAGCTCCGACAGATTCACGATGCTCAGAGAAGAGACAAAATAGTATGTTTTCTACCTTAAAGTGAGAACCACTGGCATTTTTACCCTGCTATGCAAAAGTAAGTGGGTACTCCAATGGGGTTCCAATGCGGTACCTAATTTCTGCATTTTAGATATATGGAAATGCATGTGTCTAAAATGTATAGAACTGATATTTGTTTACTGAAAACTGCAACTCGGTAAGCCTTACGGATACCGAGATATGGGAAAATAAAGAGCGACACGATATGTATGTGGGGCTTGGGGCTTGCATACTTGAAGGTACAATTTGGAAAATGAATTAAAATATGACTAAGGCTTTCAAGATATTGTCAAATAAAGGGAGGACCATTACAAGTATGAGATTTTCGTGTTAGATGATAAAATTTCCGAAACCGGTCATGGAAAGTTAATAAGCACCAGTAGCAATTCCATCTTCAAGTAATTAGATATTTCTATGGGGTGTTAGAACATCTTACAGTCTACTAAGATTAAATTTTAAAAGCTTTTGAAAATATAACTTGACATTTGTAAAGAGTATTAGAAATATGTAAGTATAAATATGTTTACCTAAAACTTCCAGCCAGTACATCTAACATATAGAGAAACACCGTAAAATAAAAGAGTATGAGATGTTGAAACTTCGGAAAAATTATTGGTCCCAACAAAATTAAATAAGATGGTACTTCTATGGGTTAAGTGAGTACCTCATTACAATTTCGATGGAAAGATTAGTTCTAGGTTTTCTTCAGGCAGTTCCAAAGGTTCATCGAGCTGTGTAAGAGAGTGAAAATCCCTGTGAATATCTAATATAGTAACCAAAATATAACGAGTCATATGTTTTATGACGTAAAAATAGAGATCTTTTAGGATTTGTACTTCTGGGTCTTTGCTATAAGAAAGAAATTCAAAAACCTACTGTATATACCTTAATAGACAATTAAATCAGTGAGGACACAGTAACTTCGTGGTGGGGTGTTTACCTAGTATGTTTTGCAGAAACTACACTGGAGTATTCTCTTAATCCACAGAGATACGATCACACTTAACTGCCCATTTAATTTTAAAATGAAATTAAGGCACATGAATGTTGATGATAGAATTGATGGAGTGCAAGGGTGGGAGGAAACGGGAGTACCCCGAGAATACCCACGAATACGATGTCGACTACAAACTGACTTGGCCGCGGATCGAACCAGGGACCCAATACACCAAAGGTACGCACTCTACCACTAAGCCACCGTGCCTGCACCCATTTAATTGTCTATTAAGGTATATACGGTAATTTTCTGAAATTTCTTCTTCTTACAGCAAAGACTCAACAGTACAAATCCATGCGGGTCTCCATTTTTACGACGTCATAAAATACATAATTCCTTATATCTCGGTTGCTATATTAGATATTGACAAAGAATTTTCATTCTTTTTGTACGCTAGGAATTATCACGCTTGGATTTACCCGAAGAAAACTTCGAGCTGAATTAATCTTTCGATCGGAATTGCCCTGACGAGTGTGAGGTACTCACTTCACCCATATAAGTACCATCTTATTTAACTTTTATTAAGATCAAAAGTTGTTTTATGAAATTTCAAGATCTAATACTCTTTTATTTCACGGTGTCTCTCTAGCTGTAAGATGTACTGGCTGGAAGTTTTGGGTAACTCTATTCTCTTTTCTAATACTCTTTACAAATGTCAAATTATATTTTCCAAAGCTTTTAAAACTTAATCTTTTTAGACCCATGATGTTCTAAAACCCCATGGAAATACCCAGTTACTTTAGGATGAAATTGCTACTGGTGCTTATTCAGATTTCATGACCGGTTTCGGAAATTTTACCACCTAACACGAAAACCCCATAACTGTGTGGGTCCTCCCTTTATTTGACAATATCTTGATAGCCATTAGTTATATTTTCATTAATTTTCTAAACTGTACTGTCAAGTATGGAAGCCCCACATACCTATGGTGTTCCTATTTATTTCACCATATTTTGGTAACTGTTAAACGTACCGACTTGCGGTTTCGGTAAACACACACCTGTAACGTTCTTTATAAGTTTATTAAGATATATTTTAGAATGTTTAGAAATGGGAGGTCTGTGAATGCCATAGTACCAGAAAACCCCCATAAGGACGTGTGTGTAGTGTATTGAATTGAAACTACTTTTGAGGTTGTTGTTAGCTCTCAGTAATTACGTTTTCGAAACTGCATAATCTGGTAGGCAAACCTCACACTTCTATGGTGTTGTTCTTTATTTTCCCATACCTCGGTATCCATAAGGCTTACCGAGTTGCGGTTTTCTGTACTAAACAGATATCAGTTCTTTACATTTTAGAGACATATATTTCCACATATCTAAAAATGCAGACATTAGGTACCCCATAGTAACTCGAACGCCATTGGGTACCCACTTACTTTTGCATAGTAATACATTTCGAGTTGTTCAGCATCAATAAACACTTTTTTTTAATTAATCGTTTTTCTACCAGAAACCGAGAAGTCCATACCTGACTCAACAGATTTTGTCCATTTAATTTAAAAAAAATGTTAAATATTTTAAAATGTAACATTTTAAATATTTTTTGTATTTTTGTTTCAGGTATTTCATGCATCAAAACAAAACCAGGATTCTGCATAGACAGTGAAAAGAAGCAGTGTAATTTGTGGCTAAAAGCACGTCCTTTCTGAAGACAGACCCGATTATATTTTCATTCTTTTGTACGAATATGTAACCTTAATAAATAAACTGCTCCACAAATTATTTCTTTCTTCCATAAATTAGAATAAATGTATGTCTGTTTAAAGAAAATGTTTGTTAGCGTTAAGTCCTTTCAACTCTTTTTCTCTATAAATAAGAACATTATACCTTGCAACATTTTTTTTTATCATTGTGCAATTCCGATTGGATAAAGTATCTGCACGAAGCACTGTTATTTCAGACATACATTAATAACTAATGTATTGTTCTGTGAATAAGGCAATGGTATAGTGAACATGTTTTAACATAAAATCTGTAACTCAGCTTTTCAGTAGTCAACTTTATTGAGAATCCGAAGAAAGAAAGAAAAAATGTTGGACTTAACAACGAATTTCAAAATTATTTTTGTTCGAATTCTGGACTAATCCAAATTATCCAGAGAAATCGTTTATGTTGCTCTCTACAGATGTATCCTTTATCCAAATCGTATGAAAAGGAGACTTCATACATCGCTATATTTTGTATGAACTATGTTTCGTATTTATTTAATCACTTTGTACCTTTCTCTAGTGTTGACAAGGCCGCAAGTGTCAAAGGAATAATTTAGTATTTCACTCATGTAACCTTGTGACTAACGTACGTCCTGTCAGTATATATATATGTTACTGGGTTCGATTAGCGACAAACAATTTTTAGCGTTAAACAAATACAAAAATCTACACGCAATGAGATACGATGATCTTTGCCTCATAGACAATACCAAGCAACTAACGGTACTGAGTGTGGTTTAGTTTACTAGTGGTATTATCTGGCTATAATCAGTGTTCCGAGAGCTATACTTCTTTTTGTACTCTGAATTGCAAACTTTGATATAACCGTTTTAAATTATTGTATATCTATCTATCTATATATATATATATATATATACCATATAAAATTGTAAACTAGAAACTTCCGAGTAGTTCTGAGAATCATCGCTCTTTCTTTAAATAATGTATGAGACTATTACACTGCTCGTTACTTAAAATGTTGAACTAAGAAGGATACATCCAGGAAAGTCCAAATTTGCAGAATGTATAGAGCAGGGAAGGATAAATATGTTTGGTCGATGGCTGCACAGCTTCTCATACCTGTGAACTCCGCCAGCTACAGTTGATGAGCTGTGGCATTGGATCGTAAGACGCATGGCTTACCATACCAGAAGAGAACATCCTCTCGATGTCTCGCTGTGTTACAGTCGTTCTGGTTGTCAATGTTGGGTCAGTTCTGCTCCTTTGTCACCACGTTGTCACACAGCGAAAACAGCGGTAAGTTTAACCCTTAACGTACCAAGCCTAAGTCGTCAAAGTTGTTTACCAAGCTGGAGTCTTCTGGAGACCCCAAGTATTATTTTAATTTCTCAACATAGTATTGCACAGGGTTACTCCAACTATTATTTTTTGGATGTCTAGAAGCATACTTAAGTTAAATGAACATTGTTGACATCAAATATTATGTATATTTGAGCACTATTCAGTTCTTCATACAATTTTATATTTTTGTGTTCGTAAATCTGAAACACAGGTTTAACAATGGAGTTTTTACATTTTCAAGTGTGTTTTTATTTTTTGTATTTTTTAAAGAAACGAGTCGTTGATCTAATCATGTAATTAATATCTCAAAGGGTTGCAGGATACATATAAAAATTGAGAAGAAATTGATTCTTATGATGGCGGCAGTATCACTAAATATCACTCTCTGGGGTCCCTAGAGTACCCCGCTTGGTATGTTAAGGGTTAAGCATATTCGACACTTACTATTAGATATCGGCTTGGGAACTTTGGCGTAGCTACCCTGTCTCCCTGAAGTTGCATTTTTAATGGCGAGTACTGTGTAGGAATCATCTTGTGAGGGAACACGTTTTCAGCTGACACCATGTTTTAAATTATAGCGTCATTTAAAAAATAACTTATCTGTTAATTAAAATGTGCAGAGAAGTTATTTCTGGAAAATCCTATTCACGCCTCTTGTGGTAACAACTTCTGCATTTTGGAAGAGGCTATTATTAAGGAAAATAATGAGGTAAAGTCGTCTTTATATAGTACACACGGAAAAGAAAGTATTTGACAGTTGACAAATTTTCTTTTGCCAATAGCTCGGGAACAAATGAATTTATTTGGATCTTTTTGTTGTTATTCTTCGAATAGTTATAACTTGACAACCTGCCAAAGTCGGTACTCTAATAGGTTAATTTATTGTTGAGTTTTTAGGAAAACAAATTTTGTCAACTGAAGAATATTTAATTTCGTGACTGTACAAGCAACGGATGATAACGGCTTAATAAATGACTGTACGTAAGTTTGTTTGAGTTTGAACATAGGATTGTACTGTACATGGCTGTGCATTTTGCATTATTATTGAAGTGCTGCAACTAAGTTATTGCAAAAGGTATGATAAATTCTTACAGTAATATTGTCACATATTGATTTACTCTGTATGAAAACTAAAATAGTTTAACATATGGTTAACCTCCTTTGTGCAAATAATTTTAAAATTAACGCTTGTGCCACTTTTCAACCTTGGCTTTGCAGTAGCTTTCCAAAGAATTAGCAGGAAGTCCAAACTTACACCCTGCAGGTAAATACATTTCTCTGGACATTTCACGGTTCCAAACTAAGATTGAAAAGTGTAGTATTTTTAATTTTATTATTATAGGCACAAAGGAGATCAACCATATTTTAAGCTATTTTTGTTTCCATAGAGAAAAACAATATGTGACAACATTACAGTAAGAATGTATCATGCATTTCTCAGTATGTTGCAGCACTTCAATAACGGTGCACTATACGTACAATCTAGATCCTGAATGTGTCCAATCCATATATTACAACAAGGCAATACGTATGCGATACAGGTAAAATCCGTATATTTCATACGGACAATCTATAAGCTACATACATCCAATCCATACATTACATATGGCCAGCCTGTACGCGACATACGTATAATCTATATGCTGCATGCACACAGTCTGTAAGCTGCATATGCGCACTCTGTATGGTGCATACGGATATTCTGTATGCTCTATCGGGACAAGCTGTGTGCGACATAAGGAAAATCTGTATAATACATACGTACATGACGCATACTGTATCTAGTCGTACGTACGGGGCACAAGTACAATATAGATGCTGCCTCGGGGTTGAACGCAAGAAACACACGTACAGAACGTATATTGCATACTTCTTGAAATTATGCTCCGTCCTGATAGTCAGTGAGTGTCGTCATTATTAACCCACATGCTACATACGATCGTGACGTCACAAAGCTAGATATTACCTCCGTATATACTTGTTACTGCAGATGACGTCACACGAATGACGTCATTGCACTTATGCAGACAGTATGTATAATGCATACGTTTTCAGCTATACGTTTGCTGCAGGATGTTATATACGGTTGTACGTTAAGTCCGGAAACTACAGGAATTACGAATGTAACCTACGTTTTTAAGTATGCCACCTACATTTTTTTTCTCAGTGTGCGATCTGCAAGGACCCTTAAAATTGTGTAACTACCGTTTAGGTTTCTTCTCTCCTACAAAGAATCAAAGTTTAACACTTTTAATAAACTACAATGTTTGAATATTCCGTACAAGCAACCACTCCATGTTCGTTTTATACAAGTCTGGGTCGTAAAAATGAAAACTACTACACATCGATCCCAGTTGGTTTCACCTTATTGGCCTAGGTTTTATGCTTCATAAAGATAATCAATACTTACTGCTCTGCTCGTTTTTCTTTTGCGACAGTACCAAGCTGTTTTCCAAACAGAAGCCCACAAAGCTTACCAATATTCTGTAACAGTTTTATTACACTTATGGTCGTAAGCTTGTAAAGAATTCACATGCATTTTATTGGCCTCGAACTCTAGTACTAGATCCTTAGGGAATTAGGTACGTGAATACCTTGTAAAACCGTGGTTTGTAAGACAAGTTCTAACGATTATTTAGAAAAGCTAGCGGTGTAAAACACTGATTCGCGTTACAAAGAAGTTATACAGGCCTGGGAAAACAGGTGTAGAACAAAGACATCAACAAAGTTATGAATTCACAGATTTTCTTTAACTAGGTTACATTGGGAGATTTCCAGTTAAGTACACCTGAAAGATATAAAACTAACTAGGCTCACTTCCCTCATCTTGAACAAGAAGCCATGAATTTCCCCCCTCGTTAATACTGTTCGAGAACAGTCTCGCTGAGCAAAAAAAGTAAAAGAGACAGCGATAAACTTTCTACTAGCCTGAAATTCAAACTTGCGTCCTTAAAAAATTTCGAGGCGTCTTTTCAACCTTGACTCACTTTTAACACGACGGTATATTGATAAGCCTAAGTATCTCTCACACTAATCTTTAATCTTATAGAACCCTAAAATCTTATAGAAACTTAAAATATCACTAGCTCGCACGGTTCATCTTGCACTACAAACTGCCATAATCACACATTCTTACTAAGGTTATTGTAAGAAATGAATTTCTCAATCTTCTCAACGTTTTCTCACCGGTGAGTGAATTTCTGGTACGCTTCTGCTCATGCCCAGACTACTGCACAAACTCAGGTTATCGACACCTTTCTTATCTCAGACGGAAAGATAAACAAGAAAAATTTCTGTAATCATATTTATTAAATTCAACACTACCTGATCTCACTGACGTGAATAGAGTATGCGTGTACTCGCCACCGAGTCTAAGGTATCTTATCAAAAGCAGAAAGCTACTCCAAAAAATGTACCCCATTAATCACCAGCAGTTGAGTATTACGAAGTATGCTCATCTCTAACACTGAACCTGACTGTCATTTCGCCTGGTCCATCCTAAATCACCAAGAAAATTCCTTTACAAAAATAGAAGCACCAAATCGTCTGTAGAATTCTGCATAGATTTTTGCTGCATATAGAGGAATATCATGACAAACTGCCTACAGTACATTCTTTGCAGAGTCCAGCTAAGGGCCGTTAACATTGGTAAGAAGAAATTCGAAACACACAGATATGTGATAAGATCTATACTTCAGACTGTTTTTAGAGAACATTGTATTACCAAGAGCTGACATCGCGAAACATTTCGACAACATTTTACTAAGAGGAGGTGTCGGGATACGTGTTGTTCCGTTATCAAAACAAAAACAAGCATTAAGCATGCACCACAACCAGACAGACCTATTTTTATTTGATAAGAAGCGTAGTGATATTAGGACTCTTCAATTGCAACTCACACGCTGTAATAGACTAAAATCTTTTGAAACTTTACTTTTATCTTGCAAAAAATTCAACATTATTTACAAGGCCGCCGGCTGCGGCTTTCGGTAGAAATAATGGTATTACTAATCATAAATATCAGGATGCATTTAGATAAAAAGATAATAACAGCAAATGTCGAGATCCGCTATGATACTTTAATTAAAACGAGTGGAATCAGTTAGCATGCATTACAACCGACTTAGCGGATGGGTTGAAATGGAAAAAATACGGCAGGTCATATTGTCCTTAAAACTTCAAATTCGAAATATTCGAGTTTAAACTCAGTGAAGTGCGGAACAAGAATCTTTAGCTGATAAAGAATGAATATCACGGTGAGCTGTAAAAGTATTCTCATCGAGATATCCTTCCCTTAAGTTCCTTCTTAAAATGAGAAATTTAGAAGTCAGTAGTGGACATCGGCATGTATTCCTTAATTCCTATTGGCTTATAGCTAGTAAAGGAAATCAACACCGAATCCGAGACCTCAGTATTTTGTGCTGTGTACGTAGGGATTAAAAACAAAGCCATAGTGCTTTTAGTGCCTCTTAGCTCATATTATACAATGGCGTACCATTTAAAAAACCGTGGATTTACTTCTCCCTTTAATAAGACGAGTGTATCACACATGTATAACTTTTGCGAATGTACAGCGGTTTCTTTAGGAGGTTCCTTGGGATAGAAAACTATTGTGATACCATATGGAAAAATAGTAATTAATAATTTATGAATGATAATCAAGCAATAGCTATACTTACCGTTTAAATGCAACTACAATACTATCTGAGAGTGCTTCATGCTGAAGAAATCTACTTAGCACTCATAACGCTCTCACCTTTTTTTATCGTTAGCCTGATAGAAATTGTTTAATCCAAAAAGTTGTGTTCTTAAGGATCTATGATATAAACAGTCTCCTGTGTCTAAACACTCGAGGCTATTAAATGTGAATTTATTAGATTCCTTGCTGCTAACTAGGGCTTACATACAGAGTGTTGTAGGATTCTCTAGGTTCCGGTCAATTATTAATATTTTCCCGACTGTATCCTGTTAAACTTTCTATGGAACCCATTATATTTTGACCTCCGAAACAGAATTACTTTGGGCATGAGACCGGTGATCAGGATCGATGAGACAAATAAAGAATCGATTTTAAGTTCTTTCGAGATCTTCTCTTAGGCGATTAGGTGGAAAATGTTTACGGTATAGTCAGTCCTGTGTTCGCTACAAACTTAGTAACACTGATCAACACAAAGCAACCAAATTGTAGGCTAATAAAATAAACTTTACATATAAGATGACTGTATGCTTTGTGTAGTAACTAAGTGCCACCCATTTCATAGAGAAGAAAAAATCATTCATTTAAGTAGTCTCGAAAAAAATTTTATATATTCAAGTTCTTCAATGAAATAGTAATCTGATATCACGGTAAAAAGTCTTAATATGAATATGGTATCACATTTCGTAAATCTGACATCCTCTTCCCTCTAATTCTATATACTCATGTACTTGGCGTGTCAATACTGTCTTACTCGGAAGATTTGGTCAAGTGTTCACTAGCGTGTCGATTTCCTTTTCTCAAACATCCTTTGTATAGCTATTCATCTTGTGAAAGCTTCGCCACAAGGGTTGTGGATGGACACATACACACTTTTCCTTTTGATATAAGAAGTATAGTCCCTGTGTGATTCTTCAATAATTCAACATCAAGTTCCAAGTCTATGTATTCTACTCATCTGCACCCAGTAAATAAGTGCAAGAAAGGTGGAGAAAGCACAAGTGTTATGTCATTACATCAGTCATTATACTTTAAAGGTGTTCAAATCATAGCTGCAGCTGAGGAAATTACTGAACTGTCCAAAGATGTACCGCCTTAGGTGGTTTCCAATTAAGTAACTTCTAGGCACGATTGGATACAATATGTCAGGAAACGGTATAAAGAACTTTGGGGTATCCTCTACGCTAAGACAAAGTTAATGAAACTGCTGAATGGCCATGCCTATTCAAAATCATTCAGAACACACTTCTAGACATTGGTAGGCTAGCAGAATTGTGCACAAACTCTTTTAGCTTTTCGACACCTTATATATCTCAGACAGTATGATCAACCAGAAGAATTTATGTAATCATATTTATTAAAATCAATACTCCATCATTTCACTAACGTGAATAGAGGATGCGTGTAATGTCCAACGACTCTAAGGTATCTTCACAATATGAATAGCTATCCAAAGTTTGTTTGAGAAAAGCAAATCGAGACACGAGAAGCGAGTGAAGACGATTAATTCTTTCGATTAAGACAGAATTGACACACCAAGAACATGAGTATATACTATTAGAGGGGAAAAGGATTTCACAATTACGAAATGTGATACGATATTGTTAACAAAGCTATTCTACCGTAATATCAGATTACTTTTTTTTATTAAAGAAGTTGGATATGGAGAATTTTCATCAAGATACTCCTGAAATGAATGACCTTTTCTGCTCTATGAAATGTGTGGCACTTAGTTGATAATAAAGGCATACAGTGAGCTTATATGAAAAGATTGTTGGATTAGCCCACAGTTTGCTTGTTTTGCGATGACCAGTGTTACTAAGTTGGTAGCGAAAACATGACTGAGTAGCCGAAAATATTTTCCACTACTGTTTCCTTTTTGAAGCCTTGCAAAAAAAGACAAGATCCTGCGGCCTCCGATTCGGTGTTGATTTCTTTACTAGCTCTAAGCCGATAGTAATTAACTAATACATGTCGATGTCCACTGCTGACTTCTAAATTTCGCATCATTTTAAGAAGGAACGTAGAAGCCGTTTTGCCTTACCGGACATCTCGAAGAGAACCCTCGAATTATTGGCACGCTTGTTGTCCCTGAACCAATAATTAAAAATTGAATATCCACGTCCATCCTCAAAATTATTTCTTTAATAAACGCATCACTTAGAGATCGCTTTCGTCCCTGATTAATATCTCTTTTGAGACCTTGTAGAAACTATTACAATGAAGTCAAGTGACATCCCTGATAACGTTCTCGTTTTAAGGTGATTTCTGAAGTCGCAGATGCATATTGCAAAAAGCATCACCATCTCAGGGATGCCTGCTGTATTACAAGTGACCCATCAGCTTGTTTATAATTTTAACACGCTTTCTCTTTATTAGTTTTACGAAAACAACACTTTATAAGCTCAGCTAAATACCTTCTTTTCTCAGCTAAATACTTCTCGTTCATCACGTCACTGGGTCTAAACACGAATATTTCGAATTTGCAAGTCCTAAGGACAATATATGCTACCGTGCTTTCCTATTTCAATCCACTCGATGTCGTCGTTTGTACTGCATTCAAAGTGATTCCAATCGTTCTAATGCAAGTATCATGGCGGATCTCGAAATCTACTGCTATTATCTCAGTAGGAACAAAGGGACTAGATCGTACAGGGGACTAGAAACTTCATTTGTTGGCTATTAAATTAATTCTTCCGTTTCTCACGCAGTTGGTCATCTCTTGTATGCAAAATTTTCACATCACTATACTCAGCAGATAGAAGCCTGTGAGGCAACTACGGTATCAGATGATTACAAGAAATTTATCATCTGATATCAAATAAACTTTTCATATAAACAAACTGTGTGCGTTGAATATCAACTATGTGCCACACATTTAATAAAGTAGAAAAAGTCAATCTATTCAGAAGTCTCGATGAGTATTCTCCATATTTAATTTCCGAATGATATAGTAATCTGATATCAGGTTAATGTATACGTAATCCAGGACCCACGCAAATGCCATCAGCTCCAGCCGGATAAACTTAGTTACCTGTAGATAAAAAGTGACTGCAAGATAGGTTTGTGAACGAGCCACATGTAAGTATAAAAGAGCGGATATGAAGTATTTTATGTTTTGTGTATTCTGACTAGAGATTTCATGTACAAATGGCAGATCGGAAGAAAATCTGATAAGGATGTGGACGAAGAAAAGCTGCAGAAAACCAATATGCCATTCACCGAAGTCAAATTGACAGCTGTAGAAAACCAATATGTTAATGATAACGGCTTAATTTCTAATTCATTCAGTTATGATTATCTTGTAATAACGTATAGACCTAAAAAAATGGACATGAAGACGATGTTCGTGTAGCTTTAAATGAAGGT
This sequence comes from Thermobia domestica, assembly GCF_964235325.1. NCBI lineage: Eukaryota > Metazoa > Arthropoda > Insecta > Zygentoma > Lepismatidae > Thermobia > Thermobia domestica. The sequence goes on from NC_137460.1 coordinate 170,843,139, forward strand.
ATAAAGAAAAGGTATAAAACATGGAGGTGGTTTTTTATTCTGTTTACATGCTTTCGAGGTGGTTTTTTAAACTGTTGACGAACAGCTTTGGTACCCGAAGAGAAAACAGAACAGTAGCACGACACATTTAATTTAATATGCTAAACTAGTTAATTTTGATATCACATACGCGTACCACAGCGCGTTTGAATGATGGGCAAGATGATGGGCCACTTGCGATAGGGCAGGCATTCCTGAGCTGGTGAAGCAATTTGTAATATGCATCTGCAACGTAAGAAAACACCTTACAATGAGAACATTTCAAGGATGTCACTTGACTTCATTGCAATAGTATTCTACATTGATTAAAAAATATAATAATCAGGGATGTGAGCGATCTCTAAGTGATGCGGTGATTAAAAAAATAATTTTGAGGATGGACGGTGAAGTTCGATTTTTAATTAGTGGTTTAGGTTTCAACAGGCTAAAAAGTTGTGTTCTTACGGACATATTATATACCCGTACAGCGTGCAGCGTGCAGCGTTTTAACACTCGAGGCTATAAATAGACATTTAATTAGCGTTCGTACTGCTCACAAAAGCTTACACCCAGAGTTGTGTAGAATTCACTAGGTTCCTGTCTATCATTAATAATATTTTCCCGATTGTATCCTGTAAAACTTGCTATGGAACCTAATATTTTCTAACCTCCGAAACAGCCTTACTTTGTGTCTGAGACCGCTGATATAATCAATGAGACAAATAAAGAATCGATTTAAAGTTCTTTTGAGATCTTCTCTTAGACGGTTAGGTGGAAAATATTTACGGTATAGTAGTCCTGTGTTCGCTACCAACTTAGTACCATTGATCATCAGAAAGCCACCAACCTGTAAGCTAATCAAATAATCTTTTCATATAAACAAACTGTATGCTTTGATTATCAACTATGTGCCACACATTTCATAGAGTAGAAAAAGTCAATCTTTTCAGAAGTCTCGATCCAAAATCTCCAATTTCAATTTCCGAATGAAATAGTAATATGATATCAGGGTACCATTTTCTTGATAAGAATATCGTATCACACTTCGTAATATTGACATCCTTACTCCTCTAATGCTATATACTCATGTACTTGGCGTGTCAATCCTGTCCTACTCGGAAGATTTAATCAAATCTACACTCGCGTGTCGTCTGTCGATTTCCGTTTCTCAAACAACGTTTGGATAACTATTCATTTTGTGAAAGCTACGATAGAACGATTGTGGAATGGTGAGATACACACAACTCCTTTTGATATAAGCAGTGTAGCCCTTCAGTATATCCCCAATAATTCAACATCAAGTACCAACACTATATATTCAACTATTCTGCAAACGATAAATAAGTGCAAGAAAGGTTGACAAAGAAAATCTCTTATGACTTTACTACATCGGCCATTATACTTTAAACTTGTGCAAATCGTGCACGCAGCTCAGGAAATTTCTGAACAGTCCAAAGTTTTACCGCCCTCAGGAAGTCTCCACTTAAGTAATTTCTAGGCACGATTAGATACATTATTTCAGGAAATGGTATAGAAGAACTTTGGGTTATCCTGTACGCTAAGACAATACAAGTGAAAATCCAGAATGGTGAAAACGTATAAGCAGGAACCCAATCGAACGAGGTTAATGTATACGAATTCCAGAACCCACACAAATGCCATCAGCTCCAGCCGCATAAACTTACTTACCTGTAGATAAAAAGTGACTGCAAGATAGGATTGTGAGCGAGCCACATGTTAGTATAAAACCGCGGATATGAAGTATTTTATGTTTTGTGTATTCTGACAAGAGATTTCATGTACAAATGGCAGATCGGAAGAAAATCTGATACAGATGTGGACGAACAAAACATGCAGATAACCAATATGTCATTAACCGCAGTCGAATTGACATTCTTGTGTATTCAGATATAATCACATATGGAAGGTCGCATTAGCTCTACGTGCCACTCAGATGACAAAATGCTTCCCACCAAAGTCCTGTAGAACTTCAGTTATCGTAACAGTATATAGGTTTGAATGATTAATCTAGCTAGCGTAGTGTCTGACGTTGAGTTAATCCCCCAGAAAATTTCCTGGCCTCCTTAAGCACTGTTCGATAATCATATCACTTGGAACTTCGCACCAGAAGGCCTCTTTTTCTGCCAATTCCTTGAGTTGTTAATTTCTTGTAATCATCTGATACCGTAGTTGCCTCCAAGGCTTCCATCTGCTGAGTAAAGTGATGTGCAAATTTTGTATACAAGAGATGACCAACTGCGTGAGAAACGGAAGAATTAATTTAATAGCCAACAAATGAAATTTCTAGTCCCCTGTACGATCTAGTCCCTTTGTCCCTACTGAGATAAAAGCAGTAGATGTCGAGATCCGCCATGATACTTGCATTAGAACGATTGGAATCACTTTGAATGCAGTACAAACGACGACATCGGGTGGATTGAAATGGGAAAGCACGGAAGCATATATTGTCCTTAGGACTTGCAAATTCGAAATATTCAAGTTTACACCCAGTGACGTGATGAACTAGAAGTATTCAACTGAGAAAAGAAAATTATCACAGTGAGCTTATAAGGTATTGTGTTCGTAAAACTAATAAACATAAAGCGCGTTAAAATGATAAACAAGCTGATGTGTCACCTGAGATACAGCAGGCATCCCTGAGATGGTGAAGCTTTTTGTAATATGCATCTGCGACTTTACAAATCACCTTAAAAAGAGAACGTTATCAGGGGTGTCACTTGACTTCATTGTAATAGTTTCTGCATGGTCTCAAAAGAGATATTAATCAGGGACGAAAGCGATCTCTAAGTGATGCGTTTATTGAAGAAATAATTTTGAGGATGGACGTGGATATTCGATTTTTAATTATTGGTTTAGGGACAACAAGCGTGCCAATAATTTGAGGGTTCTCTTTCGAGGTGTCCGGGAAGGCTAAACGGCATCTACGTTCCTTCTTAAAATGCTGCGAAATTTAGAAGTCAGCAGTGGACATCGACATGTATTAGTTAGTTCCTATTGGCTTACAGCTAGTAAAGGAATCAACACCGAATCGGAGGCGGCAGGATCTTGTGTTCTTTAGCTAGGACTTAAAAACGAAGCAGTAGTGCTTTCAAAGCCACTTAACTCACATTATACAATGGCGTACCATTTAAAAAACCGTGATCACACACGCATTGCTTTGGGAACTTACAGCGGATTGTTTTAGGTGGGCCCTTGGGATTAAAAAAGGTTGTGATACCTTATGCAAAAAACATAAGTATTAATTGATCAATGATAATCAAGCAATAGCTATACTTCCCGTTTATATGCTACTACAATACTATTTGAGAGTGCTTTTTGTTGATAAAATCTACGTTAGCATGATAAAAAATGTTCATTCCAAAGAATTGCGTTGTTACGGATAAATTACTCAAACAAAGTCTCCTGTGTGTTATCCCTCGAAGCTAAAAAATATGCATTTAGTTAGCATCAAATATGCTCACTAGGGAATACACTAGGTACCATTCACTAGGTCACGGTCTATCATTAATTCCGATTGTATCCTGTAAAACTTGCTATTGAACCCACTATATTCTAACCTCCGAAGCAGCCTTACTTTGGGCCTGAGACCGATGATCTAACTGATGAGAGAAATAAAGAATCGTTTTTAAGTTCGTTTGAGATAGACGATTAGGTGGAAAATATTTTCGGTTACTCAGTCATGTTTTCGCTACCAACTTAGTAACACTGGTCATCGCAAAACAAGCAAACTGTGGGCTAATCAAACAATCTTTTCATATAAGCTCACTGTATGCCTTTATTTTCAACTAAGTGCCACACATTTCATAGAGCGGAAAAAGTCATTCATTTCAGGAGTATCTTGATGAAAATTCTCCATATACAACTTCTTTTAAAAAAAGGTAATCTGATATTACGGTAGGATAGTCTTGATAAGAATATCGTATCATATTTCGTAATTGTGTGTTCTTGGTTTGTCAATTCTTTCTTAATCGAAAGAATTAATCGTCTTCAATCGCGTCTCGTGTCTCGATTTGCTTTTGTCAAACAAACTTTGGATAGCTATTCATATTGTGAAAGCTTCGCCAAAACCATTGTGGGTTGTGAGATAGACAAGGAGCAAAATGTAGCCGTATATGGACAGCAGTAATGGAAGAAATTACAAACGGGAAATCTGTTGCTGTTGAATGGCCTAATTCAGATCTTTTAAGAATCTTGCTAGAAGACTTCTTGAGCAGTTGCTGATTCTCTTGTGGCCACATACAATCAGAACTGAAAGAATATGCTATGAAATCATTAAATTAAAAGAAACTCTGGCGTTTTTAAATTCGTGTTTTCACTTTTTTCATGATGGAACAGGGTGTGACGCGACCTTAACTATACTCAAAAGAATCAGTTGGCAGCCTACAAGATTCTTCAAAAAGAAAATGAATATTGCAAGTTAGAGTCTTCAAACAACCATATCTCAATCCTGACAAAATGGTCAACATTAGACATATCTTAAACGCATTTATGGAGAAGGAAACATATCCTTTTTGGTATAAGCCATATCAGGTATAACAAGATAGTAGTTACGAAACTTTAATATGGCCACTTTTCCCCCTACTAACACGGCAGCTGTGGAGCAACCAACTCGGAAGTACCTCAATGTCCAGGAGCGATATGGTCTAAGCATGAACCCAATCGAAAGAGGTTGATGTGTCAAAGAGGATATGCGAATTACAGGACCCAGACAGCTACCATCAGCTCCAGCCGGATAAGCTTACTTATCTGTAGATAAAAAGTGACTGCAAGATAGGATTGTGAACGGGCCACATGTTAGTGAAAAGAGCTGATATGAAGTATTGTGCATTCTGCCAAAGGAGTTCATGTACAAATGGCAGATCGGTAGACAATCCTATTGAGTAGCTTTCTGCTCTTGGGAAGATACCTTAGAATCGTTGGACAGGACACGCAACCTCTATTCACGTTAGCGAGATGAGGTAGTGTTGAATTTAATAAATATGATTACATAAATTCTGGTGGTTGATCATACCGTCTCAGGTATATAAGGTGTCGAAAAGCTGAAAGAGTTTGTGCACAATCTGCTAGCCGAGCAAAGTCTAGAAGTGTGTTCTGAATGATTTTGAATAGGCATGGCCATTCAGCATTTCCACTAACTTTGTCTTAGCGTAGAGGATACCCCAAAGTTCTTTATACCGTTTCCTGACATATTGTATCCAATCGTGCCTAGAAATTACTTAATCGGAAACCACCTAAGGCGGTACATCTTTGGACAGTTCAGTAATTTCCTCAGCTGCAGCTATGATTTGAACACCTTTAAAGTATAATGACTGATGTAATGACATAACACATGTGCTTTCTCCACCTTTCTTGCACTTCTTTACTGGGTGCAGATGAGTAGAATACATAGACTTGGTACTTGATGTTGAATTATTGAAGAATCACGCAGGGACTATACTTCTTATATCAAAAGGAGAAGTGTGTATGTCACCATCCACAACCTTTGTGGCAAAGCTTTCACAAGATGAATAGCTATACAAAGGATGTTTGAGAAAAGGAAATCGACACGCGAGACGATAGTGAACACTTGACCAAATCTTCCGAGTAAGACAGATTTGACACGCCAAGTACATGAGTATATAGAATTAGTGGGAAGAGGAAGTCAGATTTACGAAATGTGATACCATATTCATATTAAAATTTTTTACCGTGATATCAGATTACTATTTCATTGAAGAACTTGAATATATAAAATTTTTTTCGGGACTACTGAAATTAATGATTTTCTCTTCTCTACCGTCAACCCAACTAACCGTCAAAGAGAAGATCTGAAAAGATCTTAAAATCGATTCTTTATTTGTCTCATCGATCCTGATCATCGGTCTCATGCCCAAAGTAATTCTGTTTCAGAGGTTAAAATACCACGAGCTTTCACGTCGAAAATGGCCTGAAACAAGGAGATGCGTTGTCGCCATTATTATTTAACTTCGTGCTGGAATACGCCATAAGGAAAATCAAAATAGCAACCAGGGCCTAGAGTTGAACGGCATTCACCAGGTTATGGCATATGCTGATGATGTAAATTTAATAGGGGATGATAGAAGAACAGTAGAAATAAATGCAGAGATCTTATTAAACGCTTGCAGGGACATGGGTTTAGAAGTAAATGCAGAGAAAACTAAATACATGGAAGTGCGTCGGGACCGTAATACGGCAAATTGTGGAGGCGTTAAAATATTAAATAATGCTTTTGATAAAGTGGATACTTTCAAATATTTAGGATCAATATTAACAGACGAAAATCATATTCACGAAGAAATTAAATGTCGACTAAAAGCAGGGAACTCGTGTTACTACTCGGTTCAAAATCTCTTGTCGTCGCGAATTCTGTCGAGGAATTTGAAGCTTAAAATATATAAAACGATAATCATGCCTGTTGTTCTGTATGGTTGCGAAACATGGTCGCTTACTCTGAGGGAAGAAATAGACTGAAAGTATATGAGAACAGGATCCTGAGAAGAATATTCAGACCCAAGAGGAACGAGAATGGGGAATGGCGGAAGCTTCATAACGAGGAACTACATAGTTTATACGGTTTACCCAACATTGTTAGGGTCGTCAAGTCTAGGAGGCTTAGGTGGGCAGGTCATGTAGCTAGAATGGAAGAAAGTAGAAACGCTTTCAAAGTCTTAACTGGAAGACCCATAGGAAAACGACCATTAGGAAGACCTAGTCGCAGATGGGAGGATAATAAAATATGGATCTCGCAGAGATAGGAATACAAAGTAGAAACTGGATGCAATTAGCTAAGGATAGAAGTCAGTGGAGAGCTTTTGTGAACGCGGCACTGAACCTCCGGGTCCCATAGGCCATAGAGTTAGTTAGTTAGTTAGTTAGAGGTTAAAATATAATGGGTTCCATAGAAAGTTTAACAGGTTACAGTCGGGAAAATATTAATAATAGACCGGAACCTAGAGAATCCTACAAAACTCTGTATGTAAGTCCTAGTGAGCAGCAAAAAATCTAATGAAATTCACATTTAATAGCCCCGAGTGTTAAGACACAGGAGACTTTGTTTAAATCATAGATCCTTAAGAACAACACTCTTTGGATTAAAAAGTTTCTATTAGGCTAACGATAAAAAAAGGTGAGTGCGTTATGAGTGCTAAGTAGATTTCTTCAGCATGAAGCACTCTCAGATAGTATTGTAATTGCATTGAAACGGTAAGTATAGCTACTGCTTATTATCATTCATAAATTATTAATTATTTTTTTTACATTTGGTATCACAATAGATTTCAATCCCAAGGAACCTCCTAAAAGAAGCCGCTGTACATTCCCAAAGTTATACATGTGTGATACACTCGTCTTATTAAAGGGAGAAGTAAATCCACGGTTTTTTAAAAAGGTACGCCATTGAATAATTTAAAAGGCTCTAAAAGCACTACGGTTTTTTCTTTAAATTCCTACGTAAAAAGCACAAAAAACTAAGGTCTCCGATTCGGTGCTGATTTCCTTTACTAGCTATAAGCCCATACTGACTTCTAAATTTCACACCTTTTTAAGAAGGAACTTAAGGGCCGTTCAGCTTTACCGGATATCTCGAAAGAGAACCCTCGCATTATTGGATCTCCTGTTTCACCCTAAACCACTAAATAAAAATCGAACATCCCCGTCCAAACTCAAAATTATTCCTTTCATACCGCATCACTTAGAGATCGCTTTCCTCCTTGATTAATATCGCATTTGAGACAATGTGGAATACTATTACATTTAAGTCAATTAACATCCCTGCTAATTTTCTCACTTTGAGGTGATTTCTGACGTTGCAGATGCATATTACATAAAGTTCCAACAGCTCAGGTATGCCTGCCCTATTGCAAGTGATCCGTCAAGATGCCCATCTTTTTTACGCGCTTTCTCTTTACTAGTTTTACGAAAACAATACTTTTAGAGCTCACCGTGATATTCAATCTTTATCAGCTTGAGACTCTTCTTCCACACGTCACTGAGTTTAAACTTGAATATTTCGAATTTGCAAGTTTTAAGGACAATATGACCTGCCGTATTTTTTCCATTTCAACCCATCCGCTAAGTCGGTTGTAATGCATGCTTACTGATTCCACTCGTTTTAATTAAAGTATCATAGCGGATCTCGACATCTACTGTTATTATCTTTTTATCTAAATGCATCCTGATATCTATGATTAGTAATACCATTATCTTTACAGAAAGCCGAAACCGGCGGCCTTGTAGATAATCTTGAATTTTTTGCATTATATAAGCAATGTTTCAAAGGATTTTAGTCTATTACAGCGTGTGAGTTGCAATTGAAATTCCTAATATCATTACGCTTCTTATCAAATAAAAATAGGTCTGTCTGGTTGTGGTGCATGCTTAATGCTTGCATATGTTTTGATAACGGAACAACACGTATCCCGACACCTCCTCTTAGTAAAATGTTGTCGAAATGTTTCGTGATGTCTGCTCTTGGTAATACAATGTTCTCTAACAACAGTCTGAAGTATACGTCCTATCACATATCTGTGTGTTTCGAATTTCTTCTTACCAATGTTAACGGCTCTTAGCTGGACTCTGCAAAGAATGTACTGTAGGCAGTTTGTCATGATATTCCTCTATATGCAGCGAAAATCTATGCAGAATTCTACAGACGATTTGGTGCTTCTATTTTTGTAAAGGAATTTACTTGGTAATTTAGGATGGCTCTGGTCAACGGCCATGTATATGCTCGAAAACATACCAGGCGAAATGACAGTCAGGTTTAGTGTTAGAGATGAGTACACTTCGTAAGCCTCAACTACTGGCGATTACTGGGGTACATGTTTTGGAGTAGCTTTCTGTTCTTGAGAAGATACCTTAGTCTCGGTGGCGAGGACACGCATACTCTATTCACGTCAGCGAGATCAGGTAGTGTTCAATTAAATAAATATGATTACAGAAATTTTTCCTGTTTATCTTTCCGTCTGAGATATGAAAGGTGTCGGTAACCTGAGTATGTGCACCAGTCTGCTCCTGAGCAGAAGCGTATCAGAAATTTACTCACCGGTGAGAAAACGTTGAGAAGAGATATTCAATACTTGCGGTTGCATTCTGTAAATCTTTCAATGCAACCCATTATACTCTAACCTCCGAAAGAGCTTTACTTTGGGCCTGAGATCGGTGATCAGGATCGATGAGACAAATATAGAATCGATTTTAAGTTCTTTTGAGATCTTCTCTTAGACGGTTAGGTGGAAAATATTTACGGTATAGTCAATCCTGTGTTCGCTACTAACTTAGTAACACAGGTCATCACAAAGCAACCATACTTTGGGCTAATCAAATAATCTTTTCATATAATTTCACTGTAAGCTTTTAATAGTAACTAAGTGCCATACATTTTATAGAGCAGAAAAAGACATTCATTTCAGAAGTCTCTTGAGAAAATTCTCCATACCCAAGTTCTTGAATGAAAAAGTAATCTGATATCACGGTAGCATTGCCTTGATAAGAATATCGTATCATATTTCGTAATTCAGATATCCTCCTCCCCTCTAATGCTATATACTAATGTTCTTAGTGTGTCAATACTATCTTACTCGGAAGATTTAATCAAGTCTTCGCTCGCGTCTCGCGTCTCGATTTCCTTTTGTCAAACAACCTTTGGATAGCTATTCATCTTGCGAAAGCTTCGCCAGAACTACAGTAGATTGGTGAGATACACACCTCACCTTTTGATATAAGAAGTGTAGGCCCTCTGTAATTCAACAGTAATTAATATCAAGTAACTTTATTATATATTCTAGTCTTGTGCAGACAGTAAATAAGTGCAAGAAAAGTGGACAAAGAACATGTTATGACATTAGATCACCTTTTAGACTGGCAAGGTGTACAATTCGTAACAGCACCTTAAGAAATTCCGGAACTGTCCAAAGTTCTACAGCCCTTAGGAGGTTTTCACTTAAGTGATTTCTACTTTGGGGTATCCTGTACGCTAAGACAACATTAGTGATAATGCTGAATGGCCATGCCTACTCAAGATCATTGAAAAGTCGCTTCTTGTCTTTGCTCGGCGACCTTTACGTGTGGTTATGAAGACATTTACAATCCTCTGAGGAGATGACAAAATCTAGGATCAGCGATCTTATTTAACAATGTCTGGATAAGGAAATCAATATGCACATTTACAAAAAAAATGAAGCTTCATGAAAAAAAGCGATATCGAGCAAATCCCAAAATTAAAACGATGATGAACTATACCGAAGCGGTAAATTTGGCTGCAGTATATTGAGAAGGTCAGATTCGTATTGCTATTCATCCGAAGGGACTGGATCGAACATGTGACTAGAAACTTCATTTGTAGGCAATAAAATTAATGCTTCTCTTTTCTCAAGCAGCTGGTCATCTTTTCTATGAAAAATTTGCACATCACTATATAAGCGGATGGAAGCCTTGGAGGTAACAACTGTATCAGAGGATTACAAGAAATTAACACTTCAAGGAACAATCAAAATTCGCAGAAAAAGAGTTTTTCTGGAGCGAAGTTCCAAGTGATATGATTATTGAACAGAGCTTAATGAAAGACACGAAATTTTATGGTGGATTAACTCAACGTCACACACTACGTTAGCAAGATTAAACCTTCATTCCCAGAGACTGTTACGATAACAGAAGTTATACAGGACTTTTTTGGGAAACCGTTTATTATCTGAGCGGCACGTTCAGCTAATGTCACTTCCATGTGTGAAAATGCCTCATTGCGCAAGAATATCAATTCTACTGAGGTGAATATTGCAGCGTATCTGTTGACTTGTGTTATAAAACCCACACGTAGAAGGAAGAGTCCTTTTATATAGCATCCTGATGGTATATAGCATCCTGATGATCAGGATAATATAGCATCCTGATGAAGTAAGTCAAAGTATCGAAAGACACCTCGAAATTTTTCATAGACGCAAGTTTAACCTTCAGGTAATCGAAAGTTTATCCTACTCTCCTTACTTTCTTTGGACAGAGAGACGAACAAGTTCTCGAGCACAATTCCCAACGGGGGTATGAGAGCTTCTGGTCCAAGATGTGGTAAGTGAGCCTAGGAAGTTTTATTTCTTTCAGGTGTACTTAGCTGGATATCTCCCAATGTAACCTAAGTACAAAAGAAATCTGTGAGTTGATAACAGTGTTGATGTCTCTGTTCTACACCTGTTCTACAAGGCCTGCATATTTCTTTGTAGCGCGAATCAGTGCTTTACTACACTAGCTTTAGTAATTCATCGGCAGAACTTGTCTCACAAACCAAAAGAAGCGGGCCTGGTTGTAGAAAATACCTAATTACCTAATCGTTTTTTTTCATGCAGCTTCATTTCCTTGGAAATGTTGCATATTGATTTCCTCCTCCAGACACATTTGAATAAGATCGCAGATCTTAGAATGTTTCATCTCTTCAGAATGTTGTAAATCTATTCATAACTACAAGTGAAGATAGCCGAGCAAAGTATAGAAGTGTATTCTCAATGATCTTGAGTTTCATGGCAATTCAGAATATTCACTTACGTTTTCTACGCCTACAGCATACCCCAAAGTTCTTTTATACCATTTCCTGACATAAAGTATCGAATTGTGCCTATAAATTACATGTGAAGACCTCCAAAGGGCGTTACAACTTTCGAAAGCTCAGAAATTTCCTCAGCTGCAGGTAGGATTTAACACCTTTTACGTATACGTAGCTGAATGAATGTCATAACACATGTGCTTTGTCCACTTTTCTTACAGTTATTTACTGTATGCAGAGACTAGAATATATAGTATTGTTTTTTGATTATGAGTTATTGAAGAAATACACTGCTTATATCAAAAGGAAAGGTGTGTAACTAACAATTCCAGAATCGTTGTGGCTAAGATTTCACAAGATGAATAGCTATTCAAAAGATGTTTGAGAAAAGGAAATCTTAACGCGAAACGCGAAAGAAGATTAGATTTTATCTTCCGAGTACGACAGCACTGACACACCAAGAACATTAGTAGTGGTCGGTGTCGCAATCAGCCCCTCTAAAAGACCGGACATCAATTATGCTAAATTGCCTTCTTCTATCTACTAAAACATGATCAATTTGTTTATGTGTTTTCCCGTCTGGTGATGTCCAAGTGTACTTATGAATGTCGCGATGTGGGAATTTTGTACTCTTCACAATTATTTTTTGGATGTTGCAAAATATACGAGTCTAACACCGTTTTCATTACTTTCCTTATGCAGACTTTCGTTCCCTATAATCGGTTTGAAAATACCCTCTTGTCCTACCTTCGCATTGAAATCCCCTAATAGAGTTTTCATATGGTATCGCGGGAGTTGGTCAAATATCCGTTCCACTTCGTCGTAAAAACTGTCTTTTATATCGTCATCCTTATCTCCAGTTTGGGGCATGTACATTTAAAACAATAATATCACACCACCGTCCCTTAAGAGTAATAAAAGAAAGTCTGTCAGTGACAAATTCAACCCGTTTAATTGCTGGTAAGATACGTTTATGAACGAAAAACCCTGTTCCTAACTGGTGATTTTTGTTTCTTTCCCCGTAAAAGAACGTAAAATTACCGGAATTATAAGATCCACTTCCTTCCCACCTAACTTCCTGAACTCCTACTACGTCCATCCTGAATTTCTCTAACTCACTCGTTACGGATTTTAACGCGCCTGCCCTATAAAGACTCCTAATATTCCATGTAGCAAATCTCATGTCCATTTTCTTTTGCTGAGGCCGTGCCAAGTTATCAGTTCTTGTCCGAGACCTTTGTGAATATTTATGAAGTGTTTTTTTTTTTACAGGATGAGGTTGTAGCCCTACCCAAACCCCCAAGCTGGAGGACCACTCATAGTCGACTGTCTGCGACTACTTAATGAGTATATTCGCAGCTAACCTCATTATCTAGAGGCCTTCTCCTCGATCCGCAACATGAGGTCGCGCCATGCCGTGGTGACAGGAACCCACGTTTCACGGAGTGAAGTGAGTCAGGTTATAAAAAACGTCTAGAAATTTTTTATCGACGCAAGTTTAACTTTCAGGCTAATCGAAAGTTAATCGCAGTCTCGTTTAATTACTTTGCGCAGCGAGACAAAGTTCTCAAACACTATTCCCAAGGGGGAAATTCAAGGCTTGTGGTCCAAGATGTGCGAAGTGAGCCTAGGAAGTTTTAAATCTTTCAGATGTACTTAACTGAAAATCTCCCAAAGTAACAGTACAAAAAAAATCTGTCAATTGATAATTTTGTTGATGTCTCTGATTTAAACCTGTTCTACCAGCCCTGTATAGCTTCTTTGTATCGCGAATCAGTGATATACTACAGTAGGTTTAGTAATTCATCGCCAGAACTTGTCTCACAAACCAAAAGAAGCGGGCCTGGTTGTAGAAAATACCTAATTACCCAATTACCTAAGGATCACCTGCTAGATATTCAGGCCCATAATTTGGATGTGAATCCTCTACACGCTTACGACCATAGGTGTAATATAACTGCTACGGAAAATTGTTAAGCTTCGTAGGCTTCTGTCTGAAAAGCACCTTGGCATAGCCGCAAAGGAACAATGTGCTTCGCACTAAGCATTGATTATCCTTATGTCGCATAAAACCTATGGCAATAAGATGAAACCAACTGGAATCGACGTCTATTAGAGCTTTCATTCTTACGACCCCGTCTTGGAAAAAAATGTACATGGAGTGTTTGCATATACGGAATATCTAAACATCGTTCTTTATTAAGAGTTACACTTTGCACTTTGCTTCCTTGTAGGAAATTCGAAAAGTAAACGGTAGTTACACAATTTTAAGTGTCCTTGCAGATGGCAGAATCCTTGGAGTTAATCATCTGCTGTTGAACATCTTAACAAATAAACAATAAAAACAATAAACAAATGTTATCAACGTACAATTGAATTGTACTCTAGTACAAGAATTGATGTCCAAATTAATTAATTTAGCTCGTTAAATTTAATGTGTCCTGCACTGTTTCGTATTCTCTTCGGGTACGAAAGCCGCTCGTCTTAAAGGATTCCAAAATATGTAAAGAGAAAAAGAAGCCATCTTCAATTTTTATACCTTGTCTTTATAGCTTCATTTAAAGTTACATCAAATCGTCTTCATGTCAATTTTGTTACTTCTATAAGGCGAAGAAGTTATTACAAAATAATAATCATAACTGATAGGATCAACAATTAACTCGTTGTCAATGACACATTGGTTTTCTACAGCTATTGTTGGCCATCATCTATATCAGATTGTCTTCAGATCTGCCATATGTACATGAACTCCTTTGGCAGAATGCACAAAACCATGAATACTTCATATCGGCTCTTTTACACTAACATGTGGCTCGTTCACAATCGTGTCTTGCAGTCACTTTTTATCTACAGGTAAGTAAGCTTACCCGGCTGGAGCTGATGGTAGCTGTGTGGGTCCTGGATTCGCATATCCTCTTTGACACACCCTTATTCGATTCGGTTAAGGGTTAGACCATATCGCTCCTGGACTCTGAGGTACTTTCGAATTGATTGCTCCACAGCTGCCGTGTTAGTAGGGGCAAAAGTGGCCATATTGAAGCTTCCTAACTACTTCCTTGTTATACCTTATATGCTTATACCAAAGAGGACATGTTTCCTTCTCCATAAATGCGAATAAGATATGTCTAATGTTGACCTTTTTGTCAGGATTGAAATTTGGTTGGTTGAAGACTCTAACTTGTACAATTCATTTTCCTTTTGAAGAATCTAGTAGGTTTCCAACTATTTCTCCTGCGTATAGTTAAGTTCGTGTCACAGCCTGTTCCATCATGAAAAAAGTGAAAGCAGTCTCTTAAACACGCTAGAGTTTCTATAATTTAATTATTTCATAGCATTTCCTTTTAGATCTGCTTGTATGTGGCCATAAGAGAAACAACAACTGCTCAAGAAGTCTTCCAGCAAGATTCTTAAAAGATCTGAAACAGACCATTTAACCGCTACAGATTTCCTGTTTGTAATTTTTCCATTACTGCTGTCCATATACAGCTAAGTTTTCTCGTTGTGTATCTCACAATTCCACAATCGTTGTGGCGAAGCTTTCATAATATGAATAGCTATCAAAAGGTTGTTTGAGAAAAGCAAATCGAGACTCGAGACGCGAGTGAAGACGATTAATTCTTTCGAGTAACATAGCATTGACACCTCAAGAACTTGAGTATATACTATTAGAGGTGAAAATGATGTCAGAATTACGAAATGTGATATGCTTTTCTGATCAAGACAATCCTACCGTGATATCAGATTACTTTTTCATTCAAGATGTTGGATATGGAGAATTTTCATCAAAAGACTTTTGAAATGAATTTTTTTTTGCTCTATGTAATGTTGGCACTAAGTTAATAATCAAAGCATACAGTGAGCTTATATGAAAATATTATTTGATTAGCCCTCAGTTTGGTTGCTTTGCAATGACCAGTGTTACTAAGTTGGTAGCGAAAACATGACTGACTATACCGTAATATATTTTCCACCTAACCGTCTAAGATTTCAAAAGAACTTAAAATCGATTCTTTATTTCTCTCATGGATTAAATCATCGGTCTCAGGCCCAACGTAAGGCTGTTTCGGAGGTTCGAATATAATGGGTTCCATAGCAAGTTTTACTTGATACAATCGGAATAATGATAGAAAGGAACCTAGTGAATGCTACCTTGTGTATTCCCTAGTGATCATATTTGATGCTAACTAAATGCATATTTGTTAGCTTCGAGTCTTAACACACAGGAGACTTTGTTTCAGTAGTTAATCCGATACAACGCAACTCTTTGGATTAAACAGTTTCTATCGGGCTAACGTAGATTTCTTCAGGAAGAAGTAGTCTCAAATAGTATTGTAGTTGCATATAAACAGGAAGTATAGTAATTGCATGATTATCATTGATGAATTAATACTTACGTTTTTTACATATGGTATCACAACCTTTTTCAATCCCTAGGGCCCACCTAAAACAAACCGCTGTAAGTTCCCAAAGCGTTACTTCTGTGATACCCTCGTCCTATTAAAGTATATCCACGGTTTTTTAAATGCTAGGCCATTGTATAAAGTGAATTAAGAAGCTCTAAAAGCAGTACTGCTTCGTTTTTAAGACCTAGATACTCAACATAAGATCCTGCAGCCTCCGATTCGGTGTTGATTCCTTTACTAGCTGTATGCCAATAGGAAGTAAAGAATACATACCGATGTCCACTGCTGACATCTAAATTTCACAGCATTTTAAGAAGGAACGAAGAAGCCGTTTAGCCTTACCGGACACCTAGAAAGGGAACCCTCGAATTATTGGCAAGCCTGTTGCACCCTAAACCACTAATAAAAAATAGAATATCCTTGTCAATCCTCAAAATTATTTCTTTAATAAACGCATCACTTAGAGATCGCTTTCGTCCCTGATTAATATATCTCTTTTGAGACAATGTAGAAGCCATTACAATGAAGATAAGTAACATCCCTAATAACGTTCTCATTTTAATGTGATTTCTAACGTCGCAGATACATATTAAAAAAAGCTTCACCATCTCAGGGATGTCTGCCGTATCTAAAGTGACCCATCAGCTTGTTTATCATTTTAACGCGCATTCTCTTTATTAGTTTTACGATAACAATACTTTATGTGCTCACTGTGATTATTTTCTTTTCTCAGCTAAAAACTTCTTGTTCATCACGTCACTGGGTGTAAAGTCGAATATTTCGAATTTGCAAGTCCTAAGGACAATATAGCTTCCGTATTTTCCCATTTCAGTCCACCCGATGTCGTCGTTTCTACTGCATGCAAAGAAATTCCAATCATTCTAATGCAAGTATCATGGCGGATCTCGACATCTGCTGCTATTATCTCAGTAAAGACAAAGGGACAAGATCGAACAGGGGACTAGAAACTTCATTTGTATTAAATTTATTCTTCCGTTTCTCACACAGTTGGTCATCTCTTGTATGCAAAATTTGGACATCATTTTACTCAGCAAGTGCACGCCCTGGATTCAACTACGGTATCAGGTAATTACAAGAAATTAACAACTCAAGGATCCATCACAATTCGCAGAAAATGAGGCCTTCTGGAGCGAAGTTTCAAGTGATATGGTTATCGAACAGTGCTTAATGAGGCCACGAAATTTTCGCTACGCTAGCGAGATTAATCATTCATTCCTAAATACTATTACGATAACTGAAGTTCTACAGGTACTTTTAAGGGAAAGATTTTTTCATCTGAGTGGCACCTTCCATATGTGATGATATCTGAATACACAAGAATGTCAATACGACTGTTATGAATATTGCAGATACTCTGTTGTCTTATGTTTTAAAACACACACGTAATGGAAGGGTCCTTCTACACGTAATGGTTTGAACTAAAAATTTCAAGTCAAATCTGCGTCAAGGACGTATATGAATTATGTTAAGCGTTATTTTCACCTTATATTTTATGCATATCAATTACAATTAGATCGAATTTAATTCTTGCATTGAAGCCACGACAATTCAATCACAGTTCTTGAGAAACTTGGAGATCAATACTAGACCGCTTCAAATAATGCAAACAGTTTTCGAAGGAGGAAAAGGTAGCAGGATATGGACAACAGTAATGGAAGAAACTACAAACGGGAAATCTGTAGGTGTTGGTGGGACTGATTCAGATTTTTTAAGAATCTTGCTATAAGATTTCTTGAGCAGTTGCTGATTCTCTTATGGCCACATACAAGCAGAACTGAAAGGAAATGCTATGAAGACATCAAATTAAAAGAAACTCTTGGTCATTAAAAGACTGCTTCCACTTTTTTCATGATGGAACATTCTGTGACACGTCCATAACTATACTAACAAGAAACAGTTGGCAGCCTACAATATTCTTCAAAAAGAAAATGAATACGGCAAGTTAGAGTCTTCAACCAGCAATATCACATTCCTGACAAAATGGTCAACATTAGACATATCTTATTCACATTTATGCAGAAGGTAACATATTCTCTTTGGTATAAGCCATATCAGGTATAACAAGAAAGTAGTTACGAAACATCAATATGGCCACTTTTCCCTTTACTAACACGGCAGCTGTGGAGCAACCAACTCGGAAGTACCTCAAGTCCAGGAGCGATATGATCTAAGCATGAACCCAATCGAATGAGGTTGGTGTGTCAAAGAGGATATGCGAATTCCAGGACCCACACAGCTACCATCAGCTCCAGCCAAGAAAGTAAAAGAGACTGCGATTAACTTACAATTAGGATGAAAGTTAAACTTGCGTCTATAAAATTTTTGAGGCTTTTTTTATAACCTGTCTCACTTCATCAAGATGCTATATTGATAACGCTACGTATCTCTCACTATGATCTTTAGGCCATAGAAACTTAAAATCTCTCTGGCTCGCACGGTTCATCTTCCACTACACACTGCAATAATCGCACACTCTTATTAAGCTTATTGCAGGATTAGCATTTCTCAATCATCTCAACGTTTTCTCACCGGTGAGAAAATTTCTGGTAAGCTTCAGTAGCAGCCTAGTGCACCAACTACTGTATTAGCGTTTTGACAAGCAGAATGATCAACAAAAAGAATTCCAGTAATCTTATTTATTAAATTCAAATCTACCTCATCTCGCTAACGCTGCTATGCACCTTGTTCCTTTGTGACTGTACCAATCTGCTCTTCAGACTGTGAAATTTAGAACTTAGCTTTGGACATCGGCATGTATTCCTTAATTAGTATTGGCTTCCAGTCAGTATTGATATTCAACACCGAATCGGAGGCCGCACAAACTTGCGTCGTGTAACTAGGTCCTAAAAATGAAGCAGTAGTCTTTTGGAGCTACTTATCTCACATTGTACACTGGCGTACCATTTAAAAATCCATGGATTTATTTCTCCCTTTAACAGGACGAGGGTATCACATACGTATAGCTTTGGAAACGTACAGCGGTTTGTTTTAGGTGGGCCCTTGGGATGGAAAAATATTGTGATACCAAATGTAAAAAACATAATGATCGTTAGCCTGATAGAAATGTTTAATCCAAAGAGCGGTGTTCTTACGGATATATTTTATAAACAAAGTCTAATGTGTGTTAACACTCGAGGCTAAAAATTTGCCTTTAATTAGGGTCCTTGTTGTTCACTATTGCCAACATACAACATACATAATTTTCTTTAGGTTCCGGTGAATAATTAATAACTTTGTAAACTTTCCATGTAATTCATTATATTCTAATCTCCTAGACAGCCTTACCTTAGGCCTGAGACTGGTGATATAATCAATGAGACAAATAAAGAAGTTACAATCGATTTTAAGCTCCTTTGAGATCTTCTCTTAAGCAGTTAGGTGGAAAATATTTATGGTATAGTCACTCCTGTGTTCGCCACCAAATTACTAACACTTGCCATCACAAAGCAACCAAACTGTTGGCAAATCAAATAATCTTTTCATAAAACCTCATTGTATGTTTTGATTAGTTAGTAAGTGCCACACAATTTATAGAGCAGAAAAAGTCATTCATTTGAGAAGTCTCTTGATGAAAATTGTCCATTTCCAAGTTCTTGAATGAAAAAGTAATCTGATATCATGGTAGCATTGTCTTGATAAGAATATTGTATCACATTTAGTAATTCTGACATCCTTTTCTTCTCTAGTCTTATGTACTCATGTTCTTGGTGTGTCAATGCTGTATTACTCGTAAGAATTATTCGTCTTCACTCGCGTCTCGCGTCACGATTTGCTTTTCACAAAAAAACTCTGGAAAACTATTCATCTCCTGAAAGCTTCGCTACAACGATTGTAGAGTTGTGACATACACACAACTCCTTTTGGTATAAGCAGTGTAGTCCTTCATTGTATCTTCAATAATTCAACTTCAAGTACCAATACTATATATTCTACTGTTCTGAATACACTATATAAGTGCAAGAAAAGTGGACAAATCACATGTGCTATAACATTAGATCATCCATTATACTGGATAGATGTTCAAATCGTACTTCAACCTGAAGAAATTTCTGAAGTGTTCAAAGTTTTACCGCCCTCAGGAAGTCTCCACTTAAGTAATTTCTGGGCACGATTAGATACATTATTTCAGGAAATGGTATAGAAGAACTTTGGGGTATCCTGCACGATATGACAATACAAGTGAAAATCCAGACTGGCGAAAAGTATAAGCATGAACTCAATCGACTGAGGTTAATGTATACGAATTCCAGGACCCACACAAATGCCATCGGCTCCAGCCTGATAAACTTAATTACCTGTAGATAAAAAATGACTGCATGACAGGATTTTCAACGAGCCGCATGTTAGTATAAAAGAGCCGATATGAAGTATTCAATGTTTTGTGTATTCTGACAAGAGATTTCATGTACAAATGGCAGATCGGAAGAAAATCTGATACAGATGTGGACGAAGAAAAGCTGCAGAAAACCAATATGACATTCACCGCAGTCGAATTGACATTCTTGTGTATTCAGATATAATCACATATGGAAGGTGGCATTAGCTCTACGTGCCACTCAGATGACAAAATGTTTCATACAAAAGCATTGCAGAACTTCAGTTATCGTAATAGTATACAGGAATGAATGATTATTCTAGCTAGCGTAGTGTCTGACGTTGAGTTAATCCCCAAATAATTTCCTGGCCTCATTAAGCACTGTTCCACAATCATATCACTTGGAACTTGGCTCCAGAAAAGCTCTTTTTCTGCGAAATGTGAAGGTTATTAGAGTTGTTAATTTCTTGTAATCATCTGATACCGTAGTTGCCTCCAAGGCTTCCATCTGCTGCGTATAGTGATGTGCAAATTTTGCATACAAGAGATGACCAATGCGTGAGAAACGGAAGAATTAATTTAATAGCCTACAAATGAAGTTTCTAGTCCCCTGTACGATCTAGTCCCTTTGTCCGTACTGAGATAATAGCAGTAGATGTCGAGATCCGCCATGATACTTGCATTAGAACGATTGGAATCACTTTGAATGCAGTACAAAAGACGACATCGGGTGGATTGAAATGGGAAAGCACGGAAGTATATATTGTCCTTAGGACCTGCAAATTCAAAATATTCGAGTTTACACACAGTGACGTGATGAACAAGAAGTCTTTAGCTGAAAAAAGAAAATTATCACAGTGAGCTTATAAGGTATTGTTTTCTAAAATTATCACCTTAAAATGATAATGTTATCAGGGATGTCACTTGACTTCATTGTAATAGTATCTACATGGTCTCAAAAGAGATATTAATCAGAGACGAAACCGATCTCTAGATGATTCGTTTATTAAAGAAATAATTTTGAGGATGGACGGGGATATTCGATTTTTAATTAGTGGTTTAGGGTGCAACAATCGTGCCAATAATTCGAGGGTTCTCTTTCGAGGTGTTCCGTAAGGCTAAACGGCTTCTACGTTCTTCTTAAAATGCTCCGAAATTTAAATATCAGCAGTGGATATCGACATGTATTTGTTAATTCCTATTGGCTTACAGCTAGTAAAGAAATCAACACCGAATCGGAGGCCGCAGGATCTTAAAGGGAAGCAGTAGTGCTTTCAGAGCTACTTAACTCACATTATACAATGGCGTACCATTTAAAAGACCGTGGAAGTAGTTCTCCCTTTAATAAGACGAGTGTATCACACACATATAACTTTGGCAACTTACAGCGGATTGTTTTAGGTGGGAACTTAGGATTGAAAAAGGTTGTGATACCATAAAAGTTGTGATATGTAAAAAACATAAGTATTAATTTATCAATGATAATCAAGCAATAGCTATACTTCCCGTTTATATGCTACTACAATACTATTTGAGAGTGCTTCTTGCTGAAGAAATCTACGTTAGCTTAATAAAAACTGTTTAATGCAAAGAATTGCGTTGTTAGGGATAAAATTACTCAAAGTCTCCTGTGTGTTAACCCTCGAAGCTAACAAATATGCATTTAGTTAGCATCAAATATGCTCACTAGGGAATACACTAGGAAGCATTCACTAGGTTACGGTCTATCATTAATTGCGATTGTATCCTATAAAACTAGCTATTGAACCCAATATGTTCTAACCTCCGAAACAGCCTTGCTTTGGGCCTGACACCGATGATCTTATCTATGAGAGAAATAAAGAAACGATTTTAAGTTCGTTTGAGTTAGAGGATTAGGTGGAAAAAATATTTTCGGAATAGTGATTCGTTTTCGCTACCAACTTAGTAACACTGGTCATCGCAAAGCAAGCAAACTGTGGGCTAGTCAAACAATCTTTTCATATAAGCTCACTGTATGCCTTTATTATCAACCAAGTGCCACACATTTTATAAAGCAGAAAAAGTCATTCATTTCAGAAGTATCTTGATGAAAATTCTCCATATCCAACTTCTTTAATAAAAAAAGTAATCTGATATACGGTAGCATAGTCTTTATAAGAATCCTTTTCCCCTCTAATAGTATATACTCATGTTCTTGGTGTGTCAGTTCTGTCTTAAACGAAAGAATTAATCGTCTTCACTCACGTCTCGTGTTTCGATTTGCTTTTGTCAAACAAACTTTGAATAGCTATTCTTATTGTGATAGCTTCGCCAAAACCATTGTGGATTGTGAGATACACAAGGAGCAAAATGTAGCCGTATATGGCCAAAGTTTAATGGTTCGGATAAGGTCACCATCTTAATTTTGAGATTTCCTCGATACCGTTTTTGTCTTGGAGCTTCATTTTCTTGTATAAGTTACATATTGATTTCCTCATCCGGACATTTTTGAATCCGATCGCAGATCCTAGATTTTGTCAAGCACGCACGGTAATTAAATGTATATTTGATAGCCTCGAGTGATAACACACTAGAAAATTTGTTTAAATAATATATCTGTAAGAACACAACTTTTTGCTTTAAACAGTTTCTATCAGGCTACCGATCAAGAAAAAGGTGAGAGCATTTTGAGTGCTAAGTAGATTTCTTCAACAGGAAGCACTAAATTAGTATTGTAGACGCATATAAGCGGGAAATATACTAAATGCTTGATTATCAAGATAAATTAATATTTACGTTTTTACATATGGTATCACAAACTTTTTCCATTCCAAGGGACCACCTAAAAGAAACCGCTGTAAGTTCGCGAAGCTATATGTCTGTGATACCCTCGTTTTATTAAAGGAAGAAAATAATACCACGGTTTTTAAAATAGTACGCCATTGTGTAATGTGACTTAAGTAGCCTTAAAAGCACTACTGCTTCGTTTTTAAGACCTAGTTACACGGCACAAGATCCTACGTCCTCCGATTCGGTGTTGAATTCCTTTACTAGCTGGAAGCCAATAGGAATTAAGGAATACATGTCGATGTCCACTCCTGACTTCTAAATTTCACAGCAATTTTAGAAAAAACTTAGAAGCCGATTAGCTTTACCGGACACGGCGAAAAAGAACCCTCTGATTCTTAACACGCCTGGTGCACCCTAAACTATTAATTAAAAATCGAACATTCCTGTCCATCCTCAAAACCTATTGTTTAATAAACGCACCACTTAGAGATCTCTTTCGTCCCTGATTAATATCTCTTTTGAGACAATGTAGAAACCATTACAATGAAGTGAAGTGACATCTCTGTTAACGTTCTCATTTTAAGGTGATTTCTAACGTCGCAGA
Organism: Thermobia domestica; assembly: GCF_964235325.1. Taxonomy (NCBI): domain Eukaryota; kingdom Metazoa; phylum Arthropoda; class Insecta; order Zygentoma; family Lepismatidae; genus Thermobia; species Thermobia domestica. The sequence continues at coordinate 170,866,799 of NC_137460.1, forward strand.
TGCATATTACAAAAAGCTTCACCATCTCAGGGATGCCAGCAATATCTCAAGTGACCCATCAGCTTATTTTATCATTTTAATGCGCTTTCTCTTTACTAGTTTAACGAAAAGAATACATTATAAGCTCACTCTCAAAATTATCTTTTTTCAACTAAAGACTTCTTGTTCATCACGTCACTGGGTGTAAACTCGAATATTTCGATTTTGCAAGTTTTAAGGACTATATAAGCTGCCGTACTTTCCCATTTCAATCCACCCCATGTCATCGGTTGTACTGCATGCAAAGTGATTCCACTCGTTCAAATTTATGTATCGTGGCGGATCATGACATCTACAGCTATTATCTCAGTAGGGCAAAGGGACTAGATCAAATAGGGGACTAGAAACTTCATTTATAGGCTATTAAATTAATTCTCCCGTTTCTCACGCATTGGTCATCTCTTGTATACAAAATTTGCACATCACTATACTCAATCGATGCAAGCGTTGGACGGAACTACGCTATTAGATGATTACAAGAAATTAACAACTCAAGGAATCTTCACAATCCGCAGAAAAAGAGACCTTCTGGAGCGAAGTTCCAAGTGATATGATTATCGAACAGTGCTTAATGAGGCCACGAAATTTTTGGGGGGATTAAGTCAATGTCAGACACTACCCTAGCAAGATTAATCATTCATTCCTAAATCCTGTTACGATAGCAATTTCTACAGGGCTTTTGTGGGAAACATTTTGTCATCTGAGTGGCACGTAGAGCTAATGCCACCTTCCATATGTGAAGATATCTGAATACACAAGATTGTCAATTCGACGGCGGTGAATATTGCATAGTCTCTGTTGTTTTTTTTTTTCAAACGCAGTAGGGAGGGTCCTTCTACACGCAATGGTGTGGAATAATATTGCAAGTAAAATCTGAGTTAATTACGTATATAAATTATGTTAAACGCTCTTTTCACCTTAAGTTTTATGGTTATAAATTACAATTAGACACGGAAAGTGCAGAAAGACAAGAAAGAATCAACGGGAAAATCTGCAACGATCAAATTTAGTTCTTCCATATAAGACACGACAATTCAATCGCAGCTCTTGAGAAACTTGGAGATCAATTATTGACGGCTTAAAATGATGCAAACAGTTTTCGAAGGAACAAATGGTAGCTGTATATGGACAAGAGTAATGGAACAAACTACAAACGGGAAATCTGTAGCTGTTGATGGGTCTGATTCAGATCTTTTAAGAATCTTGCTAGAAGACTTCATGATCAATTGCTGATTCGCTTAAGGCCACATACAAGCAGAACTGAAATGAAATGTAACGAAATCATTAAATTTAAAGAAACTCTAGGGTCATTAAAACATTGCTTTCACTTTCTTCATGATGCAACTGGCTGTGACACGACCTCAGCTATACTCATGAGTGAATAGTTCCAGCCTTCAAGATCCAGCCTAGCGATCAGCTACTAAAGATTCAGGCCAATAACCTGCATTTGAATCCTTTACAAGCTTACGACCGTAAGTGTAATATAACTGTTACGTAAAATCCTTAAGCTTCGTGGGCTTCTCTCTGATAAGCAGCTTGTTACGGCCGCAAAGGAACAAGGTGCTGAGCACTAGACATTGATTACCCTAATGTCGTATAAAACCTATGGCAATAAAGTGAAACCAACTGGAATCGACGTCTATTAGAGCTTTCTTTCTTACGACCTCGTCTTGGATAAAAATGTACATGGAATGTTTGCATGTACGGAATATCCAAACATCGTTCTTTATTAAGAGTGTTAAACTTTGCTTCTATGTAGGAGAACGAAAAGTAAACGGTAGTTCCAAAATATTAAATTATCTTGCCGATGCCATGATTCTTGGAGTCAAATATCTGCTGTAAAACATCTTAACAGATAAACAATCCAACAAGAAAGAAATGTTATACAATTGAATGATACTCTAGTACGTGAATGTGATAACTAAATGAATTGGTTTAGCTCGTTAGATTAAATGTGTCCTGCTACGGTTTCGTTTTTTCTTCGGGTACCAAAGCCGCTCGTGTTAAAAGATTCTCAAAAATATGTAGACATAACAAAAACCACTTTAATGTTTTATACCTTGTCTTTATATCTTCATTTAAAGTTACATCAAATCGTCTTCATCACCATTTTTTTTTTCTATAAGGCGGGTACGGTATTACAAAATAATAATCATAACTGATTGGATGAACAATTAAGCCGATGTCAGTGACATATTGGTTTTCTACAGCTGTTTTTCGTCATCATCTATATCAGATTGTCAACCGATCTGCCATTTGTATACACGACTCCAAAAGTGCATTACCACCTGCAATTCTCCTTTTCCTGCAATAGCAGGCAACCCAATAATCTCGGCGCTTCGGTTGGTTGCGAATTCGAAGGTGCTGGTCCAAACCTCAATTTTGTAATAAATATATCAGTGTGGCAAACTGCAAATAAGAAAATAAAATAAATTGTTGAAAATGACAATTTTATTATCGTGGCGGAGTTGGATGACATTAAAAGTTACAAAATGATCTTACTTCAGCAGTTCAAACAAGGTCAATGGCAAGAAACAGATATCAGAAGAAAGCATTTCTCTCCTCAATACCACCAACAAAAATCATAAACAAGAAAAAGGGACATAAATTTACGTAAGTTTTAGTATAAAAGTCCCACTCTAATTTGTGAAAGTTGACACACGAAAGGCAAGAACCACTGAACCAAAGTCAATGAAATTGTGCACAGATATTGCAGACGTAAAACGAAAGAATGCGAGTTTCGTATTTTCCTGGAAAAAGGGTTGGGTGAGACACGGACCCCTCCAAACCTTTCATCACGAAATATGAAAACTGCTAGTAACAGTATGTCAGAAGTGTGTAAAAGACATGAAGAATTGCAACGAAACGTTTTGTATGGAAAATACGCAAAAAATAAAGGAATACCGGCTTTTTTAATTTTCTGCGGAAAAACGGATTTAGGGACAAAAACTAGCACCCAAAGTTTTGAAACTAGACATCCGAAGGGCAAGAAGAAGTGAACCGAACTGAATGAAATTAAACACATATATTGCACACGTAAAATGAGGATACGGGTTTCGTATTTTCCTCGAGAAAACGGTTGGGTGGGGCACGGACCCATCCAGACCTTTGATCACGGAAAATTGAATGCTTTGGTAACAGCATGTTAGATGTGTGTAAAAGAACATCAAGAATTGAATCAAACTGCGAGTATGGACAATACGCAAAACATAAAGGAAAATATTTTTTTTTAATTTTCTGTGGTAAGCGGTTTTAAGGGGCAAAACTCAAACCCAAAATTTTGAAAGTTGATACTCGAAAGGCAAAAGAAAGTGAACCGAAGTTAATGAAATTGTGCAATGATATTGTATACCAAACTGGGGAATCCGCGTTTCGCATTTTCCTGGAAAAAAACGGTTGAGTGGGGCACCGATCCCTCCAAACCTTTGATCACGAAAAGTCAAAAGAGCTAGTAACAGTATGTGAGTCACATGTGTGTAAATGACATGAAATATTGAAACGAAACTTCTTGTATGGATAATACAGAAAAAATAAAGGAATACAGGATTTTCTATGTTCTTCGCAAAGACGGTTTTAGGGGGCAAAACAACTTACCCCAACATTTTGAAATTTGACGACCAAAAGGTAAAAAGAAGTGAACCTAAGGGCAAGAAATTTTGCACAGATATTGTGAAAAAAATGTGGGAATATTGGCTCCGTATTTCCTTAAAAAAACTGTTAGGTGGGCACGGATCCCTCCACACATTTGATCACGAAATATCAAAAGTGCTAGTAACAGTATATCATATTTGTGTAAAGGACATGAAGAATTCAAACGAAACTTCACGTACGGGCAATATGCAAAAAAATGGAGAAGGGTATTTTCAGCGGAAAAACGGTTTTAGAGGCAAAAGCTCTCACCCAAAATTATGAAACTTGACGCCGGAAAGGCAAAAAGAGGTGAACCGAAGTGAATGACATTGTGCAAGGACATTGTAGACATAAAATGAGGGAATATGGGTTTGCTAATTTCCTGAAAAAAAAAAGGTCGGTGCGGCGCGGACCCCCACTATCCTTTGATCACAAAATATCAAAAGTGCTAATAACAATATGTCAAATGTGTGTCAAGGACATTAAGAATTGCCACATAACTCAGTGTATGGACAATACGCAAAAGGTAAACGAATACGGGTTTTTCTAAGTTATGCGGGAAAACGGTTTTAAGTGGCAAAAACTCCTACACTAAATTTTAAAATTGAGCCAGAAAGGCAAAAAGAAGTGAACCGAAGTGAGTGCAAATGTGCACAGATATTGCAAACATAAAATGTGGATACGTTTTTCATATTTGCCTGGAGAAAATGGTCGTGTGAGGCTCGGACCCCTATAAACCTTTGATCACAAAAAATTAAAATGCTAATAACAGTATGTCAGAAGTGCATAATGGACATGAAGAACTGAAACGAAACGTTTTGTATGGATAATATGCCATATATAAAGCAATATGGGTTCTTTTATGTTCTGCTGAAGAATGGTATTAGGGGGCAAAAGCTCACACACAAAGTTTTGAAAATTGACGCACGAAAGGTAAAAAGAATTGCACCGAAGTGAATGAATCTCTCCACAGATACTGCACATACTGTAGACGTAAAATGTGGGAATACGGTTTATTATTTTCCTGCAAAAAGGGGTTGGGTGGTACATGGATAATACGCAAAAAATAAGAGAATACACGATTTTCTATGTTCTTCGAAAAGACGGTTTTAGGAGCAAATTTTGCAATTGGACGCCCGAAAGGTAAGAAGAAGTGAACCTAAGAGCAAGAAAGTTTGCACAGATATTGTAGATATAAAATGGGGGATTACGGGTGTAGTATTTTTGTGGAAAAAACGGTTTTGTGGGGACCAACCCCTCCAAACCTTTGATGATGAAATATGTAAGGTGCTAGTAATCGTATCTGAGATGTGTGTAAAGGACATGAAGAATTGCAACATAACTTTTTGTATGGACAATACGCAGAAAGTTAATGAAAACTGGTTTTTTCATGTTCGGCGGGAAAACGGTTTTTGGGGGCAAAATCTCCCATATGAAATTTTGAAAGTTGACTCCCGAAAGGCGAAAAGAAGTTAACAGAAGTGAGTGAAATTGTGCACAGATATTATAGACATAAAGTAAGTGAATATTTGGTTTCGTATTTTCCTGGAGAAATCGGTTGGGTGGGGCACCGACCCCTCCAAACCTTTGATCACAAAAGCTGAAAATTGGTAGTAACAGTATGTCAGATGTGTGTAAAGGAGAAGAAGAATTGCAACAAGACTTTTAGTATAGACAAAAAATAAAGGAATATGTTGTTTTCTTTTTGCGGAAAGACGGTGTTAGGGGCAAAAAACTCAAAACCAAAATTTCGAAAGTTGACGCTTGAAAGGTAAAAAGTGAACTGAAGTGACTGAAATTTGCACAGATATTGTAGACAAAAAATTAGGGAATACGGTTTGCGTATTTTCCTGGAAAAAACGGTTAGGTGGGGCGCGGACTCCTCCAAACCTTTCATCACGAAATATCAAAATATCTAGTAACAGTATATCAGATGTATGTAACGGACATGAAGAATTGCATCAAACTGTGTGTATGGACAATACGCAAAAATAAACGAATACATTTTTTAATTTTGGTTAATAACGGTTTTGGGGGGGAAAGCCCCCGTCCAAAATTTTGGAATTTGACCACAAAAGATAAGAAGTGGACCGAACTGAAATGTGCACTAATATTGAAAAGGTAAGGTGAGGGAAAACGTGTTTCGTATTTTTTTGAAAGATAAAAACTTTTGAGTGAACTGAGGCGTTGAGTTGCGTGAGGAGTGGACCGAAGCGAAAGAAAGATATTGGATATGTAAAATATGGCCTTTCGTGTTTGACAAGTGTCGTGCCTCCATCGGATTTCTCCAATTGTAACAACAAACACAAACAGTGTAGTTTATTCTATTGTATTTCAGGAGGCACCTTTAACCCTTGGAATGTTTTTTTTTCCGCATAAAGAAAAACACGTGTCGATTTATATCCAGTTTGCTATTGATATACCAAATTTGAAGGGAAACCGATAGGAACACTTGACAAACACGAGAGTCCTTATTTTACATGTAATATCTACACACAATTTGATTTGCTTGGGTCCACTCCTTCCTGAGCTATATTTCCTTTTTTTCGGATGGGACCTAGGCTCCAACACTGTCTTTGCGCAAAAATTATATATTGTTTCCCAACACTGTTTCATATATTGTTTTGCCAATAGTCCCTTTACGAAGTTTCGTTGCAATTCTCCATATTCTTTAGGAACTTTTGCGTATGCTTATTTGCACTTTTGATATTCCGTAATGCACAGTTTAGAAGGTCCGTGTATCACTCAACCGCTTTTTCCAGGGAAATACGAAACTAAATTATCTCATTTATCGTCTACAATATCTCCGCACAATTCTATTCAATTCAGTGCACTTCTTCTTGCATTTTGGGCCTCAAATTTCAAAATTTGGGGTGGGGGCTTGCGGCCTCAAAAAACCGTATTTCCGCAGAAAACAAAAGAAAAACCGTATTTGTTTATTTTATGCGTATTGTCCCTACACAATGTGTCGTTCCAATTCTTCATGTCCTTCAAGCACTTCTGTTATTAGCAGTTTTGATATTTCACGATCAAAGTTCTGGATGGGGTGCGTGTCCCACCTAAACGGTTTTCTTTTTATCAGGAAAATAAGAAAAAGGTATTCCGTCATTTTATGTCGACAATATCTGTGCACAATTTCATTCACTTCGATTCACTTCCTCTGGCCTTCCGGGCCTTAACTTTCAAAATTTTGGGTGATGGCTTTTGCCCCCTGAAACCGTTTTTCAGCACAAAATAGAAAACCCGTGTTCCTTTTTTTTTTGTATATTGCTCATACACAAAGTTTCGTTGCAATTCTTTGTGTTCTTTACACATATTTGTCATATTGTTACTATCACTTTCAATATTTCGTGATGAAAGTTTTAGAGGGGTCCGTTCCCCTCCTAGCCGTTTTTCCAGGAAAATACAATGTTTTTCGGTTTACTTGGTTTTACGAATAAGTAAGTAAGCCGAATCGTTTAATTCGGCTTACGTACGAATAAGAAACACGTATTCGTTTATTTCATGTCTAGTATCTACCTCCCAAATTTTTATCTAAATCTTAGTGTTAAACTTCACAAGTGTTGCTTGTTAATAATAATATTTCTTTAAAATTTTATGAAAAATAGAGATAATTAAAGCGAAAAATTGGGATCAATTGGAAATTTCGGCTCCTACCAACATTGAAAGAAATGACAGCACAAGTATTTGGATGTAAGGTAGACATGAAATTTGAAACTGATATTTAACTATATTTCTGTCATGATTTTAAAGCACACTGCGAAGTTCATAAATACTAATTAAGTGAGGATTTTACATCCAAATTAAGCTGCAACATAATAATTCTTGTTAGAAAACCCGCATCGGCAATGCGAATTTAAGTTTAGCCGATACTTTAGATAGCATGGGAAAAAGGTGAAGAGTGTAACCTAAGTGTGCGGGATAGTGCTTTGCGAGGCTATTTAATAAATTGCATGTTTTCTACTGGGCAGAGTCCACCTCAGCCGTTTCATTTTGTTTTAAAACAAAACATTTTTATCATGAGTTACATTTAGGGATGCGCACGAGACAAATCGAGACAGGGTTTTCCTGAGAAAATTCGAGTCGTCGCGGCACTTCCAATAGAGAATATATACATTTTTCGAGTCGAGACATTGCTTTTTAGCACATTTTCGAGACGAGACAGCCACATATCTTGTCTCGTGCGCATCCCAAGTTACAGTAGCACACACTACATGAGTGACAATTTATGATGAGCTTTTATAGAAAAAGTGCAGACACTCGATAACTTTTACGTAATAAGATTTCAATAGATGCAGTGCTTGATCGTGCCGTGTATGAAGTTATGAAGTATGAATTGGTTTCAAAAGGCGCGATCCAAGGGGAATTTTATAGGGGCTACAGCCCCCCGCCATGACGCTCAGGTATACAGTGAATAGAGTGTGTTTCAACTCTACCTTAATTACACTGGGTAAAGTTGGAAACTATGGTTTAGTCCATCACTTGATCATATCCTGGTTCTGCGGTGTTAATATCTGATCAGAACTTGCTGTTCTAGAAGCCTCAAGTTCATACGCGATAAAATATTATTTCTGCATTATGCACCTTTTTAAACTATTTTCAATATTTGTATGTATCTTCAGACAAACCCTCCTCGAAAAGTTTGATTTATTGGATACTGTATTTCTAACGATACTTCCATTATCAAATAGTGTATGTAGTTTTATTTAACATAGAATTGCATACGCCAAAACAGTAGAAAACATTCTCATCGCTTTAACTTTTCTTGTGTTGATTTTGAGCTTAACGTCCCTTTCGGCAGCGAAGCTATATGTGACGTGATTAACGTCGATTCCGAATCACATGAACTCCCACACGGAATCGAACCTGGGTCTTCCATCCGTTAACTTTACTTGAATTTGGACTCGAACGCTCTCAAGCGGATTTAAGACGGTGGACTTGCCACCCGTAAGTTTTTCAATAAATGTATTTCTTAATAATTATTTTAATTTTACTTTTGAAAAGGTGTGAGCATTTCGCTTTTTTTTAAAAAAAATCCTTGAATTATACGTAGTCAGTGTTGAATACAGGTTTCATTTTTGTACGTGGCAATAGTAACTTCCATGGTCCGCTCTCTTCTACCTCTAGACACAGAAATATTGTTTTTTATAACTGCCAAATTACGATTTTTATCAATAAAGAGTAACTGTCCTACTAATTCTTGTATCGATTTCCTGCTAAGCAAAGATAAAGTGAATCTGAAAAGGTAGGGAAACGGTAGGTAGAGGCAGGACGTCACACCGTCCCCCATTCCTATCTTTGCCCAACGTAATTTCTTAGGACCTGGGGGGACACCGTATACATTTTTGAAGGTGGGGGACGGCGTCCCCTGCACTTTTACCCCTGCTGCTAAGTATAATTTGCTGTGAGGACTAACGAAAATATTATGTAGTAATTACTGCTACTACTACTACTACTACTACTAATAATAATAATAATAATAATAGTAATAATAATAATAATAATAATAATAATAATAATAATAATATATTACGAACTGTAAATAGTATACTTATATATGGTATATTAATTTGGTGTGCTGCTTAGCCTACTCATTTAAAACCTCTGATTGTTCAGCAAAATAATATTGTAAGAATATGTTTAAAAAAGAGACTTGAAAGTAGACTAGATAGATTCTATGACCAATTCTCAGTATTACCACTTTCAAAATTATATTTGCAGAAGGTATTAATATATGTTAAAAAGATAATAATAATAATAATAAAGGATCTGAATGATGAAGATATTTTTTTAACTTTCTATTGCACTCCCTGTGAGCTTCCGTGAATCTGGATATATTGTTTTTAAAAGGAATAAAGAGGCTTCAAACTACAACGATTTGTATAAAAGTTTTATTAGCTGTTTTACGAAGAACTAAGCAACTGACAACTGACCTTGTGTCTGTTTTTCTTTTTAACAGAATCTTACGAGGCACGGAAGGCTGCGGGCAGTTTGCTTTTTTTTTTTGCCTGAGTCTAGCTTCAGTACTAAAATCAAGACTTTCATTCTGTCGTTGGCACGTGTCGAATCAGCTTGTTTGTTGTGCAATGTTTTGCATTCAGGCGATCGACAAGATAGATAGATAGAAGAGTCAAGAAAGAAAGAAACAAACAAAACGATATGCTTATTTCATGGAGATATGCTTGCTTCTTGGCATTAAGTGTTTGAAAACCAAAACTATTCTGAATATCCATTTTGTTATTTCCATAATAAGTATAAAGGGAAATGTTAATTCTCATATATAGTAGGGAAAAAACTAAGGGAGAACGCGAGGGGAACGTTATATATATAATAACATAGCATATTTCTTTCCAAAATTTAATAAAAACTATTTATTTTATAGAGTTCAAAATTCGGCCAAATGTTTATTAGTATTAATGTTGCATGTTCAATTTTACTTTTTCTTGCTAAGGTAATATTATAGCGCGCTAATTAAAAATTTTCTTCCATTTAAAACCTGTTTAAGACATTGGCTGCATTTTGCTGTCGGCCAAGCCCCCGATAATGTCGGCGGTATCGCCGACACCGATTTTGTCGGTGGCAATGTTTTCGTATGAATGGATGCACATGTGGCCGATAATGTCGGCCGGCCAGTGGGTTAGATGAAGAGAGTGAGTGATAAGACGCTGTGTATTTTTGTTTCGTTTCTTGTCTTTGGAATTTTGTTGTTTCCATTTTTTTCTATTATAATTGTATAATAATATTATTATTAACTTGTCCTATAAACAACTTCGGAACAGCTTATTATTTTTTTACAGTCTCTGTTTTGGAGTAGCTAATTCCCTTTATTAAATAAGTATAAAATGTGGGAAGTTTGAAGAGTACTGGTTTACCTCTAAATAGCTATTACCAAATAGAATATAGGAAATTTAGATAACCAATTTCTTGATTATTTTCCACTAATTTTTAATTTTTGTTCTTTCACTCTCTGTCTCTCTCTCTCTCTCACACACACACACCCACACTCTTTGATGGTATATTTTTTAATCTATTAATGCATTTAAATTTCAATATGATTTGGAAATTAATTTAAGCGTAATTTTCAAATTCTGATACACTGTGAACATAAGCATATGAAAAAAATCCTGATTATTATTACTTCCTTTTATTTTCATTAGAATTGTGTGCAGATCACTTTTCCCGGTTCCACTCAATAAGCAATGATTGAATACAATTTTTTTTGACAAGTCAACGTAGAATTATTATTTTGAAACGAAACCAGCACAATCAAACACTCTTTCCCAAGCTCCAAGGAAAAGTTGCTCACTTGGCATTTTGTTGATTGTGATCTCAACAATAGGGAAGTGACTTCATGCTTCACTTGTTACAGATTTTTTTCTCTCACTTCCAAAACTATCCCAGATTTCCCATTTTAAAAAATAATGTGTAGAATAGCAATTGGAAACAAAGACCAAAGCTATGTATCCAAGTTTCCCTCTCCCCTTTGTACCGGGATCGACCCCTGATAGAGTTCTGCAGTTTAGCTACAGTGACTGGATGAACAGGTTGTGTATTATTGCATTCTTACCTTTCTAGTTTTCCTTAGATTTTTAGAGATGGCAGGAATTTTTCAATTCGATATTTTAACTGTTATTGAACTTGTGGAATGTAGACTTTGCCTATGGCATAACAGACTCTTTCAAGGACAGAATTGAAAAGCAAGCCTTGTCCAGGATTTTGAGTTCATGGACAAAAAGAAACGAGAAACGACAGGTATGTATGCAACAGCGCAAATCTGTCTTCAACATTGGGGGCGGGGACGGGTAAGATCGTTCCCATATTATATATATACATATATAGCGATGTTCAAAATATTTCTGTTGCTGAGAAACAATGCTGTAGAGGATCAGGGAAGCAGAATTGTGTTCAACATTGGAAGGCGGACAGATTTGAGGCTTATTCTGAGTGGACATTAATTTCATCTCACTTTCCTTTCTAGCGATCGGACACAAATAATCAAATTTCTCCCCCCAAAAAACACATTTCAAATCGGATTATTGGGTAGGACAATCTCCCCAGTTCCAAGATTGGAGGGGCATGTCCCCTTCATCCCCCCGGGATTTGCTCCAGTGTATGTATGGAGCAATGAAAAACAATTACTAATTCGAATTTTATCATTTAATCTACTATGACATTAATGTTAACTACATGGAAAACAAAATAATATATATACCTGTGTTTTCATTGGGAAGGCAGATGAGGGCTGAATTTGAACGTAAACACTATCGGGGTTGTCAATATACATCTGAGCAATCTCGATAAATATGGATTCGACACAAATATTGGTCATTTTCTACTACTTTTACATATCCCGGTAAACGCCCCCTGAGACCCCCTTGGTTCGAATTGTGAAAAAATTGCCTCTGGCCTCCAGACGATACCGCGAAAACTTCGAATGTGACACTAAAATCTGCCATTTTCTACTACTTTTACACATTCCGATCAACGCCTCTAGGATCCTCTGGTTCCAATTTTGAAAAAAAACACACCTCTGGCCAGCAGCGGATGGGGGCAGTATTTGGAAGTCAACGCCTGTGTGAGTATCACTATTCACCTCAGCGACAGTGAAAACTATTGATTTGAGACTAATATCGGTCATTTTCCATTATTTTTACATGTCTCGCAATTCTCCACCCCGGTGACTCCCGGCCCGCATACAATAGTGGGATAATTAGAAAATCATCGCTAATGAAAGTATCACCATTGATCTCAGCGACCGCAAAAACTATGAAATCGACACTAATATCGGTCATTTTCTACTACTTTTACACGTCTCGTTTAACGCCCTCCTGAGACCCCCCTGTTTCGAATTTAGTCAAAAATGCTTAGCCTTTGTCTGGGACCTGAACCAAGGTATCCGTGTCCAAAATTTGGCAACTCTCGGCCAACTTGTCTGACTTCCAGGCCGGCCTGTTGAAAAAAAAAACTCTTCTTCTTGATCTGTGGCCTAGACCAAGCTACCCGCGACCAAATTTTGAAAACTTTCGTCCACTCGTCTGGTCCACGGGCCGCACACAGACAGAGAGACAGACACTCAAGCAAACTCTATTTTATTTATATTAGAAAGGTCAGATCCACCGTTATTGTAATACAGCGGTGCTTGAGTGATTGATCGTAGAAATTCAAAATCCAATGAGTAATAATTTCATAGCCTTGTTTTATTACAAGTTTAAACTCTTTAGTCAGTAGAGAAGAGGGCATGATTCATGGGTCAGAGTTGATGACAATGTCTTTCGGTGGGTCTTGGGTCACAGTGTGTGACAGTGGTTCATGGTGGGTGGTGGGACAGAGTAGGTCACGGTGGGTCATGTGTCACGATGGGTGGTAGGTCAGTTGGTCGTGGCTAAAGTTTTCATTGCCCCACACTCTCTCTGAACTACAGTGTTGAAAATTAATCAGTGAAAATCAATTGCAATTGATCAATCAATTGAAAGTAATTGCTGTGGAAATAAAAAATTGCAATTGAATTAATTGCTAAATTATTGCAATTGCAATTGAATTACTGAATTCAATTGCAATTACTTTCCACTGCAATTACTTTCAATCGATTAATTAATTGCAATTGATTCTCCTTTATTAATGGCCAACTGCAATTAACAATTAACCATTACTTACTTCCGTTGTCAATTGCAATTAACAATTAAATTTACAGATTAATTGTTAATTGTCAATTCAATTGAAATTTGCCCAACACTGCCACTCTTCTCTTCACTGTCCCGATCCGGCCCTTCAAACTTTTTTTTTCCCTCTATAGAAGCCAGTACTGCCTATTTGGGAAAAGTCTCAATGTAGAGGTTTGCTAATGGTAAAAGCGATGCATTCGCCGTTCTGTTGGAATGTGCCCTAAAATTTTACGTTGCCCCCATAGGAAAAAATCTAGATTCGACACTACTAATATATATATATATATATATATATATATATATATATATATATATATATATATATATATATATATATATATATATATATATAATTGAGAAACACTATGTTTGTGACTCTAAATCTCCCGATAGCTGGGTTGGTTTTAGGCTATTCACTTTGATGGTAGAACTTAGGGGAGGTGTAAAAATAAATAAAATTTAATAATTCCTGAACCACTCGACTGATCTTGATCAAATTTTCAACATAGATGAGACTCAGGCCTTGGATCGAGTTGTTTAAATTTGACGAAGCAACGTGGAGGCGGAGAAGGAGGAGAGAGATATATAAAAATCAATTTATATAAGACTGAAAGCCACTATTTTTGTAACTTAATAACTCTTGAACTATATCTTGAATATCCGACCGATCGCAATCAAATTTTCAAGATATATGAAGTTTGGATCTGGAAACATTTTTGTAATGTCACTTTAACGGTACATCCTAGGGGGGAGGGGAGGGGGACGTATAAATAGAAACTAATAAGACCTAATAACTTTTGAACCACCCTACCAATCTGAATCTAATTTTCAACATATATGAGGGACGGGCCTTGGGTGTTTTTTTATCGTTTCACTTTGACGAGCCAACGTAGGGGAGGGAGAGGGGACAGATATATGCAAATAAAAATAAAAATAAAAATATCTGGCTCTGTGACTTCATCACTCTTTAACCACCCGACCGATCTAAATCAAATTTTCACTATACATGAGTTTAGGGGCAGGGATTACTTTAGGCTATTCACTTTGACGAAGCAACGTAGGGGAGGGCGAGAGGGAGAGAAATTTAAAAATGATCAAAAATGACCGATATTACTGTTAAATCCATAGTTTTCGGGCCCGATGAGACAAAGAGTGACAGCTCTGATGCTGTTTCAATCCACGTTCAGCCCTAATAGTTGGGAAGGGGGAGGGTACAATGGAGGAGAGGGGGATAAACGTTTAAAAATGATCGAAACTGAGTAGTATTAGTGTCGAATCAATAGTTTTAGGAGTAGCTGAGATTAACAGTGACAATTCTGATTTCGTGTGCCGCATCACGGGGGAGGGGGAGCTATATATAATAATAATAATCGAAAATGACCAATATTAGTGCCTAATCCATAGTTTTCGGGATCATTCTGATGAACTGTGACATTTTCGATCCGGTTTAAATGCAAAATCAGCTCCGCCACTTGCGGGAAGGGGAGAAAGAGATATATAAAATGACATATAATGGCCACTATCAGTGTCAAATTTATACTTTTCTGGGTCGCTTAGATGAACAGTGGTACTTTCGATCATGTTTAAATTCAATTTCAACCCCACAACTTGGGGGAAAGGAGGAAGAGATATTTAAAGATAATGGAAAATGACCGTTAATTAGTGGTGAATCCACATTTGTGGGGGGTCGCTGAAATGAACAGTAACACTTTCGTTGCCATGGCCCGCAACATAGGGAAGGAGGAAATATATATATAAATGACCGAAAATGACCATTATTGGTGTCAAATCCATGATTTTTGGGGTCGCCGAGATGATCAATGATCTTTCCGATGCTGTTTAAATTGATGCCATTAAAAACGAAAACAGCATATTTCACGGGTACTAAACACAGGAAATACGGAGTTGTGCTTTCAAAATTTCATTTTAACTTAGCAAAGCGGGTAATATATGCTAGTAAAAGCTCAGGTACTGTCCTTTCTCTATTTCAAAACCCGCTACAAATCTCTTCCCTAGAATATCTATTACCGGAACTATCATTATATTTTTGTTTTTCGTCCTTATAAAACACCAAAATTATAAAGGAAGGTCTTTTCGATGTGGGTTCGCAGCTTGAATCTGATCGACCGCTCCCAACCATACTATCTCACCTCCAGAAAAACTGGATTACAGGGCAGAGTCTAAAGCAAGAAATTTCTCTCTCTTTTGCTAAAAACAAAAAAGAACTTTAGTTCGCATACTAGCCATAGCACATGTTTAGAGGTTTTTCAACGAATCTGTATGAGACGAGACCTGCAAATGACACAGGACTGATAGTTGAGCTTACACCAGGAGTCGAATCCGGTATCATCCTAAAAAATCCTAATGGCTGACTACTTTAATGCTCATAAATCACTCTAATGTAAAAATTTTGGGTGAGCCCGGCCCCCTAGACTCCCCGTGGATACGAACCTGTGTGACTCCCCACCCTCGAACACAATTTTCTGGAAGAAAGCCTCTATTCTTCCTTTTGTCTGTCTAGTTTACTGAAAACATGAAAAGCAAACTAAAACTAGGTCACAGAGCATAGAGTTGGAAATGATGGACATGTTGCATTGCAGACATATTTCGTACCGTTGATGATTTTGGGAGGTTTTCCAGGGACAAAATTCACCTCGGAGTTATATCTCCTATGGTGCTCAATATGAGTTGAGTTGAGTTTTTCGTCCCTTTCAGCAGCGAGGCTATATAAGACGGGACCTACTGATTAATTGAGAAACCCGAACTACATGAGCTCTCACCGGAATCGAACCCGGGTCTCTCACGCCAACGGCACATACGCTAACCACTTAGCAACGAAGAAGCTCGGAGCTCATATTAGAAAAGAAGAAAGCAAATGATGGGAATTTCAGTGCAGACAACTTAGTACGACGACTGTTAAAAGAATATTTTTCATCCTGAACATATTGTAATAATTGTCAATCTTATTCGATAATGTCATTTTTTTAAAAAATAACATTCTCCTTCTGTAACTTACTACAGTATACAAGTTAAATTTCACACAGTGTGCAAAAGAGGGCAAGGGATTACAACGTACGATGGGCTTCGTTCGCTTCCTATCCGATGGACAAAACCTTTCTTGTAAAATTCAGCGTTTCAAAGAACCTGTGTGGTTGACTGATAGCTACACATAAATTGACAGAATTTTAGTGCTGTCTGCCTGAGGCAAAGTCTTAATTTTAGTACTGAAGCTGCCTGAGGCAAAAAAGCAAGCACACCGCATGCGTGGTGGCTTCTGTGCCTCGTAACATTGTGTTTAAAAAAACAGACTAAAGATCACTTGTCAGTGCTTAGTTCATTGTAAAGCCTGATAAGGCTTTTTTTCTTTTATACAATTCATATTGTTGTTTGAAGCCTCTTTATTCCTTACAGAAACAATGTAACCAGATTCATGGGAACCCACAGCAATTGTAATAAAAGTTGAAAAAATATCTGTATCATGCAGATACTTTATTATTATTATTATTATTATTATTATTATTATTATTATTATTATTATTATTATTATTATTATTATCACATAATATTTTTCGTTAGTCCTCAAAGCAATTAATACTTAGCAGCAGGGGTTAAAGTGCGTGGGAACGCGGGGGACCCTATCCCCACCTCCAAAAAACTGTGTACGGCGTCCTCGCAATTCCTAAGCAATTACAATGGGCAAAGATAGGCATGCGGGACGGCGTGACGTCATGCCGCTACCTACTGTACCCCTACCTTTTCAGATGATTCCACCCCATCTAGCCTAATCCCACCTCGCCAAACGATTTATCAGCCACTTATTATCTCCAAAATAAGAATGTCTACCATTTTAGGCGAGATGGGAATTCCCATCTTACTTAATCCCATCTCGCCTAAAATGGCGGTAGGATGCAAGGAGGTAATTTCTGTACTGAAGAGGGAACTCCTCTAATAGAATCTTAGCATAGGGGAAGGCGATTTAGTGAATTTAGTTCACTTTTGGTTTGTTTTGGGAATACTGGAAATTGATTGGCAAAGAGAAGCTAATCAGAAACAGGATAGAAATATAGAGGGTGTTTCAAAACAACACTTACAACGTTTGAGAGCTCATTCCTGACATCATGATAAGACAACTTGGGTGCACAATGCTCTCTTTTGGTGCTATGACCAGCCAAAAACCAGTGTGAAAAATGCCCAAAACAGCCGTAACTCGAGAACAAAATGTCGGATTGAAGTCGGGGGAAAGGAAATGTATATTATTTTTAGCCATGGCTTCCATTAATGCACAACCCGATATGGTACAGAGGCAGCACAAAGGTCACCTCAAATAAATTGAAGAATTATGGGGATATTTTATGAAACGTTGACCGAGGCAAGTTAACTACAATTAAATACGATATTTCAACTAACAGGAATCTTAGAACACGGTCAAAGTTAAAAGAACATCATTAAAATTATATGGACACATTTGGAAACTTTATGGACACATTTGATTGATCTACTTTGTCTCAGTATAGAATTGGCTATCGAGGAAGAACTGAAATTATTTCAAGTCCATAAAGTTTAAATGTTATGCCTTATAGGCCAATGAAGACAGAGAGATCACGCATGGCTATGGGGTAGCGTCTGCGACTTTCGCATAGGATACCCGGCTCCAATTCGCGGCGGGAGCGCAAGCAGTTCGTATCTCACGTTAATTCGTAGCTCCATATATCATGTAATTTTGCTACCGAAGGGATGCTAAACTGAAATCTGATCCAATAATAAAGAAATGTAATAGATGGAAGCTAATTTTTGGGAAATAATTCGTGAAATGAGAATGTAGGAGAAAACAGGATAATTCCGAGAAATCTCACGGGTACGATGGCATCCACTACAAATTTTATAGTCTGGGATCGAACGAGGTTCATCCCACACCAGAAGTAAGCGCTCTATCACTAAGTCACCTGCCCCTACTTTGGAGGAAACACTATGATTCTGACAGATGTATCGATATACTAAATAATGTGTGTGATAAACCAACATGCAAGAAGTACAAACGGTCAGAATGTGGGATTCCTGGAGTTTCCTTTGTGCGAAAATGGTAAGTACGTTTTTCTATGTCAGTTATTGTTAACTGGATGCCCGCGTCTCTTAGGGATTGGGGGAAGACATGGTGACTCAGTGGTGAACACTTGCCTCTGGTACGTGGGGCCTCTGGTTCGATCCTCAGCCAAGAAATTCTGTGGTGGACACCATCGTATCGTGTGTGGGTTTTCTTGGGATACTTCAATTTCCTTAAACATTTTCATTTCATCATATCTTCCATCAACATTCACTTGCCTTAATCATTGTCTCCCTTAGCCTAAAGAGCATAATCGTGGTTCGTTAAAATGAAATACTTCATTTCATTTTACAGGGGTTGCTTACAATTTGTCGGTGGGTTACCGTTAAGATAATTTTTAATAGGTTGTATTATTGATACTAATATTTGAAAGAAAGAAGGAGTCTATGAGGCTCATAATTTTCGAAAGGCTAAGAACTACACTTGTACGTTGATTGTAAGAAATGCTAAAGGTACGAACTAAATTAGATTTGTGAGTCTTTTAGCATTCTTAGTCGTATTATGGACAAGAAATAACTCACATATCTACAAACCAAGAAAACTAACAATGAAATTTGATATTCGACAGTGAAATATAATAATATACAACTTGGATATCAAATTTCGAGGTTAGTTTTCTTGGCTTTGGACATGTTCAACTTACATGTGTTTTCGTGATAGTCCAAACTCTCAACATACGAGTATCAGTCTCCTAGATTTTCGTAAATAACTATGAAGATTATCCTAAATCTAACAAATAAGTACAGATAACGATTACTGAAGTTCATAATTGACTTTTGAGAGCATGCTAGCCCTAATTGATATATCACGTCACTAACTTTCCACTTCCAAAATTATCACAGATTTCAAAATGACGAGTTTCAAGGTGCCGCCAGAGGTTGGTGATCTACTCTGCCCATTCTTCTTCTGTCAATATGTGAAACTATCACCGTTTGCATTGCCTATCTCTCACTATTTTCATGATTCAACAGTTTATTTGATGTATTTCAATAACATAGCATAGCTTTCCTACCCATCAATTTTGACGCCCTCCGTTTCTTATGACGTTCAGCCCTTATAATTTTGCAAATATTCATATCTCCATATTCTCTATCAGTCGCACTATGTCTCATCCCGCAACTCGATTCATCCATTAGGGTCCTTTACTTGTCAGACAATTTTTATTGGTGGAGAAACAAGGAAAATAATTCTACATGACTGAAAGTAACACTTCCAAAGTGGAATACTCCGATTTTGATAAAATTTGGTAGCTCGATACTACACATAAAATAAACGAATACGTGTATTTTTAATTTCTGTGTAAAGCTGTTTTAGGGAGCGAAAACCCAGACCCAAAATTTTGAAAGTTGACGCCCGAAAGCTAATAACAACTGGACCGAAGTGAAATTGTGCACAGAAATTGCAGACATAAAATGAGGGAATACGGGTTTCGTATTTTCCTGGAAAAACGGTTAGTTGGGCCACGGATCCCTCCAAATCTTCGATCACGAAATATCAAAAGTGCTAATAACAGTATGTCAGAAATGCCTAAAGAACATGAAGAATTGCAACGAAATTTTGTGTAGTGAAAATATGCAAAATAAAAAAATCTAATGCGTTTTCTATTTTCTGTGGAAAAGCGGTAAAGGGGAAAAGGCACCCACCCAAAATTTTGAAAATTAACCCCCAAAAGTCAAAAACAAGTCAACCGAAGTGAATGCAATTGTGCACAAATATTGTAGAGGTAAGATGAACGAATAAGTGTTTCGTATTTTCTGCAAAGAAAAAACTTTTGGGTGGACCGAAGCGTCTGGTGGCGGAACAAGTGGACAGAAGCGAAAGAAATTGAGTGTAGATATTGGATATGTAAAATAAGACCTTCCGTGTTTCTTAAGTGTATCCATCCGATTTTTCAAATTTGGAAGATCAACAGTAAGCACAAACAGTATATGTACTATTTTATAATATTTCAGGAGGCAGCTTTAACGCTTACAATGTTTTCGTGATCAAATGTTTGGAGGGCTCCGTGCCCCACCCAACCGTATTTTTCCAGGAAAATTCGAAATCCATATTTCCTTATTTTGTGTGTAAAATATCTCTGCACAATTTCATTCTCTTCGGTTCACTTCTTGTCTTTCGGGCGTAATCTTTCAAAATTTTGGGTGATAGTTTTGCCCTCTAAAACCGTTTTCCACAGAAAATAAAAACCCGCATTCATTTATTTTTTGCGTATTGTCAGTACGTAAAGTTTCGCAGCAATTCTCCATGTCCTTTACACACATTTGACCTAGTGTTACTAACACTTTTCATATTTCGTGATCAAAGGTTTGGAGAGGTCCGTGCACCACCCAATAGTTTTTTCCATGAAAATACGAAACCCGTACCCTCATTTTACGTCTCCGCTATCTGTTCACAATTCAATTCAGTTCGGTTAGCTTCTATTTGCCTTTCGGGCGTCAACTTTCAAACTTTTCGGTGCTAGCTTTTGCCCACTAAAACCGTTTTTCCGCAGAAAAATAAAAACTCGTATTCGTCTATTTTTAGGGTATTGTTCATACAAAAACTTTCGCTGCGATTCGTCATGTCCTTTACACACATCTGACATACAGATACTAGAACTTTTGATATTTTCTGTTCAAATGTTTGGAGGGTTCCGTGCCCCACCCAAACGTTTCTTTCAGAAAAATACGAAACCCGTATTCTTTAATTAGATGTCTGCAGTATCTTATCGCAATTTCATTCACTTCGGGGTACTTCTTCTTGCCTTTCCGGCGTAAAATTTGAACATTTTCGGGGGGAGCTTTTGCCCCTAAAATCGCTTTTTTCCACTGAATATAAAAACCCGTATTCATTTATTTGTGTGTGTTGTCCATACACAAAGTTTCGTTGTAATTCTTCGTGTCCTTTGCACACATCTGACATACTGTTACTATCACTTTTGATATTTCCTGGTCAAAGGTTTGGAGGGGGCCGTGCACCACCTAACCGTCTTTTCCAGGTAAATACGAAACCCGCATAAGCACATTTTATGTCTACAATATGTGCAAAATTTAATTCACTTTGGTTCACTTCTTATCTTTCGGGCGTAAATTTTCAAAAGTGCGATGGGTACTTTGGCCTCCTGAAACCGCTTTTCCGTAGAAAGTAAAATAAAAACAATATTCCTTTGTTTTTTGCGTATGGTCCACACAGGAAGTTATGTTGCAATTCTTGATGTTGTTACACACATCTGACACACTGTTACTAGAACTTTTGATATTTCGTGATCAAATATTTGGGTGGTCCGTGCCTCACCTAACCGTCTTTTTCAGGTTAATACAAAACCCGTATACTCACATTTTATGCCTACAATATCTGTGCAAAATTTCACTCATTTTCATTCACTTCTTATCAATCGGTCGTCAACTTTCAAAAGCTTGGGGTGGGGTCTGTTGCCCCTGAAAGAATTTTTCCGCAGAAAATAAAGAAAACGTATTCCTTTTTTTCGCGTATTGTCTATACGTTAAGTTTCGTTGCAATTTTTCATGTTCTTTACTCACATTTGACATAGTGTTACTAGCACTTCTCATATTTCGTGATCAAAGGTTTGGAAGGGTCCGTGCCCCATACAACCTTTTTATCAGGAAAATACGAAACCCGTATCCTCATTTTACGTCTGCAATCTCTGTTCACAATTTAATTCACTTCGGTTCACATCTTCTTGATTTCGTGCGTCAGCTTTAAAACTTTTGCGTGGGGACTTTCGCACGGTAAAATCGTTCTTCCACAGAACATAAAAACCCGTATTCGTTTATTTTTTCGTATTATCCATACAGAAAGCTACGTTGCAATTCTTCATGTCGTTTCACACATCTGACATACTTTTACCAGAACTTTTGATATTTCGTGATCAAATGATTAAAGGGGTCCGTGCCCCACCTAACCGTCTTTTTCAGGAAAATACGAAACCCGTATACCAATATTTTATGTCTACAATATGTGTGCAAAATTTCTTTCACTTCCGTTTACTTCTTTTTATCTTTCAGGCGTCAACTTTCAAAAGTTTGGGGTGGGTACTTTTGCTACCTGAAACCGCTTTTCCGTAGAAAGTAAAAAAACAATATTCCTTTGTTTTTTGCGTATAATCCATACACGAAGTTATGTTGCAATTCTTGATGTCGTTACACACATCTGTTACTAGAACTTTTGATATTTCGTGATCAAAGGTTTGGAGGGGCCCGTACCCCACACAACCTTTTCCTTTTAGGAAAATACGAAGCCAGTATCCTCATTTTACGTCTGCAATCTGTTCAAAATTTCATTCACTTAGGCTTACTTCTTCTTGTTTTTCGTAAGTCAGCTTTCAAAATGTTGCGTGGGGACGTTTGACACCTAAAATCATTTTTCCACAGAAAATAAAAAACAATATTCCTTTGTTTTTTTCCGTATTGTCCATACACGAAGTTATATTCCAATTCTTCATGTCGTTACACACATGTGAAATACTGTTACTAGAACTTTTGACATTTCGTGATCAAATGTTTGGGGGGTCCGTGCCGTCTTTTCCAGGTAAATACGAAGCCCATATACTCACATTTTATGCCTACAATATCTGTGCAAAATTTCATTCATTTTGATTCACTTCTTCTTATCTTTCGAGCCTAAGCTTTCAAAAGTTTGGGGCGGGTTCCTTTGCCCCTTAAACCGTTTTTCCGCAGAAAATAAAAAAACGTATTCTTTGCTTCTTCTTCTTGATGTCTTTTACACACATTTGTTACTAGCACTTTTCATATTCCGTGATCAACTGTTTGGAGGGGTCCATGCCCCACCCAACATTTTTTTTTTCAAGAAAATACGAAACCCAATCCTCATTTTACGTCTGCAATCTCTGTTCACAATTTCATTCACTTCGATTTTCTTCTTCTTACCTTTCGGGGGTCAGCTTTAAAAACTTTGCGTGGGGACTTTTGCCCCTTAAAATCGTTTTTCCACAGAACATAAAAACCTGTATTCGTTTATTTCTTGCGTATTGTCCATACACAAAGTTTCGTAGCAATTCTTCATGCCTTTTACACACATTTGACATAGTTACTATCACTTTTGATTTTCATGATCAAGTGATTTGAGGGGCCGTGTCCCACTTAACCGTCTTTTCCAGGTAAATACGAAACCCGTATATCCACATTTTATGTCTACAATATGTGTTCAAAATTTCATTCACTTCGGTTCACTTCTTTTCTTTCGAGCGTTAATTTTCAAAAGATTGGGGTGGGTTCTTTAGCCCCCTGAAAGCGTTTTTCTGCAGAAAATCAAAAACCATATTTATTTGTTTTTTGCATATTGTCTATACCTAAAGTTTCGTTGCAATTTTGAATGTCCTTTACACACATTTGACTTAGTATTACTAGCACTTTTCGCATTTCGTGATCAAAGGTTTGGATGGGGCCATGCCCCACCCAACATTTTTTTAATGAAAATTCGATACCCGTATTCTCATTTTACGTCTCCAATCTCTGTTCACAATTTCGTTCACTTCGATTTGCTTCTTCTTACCTTTCAGGCGTTAGCCTTAAAAATTTTGCGTGGGGACTTTTACACCCTAAAATCGTTTTTCCACAGAACATAAAAGCCCATATTGCTTTATTTTTGGCCTATTGTCCATACACAAAGTTTCGTTACAATTCTTCATGCCCTTTACACACATTTGACATAGTGTTACAACCACTTTTCATATTTCGTGATCATAGGTCTGGAGGGGCACGTGCCCCACGCGTCTTTTTTTTTTTAGAAAAATACGAAACCCGTATCCTCAATTTACGTCTGCAATATCTATGCACAATTCATTCATATGCACTTCGGTTCAGTTGTTGTTGCCTTTCCGTCGTGAACTTTCAAAATATTTGGTGAGGCTTTCACATTATATAACTATTTTATTTTTTATGAGATTATTTTTTGTTGCGGGGGGAGGAGATAAATGTTTTCCTGTGA
The DNA here is from genome assembly GCF_964235325.1 of Thermobia domestica. Taxonomy (NCBI): domain Eukaryota; kingdom Metazoa; phylum Arthropoda; class Insecta; order Zygentoma; family Lepismatidae; genus Thermobia; species Thermobia domestica. The sequence goes on from NC_137460.1 coordinate 170,891,177, forward strand.
TATGTGTTTCTTGCCATTCATCTTGTTTGAACTGCTTAAGTAAGATCATGTTGTAACTTTTGATGTCATCCAACTGCGCCACGATAATAAAATTTTCATTTTTAATAATTAGTCTTATTCTGTTATTTGCAGTTTGCCACACTGATATATTTGTTAAAAAATTGAGGTTTGGTCCAACGCCTTTCGAATTCGCCACCAACCCAATCGCCGGCCTTTTTGGGTTGCCTGCTATTGCAGGAAAAGGACAATCGCAGGTGGTAATGCACTTTTGGAGTCGTGTATACATGAACTCCTTTGGAAGAATGCACAAAACCTTGAATACCTCATATCGGCTTTTTTACTCTAAAATGTGGCACGTTCACACTTCGATTTTGCAGTCACTTTTCATCTACAGGTACGTAAGCTTATCCGGCTTGAGCTGATGTTAAAATTGTGGGTCCTGGAATTCGTATACACTAACCTCATTAGTTGGCTTCACGCTTAGACCATTTCTCTCTTGTACTTGTAGGTACTTCCTATTTTAATGCTGTACACCTGCTGTGTTAGTAGGGAGAAAAGTGGGCATACTAATGATTTGAAACTAATTCCTTGTTATACCTGATATGGCTTAAACCAAAGTGGACATGCTTCCTTCTCCATACAGGCGAATAAGAAATGTCTAATGTTATCTATTTTGTCAGGATTGCGATTTGGTTGTGGAAGACCGACTAACTTACGCAATTATTTTGCTCTTTTATGGATCTTCTAGGCTTCCAACTATTCTCTCCTGTGTACAGCTGAAGTCGTATCACAGTCTGTTGCAGCATGAAAAAAGTGAAAGCAGTCCTTTAACGACGCTAGAGTTTTTTTTTAAATTTAAAGATTTCATAGGTTTTCCTTTCAGTTCTGCTTGTATGTGGGCTTAAGAGAATCAGCAACTGCTCATGAAGTCTTCTAGCAAAATTCTTAAAAGATCTGCATGAGACCCATCAACAGCCACAGATTTCCCGTTTGAAGTTTCTTCCATTACTGTTGTCCATATACAGCTACCTTTTGCTCCTTAAAAAACTGTTTGCTTCATATAAAGTTTCTCAACAACTGTGACTGATTTGTCGTTGCTTAAATGGCAGAATTAAATTCGATCGTTGCAGATATTTCCCGTAAGCCTTTTCTGACACTTCGGCACTTTCACTGTCTAATTGTAATTTATATCCATAAAATATAAGGTGCAAAAAACGCTTAACATAATTTATATACGTACTTAACGCAGATATGACTTGCCATGATTAGTCCACATCATTGCGTGTAGAAGGACACTTTTTTCTACGTGTGGATTTTAAAACTCAAGTCAACAGAGACTCTGCAATATTCACCGCAGTCGAATTGACATTCATGCGGAATGAGATATTATCACACAAGTAAAGTGGCATTAGCTCAACGTGCCGCTCAGATGACAAACTGTTTCCCACAAAGGTCCATAGAACTTCTGATATCGTGACAGTATTTGGGAGAGAAGGGTTAATCTTATTAACGTAGTGTCTGATGTTGAGTTAATCCCCAAGTAAAATTTCGTGGCCTCATTAAGCACCGTTCGATAATCATATCCCTTTTACTTCGCACCAGAAGGCCTCCTTTTCTGCTACTTGTGAAAGTTCTTTGAGTTGTTAATTTTTTGTAATCATCTGATACCGTAGTTGTCTTCAATGATTCCATGTCCTGAGTATAGCGATGCGGAAATCTGGCATAGAAAAGATGACCAGCTGCGTGAATAAACGGAAGCAATATTTTAATTGCCTACAAATGAAGTTTCTATTCCCCTGTTCGATCTAGTTCTTCTGGATAAATAGCAATACGATTGTGACTTTCTCTATGTACTGCAGCCAAAGTTTACCGGTTCGGTAAAGGTCATCGTCTTAATTTTGAGATTTTTCGATATCGTTTTCCACATCTAGGACCAGAAGCCCTGAATTTCCTCCCTTGGGTATAGTGTCTGAGAACTTGCTCGTCTTGCAGCCCAAATAAAGTAAAAGATACTCCGATAAATTTTAGATTAGCCTGAAAGTTAAACTTGCGTCTATAAAATATTTCGAGGTGTCTTTTGCAACCTTGCTTCACTTTTTCAAGACGCTATATTGATAACGCTACGTATCTCTCACACTAAATTTTAGTAAATAGAATTTAAATTATCTCTGGCTCGCAAGGTATATCATGTAGTACAGACTGCCATATCGCATACTCTTATTATGATTATTGGAGGATATGAATTGGTGAATCTTCTCTACGTTTTCTCACAGGTCAGCAATACGAATCTGAAATTCACTATATACTACAGCGAAAGTTTACCGGTTTGAAAAAGGACACCGTCCTAATTTTGAGAATTCCTCGATATCTTTTTATTTTTTTTCACGCAGCTTCATTTTCTTGTAAATGTTGCATATTGATTTCCTCATTCAGACATTTTTGAATAAGATCGCAGATCTTATATTGTGTCATCTCTTCAGAGGGTTGTGAATCTATTCATAACTACATGTAAAGATAGCCGAGCAAAGTCTAGAAGTGAGTTCTCAATGATCTTGAGTTTTATGGAAATTCAGCATATTCACTTACGTTTTTTACGCCTACAGGATACCCCAAAGTTCTCTATACCATTTCCTGACATAATGTATCGAATTGTACCTATAAATTACTTAAGTGAAGACCTCCTAAGGGCGGTACAACTTTCGAAAGTTCAGAAATTTCCTCAGATGCAGGTAGGATTTGAACACCTTTTACGTATACATAGCTGAATGAATGTCATAACACTTGTGCTTGGTCAACTTTTCTTGCAGTAATTTACTGTATGCAGAGGACTAGAATATATAGTATTGGTATTAGATGTTGAGATATTGAAGAAATACAGAGGGACTACACTGCTTATATCAAAAGGAAAGGTGTGTAACTAACAAAGCCAGGAACTTTGTGGCGAAGCTTTCACAAGATGAATAGCTATTCAAAAAATGTTTGAAAAAAGGAAATCGAAACGCGATACACGAATGTAGATTTGATTTAATCTTCCGAGTAAGACAGCTCTGACACACCAAGAACATTAGTATATAGATTAGAGGGGAAGAGGATATCAGAATTACGATATGTGATACGATATTCTTATCAAGACAATGCTACCATGATATCAGGTTACTTTTTCATTCAACAACTCGGATATAAAAATTTTCATCAAGAGATTTCTGAAATGAATAACGTTTTCCGCTGTATGAAATTTATGGCACTTAATAATCAAAGCATACAGTGAGTTTATATGAAAAGATTATTTGAATAGCTCCCAGTTTTGTTGCCTTGTGATGACCAGTGTTACTAATTTGGTAACGAACAGAGGACTGATTATACCGTAAATATTTTCCACCGTCTAAGTGGCTAAGAGAATATCTCAAAGGAACTTAAAATAGATTCTTAATTTGTCTCTTCGATCAGATCACTAGTCTCAGGACTAAGGTAAAGCTGTTTCGGAGGTTAGAATATAATGGGTTCAATAGCAAGTTTTACAGGATACATTCGGAAAAATATTACTAATGATAGACTTGAACATACTGAATCCTACACAAATCTGTATGTAAAATCTAGTGAGCAGCAAGGACGCTAACTAAATGCATATTTGATAGCTTCGAGTGTTAACAACCAGGAGTCTTTTTTTAAGTAATTTATCCGTAACTACACAACTCTTTAGATTAAACAGTTTCTATATGGTAACGATCAAGAAAAACGTGAGAGTGTTATGAGTGCTAAGTAGATTTCTTCAGCAGGAATCACTCTCGAATATGATAATAGTTGCATATGAACGAGAAGTATAGCAATTGCCTGATTATCATGATAAATTAATACTTATTTTTTTACATTTGGTATAAGAACTTTTTTCAACCCCAAAGGACTACCTAAGAAAAACTAAGTGTTTGAAAAACTTGGAATAATCACAACTGCACTATTCTCGAATATTTGTGTTGAAAGTAACAATGAGTTAATCCCGTGTAATGTTTCGGCGGGAATAGTTTGGAATCACACAAAAAGGCGAAGTTTGACGCAACTGCGCAATCCTTGTGTTACCAAGAAACCGCCGATTCAAAATGAACGATCTTTTTATACTGTACAAAACCCGGTTAATGACGATAATGAAGAAGCCTGAATCAAGATATAGAAGTTCATAGTACAAGATTTTGAGAAAGGATTCTTCGTCAGAGGCCAGGGTTAATAGCTCATCTGTGTGGCAGAAAATATGGTTTACTTTCAGAAGGATCTGACATAATAAGTGAGTTGGAGAAAGACATTGACGGCAGCGTAAGTCAACCAACTTCAACTATTAGCCAACTTATATTTTATATCTTTCATGAGAAAGCAGGCGATATTGAAACAAAAACAGCAAGGCACAAGGGCAATCGCGAGCAACCCTTTCCACTCCATGTTGGTCTGAGCGTTTATGCTAAAACTCGTAAAAAATATTTCATAAAATAATTGCATTCACTAGGGATTTGTATATCGTCTACATGTGTAAAGGAAATATCTTCAATTCTTTCTCAGTGCTTGATAAACCAAAGTGACGAAATGTATGTCTTTGCGCTCTTCGTCGAGGTGTTTTAACCATTGCCACATTAGATAATATTGACTACAATCGTTCTAGCACATCAAAGGATTCTTTTCATGGTACGAACATTTCCATTTTCCAGCATCTGTCTAAGGATAACCTTGGCATTCAAGGTGACCATGTCTCACTGGATAATGTCAATATAAAAAAGAGAACTGCTCCTGTTCTCCCCGATAAATATGCTCTAGTACCTCTTGCTTACATCACTGATAAGGAACCAGTTTTACTTCAACAGAACGCGCGGTTTGTAGAGATAGTTCTTTCACGAAGTGGATTTTTCGCAGAAGAAGAAAAAAACCTCAGTGTTGGCTTGATGCATGCTTAAAAATGACACTACTTGCACTTGCTACACCATGCCTCGAAAACTCAAAACTTTGCACATGCCAAGTATATGCTGTCTGCTTCCGTTGTTTAAGGAAGAATCTAAATTTATAGCTTTGATACGGCACGGAATGAATGTTGTACCAGAACTTACAGACAAACTCAACAAAAAACAAATAATGGATTAATTACTATTTGCCTTGGGAAACGAATGAGTTATATGGCGAAGATCAAATTCTGACACATCGAACAAGCCTTTCTGCGTCTTATAGGCAAATGGTTGGATGGAAGTGGTGGGTAAAAATTTTATGCAAGTCAGATGTAGCAGCTCCAGGAACCGCTGACAGTTTATTGAAAGTAACACACATTACAAAAGATCGTTTTGCTCATCAGATTACTCTGACAGTTTTACATCATTTGCTGCGTGATGCATATCAGTATTCTCCATCAGCGCTATCTTTCAATGACGAGTACACTGAAAAGGAATCGTCGTGTCCAACGTTTAAGTTTCGGATAATGTATTACCGTCTCGTGATTTTACTCTTAATTTACGTCAAGGGAACTTCAAGCTCTAAAATGAAATACTAAAACCAATTGCAGAATGGTTCTTCGAAACGAACCACCTGAACTATGCTTGTTGGATTCTTGTTCACATTTTTGATTTGAGGAATTTGGAAGAAACACATCCTGAGATTATGAATGCTTTCGAAATGCGTTACTTTGTGATAAGAAAGACATCAAAACCTTTCTCTCCAATAGCTATAGTTCGGCTCACAAACAGAATAACAAAATTATAAAAGAATATGGCGGGGCAATTGGTCTCTTAGACGACTTCAATGCTCTTGTCAAATGGATGACAGCAGGACCAGAAATAAGTAGGCTGATTAACGAATTCAAAATGTCATATAACGATAATAATTTTGATAATAAGCACCATGAAGATTACTCGTAGATGCAAGAAAAATTTAAATCGGCTGTTGGAAAGATGAAAGAAGTCTTCGTCGAATTTGTGGAATCCGTTTGAAGAAAATAGTGTAGTTGTTAATGTTGCTTCCAGAATCATCTATAGCGGTGATATACGGTAATTGAATCCCTATATTCAGCAGAAGTAAAAACGGTCTATATGTACAAGGAATTTGTACAAGAAGATAAGTAGAATGGACCAAGCAATTCTTTTCTCTTATGAAAAAATCTTCTCTAGTGCATCATTCTTCCCTTTAAAAGAACAAGACAAACAGAAATAAAATAAAATTACTTTAGATGGACGTTGAGCTATTCTCTCGCCCACTACACGTCAGTCTCTACACTTGGATAAATTTTTTCAGCACTAGAATCAACCAATTCCACAGTCTCTCTACCATAATTCACAATCCTCAAAGTCGGATTTAGTTATGCATTTAGAGAGTGAAGCCAATATCAAAGAAGAACACTTTACTAATTCTTGTGATGTTTTATTATTTGATGGAGAATTTTGGTTCACATTTTGCAACCGGCATCAGTAGAAACATTTTATGATTATTCCAATGCAATTTCTTAAAATATGCTCAAAGAGAAGAGGACACTTTCCATGGAAAGCGAACGGATTTGATAGGATATAAACTCTTCAGAGAGCATAAAATCTTCCACAAGAGAAAGCAGGGGTGTAGCAATAAGGACAAAAGCAACACGAACTACACCATTTCCTTCGTAACCACGAAATTAAAGAACTGTTTCTTTTTCTAGGAAAGTTTAAGTGTTAAAAGAAAGGAAGTAACTTTGAGGTAGCAACGAGCAATGGATATAATATAGAAACTTCATGAAATCTTCCAACATTTTAAAATAAGTCATCAGGAAATCATTTAGAAGAGCTTATAGTAGGATCATGTTATATTCCCTTGATGAAACATTAAATGGACACAAGAAGATAGTTATCCGCACAGTAGACACAATTGTTGTAATACTTGCTGTATCGTTATTCTACGACTTTGAACGACACGGTCTAGAAGAATTATGAATATCTTCCGGCACCAAGAAACATCGGGGAATTTTCCCAATTCATCATATTTCAAATGCATAAGGAAAAGAAAAATCAACTACGTTAAGAGACTTCCACCCGTTTGCAAGATGTGATACAGTGTAATACTTTCTCGGAAATGGAAATATATCAGCATGGGAAACATGGCTTTTGTATACAGAGGTGACCACAGCTTTCCTAACAATTTCACACCCTGTAATCCACATAAGCAAAGATTGTTTTAATTCACTGCCACGATATGTTGTCCTAATATATTCATTAACAAGTAAAATATTTCATGTTAATGAATCCCGGCGAGAAATCCTCCAACTTGTCATGCCTTGTTTCTTCACACCAAACGTGCAACATACCAAACTAGACAAATCTGGGGCCAGGCAATAATGAAGACAGCATATATTCCTTCACCAGTAAACTGGGGATGGATGACAATGGAAGTGAACTTTCTCCAACATGGACTTCCATTCCACTTGTATACGAAGCATGTAGAATATTTTTCTTGAAAGTGCCTGCAAACACATGTACCACAATATGTTGTTGCAGGAGTGCAAGCGCCCCGTGCTGCTTTTTTGTGTTGTGTGTAGGGGAACATGTGGAAAGGTGATGGAAACTTAAAACGAAGATCTAGACCAATAAAACTTTAATGTAAGTAGTACTCAATATTTTTGAAAATTCTGTTGATCCATAGTAAATTTACACCAGGTTGGAAATTTACCAATAAATAGATAATCTTAAATGTATGATTCTTTATAGAATAGCTTGTACACAGAACAATATTAACTGTTCGTAAAACTGTTTCTACACGTAAAAAAACCAAAAGATATATTGTGAAATTCAAATTACCGAACCAAATATTTGTGTTGTATTTCTGTTCTTACAATACGAAAGAAATTATTAACTTTATAATTTATAACAATATATTGCTTTATGTAATTTCCTTATAATATTCTAAAGGATGTAAAACCAATGTCTATGGTTTACACAAATGAACTGATGAAACCATACGAAACCATCAAATGAAACCATAAAACTTTTCTAGCGTAACGCTATGTACGTATTTTCTTAAGATATTCTTAAATATAATTCATGTGTAAAAGTAAAAAGTAACGAAATAGGTGATATTGCTTTGTGTGTATTCGTTTCCAAATATAGATACTCGTGTCAATATTTCGCAAGAAACTAACCTTTACGTATTATAATTAATGGCCGCCATATGGAATTCATAACCGGGCTTAATCAGGCTACTTTGTGCTTCTGCTGAAAGTGGGACTTGTGAAGAACACATCACAAGAGAATGATTTGTTTCGTACAATGCAGCATCCATGAGTAATGTTTTATTACGGTAAATGAACTTTTTTTCCATATTTGTGAATATCAATCAACTCAACGTGCATCTTAAATTTGTCATAACTTCGTTGTTTATTAACCAACCTGAATGAACTATATACCAAAAGTAAGATAATCTAACACTCTTTAAAAAGTTATATGACATCTTTTTCGAAAATCCCAGCCGTTTACTTATTATTTTAAAAAATATGAGTAAACTCCATCAGAAGAAATGCAAAGTTCCAAATTAAAAATTTTTTGTAGGTGTTAATTTCTGAGCGAAGTAAAAACTTTTGTTAATTTTTTAGACTCTGTTATCTTCTACGTCGTTTAGTTTTTGAATCGTGAAGATTCTACAATTAGTTAAGTAGATATAGTTTAAAACTAACACTATGAATTCGTAGAGGCGGACACTTTTTCTAACCGACAAATTGGATTCTTCCCACCTGTCAGAGTGGGGCCACTTCGATTCCTGCTTAGTTTGATCAGGGAAACTACATATCCGAGTGGCACCTTTTTAACACAAAGAACAGGATACTTCCCGTAAGATCCCCTACTAAGTAAGGCTGTTACCGAGGTTATAATATAATGAATGGGTTCCGTAGAAAGTTTTACTGGATACAATCGGGAAAATATTATTAATGATAGACACGGAACTTGGTGAATCCTACACAACTCTGTACGTAAGCCTTAGTGAGCACCAAGGACGCTAACTAAGTGCATATTTGGTAGCTTCGAGGGTTAACACACAGGAGACTTTGTTTAAGTAATTTAGCCATAACAACACAACTTTTTAGATTAAACAGTTTCTATCAGGTAACGATCAAGAAAAACGTGAGAGCGTTTTGAGTGCTAAGTAGATTTCTTCAGCAGGAAGCACTCTCGAATAGTATTGTAGTTGCATATGAACGGGAAATATAGCAATTGCTTGATTATCATGATAAATTAATACTTACGTTTTTACATATGGTATAACAACCTTTTTCAACCCCAAGGACCCACCTAAAACCAACTGCTGTGCGGTCCCAATGCTATACGTCTGTGATACCCTCTTGTTATTAAAGGAAGTAAATCCATGGTTTTTAAAATTCTACGCCAATTTATAATGTGAGTTAAGTAGCTCCAAAATCACTTTTGCTTTGTTTTTAAATACACAACCCAAGATCCTGCGGCCTCCGGATCGGTGTTGAATTCCTTTACTAGCTGTAAGCCAATAAGAATTAAGGAATATATGCCGAGGTCCGCTGCTGACTTCTAAATTTCTCAGAATTTACGATGGAGCTTCTAAACCGTTTAGCCTTACCGGACACCTCGAAAGAGAACCCTCGAATTATTGGCACGCCATTTGCATCCTAAACCACTAATTAAAAATCGAACATCCCGGTCCATCCTCAAAATTATTTCTTTAATCACCACATCACTCAAGATCGATTTCATCCCTGATTAATATCTCTTTTGAGATAATGTAGAATACTATTACAATCAAGTCAAGAGACATCCGAGCTAATGTTCTCATATAAGGTGGTTTCTGAGTTTACAGATGCACATTACAAAAAGGTTCACCAGCTCAGGGATGCCTGCCCTATCGCAAGTGACACATCACTTGTCCATCATTTTAACTCCCTTTCCCTTCACTAATTTTACGAAAGCAATAACTTACGAACTCACCGTTATATTCCTTTTTTCTCAGCTAATGACTTCTAGTTTAGCACGTCACTGGATTTCGCACGTCACTCGAATATTTCGAATTTGCAAATCCTACTGAATATATGAGCTACTATTGTTTTCCCATTTCAATCCACCCGATCTCGTCGATTGTACTGCAAGCAAGCTGGTTCCACTCTTTCTAATGCAATTATTATGGCGGATCTGGAAATCAACTGCTATTATCTTTTTATCTAAATGCATCCTGATATCTATAATTAGTAGTACCTTTATTTCTCACAAAGCCACAGCCGGCAGCTTTGTAGATAATCTTAAATCTTTTGCCATGTGAAAGTAAGGTTTTGAAAGATTTTAGTGTATTACAGCGTGTGAATTTCAATTAAAAAATTCTAATCTCACTACGCTTCATATCAAATATTACTATGTCTGGTTGGTTGTAGTGCTTGCTAACTGGTCGCATTCGTTTTGATAAAAGAACAACACGTATCTCCAGATCTCCTCTTAATAAAATGTCTAAATGTTTCGTGAGGTCTGTACTTTGTCATACAATGTTCTCTGAAGGCGGTCTGAAGTATAGATATCTGTCTGTTTCAACTTTCTTCTTGCCAGTGTTAACGGGTCTTAGGTGGACTGTGCTGGGATTGTACTCTAGGCAGTTTGCCATGATATTCCGCTAAATGCAGCGAACACCTATGCAGAATTCTACAGACGACTTGGTGCTTTTTTTTTTACTAAGGGAATTTACTTGGTGATCTAGGATGGCTCTTGTCAAAGGCCATGGATATGTTCGCAAACATACCAGGCCAAATGTCAGTCTGGTTGAGTGTTAGAGATGAGTACACTTCCCAAGTCTCAACTCCTAGCGATTAATCGGGTACATTTTATGGAGTAGCTTTCTGCTTTTCAGAAGATACCTTAGACTCGGTGGCGAGGACACGCATACTCTATTCATGCATAGTCTCTCTGTTATTGGGAAGATACCTTTGAGCAAATGCATTTGGTGTACTAGTCTGCTACGGAGCGGAAGCTTTCCAGAAAATTACGCACCGGTGAGAAAACGTTGAGAAGATTGAGAAATTCAAATCCTTCAGTAAGCTTAATTAGAGTGTACGATTATGGAAGTCTTAGTACAGTATTGAATATCCAAACATGATGAACCGTGCGAGCCAGTGAGATTTTAAGTTTTTTTTAGCCTAAAGGTTAGTGTGAGAGATACGTAGCGTTATCGATATAGCACCCTCATAAAGTGAGTGAAGGTAGCAAAAGACGCCTCGAAATTTTTCATAGACATAAAAAGCCTGTCAAATGATAATATTCTTGATTTGTGTGTTCGTACCTGCTCCACCAGGCATGTATAACTTTTTTGTATCGCAAAACAGTGCTTTACACCGCCATCTTTAGTAATTCATCGGCAGGACTTGTCTTAAAGGTCAAGAGAACCGGGAATGGTTTTACAGCTAATCAAATACCTAATTACCTAAGGATATACTATAAGAGTTTGATGCCAATAAATTGCATGTGAATCCTTTACAAGCTTACGACTATAAGTGTAATATAACTGATACGAAAAGTTGGTAACCTTTGTGGGCTTCTGTCTGCAAAGCAGCTTGATACAGTCGCAAAAGAACAAAGTGCTGAGCATTGAATATCCTTACGTTGTATAAAACCTAGGGCAATAAGAAGAAACCAACTGGGTTCGACCTGTAGTAGGGTTTTTAATCTTACGACTCCGCCTAGGATAAAAATGTATATGCAGTGTACGCATGTATGGAATATCCAAACATCGTTTTTTATTAAGATTGTTAAGCTTTGATTGTTTGTAGGACAGTCGAAAACTAAACGGTAGTTGCACAATTGTAAGTGTCCTTGCAGGTAAGAGAATCCTTGGAGTCAATCATCTGCGGAAGCACACTTCAATAATCATACCACTTGGAACTTCGCTCCAGAAGACCTGTTTTTTTACGAATTGTGAAAGTTACATGAGTTTTTAATTTCTTGTAATCTACTGATACCGTAGTTACCTCCAAGGCTTCCATCTGCTGGGTATAGTGATGTTCTAATTTTGCTTAGATAAGATGGCCGGCTGCGTGAGAAAACAGAAGCAATAATTTAATTGCCTACAAAGAAGTTTCTAGTCCCATCTTCGCTCTAGTCCCTTTAGATGAATAGCAATAAGATTCTGAGGTTCTCTATATATAATGCAGCCGAAGTTTCTCACAAACCAAGAGAAGACAACGAAGTTTCTACAAGGTAATTACGTACCTAACTACCTAAGGATTACCTACTACAGTTTCAGGCCAATAACCTGTTTGTGAAACTTATAAAAGCTTACAACTATAAGTGTAATTCAACTGTCAATTAATACCAAATCCAAAAAGTTCTTACGGATAATTTATTTGAACAAAGTCTCCTGTGTGCTAAGACTTACTATTATCAAATATGCGTTTAGTTAGCGTCCTTGCAGCTCACCAGGGCTTACATACAGAGTTGTGTAGGCTTCTCTAGGTTCCAATCTATCATTATTAATATTTTCCCGATTGTATTCTGTAAAACTTTCTATGGAACCCATTATATTCTAACCTCCCAAACAGCCTTACTTTGGGAATGAGACCGGTGATCAGGATCGATGAGACAAATAAAGAAACGATTTTAAGTTCTTTTGCGATCTTCTCTTAGACGGTTAGGTGGAAAATATTTACGGTATAACCAATCCTGCGTTCGCTACTAACTTAGTAACACAGGTCATCACAAAGCAACCATACTGTGGGCTAATCAAATACGTTTTTCATATAAGGTCACTGTAAGCTTTAAATAGTAACTAAGTGCCACACATTTCATAGAGCAGAAAAATCATTCATTTCAGAAGTCTCTTGATAAAAATTCTCCATATGTAAGTTCTTGAACGAAAAGTAGTCGGATATCACGGTAGCATTGTCTTGATGAGAATCTCGTATCATATTTCGTAATTCTGATATACTCATCCCCTCTAATGCTATATACTCAAGTTGTTGGTGTGTCAATACTCTATTACTCGGAAGATTTAATCAAGTCTTCGCTCGCGTCTCGCGTGTCGATTTCCTTTTCTCAAAAAACATTTGGATAGCTATTCACCTTGCGAATGCTTCGCCAGAACAACTGTGGAATGGTGAGATACACACCTCACCTTTTCATATAAGAAATGTAGGCCTTCTGTATTTCTTCAGTAACTAACATCAAGTATCTATACTGTATATTCTACTCTTGTGCATACAGTAAATAAGTGCAAGAAAATTGACAAAGAACATGTTATGACATTAGATCAGCTTTAATACTGGAAAGGTGTTCAAATCGTACCTGTCCAAAGTTATACCTCCTTTAGTAGGTTTTCACTTAAGTAATTTCTAGTCACAATTGGAGTCGTAATGTCAAGAATTGGTATCGTAGAACTTTGGGGTATTGTGTACGCTAAGACATTACTGAAAATGCTGAATGGCCATGCGTACACAACATCATTGAGAAGTCGCTATAGACTTTGCTCGGCGATCTTTACATGTGGTTATTAAGACATTTACAATCCTTTGAGGAGATGACAAAATCTAGGATCAGCGATCATATTCAACAATGTCTGGATAAGGACATCAATATGCACATTTACAAAAAAATGAAGCTTCATGAAAAAAAAGCGATATCGAGGAAATCCCAAAATTAAGACAATGACCTATACCGAAGCGGTAAATTCGGCTGCAGTATATAGAGAAAGTTAAAATCGTTTCGCTATTTTCCAAAGGGACTGGATCGAACATGGTACTAGAAACATCATTTGTAGGCAGTTAAATTAATGCTTCTCTTTTCTCAAGCTGCTGGTCATCATTTCTATGCAACATTTGCACATCATTATACTAAGCGGATGGAAGCCTTGGAGGCAACAGCGGTATCAGAGAATTACAAGAAATTAACACTTCAAGGAACAATCAAAATTCGCAGAAAAATAGTTTTTCCGGAGCGAAGTTCCAAGTGATATATTTATCGAACAGAGCTTAATATAGGACACGAAATTTTATGGTGGATTAACTCAACGTCACACACTACGTTAGCAAGATTAATCCTTCATTCCCAGAGACTGTTACGATAACAGAAGTTCTACAGGACTTTTGTGAGAAACCGGATGTCATCTGAGCGGCACGTTGAGCTAATGTCACCTTCCTTGTGTGATAATACCTGATTGCGCAAGTATATCAATTCGACTGAGGTGAATATTGCAGAGTTTTCAAATGATGCAAAGAGTTTTCGAAGGAGGAAATGGTAGCTGCCGTACAACAGTAATGGACAACAGTAATGGAAGAAACTACAAACGGGAAATCTGTAGATGTTGATGGGTCTGATTCAGTCTTTTAAGAATCTTGCTAGAAAACTTCATTAGGATTTGTCAATTGTCTTAAGGCCACATACAAGCAGAACTAAAAGGATATGCTATGAAATTATTAAATCTGAAGAAACTCTAGAGTCTTTAAAAGATTGCTTTCCCTTTCTTCATGATGCAACAGTTTGAGACACGACCTCAGCTATGCTGAGGAGTGAATAGTTCCAGCCTTCAAGATACTTCAAAAAGAAAAAGAACTGTACAAGTTAGTCAGAGTCTTCAACCAACCAAATCTCAATCCTGACAAAGTGGTCAAGATTAGACTTTTCTTATTAGCATTTATCGATAAGGAAACAAGTACTCTTTGGTATAAGCCATATCATGTATCACAAGGAAGTAGTTACGAAGCGTCAATATGTCCAATTTTCCTTCTACTAACACGGCAGCTGTGCAGCATTCAAATAGGAAGTACCTCCAAGTAAGAGCGAAGTGGTCTAAGTATGAACCCAGTAGAATTAGGTTAGGGTATGCGAATTCCAGGACCCACGCAGCTAACATCCTCTCCAGCCGGATAGGCTTACTTATCTGTACATAAAAAGTGACTGCAAGATAGGATTGTGAATAAACTACATGCTAGTATATAAGAGCCGATATGAAGTATTCAAGGTTTTGTGCATTCTGCCAAGAGAGTTCAGACCAACCAAACAGATAGTAATATTTGATAAGAAGCGTAGTGAGATTAGGATTTTTCATCGGCATCTCAAAAGCTGTAATAGGCTAGAATCTATTGAACATTATTTTCATATGGCAAAAGATCTAAGATTATCTACAAGCTGCCGGCTGTAACTTTCTGAAGAACTAATGGTATTACCAATTGTAGATATCAAATTGCCTTTAAATAAAAAGAAGACAGTAGAAGACAGTAGGTGTCGAGATCCCCCATGATACTTGCATTAGAACGAGTGGAATAGTTTGCATTCAGTACAACATACGAGATCAGGGGGATTGAAATGGGAAAACTACAGTAGTACATATTGCTCTTAAGACTAGCAAGTTCGAATTTTTCCACTTTAAACCCAGTGACATGTGGAACAAGAAGTCTTAAACTGAGAAAGAATGTATATCAGGTTCAGCTAAGAAGGTATTGTTTTCATAAAACAAGTAATGAGAAAGCGCGTTAAAATGATGGACAAGTTGATGGGTCACTAGTGATAGGCCAGTCATCCCTGAGCTGGTGAAGCTTTTTGTAATGTGCATCTGCAACTTTAGAAATCACCTTAAATTGAGAACATTAGCAGTAATGTCAATTGACTTCATTGTAATAGTTTTCTACATTGTCTCAAAAGAGATAATAATCAGGAATGAAATCGATATCTAAGTGATGCGGTCATTAAATAGATAATTTTGAAAATCGACGGTGATGTTCGATTTTTAACCATAGTTTAGAATGCAACAGGCGTGCGAATATTTCGTGCGTTCTCTTGCCAAGTGTCCTGCAGCGCTAAGCGGCTTGTAAGTCCCTTCTTAAAATGCTGTGAAATTTAGAAGTTAACAGTGGACATCGATACCAAATTTAAAAAGCATTAGTATTAATTTATCAATGATAATCAAGCAATAGTTATACTTCCCGTTTATATGCAAATATAATACTATTCGAGAGTGCTTCCTGCTGAAGAAATCTACTTAGCACTCATAACACCCTTCACCTTTTTGACCATCGCTTGCCTGATAGAAACTGCTTAATCCAAAAAGTTGTGTTCTTACGTATATCTTATTTATACAAAGTCTCATGTGTGTTAACACTCGAAGCTATCAAATATGGATTTAAATAGCGTTCTTGCTGTTCACTAGGGCTTACATACAGCGTTGTAAAGGATACACTAGGGTCCGGTAATCATTAACAATATTTTCCCGATTTTATCCTGTAAAATCTTGCTATGTTACCCATTATATTTCAACCTGCGAAACTGCCTTACTTTGGGCCTGAGACCGGTGATCAGCCTTCGAGGCAACTACGGTATCACATTATTACAAGAAATTAACAACACAAGGAACCTTCACAATTCCCAGAAAAAGAGGCCTTCGGAGCGAAGTCCAAATGATATAATTATCGAGCAGTGCTTGATCAAAGCCAGGAAATCTTCTGGGGGATTAACTCAACGTCAGACACTACGCTAGCAAGACTAATCCTTGAAACCTAAATACTGTTACAATAGGAGAAGTTCTAAAATACTTTTGTGGGAAACAGTTTGTCATCTGAGCGGCACGTTGAGCTGATGCCTCCTTCCTGGTGTGATAATTTCTCAATTCGTAAGAATATCAATTCGACTGCGGCGAATATGTCAGAGTCTCTGTTGCATTGTGTTTCAAAACCCGCACGTAGAAGGAAGAGTCCATCTACACGCAATGGTGTTGACTAAAAATGTCATGTCATATCTGCGATAAGTACGTATATAAATTATGTTAAGCAGTATTTTCACCTTATATTTTATGGATAAAAAATACAATTAGACACGGAAAGTGCCGAAAGACAAGAAAGAGCTTTCGGGAAATATCTGCAACGATCGATATTAATTATGCCATAGAAGCCACGACAATTCAACCACAGTCCTTGAGAAACGTGGAGAACAATACTACACGGCTTCAAATGATACAAACAGTTTTCGAAGGAGCAAAAGGTAGCTGTATATTTACAACAGTAATAGAAGAAACTACTAACGGGAAATCTGTAGATGTTGATGTGTCTGTTTCAGATCTTTTAAGAATCTTGCTAGAAGACTTCATGAGCAATTGCTGATTTACTTAAGGCTTATAGAAGCAGAACTGAAAGGTAATGCTACGAAATTAATAAATTTGAAGACACACTAGAGTCTTTAGAATACTGCTTTCACTTTCTTCATGATGCAACAGGCTGTGACAGCTATACTCAGGAGTGAATAGTTACAGCCTTCAAGATCCTTCATAAAGAAAAAGAACTGTACAAGTTAGTCACAGTCTTGAACAAACCAAATCTCAATCCTGACAAAATTTTCAAGATTAGACATTTCTTATTCGCCTGTTCGCCTCTTCGTATAAGCCATATCAGGTATAAGAAAGAAGTCGTTACAAAGCTTCAATATGGACACTTTACCCCCTACTAACACGGCAGCTGTGCAGCATTCAATTCGGAAGTACATGCAAGTTCAAGAGAGAAATGGTCTAAGCATGAAGCCAACAAATGAGGTGAGTGTATGCGAATTCCAGAACCCACACAGCTACCATCAGCTCCAGCCGGATAAGCTTACTTACCTGTAGATACAAAGTGACTGCAAGATAGGATTGTGAACAAGCCAGATGTTAGTGTAAAAGAGCCGATATGAAGTATTCAAGGTTTCGTGCATTCTGCCAAAGGAGTTCATGTACAAATGGTAGATCGGAAGAGAATCTTTTAGATAATGACGAACAACAGCTGTAGAAAACAAATATGTCATTGACAACGGCTTAATTATTGATCCAATCATTTATGATTACTATTATGTAATAACGTCCCCGCCATATAGATCTAACTAAATGGTCATGAACACGATCTTGATGTATCTGTAAATAAAGGTATAAAGGCAAGGTATAAAACTTAAAAGTGTTTTTCTTTTTTGTTATTTTTACATATTTTGGAATCTCTTAAAAGGAGCGGCTTTGGTACCCGAAGAGAAAACGAAACCGTAGCAGGACACTTTTAATTCAACGAGCTTAACCAATTCATTTAGATATCACATTCGCGTACTACAATATCATTCAATTGTGAGTTAATAACATTTGTGTCTTGTTTTATCGTTTATCTGTTAAGATGTTCAACAGCAGACAATTGACTCCAAAGATCTTGCCATCTGCAAGGACACTTAAAATTTTGTAACTACCGTTTACTTTTCGTCTTTCCTGCAAAGAAGCAAAGTTTAAAACTCTTAATAAAGAACGATGTTCGGATATTCCGTACATGCAAACACTCCAGGTACATTTTTATCCAAGACGGGGATGTAAGAATGAAAGCTCTAATAGACGTCGATTCCAGTTGGTTTCAACTTATTGCCCTAGGTATAAGCGACATAAGGATAACCAATGCTTACTTATCAGCAGTTGTTCCTTTGCGACTGTACCAGGCTGCTTGCCAGACAGAAGCCCACAAAGCATAGCAACTTTCCGTAACAGTTATATTACACTTATAGTCGTAAGTTTCTAAAGGATTCATATGCATTTTATTGGCCTTAAGTACTATTAATTGATCCTTAGGTAATTAGATCGTGATTACCTATTAGAACCAGTCCCGCCTCTATCGGCCTGTTAGACAAGTCCTGGCGATGAATTACTAAAGCTAGCGTACAAAAGTACTGTTTCGCATTACAAAGAAGATGTACAGGCTTGGTACAACAGGTTTAGAACACACATCAACAAAATCAACAACACATTTAATTTTTTTTTTTTTTTTACTTAGGTTACTTTAGGAGATTTTCAGTTAAGTACACCTGAAAGATATAAAACTGCCTAGGCACACTTCCCACATCTTGGACCAGAAGCCACGAATTTCTTCTCTTGGGAACTGTGTTCGAGAACTTAGTCTCGCTGCCCAAAGAAACTAAAAGAGACTGCGATTAACTTTCGATTAGCCTGAAAGTTAAAGTTGCGTCTATAAAAATTACTGAGGCGTCTTTTACAACCTGACTCACTCCTTCAAGATGCTATATTAATAACGCTACGAATTTCTCACACTGATCTTTAGGCTATACAACCTTAAAATCTCTCTGGCTCGCACGGTTCAACTTGCACTACGACTGCCATAATCGCAAACTCTTATTATGCTTATTGGAGGATTATGATTTCTCAATCTTCTCAACGTTTTCTCACCGGTGAGTAAATTTCTGGTAAGCTTCAGTAGCAGACTAATGCACCAACTGTTTCAATACTTTTGGACACTTTTCATATCAGAGACGGAATGATCGATAAAAAGAGCTCCAGTATTTATTAAATTCAAATCTACCTCATCTCGATTACGTGAATGGAGCTTGCGTGTACTCTCCACCGACTCAAAGGTATCTTCTCAAGAGCAGAAAGCTACTCCACAAAATGTACCCCATTAATCGCCAGCAGTTGAGCCTTACAATGTGTATACTTCTCTAACACTGAACCAAACTTTCATTTGGACTGGTATGTTTGCGAGCATATCCATGGCCGTTGACCAGAGCCACCCTAGATCACCAAGTACATTCCTTTACAAAAATAGAAGCACCAAGTCGTCTGAAGAATTGTTCATAGTTGTTCGCTGAATATAGCGAAATATCATGGCAAACTGCATAGAGTATATTCCCTGCACAGTCCAGCTAAGAGCTGGTAACAATGGCTAGAAAAAAGTCGAAACACACATATATGTACTTAGATCTATATTTCTGACTGTTTTCCGAGAACATTGCATTACCAAGTCAATACATCACGAAACATTGAGATAACATTTTACTAAGAAGTGATGTAGAGTTGCTTGTTGTTCTCTTATCAAAACAAATGCAAGCAGTTAGCATGCACTACAACCAACCACACACAGCAATATATTATAAGAAGGGACGTGAGATTAAGATTTTTCAATCGCATGTCGCACGCTCTAAAAGACTAAAATGTGTTAAAACATTATTTTCATATTTGAGATTTATTTACGAGGCTGCCGGCTGTGGCTTTCTGCAGAAATAATCGTATTTCTAATTGTAGGTATCTCATGGTCTTATCTGTTATATTTATTCTTCTTCAATTGCTTTCGAAAAACTAGTAATGAGAATGCGCGTTAAAAAGATGGACAAGTTTATGCGTCAGTAGCCATAGGCTAGGCATCAATGAGCCTTTGAAGCTTTTTGTAATATGCATCTGCAACGTCAGAAGTAAGCTCAAAATGAGAACATTAGCAGTCAGCTCACTTGACTTCATTGTAATAGTATTCTACATTATCTAAAAGGGATATTAATCAATGATGGAAGCGATCTCTGGTTTATGCGGTGACTAAAGAAATAATTTTGAGGTTGGACGGGGTTTTTAATTTTTGGTTTAGGGTGCAACCGGAGTGCATATAATCCGAGGGTTCTTTTTCGAGATATCTGGTAAGGCTAAACGGCTTAAAAGTTCCTTCTTAAAATGCTGTGAAATTTAGGTCAGCAGTGGACATCGGCATGTATTCCTTAATTCCTATTGGCTAACAGTCAGTAAAGGAATTCAACACCGAATCGGAGGCCGCAGGATCTTGTGTTGTTCACCTCGGTCTTAAAAACGAAGCAGTAGTGCTTTCAGACCTACTAAGCACACCTTATAGAGAGGCGTACCAATTAAAAAACCGTGGATTTACTTCACCCTTTAACAAGACGAGGGCATCACAAACGTTTAGATTTGGGAACGTACAGCATCTCTGTTTTAGGTGGGCCCTTGGGGTTGAAAACGGTTGTGATACCAAATGTAAAACACATAAGTATTAATTTATCAATGATAATGAAACAGTAGTTATACTTCCCGTTTATATGCAACTATAATACTCTTTGATAGTGCTTCCTGCTGAAGAACCTTAAATAGCACTCATAACGCTCTCACCTTTTTCTTGATCGTTAGCCTGATAAAAACTGTTTAATCCAAAGAGTTGTGCTCTTACAGATATATTATTTAAACAAAGTCTCATGTGTGTTATCACTCAAGGCTATCAATATGCATTTAATTAGTATTCTTGCTACTCACTAGGACTTACATACAGAGCTGAGTAGGATTCACTAGGTTCCGGTCTATCATTAATAATATTTTCCCGATTCTATCTTGTGAAACTTGATATGTGACACATAATCTAACCTCCGAAACAGCCTTACTCTCGGCCTGAGACCGGTGATCTAATCAATGAGACAAATAAAGAATTGATTTTATGTTCTTTTGAGATCTTCTCTTAGACGGTTAGGTGGAAAATATTTACGGTATAGAAGGCCTGTGTTCGCTACCAGCTTCCCAACACTGGTCATCACAAAACTACCAAACTGTGGTGTAATCAAATAATCTTTTCATATAACCTCACTGTATGCTTTGATTAGTAACTAAGTGCCACACATTTCATAGAGCAGAAAAGTCATTCATTTAAGAATTCTCTTGATGAAATTCTCTATATCCATGTTCTTGATGAAAAAGTAATCTGATATCTCGGTAGCATTGTCTTGATAGAAGTATCGTATTACAATTGGTAATTCTGAAATCCTTTTCCCCACTAATGATATATACTCATGTTGTTGGTGTCTCAAGGCTGTCTTGTTCTGAAGAATTAATTAAGTCTTCACTCCCTTCTCGCCTATCGATTTCTTTTTCTCAAAACTTTTGTATACTTATTCATCTTTTAAATGCCTCGCCACAACGATTCTGGAATGCTGAGATACACACTTGTATTTTTGATATAAGCAGAGTAGTCCTTCTGTAATTCTTCAATAATTCAACATCAAGTACCAATACTCTATTTCTACTCTTCTGCATCGAGTAAATAAGTACAAGAAAAGTGGACAAAGCACATGTGCTATTACATTAGATCAGCCATTATACTTTAAAGGTGTTCAAATCGTACCTGCAGTTGACAAAATTTCGGAACTCTCCAAAGTTGTACCGCCCTTACGAGATTTCCACTTAACTAATTTCTAGGCACGATTGGATACATTATGTCAGGAAATGGTATAGAAGAATTTTGGGGGATCCTGTTCGGTAAGACAACTTTAGTGACAATGCTGAATGGGCATCGCTACTCAAGACCAATGGGATCTCGCTTCTAGACTTTGCTGAGCAACCTTTAAGTGTGGTTATGAAGAGATCTACAACCCTCTGAGCAGATGACAAAATCTAGGATCTGCGATTTTATTCGACAATTTGTGGATGATGAAATCAATATGCACCATATACAACAAAATGAAGCTGCATGAAAATGAAGATATCTAGGAATCTCAAAATTAAGACGATGCCTTTCACCGAACCGGTAAATTTTGGCTGCAGTATATAGAGAAGGGCAGAATCGTATTGCTATTTTCCAAAAAAACTAGATCGAACAGGGGACTAGAAAAATCATTTGTAGGCAGTTAAATTAATGTTTCCGTTTTGGCACGAAGCTTGACGTATTTTCTATGCTAAATTTGCACATCACTATACTAAGGAGATGGAATCCTTAGAGGCAACTACGGAATCAGATCATTTCAAAGAAATTAAAAACTCATGGATCTTTCAAAATTCGCAGAAAAAGTGCTTAATGAGGCCACGATTATATCTCTTCTCAACGTTTTCTCACCGGTGAGTAAATTTCTGGTAAGCTTTCACTCAATAGCAGACTAGTGCATCAACTGTACTTGCTTTCAACCCCTTTCATATCTCAGACGGAATAATCAACATGAAGAATTTCTGTAATCTTATTTATTAAATTCAACACTACCTCCTCTCGCTGACGTGAATACAGTTTGCGTGTACTGTGCACCGACTCAAAGGTGTCTTCTCAAGAGCAGAAAGCTACTCCAAAAAATGTACCCGATTTGTCCCCAGCAGCTGTGGTTTACGAAGTGTACACATCTCTAACACTGAACCAGACTGTCATTTGGCATATTATGTTTGCGAACATATCCATGGCCGTTAACCAGAGCCATCCTAGATCAACAAAGAAATTCCTTTACGATTACAAGCACTAAATCATCTGTAGAGTTCGGCATAGTTTTTCGCTGCATATAAAGGAATATCATGGCAACTGCCTAGAGAATATTTCTTGCACAGTCCAGCTGAGAGCCGTTAACACTGGCAGGAAGAAGATCGAAAAACAGTTATGTGCTTAGAACTATACTCAGAATGTGTTCAGAGAACATTATATTACCAAGTGTAGACATCACGAAACATTCAGATGACATTTTACTAAGAGGAGATGTTGAGGTACGTGTTACAACGAATGCAAGCAGTTAGCATTACTACATCCAACCAGACATAGTAATATTTGATAAGAAGGGTAGTGAAATTAGGATTTTTCAATTGCAACTCTCACGCTGTAATAGAGTAAAATATCTTGAAGCATTACTTTGATATGGCAAAAGATTTGATTTATCTAGAAGGCTGCAGGTGTGGCTTTCTGCAGCAATAATGGTATTACGAATTGTAGATATCAGCATGCATTTAGATAAAAAGTTAGTAACAGTAGATGTCGAGATCCGCCATGATGCTTGCATTAGAGAGAGTGGAATATGTTTGCGTGCAGTACAACGGAAGAGTGCGGATGGATTCAAATGGGAAAAGTACGGCTGCTCATATAGTCCTTCGAAATATTTGAGTGACATGCGAAACCCAATGACGTGCGAAACAAGAAATCTTTAGCAGAGATAAAAGGAATATTACGGTGAGCTCGTAAGTTATTGTTTTCGTAAAATTAGTAAAGCGAAAGCGCGTTAAAATGATTGACGAGTTGATGGGTCACTTGCGATATGGTTGGCATCCCTGAGCTGGTGAAGGTTTT
Source organism: Thermobia domestica (assembly GCF_964235325.1). Classification (NCBI taxonomy): domain Eukaryota; kingdom Metazoa; phylum Arthropoda; class Insecta; order Zygentoma; family Lepismatidae; genus Thermobia; species Thermobia domestica. The sequence goes on from NC_137460.1 coordinate 170,914,947, forward strand.
TGTAATATGCATTTGCAACACCAGAAATCACCTTAAAATGAGAACATTAAGATGATGAACGTGATGTCACTAGACTTCATTGTAATAGTATTTTACACTCTCTTAAAAGAGATATTAATCAGCTAGGAGAGCGATTTCTAAGTGATGCGGTGACTAAAGAAATAATTTTCGAAACGAACCGCGATGTTCGATTTTTAATTAGTGTTTTAGTAGGCCACAGGCGTGCCAATAATTCGAGGATTCACTTTCGAGGTGTCCGATAAGGCTAAACGGCTTCGACGTTCCTTCTTAACATGTTGTGAAATCTAGAAGTCAGCGGTGGACATCGGCATGTATTCCTAAATTCTTATTGGCTTGCAGCTAGCAAAGGCATTCAACACCCAATCGGAGGCCGCATGATCTTGTGTTGTTTAACTGGGTCTTAAAAACGAAACAATAGTGCTTTTAGAGCTACTTAACTCACATTATACAATGGCGTTCCATTTAAAAAATCGTGGATTTACTTCTCCAATTAATAAGACTAGGGTATCACCAGTGATGAAAATTTTCCGGAAAATTTTGTAACTGAAAATTTTCCAGAAAATTTTCTGGAAAATATCCCGATGCAAAAAATCATACTCTAGTTATTCCTCCATCGTGATGTGAGGCGGAAAATTTTCTTCTATACTTTTCCCGAAAATTTTCCGTTAACAAATATCAGTGATCAAGTAACAATTCCTCAGTATACATAAAATTGATTGAAATAAAGTATAGAAATGTTAAAAAGCGAAAGATCGTTTAAAGAATCTGAAAATTTTCTTAGCCCAGACAATTTTCAGTACTATGTAGGAACATGTGAAACTATTTTTCATGAACCGAAAAATTGTCTGTCCTGTACAAAGCTGAAAATTCTCCGAGTCATAAAAACATACTCCCCATTCCTACATCTTTGTTTAGCCGTGATCTTAGGTTGAAAGTTTTCTATATTTTTCCGGAGAATTTTCCGCTCTTATCAAATATCAGTGCTCAAGTAACAGTTCGTCAGTATTCATAAAATTGATGAAATCATGTATAAAGATGTTAAAAAGTGAAAGATCGTTTAAAGAATCTGAATATTTTCATGGCTCACACAATTTTCAGTACTATGTAGGAACAAGTGAAACAATGTTTTATAAATCGAAATATTTTGTGTCTTGTATGGAAAAATTGAAGAAATTTTTTAGTCTAAAACTTTTCATTTTGAAAAAAAAGTAAATCAACTTTTTGTGTATCGGAAAGTTTTTTGCTCAGTAGAAATAAATGTAAGGAATTTTCATGAATCGGAAAATTTACTTCACGATGAAACAAGTGGAAGAAACTTTTCATAATTCGAACAGTTTTTGATATTATGTTTACAATTCCTGTAGAGGAACATTAGACAGCAACAAATTATAATTTTCCAATTAGATTTCGGGAACCAGAAAATTTTCTAATATTAGAAGTTGGGAAGTAAAAATTTACATAGTCTCTCTCTCTCTCTCTCTCTCTCTCTTTCTCTCTCTCTCTCTCTCTCTCTATTATATGTACTTATGCATAAATGTTGCAGAATGTGCAGAATGTAAATCTATAAAAGTAGTAAAGCTATGAGAAAACCGTCTTATGCGTATTAAACTGACGAAATCTAATATTGCAAGATCAAACGTGGATTCTGAAGGAAGAACGAATTGAAGTTTTTGAAACATTCTTGAAATGAAGAATCGATAGATTTTCACTTCATGAAATTTTTAAGACAATATTTATTACCAATAAATTTTACAGCTAAACATCGATGTAGGAATTAGTAGAGTATGCTTTTATAAATCGGAAAACATTCATGACTTTTAATAAATTGAAATTTTAAATATTAAAATGGTGTATTTGTACTCTACGAACTTAGGTTCTCTGCACTTTGCATACACAAACACACACACACACACATACACACACAGAAAGTGAGAGAGAAAGGAGTTGAATTGACTTGATTTTGAGTTTACCGTCCCTTTCAGCAGCGTGACTATATAAGACGGGACCAACTGATTAACGTGAAATCCGAACTACAGTTGGTGCACTAGGCTGCTACTGAAGCTTACCAGAAATTTTCTCACCGGTGAGAAAACGTGGAGATGATTGAGAAATGCTAATCCTGCAATATGCTTAATAAGAGTGTGCGATTATTGCAGTCTGTAGTGGAAGATGAACCGTGCGAGCCAGAGAGATTTTAAGTTTCTATACCTAAAGATCATAGTGAGAGATACGTAGCGTTATCAATATAGCATCTTGATGAAGTGAGACAGGTTATAAAAGACGCTTCGAAAATTTGTATAGACCCAAGTTTAACTTTCAGTCTAATCGAAGGTTGATCCCAGTTTGTTTGACTTTCTTCGGGCAGCATGACTCGAACACTATTCCCAAGAGGGGAAATTCATGGCTTGTGG